>NC_090821.1:36280404-37626514 GCF_000390325.3 Nicotiana tomentosiformis
ACATGTTCTTTTGTTTAGATCAACAATAAATTTCATACCTCCTTCTTTGACTTTGAATTTGAGTCGATCAATGGGCAATACTCTAAATGTAAAAGCTGGTTTATTTTGTCTTCCAATGTTGCTTCTGCCCAGTTTGATAATTCACGGAATATTCCTTCTGTTGATGTCCTTCTTTCATAGAACCAGATTTGTAATTTTCTTTTATGAAATCCATCATTGTTAAAAGTGGCAATTCTCTTGCACGTCTCAAAACATTATTCATTGACTCAACAATATTTGTTGTTAGCATATCATATCGTCGTCTTGGACAATGTGAACGAGCCCATATTCCTGGTGGTTCCTCCATCAAATAGTCGAATATTTTCTTATCAACAGCAGCTATTTGGGACATAAAGTCATCAAATTCTGATTGAATGTATACTCTTGCAGCACTTTAAAACATGTTTATTACAGTGTTTCTCACTCTTATTTGCTTTAGATTCTTCTCTAAATGATATATGAAAATACCATGGTAGCACTCAGGGAAAACTTTTGCAATTCTGTTTGCAATGGCCTTTTTGTGGATCTGACAAAAATATTAAATCTTTACGAATACCAATTGCTTTTCTTAATTTTCTGAAGTACCATTCATATGATTCGTTATTCTCTGAATCCGCTACCCCAAATGCTATAGGAAAAATCTGGTTATTTGCATCCTTTGTAACTACCACTAATAGAACATCTATATATTTATTTTTTAGAAATATTCTATCAGCAACAATAAGTGGTCTACAATACTTTCACCCATAAATTGCCGCCCCATACATAAAAAATATGTAAACAAACCTGTTACATTGAAAAGTAAATAAAATTTAGTTTTACGATATGACAAGCTGAATACTAAAGGATATTAGCAGATGTGTGGCCACAAACACAAGAAATTTACCTGTTTTCTGCATCTCTCTTAATATTAGTATATGATCCTGGATTGTTTTGTTCGATCATATATAAATATGATGGCAGCTGCTCATAATTTTCTTCTGTTGTTCCTCTTAATAAAGATATCCCTTTTTGAATAGCACGCCATGCTTTTCCATAACCAACATCTATTCCATGTGCTCTTTTCATTTCTGAAATGACAAACTTAGGCTTTACTTCAGTAGTTATGTCTCTTAAGTTGTCAATCATGTAATCTCTAATCACATTTGAAGTTGCTTATCTTTGATGTTACTTTCTAATGTCAACCGAGCATTCATATGTTCTCTGAAATTTAACTATTTTAAAAAGTGTTGATTCCTTAATTCTTGAACCTCGAACAGTCCAACCACACTTTTCATCAGTACATACCAAAGAGTATCTTATATTACTTGATTTTTTAACATAGAACTCAAAGTGCTCCTTTATTGCTGCTAAGCAAAAACATCTAATCATAGCATTTTTGTCTTGAAAAACAGACCCCAGTTTTACATCATCCAATGATGCATTTTCCTTTAGTATTATTGATGAGGATTCTTTTGCCTTTTCTTTTGCTTTCCTTTTTCTCCCTTCAATTGTGTCTAGTGTTTTAAAGTATTGATCTTCTACAGGAATTACACTCTCATTTTCCATTGTAATTTCATAAATCGGAATGTCTTGCTCTTCTGGTATTTCAGAAATCAGCATCAGTTGCTCTTCTGGAACATATGTGGTTCCCTTCAATAATTATTGATTGTCAATCTCCATTATTGCATTACCTTCTTGTTGTTGATCTCTAATAAAGTTTTCAGAAAGTATTTATGATATATCAACAACAAATTTAGAACCTTTGTAGTATGGATCGTTTCTTAAAAGCATCATACATGAAGTAAGTTCTTCATCTTTTGTCACATGTATTCCCTTGCCAGTACCTAGATTGATATTAAGCCATACTGTTGCTTCAAACTTGTTCCTGTCGAACTCCATAACTTAAAAAATCTTATTCACGAATTCGTCAAATGAAGTCCCATCATTTATAAGCAGAAGCTTTATTTTATGATCTAAATACTTGTAATCTGGTGTCCATTTGCCATCGAAAACAATATTCAAGAAATTTGTATGCATCCTGCATTTAATGTACACAAATAATTAGATATTAGGAATTTTATGAGTTTTATATATGAATTCAGAAAGCTCTAGTCTATTATTTGAATCACAGATACTTCCAGTATAATAAGCTGGAAGATTCTGCATTTTTTATATTAATTAAGACAAGTCCAGCATATTATACTGGGGTTAACTTTTTGCACCATTTGATATTTTGTCTTTTCTGGTTTTGAATTAAAAATTCCTCCAGTATTATATGCTGCACAATTTGTATCTTTCACATATGTAATCATAAAAGTTTAGTATTTTATTCACAACATTAGGGAAGCATTAAAAATTTAGATGTGTTTCTTCTGGTTTGAATCACAGATACTTCTAGTATAATTTACTGGAATTTTCTGAGTTTTACATATTAAATTAAGAAAAGTGCAGTATTTTATACTGGTATTTTGTTCTATACCATTTTATTCATTTTTTTTGTAGTAGTTTGAATGAAAGATACTTCCAGTATAATACATTGGACTTTTATGAGTTTTACATATTAATTTAGAAAGCTCCAGCGTATTATACTTATGTTTTGTTCTGGTTTTGAATTAAGCACTATAACACCATTTTATGCAGTATTTTTTCTGATTTTGAATTAAAAATACCTCTAGTACTATATGCTGTACACTTTATAGTTTTGACATATGTAATCATAAAAGTCTAGCATTTTATTCAAGACATTAGGAGAACCTTAAAAACTTAGATGTGTTATTCTTATTTGAATCACATATACTTCCAGTATAATCAACTGGACGTTTCTGAGTTTTAGATATTAATTAAGAAAAGTCCAGTATATTATACTAGCTTTTTGTTCTGCACCATTTTATGTTATTTTTTGTGGTTTTGAATTAAAGATACCTCAAGTACTATAATATAAATTACTTTAAATTAAATTACATTTATATATTATACAATTAAGCAGAGAATAAAGGTTTTTCATATAAAATTTATAATAATATCAGAACAATACAGATTTTATTAGTTACGATCTGAATTACAAACAAGAAGATATATTATACAATTAAGCACATATTAACGCATCGAAAAAATTCGAGATTAGCACGGATTAAAGCATTGAGATCAAACCAGAAAATTCGAAGAATCAGAAGAATAATTGAGAGCTTACTTCAATCTGTAGATTATGCCGCAAGATAAATAGAGTGTGAGGTCGTATTGCGTAAATTTATAAATAGAGTAGGGATAAATTTAGTCAATAACACTTTTCCGTACTAATTTAGTGGCTAAACAAGGTTGACTTTTGATTATGTGGCTTAATTTGATTGACTAGGAGTAAAAATGGCTATTTATGAATTTTTCGCCTAAATTCGGTGGACTATTTGGGTAACCCAACTGAATAAATTTTGGGCCTTAACCGAAGCAGCCAAGAGTTACCCGTCCATAGCAGATTCACCAGTTATTTTCACAATATCTCCTTTTCTTGTTCTCCAAACCTTGGCTATTTTCACAATCTCTCTTTCCGATTCCGAACTTTGCCTTTTCAGCTCATCATCTGCAGCAAGTAAGTCCCTACTAAGAACTTTAATTTAAGGGTTTTAAGTTTCTTACCGATTCACAGTTCCATTATACTGCATTCCTGTCTTTAACATTTGCTCTGTGGGTAGGTTTTATTTGGAGGTAAAATGACGGCTAAGGCAACAATGGATGTTCCCCAAAAAGGTGGGTTTAGTTTTGATCTATGTAGAAGGAATGAGATGCTGGTCAATAAAGGACTCCGTGCTCCTTCTTTTCTCAAGACTGGTACTACCATCGTCGGCTTAATTTTTCAGGTCCGTTCCCCTTTTTACTTTGCTAAAAATTTCGTTTGGGTTAGTTTTAGTTTGTGTTTTATGTGTCTATTGTTGGATTACGTAAGTTAACCATGCCTCACCCCAAAATTTGTTGGGTCGGCTATATGAATCTCCCATCTGTTCTACATTATTGGGTTCATTTCATTCCAACACTAAATCATTTTCCTTTAAAGGTAAACTAGGGGTTCTCGGAAAACAAAGGATTCTTTTCCTTTTTTTTTATAAGTAAAAACAAAGGATTATAACATGGTCTGATTCATACAACCCACCTAACTTGTTTGGGATTGAGGCTTAGTTGTTGCTGTAAGTAGAAACAAAGGATTCTTGATCTCACACAATTTTCATGTAGACTTCTGAAAATATGGAATACGTTACCATAACTGACCATTATTATCTATTAAGTGATCATTATTATCTATATTCCTCCCGAGCTTCAAGACCGGAAAGCTTATTCATATCAACATAATAAACATAGATTTATTCATATCCCAATTCCACTCACTCTACTCAATGTTTTCATTTCAAAGTCTTCTCTTTCTAAGTATGATATGCTCTGTTAATCTGATGTAGCAAGATCGTGAACCTCCTACAGCTTACCACATGTGTATTAAAAATAGAGAAGCTATTTTTCTTGCTAAAAAGTGAGATGTATGCCTCAAGCTGTGAAGCGAACGCCTTATAGGACTTATTTCTTTTAATGTGCTTAAAAATTCAATATGATCAATGATTCAGAAAAAAATGGAAAAAATAAAAAATAAGCGAGAGAAGCTACATTGATGAAAGTTGTGGTCAAAAGGGAGAGAGGATCCGGCATGAGGGGAAAGGCTGCTGCTTTTTGCAGATTAGGACACGCACTTTGCTTTTCCTTAAATACATAAATAAACAGAGAGAATTTTAAATGATCTTATGATGGAAACACCTCTTATTAATTGGGTAAGGTAAAAAATGAAGTAAAAATTTGAAGGCCTCACTCAAATATGGGCACTCCTTGTAATAAGGGTGTTAAAGCGTCAGACCAAAACCATACAGGTGAAGGCCTCACTCAAGAAAGATAACTCCTCAGCATAGTTTCACCTCTGCCATGCATAAGGCCTGTTGGCAATGCCTCTTGCATTGTGGTGTGCTTATATAACACTGCTCAGACCTAATTTAGTGCAAAGGAATTTATTATATTTACAGAGCAAAAAAGAGAGAGCGAATTTTGTTCTCCTCATCTGGCAATTCAGAGATGTTTGGAATCTAGCACATAAGTTGTGAAATGAGAACCATTAAGAGCAAAGATGTTTTAACATTATAGTGGTCCAAGCTTACCTTGGTTTCGTTTGACTACATTCATAAGAAATTCTTCTCAATATAGTGTTGTGCTTTAGTTAAAATAGCAATAGAATCATATGACATCATAGAGATCATACAATTTGTTGAAATTAATTATACTGTAATAGTTCAACATAATCAGCAACTGACTAGAGCGTACAATATGGTGACTCTTGAGCTGGTTGCTTGTATGATCTGCATTCTTTTGCGTTGCTAAATAATTTAGTTCATCCGACCAGAAGTTTGACATCAACACTACTGTGAAAAAGGAGGAAAGAACATATTAGAATGTCATTTAATGCTGCATGGATTTCCTTGTAAGTTCTTGGTCAAAAAAATGTATTTCGTTTAATAGTCTAACCATACGCATGAGTCGTCTGCAATCTGTGTTCTTTTTAGGCTGAATACATATTTTGCCCCCTGGGCTTGAGGCCTTATTCTTGTGACAACCATGTCAACCACGGGTAACCTTTTACACACTCACAATTGTGTCTGAGACATACCACTTTTGACCAGACCACTCCTTCTTGGAGATTGTATCACACTGGCCAATTAAAGCATGACACGTGTCATAGCTCAAGGAAAAAAAATATCTAATTTGCACCCCAAATGGCCAAAAAAAAAGAAAAATTTAGAGTAGAAAAACATAAATGAATCCCCTCCCCCACCCACCTCCTCTTCTTCCAAACCCCACTTTTGATCATCTTCTCCACCTCCTTCCCCAAAGACAAATTCCAAACCCTCCTCTCCACCAACCCGCTCCTTCTGTTTGCTTACCTCTATTATAGTTAGTTTTAGACCCCATGAAAACTCATCAATAATTCCAAGAAATTCATCTCACCCAAAATCAGAAATACTCAAAAGACTATTTGTTTTTCCAGATCTGTTCATTCAATCAAGAATTGGAACATAGTCCTGTTTTCTTCTCAAAAAGTCGTGTTTCTGGTAAACAAAGAAAAATAAGTAAAAGATAAAATTCATCTTCCAAATCTAGAATTGTGATAAGACAGAGGACGAAGATCTTTCAAATCTTGCCGGTGAAAATGGTGGATTCATCGCTGTCGGATTTTGGCCTCAGTAGCTTCGTCGCTGATTGATTTTAATGGCCGAATAGTAGTTATAGAGGAGCCTACTCACTTACCAATCATGCCTATTAATTATGCATGGACTTTGATCTTATTTATTAACACCAAGAATCTGATCTTTCAAAAAAGAAAAGAATTTAAAACTTTTGCATCTGAAAGTTGAAGAAAGAAGGGAATATGACATTATGGTATTTTTGAAGGAGGACGGTTGCGTAAATAGACGGTGGCCGGTGGTCTTGATGGAAGAGGGCTAGCGTTAGGGAAGAAGAAATTAAAGAAAATAAGGAAAATAAAAGAAAAAATTGGAAACCAATAAAATTTTGACACATGGCACTTAATAAGGATTGGGGCCAATATTTACCGATTGTATGCGCTCATTTTTTTTTGTTAAACAAGTGCGCACCACCTGGAAAAAATGATTTGTATCTAAGTTGCTCGGACTCGGGTGCGGGTATCCGATACGGGCACGGATCCGAGTGTCGGATTTGGCAAAATCTAAATTTTAAGATTCGGGAGTGCGGATCCAGATATGAATACGGGTGTAGGGATTCAACTATGAAAATTCAAAATTATAAAAAATAGAGCTATAAAGAGAAAAAGAAAGCCATCAAGGCCTTCCACCAACTCTTCATCGCTGCTACTGTCTACCAGAAGTCCGAAATCAGAACACGACCCCTTGCATTCTTGGTTTTAGGTATCCGAAGTTAGTTGACCGAATCCGGGACGTATCCCGCACCCGCACCCGTCCCATGTCTTGACAAGTGCGGCACCAAAAACGAAGAGTCTGCGCAACTTAGGTTTGTATTAGACACATTTTGAAAAGGTTGGGTATGTAAAGGGTTGCCGTGTTCGATAGGTGTGTACATGGATTTGGTCTCAACATTAGGGGTAAACTATGTATTCTGCCTTCCTTTTACTGTAAGATGCTAGTGTAGAAAACTGAAGCTTAGTTCTGTTTGTGCTTTCTTCAGTCGGATTAGAATTCATCTACATACATTACCAAACGCCATAGTTGATTTTTTTAAATGATGAAATCCCGCACTTTTGAGTTTTGGTCAGTTGCCTAGCAAGAGAGGAAATTAGGTAGGGACTATGCATATTTTTCTACTTAAATAGCAGGAAGCTTGAGGAAAAGCTGTTGATGAGGTCGCAAAGCAGAAGGTAGTCTTTCAAGATCCAGAAAAGAACATCATACTTATTGAGAAAATAAAGACGGGCATCATGATGTAGGTCATTGTCTGGAATTGAGACCCGGTAGTTTCTACTTTGTGGTATTAACTTCATTCAACTGATTATACTTCTCGGTTTAGTTTAACTATCTATAAACACATTTAGGTTGTCTTCCAGAGAATGAAATTAAAATAGTAATGCTGATAAAAAACTGAATAAGAGTTATTTGCATTTCAATGAATAGTACTTCTCAAAGATTGCTGCTTCTTCACATCTTTCTCTTCTTTCCCTCTTCTGTTGTTTTTATGGACAATTTGGCTTTTATCTGTAGTGCTCTTATTGATTTTCCATGAGCCCTTGCATGATGAATCAGCAGACCTTGGAAATAGTGCCTAATTGACATATTATAACATGCTTGTTAGAAAATGTGACATTTTGGGGTTACTTTATCTGTTCGATTATGCACAAGTCATGCAGAATCTGGAATCGTAGCCCTTAATCAACTTCTTGAGCATGATTCTTGTTCAGGATGGTGTTATCCTTGGAGCGGACACACGGGCAACTGAAGGGCCAATTGTTGCAGATAAAAACTGTGAGAAAATTCATTACATGGCTCCTAATATATATTGCTGCGGAGCTGGGACAGCTGCTGATACAGAGGCGGTTACTGGTAATGAGCTTTATATCCGTATTCTAGCAGTTTTTGGAAATTGTTTGCAATAGACCTTCTCCTTTTAAGTTTCCAATCCGGTTCTCTCTCTCTCTCTCTCTCTCTCTCTCTCCCCGCTCTATGTCATCTCTTAATGTTAATTTAGAACTGTTATTCTCTAGACATGGTCAGTTCCCAGCTGAAGCTTCATAGGTTTCACACTGGTCGTGAATCCAGGGTTGTGACAGCTCTTACTCTTTTGAAGTCTCACCTTTTCAGGTAAAGCTTCTATTGTTAATGTTCCTAATAGGCATAGTAGTGTCTTCGAGTGCATTAAAAAATCAATCCTAGAAGCCTAACTATGTTCTCTTTACCAGCTACCAAGGCCATGTCTCAGCTGCTTTGGTCCTTGGTGGTGTGGATGTCACAGGTCCCCATCTGCATACTGTAAGTAGTCTTCACATTTATATTTGTGTATTAGTATGTATATAAATGTATGTGGGCGTGTGTGTATATATTTTTCCGCATTGTCATCAAAGTTCCACTATTTGGTCAATCGATCGCCTCTCAGATTTATCCACATGGATCAACTGATACTCTGCCATATGCCACAATGGGCTCTGGTTCCCTCGCAGCAATGGCTATCTTTGAGTCAAAATACCGGGAAGGGATGAACGTAAGTTTGTTTCTTTCAGCTAGAATACTTTGCTGCATTTGGCTGGTAGATGTATTATGAATCCTGAATGTTGAGGGGAATTTGTTGCAGAGGGATGAAGGGATAAAGCTAGTAGCAGAGGCCATATTGTCCGGAGTATTCAATGACCTCGGTAGTGGCAGCAATGTTGATATCT
Organism: Nicotiana tomentosiformis; assembly: GCF_000390325.3. NCBI lineage: Eukaryota > Viridiplantae > Streptophyta > Magnoliopsida > Solanales > Solanaceae > Nicotiana > Nicotiana tomentosiformis. The sequence continues at coordinate 36,289,367 of NC_090821.1, forward strand.
GTGTGATAACAAAGGTCAGCTTTCCTTTAAGTGAACCTAATGGGGAAAAAAAAGCTCTCTTTCTAGCGATAATGACAAATTTTCAGTGTAGAATGCATAACACCATTTTTTGTTTTTTATAGCATGTGGCTTCTAAACTCTTATCTTGGTTGTTAGGGAAACACGGAGTACTTAAGAAACCATTTGTCGCCTAATCCCCGCACCTATCCACAAAAAGGTTACTCGTTCCCCAAAAAGACTGGTTAGTGTTCTCAGACTTGTCAACATGCAATGTAATAGAGCAACTATCATGGTAATTTGACTTCTGAATGGAATTTTGCTAATGCGTCGGCTGGAATTCTTTGGCTTGCAGAAGTTCTCCTTACAAAGATTACACCATTGAGAGAGATTGTACAAGTGATTGAAGGTGGAGATGCCATGGAAGAATGACTTGTATTGCAATGATAAAATCCATTTGTGAACTATTAGAGTGTCCAACAATTCCATGAGTATTTAAGTGTTGAAAAATCTTCAATTGCATGTCTAAATGAAGTACTCTATGTTATCAGATGTAGCTTCCGAAGAAACTCCTTGCTAGAAAATGAATGATTGGCTTGATTTGAAGAAAGGATTTTGTTGTTTTTGTCACCCTTGTGCTGTCAATAATTTTGAACCACTGACTTCCAGGATCACATGTTGTGTCATTTGTGCTCAAACACTTGCATGTTTGTGTGACAATAACATTGTTGGAATCAACATCCAAGCAGACACTAGTAGCATCTTGTAGCTTAGAAGACAGGTGCATCTTAGAGTCCGAGATGGTTTCCCATTTTGAGCTGTCATCACTGCATGTTATACCAAGTTTTGCTGGCTCCCCAAGCTCATCTGCTTGCAGGCAAAAGTAAGTTCCGATGACTGTCTGTTTTTTGGGGAGCATAGCTCCATGCTGCAGCCTCAGAGCAATGGCTGCAGCAATGAGGTTCTTCGAACACAAAGCCCCGTCTTTGGATGGAAAATCACTTTATGGAGACGAGTCTCGGTATATCCTGGTCCTGCATTTGAACCAAGGTAAATGCTTAGTTCTTTTTTCATAGATAACTTTTAACAATTATGTTATCCTATGTTGCTCGGACTTTTCAAAAATGTTGCTAGATTGTGTGTCGGATCCTCCAAAATTAGTGCATTTTTGGAGGATCTGACACGGGGGACGGGGTGAGAGCAACATTTTTGAAAAGTCAGACCAACATAGATGTTACCACTTCAGCTTATACCTTGGAATGGCGAGCGAATGGCTGAGATTCTTTCCAGAAAGCTTGAGTTCCTGATATCTCGCCAGTTCCAATCTAAAACCCCATAGTACTCATTGAGCCCCACAACCCCATCTCTCAAATAATAGCTCCCAACAAGTGTCCAGAGTGCCCAATCAAAGTCAAGTTCAGCTGCCAGTCCAAGAAAGCAATTGAAATACCTATTGTCATTCACATTAGTGCCTCTTTGATCCACTCCAAACTCGCTCACAAACAATGGGTAGCCTTGTTCTAACACAAATGTTCCTTTGCTCACCATGTCATTTAACACTACTCCGCATGCTTGGTTTGGATTGTCTCCTGACCAAGTATCTCCATCTGTGAAACCATATCGATGAATCTCGTAAACTAGCTTGCCACTGAATGTCAAGTTTACTGGTCTTTCGTGCAAGAAAGGAAGATCCTTGTCGAAACTTAGGCCGGATAGTATAACAAGAACATTGGGATTAGCTGCATGCACTGCTTCAGCTCCTTTCTGCATGTACCTGGCTCAACAACCACCACTTTAATTGGTGAACCATAGCAACAAATATAAATTTTTGAGTTAGTGCATGTAGCAATCAGGCGCGGTAAAATGTTGGAACATAAACTGCATTCATGGTGATGTGTTGGAACTTAGTCCAATTATATACATTGTTTAGATAATTTTCAACCATGTAGTGCTTGCTGCAACGGAAGTCATTTTCAGGAAAATATTTATAGGTAGATTTTCAACAATGTTTAGAAGATTTTTCATTTTTGATAGATTGAATAGTGGTGTATATACCTGTACCAATCATCAGCATTTTGTAGAAGTCCACGAAGTTCATTTCTTAAGCTCATGCCTACTACATTGTTAGTACTCTTGAAAATAGTGGCTACTTTGGTAAGGCCTTGGACCCAGAGGTCAGGGTCAAAGTACTCATCTCCAAAGAAGCCATTCCCATCAAATCTGCTGCAGCACCACCCAGGCTTGCTTATGTGATTATCTAATATCATCATTACATTGTTTTTTGCAAGGCTAGCCACCACTGCCTGTCATATATTCCTATTGTTAAATGGATAATAATTGGACATACTACATATGGTAAATGAAAAGAGTATTGAAATAAGAAAATTAGCTAATGGAGGAAAAACTAAACGTCTCAACAAGAATGACACTGTTACTAACTATTTCAGAATATAATTTTTTCTGATGATAAGTTTACAATAATTTTAATTATATAAAATTGTGATTTACAATATATATTTTGTGTAGTTTTTAAGTAAATGCATGAATGTTGTTTTTAAAATATAAAGTATCAACCTATAGATCAACACTGAAACTTAGATGGATTAACTGTCATATTTTGCACTATGTCATTATTTTGGAACGGAAACAGTACATTTAGGTTGTTTATCATCCAATAAAATTACAATTTTAATTTGTGTTGGGATTGCTCTACTTGATCAACTGAACCTAGATCTAATTACTTTTTAGGTTGCACCTTTTTTAAGAAATAAAAAAGGAGTAGTGGCGTGCAAGAACAGTTGATATTTGTTGGGGGTCACCATCAGTACAGCGTCATTGGTACATAAGCTACTTAAAGATAAGATAGAATAAAACAAAACGGATTGAATCAGCTATTATAAAATAATTTTTAAGATTCCAAACAAATCCGTTTCAGGCTCCCAAGTGAACAAATAGAGTAAGTAGCTCAAAGAAACATTTCTCTATTTGATACTTTTCCAAAAGTAGATATAATATCAAGTTTTAGGAATTACAGAGCTGCACAATTATCCATATTCCTATGATATTAGGGTGGTGATAAATACTATCTTTATTGTCGGTGGCCAATGAAAGAGATAAGAATACATTCCTTAGCTATGATATAAATAAAATCTAAATTCGATCTTTACCAAAGGTTTGATAATAAACAAACTTTGACACGCATAGTACAGAAATTAATTTAATGAGCATACTTATATAAAAATGATATATTTACAATTCCGCAAGTACAACTAACTACAAACAAAAAAAAGTTCAAGATACTCTTTCACTCAAACAATTTAAACAATTTAGTTGGTCTGTGAAATATTCGACATTTTAAAAGGAACACGAGTTGAATTTTGATAGGTTTTAAATGATTGGAAAAATCCATTAAAATATTCTTTTTGATCTCTTTATAAAAGATTACACTGGATCTATATTATTATACAGTGATCGCAATGATGGAAAATGACATCGATCCAAAAAGTGAAATGTGGATAATAATTATGGGATGGAAGGAATATCTACTTTCGGCCCAAGTCTTCCATCAACATAGAATAAAGCTAACCGTATTTTTCCTTTTTTCCGGAGCTAACCCTACATAGTTGATAAACTTAATAAACTAGGTGTCCCCATTGAAATGTGACTTCTAACAACTTCTATACCTACAATTTATCTTATATTTCTTAACTTCTTGTTTGAGCAAGAAAAAAGATTTGCGTAAGTCACTAGTCAAGCAACAAATCATCAATCATCTAGGAACAGATGAATTTAAGTTCTATAAATGATAACACAATTAGGTAACTTATAAGGTAATTACAGATAAATTTGTGTCTTCACAAAAATGATAACTAATCTTGAAATATATTGTTGACGTAAAAAAATCTTTATACAGTTAGTGTAACTTAAATTCGGAATGCAAATTTGTTACCTGGTAAGCATCGAGGACAGAGAGATCAACAATGGAAGGATTGTTAGCTTGAAGACCAACAATGGAACCAAACAGTCCAAGGTTCTTGAAAGATTGTCTTACAGTTATTGATCCCAAAGAATCATTAGTAAACAAGAAGAGAGGCCAAGTAAGTCTAACACAATTAACAAAATAGCTTGAGAAATTGCATCCACTGGCTGTTGGTTTAGCCCTTCTGCCACCATAACTTCCATATGTGACACCCAATTTATACATGCCAGTTTCACTATTTGCCCTGTTGAGTTCACAATCCATCTTGAATTTGTGTATAGTGGCTGTGATGAAACAGTAACATGTTGGCTGCTGATCAGAAGAAATAGAAATAGATGAATGTTGAGGGAAGAGGACGATGATGGCGACTTCCACATATTTTACTAAGTCTTATCTGTTGTTTTTAGGACTCTCGGGCCATTTGCCTATGGGGAGATGACTATTTATAGCTAAGATCAAATGAATCGATAAAAGAAAAACTATCACTTTCAAATTAATGAGATAATATGGGTTTTATAGTATTACTATACGTGTCGTGCGTTACATGTGTATCGTATGTCTAGTACATACTTTTTAAAATATATAAATAATATCAAAACATAATGAGTAATTAAAATTTTAAAAGAAAAAAGTACAAGCTGAAATGGATGAGCAGTAAGCCTATTCAAATGATTTTGTCGCCGATCAAAATTATAGTTTGTAGGCTGTACACAACTAATTCAATTGGTATAACCTTTTTCTTACGTAATTATTCTAATATATTAAATATTCTAGTTGACAGCTTTCTTATATTTTGAATTTCAACAAAACATAGTTTAAAATGTGAATATGAGCAATATAATTGGTTATGCTTGATGCTTCACGTCTTAAAGTTTGTAACCGTTTTCAACAAATTGTAGCCTCCTTTATAATCGCATATATATTAAGAAGCTTTTGATTAAGATATTTGTAACGATCTGACCAGTCGTTTAGAGCTTTAGCATTTCGTTCAGTAGTTGAAGGTCTCGAGAAACTTCGTATTGTGTATTATGACTTGCATGTATGGTCGGTTTCGGTTTCCGGGCAATTCGGGATTGATTTGGAAGAATGATTCTTGTTTTAGAAACTTAAGTGGTAAGAGTTGGCTAGAGTTTGACTTGTAGACGACTCCGGAATGGTGTGACGATTCCAATAGCTTCGTATGGTGATTTTGGACTTAGGCGTATATCCGGATTTGGATTTGGAGGTTCGTAGGTTGATTTGATGTGGCGAAAGTTAGAAAGTTGAAGGTTTGGAAGATAGAGAGATTTGATTGGGAGTTGACTTTATTGATATCGAGTTCGAATTGTGATTCCGGGAGTTGGTATAACTCCGTTGTGTCATTTGGGACTTGCATGCAAAATTTGAGGTCATTCCGAATTGATTTGATATGATTCGGCGCGAGTTGTAGAAGTTGAAAGTTCATTAGATCGTTAGGCTTGAATTGAGGTGCGATTCATATTTTTGATATTGTTTAATGTGATTTGAGGCCTCGAGCAGGTCCGCGTTGTGTTATGGGATTGGTTGATATGTTTGGAGAGGTCTTCGGGGTCTCGGGTATGTTTCGGATGGGCGTAGGCCATTTCTTCATGTTTTGGAGTTGCTGGTTTTCTGATGTTTTATAGTTCATCGCGTTCGCGTGAGGACGAACGCGATCGCGAAATGCATCTGTGGTGGCAGAGGATTTACTCATCATGTTCGCGAGTTGGTCATCGTGTTCGCAGAGCCTGGGGAAAGATGGTCATCGCGTTCGCTACCCTTATGTCGCGATCGCGTAGAGATAGAGCTAGAGCTAGAGGGGCATCGGGGGATTGGCCATCGCGTTCGCGTGAGTTGGGTCGCGTTCGCGTAGGTCAGTTGAGACGATGGGTCGCGTTTGAGGGCTGCAGATCGCGTTCGCGTACAGGTAATTTTGGTAGCTTATGTTTTGTGCTTCGCGGTCGCGAGACATTTTCTGCGATCACGAAGAAGAATCCCTCGGCAGATTATATAATACTTTATCACGAAGGCATTTGTTATTTTATCACTTTTTGAGTTAGAAAGCTCGGATTTGGGCGATTTTGGAGGGAATTTTCACGTTTTGGATTGGGGTAAGTATTCTTGACATGAATTTGGTTATATTTTATGATGTCATCTTTGTTTTTATCATTTAATTAGTGATTTGAATTGGAGAAATTGAGAATTTTTGTAAAAACTTTATAAATATAATAATGACTTGAAGGCCAATTTAAGGTCAGAATTGGATGATTTTGGTATGGTTGGACTCGTATCGTAATGGGTGTTCGAATTTTGTGAGTTTTGTCAGGTTTCGAGGTACGTGCCTAGGGTTGACTTTTTAGTTTTCATTAAAGATCGAAACTTTATTATCCAGAATTATTTTCTATGGCATTTATTAATGATATTAAGTTATTTTTGCTAGATTCGAGCCGTCCGGAGGTTGTTTTACATGGGAAGGTCTTTTGAGAGCATTGATTTAGCTTCTTTGAGGTAAGTATCTTGCCTAACCTTGTGTGGGGGAACTACCCCTTAGGATTTGGGTTGATTGTATTTTTTGGCTTATGTGGAAGGCGTGTACATGAGGTGACGAGTGTGTGCCCGACTTATATGTGGCAAAATTGACCGATTTAGACTCTTAGGTTACTTTATGCATTTAATTAGAAGTTGTTATTACTTGTTACATCTTTCGTTGTTGAATTCATTCTTATATGCTTAGATTGTAGTCGTTATTTCATGCTCTAGCTTTCATTGCCGAGTTTACTCTTATGTGTCTTAATTGAAGTTACTATTATATGCTATATCTTTCATCGTCAAGTTTATTATGATTTAACCAAAGTTGTTAGTACATGTTCTATCCATCGTTGTTGAGTTACTCTTATATGTATTCAATTGAAGTTGTTAGTATACGTCATGCCTTTCATTGTTAAGTTCATTCATAAGCAAGTGATGAAAGGTTGATTTATTGCGAGTTATTAACCTGTTTTAGTTGAAGTTCTAGTTTTATGGTGTATCCTTCTTTGTTGAGTTATTTTCCGTTTTATTCTATTGTTATTGAGATTCTTGTTCACATCGTGGTTGAGCCGTGGGCTATGTGTTGTGTGATATCGGTATTGTTGTTTCAGAAAGGTTGTGGCCTATGGGCACTTGTGGTACGAATTGATCTGTCGTGTTATTGGGATGTTAGAACATGTGTGTGTGTGGATTGGTTGTTGCAATGCAGAGCATAAGGGTGTCATCTCACTCTTGTTGATTATGCAGAGTGATACGGGTGGCTATTATGCAGAGTGATACATGTGGCTATTGTGATGATTGTCTGGGCGGAGCAATAAGAATAGCTATTATGATATTATCAATGCGGAAAGACAAGGGTGACTATGTCAGAGATGATATGTAACGGCCTAGGGGTATAATGTTGATGATATTCGTGTGATGGTGTTATTTTACTTGTGTATGTCATGCACCTTACGTGACTTGTTGTGTTGTTTTTAATGAACTCCTCGATGTCTTTGATATTACTTGTTGACTTGGACCGTAATAGTACACTCGCACAAGCATACACCGTAGCATGTCGTATACACCAGTTCAGGAGTATAAAACTAGACATTCATTGATCATGCACATGTATTCTTGTATCATTTGCCTCCACTGTGATATTGGGCCTATGACCATGCCGGACGGATTGTGATAGTGAGCCTGTGACTACACCGAGCGAATTGTGATAGTGAGTATGTGACCACGTCGGACGGATTGTGATAGTGAGCCTGTGACTATACAGGGCAGATTGAGATATTGGCACGTGAGTTGTCCATGCGGTTGATAATAATGTGGGCACGAGGGGCCATGAGCACATGATTTATGATTTGGGACTTGTGACTTGTGATTTAGAGACGAGGTATCTCAGAGTAATTTTATTGTGAAACTTGTGCTAGAACGGCTTGATTATTCGGTTGTCACTTGTTTACCTTATTTGGTTTCATTGGTACTTTAACAGTGTTCTGATTACTTTGATGTTTTTATCACATGTTTATTCCTTGTTGCCATTTACGGATTCTTGCTTCAATTATTAGCTTTATACTTATATACTGCATAGGTTATTATGACTAGTAGGTGTGTTTACTGTACCTCGTCATTACTCCACCGGAGTTAGTCTTGATACTTATTGGGTACCGACCGAGGTATACTCATACTATACTTCTGCACATTTTTATACAGATCCAGGTATCGGAGATATCAGACTCAGAGAGAGTTAGCTTCTTGATCGCAAGGATTCAAGGTAGAGCTGCTTGGTAGTCACAGTCCCTTGAAGTCCTTTTCCTTTTGATTGTACTGTTAACTCGTTATTCAAACAACATTGTATTTTGTTTTTGAGATATTTCTTTGTATTCAGCCAGAGTTCGTAACTCTGTATTTCCTAGTCTTGGGAGGATTGTTGTGATTATTTCCACGTAGGCTTATGTCACATTTATTTCGGTATTTATATTAAACTCTGTTATAAATCATTATGCTTAACTGGTTTAACTGTTGTACGTAATCGGCTTACCTAGTCATGAAGACTAGGTGCCATCACGACGCCTTAGGTGGGATTTTGGATCGTGACAAGTTGGTATCATAGCTCTAAGCTCATAGGTTTTATGAATCACGAGCAAGTTTAGTAGAGTCTTGCAGATCGGTACGGAGACTTCTGTGCTTATCTTCGAGAGGCTACAGAACTATAAGGAAAATTCCACTTCTTTCATTCTTATCATGTGGATTCATTACTTTCAGAGTTTGAGCCTTTATATTTCTATTCTCTTACAAATAGTTAGGACACTCACTACGAGATCATCTAAGCAGACACATGCGCCCTCTGCTAGAGCCGCGAGAGGCCGGGGCCGAGTTAGAGGTAGAGGAGGGGCATGTGCCGCAACTAGAGCACCTTCCAGAGAAGCACCCGAGGAGCCACCGGTAGCTCCGGTTGGGGGACAGGCATCGGAGGCGCCTGTTGCTACCCATCGACTTCAGGAGACTTTAGCACAGTTCCTAAGCATGTTTGGTACATTGGCTTAGGCGCGATTGATCCCAATTGCACCAGCTACTTTGCAGATTGGGGGAGGAGCTTAGACTCTCGCCGCCTATACTCTAGAGCAGCAGGCTTATATTGGTCAGGATCCGGGTGTGATGCCAGTACAACCTGTTATTCGGGTTCAACCTGAGGTCAGGCCAGGTGCATCAGAGGAGGAGCAGAAGAGGCTTGAGAGGTTCAAGAAGTATAATCCACCTACTTTCAGTGGAACCGCTACTGAGGATGCACATGGTTTTCTGGAGAAGTGTCACCGTATTCTCTGCACCATGGGTATTGTGGAGGTGAGCGGAGTTGCTTTTACTATATTTTAGCTGTTATGAGCAGCGTATCAGTGGTGGCAGGCTTATGAGGAGGGTAGGCCAGCTGATGCAGCACCACTCACTTGGACTCAGTTTTCAGAGATGTTTTTGAAGGAGTTTATTCCCCAGACCTTTAGGGATGCGTGGCACATAGAGTTCAAGCATCTGCACTAGAGAATTATGATAGTGTCGGAGTACGCCATCAGGTTCAGCCAGTTGTCCCGACATGCACCTACCTTGGTCCATATAGTTAGAGAGCGAGTTCACAGATTTATCGAGGGGCTCAGTTATGGTCTTAGATTCAGCATGGCTCGGAAGTTGGAGACTGATACTCCATTGCAACAAGTTGTGGAGATTGCTAGGAGGTTAGAGCGTATTCGGGGTGAGGAGAGGGAGGATAAGGAGGCCAAGAGGTCTCGAGTTCTAGAGGATTTACTAGATTCTACTCTTCAGCTATGACCCATCACGGCAGAGGCTCAGGCGGTCAACCAGTCCAGTCCGCACTTCAGACTACTCGTGGTGCTCCAGCTAGTCAGGGACCTCAGGGTACTCATATGGGGCAGCCATCTTTTAGTGCACCACCTGCATGGGGTTCCTATAGCGGTTATCCCAGTTATACAGCACAGATTCAGTACCAATAACCTCACCCGCAGAGGGGTTGTTATGAGTGTGGCGATACTAGGCACATCATAAGGGATTGTCCCAGACTCGGGAGAGATGAATTCCATCAGGGCACTCAGGCTATGGGCTCCATTCCATATGCTACTCCACATGCACATCCAGCTAGAGGTGGAGGACGAGCAGGTAGAGGGCTTCCTAGAGGTGGAGGATGAGCGGGTAGAGGGTGTCCTAGAGGGGGAGGCCCGACCCATTGATATGCTTTCCCTTGGAGGGATGAGGCCGTTGTACCAGATGGTGTTTCTACAAGTGTAGTTTCAGTTTTTCATAGAGGAGCATCAATATTATTTTGATCTGGTCTTATTTATCGGTGTGAGTCCTCCTATCTGCTTCATATATGGGTGAGTTTCGTGATTCTTGTACTCTGCTTATGTGTTTACCTCTGTTGAGAGATTCTATAGTGGTATCCCATGTCTATCGTTTCGGTTTGTTCACTATTGATAGCTATGCGACTAGAATGAACTTCTGTTACTCATTACGGTAGGTTTTGATGTGATTTCTGGATGGTTTGGTTACGATTTGTGATTTAGGAGCTCTACCGGTATGGGAAGTCCGTTACGTTTGTGATTTTATTCCGCAGAATTGAGTTAGTAGAAGGTTTCAGGTGGTGTGTTATGTATTCTACTTGTGATTCAGAGCTGAGGATGGGATCCTCGTATTTCCGTGTGGATTGATATGTTTGAACCGGGCTACGTGCCACGGTAGAGTTATATTAGGATGAGATCCTTGTGATTAGTTCATATGTTTTGTTTCTCCCTTGTGGAATTGACTCGTAGTATGATACCAATTGGGAGTTGTACGTGTTGGACTTGTTTGATAGTTCTCTGATGTGTTTCTCTTTCCATATTCAGTCATATTCGAGTTGTGCTTATTGGGTTTTGCTTGCGAGGTATGTGCCCAGGGGGCGTTGGCGGTGACTTGTTGATTAGGTGAGTAGTTATGAGTCTTCATGTTTTCTGCATCATTATAAGTGTTGGAAAGGTTTGGGACATGGTTCTAGCTGATATGAGGTTGTTTACCGGTACTGGGTTGGATTATGGACATCTATTGTGGTCAGAGTTATTGCTATGGGCATATGGGTGACGTGTTACACCGTGAGGTTATATCATATGAGCGTGCTTATGGCTTGTTGTAGCTGATTGAGGTTGATATAAGGTGTATGTGTGGGAATCGGGTCTTTGGAGGATGATCGAATGTTGAAAATTTGGTTCTAAGGCTTATCAGTATGGGTGCGGGGAATAATCTTCAGTTGAGATGGTGTTGTCGGGCCTATGTGGATTGGGGTGACGTGGAACCACCCATAAGTATGTGTATGGTGAGTCCATTCAGTGATTTAATGACTTCGGAACGGTTCTTGGCACATTCGAGGACGAACGTTTGTCTAAGAGAGGAAGAATGTAACAACCCGATCGGTCATTTTGAGATTTAGCATTTAGTTCGGTGGTTTAAGGTCTCGAGAAGTTTTTTATTGTGTATTATGACTTACGTGTATGGTCGGTTTTGATTTTCGGGCGATTTGGGATTGATTTGGAAGAATAATTCTTATTTTAGAAGCTTAAGTAGTAAGAGTTGACTGGAGTTTGACTTTTGTGTAAGCGACTCCGGAATAGTGTTTTGATGATTCCAATAGCTTTGTATGGTTATTTTGGACTTAGGCGTATGTCCAGATTTGAATTTAGAGGTCCGTAGGTTGGTTTGATGCTTTTTGGCGAAAGTTGAAAAGTTGAAGGTTTGGAAGGTTAAGAGGTTTGACCGGAAGTTGACTTTGTTGATATCTAGTTCAGACTGTGATTCCGGGAGTTGGTATAGCTCCATGGTGTCATTTGGGACTTGCATGCAAAATTTGAGGTCATTCCGGATTGATTTGATATGATTCGGCGCGAGTTGTAGAAGTTGAAAGTTCATTAGTTCGTTAGGCTTGAATTGAGGTGCGATTCATAGTTTTGATATTGTTTGATATGACTTGAGGCCTCAACAAGGTCCGAGTTGTGTAATGGGATTGGTTGGTATATTTGGACGGGGTCCCGGGAGCCTCGGGTGTGTTTCAGATGGGTTACAGGGCATATCATCATGTTTTGGAGTTATTGGTTTTCTGATGTTTTGCAGTTCATCGCATTCACGTGAGGACGAACTCAATCGCGAAGTGTATCGTGGTGGTAGAGGATTTACTCATTGCGTTCGCAAGTTGGTCATCTTCCCGGATCCTGGGGGAAAATGGTTCGTGGCCCCTTATGTCGCGATCGCGTAGAGATAGAGCTGGACCATGGGATTGGCCATCGCGTTCGCGTGAGTAGGGTCATGTTCGCGTAGGTCAGTTGAGATGATGGGTCGCGTTTGAGGGCTGTAGATCGTGTTTGCGTATAGGTAATTTTGGCAGCTTATGTTTTGTGCTTCGCGGTCGCGAGGCATTTTCCGCGATCACGAAGAAGAATCCCTGGGCAGATTATATAGTACTCTATCTTGAAGGCTTTTGTTATTTTATCTCTTTTTGAGTTAGAGAGCTCGGATTTTGGCAATTTTGGAGGAAAGTTTCACGTTTTGGATTGGGGTAAATATTCTTGACCCGGATTTGGTTATATTTTATGATTCCATCTATATTTTTATTATTTAATTAGTGATTTGAATTGGAGATATTAGGGATTTTCGTAAAAACTTTCTAAAATATAAAATAATGATTTGAAGGCCGATTTGATGTCAGAATTGGATGATTTTGATATGGTTGGACTCATATCAGAATGAGTGTTAGGATTTTATGAGTTTTGTAGGGATCCGACGTACGGGCAGGGGTTGACTTTTTAGTTTTCATTAAAAATCGAAGCTTTATTATCCGGAATTATTTTCTATGGCTTTTATTTATGATATTAAGTTATTTTGGCTAGATTCGAGCCGTCCGAAGGTTGTTTTACACGGGAAGGTCTTTTGAGAGCATTGATTTAGCTTCTGTGAGGTAAGTATCTTGCCCAACCTTATGTGGGAAAACTACCCCTTAGGATTTGGGTTGATTGTAATTTTTGGCTTATGTGAAAGACGTGTACATGAGGTGACGAGTGTGTGCCCAACTTATATGTGGCAAAATTGACCGGTTTAGACTCTTAGGTTACTTTATGCATTTAATTAGAAGTTGTTATTACTTGTTACATCTTTCGTTGTTGAATTCATTCTTATATGCTTAGATTGTAGTCGTTATTTCATGCTCTAGCTTCCATTGCCGAGTTTACTTTTATGTGTCTTAATTGAAGTTACTATTATACGCTATATCTTTCATCGTCAAGTTTATTATGCTTTAACTGAAATTGTTAGTACATGTTCTATCCATCGTTGTTGAGTTACTCTTATATGTATTCAATTGAAGTTGTTAGTACACGTCATGCCTTTCATTGCTAAGTTCATTCATAAGCAAGTAATGGAAGGTTGACTTATTGAGAGTTATTAACCTATTTTAGTTGAAGTTCTTGTTTTATGGAGTATCCTTCTTTGTTGAGTTATTTTTCGTTTCATTCTGTTATTATTGAGATTCTTGTTCACATCGTGGTTGAGTCGTGGGCTATGTGTTGTGGTGATATCAGTATTGTTGTTTTGGAAAGGTTGTGGCCTATAGGCACTTATGGTATAAATTGATGTGTCGTGTTGTTGTGATGTTAACACATGTGTGTGTGGATTGGTTGTTGCAATGTGGAGCATAAGGGTATCATCTCACTCTTGTTGATTATGCAGAGTGATACGGATGGCTATTATGCATAGTGATATATGTGGCTATTATGATGTATTTCCGGGCGGAGCAATAAGAGTGGCTATTATGATATTATCAATGCGGAGAGACAATGGTAGCTATGTCAGAGATGATATGCAACGGTCTAGGGGCATAATGTTGATGATATTCGTGTGATGATGTGATTTTCCTTGTGTATGTCATGCACCTTACGTGACTTATTGTGTTATTTTTAATGAACTCCTCGATGTCTTTGATATTACTTGTTGACTTGGACCGTAATAGTACACTCGCACAAGCATACACCGTAGCATGTCGTGTACACCAGTTCAGGAGTATGAAACACGACATTCATTGATCATACACATGTATTATTGTATCATCTGCTTCCATTGTGATATCTTGTGACCATACCGGGCGGATTGTGATAGTGAGTCTGTGACCACATCGGGCGGATTGTGATAGTGAGTCTGTGACCATATCGGATGGATTGTGATAGTGAGCCTGTGACTATGCCGGGCAGATTGAGATATTGGCACATGAGTTGTCCATGCGGTTGATATTAATGTGGGCACGAGGGGCCATCAGTACATGATTTATGATTTGGGACTTGTGACTTGTGATTTAGAGACGAGGTATCTCGAAGTAATTTTATAGTGAAACTTGTGCTAGAACGGCTTACTTATTGGGTTGTTACTTGTTTACCTTATTTGGTTTCACTGGTACTTTAACGGTGTTATGATTACTTTGCTATTTTTATCACATGTTTATTCCTTATTGCCATTTACGGATTCTTGCTTCCATTATTAGCTTTATACTTAATAGGTGTGTTGACTGAACACATGTAGATTTGTGTGGATTTGTTATTGCAATGCAGAGCATAGGGGTGACATCTCATTGTTGTTGATTATGCATAGTCATACGGGTGACTATTATGCGGAGTTATACGGGGACTATCACGACGCCTAAGGTGAAATTTTGGGTCGTGACAATATTACTTATGATAATAGTTTTCCTACAGATTTTGAAGTTCGAAGAGGGAAGTTATTCATATACACAATCAGATTGTCGTTCAAAGAAATATTAATAAACATTATATACATAGATTTTACTCGAAAGATGTGAAGTTGTGATCTCATTTTAACTGTTTCACTTATTTCTTCGTTGTCTTATATTAATTATTTATTTATTTTCTTTTTTTTATAAATTAGCTAATATACCATTTGGAGATGATTGAAAACTGAGAAGCAAAACTAAACGTAAATAAGAAATAAGGAAAATTAAATAAAATAGTACCTTAATAGGACAAAGTCTTGAAAAGCCTTTCAATCAAATTTACTGCTATTAATAGCACTGCTGTCAATAATACTCAAAATGTCTACTTGCTACTCTTCTTCCGCTGAACCAACAGAACACAAAGGAAATCATTGAAACTCAGGAGAACAAAGAAAAAAATCAACAAGTAGAAAAGAATAGATGGTCATTGTGGGCTATAGGAGGGGGACTACCATGATGGAGGATTTAGAAAAACTAAGAATATATTTTGATTTCTTTACCTTAATTAATAGTTAGTCAGGTATCATATGACTTAACTTGAAATATGTAAAGACCTTATTTAAATAGAGAAACTGGAAAAGAATCAAAATGTTTAAAGGTATTGTCACGATCCAAAATTTCACCTTAAGGCAGTGATGGAGCCTAGTCGAACTTGCTAAGCAAGCCAATCCGAAGATAACAAATAAATTTTATTTTTATTATTTAACAGAGATATAGCAATAAAAGATGAAAATAGTCTCAAAACATCGACAATATCTAATAACACCACAAGCAAGGCTTAAACGCGTCCAATATAATACGCCCCCAAGACTAGGTGGCATAAGTACACGAGTAAACTACAGAAAAAAGATCAATCTGTATACATGTTTAACTGTGTGAAATACAATAGACAAAAATGCAAAAAAGGAATAGGGACTCGGGAACTACGAAGGAGATCTATAAGGTGCAACTCACTCCAAGTCTCCGCTATACTCCTAGCCCAATCCAGAAGCTCTGCTAGGACCAACCTGAGGATCTGCACAAAAATATGTACAGAAGTATAGTATGAGTACACCACAATCGGTACCCAATAAGTATCAAATCTAACATCGAAAAAGTAGTGGCGAGGCTAGATGCTTTTGAATGCTTACCACACAAGTATAATAATAGAATTTAGCAACTGAGCAATAAGGAACTTTATAAATAACTAGAGTCGCAGTTATTAATGGATAAACATGCTTTTCTAATACAGTAATAACCCTAACACTGCTCAGATATTTTAATAAAAGACAACATGCTCAAATAAGAGAGTCGGGGCTCCAAATTGGCATATAAGGATGTCAAGTAATAATTTACAATGAAATAAATACATCAAAACGAGTCAATAAAAAGAATACATGCCCAATCGGTACAAGATCCATGTACCCCGATACACAATTCATGTATCACACAATCTGATACAAATTCATATATCGATCTTACACAAAATTCATGTATCGACCACGCTCAAAGGGCCCAAAATAACATGGATTATCACCTGACCCCGGAGGGACGGATACAAATCCAAGCGCAAGAGGGGTATAATAGCATCCCCCATAAATCAATGTCTGATCATCAATTCCAAGGTGCCATAACTGTATCTCAGCCGCACGCTTACCCTTCGTGCCAACATCCTCAGTCTGAATCATGTATTTATTAATTTAAATACATGTATATGCTCAAGAATTATAGATAAAATGTTCACGTAGACTTAATTAATATCATATGGATATGTGCTCATGAATTCTCTATGTGACTGCGGGTAACTAAGCAATTTAGCATATCAAAAATAAGTTCACATGCCTTCACAATTGATCACAAGTCTAGGCATAATTTCTAATATGAATAAGAGAGAAAACATAGACACATAAGCCAAATAAATCATGAATCAAACGAGGACATAGTCAAACAAAGCATGAAATATTTTAATTTCTACTCACGGTCATGATATAAACTCGGTGAATGCATATACGCTTGCCACCATGTATATACACCACCCCAATACCTCAAAAATATAGCAAACAAGTCAAATCCAGGATTTTCCTCTTAACAAGTTTAGCCAAGAGACTTACCTCCACCCGGTAGCCTCTAATCTCCCAAAATAGCCTTTCCTCTCAAATCAACCTCCAAATATGCTGAATCTAGTCAAATACAACTCAATAACGTCAAATAAAACCATAAGAATAAATCCTTAATAATAAAGATTGAATCTTTAATCAATTGCACAAAGTCAACCAGGCCCGCCTCCCGAAACCCGACAAAAATCACAAATCCAGAACATCCATTTCAATACGAGTCCAAATATATAAGTTTCATCCAAAACCGACTCCAAATCGGGGTTCAAATCTCTTTCTATCACTTTATAAAAGTTTTGCCAAAACCCTCTTTTTTTCCTCTTAGATTCATCAACCAAAGACCAAAATCAAGATGGAATCATGAAATAAAATTAAATCTAAGTCAAGAACACTTACTCCAATCCAAATGGTAAAATTCGCCTGCAAGATTGCCCAAATTCGAGCTCCCAATCTCAAAATGTGATAAGACAATAGAAGCTTAAAGGTTTGCCCAAGTCTATGCATCGCGATCGCTGAACTTAAACCGCGATCACGAAGGCCAAAAACTCCCTAGCTCAAAATAGCCCTTCACGAACGGGAAGGCCTTCACGCGAACGCGACCTGTCACCAACCAAACTTACGCGAACGTGACTCCTCTATCGTGATAGCGTAAGCAAATCTCCTTCCTGGCCACATGCCTCCACGAATGTAGCAACTGAGCGCAAACGCGAAGCATCACATTGTAGCCATTCACGAATGCGTTACACCTCTCACGAATGCGAAGTTTAAAACCTCGTCTGCCAAAATTTTCTGTAACGATCTGGCCGGTTATTTTATATATTTGAGTCATGTTCCCTTATTTGATGATTTCGGTAGGTGTATGTTTTGTAATGTGATTTGCGGGGATGTTTGGTTTGGTTTCGGGAAAATTTTGAATTTAATTAGAACACTTAGTTCCTAGTTTAGAAGCATAAGTTGGAAGTGTTAACCAAGTTTTATTTTTATGTATTTGACTTTGGATAGGAGTTTCGATAGTTCTGCTAGGTCCGGATGGTAATTGTAGACTTAGGTGTATGTCCGGATTTGAATTTGGAGGTTCCTAGATTGATTTGGCTCTAATTGACGAAAGTTGGCAATTTGAAGGTTTAGAAGTTCATAGGTTCGACCCATAGTTGGATTTGTGGTTATTGATGTACGTTTGGGATTTCAAGCCTTGTAATAGGTTCGTATGATTATTTATGACTTGTGTGTAAAATTTGGGGTCATTCCGAGTTGTTTAGGCATGTTCAGCGTAAGTTTTGAATTTAAAAATTTATATTAGTTCATTAAGCTTGAATTGGTATGTGATTCGTAGTTTCAATATTATTTTGTATGATTTGAGGCCTCAAGTTTTATATTTTGGGATTAGTTGGTGTGATTGGACGGGGTCCCGGGGGCCTCGGATGTGTTTCAGATGAGTTTCAGACCATTTCACTCATGTTTGGAATTGCTGATTTCTGGTGTTCATCGCGATGGCGGAGGTGTGTCGGGATCGCAAAGTGTGTTCTGGGTGGCTGGTGAATTGCCCTTCACGTTCGCGAGATGGTTATCGCGTTCGCGGAGCATGGAGGGCAGTGGTCATCGCCTGCACGTTCACGGGTGGGGGACCGTGTTCGTGTAGGCCAGTGGAGGTGTGCATCGCGTTCGCGAAGGAGGATTTTTGGCATGTGCTTGATTTACTTCGTGATCTAGAAGTAGGTCCCGCGATCGAGAAGGGGACCCCTAGGGAGACTTAAATAATTATATTTCGAGGGTTTGGATTATTTTATCATATTTAGAGATTGGAAGCTAGGATTTGGGTGATGTTTTAGCGGATTTTCACTATTTTGGATTGGGTAAGTATTTTTGAGTCAGATTTGGTTATTATTCATGATTCCTACCTTGATTTTAGCATTCGAATGACGAATCTAAGTGAAGAAAATTAGGGATTTTGGAAAAACCTTTCTAAAATGAACAGTAACAACTCGATCGGTCGTGTTGAGCTTTAGTATTCCATTTGGTGGTTTGAGGCTTTGAGTATCTTCATATGATGTATTATGACTTGCGTATATGATTGGTTTTAATTTTCGAGTGATTCAGGATTGATTTGGAAGAATGACTCTCGATTTGGAAGCTTTAAGTTGGAAGAGTTAACCAAGGTTTGACTTTTGGATAAACAGACTCGGAATTGAGTTTTTATGATTCTGATAGGTTCGTATGATGATTTTGGACTTGTGCATATGTTCAGATTCGGTTTTGGAGTTTCCTAGAAGGATTCGATACTATTTGTCGAAAGTTGGCAGTTTGAAGAACTTAAGAGTTCATATGTTTGACCAAGAGTTGACTTTGATGTTATTGGACACTCTTTTGAAAGAATGAAGATTTAATAACTTAAGAGAAATTCTATTTCGTTTGAGCCTCGATTCTTTGTTGTAATATTCCCGTGGATGTTCTGAGGCTTTGGATAAGTTTGGATAATGTATTTGTACTTGTTGGTATGATTGGATGGGGTTCCGAGAGGCTCGGTTGTATGTTGCATTATTGGTTGAGAAACTAGTTAAGTTAAGGATTTGGAGTTTGACCATGGTCAATATCGGGTCAAGATCACCTCTTTTCGTTTTTTTGAGTGCGCGATCAGGTTCATAGTGTGTTTTATGATTGAAATACATATATAATTTTTTTCCAGAAGGTTCCGAGTGAGTTTTGGGTGCTAAAACGAAGATTCTTTTGTTGTTGATTTTTTGGTGTAAAATAATTACGAAAATATCATTTTTGTCCCTTAAATTTTCAGACTTACTTTAAAACTTCAAAACATCATATCTCCCTCATTTTAAGGCCAAATTGGGTTATTCAAAAGGGTATCTTGGGTGTAATATCACAAGGATTATGTGGGCTAATCAAATATGAGTTTCGGTGTCATCTAGGATTTGATTCGATGTATAACAGCTGTTGCGTTATTTTACTTGTTCTGGAATTTAGTCATTTTTTCTCACATGATTTTGGAGCTCGGATTTGGGCGCTGTTGGAGGAGATTTTCCAAATTTGGATTGGGGTAAGTATTTTTTACTCGGTTTTGACTATACTTTATGAATCTATCTCCGATTTTGGCATTTGGATTATGCATTTTAAAGAAAAATTAGGGAGTTTTGTCTAAACTTTCCTAAAGTGAATTTTTGAGTTTTGAACATCGAATCAGAGTCGGATTTGAGTGAAATTAATATGGTTGGACTCGTAATTGAATGAGTTATCAGATTTTGTAGGTTTTGTCGGGTTCCAAGGTATATGTCTGAGTTTGACTTTTTGGTTGACTTAGAATTTTTTTAATAAAGATTCGACCTTTATCGATTGGGTTTGTCTCCTATGGCGTTATTTGATGTTTTTGAGTTTCTTTTGGCTAGTTTCGAGCCGTTTAGAGGTTGATAAACGTGGGACGGCATTTCTAGAGTATTGTTTGGTTTGCTCGATATTTGATTTGGCTTGTTCGAGATAAATAATATTTCTAAACTTAGAATTGAGGGTAATTATCCCTAGGAACCATATTATTTGTGTTGTGTTGGGATGGCGCACATACTAAGTGACGGGCGTGTGAGCGTGCACCGGAAAAATCATTATTCGGGTTGACTTTAGGACTATGTTGATATCATGTCTTGTTGTATCCGTGTTTTTCCTACTTGTTAGATTAACTGAGCTAGGATTCATGCTAGAAATCATATTTTGGCTATGTGGCTACTTGACTGAGACTTGATGAGACTATTTCTGTTGTTGTGGGTTATCTGATTTAACTGTAATTATATACTCAGTCATGATTCATCATTTGCATATCATATCTCAGTCTTTGTTCCTCATTCATCGTTACATCGCATGTTATCATTGCTTTACCATATGTGGAGTTGTTGGGCTGAGTGATATGAGATTGTGAGCCCTTGAGACTTGAGAGGTAGATGACTGAGGTGGTCCTTAGAGCCGTGTTGAGAGTATTATTGTGGATCGAGTTGCACGCCGCAGCAGACCATATTGGCTATTATTATTATTATTATTATTATTATTATTATTATTATTATTATTATTATTATTATTATTATTATTATTATTATTATTATTATTATTATTATTATTATTATTATTATTATTATTATTATTATTATTATTATTATTATTATTATTATTATTATTATTATTATTATTATTATTATTATTATTATTATTATTATTATTATTATTATTATTATTATTATTATTATTATTATTATTATTATTATTATTATTATTATTATTATTATTATTATTATTATTATTATTATTATTATTATTATTATTATTATTATTATTATTATTATTATTATTATTATTATTATTATTATTATTATTATTATTATTATTATTATTATTATTATTATTATTATTATTATTATTATTATTATTATTATTATTATTATTATTATTATTATTATTATTATTAGTGGATCGGGTTACACGCCGCAACAGGCGTTATAGGATTTTGATTAGAACTTGGGCAGGATCTGCCCCTTCAGAGTCTGACATACCAGCAGTGAGCGCATGCACAGTGATATATATACACGTGCTTTGGTGAGAGGCTTATGAGCCAGGCACCCGTACGGTGCTGAGTGATTGTGTGTGTGTGAGATAAAGTGGGCATTTGAGACAGTCAACTTCAGTATGTTTGAGGGTGAGAGTACCTGGTAACATCACCGTGAAATCATTCATTTGACATGCATACTTGGCATGTAGGCATAGAGATGCATTTTTTCTCATGCTAGACGGTATTGTGACATTCATGATTTGACATGTACATTTGACATGTAGGCATAGAGATCTATATTCTTCATGCTAGACGGTATATGATAATTGATGACTTGACATGCATATTAACATGTAGGCATAGAGATGTACTTTCCTCATGCTATATGGTAATGAAATGTCTTATCTATTTCTGAATGTTTGGGAAAAATCATAGTTTTCTGATATACTCATATTTTGGTGACTCCGGTGAAAGATTTGGACTTTACTGTTATACCTGGAAAGCATACCTACTTTTCCGTAACCGCGAACATGCCGAGCATAATGTCTTTTGAGTTATTACTTTTACTGCCTTTGTTATATTATTATGAGTTGTTATTGGCTATTGGTGTTGGACTCTGACCGTTTTCCGATCTCGTCACTGCCTTCAACCTAAGGTTAAGTTTGTTACTTTTTGAATGCATGAGGTCGGTTGTACTCATACTACACTTCTGTACCTTGCGTGCAGATCATGGAGCTAATGTTGCTGTGAATGGCAGGAGCTGGCATTGAAGATGTACCTGCGTTCCAGTTATTGCTACCACTTTTTCTTGGTAATTCTATATTTGAGATTCTGTTTATGTACATTTCAAATAGATGTTGTATCATTTTCCTATCATTTTTGTAATTATAATTCTTAGAAACTCATGACTTGTACTACCAGTCCTTTTGTTATTGTATAAGAATTCAGTTATTTCATCATTTATTTCCTATTAATCTCATTTATATTATGTTTATGGATAATTGGCTTACCTAGCGAGTTGAGTTAGGTGCCATCACGACTAGTTAAATTTTGGGTTGTGATAAGTTGGTATCAGAGCTCTAGGTTCATAGGTTCTATGAGTCATGAGCAAGTGTCTAATAGAGTCTTGCGAATCGGTATGATGACGTCCACACCTATTTTCGAGAGGCTACAAGGCATTTAGGATAAACATCCCATATTTCTTTCCTTATCGTGCGGCATTCATTCAGCTTGAAGCGTATCACTTTAAATTCCTTTCACTCACTCGTATGTTACATGAGCGTTCAACATCAGCTGTGCATCAACGACTTGTGATTCTATGGATGAGGTGCGAGATGTGTTTTCTGTGTTTTGGTGATGGGCCAGTCTGAAGAACTTGAGGCCAGGTTTGGACTGCAGCTTGGGCTCATAGTTTCAGTTGTGTAAGGATGTGCTTTTAGACTTATATGTCCCTAAGAGTGAGATTTATGGCTCGGTGAGTGGTTGGATGGCTATATGATGAGTATGATGTAGTTGCGACATGTGTTCAGATGGCTTGGGTGTGACGAGAAGAGTTTACTTTGGATATGCAAAGGACTATTGGGTGCTTGATTTCTATCTTCTATTTTCTTAAAGATAGTGAGGACACACACTACTAGATCAGTTAAGCAGACACCCCCGCCCTCTTCTAGAGCCATGATAGGCCGGGCCCGGGGTAGAGGCCGAAGAAGGGAAAATGCTACAGCTAGAGCACCAGGTAGAGCAGCAGATGTGGAGCCTCTAGCAGCTCTAGTTGAAGATCATGAGCCTGAGCATGTTGAGCGTGCACCTGAGCAGCATATTGCTACGTTGGGACTCTGGGAGACCTTTACATACTTCTTGAGTTTGTTTGGGACTTTGGCTCAGGAAAGGTTGATTCCAGTTGCACAGCTACTTCATTGGCTGGGGGAGGAGCTCAGACTCCTGTACCCCATACACCAGAGCAACCAGCTCATGTTTATCAGACATCGGGTATTGTGCCGGTACAGCTAGTAGTTGTAGTTCAACCCGAGGTAGGGCAAGTTGTGTCAACTGGGGGGAAGAGGAGTTTGGAGAGGTTTCGGAAGTTCCATCCTCCCCAGTTTAGTGGAGGGGCTTCTGAGGATGCACATGATTTCTTGAATCAGTGTCACCGCATTCTGCGTACTATGGGTGTGGTGGAGCTGAGCGGGGTCGACCTTACTACTTTTCAACTGACGGGGACGACATTTAGATGGTGGTAGACTTATGATGCGAGTAGATCAGCTAGCGCAACACCATTTACTTGGTCCCAATTCTCTGATGTTTTCTTGAGGGAGTTTATTCTACAAACCGGCAGGGATGAGTTGTGCAGTAAGTTCGAGCAGTTGCGCCAAGGGGGTATGACTATGTCAGAGTATGCTATGAGGTTTACAGAGTTATCTCGTCATGCAACTACCTTGGTTTTCACTGTTAGAGAGAGAGTCCGTAGATTTATTGAGGGACTCACCTACAGCCTCAGATTTGGGATGGCACATGAGTTGGAGACTGAGACTCTATTCCATCAGGTTGTGGAGATTGCTAGAAGGTTGGAGTGTATCCGCGGGTAGGAGAAGGAGGATAGGGAGGCTAAGAAGCCTCGTGGTTTTGGAGGATTTGGGGGATCCTACTCTGGAGGCAAGCTCCGTCATGGCAGAAGTCACATCAGCCAACCAGTTCAGTCTGCACTTCAGGTTACCCATAGTGCTCCAACTAGCGAGGGACCTCAGAGCACTTATACCAGACAACTATCTTTTAGTACACCTTTTGCACGAGGTTCCTACAACACTTATTCCAGTCATTCGGGACAGACTCAGTACCAACAGCCATGCCCGCCGAAGGGTTGTTTTGAGTATGGTGATACTAGGCACATCATGACAGATTGTCCCAACTTTGGAGGATTGGACCTCAGCAAGGTACTCAGGCTATGGTTTCCGTTTTAGTTGCTACACCATATGTACAATGAACTGGAGGCGTAGGACGGGCGGGTAGAGGGCGTCCTAGAGGGGAAGGCCAGGCCCGTTGTTATGCTTTCCGTGGTAGGACTAAGGTGATTGCATTCGATGCTGTCATTACAGGTATTGTTTCGGTCTTTCATAGAGATGCATAAATTTTATTTGATCTGGGTTCTACGTATTCGTATGTGTCATCCTATTTTGCTTCATATTTGGATATGTATCGTGATTCTCTAGATATTCTTGTTTATGTGTCTACACACGTTGGGGATTCTACTATGGTGGACAGTGACTGTCGCTCTTGTTTGGTCACTATTAGGGGCTACGAGACTATGGTTGATCTTCTGTTGCTTAATATGGTGGATTTTGATGTGATTTTGGGTATGTATTGGCTACTTTTATATCACGCTATTCTTGATTGTCACGTTAAGACCGTGACATTGGCTATGCTGGGATTGCTGAGGTTAGAGTTGAGTTTTAACTGTGTTCTTTTTAATCAACCAAACATTCAGGTGTTTAATCACAACATAAAGTACTGGAAATTAAATTATATTTTATATAGTACACAGTCAATCACAGAATAAATTACTGGAAATTAAAGGTTTTTCATATTAAATTTAGCTCAATATCCAGCAATCCAACAATTTTCAGCTAGGATTTCAATCACAAACGAGAAGAGTTAAAGATTAACTCTAGAAGAATAATTGCGAGATCTTACTTGAATCTGTAGAAGGAAGGAGGCGCAAAAGTCTGTAGAAGGATGTATGGGGTTATGTCGGGTAACTTTTATAGACACATGAGGGGTATTTTTGTCAAAAAAATATTTTCGTCTGAATCTAGTAGCTAAATGTCGTTGACTTTTGAATATGTGGCTAAATATGATTGAACAACCATAAAAACGGCTACTTGTTAATTATTCGCTTAAAATGAAGAAGTAATTTACTTTTAAAATTCAAAACCAAGTTTGTGACCTACCAGATCTCGTCTATTTGCTATAGCCCATTTAGATTATTTAGAGCCCACTCCACAGTAGCCCAATAACAATACCCACCAACCCAGTATTCCCATAATCTAAATTTGTCGGCCCCACTAAACCTAACCCTAGTTCCTTTTTCTCTCTAGCAGCCGCCCACCCATCTCCCATGGCTATTTTTAGCACAGCTCCAAAGCCTTTCAACTCCACCATTATCATGTAAACCTTGATAAATCGATATGCGTCTCTATCGAGTTCTTTGGAACTCAGGCCCAAGATCCAGTCTAGGATGTCGTTCCTGCTCTATGAAGTCCACGGACGCTTAATGTCTACTAGGCCTGGTTCACTAGCCCAATATCGAAGAGTCCAGTTTTCCTTTTCCCTTATCCTTTTAGATAATAGAATCTGATTGTTCATTCTGTGTATATATTTGACACTAACCTTATTATTGAATACTTCTGTCGTATTTTGATTGTTTGGGAATCTAGGCAAACCAAAGCCCATAGTTAAATAAAGAAAAGAATCTAAGTTTATATTATGTTTCACTGAAATATATCGATGTTTTGATCACTTACTATTAACAAATAAAAGAATTCGTTTTGTTATCACTAACTATTTTTCAGTAAAGTTTTGAGTCCTAAATAGATTTGAAAGCGAAATAACCTCTCTTTTGAAAAAATTAGAATCAAAAGGATGTATACAAGGCCAATTTTCAAGAAAGAAAAATAAAACCAAACACGACTGGGGATTAAGAATTTTCAAACTTCAATGAATTTTCCGAAAATGTGGATTCAATTGAAATTGATTTTCAAATGTATATCCATGACACATCATCTTCTAGTAGTCTTTTATTCCACTAAATTACATGAATAACCACATTGTTTCAAGAGACAAAATATTCAAAACATAGCAGTATTTTACAAGTCTTTCTCAACTTTGAGGGTATAAACATTTCAAAAGATTTTCACAAGTTGTAAACCTTATAAAACCTATAACTACTTTCCAATAACATATACTATTGTCTTTCAAAATAAGTACTTTAAACAAGACCTAGAATATGCTAGAGACCTTAAGCATCCAATTAAGCAGATATAGACCATTGTTCCCTGAAACTAGCCTAAGTTTTAAGAAGCTACCTCAGGTAGATTTTAGGGGGTGCCCAACACATTTTCTTTAGAAGAACAAGAACCCTTACCCAAAATCTCATCTGTTAGAAGACCAATGGGATAATAATCTAATAAATACATAGGTACCATGATATATCTTAAATATTAGGTGGTGACTCTCTTTTATAAACAACAGAAGAACCATTAGTTGAATCTTGTTTTGACCTGTACAAAATAGGATGCAACACCCATATGCGCATAGCAACAACTCTGACCATAATAGTTGCCCATTACCAAAACCGATACCGGTAAATAGCCTCATAACAACTAGAACCTTGTTCTAAATCTTCACAACACTAATAATGATGTAAGAAACATTTGAAGCTTATCACTACTCACCCGACCAACAAGCTACACTGAACGCCACCTAGACACATACATCCCAATCCGAACCCTACAAGCACAACTCGAATATGACTGAATATAGAAAGAGAAACACATGAGAGAACTATCAAACAAGTCCAACAGGCACAACTCCACATCGATACCATACTATGAATCCATTCCACAAGGGAGAAACAAAATATACGAACTAATCACAAAGAATCTGATCCTAACTTAACTCCACCATAACACGTAGCCCGGCCCAAACGTACCGATCCACACAAAAACACGAGGATCACATCCTCAACTCTGAATCAACCAAAATGATAGACACGGTCTACCACAGTAGGACCCCTCAACAGGTGCAAACACATAAATAGAGTACAAGAATCATGAAACATATCCATATGTGAATCAAGATAGGATGATTCATACCAATAAATAAGACCCAGATCAAATAAAACTGATTATATCTCTATGAAAAACGGAACCATACTTGTAACGACATCATCTGGTGCAACGATTTCGGCCCTACCAGGGAAAACATAACAACAGGCCTGGCCTCCACCTCTAGCTAGATGTACAGGTGGAGTAACAACTGGAGTGGAACCCATAGCATGAGTGCTCTGATGAAGTCCACCCCTCCGGAGCCTGGGATAATCTCTCATGATGTGACTGGTATCACCACACTCATAACAACCCCTCTGCGGTCGTGGCTATTGGTACTGAGTTTGTGCTGGATGACTGTAATAATCGTTGTAGGAACCCCGTGAAGTAGGCACATTGAAAGATAGATGTCCAATACGAGCATCATGAGGTCCCTGGCTAGTTGGATTACTACGAGTAACCTGAAGTGCGGACTAAACTGGCCGACTGACAGAGCCTCCACCATGATGGGTCAGAGCCGAAGAGTAGAATCTACTAAATCCTCCTGGACCTCGAGGCCTCTTGGACTCCCTATCCCCCATCTCCTGACCCTGGATACGCTCTAATCTCTTGGCAATCTCCAAAACCTACTAAAATGGAGTACCAGTCTCCAACTCTCATGCCATCCCAAGTGTGAGACCATAACTGAGCCCCTCAATAAATTTGCGGACTCTCTCTCTAATAGTAGAAACCAAAGTAGGTGCATGATGAGATAGCTCACTGAACCTCATAGCACACTCAGACACGGTCATAGTCCCCTGCCGCAACTGCTTAAACTTGGTGCGCCACACATCCCCGAGGGTCTGTGGGACGAACTCCCTCAAAAATAGATCAAAGAAATTAAGCCAAGTGAGTGGCGCTGCATCAGCTGGCCTACCCTCGTCATAAGCCTGTCACCGCCTATATGCCGATCCCATCAGGTGGAAAGTAGTAAGAGCAACCCCGCTTACCTACACAATGCCCATAGTGCGCAGAATATGGTGACATTGGTCTAGAAAACCCTACGCATCCTCAGAAACTGTACCACTGAAAGTAGGAGGAAAATAATTCTTGAACTTCTCAAGCCTCTTCTACTCCTCCTCTGATGCCAGTGACCTGACCTCAAGCTGAACCGCGTTAGCGTGCTGTGCCGGCATAACACCCGGAAATTGATCAATATGGGCCCGCTGTACTGGAGTACAGGGAGGGAGAGTCTGAGCTCCTCCCCCCAGCTTGAGAAATAGCTAGTGCGACTGGGATCAATCCCGTCTAAGCCAATGTGCCAAACATACTCAGAAAATATGCCAGGTCTCCTAAAGTCCTGGGATAGCAACAGGCACCTCGGGTGTCTGCTCCCCTACCGGAGCTACTGGTGGCTCCTCAGTTGCTGCTCTAGCAGGTGCTCTGGCTGTAGCACGTGCCCCTCCTTGTCCTCTACCTTGGCCCCGGCCTCTCGCAGCTCTAGCAAGGGGTGCGGGTGTCTGCTCAGCTGATCTAGTAGTGCGTGTCCTCACCATCTATGAGAGAATAGAAATACAAAGGCTCAAACTCCGAAATTAATAAATCTGCACGATAGGAATGAAATAAGTGTAATTTTCCTAATAGTTTAAGAAACATATCGAAGATAGGTTCAGACGTCTCCGCACGTATCCACAAGACTCTCCTAAACTTGCTCGTGACTCGTAGAACCCATGAACCTAGAGATCTGATATCAACTTGTCACGACCCAAAATCCCACATTAAGGATCGTGAGGGCGCTTAGTCTCTCAAACTAGGTAAGTCGATCACTTACAATAACTAAACCAATTAAACATGATATTATGAAGCAAAACTTAATATAAAAGCGAAAAGTAAAGGTGATACAAGCAAACACGACGATAATCACTACAAATCCCCAAGACTATATAGTACAGAGTCACGAACTCTAGCTGAATACATAAAAATATCTCAAAAACAAAGATACAATACTATTCTGATAGAGAATTAAAAGTATAAGCATAAGGATAGGAATCCAAGGGACTGCGACGATCAAGCAGCTCTACCTTGAATCCTTGCGATCAAGAAGCTAATACTTCTTGGAATAACTGCCTCCAATACTTGTGTCTGCACAAAAATGTTCCAGAAGTGTAATATGAGTATACCACGATCGGTACCCAGTAAGTATGAAGTCTAACCTCGGTGGAGTAGTGACGAGGTTCAAGTCAAGACACTCTCTAATTAAATAACATGTGTAGAATATCAATATAAAGCTAACAATGGAAAGCAAATATATAAATGGCAGCAAAGAGAAATCATGTGATATAAACAACAAAAATAATCAAAACACAGATAAAACATAAATGAAAGCAATTAAGGGAAAACAATGACAGTTCAAATCATCAAACCATTCCGATACAGGATTTACAACAAGAGTCAGCCCGAGGCACCACACCTCATAATCACAAATCTCAAGTCACAAATCACGAATCTCATACATATGAAACCTTGTGCCCATATTATCAATCTCCCTCGCAATGCCAAAACCTCGTGCCACAACATAAGTCACAACCGCATGGACAACTCACATGCCAATATCACAATCCGCCAGGCATGGTCACAGGCTCAATATCATAATTCGCCCGGCATGGTCACAGGCTCAATATCACAATCCGCCCAGCGTAGTCACAAGCTTAATATCACAATTCGCCCGGCATGGTCACAAGCTCAATATCACAATCCGCTCAGCGTAGTCACATGCTTAATATCACAATTCACCCGGCATGGTCACAGGCTACCAGTCCAAACCATATCGTAGAGAAAATAGATATACAAGAATACATGTACATGATCAATGAACGTCAAGTTTCATCCTTTTGGACTAGTATAAATGACCTATTATGGTGTATACATGTGCAAGTATACTATCACAGCTCGAATCATCAAGTAATATCAGAGACATCGAGTAGCACACAGAGAACAACACAAAAAACTACGTAATATGCATGACACACACAAGGAATTCATGCGCACAAGCATGAATACCCATTTTCATCAACAACATGTCCTCAGGCCATCACATACCATCCCCACATAGCCACCCTTATCTCACTGGGTTGACAATATCATAATAGTCACTCGTATCACTTCGCCCAGACAATATATCAATAGCCACCTGTATCGCTCTGCCCTGACAATAATACAATAGCTATCTGTATCAACCCGTATCACTCCACCAGATAGTATATCAATAGCCACCCGTATCACTACTCCCAGACAATATATTAATAACCACTTGTGTCGCTTGGCACAATCAGTAATTGCCATCCTTATGCTCCGCACAATCAACAATACCAATTTTACAATAAAGCGTAGCCCACGACTCAACAATAATGTATCCAAGAATTTCAACAACAACAAAAAAACGGTAAATAACTCGACAATGAGAGATATTCCATATAACAACAACTTTAATTAAAAGCATATTAATAACCTAAGAGTCTAAATCGGTCAATTTCCACATATAAGCCCGGGTACACACTCGTCACCTCGTGTACACGCCTTTCATATAATTCAAATAATACAATTAGACCAAATCCTATGGGTAGTTTCCCCCACACAAAGTCAGGCAAGATACTTACATCAAATAAGCTAAATCAATCTACTAGAAAGACTTTCCCGTGCAAAATAACCTCCGGACGATTCAAATCAAGCCAAAATAACTTAATATCATAAATAAAAGCCATAGGAAACAATTTCGAATAATAAAGCTTTGATCTTGAACAAGAATCAAAAAGTCAACCCAAAAGTCAACCCTATGCTTGTACCTCGGAACCCGACAAAACTCACAAATTCCGAACACTCATTCTGATACGAGTCCAACCATATCAAAATCATCCAATTCTGACCTCAAATCGACCTTCAAATCATCAATTTATATTTTAGAAATGCTTTTACTAAAATCCCTAATTTCTCCAATTTAAATCATTAATGAAACACAAAATCGAGGCTGGAATTATGAAATATAAACAAATCCGAGTAAAAAAATACTTACCCCAATTCAAGTCGTGAAAATTCCCTCCAAAATCGAGCTCTCAAACTCAAAATGTGATAAAATAACAAAAGCCCTTGAAATAGAGTACTATATAAGTCTGCCCAGGTATACAAATCGGGATCGCAGAATTACCTTCGCGATCGCGAAGAACAAAATGCCCAACTTCCAAAAACCTCATACGCGAACACGACATACCCGTCGCGAACGTGATTTCCAAACTCACAACAGTTACGCGAATGCGGCCTAGACTACGTGATTGCGATGAACAAACACGTGCCATACTCACCCAGACCTTCTTTCTATGAGAACGTGGCTCCCTGCTCGCGATCCCGATAGACAGCCTCTCTAATACTTCGCGAACGCATAGAACAAAACTCACCTGCCACCAGATAGCACTACGCGATACCAGCTAATAGGAATCTAAAACAAGAGGAAATACTTTGAAACTCATCCGAAACACACCCGAGGCCTCCCGAACCCCGTCCAAGCACACCAACCAATCCCAAAACATAATACGAACCTACTCGAGGTCTTAAATTGTCACGACCCAAAATTCCTACCGCGGGGTCGTTATGGTGCCTAATGTCCACTTGCTAGGCAAGCCAACAATAATACATAATTAATCATTTTAAAACCAAATTTGAAAGCAATTTAACGAACATTAAAGCAATAGAGTTTCAAAAGCAGATATAATAACTCCAAACACTGACTAATTAAATCCCGGAATCTGGTGTCACAAGTACATGAGCATTCTAACAATTCTACAACCAAAGTCTGAATGAAATTACAACTGTTTGAAACAAAATAAATAGTAGAACTAGACAGCGAGGAGGACTTCAGGGCTGCAGTCGCCGTGCAGCTATACCTCAAGTCTCCGTGAAAGAAAGCTAATCTGAGCGACCCTCCACTAGCTGATGTTGGGACCAATACCAGAATCTGCACAAGAAGTGCAGAAGTGTAGCATGAGTACATGACCCCATGCACTCTATAATTGTCGAGCCTAACCTCGACGAAGTAGTGATGAGTCTATAACAAGGCACCTACTATAAACCTGAGCGAATATAAATGAAACAGTAGCAGAAATGGAGCAAAAACAAGAATTTAACATAATACTGAAACTAAAAACATATAACAGAGGGCCCCGGAATAACGCTTATGCTCATCTTTTCAAATCAACACGGATACAGTAACAACAGTCAAACACAGTAAAACAAGTCTTCTCCGTTGCGGCGCGCAACCTGATCCACAAATATATAAAAATAATAATTCTTCTCTATTGTGGCGTGCAATCTGATCCACAAATATATAATTAACAATTCTTCTCTGTTGCGGCACCAACCCGATCCAAAAATATATATATATATACTGTCGCGGCGTGCAACCCGATCCCACACAATAATACCAATAATCATTGCGGCGCGCAACCCGATCCCGCATAATAATAATATAAATGAACATCTACAACCAACTACGGTGTAATCTAAATAACATTAGAACTACACAAATAAAGTCACAAAGCGGATAAATGTGGTTATCTAATAGCACACAAGGTCAAATAGCAAGTAATGACAGTTAATAAATAAAGACACTGATACATAAAAATAATTAGCATTTAAGGCAAGTAACAGATAAAGGCATGAATTTAACAACTAAATGCAATTAACAATTAAAGTATTTGACAATTAATAACATGGATTAAATGAAAGCATGAAATAATTGAAAACAATAATATATATCCCAACCCGCATGTTAACCCATGACTACGCATATGCACTCGTCACATTTCATATATTGTTGCCGCCACGCATAAATCAAGTCAAAGTTAACCCCAACACTTACCTCTTTTTGTAACCCAATCAATGCTCAACCACGGCTTTCCTTTAGAATTAGCCTCCAAACCAATCAAATCTAGCCAAATATAGTTTAAATAATTCAAAATAAGCTTTAGAAATTACCCACGAGTGAAAAAGAATCAATCTTTAATAAAATTGGAAAAAGTCAACAAAAGTCAACCCATGGTTCGCTTGATCAAAACTCGAGATTCGGACCAAAACCTGATTATCCAATTACCCCCGATCTCGGTTATGTGATTTATTTCGAAATGCGACCTCAATTTAAGGTCTAAATCTCCATTTGGCATAAATCTCTAATTTCTACCCAAAATTCTTAATTTCTACCATAAAATCCATATATTAACGGTTAAAATCAATGAGTGATTATGAAAATACATCAAACCTAGTTAAAATTTACTAACCAATGAAGTGGGGATAAAACCTCTTCAAAATCCGCTCTAGGCCGAGCTCTATCTTTCAAAAATCGAGTTGAGTAAAAGAATCTCGACTTTTAGCTTTTAAATAGCTGGGCGTCAAGTGTTTTTCACATTCGAAAAGCACCTGATGTGTTCGCGAAGAGCTGTGGCCAATTGGCCTTCGTGTTCGCGAAGGCATCCCCAGCCAAGCCTCCGTGTTCGCAGCCCGTTGGTTGCGTTCGCGAAGAAAGACCACCTGTCTTACCCTAGATCTCCCAAAGCATCGCGTTCGTGAAGGGTAAGCCACCCAACGCTTTGCATACGCAACCTACCACTCGTGTTCACGAAGAGTAACCAGCTCCCAGTCCAAGTTTCCCCTTCGTGGTTGCGAGAGAAGCTTCAGGATCGCGAAGCACAAAACACCAGAAGCAAAAACCAGCAGTTCCTACAAGTCCAAAAATGGTTCGAAGCCTATCTGAAACTCATCCAAATCCCTCGGGCTCCAAACCGAACATGCACACAAGTATAATAACATCATACGAACTTGCTCGCGTGATCAAAATAATAAAATAACCTCTGGAACCACGATTCGGACATTAAAACACATAAAATTCAAAAGGAAACTCAAGAGTAGCTAGAAACACAACCAAACGTCTGATTCCTATCAAACTAACTCGGAATTTCATTAAATTTTGCATACAAGTTTCAAATAGAAAAACGGACCTATTCCAAGTTTCAAAACTCTAATCTGAACCCGATAACCATAAAGTCAACCTACGGTCCAACCTAAGAAATTTTTAAATATTCAAAATGCCAACTTTCGGCAAAACAAGTTAAATTAACCTAGGGACCTCCTTATTTTAATTCTGGGCATACGCCAAGTCCAAAATCACAATACAAACTTATTGAAATTGTCAAAACACCGATCCTGCATCGTTTGCCTAAAATGTTGACCGTAATCAACTCTAGCCTTAGTTTTAGTCAAAATTCTTATTTTCTTCAAACTTTCACATAAAAAAGCGACACGGACCACAGACGCAAAACAAGAAATATCAAATGAAGTTATGGGAGCTCTCGGATCATGCAAATTAAGACTAGTACTCAAAAAGACCTATCGGATCGTCACAAAAATTACACCAAATAACATCAAAACTACGAATCACACATCAATTCAAGCATAATAAACTAATGAACTTTCAACTTCCAAACCTCGTGTCGAACCATATCAAATAAATTCGGAATGACCTCAAATTTTGCATGCAAGTACCAAATGACACAACAGACCTATACCAACTCCCAGAACCACAATCCGAACCCGATATTAATAAAGTCAACTCTCGGTCAAACCTATCAACTTTCCAAATCTTCAACTATCCAACTTTCGCCAATTCACTCCAAAACAACCTAGGAATCTCCAAATCCAAATCCTGACATATGCCTAAG
Source organism: Nicotiana tomentosiformis (assembly GCF_000390325.3). NCBI lineage: Eukaryota > Viridiplantae > Streptophyta > Magnoliopsida > Solanales > Solanaceae > Nicotiana > Nicotiana tomentosiformis. The sequence goes on from NC_090821.1 coordinate 36,324,350, forward strand.
TCCAAAATAATCATCCAGACCTAACGAAACCATCAAAATTCTGATCCGAAATCAAATACGCAAAAGTCAAACTTGGTTAACTCTTCCAACTTAAAGCTTCTAAAATGAGAATCATTCTTCCAAATCAATCCTGAACCGCTCAAAAACCGAAACCAACCATACATGCAAGTCATAACACATCATATGAAGTTATTCGCGGTCTCGAACCACTGAACGAAAATATAAATGATCAAAATGACTGGTCGGATCGTTACATTAATCTTAGAAATGCTTACTGATTTTGAATATTGTCAAGTATAATTGAAATTCTAATTTAGGCTCTCATATTCTTAGATACCATGGCTTGGGGATTTTCTCTATAGAAATCGTGTCTATATGCATGTTTCTGTGTTTAAAACGTTTCCTTCGAACTTAGTGTTTACCCTAAAACTCGAGTAACAATTAAACTTGTTTAGTGATTTTAAGGATACGTGATTTAATCCGATACCAATTGACAAACAAGGAATTGAAATAGATAATATGAATAGTAAAATAAATCAAACCAATGTTCTAGCGGTGCTTTCGACCTCGATTCGAGATGGTCTCGAGGTTGGATAAGAAGAACAGTAAAGAACAATGATGAACAGTAATGGATAGTGAGTAACATAGAGAGCAGCATTTTTATATATCTTTATCAATGAATCAATGTTGCTTACAAAAGAATAGGGTCCCTCTTTATATAGTAGAGGAATCCTAAATAAGGTACAATTCTAATCACGAAAATAATTTCCACTTGACGTCAATAATCGCTTGATTTGATCTGTTCCGAGATTTCCGTCGAGATCTTTGGTCGGTTGCTAATATCTCTCCATTCCGTTATTATGACTTACTCGAAGTCGATCATGCTCGGTCTCGATCTTCAGCGAGCACTTCGATCTTCGTGCTCCTTATTTTGCCATTGAGCTCGAGCCTGGTTTATTACGAGCTTGCTCTCGAGGCAGCTCCTTGTGCCTATGAAATCTGACATGCCCGATTTTGACTGTATACAGATAGTCCCCTCATTTCTTGGAATAAAATGATAGGAAATAGTTTGAGCCTTGATTTTCTGAAACCTCAATCATGACGTCTTCTTTATGACGTAAGTGACGGATGTGATCGAAACGTCCCGTCAGTTCAGTTCCCCAAATTATTAATGCTTGTCAGTTATCGGTCGGCCACTAACTCCACCGAACCATCGTCGTGAACCTATAAATACCCGCTCCTTCATTAAATCAAACTTTACTTTTGCTCTAATAAAACCTCTAAGTATTCTCACTCTTTTCATCTCCTCCTTTTCGCCGCCTGTAGAACCACCGTCGTTAGCACCGAAACCACCAATTTTTCATCTTTCTTCATTCTTCTTTACTTATACAAATGGAAAAAACCTCAAAGACTGTACCGTAGAAGGAGAAAGCTTCTTGCTTCTCTTCCCGGCCGTCCGGCGCAAGGCACCGACGGAGCCACTTCCCCATGAATATGTTTTCGGCCCGTGTACTCTAATCTGACTTCAAGGTCGAAAACCCTTCATCGATCCTGGGCCGATGTGAGCATGTGTCGATGTACATATACTCAATATCGAAGAGCCACCTCGAGGCTGTGAAGATAGACTGCAACTGGGGACCCGAGTTCGTGGTGCAAATTCCTGCTCCCGAAGAGAGCATCACTGCCTATGTGGAGGGGTTCTTAAGTATTTACACTTACCCCTTCACATTGGGTCCCCTCGACCCAGTAATTATTGATCTCTGTAAAAGGTATTAGGTCACCCTTGGCCAAATCCACCCCTCTCTATGGTGCACTGTAATCATGATGCGCTTCTTCTCTAGCAAGGCCGAGGGGCTAGAGTTCACTCTAAATCACCTCATGCGGTTGTACCGGCCTCGAATATACCGAGGACTAATCAGGCTCCAACATCGGGCAATGAAGGCCTTGATCTCGAGCATCGATGAGGACAAGGATTGGGGTTGGATGAGCTATTTTATATGGGTGAGGACCTGCGATATTATCCCGGAAGAGAAGATGTCGTTCCCTGAGGAGTGGAACTTTAACCATAAGTGATCTTTTAAACTTTGCCATTCGTACCTTCTTCGACTTCGCCTGACATCTCCTTTCGACATGCAGCTATTCCTTGGATGCCTCAAGCGGTACCTGACCTTGAAGATTGGGTTCGAAAGTTAGCCTCAACTTCCACATATGCCGAACACGCATGGCATGATTTGGCAAAGGGCAGATGGGAGGCCAAGAACCACGGTAAGGATCTCCTTTTTCATGTTCTGAAACACTTTTTATACTCCATTCATCACTAATTCTTTTTCATGCAGGCCTGATTAAGGATACCATTTTGAGGCCTTCAAGTGGAGAGAAAGAAACCAAGTCCCCGGTTCCGAAGCCGAGGAAAGACAAGAAGAGGAAAACTGCCTCGCAGTCCGAGGACCCCAAGCCCAAACCTCGAAGGGTGAGGAGGAAAGTAATCGCTCTCACGATGGACTCGATCCAAAAACTGAGAACGAAGAAGAAGAAGAAGAAGAAGAAGAAGAAGAAGAAGAAGAAGAGGAAAATGCCTCGGCACTGACGGTCCGACCTAGGAAAGCCGTCGAGGTCACCAAACCTTCTGAGCCGACGGTGGCTGCTAAAATGAAGCCTCGTGTCGAGGAGGCTTCCAAAAATAAATCGGGTGACGATCCCGAATTACTAGAGGTCGAGACCGTTTCTCCACCGGACGGGGCCAGTTCTGAGACCCCAAAGATCGATCAGAGTGTCCCGAGCGACTTGCTTGGGACCATAACAGTAGGTCACTTGCCTTCTCTCCCGACCTTTTCTGAGGAGGCACTAAGGGAAGCTCGAGAGTTGAAGACTCCCGATATATGCGGAGGCTCTAGTGTAGGGGATCCCTTTCGGGAGTGCTTTACTGGAGTTGATGATGCCTCTGATATCAGTGACGCTTCTATTCTTTTAGAAGAGGCCTAACGTCTCTTATCTTGGGTAAGAATCAGTTTACTGCACTTCTTTTCTTTACTCTTCTTTTTCTTTTTCTCTAAATCTGACCTGTGTTTTCCTTTTTTGTATAGGCCTTTGTCAAGTTTCAAGCTGACCTTATCCAGTGTGAAACCGAGCTCCAAAGGGTCTCGGAGGAGAGGAACGCTTTAAAGCTTCTTTGCGGCCAAAAAGACGAAACTATAAAGGACCTTCAAGTGGATTTGGCCAAGGCTCATGAGGAAGAGGTCGAGCTAGATAAACAGGTGAGCATCCTTTTGATAATGTATGGACGCGACTCAACTGTGGAGGCTAATACTTCATTATCTCAGTTGCAGCAAAAAGTTGAAAGGATCGAGCTGCTTCGGGAAGAAGTCGATCAAGTAAAGTCTGATTGTGATCTGTGGAAGGAGAATATGGACCGCCTAGCTGCAGAAAAAGAAACTACCTTGGTCAAACTGTCATCGGCCGAGGTTCAACTTTGGGGCATCAAAGAGAAAAGTTCGGTCCAAGCCAAGAGGATCGAGAAGCTTGAAACCGGGCTTGCTAAGGCCAAGGTAGAGATCGAGAAGACAAAAGTCATACAAGATAAGTCCATTGCCATGTACCAGGCTGATGCTAAGGCTGCTCAAATGCAGCTAAGGGAGGCTTCTGACCAAGAGCAATGGATCATTGACTCGGCAAAGTGTCAATCCCGGAGGGAAACCCTCGAGTAAATCCATAGTCGAGGTTTTGACCTCTCCTAGGAGATAGCCCGAGCCAAGGTGCTTGAGGCTGAAGCCAGGCAGCTTGCCTGCTTTGACGATGAAGATGATGATGAAGAAGGCAGTCGAGGTGGATCCGATGAGGGGCCTAAAGGAGAAGTTGCTCCCAAAGAAGAGGTCGAAACCTGCCGTAGTTAGGACTTAGTTTCTCTTTTTGTAAGACCTTGATAGGTCTCTTGTACATAACCTTTTCTATCAATATATAGCAGAAAAACTTCTTTTGAATGTCTTTTAAATTTTAAATTCAAACGTGTTTTGTGCTTTTGCCTTGTGAAAGTTTTGTTGTTGCAGCATTCGTAATCGAGTGAACACTAGTTCCAAATTAGAACAAAACCCATAGGTTTTTTAGACACGCAATGGCGAGTCCCCGAGCTCAATAATATATTCGAGATTTCGGATGGCTTGATCGATGCCATGACTGCACTGTTTTTATAACTGAGTTCGAGAATGTTTCAAACTTAGAATAGAATAAACCCTTAGGTTTTTATCAAATAATGGGTAATTTTAAGGTTTTTTGGCGGATCCTTGAGCTAAGTTCAAATCAACTTTATTTGAACTCGGGATAGTGGAAACCTTAGGTCCGAGTTGAGTGAGAACAAAGTCTCGAACTCTAAATATATTGGCACTTAGTCTCTTTTAGGTTGGGACCATATGGACTCTAAAAAGATGGCTATTATTTCCCCCTTTTGGCTTATTACCCATTGGGTTTTTTGAGGGTCCGATGTCGGTTGAAACCTTTTTGCTTTTTGTGCCTTAGCACGTTTGTGTTAAAGATAATTTGATACCTTTTAAGGTTTTTCGAGGGTTGATATTATCGAAGCCATTTTTATTATTTGCCGAGGGTAGCCTTTTTTAACCGGGTTTTCAGAGAATTTGAAGGCCTATCGTTATTGCGGAATTCGGACGTCTCCGAGCCGTGTTATTTAGGCCGTAGCCTTCGGGTTCACCTCTTGGGCTTATTTCCCAATAACATTTCGAACTTGTTTGAAATGTCAGTCCCCGAGAATGGTGGCCTTGGCCTATAGATCGAGGGGTGCCTCTTTGAGGTCTTATGCATTTGTGTTTAGATAACTCGGATATGCCTATCATCGATGATAGTCCCCGAGTGTATATTTGCACTTTGGCTCTTGAGCCGTTTTTCGCAATATCATAAGCATGAGGTTTGTATAGTAGATAATTTTCTTCGAGACACAAAATGTTTAAATGAAGAGAGAATGCTTCTTTGAATAGTTTATATACGCGCACATGTTTTGCCATCGGGGCTCGACTAATTTATATGGACACGGTTCACTTGACCTTTTGGTTCATTACAAGCTTCTTTATCGAGGCCCTTTGACATGAAGTACTATTCTCGAGAATACAACATCCGAGGGTGATGCACTCAGGTATTCGAGGTTGATTGCAAAGAAGCCTTGGATACTATTAAATTGTCCTCATGTAGCACATAATTGTTTCCTCGTTAAAAACCTCACCAGGAAAACCCAGTTGGGATAAAAAAATAGATCTAAGGGAATAAGAGTGCAATGCGTACTTTAAAACCTGAGGTCTCGATGTCTTTGGTCGAACTCCTGCAATGAGTTAGCGCCGAATATATATAAACGAAAGAAGGGAGAAAGTCATACCTTAACAATAATATCGTTTGAGAAGTGATATGTTCCAGTTGTTTGGTAATGGTTCGCCGTCCATCGTTCCGAGTTTATAAGACCTTTTTCTGACTATATCGAGGATTTGATAGGGTCCTTCCCAATTTAGGCCAAGCTTCCCTTCATTAGGATCTCGAGTGTTGATGGTGACCTTCCTTAGGACTAAGTTCCCGACCCTGAAGTGGCAAAGGTTGGTTCTTCTATTGTAGTACCTTTCGATTCGTTGCTTTTGTGAAGCCATTCGAACAAGTGTTGCTTCTCATTTTTTATCTTATAATTCGAGGCTAGTATTCATAGCCTCACGATTCGATTCCTCTGATGCATGTCGAAACCTTGCACTGGGTTCACCGACTTCGACTGGAATTAAGGATTCGGAGCCATACATTAAGGAAAACGGAGTTGCCCCTGTACTGGACTTCGATGTTGTTCGATATGCCCAAAGACTTCGGGCAGAATTTCTCTCCATTTCCCTTTATCTTCGTTCAACCTTTTCTTCAGGTTTTGGATGATAGTCTTGTTCGTCGATTCGGCCTGTCCGTTCCTACTAGGGTGATACGGTGTTGACAATATCCTATTTATTTTATGGTCTTTGAGAAATTTCGTCACTTTACTGCCGATAAATTGCTTACCATTATCGCATACTATTTCTGCGGGTATCCCAAATCGACACACGATGTGATCCCAGATGAAGTCTATTACCTTTTTTTTTCTCACTTTTTCGAACGCCTGTGTTTCAACCCATTTAGAGGAATAGTCAGTCATAAATAAAATGAACTTAGCTTTACCTGGCGGCGACGGAAGGGGGCCGATGATATCCATCCCCCATTTTATGAATGGCCATGAAGATAGGATTGAATGAAGTTATTCTCCGGGCTGATGGATCATCGGTGCAAACTTTTGACATTTATCACATTTTCGAACAAACTCCTTAGTATCTTTTTTCATGCTATCTAGTAGTACCCTGCTCTAATGATTTTTTGAATCGGTGATTCAGCGCCGGTGTGGTTCCCACAAGTGCCTTCATGGACCTCTCATAAAACATAATCGGCGCCGCCTGGCCCTAAGCACACTGCCAATGGTCCATCGAATGTTCTTCTGTATAATGTTCCATCTTCAGCCAATGTGAATCAAGCAGCTTTGGTTCGTAAGGTCCTCGATTCTTTAGGGTCCGATGAGAGCTTTCCATTCTTCAAGTATTCAATATATTTATTTCTCTAATCCTGGTTAAGCTTTTAGAGTTTACCTCGGCATGGCCTTCCTCGATCACGAATCTCGATAGTTGAACGACAGTCCCCGAGCTAATCTCGTCTTCCTCGACCGATGACCACAAGTTTGCAAGTGCATTGGCCTTACTATTTTGTTCTCGAGGTACATGCTGTAAAGTCCATTCCTTGAAACGGTGCAAAGATACCTGCAACTTGTCCAAATACCTTTGCATTCTATCCTCTTGAACTTCGAAGGTTTTATTTACTTGGTTCACCACCAGTAAAGAGTCACACTTGGCTTCAATGACTTCTGCCCCCAGGATTTTAGCTAGCTCAAGACCTGCAACCATGGCCTCGTACTCGGCCTCATTGTTAGTCAACCTAGAAAATTTGATAGATTTCCTAATAGTGCTACCCGTGGGTGGCTTCAAAATGATGCCTAGCCCGGACCCCTTCACATTTGAAGCACCGTCTGTGAAAATGGTCCATACCCCCGATGACGTACCCGATTTTAACAAGAGCTCCTTTTCAACTTTGGGTACGAGGGTTGGCGTGAAATCGGCCACAAAGTCCGCTAAAATTTGAGACTTAATGGCCGTCTGGGGTTGATATTCGATGTCATATCCACTGAGTTCGATGGCCCATTTGGCCAATCGGCCCGACAGTTCGGGTTTGTGCAAAATATTACGAAGTGGGTAAGTGGTTAATACGCATACAGGGTGACATTGAAAGTATGGTCCTAACTTTCTAGAGGTTGTTATCACTGCAAGTGCTAATATTTCTAAGTGTGGGTATCTAGTTTCTGCTTCTCCTAAGGTTCGACTTACATAATAAACGGAAAATTATGTACCTTGCTCTTCCCGAACTAGGACACTACTTACCGCAATTTCTGATACTGCCAAGTACAAGTAAAATTTCTCATCTGCCTTTGGAGTGTGAAGCAGTGGTAGGCTCGATAGGCATCGCTTCAACTCTTCAATGCTTGTTGGCATTCAGGGGTCCAGGCAAAATCGCTTTTCTTTTTGAGAAACGAGAAAAATCTGTGTCTTCGATCCGATGACCTCGAAATGAATCGGCCTAAGACAGCTATCCGTCCAGTTAGCATCTGTACGACTTTTACACTATCTACGACGGCGATGTCTTCGATGGCCTTGATTTTATCGGGGTTGATCTCGATCCCCCGATTTGATACCATGAAGCCAAGGAACTTGCCCTAAACAACCCTGAAAGTACATTTCTCGGGGTTGAGCTTCATGTTGTATTTTTTTAAAATCTTGAACGTTTCCTGCAAATAAGCCAAATGGTCCTCTACGCGCAGGGACTTAACTAGCATGTCATCAATATAAACCTCAATTGATTTACCTATTTGTTCTTCAAACATTTTATTTACTAGGTGTTGGTAAGTAGCTCCTATAGTTTTTAGCCCGAAGGGAAAAGTAAAGATCTCATGGCCGGTCGTGGCATCAATCATGCGATCGATGTTAGGCAGTGGAAAAGAATATTTGGGGCACGCCTTGTTTAAATCCTTATAATCTATACACATTCTAAGTTTGTCCCCTTTTTTAAGGACTACAACTACATTGGCTAACCATTCGGGATATTTCACATCCCGAATGGATCCTATTTTGAAAAGTTTAGTTACCTCGTCCTTTATGAATGCGTACTTTACTTCGGACTGGAGTCTTCTCTTTTGCTTTATCGATTTAAATCTAGGGTCTAGGCTTAGTCGATGTGTCGTTACCTCCGGTGGAATCCATGTCATGTCTAAATGGGACCAAGCAAAACAATCTATGTTATCAACAAGAAATTGGATAAGTTTTTTACTGAGTTCGGGGGTTAATCCCGTTCCCAGGTATACCTTTCGCTCGGGCAGGTACTCGATTAATATAACCTGTTCTAGCTCTTCGACCGTTGATTTGGTGGCGTCAGTATCTTCAGGAACAACAAAAGTTCGAGGGGTCAGAAAAATCCTCCTCTTCTTCTTTTATCTCCCGCTTCCCTAATTCGGTCGAGGCTGGTGGCTGTGATTGCTATTTGACTTCCTATTTATCTTTGATGCTCGACCTTTCCGAGGTTGATAGTGTCGATATCGGGGTCACCTCATCGACCGCAAACATTTCCTTTGCAGCATGCTGCTCCCCGTATATTGTTTATACACCGTCCGACGTTGGGAATTTCATCGTTTGGTGAAGAGTCGAAGGGACTGCCCTCATATTGTGGATCCAAGGCCTTCCGAGCAGGGAATTGTACCTCATGTCGCCCTCGATTACATGGAACTTGGTATCTTGAATAGTTCCAACCACGTTCACTGGTAGAATAATCTCCTCTTTAGTTGTTTCACTGGCTATATTGAAGCCGTTTAAGACTCGAGCTGCAGGTACGTTTTGACTTTGTAGACCGAGCTGCTCCACGACCCTCGATCGGATTATATTTGCCGAGCTACCTGGATCCACTAAAACACGCTTAACTTGAACTTTATTTAATAAGATAGAAATTACCAAAGCATCGTTGTGGGGCTGAGAAATGCCCTTCTATTTCTTCATTGTTGAATGATAAAGTGCCTTCGAGCACATAATCTCGGGTTCATTTTTCCCTAGTGATTGATACCTTAGTGCGTTTGAATATGGGTTCCTGTGGGATGTCGACCCCACCGACGATCATATGAATGACATGTTGGGGTTCCTCCTGTTCATTTTTCCTATAGGCATCCCTTTCTCTAAAATGATTCTTGGCTCGATCGCTGAGGAACTCCCGAAGGTGGCCCTCATTGAATAGACGGGCTACCTCCTCCCTTAATTGCCTGCAATCCTGGTCTTGTGACCATGCGTGCCATGATACTTGCATATCAAATTTGGGTTTCTTTGGGAAGGATCAGTTTGTATGGGTTTGGGCCGCCTAGTATCTCTGATCCTTCCGATTACCGAAACAATGCCTGATGCATCGATGCTAAAGTTATATTCCGATAACCGAGGCGCCTCTGTGGGATCGGCATACTTGTCAAAACCACTTTTGCTCATAAGTCCTTGAGAATTCTATCCTCGATCACTTCTTCGATCGTTTCGGGCAGAATTAGTCCTCTGGTTTTTAACTGTCGACCTGTTTGGATATACTGAACTGGAAGGGGCTCCTAATTGGTCGTCCTCAACCCTGATCTTAGACTAATATCTATTGTGTACATCTGCCCAAGTTATAGCTGGATACTCAATCAGATTTTGTTTTAACTGCTGTGATGCTATCGAACTCCGATCGTTCAATCCTCAGGTGAAAGCTTGAACGGCCAATCATCTGTAACCGATGGCAACTCCATGTGTTCCATTTGAAATCGGGATAAAAACTCCCTTAGCATTTCATTATCCCTTTGTCTTACCTTGAAAAGGTCTGATTTTCTCGTTGCGGCCTTTATGGCCCAGGTATGTGCTTTTATGAAAGAATCTGCTAACATGGCAAATGAATTGATAGAATTTGGTGGCAGGTTGTAATACCAAATCATTGCTCCCTTCGAAAGGGTCTCTCTGAATTTTTTTAACAGCACGAATTCGATTTCGTCATCCTCTAAATCGTTGCCCTTGATGGCGCATGTATACGAAGTAACATGCTCGTTGGGATCAGTAGTCCCATTGTATTTGGGTATGTATGGCACACGAAAATTCTTTGGAATAGGCTTCGGAGCCGCGCTTGGAGGAAACGACTTTTGTACAAACTTCTTTGAATCCATCCCTCTCAAGATTGGCGGTGCCCCTTGTATCGGATCAACTCGAGAGTTATATGTCTCTATTTTTTTGTCGTTGGCTTCGATTCTCTTCTCCCCTGATTCAATACTTTTGGTGAGCTCCTCAAGCATTTTCATTACCGTAGGATTAGTCTCTGATTTGTTACCATTCGACCTCTCCGGTATTGGCTCGATACGGCAAGTAATTTCTGGCTCGACCCTATTTGGAGCTCTATGTTGATTTTGTAACTGAGCAATAGGGGCTTGCTGAGCCTGAAGCATCTGAATATCAATTGGAGACTGACTCCTTCGTCTCCTCTGCCTTGTGTTCCTTGGCCACTAGATCTGCCTTCTCTGCGTACACTCCCTTCGAGATCTGTGCCTAAGTCCGCGTTTAGAGCAACGTGCAAACTGACAACGACCGGGTTGGCAACCGGTGCTGCCCCGAGATTAGCCTGTGGCACCTCGACTCCTGGTGCGATTACATTTTCGTTTTCATCGTGGAATCCGAGGCCATTATTACCGTGTGTGGATGCGTTTTGCGAGTTTGACATGTTTTAACCTAAAGGCAAAGCCACTCAACAAGAACAAGCATAAAATAGTATATTTTACCAAAATCAGTACTGAAGAATCACTATTATCCTTAGCCCCATGGTGGGCGCCAAACTGTTTAACCTAAAATCTGAGTAACAATTAAACGTGTTTAGTGGTTTTAAGGATACGTGATTTAATCCAATACCAATTGATAAATAAGGAATTGAAATAGATAATATGAATAGTAAAATAAATCAAACCAATATTCTAGCAGTGCTTTCGACCTCGATTCGAGATGGTCTCGAGGTTAGATAAGAAGAACAGTAAAGAACAATGATGAACAATAATGAATAGTGAGTAACATAGAGAGTAGCGTTTTTGTATATCTTTATCAGTGAATCAATGCCGCTTACAAATGAATAGGGTCCCTCTTTATATAGTAGAGGAATCCTAAATAAGATACAACTCTAATCACGAAAACAATTCCCATGATTAACGTAAATAACCGCTTGATTTGATCTGTTCCGAGATTTTCATCGAGATTTTCGGTCGGTTGCTAATATCTCTCCATTCCGTTATTATGCCTTACTCGAAGTCGGTCATGCTCGGTCTCGATCTTCAGCGAGCACTTCGATCTTCGTGGTCCGTATTTTGCCATTGAGCTCGAGCCTGGTTTATTACGAGCTTACTCTCAAGGCAGCTCCTCGTGCCTATGAAATCTGACATGCCCGATTTCGACCGTATACACTTAGTAATCAGGATTTAGAGAAGACTTACCATGTTAGATGCTTGGCATACGTTCTTTTATTGTAATTAACTGAAATCATGTTACTTGTTGCTGTTTTCTTTGAGTACTCAATGACTGATAGTGTTTCAAATGTAATAGAAAACCATGTTCTTCAGGATTTAATGTTTAACACACATTCTATTTTTAAGCATTTTGGCTTATATCCTTGACTACAGCCTGTTATGCAAATAAATGTCATGAATTATTTTTTCGATAGTTATACTCTAGAAATCGTGTCTTTAGGTTTCCTTGAAAAGTTAGAGTCGGAGCTTTTTTGAAATAGGATATTCAATTATTATTTGAATGGCTAGATGTCAAGATATGTTAGTTTGTGGTTTCTATCAATCTCAAGGCGCCATGACTTAAAGGGTTTATGTCTGTCATATAAAAAAAAAAATTAGGATCATTCTTAGTAGAAACTAGATTCATATGTGTGTATCTCTTTTGGGTAAACTCAAAATAGCATAGGAAAGTATAATTTCAGTTCTAATCCCTTGCTGTACTTATCTAGATGTAAAGATAAAAGAGGAAATGTACTCAAAATAGTTAGTAAGTTTGTTACTTTGATCTTTATGTATTTCATCATTGTGGGTACAACAACAACAACAAACCCAGTGTAATCTCACAAGTGGGGTCTTGAAAAAATAGTATGTACGCCGACCTTACCCCTACTTTCAAGATAGAGGCTGTTTCCTTTCCTCATTCTGCGTACTAGAACAAATTACACTTCTAATCATTTCTTTTTTCCTTTTCTTTCTTCATTTTACATACACCAGAGCCGCGCGGAGTCTTAATGCAAGACTTCACGCTGCTGCTGGACCAAGGATCCGCATTTACATCTTTATTCGCGTCTTTGTATCTTTCTCTCACCCTGTCCATACATCAGGAAAAAAAACGAAGAAGGGCGAGAGGATATGGCAAACATTCTGCCTTCAAACACTTACTTTGAAAGTATTATATTTTGCTTTAGTTTTATTTCAGTAGTTTATTGTAGATGTTTACTCGTGGTGATTTGCTTTAAGACTTAAAAGTGTATTGAATTTAAATTGATTTGTTGTTCAAATGTTTAGCGAGGAGGCTTCAGCTAATGAAAAGTAATGACCAAGCTATTCTTAAGCCGGCGGTAGATTTCAAGACCTAGTTAAAAAAGGGAAAAGGGTCAAATATAACTATACACTTTCGAATATTGTCTACATTTAATATTCGTTGTACTATTCGATCAAATTTACCCACTGTTATACTATCTGGCCAAATTTACCCCTATCATCAGCAAACATTTAAAAATTACCCTTTGATATGTTAAGTAATCCAAAATCTCCCAAATTCCTTTTATTTAAATTATTTGTTGTTCTTCTTGCTCCACTATTTTCAAAAATTACTATTGATGTGAATGCTAAAGTTACTAGACTATACAAATTATTCATAAATATTTTTAATTACCAATGCACCCACTTCTCTTCTTGTAATAATGAGTTTATTTTATTTTATTTTTTAACCATATATACAATGTAGAATTCAGTGGGTCTATTTATTGTGAATTATATATAATGATCATTATATATGTACATGTATATTCAAATATATTTTGTCACTATCTGGTTAGTATAAAGTTCGATCGACTAACTTAAGAGTGCACAATGTGTAGGCATTTGATTAAAGCAAAGTTGAATTCGACAATGTAAAGTCTCCGAGGAACTTCAACTTTAATCACTAATACTTGCAAAGTCCCCATACATTTGGTGCAACGAATTCATTAAAATTAGATATTGTAAATACTTTTAAAATTTAGACAAACTACCTAATTTAGATTTTTCAAATAACTATACTTCGTTTATTAACTGTTGTATTATTTAATATTTTTTTCTTTTATTTTTTTTTCAATTCAGAAAGCAGGTAAATGCCAATTATTTCGAAAATAGTCGACCAAGAAGAAGAATCAGTAAATTAATTAAAATAATTTGGGAGATTCTGGGTCACTTGACGGACTGAGGGGTAATTTTTAAAAGTTTGTTGATTGTAGGGGTAAATTTGGTCTGATAGTATGACGGTAGGGGTAAATTTGACCGGATAGTATAACGGAGGTTAAATGTAGACAATATCTGAAAGTAGAGGGATATATTTGACCATTTTCCCGTTAAAAAAATATTTTGCCGAATCTGCTTTTTTAAAGGGAAAATGGCCAAATATACTCCTCTACTTTCATATATTGTCTACATTTAACCTCCGTTATACTATCGGGCCAGATTTACCCCTACAATCAGCAAACTTTTAAAAATTCCCCTTGATTTATTATGTAATCCAAAATCTCCTAAATTCTTTTTATTTAAATCACTTGTTGTTCTTCTTGCTCCATTATTTTCAAAAATTAATATTGATGTGAATGTCAAAGTTACTAGACTATACAAATTATTCATAATTATTTTTAATTACCAATGCACCCATTTCTCTTCTTGTAATAAATAAAATTGGTTTAGAATTTTATTTATTTTTTAATCATATACATACCGTAGAATTTAGTGGGTCTATTTATTATGTATTATATGCAGGTGATCATCATGTATGTACATGTATATTCAAATATATTTTGTCATTGCCTTGTTAGCATAGAGTTCGATCGACTAATTTAAGAGTGCACAACGTGTAGGCATTTAATTAAAGCAAAGTTGAATTAGACAATGTAAAGTCTCTGAGTAACTTCAACTTCAATCACTAATACTTGCAAAGTCTCCATACATTTGGTGCAACGAACTCATTAAAATTGAGATGTTGTAAATACTTTTAGAATTTATAAAAGCTACCTAATTTAGATTTTTTAATTTACTATACTTTGTTTATTCGGTTATATTATTTAATATTTTTTTTTTCTAATTTAAATGCCAAATATTTTAAAAATAGTGGACCAAGAAGAACAACAAGTGATTTAAATAAAAAGAATTGGGGAGATTTTGGATTACTTAATAAATCAAGGGGTATTTTTAACAGTTTGCTGATTGTAGGGGTAAATTTGGCCCGATAGTATAACGGTAGGGGTAAATTTGGCCCGATAATATAATACAAGTTAAATATAGACTATATATGAAAGTAGAGGGCTATATTTGTCCCTTTTTCCTTCTTTTAAACTAGTTTCTGATTTTTAAAGTCTCGTCCAAGTCTTGGAATAAATATGTTCCATACATATATAATCAGTCACAACGTTCAAATTGCTTTTTTTCATTTGAAAGAGAAACTTTCGTCCATTTCTTTTTCAAGCATTAGAAAGTTAGTCCTTAATGGTGAGTTTGTAAATTTTTAACGTAAGGCTACTGGAATTGTAAATCGATGAATCTTTATAGGATTAAGTAATTAGAGTCTATCACGTTGAGTTTGTAATTGTTACGGTTAATTTGAAACATGATATTAAATCATGTGTCTTTAAACACTTAAGCCTTAACTAATTAATCTAAGTTCGGAAGGGAACCGCGATTGATGTGGATTTTGAGGGGTGCCTCACACCTTCCCCTTACTTTAACTAGATCTCTTACCTAGGATCTCTAATGTTAGTGGATCTTACGGAGTAAATAATGAATAATTAATAGGTGCCCTAATTCACCTTTAAAATAATTAGGTGACGACTCCTTAGTTAATAATTAACTTGGGAATCACTAATATGTTGTACTCTAATTTGACCCTTGTTAAAATGACAAATACATCTGTATAGGGTGAAATATGATATGAAACGTGGTCATCTAAAGGAAAGACACGTGGAACCCAAGACGGGGACAGCCGAAGACCGAACACAGCCATTCCGCTTGTCATCGGAAGGGATAACGTTCATAAAGGTATATTAAATGCTCTACGCCCGGTAGCATTTACTAAAGAATATTCTGCAGCATTAAGAGCGACGACCCGTTACAGAGAATTTGGCATTTATGTTCATCATTATATCTTCATCAATGACCCTCATAATTGACATTAAAAAATGGCACGATCCTAGGACCTCCTTCCCTAGACGCAGCTATAAATAGTGAGTCCAGTTATCATTGTAAAGGACACGAATTTTCTGGCTAAACTTACACTACATTCTATACAAAGCTTAATACAATCTTACTTTCCCACTTTTTGATCTCATCATTGTTGTGCCCGGAAATCTTATTCCCGGAACTGTCATCTTTGCTGTTTCATCTACATTTATGGCTAAGTATTGTACATTTCTTGAATTATTGCATTATTTCAGGATCAAATTAGTTCACTTGTCTAGAAACCACGTATAAACTCAACTGTACCATTTTACGGGTAAACAGTTTGACACCCACCGTGGGGCCTAGACAACTGTGCAATTAAATTGATCATTGCCTTTTTTACTAACGTGATTTGATTATTTTGTCTTAGAAAAAATCACAAAAAATGGCAGATAACACTGTTAACAACACGCACAACCCTGAAATTCGAGGGGATCAGCCTCATTTCGAGGATTCAATCAGTGACACCCGCAATGAGGGAAATGACGCCACGCCGGTGCATGACAAGCAGTACTCTCGACAGGTTCAGGAGACAACTCCCAATGATGCTGATGAGGAGCATGTCGTGGGTGCGGTGAGGGTCCTGCAAGAGCAACGCGCGATCATTCTAGGCCATCTCACGCGGCAGGATAAGGTTATGATGGAGCTGAAGCAGGTGCTATTGGGGGATTTGAATAATGCAAACAAACGATATCCAATTCCTCCCGGTGTTCCCGCAAACCAAACAACGCAGAGATTCGGCAACAACACTTCCAGGGGTGAAGTTGGCTCCGAGGGGCTAGGGGGAGCGGATCCGGTCTCAACAACGAGAATGACCCATTCAAGAATGAACTTATATGGTTTATGAGGGAAGTAAACGCCTGCATGGACCAAATCCCGGGCGCGCCACCAGTATTAAAAGGCCTGGACTCAAAGAAGTATACTCAATTATCGTACAAGCTGAGTGCAGCACTAGAACTAATCCCAAAGCAGTTCAAAATGTCTGAAGTGCAAAAGTATGACGGAACTTCAGACCCACATGAGCATATTACCACCTACACAACGACGGTAAAAGGAAATGATTTAGCTTCTCACAAAATTGACTATGTGTTGCTAAAGAAATTTGGAGAAACTCTCACAAGGGGAGCTCTAACGTGGTATTCATTATTACCCGAGTATTCCATAGATTCTTTTGAGATGCTCGCAGATTCTTTCATCAAGGCTCATGCCGGGGCCAGAAAAGTACAAGCCCTGAAGGCTGACATATTGAGAATCGCACAGGGAGAATCCAAATTATTATGAGAGTTAGTTACCCGATTCCAGAAAGAAAGAATGTTGCTCCCGGCTGTCCCGGTTGAATGGGCAGCTGAAGCATTCACCAAAGGATTGAATCCGAGAAACTCAGACGCTTCCTGGAAGCTGAAGGAGAGCCTTCTTGATTTTTAGGCAACAACTTGGGCAGATGTCCACAACTGGTACGAGTCAAAGATAAGGATCGAAGATGACCAGGTCGGTTCTACATCATCGGCCAAAGGACAGGAGAAGAGCAGATAAAAATCAAAGGATGACTACGATGCGGACATACGGACTTCGAGGGGCCGGTTTTTGCCTTACGAGCGGACCGAAAGCCATGGCAGAAACTTCTAGGAAGCAAACAAGTTCACCATTGATAGAGGGACCGATCGTGGTCGAAATAATAGATCACTTCAGGATAAAGAGACGTCAGGGTCTAGGGATCCTTCTTACCCCAAGTTATCGGAATATAACTTCAACGTCAGTATAGTGGAGTTGGTGTCAGCCATGAGAAACATTAAAGAGGCATGATTCCCGAGACCTATGAGATCCGATTCCAGCCAAAGGGATACCAACTTATGGTGTGAATACCATGGGACGAACGACCACCGAATAGGGGACTGCTGACACCTCCAGGAAGAGGTGGCAACACTATTAAAGAATGGTCACCTCAGAGAATTCTTGAGTGACCGAGCTAAGAACAATTATGGTCGTAATAGAGATAACACGAAACCTTCGAAAGCAGGAGAAGAACCCCCACGCCAAATGATCAATATGATCTTCGAAGGGAATAAGATTAACGGGGTCACCTTTTTGGTAGCGAAGAAGACGAAAGTATCAATAACTCATAGTAAAAGTCTCCGGGAAGACGATATCACTTTCACGGAGGAGGACGCATACGAATTGCTATTACCACACAACGGTGCACTGGTAATTTTTTTAAATGTGTTGGATTTTAAGATTAAATGTGTTCCAGTGGATCTAGGAAGTTCGGATAATATTATACAATGGAGAGTATTGGAGCAAGCTAAACTCACCGGAAGAATTATTCCGGCAACAAAGCTCCTCGCTGGATTCAACCTTGCGAGCATGACGACCCGGGGAGAGATTTTGCTTCTCACGAACGCTGAAGGAGTAATGAAAATAACTCTGTTCGAAGTAGTATATAGTGACATGGGATACAATATCATCATGGGAGGCCATGGTTACACGAGATGAAAATTGTACCCTCAACATATCACCAATTACAGAAGTTTCCAATGCCCAAAGAAATCAAGCAGATAAGAGGTGATCAACCGGCAACAAGGGAGATGAATGCAATTTCGGTTTCCAGTAGCTAAGGAAAGGAGCACACGATATAGCAATTACAGAAACCGACACATACTCCCGAGCTAGAAGAAGTTAGCCCGGGAGCAGAGTCTTTAGAACATTATCAGGTGCCGAGATATTTCCATGTTCTAGAAGAGACGTAGACGGATGCAACGAAGTCCACGGCGGAGGAATTGGAGCAAGTTGCATTGTTCTAACAATTCCTAGAAAGAAAATTCCATTTGGGGACAGGATTGCACTCGGAGCTCAGGTCTGGTTTTATTGAATTTCTTAATTTTAATGTCGATTAGTTTGCATGGTCGCATGAGGATATGACAGTTATCCCGATGGAAGAAGCCATGCATAAACTGAGTCTGGATCCCAACGTACCTCCGGTAAGACAAAAGAAACACCATATTGCCGAGGCCAAGAATAAATTCGTCAAAGAAGAGGTAACCCGCTTGCGTAATATTGGTTCGATCCGAGAGGTAAGATATCCGGATTGGCTAGCCAATGTAGTAGTATTTCCTATGAAGAATAATAAATTTTACATGTGTGTAGACTATAAAGACCTTAATAAGGCGTGCCCGAAAGACTCGTTCCCACACCCAAATATCGATCAAATAATTGATGCCACGGCCGGGCAGGAGTTAATGTGTTTCCTCGATGCTTATTTCGGATACAACCAAATCAATATGAACCCGGAAGATCAAGAAAAGACTTTGTTTATAACGAATTTCGGTACATATTATTAAAATGTGATGCCCTTCGGGTTGAAAAACGCCGGAGCCACTTATCAACGGCTCGTAAATAAGATGTTTGAAAAACAAATAGGAAAGACTATGGAAGTTTATATAGACAATATGCTCGTTAAGTATTTGAAAGCAGGTGACCAACTTAAGCATTTGCAAGAAATATTCGACATCCTGAGGAAGCATAACATGAAACTTAATCCCGAGAAGTGCGCGTTCGGGGTCAGTTTTGGTAAGTTTCTAGGATTTCTGGTCTCACAAAAAGGATATCCCGGATCAATTGTCAAACATAAAAGAAGGTGAAGCATTGCTAGTCTACCTCGCGGTTTCAGAAGTTGCGGTAAGTGCGGTTTTAGTCTGGGAGGACGAAGGTACGTAATTTTTTGTTTATTACGTTAGCAAACTTTTAACGGGAGTAGAAACTTGCTACCACATTTGGAAAAACTGGCCTTAGCTCTCGTAGTCACCGCTCGGAAGCTAAGGCCCTACTTCCAATGCCACCCGATAGCTATGGTGACTACTTTTCCTTTGTGGAACATCCTTCATAAACCCGAGCTCTCAGACAGATTGGCCAAATGGGCCGTCGAAATGAATGAGTTCAACATAGAATATAAACTAAGGACTGCAATTAAGTCGCAAGTCTTGGCTGACTTTGTGACCGATTTCAGTCTGGTACTACTGCCTTTGGCAACCAAGGAGGCAGTAATGGTGTCGGAATCGACATCGGGGGGTTTGGACCTTATTTACGTATGGAGCTTCCAACGTAAAAGGGCCTGGACTTGGAATAGTCTTAATCACGCCTTTGGGGGAAACCTTAAGGCAAGCCATCAGAATGATCCCTTTAACTAATAATGAAACACAATATGAAGCTTTAATTGCAGGGCTCAAATTGGTCCGGGGACTTGATTTCGAGGTTATTGAAATCAAATGTGACCCACAACTGGTGGTAAATCAGGTCTACAGGATCTTTGATACCAAAGAAGAACGTATGCAACAATACGTGGTAAAGGTCTAGGCTCTTTTGGTACGATTCCAAGAGTGGTCAATTAATTACTCATATCTCGAGGGAGGATAACGCAGAAGAGGACACATTAGCAAACTTAGGATCATCGACGGAAATAAAGGGATCGGAGTCCCGGACGTTAGTGCAACTGATGAACTCAGTCCTAGATACGGATGGTTACTATGAGGTAAATTCGACTAGTCTAGTATGGGACTAGAGAAATGAAATAATCGACTATCTCGAGCACGGGAAGTTGCCCGAAGACCCCAAAGCATCACGGACGTTATGCGCTAAAGTTGCATGTTATAGCTTCAAGAGAGGCCAATTGTATAGAAAATCCTTCCAAGGTCCGCTGGCCCGGTGCTTAGGAGCGTCAGAAGCTAATTATGTCATGAGAGAAGTCCACGAAGGGATATGCGGCAATCACTCGGGCGCAGATTCTTTGGTGTTGAAGTTGGTACGAGCAGGATATTACTGGCCTTGCATGGAACAAGACGCCAAAGACTTCGTACGGAAATGTGATAAGTGCCAACACAACGCATCACTAGTACACCAACTGGTAGAACCCTTAAATTCGGTTCTGTCCCCATGGCCGTTCATGAAATGGGGGATGGCCATCGTCGAACCGCTTCCACCGGCTCCCGTAAAGGTAAGGTTTCTTTTAATTCTAACTGATTATTTTTCTAAATTAGTGGAAGCTGGTCAGAAGATCGGAGAATGCGAAGTGGTCAATTTCCTGTGGAAAAATATAATTTGTAGGTTCAGAATACCAAAAGAAATAGCATGCGACAATGGGCCACTGTTTATTGGTGCAAGAGTTACAAAGTTCCTTGAAGATTTGAAGATAAAGAGGATCACATATTCTCCTTATCATCTGAGCGCAAACGGTTAAGCGGAGTCAACAAACAAAGTGATTATTCAAAACCTCAAGAAAAGGTTGGAAGCAGCAAAAGGCAAATGGCCCGAAGAATTGCCTGGAGTTCTATGGGCCTACCGAACAATGGCCAAATCGAGCATAGAAGAAACTCTGTTTTCCCTTATGTACGGTGCTGAAGCCCTAATCCCGGTGGAAGTGGGTGAACCCACTTTGATATATTTTCCGGCAGATGAAAAATCGAATAACGAAGCAATGTTAATCAACTTGGAACTGCTCAAGGAACATAGGGACTTGGCGCGTGTAAGAATGACAGCTCAAAAGAAAAGAATGGAGCGATATTATAATTGAAGAACCAACCTCCGTTATTTTAAAGTAGGAGACTTGGTTATGAGGAAAGTAACCCAAAATACCCGGGAGCTCAACGCGGGGAAGCTAGGTCCAACGTGGGAAGGTCCCTACCTGGTTTTAAATATCACTGGGAAAGGTTCATATGAGTTGGAGAACTAGAATGGAGACAAGTTGCCTAGCAACTGGAACGTGGCACACCTCAAAAGATATTATTACTCATGAAATTATTTAAGCGGAAAGTATGTGCTGCATTCTTTTTTCCTTCGTTTAGTTTTTGTCCCAATTGGATTTTTCTGATAAGGTTTTTAATGAGACAGCGATAGAAAGCATACTATGAAGACAACAGCAATAAGACCTTTGATAGCAAGGAAAACAAACAAGTTTCTACTTGGGGACGGTTAGATAATCTTCGGCTCGATAGCAAATTCCCACTGGAAAGTTAAGTTTGCTACCGAACAAAGGTTACCCGATTGTTCACGAGCACAAACCACTTGAAGATTATTAGATAGTGTTTTGCTCGATAGCATGGATTCCTAAGGGGAAGTAAGGTATGTTGCCGAGTTAAGGATTATCTAGCAATTCATTGGTGGAATCTTTAAAGACGCAAGACTTACAGTGTTCCAATTTGCATTCTTTGCATTTGAACACTGGGGGGGGAATGATATGAGGATACAACAACATTGACTGCCATGTCAACCGAAAAACAAAAATTCAAAAACAAAATGCATCATCGGGACTGGGGACTGCGCAGCCAGCCCCGTAGAAACAAGTTATACAAGATAGCCATAAGTAATGGCAATTTATTTTTAGCATAATAAATGCTTGTGTACTTTTGAAAATAGAAAGAATTATATGAAATGAAATTCTTTTGTTTTTATCTTGTTTCTTGTTTGAACGATGAACTAACTTTGTCATTTGAAAGTTAAACAAGTACTTCAAATGTTAGTGCTGTAATGAACAGGAGACGTCCTCTTCAAGAGCACCATAAATATAAGAGGGCCCTCTCTTATTAAAATCCTCACGTTAAAGGGTTGATTTCGGAAGAATATGTGCTCGGAATCAAAATATCTTCTAGGAAAAATGCACCCGAAGACGTACATGAAAGGACGCAAAACGTAAACTTGCGCAAATACTTATAAAAACCCTCACGTAAAAGGGATAATGCTCGGAACCAAAGTGCTTTGAGAAAAATGCATCCGAGAGACCGAGACTACACATAGTAAAGCGCGAACAGAAAACGTGCACATAATTCTTAAGCAAATGCAAAGGTTAAAGACTTACATGGATATTCAAATGAAAGTAAGGCTCAAACAATACTTGAGCAAAAATATGTCTTTATTTACAAGAACATGCCAAAACTGTAAAAGTACAAAATGGGAAAAAGAAAAAAAAAGAAGCTAAACTGCACTGTCTCCGGAACCAGGAGGAAGAGAAGTGTCCGCATCCCCGGGAAAAGTAGGTGGGTCCACCAATGGCTCGACATTTTTTCCAGTATGGTTTTCAGCATCGTCGCTCTCCGATTCCTCTTCAGTTCCCAAAAACTCGGAACTGAAGCCAGAAGAACTAAGAGCATCAGACTGCGCCGAGAGTCCATTTTTAGCAGCCAACTCAAGCTCTCGGGCCTTAGCAATTTTGGCATAATAGTCAATGATACCTACTTTGGCCTCTTCCAAGGTTTTCTCCTCATGTTGTACATGACATAAGTATTTTCGACAACGAGGGAAGTCGCTCGGTGCTTAAGTTCTTATTTGAATTGGGTAACCTCAGCAGAAAGACTTTTCCGGGCGGACTTAATAGATCTAAGGCTAACATCAAGGTCAAGGACGATAGAACTAAAGATCCTGTTGTGCTCGATAGTTTTCTTGTACTTCTCGTCCAATTGGGCATGTTTCTCCCTCACAGCAGCAAGTTCTTCGATTTTGGAGTTCAAGGCCGCTTCTAAGTTAGTCACATTTTCGACAGTAGAAGCCTCGTGCTCGGTTGTAGCAAGAACGACGTCCTGGACTTCAGCCCATTTGGCCTTGACTTCATCAAATCTAACCCTCAACGGGCCAATTTCTTGGCTAAGGGTTACCACTTCTTGCTCGCTTTGCTGCAAATGAGTCTCCAAAATAATGGCCTCAGTAACTTTGGTTTTCAGTTCCGAGAGGCGTAAAACAGTTTGGTCCCGTTCCACCAAAAGCTGATTCCGTTCAGAAGTAAGTTCCTCCTTCTCACGAATCAACCGTCAGAAGCCTTTAGAGGGAGTTATAGTAATTCCCGTCAAAAGAGTGTTTCTACCAACTTTTCGGTAACATAAAGTTATGTCACCGGAAAGTAGGGGGACTATCTGTATAAGGTAAAATATGATATGACACATGGTCATTTAAAGGAAATACACGTGGAACCCAAGACGAGGATGACCGAAGACAGAACGCAGCCATTCCGCTTGTCACTAGAAGGGATAACGTTCATAAAGATATATTAAATGCTCTACACTCGGTAGCATTTAATAAAGAATATTTTGCAGCATCAAGAGTGACGGCCCGTTACAGAGAATTTAGCATTTATGTTCACCGCTACATCTTCATCAATAACCCTCATAATTGATATTAAAGGAGGGCACGATCCTAGGACCTGCTTTTCTAGACACAACTATAAATAGTGAGCCCAGTTATCATTGTAAAGGACATGAATTTTCTGGCTAAACTTACACTACATTCTATACAAAGCTTAATACAATCTTACTTTCTCGCTTTTTGATCTCATCATTGCTGTGCCTGGAAACCTTGTTCCCGGAACTGTCATCTATGCTGTTTCATCTATATTTTAAGGCTAAGTATTGTATATTTGTTGAATTATTACATTATTTCAAGATCAAATTAGTTCACTTGTCTAAAAACCACTTATAAATTCAACTGTACTGTTTTACGGGTAAACAACATCTAATCATAAATTATAATTACCCACACATATGTTTTATTTAATTAAGGATTACAATGAGACACTTGTATGATATATCTAATTATGAACTACAATTGCATATATATATATAATTCATCTAATTATGAATTACAATGAGACACATATATGAATTACAATTGCCTAATTATGAATTATAATTGGGTACATATATATTTTATTTAATTATAGATTACAATTATCCACCTATATGATAAATCAAATTATGAATTACTATTATCTACACATATGTGTCATCTAAGTGCGAATTATAATAAGACACCTATATGATACATCTTATTATGAACTACAACTACCTATATATATATATATATATATATATATATATATATATATATATATATATATATATATATATATATATATATATATATATATATAAAAAATCAAATTATGGATTACAATGAGACAACTATACGATGCATCTATATTACCTATCTATACGTTCCATCATTTTAAGATTGGCTTTGAGTGTTAATTTTTTTCATATTGAAATATTTTTGTTAGGGTATAATGAGTTAATTATTTTAAATTAATTTGTATTTTATTTTAATAGCTAAAATTAAAATTTTCAACTAAGGTGTTGATTTAATAGTTTAAAATCATTTTTTCATATACTTATAAATTACAATAAGTCACCTATATGATATATCTAATTATGGATTACGTTTGCCTATCTATATATTCTATCATTTTCAACTTGACTTAGGTATTAATTTTCCATATCAAACTATTTTTTATTAGCGTGGGATCAAAGAGAAAAAAATGGGATGAGGAAAGGCAAAGCTATTAATCTAGTGTATGATGAATTAATAAATTTGGAACAATTTAGTTCTTACTTTATTAGCTAAAATCAATATTTCCTTGTATTTTGCTATACAAGCATAAATTGTACAATACTTTTGACTTATGAAAATAAATTTTCAATAAAATCATTGTTTTATTGAGAGAGTGTTAAATCTACCAGAATCTTGTTTTGTAGTTTCTCATTTCAATTCACATTGAACTTGTTGGAATTTCTTTTTTGAAGTTGTGTGTTGAAAAGAAAAACACACTACATTGAAAAATCAAAAGACAAATAAAACAAAATGTCCAACCCCCAAATTCCCCCTCCCCCCCCTTTCTCCCAAATTCTCAAATTCTCGAAATCCTATTTTCCCATAAAATCAGTTTTCCGCTGGCCGCTCCCCAAAATCCCATTGCCCACCAACCTGATTCGTCCTCTGGCTTTCTCTGTGTCTCCGAAAAGTATTGTGCTTAAATTAGTTTAGTCTCTTATGAAGTTTCCAACTGCAAAGTGCGAGAACTGACAAGCGACCGGTTGATATATGTAACCCTACTATCTGAATTTTTAAGGAATATAGAGTGATTAGAGGAGACAGAGTCGTTGTGAAACTCTCACGGCCTATTCAGACTTCAAGGCTTCATTCCAAAACTCCAACGCAGTGAAATTCCAGTAAGTTTTTCGACAATCCTCTCTATTTGTTTTTGTTTTTCCTTTTCATTTTGCTAGTTTGAATTGTAAGTTGTAACCCCAGATTAGCCAAATTAGGGATTTTGCAATTTGTCATTTCAAATTGTTGGAATTGTAAAGTGATAAATTATAACGACCCGGACGGTCGTTTTGTGTATTGTAGTCCTGTGCTTCTTTTATGTTTATTTATGGTTATGTGACTTGATGGGGTGGTTAGTTTGGTTTCGGGGATATTTAGAAGAAAATTGAGACACTTAGTTCCAAGGTTTGGAAGTTTAAGTTGGAAGAATTGACCGAAATTTGACTTTTCTGTAAACGACTCCGGAATAGAATTTTGATGGTTTCGATAGCTTCGTATGCTGATTTTGGACTTAGGCGTATGTATGGATTTGGAGGTCTGTAGGTTGATTTAGTGCATTTTGACGAAAGTTGGAAAGTTTGGAAGGTTGAGAGATTTGACCGAGAGTTGACTTTGTATGTCGGGTTCGAATTTCAGTTCCGGGAGTTGGAATAGGCCCGTTGTGTCATTTATGACTTGTGTGAAAAATTTGAGGACAATCGGAGTTGATTTGATATGGTTTGGCATAAGTTTTAGAAGTTGAAAGTTCAATAGTTTCATTAGGTTTGAATTGATGTGCAATTCGTGGTTTATTATTGTTTGATGTGATTTGAGGCTTCGAGCGAGTTCGTATTGTGTTTTAAAACCTGTTGGTACGTTTGGATGGGGCCCCGGGGGCCTCGGGGTTAATTCGGATGGATGCCGGACCATGTTTGGACTTAGAAGAATTGTTGAGGATTACCAGGTCTTGTGCAATCGCACCTGCGAGGATGTGGCCACAGGTGCGAGGCCACAAAAGCGGCCTAGTGATTGCAGAAGCGAAGGGGAGAGCTTCAGGGGAAGTCTGCAAATGTGAACCTTGGACCGCAGGTACGGTGCCGCAAATGCGGCTAGCTGTGCGTAAGTGCGGAGGATGAGCTGGGGCAGGGGAAACCGCAGAAGCGGACGGTAATGCGCAGATGCGCTTCCGCAGGTGCAAGGGTCTAACCACAGAAGTGGATGGTCGGGTATTAATGAGAATCTGCATCCGCGATGAAATTTTTGTAGATGCAGCGTCGCAGGTACGACTACTTGGACCTCATATGCGGTTTTGCTTGACAGGCTACATATGTCGAGGGTTTGTGTTTTTTTCTCATTTTTGGAATTGTGGAACTTGGTCTAAGGCGATTTTTGGAGTGTTTCTCATCCCAATTGAAGAGGTAAGTGAAGTTTATTCGATTTTGGTATTAGATATTAATTACCCATTGATTATTACGCCTAATTTTCATGAATCTAAGAAGGAAATTGGGGATGTTTGGACTATGTTATTGGAGAGTGAGATTTGAGGATTTGAGTGCCGATTTGTGGTTGAAATTGGATGATTTTGGTATGGTTGAACTCGTAATTGAATGGGTGTTCGAAATTTATAAATTTTGTCGGGTTCCGAGGTGCGGGCCCGGGGTTGACTTTTTGGATTGTCTTTTTGATTTGAGTTAAAGATCTTAGCTTTGTCTTTTGGAATCATTTCCTATGGTTTTTATTGATGGTATTACGTTATTTTGGCTAGATTCGAGTCGTCTGAAAATTGATACGCATGGGAAGGGCTTGTTAGAGGAGTGATTTGGCTTGCTTGAGGTAAGTATCTTACCTAAATTTGGTTGAGGCACTAGTTGCCTGAATTATTTATGATAAATATGTACTATGATTGGCGTATATGTGTGGGGTTGAGCCTATATGCGTACACCGGGGTACTATTGTCATGTTCGGGGGTAGTGCTTAGGTTATGATATGCCTTGAATTAACTGCTAAGCTTCAAGTTGTGATGTTTCTCCTCTTTGTACCCCTCTGTGAGCTACTTGTACCACATTTGAGATCTCGTTGAGGTTATTCTCCTGATTGAACCTGATAAACTACTATTTCAGGATGAAATTGTCTGTTCTAGCTATGATAGCCACATGCCTATACTATGACATGTTAGTTATACCAGTCCAGGAGTATGAAACTTGATAATCATTAATCATGTACATGTATTCTCATATATTTGCTTTCTGTGAGTTATGATCTAGACTGGTAGCCTATGACCACGCTGGGAGGATCTTGATTGTTGGCACGTAAGTTGTCCGTGCGGTTGATATTATTGGTACGTGAGTTGTTCGTGCATCACGTAAGTTGTCTGTACGGATCTATATATTGATATTATTAGCACGTGAGTTATCCGTGCAGTACGTGAGTTGTCCGTATGATTGATATTATTAGCACGTGAGTTGTTCGTGCCGCGTGTGGATATGAATCTACCCCCAACCCCACCCCAGGGGCCACCCTCTCATGTTTCTCTCTTGATGGTGTACACGCGGTTTTCAGGAAACTAATCAGTGGTTTAGTACGAATATGAAAATACTGAGAAAAATCTGGCCAGTGTTTGTTTTGGATTTTGCATTTCATATTTACTTGCAATTTCTGTGGTTATTTACCTGATTCATTTGCATATCATCCTTATATGCCGTATCATTTACCGAGCAGAGTACTTGAGTAATTGTGCATACATAGGTCGTTCTCTTTGTGCTTTATACTTGATCATATTACTGTTATGTACTTGTTGAATTTATGAAACTGAACAAGTTATAGCAAGTATCATTTATAATTCTTGCTTCTTTTACCTCGCCGAGGTAGTCATGATACTTGCCAAGTACATTGGGTCGGTTGTACTCATGCTACACTCTACATTAATTGTGCAGATCCAGGTGTTAGACCCAGTCATCAGTAGCCGAGTTGATTGCTTAGAGGCAAGGTAGCACTGCATTCTTGACCGTGGTCTTGGCGTCTCTTTCCTTATGTACTGTTGTCTTTATCTCAGACAGTATTGTACTTGGTCATTTTAGATTTGTATTTCCGTATTAGAGCTCATGACTCTGTATGTACCAGTTTCTAGGAGATTTATCATGTATTAACGGTATTTTGTTAGATTGAGGTTTCAAACTTATGCTATTCTGTAAATTCCGTTATTTTGGTTCTTTATTGTTATATCATGCTTGCCTAGCAAATGTGTTAGGCGCCATCATGACGGGTTGGGATTTTAGGTCGTGACATAAATTGTAAAACTTTGAATTTTTTTCAAACCCTTTTACAAATTGTCAAGCTAAAAGATACGGAATCCAGAGAAAATATAAAAACCAAATGTTTTGACTTAGTCAAGTTCACGAAGGATGCTACATTGAACCTTGCGGTAGAGCGCTTGATAGGTTGACCTTGGCTGGGGATACGGTGAACTAGCAGTAATTTTAACAGGGGTGGCAATATATTAAGAGGGTGCAAAAGGTTGTCGTGGTACATACTAAATATTGCATTCTGTCATCTCTAGGGTTATTTCTAGGGTTATTTCTGCTTCCTTCAATATGCAATAGTTGGTTTTATATGCAAAACTACATTCTTTAACATGTGTGTATCTAATCTCAGCTCTTTCCTATGATATTTTTTTACGATTTCTGAGCAGCTAATACAACTTGCACTAGAATAAGCTGACTTGAATTCTTGATTGACGTTTCGTCTCATGGTACCATCATTGGTTGACTTTATTTGTTTGATTCTAATGTAAGAATGCCTACATAGGTTAACTTATATTTTGATTGTAGTTTCATGAATATAGGGATATAGTTTATTCTGCCAAATACAGTAGTTTGTGGATGTAAGCTTTGAATCAATAAACTTTTACTTATGTTAAACTAGTAAGGATAAAAGTTTCAGTTCTAATTTAGAATTACTAATATATGCTCCCATTTTTGCATTTAAGATAGTATATCGAATTGACTTTTTTTAATTAGCTGATGATTCAACTAGAATCAAGAACGATCGTGGAAAAGCTAAAAGAAAGGTTTTGAGCAATGGAAAAATCCGAGAAAGGATATGATATTGTTTACCCGAAAAATCGGATAATGTTAAATTTATGTATGATTTTAAGGATGCGTAATACCCTTTGATATAAAGATAACAATACAAGTATTTTAATTATGAGAATGAGAATGATGAACAGAAAGAATGAATAAGATGAAGTAAAACAAGCACAACGAGATATCTTTGTATATGACCCCCCTTTTATAGTAGAGGGTCATTACTTTATTTATAACAAAAAATAATAAAATAAAGCATATAGTGGAGGACCCATGATGATTTGTCTCTTCCTTGATTCCTGCCAAGATTTTCTCTCTTGATGCGGTTGCAACGGCTATTGTCTGTCAGCTAGATATTGGCTCGAACTCGTTATTGGGTCGAGCCCTTCGGTCTTGGCTTGAGTTCGACCTTCGGGATGAGCATCGCGTCTTTCCGACCTAGAAGCAATGCCTTGCGGATCGATTTGGTAATGGGCTCAATAGGGTTATCGAGCCGACTCCTCGAGTAGCCTTCAGACTCGAGGCTCGTTAGTACTGTCTTCGGAGCTCATTCCCAAAGTTCCACTCCGACTTCTTACCACTTAAACTCGATCGAACGTAGGAAGGCCGAAATCTATTTCGACCATATACAGATAGTCCCCTCGTTTCTCACGAAGGATGCGGTGAGAATCGATATGATTTTCGACGGCTCGATCGGGTTATGAGTTGACGTTTTAACAGGGATCGATTATGATGTATGTGATAGCTGTCCCATCGATTTAACCTTTCAAGGTATTTAATGCTTGTCAGATGGCGGTCGTCTACCTCTGATATTGAACCGTCGTGATGCGAGCCTATAAATAACCCTTTCATCCAAAATTTACCACTTTTATGCATCCACTCCCCCAAATTTTCTAATCTTTTCTTTCTATCTCGTCGCTTGCAGAGCCATTTACACCAAAGTTTTGGTGTCGTCAATTTTTTACTTTTCTTTGTATTTCTTCCTCTCATATCAATGGCCAAAACTTCGAAAATTGTACCTTAGAAGGAGAAAGATTCTTCTTCACGGCCGTCCGGCGACAAGGCGCCGGTGGAGCCGTCCACCTATGACTACGTTCCCGGCCCGTGTACTCTGAAGATCAATTTTAAGGTTGAGAATCCTTCATCTATCCCAGGTCGATGCGAGCACGTATCGATGTACATGTGCTCTATAATAGAGGGTCATCTTGAGGCCACTAGAAAAGACTGCAACTGGGGTTCCGAGGTTGTGTTGCAAATTCCATCCCCCGAAGAGAGCGTCATCACCCATGTGGAGGGGTTTTTAAGTGTTTACACTTATGCCTTCATATTGGGTCCGGTCGACCCGGTGATCATTGATTTTTGCAAAAGATATCAGGTCACCCTTGGTCAAATTCATCCCTCTCTATGGCGTATAGTAATCCTACGAAGACAAGGATCGGTAGCCGAGGCTGGATTTTTCCCTGAATCACCTCATACGGTTGTATCGACCTCAAATCTTTCGAGGATTAATCAGACTTCATCATCGGGCATCGAAGACTTTGATGTCGAGCATCGACGAAGACAAGGATCGGGGTTAGATTGTGCGTTATATTCGGGTGAGGACCCGTGACCTTATTTCGGAAGATAAGATGTCGTTCCCCGAGGAATGGAATTTCGACCGTAAGTGGTTCTCATAATACGTTACTTTTCGTATCCTTTCCCAATTTTTTCTGATGTCTCTTTCCGATATACAGCTGCCCCTTGGATGCCACAAGCGATGCCCGACCTCGAGGACTGGGTTCGGAAGTTAGCCTCGACTTCCTCTTATGCTGAACGGTGCTTGGCGTGATTTGGCAAATGGTAGATGGGAGGCCAAGAACCACGATAAGATTTTACTTCTCGTTTCCTTCGAAGTGTTCTTTGTGCTAAATTCGTTACCGATTTCCTTTCATGCAGGTGTAACCAAGGACGTCGATTTGAGGTCTTTGAGAGATGAAGAAGGAACCAAGTCCCCGGTCCCGAAATCGGGGAAAGATAAAAAGCGAAAAGCTGCCTCTCGGTCAGAGGGCCCCAAGCCCAAAACTCGAAGGGTGAGGAGGAAGGAAATTGCTCTTCCGATTGACTCGGTCCAACGACTGAGAGAAGAAGAAGATGAAGAAGAAGAAGAAGAAGAAGGCGGTGCCTCGGCTTTGGTGATCCGATCTGCGAGAGCTATCGAGGTCACCAAAGCTCCTGAGCCGATGGCAGCTGTTCCGGTCGGGGTTGGCCCCGGGATCTTGAGTCTTGATCGGAACGCCCAGAGTGATTCGCTTGGGGATATGACAGTGGGTCATTCGCCTTCCCTTCCTACATTTTCTGAGGAGGCATTAAAGGAAGCTCGAGAATTGAAGACCCCTGATATGTGCAGAGGCTCTAGTGTAGGGGATCCCTTTCGGGATTGCTTTATTGGAGTCGATGATGCTTCCGATATCGGGGACGCTTCTCTTCTACTATAAGAGGCCCAACGTTTCATTACTCGGGTAATGATTTTACTATACTTGGTTTGTTTGCTCTTTTCCGAACTTGACTCGTGTTCTTTCCCTACTGTGCAGGCCATTAGTAGGTTTTGAATCGACCTTAGCCAGTGTGAGGCCGAGCTTCAGAAGGTCTCGGGGGAGAGAGACGCCCTGTGGCTTCTTTGCAGCCAAAAGGACGAGGCTATAAAGGACCTCCAAGTGGATTTGGCTAAGGCTCGTGAAGAAGAGGTCAAACTTGATAAGCAGGTGAGCCTCGTTCTGTTAAAGTATGGGTTTGACTCGACTGTGGAAGTTAACCCTTCGTTGTCTCAGCTGCAGCAAAAGGTTGAAAAGATCGGGTCACTTCGGGAAGAAGTCGATCAAATCAAAGCTGAATGTAATCGGTGGAAGGAGACTATCGACCGCCTGGCTGCGAAAAAAGAGACCATTTTGACCAACTTATTATCGGCCGATGTTCAGCTTCGAAATGTTAAGCAAAAGGGTTCGGCTCAAGCTAAGAGGATCGAGGAGCTTGAAGCTCGGCTTGCTGGAGCCAAGGCGGAGGTTGAGTCGTCGAAAATCTTGGCGGATAAGTCCATTGCCGTGTATCGGGCTGATGCCGAGGCTGCTCAGATGGAGGCACGAGAGGCGGCGGATACTGCCGACACTCGAGCACATTGGATTACCGAACTTGCTAAATGTAGGTCTCGTAGGGAGACCCTCGAGGAGATACACGCTCGAAGTTTCGACCTTACTGATGAAATAAAAAAGGCTAAAGAGCTCGAAGCTGAAGTTGAAGCCTTGGCTTCTAATGGCGATGATAATGATGATGATGACGGTAGCAGGAGAGGATCCGAGGATGGGGAAGAGCCTGACTGAGAAGCAAACGCCCATGAGGATGATCAGGAAGCTTAGTTCATAATTTTTTACGTTTGTAATCAATCATGTAGAAATTTTTGTATATAGACAACTTGGCCGATTTGTGAAGACTTTATACGTGCCTTACAAATGTTTTCACAAGGATCTTAACAATTCAATCAAATTTGGACTTCGTAGTCTCTATGATTGATTGTTCGAAGTGACGTAGCCCTTAGGCTTACTAGTTGAGTCAATGATTCGAACTTGGAGAAATATAATCCGTAGGCATAATAGTCGAGTGAGTGCTTGCTTGAACTCGAAATGGAAGTAGTCGTAGGCTTTATTCATCGAGTGAATGATTCGAACTTGAAGTAATGTAGCCCGTGGGCGTAATGGTCGAGTGAGTGCTTGCTCGAACTCGAAATGGAAGTAGCCCGTAGGCTTTAGTCGTTGAGTGAATGATTCGAACTCGAAGTAATGTAGCCCATGGGCGTAATGGTCGAGTGAGTGCTTGCTCGAACTCGAAATGAAAGTAGCCCGTAGTCTTTAGTCGTCGAGTGAATGATTCGAACTCGAAGTAATGTAGCCCGTGGGCATAATGGTTGAGTGAGTGCTTGCTCGAACTCGAAATGAAAGTAGCCCTTAGGCTTTAGTCGTCGAGTGAATGATTCGGACTCAAAGTAATGTAGCCCGTGTGCATAATGGTCGAGTGAGTGCTTGCTCGAACTCGAAATGGAAATAGACCGTAGGCTTTAGTCATCGAGTGAATGATTCGAACTCGAAGTAATGTAATCCGTGGGCGTAATGGTCGAGTGAGTGCTTGCTCGAACTCGAAATGGAAGTATCCCTTAGGCTTTAGTCATCGAGTGAATGATTCGAACTCGAAGTAATGTAGCCCGTGGGCGTAATGGTCGAGTGAGTGCTTGTTCGAACTCGAAATGAAAGTATCCCGTAGGCTTTAGTCGTCGAGTGAATGATTCGAACTCGAATTAATGTAGCCCGTAGGAATAATGGTCGAATGAGTGCTTGCTCGAACTCGAAATGAAAGTAGCCTGTAGGCTTTAGTCGTCGAGTGAATGATTCGAAGTCGAAGTAATGTAGCTCGTGGGCATAATGGTCGAGTTTATCTTAATTCTGATTGCATAATAAATCTCCAAATAGAGGAATTTTTCTTGGATATAAGTCGTTATACATGTGTTCATGTTTCGCATCTGGGTTCGGGCCAACTACATGAGCATGGTTCGTTTTGACTATTTTGTCTCTTACAACCTTTCCTACTGGAACCCCATTTTTGCGAAATAACTTTCTTGTATCAGAACTTGATATATTTGAGGGCTAATGCCCCCCAGTATTCGAGGTCGATTGTATGAAGGCCTCGGATACTTGTTGTAAGTGCAACACGATCTTTGGTTTCCTCATTAAAAACCTTACCGAAAAACCCATTTTGGAAAAAAACCAGTCTAAGGGAAAAAGAGTGCAACGCGTGCTTTCAAGTGATGGGTCCATCTTAGGTCTTGTTCGGACTTCTACAAGGGTCAGTTTTGAAATATAAATGAATATGGAAGGGTCGTACCTTAGTAGTAGTATCGTTTTACATGTAACACATTCCAGCTTCTTGATAGCTGTTTGCCGTTTATAATGCCGAGCCTGTACGATCCCTTTCCGATGTTCTTGAGAACCCGATATGGTCCTTCCCAATTTTGTCCTAGTTTTCCTTCGTTCGAATTTCGGGTATTGATGGTGAATTTTCTTAACACTAAGTCCCCGGGCTTGAAATGGCGGAGCTTGGTTCTTCGATTATAATATCTTTCAATTCGCTGCTTTTGGGCGGCCAATCGGACGAGAGCAACTTCTCTTCTTTCGTCCGATAATTCGAGGCTGGTATTCATAGCCTCGTTATTTGATTCTTCCATCGTGAATCAAAATCTAGTACTAGGTTCACCGACTTCGACTGGTATCAATGCTTCGGACCCATATACTAAGGAGAATGGGGTCGCTCCCGTACTAGATTTTGACGTTGTTCGATACTCCCAAAGGACTTCGGGCAGGATTTCTCTCCATTTTCCTTTAGCGCCGTTCAACCTCTTCTTTAGGTTTTGAATGATAGTTTTGTTCGCTGATCCGGCCTGTCCGTTCCCACTGGGGTGGTATGGTGTTGATAGTATCCTTCTTATTTTGTGATCGTTGAGGAATTTTGTTATTTGTTGCCAAAGAATTATTTCCCATTGTCACATACTATTTCGGCGGGTATCCCGCTTCGGCATATGATATGATCCCAAATAAAGTCTATAACTTCTTTCTCTCTTATTTTCTCGAACGCCTGTGCTTCAACCCATTTTAAAAAATAGTCAGTCATAAATAAAATAAAATTGGCTTTACCTGGGATCGATGGCAGAGGGCTGACGATATCCATTCCCCATTTCATAAACGGCCATGGGGATAGGACTGAGTGAAGTTGCTCTCCGGGTTGATGGATCATTGGCGCAAACCTTTGACATTTGTCACATTTACGAATAAATTCCTTCGCATCTTTGCCCATATCGATCCAATAATACCCTGCTCTGATTATTTTTCGAACTAATGTATCGGCACCGGAGTGATTCCCATAAGTGCCCTCGTGTATTTCCCATAGGATGTAATCGGTACCTCCCGGACCCAAGCATACTGCCAACGGTCCATCGAATGTCCTTCGATATAGTATTCCGTCCGAAGCCAACGTGAATCGAGCAGCTTTAGTCCGCAGGGCCCTAGAATCTTTAGGGTCCGATGGGAGCTTTCCGCTCTTTAAGTATTCAATATACTTGTTTCTCCAATCCCAGGTCAAACTTATAGAATTTATCTCAGTGTGACTTTCTTCGATTACCGATCTCAAAAGTTGAACGACAGTCCTCGAGCTCAAGTCATCTACCTCGACCGACGATACCAAATTCACAAGTGCATCGGCCTCATTATTCTGTTCTCGTGGAACATGCCGTAAAGTCCATTGTTTGAAATGGTGCAAAGTGACAAGCAGTTTGTCTAAATACCTTTGCATTCTACCTTCTCGAACTTCGAAGGTTTTGTTTACTTGACTCACCACCAGCAAAGAGTCACAATTGGCTTCAATGACTTCTGCTCCCAAGTTTCTAGCTAACTCGAGACCTGCAATCATGGCTTCATACTCGGCCTCGTTGTTAGTTAACCTGATAGTTTTAACAGATTGCCTAATAGTGTTACCCGTGGGTGGTTTCAAAAATATGCCTAGCCCGGAACCCTTCACGTTCGAAGCCCCGTCCGTAAAAAGGATCCATACCCCCAATGGTGTACCCGATTTCAATAGGAGTTCTTTTTCGACTTCGGGTGTTGGCGTGAAATCGGCCACGAAGTCTGCTAAAATTTGAGACTTGATGGCCGTATGGGGTTGATATTCGATATCGTACCCACTGAGTTCGACGACCCATTTGGCCAATCGGCCTGATAGTTCGGGTTTGTGCAAAATATTATGAAGTGGGTAGGTGGTTAATAGACATATGGGGTGACATTGAAAGTACGGTCTTAACTTTTTAGAGGCGCTTATCAGTGCAAGTGCCAATTTTTCTAGGTGCGGATACCTAGTTTCTATTTCTCCTAAGGTCCGACTTATATAATAAATGGAAAATTGCGTACCTTGCACTTCTCGAACTAGGATACCGCTTACCGCGATTTCCGATACTGCCAAGTACAAGTAAAGTTTTTCGTCTGTTTTTGGAGTGTGAAGTAGTGGTAGGCTCGATAGATATCGTTTTAGTTCCTCTAATGCTTGTTGTCATTCCGGTGTCCAAGCGAAATTGTTCTTCTTTTTGAGTATAGAGAAAAATTTGTGACTTCAATCTGATGACCTCGAAATGAATCGGCCTAAGGCTGCAATTCGTCCCGTTAGCCTTTGTACAGCTTTCACGCTGTCCATGATGACGATGTATTCGATGGCTTTGATTTTATCGGGGTTAATCTCAATTCCCCGATTTGACACCATGAAGCCGAGGAACTTGCCCGAACCGACCCCGAAAGCACATTTTTCGGGGTTGAGCTTCATGTTGTATTTCCTCAAAATTTTGAACGTTTCCTGTAAATGGGTCTAATGGTCCTCTGCGCGCAGGGATTTAACTAGCATGTCATCAATATAAAATTCCATTGATTTACCCATTTGTCTTTCGAACATTTTATTTACTAGGCATTGGTAAGTAGCCACTGCATTTTTTAGCCCGAAGGGCATCACATTATAACAATATGTTCCATATTTGGTGACAAATGAAGTCTTTTCCTGGTCCTCCGGGTTCATCTGGATTTGATTATACCCAGAATAGGCATCGAGAAAAGTGAGGATCTCGTGGCCGGCCGTGGCATGGATCATGCGATCGATGTTGGGAAGAGGAAAGGAATCTTTGGGGCATGCTTTGTTCAAATCCTTATAGTCCACACACATTCTAAGTTTGTTCCCTTTTTTAGGCACTACAACTACGTTGGCTAACTATTCGGGATATTTCACCTCCCGAATGGACCCTATCTTGAGAAGTTTGGTTACCTCGTTGTGCTTTTCCTCGGACTGGGGACTTCTTTTTTGCTTCACCGGTCTGAACCTAGGGTCCAAGCTTAGCCGATGCGTCGTTATGTCCGGTGGGATCCCCGTTATATCTAAATGGGACCAGGCAAAATAATCAATGTTATCGATAAAAAATCGAACAATTTTGTTCCTGAGTTCGAGGCTCAACCCCATTCCCAGGTATACCTTTCGTTCGGGCCAATGCTCGATTAGTATGACTTGCTCCAGTTCCTCAATTGTTGATTTGGTCGCATCAAAATCATCGGGGATCACGAAGGATCGAGGGATCCTCTGACCATCATTTTCTTCAATCTTCTGGCTATCTGGCTAGGTCGAAGCCGACATTTGTGATTGCTATTTGGTGTTCCGTTCTCCTTCTGAGCCCGATCCCTTTATCGGCGAAGGTGAGGATATTGATTTCGCTTCCTCGACGACGAACATTTCTTTTTGCGGCCGGTTGTTCTCTGTATACTGTTTTGACACCTCTCGATGTTGGAAATTTGAGGACCTGGTGTAGGGTCGAAGGTACAACTCTCATGTTGTGGATCCATGGCCTTCCGAAAAGGGCGTTGTATCTCATATCGCCTTCGATCACGTGAAACTTTGTTTCCTAAATGGTTCCGACCACATTTATTGGTAGGATTATCTCGTCTTTGGTGGTTTCACATGTCATATTGAATCCGTTTAGAACCAGAGTTGCGGGTATGATCTGGTCCTGCAGACCGAGCTGTTCCACGACCTTCAATCTGATGATGTTGGCCGAGCTACCTGGATCGATTAACACATGCTTAAATTTAGTTTTATTCATGAGTACAGATATTACCAGTGCATCATTATAAGGTTGGATGACTCCTTCTGCATCTTCATCATCGAAAGACAAAGTCCATATGGGTGCATAATCTTGAGTCCGAGATCGCTTTTCCCTCACAATCGATGTTTTAGAGCGTTTAAGCATTGGTCCTTGAGGGGTATCGACATCGCCGATGATCATGTGAATGACGTACTGCGATTCTTCTTGCTCGTTTTGCTTGCCGAAATCCCTGTTTTTAAAATGGCTCTTCGCCCTATCACTCAGAAATTCCCGAAGGTGCCCTTTGTTAAATAAGCGGGCTACTTCCTCTCTTAGTTGCCTGCAATCTTCCGTTATGTGGCCATAGGTGCCATGATATTCGCACATTTGATTAGGATTCCTTTGGGCAGGATCGGTCTGCATCGGTCAAGGCCATTTAGTGTCTTTGATGCGTCCGATAGCTGACACGATGGCGGATGCACCAACGCTGAAGTTATATTCTGATAATCAAGGTGCTTCTATAGGATCGGCATATTTATCAAATCCACTCTTGCTCATAAGTCCCCGAGAATTTTGCCCTCGATCAATCCTTCGATTGTTCCGAACTGTATTGCGTGCTGAACCGTTGTTCATCTGATCTGCGACGTACAGTTGATATCGGTCTCTGTTCGACCTTTGTTCTCTATCGATCTCCTTTTGATTTTTAGTAGATGTCCTGTTCTGATGCACGGGTCCATACGCAGCTCCCAACTGATCATCCTCGACCCTAATTTTCGATTGATATCGGTTGTGTATATCTGCCCAAGTTATTGCTGGATACTCGATCAAATTTTGTTTCAGCCGACGTGATGCTGTCGAACTTAGCTCGTTCAACCCTTGGGTGAAAGCTTGTACGGCCCAATCTTCTGTGACCGGTGGCAATTCCATGTGTTCCATTTGAAATCGGGATACGAATTCCCTCAGCATTTCATTACCCCTTTGCTTTACTTTGAAGATGTCTGATTTCCTTGTTGCAACCTTTATGGCACTAGCATGTTCTTTTACGAACGAATCTGCTAACATGGCAAAAGAATCGATGGAATTTGGTGGTAAATTGTGATACCAGA
Source organism: Nicotiana tomentosiformis (assembly GCF_000390325.3). Classification (NCBI taxonomy): domain Eukaryota; kingdom Viridiplantae; phylum Streptophyta; class Magnoliopsida; order Solanales; family Solanaceae; genus Nicotiana; species Nicotiana tomentosiformis. Next base: position 36,363,680 of record NC_090821.1, read on the forward strand.
TCATTGCTCCCTTCGAGAGGGTTTCCCCGAACTTTTTCAACAACACAGATTCAATCTCATCGTCCTCCAAATCGTTACCTTTGATGTCATATGTGTAAGAGGTGACATGTTCGTTAGGATCGGTCGTACTGTTATATTTGGGAATTTCGGGCATACGGAATTCTTTGGGGATTGGTTTTGGGGCCACACTCGAGGGAAAAGGCTTTTGTATGAATTTTTTCGAATCAAGCCCTTCTATCATTGGTGGAGCCCCTGGGATTTGATCGACCCTGACATTGTATGTTTCCACTCTCTTGTCGTTGGCTTCGACTCGTTTTGTGAGTTCCTCGAGCAATTTAGTAATTTCGGAAGTGGTCCCCGATTCCTGCTCGTTTGATTTCATTATGGCGGGTTCCGTTCTGGGGGTGATTTCTCGAAGCGGATTGGAATCCGGCTTGCTTTGTATATGAGTTTGGCTCTGCAACTGAGCTATCGCTACTTGTTGGGCTTGTAGCATCTCGAAGATCATACGTAAGTTGGCCCCAATTTCTCCCGCGTTATGGGTGTCTCGGGCTACGGATCGCGTACCGCCTTGAATGCTTCTTTCCGGTTTGGAACGCTGATTCGCCTCCAGAGCTATTTGTGAATTGACATGCAATGGCACTTCGGCTTGAATTTCGGGTACTTCGATTCGAGCCTCAGTGCCATCGTCAAGTGGCCTTCCGGCCCCGAGTGCCAAGTTGTTGGTTTCACCTTGAAGGCCGGCTTCGTGGTTGATATGTAAAGCCATTGCTGATTTGAAGTTGTAAGCTGGTGTGTACTGTATATTTATATCAAACAATCACTGTTATCCTTAGCCTCACGGTGGGCACCAAACTATTTACCCGAAAAATCGGATAATGTTAAATTTATGTATGGTTCTAAGGATGCGTAATACCCTTTGATATAAAGATAACAATATAAGTATTTTGATTATGAGAATGAGAATGATGAACAGAAAGAATGAATAAGATGAAGTAAAACAAGCACAAGGAGATATCTTTGTATATGAGAAATGATCTTTTTGTTCCAATCGGACCCTTCCCCCCCTCATAGCTTACAAGGACCCCCCTTTTATAGTAGAGGGTCATTACCTTATTTATAACAAAAAATAATAAAATAAAACATATAGTGGATGACCCATGATGATTTGTCCCTTTCTTGATTCCCGCAAAGTTTCTCTCTCTTGATGCGGTTGCAACGGCTATTATCTGTGAGCTCGATACTGACCCGAACTCGTTATTGGGTCGAGCTCTTTGGTCTTAGCTTGAGTTCGACCTTCGGGATGAGCGTCGCGCCTTTCCAACCTCGAAGCAATGCCTTGCGGATCGATTTGGTAACAGGCTCGATAGGATTATCGAGCCGACTCCTCGAGCAGCCTTCGGACTCGAGGCTCGTTAGTACTGTCTTTGGAGATCATTTCCAAAGTCCCACTCCGATTTCTTACCACTTGAACTCAATCGAACGTAGGAAGACCGAAATGTATTTCGACCATGTACATATATTAGAGATCCGAGATGGTAAAGTTAGGCCAGTTAAGGCAATTCCATTAGTAAAGCTATCAAATAAGCTAGGAAAAATAGCCTAAAATTTTCTTCGCTTCCAAACAAGTGGAAGGAATTCAAGAGAGAAGAGAAAGATGTAACAATTAATTAGATTACAATGTACTTTTCAAGACAATCACATTTTTGTCATAGAACATTAATTCGTCATAAATGAGTCGCCTATATGATACATCTAACATCTAATATGAACGGTATTTACCTATTTTTATGTTCCATCATTTTATGATTGACTTAGTGTTAATTTAACATATTAAATTTTAAATATTTTTGGATTAATTTAGGTCTTACTTTAATAGCTAAAATTAATATTTCAAATGAATATATTGTTATAACAAAAAATATCTTTTCAAGATATCTAAAGTTTCCAAAATTAATGAAGATTTAGCTAAGATAAAATACAATGAAAGTACAAGATGCAAATAAATAAAGTTGAGATTAGACATAGTTCTCCATATAAAGATAAATTGAAACTTTTTGAGAAGTTATTGTTTATCTTATTTAGTTATGCATTGAGATTGACTTGAATGTTAGGCTGTCCTAAACGATTTAGAATTGAGCCAATAATTGATTTATCGATTACTGAATTTCTATTAATGGTGCTTCTCATATAATTTAAATTTAAAGATATATGAATGATAGATATGGATGTGATCGAGTTACTTTTTAGCTAAAGGAATACCTATTAGCTACATCAGCGTAGTACATTCATTTTTTACTTTTTAGCACCTTCATTTTCTCTTTCACGTTAAGCTTCCTTTTCTCCCTCCCTTCACCGCAATTCCTCAAAATTCATACCCTCAGCTTATGATCTATCCAATTCGGAATAGTAAAAAATCCATTTGATTTTATTGAATTTTCTATAGCTATTATTTCAAGAAACCACAACTGCAAATCCAAGAAAATTTCAAAAGTAGACGCTTCACAGAGAGCAGAGCCTTTTGTTGAGTAAATCTTGGAGGAAATTAATATAAATAATGAAACTTTAATCTCAAATCAGCGCCCTCTTTATCCCTTTTTGTGCTATCTTTCCCCCATCTATTCATACTCTTGTCTGTATTAGTAATATCAGGGTTTAGCTTTCAAATTTCCCTTATGAGTGTTCATGTTATGATCTTTTACATTTTCTGTTTGTAACTTTTGCTTTTCAATTGTTACATGTAATTAATTATATGTCAAATTTCAAGACTCAAGTGTGTGAAGGTTGTACACAACTTTATTTAAAGGTGTTCTTAAGGCTGGAAAAGAATAATGTAAGTTAGTACTTTTTTCCTATATCCATTTTTTCATCTCTTTCTCTATTTGTAGTAGTCCACGAAAAATTAATGCCATTTTTTAGTTTTCTTTTAGGGAGGGGTTGGTTCATGTGACCTCTATGCATATGTTTGACAAAATACCTTTCTCATAGTTGTAGTGATAACAACATCACATGTCAGGTTTTCCTTTATTGCAACAAGTTTATTGAAATTCTGGAACTATAACTTTTTTTTATAAGATCTGTAACTATAATATTCAACTTGTTGCTTGGTTTGTGCTGAGTTATGGTTATTTTCCTCAGGGGTACTGTTAAACTGCAACTGCCGTTGCGTAAAAATGTTAATGGAATGACCCTGGATCCAAACCCTGATTGGAGCTTTGATGCTTTACTGGTCGAGCTCAACTCGATAGAGAAGGAGCTCAATGGATCATCGAAATTTCCATTACCTTTTACTAAAGCAGAATCTCGGTATGTTATTTTAACAAGGTTTCTTAGTGAAAATCACATCAAGCATTTTAGTTTCATTTGGATAGTAAATTTTCTGTGTTATTGTCTAATCTGTCTTTACTCAGAGTACTCTCGACTTCAAAGAATAATTCTTGGAGAGGCTTTATTATGCAAGTGTCTGATGACGACGTGGAGGATGTGGAAAGAGACACTAAGGATGAAGTTGGTGATCATTTTGTTCTGGGGGGAAAACATTTTTCCTGTGATGAAATGTATCTGAGGTGAGTACTCAACAATTGCAAACATTATAGAGTGTAAGAATGCGAGGAGGTCTATTAGAACAGAGAAACAAGCTATGAAATATGTTACTACAAATGCCCTTCCCCATGTTAAACATCTCATAATTGCTTGGCTCTATAATTGTTTAAGGCATTACATGTTTATAGCATTTACTTATTGAGCCAAGAGTCTTAGCCAAATAAGGAGGATAGGTGTGTGTGTGGCTAGGATGGGGTGGGATGGGGGGAGGGGGTGCTTAAGCACTTAATATTACCTCATAGTTTATTTTCGAGGTGCATCATGAAGTTATTCCTATTAACTTCCGTTTTATTAATAATAAACTTTCGTTTCATTCTTGATTAATACTTAGTGCAATATTTCTCATGTTGTTTCAGTGATAGCGACCATTCTGAAGAAGGCATGGGCATTGAACTTCAACATGATCTAATGGATAAAGTGGGATTAGTGGAAAGTGCTTTATCTGAATTAGCTCATGAGCACCAGCTTACTATTGCGGTTTGTAACTTCACTTTTATGCTTCCTTAACTTTCTCTGACCATGTCCCCGCCTTGATTCACTTAGAAAAAGAAAATAAGGGATGAATATATTAAACCGAATCTCTTTCTCTTATTACCTTACAACAGGAGGAAATGAGAGATCAACTATCAGCAATTGAAGCTGAGTTAATGGATGAAAATCAGAAGCTTGCCTCCACACTTGAACGGGTTGAGAGAAATACTGAAGCTCAAAGGGAAATGAACAGAAAATTTGACATGCAGTACCAGCGTAAAATGTCAGGCGTATTACTCTGGTTTTGTGAGAAAAAAAACTTATTTTTGCATTAAGTTTGTCATCTAGTTAATAGTTTTTTCTTTGTTCAATGATGTATAACAAGGTAGATGTTCTTCAGTGGGTTTTGGTCCAATGGTGGTCTGCTGGAACTGATGAAAACATTATCTATTTAGTTGCTAAAGACCAGGGTATTTGTTTTATCCGTACTGTGGACTTCACTTCAACTGCTGCTGCTGCTACTCTAGGACCAATGGAAATAATATATTTGCCAAAGACATGCCAATCAAATCTCAATTACTTAAATGAGAGCTGGTTTGTGAGGAATTTACTTACAAAAAAATTCACTAAGGATGTTTGATTTACATCACAAACCACTAATGTTGTTTAGGTTGGGAATGAAAGTGAATAGGGTGATTTGTTCATCATTTCTTGTTGACATGAATTACAGATGAAGGTGTAAAACAGATTCAGGGGTATGGGCAGCGAGCCGAGTTACTGTATAGAAGGGACACCAACAGGAAGTCATGTCACTTTGATTGCAAGTGACTATTTTCTGATTCAAACACATGCATGCCCTTGGTCTCTATAAAAAAAACTTTGCGATTGATAAATATTAAATTTTTGTTAATGTTTCTTGTTCACTCTATACATGCTTGGAGTACCCAGAATTTGAAGTTTAATCACCATTTGCATGTTCCTACAGTTTAATTTTAATAAAAATATTCTTTTGACTTCAATTGTATTACTGTAGTGCAGAAGCACTTGATGATCACCTAACTGCTGTGCAAAGGGATCACGAACACAGATCCCAGATTGAAGAAATGATAATAAGAGATGATGCAGCTCGTGAAGAAGCCAAGAGGAAAGAAAAAGCTCTTCAAGAAGAAAAAGCCCGGCAAAAAATGATCAGAGCAGAAGCCAATGTATGTGTTTTACTCCTATCGAGAGAGACACAAAATTTGATATGCTTATTGGAAATTCTCTCATATGCTTAGTAGAAGAGTTTCTTTAAGGAAAAAAAAGTTTAGAAAGCTATATTTATCCAATTGCATTTCTGGTCGCCCGCCGTTTTGTGATTTTTATAGATTTTACAAAGTTAGCTATTTGTGAGAATCATCAAACGAGGAAGTAATTGTGCTTGTGTTAATTTTTTTTTGAGAAGGTAACATTTGTTGCATATATATTAACTGTATCAAAATATGTAAGTTAACCATAATTACAAAGGGTGGTACAGGAAGATTATCTAGTCCTTACAAGGATTCTAAAACATCAACAAAAGATTCTGGATCTTCCATGTACTCTTGCTTACACCAAAAATTAAAAAGAGCTAAACAATGCATTTTCATTCTCTAGATAGTACTATGTCTATCTTCAAAACATCTTAGGTTTCTCTCTTTCCAAACAGTCCACTAAACGCAAGTTGGGACAATCTTCCATCTCTCATTCTGATTAGGGGAGCTACTAAGTCTGTTCCAGCATTCTAGAAGTTCAATAACACTCCTTGGCATTACCCACATAATTCCTTTCAAGTTAATGAAAATCCTCCAACTTTGTTCTATTATCCTGCAGTGCAAAAAAAGATGGTTGATTTTCTCTGCCTCTTCTCCACATAAGTAGCATCTGGAGCATATGTGGAGGCCCCTCTTGATAAGATTATCCCGAGTTAAGATCGCTTTTCTGGCTAGCAACCACGTGAAGCAAGCAACTTTGTATGGAATTTTGACTTTCCAAATTAGTTTCCAAGGCCAACTTCCAATCTGATTATTAAAGGTGTTGTATTCCTTGTAGGTAGACTTGACTGAGAATTTACCTTGCTTATCCCTTTGCCAGAACATACAATCTTCAGGAGTGAATATCCCTTTGAATTGATCCAAGGTGTTGTAGAATTCTGTTAGCCTAACGATCTCCCAGTCGTTGAATAATCTTCTATACCTAAGGTTCCATCTTTGGTTTGGCCATACATCTCCCACAGTTGCTCCTTGCTGCTGGTTCAGGCTATAAATGTCTAGGAAAGTCTGTTTCAAAGGACATTGACCTAGCCAGGTGTCATCCCAGAAAGAAGTTTTCATTCCATTGCCCACCTTGAATCTAGATTTATTTTTATACTTTGGCCACAAGTTCCTAATTGATCTCAATAGACTGACACCATAAGGACTAGTTGTAGAGTTGGTAGTCTAATTACTTTCCATTCCATACTTCACTCTAATGACATCTTTCCATAGTGAGCGTTCACTCGAAGTAAATCTCTAGAGCTATTTCATCATTAGGCTGTGGTTCTGAATTCCTAGGTTCCTAATGCCGAGCCCCCCTTCCTTCTTGCTGGTTACAAGTGAATCCCAATTGACCAGGTGAATTTTGCCTTTGTCACTGTTGCCTTGCCAAAGAAAGTTCCTTCTCAATGCATCTATTCTTTTGACTACATTTGCCGGGATAGGAAATAGAGAAATCATGTAAGTGGGCAAGGCATCCAGTACACTATTGATTAGAACTAGTCTGCCCCCTAGGGAAAAAAGATATTGGCTTTTCCGGTGAACTAATTTCTTTTCACACTCTCTAGTACACCATTCCAAATTTCTTTTGACTTGCTCTTTGCTCCCAGAGTCATTCCAAGATACACTGAAGGAAGTTCTCCAATTCTCCCTCCCAGAATGTTAGGTAAGTATTGGATATCAGGGACCTCATTGATTGGATATAGATGACTCTTGCTCCAATTAATGTGCAACCCAGATATGGCTTCAAATAGAATAAATATCACCCTCAGAATTCTCAGTTGATCTCTATCAGCTTCACAAAAAACTAGTGTGTCGTCGGCATACTGAAGGGGTGTGATTTCTAGATTGTTGATAGCCCTAGTAGATACATTGAATCTCTTGATCCAGGTGTTACCCTGAGCAGTTTTCAACATGTCATTACGACCTTCCATAGCAATGATAAACAAGAAGGGGATAAGGGATCACCTTGTCCCGGTCCTCCTTGGGATGAGAAGAAGCCAGCTGGGGAGCCATTGATAAGGATGGAAAATTTGATAGTGCTTATGCATAATTTGATCCAGGAGATCTATCTGCCTCCAAACCCCATCTTCTCCAAAATTCCAAGCAGATAACTTCAGTTCAAATGATTAAAAGCCTTCTGAATGTCCAACTTACATAGGATGCCTAGGAGTTTGCTTTTGATCCTTGTGTTTACACATTCATTTGCTATAAGTATGGCATCCATTATCTATCTCCCTTTGATAAAGACCATTTATTGAGCATCCACCAATTTATGTACCACTTTCTTGAGTCTCTCAGTCAACAACTTCGATATGATTTTGTAGATGCTACCTGTTAGGCTGATGTGTCTAAAGTCTTTTCATTCCTTGGCACCCATTTTCTTAGGAATCAAAGCCACATAGGTGGCATTGAAGCTTTTTTTCAAAAACACCTCTATCATAACATCAACATTGACTACCTCCCAAAAGTGAGTGAAGAAGGACATGGTATAGCCATCAGGGCCAGGAGCTTTATCCCCAGCACATGCTTGAACACTGCTCCATACCTCTTGGGCTTCAAACGGACTCTGTAGTATCTGGTTTTCTTCTGGAGTGATCATAGGACAAACTCTGAGGTTTTCATGGGGCCTCTATTATTGTGACTCAGCGTAGAGGTTTTGATAGAATGAGATGATTTCCATCTTGATATCTGCAAGTTTTCTGATAGGTTCACCTTCAACTTCTAACATGTCAATGTTGTTGTTCCTCTTACGAGCATTGGCAGTTCTATGGAAGAACTTCGTATTGTTATCTCATTGTTTCAACCAAAGAGCTCTTGATCTCTGTCTCCATGCGACTTCTTCTTTTCTTGCGATCTCCTCAAATTTCACTGTTAATGTTGCTTTTGAGAGTATTTCATCTTCATTTATATTCCTGAGGTCTTGAATCTCATCCAATTAACTTAATTGAGAGAGAATATTAAGCTTCTGCATTTCTAGATTTCCCTGAATAGTTTTGCTCCATTCTCTGAGTTTTCCTTTCAGAGCCTTCAATTTGAAAGCTAGAGTATAGTCAGGTCTTCCTTCACAGTTGAAAGAGTCCCACCATTCTTTGACTCTCTCTTTGAAACCCTCTGTCTACAGCCACCAATTTTCTAATTTGAAATTGGATTTGATAGGCTCCCAATTTCCACATTGAAGTAACAGAGGCGTGTGATCAGAAGTCACTCTATGCAAGGTTGATTGTTTGATACTCCTGAAGCCGTCATCCCCATCTTCAGATTTCTTAAATAAGAAATCTGTCTAGTCTAGCTGCAATGTCATGTCTGTCTCTTTTCCTCCAAGTGAACTTACTTCCTAGTAGTTGTAGATCTACCAACTCCATATCCTTGATGAATTCAGAGAAATCAATCATCGATCTGGAGATTCTGTTACAGTTTTTCTTCTCTGAAGGAAATCTAACTTTATTAAAGTCCCCACATACCACCCAGGGACCCGAGAACAAGGCTCTTGTTATACCAATTTCCCACCAAACTTCTTCTCTCTCTGCCATGTCGTTAGGAGCATAATTACTTGTTTAGTGCCAAGATAAGTCCTGTGTTTTTCCAGTGAACTTACATGTGATAGAGTAGGAAGCCAAGCTGGTTGTCTCACCTTCCCATACCTTACCGTCCCACATCAGTAAAATGCCTCCCCTTGTACCGCTAGCATCTAGTTGTGCAAATGTGCACCATCTATTGGCCCATAATTCTCTCACAATTCTTGTGATATCTTCTTCAATTTTGGTCTCCTGAAAGCAGTAGACATCTGCTTTCCAAATGTTAATGCAGTTATTGATTAGTCTCCTCTTCCTTGCCTTGTTCAATCCCCTCACATTCCATGATACAATGTTGACTTTCATTGATCTTGATTGATGTGGTAGCCCCCTCTACTTCTGGTACTATTGCTTTTGAAATTGCTCCCGATGTCCAGGTTCTTCAGTTCTTTAGAACCCTTAGTTTTAGGAGTTATTGTCACTATTGTTCCTGCAATACCCATATGTGTTTGTATTTTTGATCAATCTTCATGAAAAGCTGTAAAGCCTCTTTTTCGCAACCTTGGAAATCAACCCCAAATTCTTGATGATGTTTTGGTGCACCCAGATAGGTATATTAAAAGTCAGGGTCCTTCTCAGGCTCTTGGGTGTGTGAATTCAAGGGTTCAACCTTTTCAATTGCCCACTCAGTAGTTTCCTCCCCTTATGTGTTTTACAAGGGTTGGAAACCTAGTGGAGAGCATTCTGGTTCTTCCGCAATGATCATGGCACTTTTCTTGTCAACTGGGTCTAGTTGGGCTTCTTATTTTCGTTCTTCTTCCTCTAATGTTGCCCTTTCTTCGATCAGGTTTGACTCTGGTTCGATGTTTGCAGCATGCAAAATATTAGGAGGCAGAGAGATTGCTGATATTTCTTCAATTAGTGGGTCTGGTCTGTATTTACTAGAGTGTTCCAAATTGGGCTTGTCTTCTGAAATGACTTAGGCCATGATATCTGGGTCCAAAGATTGCTTATTATGTAACATGGACCTTATTTGTATCGGGTCATTTAATTTAAATGCCCCCTCACACGGTCACGTGTATCTTCAGAAAACCTAGGCTGTAAGGCTTTTGAGCAACCCACGTGCCCCGTCCCATCTCCATATTCTTGAGCCCCTCCCACTGCCAACATAGAGTCTACGATTACCCGCTGGTCCATGACCTTCATCTATCTTCCTTCACCGGAGGAAAATCTTACCGGTGACTCACACCAGACTTGGATCGTGTAAGTAATTCCTTTATTTTCAATGATTACTGCCCTCGGGATAAAATCCCCATCTCCTCTCACCTTCAATCTGGCCCATTTTAGGTGATTTTTGAGTTCCGTTTCTTCCTCAGTTTGAACTCAACCTCCACAGTGATCTCCAACCTCTTTGAAGACTTTCTGGGACCAGAGATGAAGTGGGAGTCTAACAAGTCTGATCCAAAAATGTTCTATCTTCTCAATTTGTGATATAGATCCCACTGTCGGCGACCACCATTGAAGATGAAACTTATGAAACTTCCAGCTCCAGTTCCCCTTTAGCATATGTGCAGCAGTTGTTTTCGAGGAAAACTCAAACAGAAAGTGATTTTGGAACATCTCATAGATGTTTACCCCATGAGCTTGCTTCCAAGTGCTGCTGGCCCACCGCCGGATCTCCGAGAGGGTAGGGGATGTCAGAAATCCCAACTGGAAGGCTACCCACCACACTCCTGGAAAGGAGTTCATTTTGGACAATGCTGATTCCTCTAGAGATTTTGATGATGCCCTCTTTTTCATGCACAGAGGCCTTTTCCATTTCTCTGGTTGTCCATTTGTTTCTTCTAATTGTGTCTGAATGAAGGAGTCCTTCCTCTGTATTCATAGGGACAATTGTAACTGCCCTTTGGGCTCTGCCATTAATGAATCTTGATATTTTAAGTGCAATGTCCAACCACCCTATATTAGATGCCAATTCAGGTATAATAATAACAGATCTCCTTCTCTTTTGCATGTTTATAATACTTATGTAGCGACCATATTTGTTGAAGTTTTTCGAGCAGAAGAACTCAGAGAAGTGGTCTTGGGACTTCCATCTTCTCACTGAATTACCCCTCCCTTTCGAAGCTTCTGTTAGTTCATAGCATAACTATTCCATCGTCTTCTGGCTGAAGAAAGTCCTCATGAACACGTTATAACCTCGTTCTGTCCAGTTATACCATGTCTCTGCTCTATTTTCCTCCCTGATTATGTCGTATGATCTGGAACCTACAGTAAAGTAAATTGCATTGTCATCCATTTCCACTGATATGTTAATTCCGATCAAAAGACTACTGCTTGTGTTAATTTAGTAACTTAATGTTTATTGAAACTGCTTTTTTTTTCTTCTCTGTGGCATACTTCTGCAAGTGCTAATGCTCACATTCCCTGGTTCTAGCATCCCTGCTTTCCTATGAAATCTAGCTGTCTATTTGTCTCCCCTCATGCTGCATCTATTACAAAATTGTTGTTTGTGATTGAATTTTCTCCTTGTGGGTAATAATAAGTTTTTTTTCATCAGGTGCAGGCTAGGCTGGAAGCTGAAAGAGTTGAAAAGGAAAAAGCCGTAGCTCTGGAAGCTGAGAGGAAAGCAGCAAAAGAAGCTGCAGCTGCTGCGGAGAAGAAGGCATCAGAGTCATTGATGAATGTTCCTTCGTAGGCTAACAAGGTTCCAAAGGAAGTCACTAGTCATAAACATTCAGCAGGTATGTCTCACTGTGTAATCTTAGTGAGGGAGTGAAAATGGAGATTTGACCTTCCTCCTACTCCTCTTCTTTTTATATTCTAGGCATTTCATTTCAAATAAATAATAACTTAAAATAAAATTCTCTGTGCATGTCCCTTTGGGGACATCCGATAAAATTAGAACGACACAGAGAAGATTAGCATGATGGCCCCTGTGCAAGGATGACACGCACATCGAGAAATGGTCCTGCCTTTTAAACTACCTTACCTTATCAAAAAAATGCTCTGTGCATCATAATCTAAGAGAAAAAATCCTAAAAGGAATATATGCCCTAAAGGTAGATTTGTTTTGATCCCTTATATTTAAAGTTGGACATAAACAATCCTGTATCTTTGTAAAAAGTTAGCCCTTTTGATCTAGCGCTAGATTGCAGGCTATTCACTGACGCAAAAGATAACAATATTTAAAAGCTGGGAACTAGGCCTTTGGAAAAGAGACTAACTCTGAAAATAAAACTCTCTCCAAGAAATATTCCTGGAAAATATACTAATGAAAATATTCTTACCTGGGATTATCCGGGTCAACTATTCACAACCATGCTTTTGACAGCATCCATTAGGGGGATGTGGGGTGGTAACAAAACATAGTGGTTTTAGCGGCGAACGTGGGGAATGGAGTCTTGAGAACTACCTAAATATTAAGCGGGTGACTGATCAATATATATGTGTCTGACAAACCATTGGCTTTTTACAAGTCACCTTCAAAGCTGCGAAACTTCTTTGGGGCCAAGGACCATGCAATTGCGGTGTACCAGTTTATGAGAACCAATGCCGATGAAGTGCATGATGAAGCAGAGAGGAAACTTGATTTGATGTAGAACTACTGTTGTTGCTATTGTTCGTCAGCAAGTCTAATAAATCAGTTTGAAGGGAGAAACATGGATATCATTTCACTGGTGTTGCCTTTCTCGTCTGTTATTTTATCTTTCAGAGCAAAATGTCAGTCTTTATTCTGAACAATAGACTAAATAATAGCCTGTTTGGCCAAGCTTTTTTTGGGGCCAAAAGTGTTTTTTCCCAAAGTTAAGGTAATTGACCAAACTTTTAGAAGGAACAAAAATTCTTTTGAGTAGAAGTAGTTTTTGAGAAGCAGAAAAAAGTAGCTTCTCCTCGTTAGCACATTTTTGAAAAGCACTTTTGAGAAAAATACACTTAGAAGACGAATTTCCCTTAGTTTTTAGGTTGAGTAAAGCATAAAGGTATCCAAAAAAAGAGAAAATATTCTTACTAGTAACCCGATCACTTGACTAGTAAATATGTTCATGTCTTCATCTTTATGCAAAATATATCTGTGATTCTGTTCACGGTCTTCTTTCTTCAAAGAAAAGCTGCCTGTCAATGTTATCACCAGGCTCCCACAAACTCCTTTCTTGGAAATTTACCTCCTACTAGTTTTCTCGTTTGTACCGTTCAAATATCCAAGAATCTAAATGCCAAAGAGAGAGAGGGGGTGGGGGTGGGGTGGGGGGATTAGTATGGACAAACTAACCAATCAAAATAGAAGAATAATCGGGAAAGACTTAAGTGAAGGATGAGAAAAAGAAAAAGTAAAACATTGGTTATTTTTTTGATTGGTAAACGCTAATTGGCAGCAAAGTACTGCAAAATATTTACTAGGAACAGCCATATTACATATTGTGTAATGAGCTCAAAAAGTCAATCATGTTTGTTGTTCATCTGCACTTGCCATATTATACCAAAAGAACAGTAAAGAAATGCATTTATACTTAATATTAATTACAGATTCTTTTTTTTGCTTTAAAAAATTCAAGTGGTCTTTTCCTTCCAAATGATCCACCACTGAAGGCAGTGAGTTCTAGTGTTCAGCTTATTCTTTTCCATCCCTTCCATATACAGGCTATGCAGTAGCTCTATGGTTGTCTCAGGCATTGTCCAGCTGATCCCTACTATGTTAAGAATGATATTCCAGATCTGCATGGTGAATGAGCAATTAATGGAGAGGTGGTTAACATCCTCATTTCTCTCTCGCACAATGGGCACCCTTTGCATATATGAAGTCCTCTTTTCTGGAGATTCTCATGAGTTAGGTATCCACCATGTGCTACCAACCATGTGAAATATTCCACCTTTAGGGTTGCTTTATTTCTCCAGACGCATTTCCATGGCGACTTGGGTATGCTGCCAACAGAAGACCTTAAAAGCTGATGGCAAGCTCTAACCTTGAATCTCCCCTTGGCACCCCTTTTTCAAATTAAAGAATCTGGTTTAGATTGTGTATTAGATGCCAGATATTTATTAGACGTGTATACCATGCATGCATTAACACGCATTTTTATAGAGAAAATTTCATAAACAAAAGAAGCACCATTAATGAAAGAAATATCAAGAATCCAACTTCAATAGTTTCCTCCTCGGATCGAATATTTCTGAGTTCAAATTTGATTAGGCAAGAGTCCATCTCTTTCTTTGCTTGGAAAAGTTTTTTCTACCATCAATAATAATAGTAGACTGAGACAAACATTTAATATGCATGCACTAGTCATAATTTTCTAATAGATATGCTTTGCTTAGAATTAGACATGATTTGGTTAGATAGAACAGAGAAACATAATTCACTAGCTTGATAATTTCGTCTACTGGTAAGCAAATTTCCATAAGCTAATACTTGCGGTTTCTTTCTGTTCCATTAGTGTTGTCTCTTCTCCCATTAGTTCCATTAGTCTCGTTAGTTTTTTTAGCCTTAGGTGAATCTTTTCTAATAGTGAATGGTCTTGAGACTAATCTGGACTAAAGGTGCTCACTAATTACAAAGATAAAGGAGTGTTCATGCTCAATGAAATATACAAAAGACCAAGTTAGAGCAACCTCTATATTTAAAGGACTATTCTGGTTTTTTTCTTTATAGTCTACAAGTCTCCAATATTGATGTCTAATGGTGACTTTATCAACTTGAGGGATCCATTGTAATTATTTTTAATCCCACTCCACTGCTTTGAGCTAGAAAATGAACATTGGAGACAAGTAGTTGAGATATGTTCTATAGTTGAGGGTAAAGTCCTTCAGATTTCAACGCAACCTCGAGTCCCTTCAAAGTCATTATTCTGCATTTTCTTCTCGCAGAGCTCTTTAGCCCTTAGGGCTTCATTTATTGCACCCCATCGCAAATCGCAATCAATGTTAACTAGTAAGATACACCAGACATGCATACAAAAGTCCCTAACTTATATTTGTCATGCTCAATTCTATGTTCCTTATACCTGGGAGTGAGTGACGAAGATGAGTTCATCACACTGGCGATGGCTTCTTATTGAACGTAGAGTATCAATTAAGTACTGATCCACTCCAAATATCGTGTAGGTGGAAATGCCAACATAATTTCCATTTTGAAGGGAAGACATATTCTCTAAGACAATTGGATCTCTATTTGGAGGCTTTAAAGGGAACCTAAAGCGAACATTAGAAGGGGAACCTTGGAGCAACGGTAAAGTTGTCTCCGTGTGACCTATAAGTCACAGGTTCAAGTCGTAGAAGCAGCCACTAATGTTTGCATTAGGGTAGCTTGTCTACATCACACCCCTTGAGGTGCGGCTCTTCACCGGACCCTGCGTGAATGCAAGATGATTTATGCGACTGCCCTTTTTAAAGGGAACCTAGCAAGAAGTTGAAGTAAACCACAACTCAAAAAGATGATGGGCACGAATTATGATGATTATATGTATACTTGGTATTCCCTTTATTTTCAAGTTGAAATCATCAATGCATAGTGTCACGATCCAATTTTCTCTTCGTTGGGTATCGTGATGGCACCTAGTCTTAGGGACTAGGTAAGCCTAAAATTTACTGAATAACAACAACAATTAAATAACATCTAACAATTTTTGAAATGGAAATCTCTATCAAATTTACAATTCCTAAAACCGGTAGTACAAGTCATAAGCTTTACAGAGTTTGCTACAAATTTCTAAGTACAACTATTTAGAAATAGGTAAAACAGTGTGAATACAAAGTAGGAAGTGACTCCGAAGCCTGCGAACGCAGCAGCAGGTTTTCCTTGAGTCTCCACACCAACAAGTTCGCACATCTAGCTAATGGTCAACTGACTTCGAAATACCTGAATCTGCACAAAAAATGTGCGGAAGCGTAGTAAGAGTACACCACGGTGGTACCCAGCAAGTATCAAGACTAACCTCAGTTGAGTAGTGATGAGGAACAGTCAAGACACCTACTGGACCAAATAACCATAACAAGTATAAGTATAGAACCAACAGAGTATGATATCTACATAAAGACTACGTGAAATGGCAATTAATACGGTAATTGCAATAGGGAAGGAAAACAACAACTATCAGCGGAACACCATAATAATGACATAGAAGAAAGAACGGAAACACAGCCTAAGTCCGATAATCATAAATAAAGAAAGGACAAGTAACAACTCAACAATACGACAGCTTTCACACCGGGTTTTAGTCAATAAACTCCACGAGGTACCGAACCTCATACTATTGACAACTCACGGGTTCTATTACCTGAACCCTAACACTTGGCATCTTGTGCCCTCGTTATACTTCATAACCGTACTGACGACTCACGTGCCAAATAGAGCAATTCTCACATAGAAGGCAAGTAAACAAGGGTGTTCATCTATACTCAACAATATCAAAAAAACTTCTTAACCGATAAGAGTGCTCAGCTACGTGTATGCTTGTGCAAGTGTCCTAACATGGTTCATGCCAGCTAGTAAGTACAGGAAAATAAATGGACAACATGTAAAATGTTTTCATACAACTTTTCACAAGATAAAGCTCACACAGGTAAGTGTACCACTACACAAGTATCAACAACAAGAATGCCCCTAAGCCATCACAAGTCATCACAAATCAATCCCTGACACAACCCACATTATCTCGCCACGTGTGCAATAGTAAAATAAATGCCCGCCTTGTCTCGCCACACGTGCATAATAATGTTCCCACCTTGTCTCTCTATATGCGCAACCCACATATATATATCCCGCCTTGTCACGCCGCATGTGCAAATATCAATAGTAACAGTAGCACAACAGAAATCTCGTGCAACCCAATGACACTCGCACAGCAGAAACCTCGTGCATCACAACAAAACGTACAACATCAACAATGACAATAATACAAGGGTACGACAAATAAGTCAACTAAGAGATTCCAGAACTTATAGAAACAGAGGAACTAATTCACAAAGAGTAGCCACAATCGGGTAATACTAGTCATAATAAGAACATCTCAACAAGAAAGGAAATATTATGTAACAATGGTCCACAATATACAGTTCGACAACGAGAAAGCTAACACAAGTCGAATAATTCCAAATAAGGACAAGTCAACCAAAATATAGGATATCTAACTTCTTTTAAGGTTGGGCAATTAGGAAAGAGATACAACAAATTCAGCTAGGAAGAAGCAGCGGAAAGGTAACCATAACCTCAATTAAGGCTGAACAATTACAAAAGAGATAGTAATAATTTCAATTAAAAATAAGCACTTAGGGAAAGGATAACATGGCAATAGAAAGGTAACAATTTCAGTTAAGGCACATATGAATCAAATAAGCAATAAGAGTGAATCATGAAGCAATTAATTCTAATTAAGCAGGTAGAGGTGAAACTGGTAATTAAGAAGCGTAATCATAACAAGAACAACTGCATAATCAGTGAATACAAGGGCCTAAGAATCCTAAAAGGCCAATTTTCCATAAATAAGTCCGAGTACGTACTCGTCACCTCGCGTACACGGACTATAATTAGCATAGAAGACTCAAATCCTAAGGGGTAGTTCCCCCACACGAAGTTAGGCAAGATACTTACCTCAAAAAAGACAAACCGATACTCTAAAATGAACTTCTCGAGTGAAATGACCTCCCGACGACTCAAATCTAACCAAAATAACTTCAAAGCACAAATAAAACTCATTAGAAACTATTCCGGATCATAAAGGTTCAGCTCAATCTTTATCCAAATCTAAAAATCGACCCCCGGGCCCGCACCTTGGAACCCGACAAATTTCACAAAACCAGAACACCTATTCCGATACGAGTTCAACCATACTAAACTTATCAAATTCCGATACCAATTCGTCCCTCAAATCATGATTTCTCATTTTGAAATTTTTCTTCAAAAACCTCCATCTTCCTCAACTCAAAACACAAATTAAATGATAAAAATAAAAATAAAATCATGGAATATAATAAATTCTAGGTGAAGAACACTTACCCAATCGATTTTCTTGAAAAAACCACAAAGAATCGCTTAAAACCAAGCTCCACAAGTCAAAATATGATGAAAAATGGCCTAACCATCGATTTGGAAAACTTATATTCTGTCCAGGTCTGAAAGCATCGCGAACGCGGAGAAAGGCTCGCGTTCACGAAGAAGGAAAGTAAGACTATCCAGAAAAACCCTTCGCGAACACGAGGAAAGGAGCGCGAACGCGAAGAACAAGGGACGAAACCTACGTGAACGCGAAGAAGAAATATGAGGCTGCCAGGAAGAGCTTCGCGAACGCGATGAAGGGGAAAAGCAAACCTTCGCGAACGCGAATGCGAAGAAGGATCTCGAGGTGGTCAACAGTAACACTTCGCGGACGCGGAAGGCGCTTCGCGATCGCGAAGAAGGACATCAGAAAATAGGAACAACAGTTCGAAAATAGGGGAAAAGGACCCGTAGCCCACCCGAAACACACCCAAAGCCCCCGGGACCACGTCTAAACATACCAACAAGTTTCATAACTTAACACGGACTCGCTCGAGGTCTCAAATCTCATCAAACAACGTCGAAACTACGAATCGCACCATGAATAGAACTTGTGAACTTTCAAATCTTTCAACTTCTAAAACTCATGCCGAAACCTATCAAATCACCTCCGATCGACCCCAAATTTTGCACACAAGTCATATTCAACATTACAAACCTACTCCAACCTCCGGAATCAGATTCCGACCCCGATATCAAAAAGTCCACTATCTCCAAAAATTTGACTTTCGCCATTTCAAGCCTAAATGAGCTACAGACCTCCAAAACACAATCCGTACACGCCTCTAAGTCCAAAATTACCCAACGGAGCTAATGAAACCGACGAAACTCCATTCCGGAGTCATTTTCACATAGTTCCGACTACGGTCAATATCCTTAGGCTTAAGCTTCCCTTTTAGGACTAAGTGTCCCAAATCACTTCGAATCATCCGGTAACTGAATTCAACCACACACGAAAGTCAATACACATAATACGAAGCTACTCAGGGCCTTATGCCACCGAGCGGGACTTAAATTCTCAAAATAACCGGTCGGGTCATTACATCTTTCCCCTCTTAATCAAACATTCGTCCTCGAACGTGCCAAGAATTGCCTCGAAGTCTTCAAATCACTGAAAGCGCATATCTAACATACACCCGCGGGTGACCCCATGTCACCCCAATCCACATAAACCTGACGAAACCATCTCAACTGTAATTCACCCTTTCTACCAACACCGATAAGCCTTAGAGTTGAAATTCTCACCTTCCATTCATCTCCAAAAGACTCGATTCTAAATCCATACCTGGTATCAGTCTTAACCACCTGTAACAACTCATGCCTAAACCCACAAGGTACGACCACCCAATATGACACACCACACATAGGCCCATAATAACATTTCTGATCATAATAGCTGCCCGTAATCAAAACCAGCACCGACAATTAGCCTGATATCCGTTAGAGACCCGTTTCAAACCTCCACAATGCTGACAATGATGCAAGATGAACGAAGACCTCATAACTATATACCTGGAATCAACAAGTCACATCTAACGCCACCGGGCACACACCCCGTAAGCTAAACTCAAATAAGCACAAGACGAAAATGACTGATTATGTAAAGAGAAACACATAAGAGAAATATCAAACATGCCCGACATGCACAACTCTCTATCAGTACCATCCTACGAATCAATTTAAAAGGAAAAATCAAAGTATATGAACAAATCACAAGGATCTCATCCTGATATAACCTCCACCGCGGCACGCAGCCCGACTCAAACATATCAAATCACATGAAATCGCGAGGGTCTCACCCTCAACTCTGAATCACAAGTCGACTACACATAATACCAATTGAAATCTTCCACTAATTTAATTCTGCCAATAAAATCACAACACTTACTGAACTCTCACCCCGGTAGAGTATCAAATCACAAATCATAACCAAATTACTCAGGAATCACATCAAACCTGCCATAATAGACAACATGAATTCACTTCTAATATCGTAACTTTCAATAATGAATTAAAACAGCGATAGACACAACTATCACTCATAGAATCTCCCAACAGGGGAAAATACATAAACATAATACTAGGTCATGAACTCACCCATATGTGGGACAACAAATAAGGGACTCACCCCGATAAGCAGAGTTGAAACAAAATACGAATGGTGCCTCTGTGTAACAAATCAAAAGCATACCTGTATGGCATTATCTGGCGCAGCGGCCTCAAGCCTACTATATGAAACACATCAACGGGCTGGGCCTTCCCCTTTTGGGCGCCCTCTACTCGCCTGAATACTCTGCTGTGACACACCTGTCCGGAGTCTAGGACAATCTCTCACCCTGTGGCTGGTATCTCCACACTCAAAGCAACCTATCTGCTGATGTGGCTGTGGGAACTGTGCGGTACAGGTACTCTGAGACCCATGAGCACCTGAAACACTATGCGAAGCTTGAAGTGCAAACTGAACTGGCTGACCCACAAAACCTCTACCATGTCGTACCCTACATTCAAAATAAGGACCAGCAGATCTCTCCGGTCTACGAGGCCTCCTCACCTACCCGTGCTCTCTCTCCTGACCTCGCCTATCCTCTCTCTCATGGCCCCGTCTGTCTCCTCTCTCCTGATTCCACATGCCCTCTACTCGGCGAGTGATCCCTACCACCTGCTAAAATGAAACATCCGACTCTAACTCCCGAGCTATGCTTAACCGAATATCATGCTTGAGCCCCTCAATGAATCTACGGACACGCTCTCTAGCTATAGCGACCAAAGCAGGTGCATGTCTGGCCAAATCACTGAATCTAACGGCATACTCTAACACTGACATAGTGCCCTAGCGCAGCTGCTCAAACTTTGCGCGCCATGCATCTCGAAGGGACTGAGGTACAAACTCTCTCAGGAACATCTCTGAAAACTGAACCCATAAAATTGAAGCTAACTCGGCCGGGCTACCTAACTCATACGTCCGCCACCACTGATAAGTCGCTCCCCTGAGCTGGAACGTAGTAAAAGCAACCCCGCTCGTCTCCACAATACCCATAGCACGGAGAATGCAGTGACACTCCTAACCCTGGGCCACATCTGTCGCCAATCCACTGAAGGAAGGAGGGTGGTACTTCTTGTACCTCTCAAGTCTAAGCTGTTCTTCCTCAGATGTTGCTGCCCTAACCACGGGCTGAACTAGGACCACGGGCTGTGTTGCCATGATACCTGGAACCTGGGCAACATGAACTCGCTTATCTGGAGTGTGGGCAGCGGGAGTCTGAGCTCCTTCCCCGGTCTGTGAAATAGCTGGTACAACCGGAATTAACCCCGCCTGAGCCAATGTACGAAACATGCTCAGGAATTGTGCTAAGGTCTCCTGAAGTCCGAGGGTAATAGCACGCGCCTCCGGTACCTGCCCCCCAACTGGACCTACTGGCGGCTCCTGAACTGCTGCTCTGGTAGGTACCCTAGTTGCGGCATGTGCTCCTCATCGGCCTCTGCCTCTGCCCGTAGCGACATCTGCTCCGGGGGTAACGTCATCAGGAAATGAAACTCGTGTCCTCACCATCTGTGAGAGAATGTAACGAAAAAAATGTTCAAACTTCGAGATCAATGAAATCGCACGATAAGAATGAAGGAAGTGAAATTGTCCTAATAGTTCCGTAGCCTCTCGAAGATAAGTACAGACGTCTCCGTACCGATCCGCAAGACTCTACTAAACTCGCTTATGACTCGTAGCACCTATGAACCTAGAGCTCTGATACCAACTTGTCACGACCCAATTTTCCCTCCGTTGGGTATCGTGACGGCACCTAATCTTAGGGACTAGGTAACCCTAACATTTACTGAATAACAACAACAATTAAATAACATCTAACAATTTTTGAAAAGGAAATCTATATAAAATTTACAATTCCCAAAACCGTTAGTACAAGTCATAAGCTTCATAGAGTTTGCTACTAATTTCTAAATACAACTATTTGGAAATAGGTAAGACAATATGAATACAAAGTAGGGAGGTGACTCCGAAGCCTGCGAACGCAACAATAGGTTTACCTTGAGTCTCCACGGCAACAAGTCCGCACAGCTAGCTAATGATCAACTGACTTTGAAATATGTGGATCTGCACAAAAAATGTGCAGAAGTGTAGTATGTGTACACCACGGTGGTACCCAGCAAGTATCAAGACTAACCTCAGTTGAGTAGTGACGAGGAACAGTCAAGACACCTAGTGGAATAAGTAACCTGAACAAGTATAAGTATAGAGCCAACAGAGTATGATATCTACATAAATACTACGTGAAGTGGCAATTAATACGGTAATTGCAATAGGGAATGAAAACAACAACTATCAGCGGAACACCATAATAATGACATAGAAGAATGAACAGAAACACATCCTAAGTCCGATAATCACATATAAAGAAAGGACAAGTAACAACTCAATAATACGACAGCTTTCACACCGGGTTTTAGTAAATAAACTCTACGAGGTACTGAACCTCATACTATTCACAACTCACGGGTTCCAATACCTGAACCCTAACACTTGGCATCCTATGCCCTCATTACACTTCATAATCGCACTGATGACTCACATGCCAAATAGAGCCATTCTAACATAGAAGGCAAGTAAACAAGGGTGTTCATCTATACTCAACAATATCAAGAAAACTTCTTAACCGGTAAGAGTGCTCAGCTATGTGTATGCTTGTGCAAGTGTGCTAACATCGTTCATGCCAGCTAGTAAGTACAGGAAAAGAAATGGACATCTCGTAGAATATTTTCACACAACTTTCCACAAGATAAAACTCACACAGGTAAGTGTACCACTACACAAGTATCAACAACAAGAATGCCCCCAGGCCATTACAAATCATCACAAATCAATCCCTGACACAACCCACCTTGTCTCGCCACGTGTGCAATAGTAAAATAAATGCCCGCCTTAGTCTTTCTAGATGTGCATAATAATGTTCCCACCTTAGTCTATCCACATGCGCAACCCACATATATATATATATATATCCCGCCTTGTCACGCCGCATGTGCAAATATCAATAGTAACAGTAGCACGGCAAAAACTTCGTGCAACCCAATGACACTCGCACGACAGAAACCTCGTGCATCACAACAACAAGTACAACAACAACAATGACAATAATACATGGGTACGACAAATGAGTCAACTCAGAGATTCCAGAACTTAAAGAATCGGAGGAACTAATTCACAAGGAGTAGCCACAATCGGGTAATGCTAGTCATAATAAGAACATCCCAACAAGAAAGGAAATACTATGTAACAATGGTCCACAATATATAGTTCGACAACGAGAAAGCTAACACAAGTCGAATAATTCCAAACAAGGACAAGTCAACCAAAATATAGGATATCTAACTTCATTTAAGGTTGGGCAATTAGGAAAAAGATACAACAAATTCAGCTAAGAAAAAGTAGCGGAAAGGTAACCATAACCTCAATTAAGGCTGAACAATTACAGAAGAGATAGTAATAGTTTCAATTAAAAATAAGCACTTAGGGAAAGGATAACATGACAATAGAAAGGTAACAATTTCAGTTAAGGCACATATGAATCAAATAAGCAATAAGAGTGAATCATGAAGCAATTAATTCTAATTAAGCAGGTAGAGGTAAAAATGGTAATTAAGAAGCGTAATCATAATAAGAACAACTGCATAATCAGTGAATACAAGGGCCTAAGAATCCTAAAAGGCCAATTTCCATAAATAAGTCCGAGCACGTACTCGTCACCTCGCGTACACGGACTATAATTAGCATAGAAGACTCAAATCCTAAGCGGTAGTTCCCCCAGACGAAGTTAGGCAAGATACTTACCTCAAAGAAGACAAACCGATACTCTAAAATGAACTTCTCGGGTGAAATGACCTCCAGACGGCTCAAATCTAACCAAAATAACTTCAAAACACAAATAAAACTCATAAGAAACTATTCCGGATCATAAAGGCTCAATCTTTATCAAAATCTATAAATCGACCCTAGGCCTGCACCTTGGAACCCGATAAATTTCACAAAACCCGAACACCCATTCCGATACGAGTTCAACCATACTAAAATTATCAAATTCCGATACCAATTCGTCCCTCAAATCATGATTTCGCATTTTGAAATTTTTCTTCAAAAACCTCCATTTTCCTCAACTCAAAACACTAATTAAATGATAAAAATAAAGATAAAATCATGCAATATAATAAATTCTAGGTGAAGAATACTTACCCAATCGATTTGCTTGAAAAACCCACAAAGAATCGCTCAAAACCGAGCTCCACAAGTCAAAATATGATGAAAAATGGTCGAACCCTCGATTTGGAAAACTTATATTCTGCCCAAGTCTGAAAACATCGCGAACGCATAGAAAGGCTCGCGTTCGCGAAGAAGGAAAGTAAGGCTGTCCAGAAAAACCCTTCGCGAACTCGAGGGAAGGAGCGTGAACGCGAAGAGCAAGGGACGGAACCTACGCGAACGGGAGACGGCGAACGCGAACGCGAACGCGAAGAAGAAATATGAGGCTGCTAGGAAGAGCTTCGCGAACGCGGGTGGCTAATCGCGTATGCGATGAACGGGAAAAGCAAACCTTCGCGAACGTGAACGTGAAGAAGGATCTCGAGGTAGGCAGCAATAACACTTCACGAACGCGAAAGGCGCTTCGCGATCGCGAAGAAGGACACCAGAAATCAGGAACAACAGTTTAAAAGTAGTGGGAAAGGACCCATAGCCCACCCGAAACACACCCGAGGCCCCCGGGTCCCCGTTTAAACATACCAACAAGTTTCATAACTTAACACGAACTCGCTCGAGGTTTCAAATATCATCAAACAATGTCAAAACTATGAATCACACCATGAATCGAATTTATGAACTTTCAAATCTTCCAACTTCTAAAACTCGTGCCGAAACCTATCAAATGACATCCGATTGACCCCAAATTTTGCACACAAGTCATATGCAACATTACGGACCTACTCCAACTCCAACGGAGCTAACGGAACCGACGAAACTCCATTCCGGAGTCGTCTTCATATATTTTCGACTACGGTCAAAATCCTAAGGCTTAAGCTTCCGTTTTAGGGACTAAGTGTCCCAAATCACTCCGAATCATCCGGTAACTGAATTCAACCACGTACGCAAGTCAATACACATAATACAAAGCTGCTAAGGGCCTTATGCCGCCGAACGGGACTTAAATTCTCAAAAATGACCGGCCGGGTTGTTAACATAGAAACTGATAATGTTGGTGCGAACTGAGAGAGGAAGAATGGCCAGGTTGATGGAGAAATAACTGAACCCAAATTGATGTCCGTCAACAGAAGATAACATCTGTTAGTTTCAATGAGTGATTGGACCAAAATCGCACATTTGTTAAATTGAAGGTCAGATATACTCATGCAAATAATGCAGACACTAAAACCTGAATAAAGCAAAACTCAGAGACCAAAACCACTATTTTCCCGAAAGAGTAAGATAGACGAGAGTTTCAACAACACAAGCATTAAGGATTCTTGAGGATAAAAGTAACAAATGTCTAAGCAACTGACCTGAACAAGAGCACCATATAATTTCATGTATGCACTTAAGCAATCCACATAATTATCAGTACTTTCTATCTTCCCATCTTCCACTGCATAGCCAATAGCTTTGTTAAGCTTCTTTTGTCTGAAATGCTGCCTGAAGTAAAAGAACACATCAAAGTTAATTTTCGTGGAGGTAGCATAATATGATGTGAATATGGGGTGAATAAGGTTAACTAATGTGTGCGACAGGTTCTTTCCTCACCACTTAATTGAAGAAATATCATGCTCCAAGACAATCAAGTGAAAAGAATCCCACAAAAGAAAATAATGAGATGTGTAGATGCTACACAGGTAATACTAATGTAAGGCCCCGTAAATATTTCCTAATGATTTAAGTTTTTAAAGTGCGCCAACGGTATTTGGGAATAACTTATTTGAGTATTAAAGGAGATCTATAGGATAGAACCACATCATGTTGAATTGATAATGTATGTTTAAGGTGTAATGTTTAAGGTGTTATGTTTAAGGTGTGTTGGAATATACTAAGAAGTTTTGGGAATGGCAAGAACTTGTGTGGAACAAATTGGACACATTAAGTGGAAAGGATGTCTCAATTAGCATAAGACCCAACTTCAAATGAATAGAACTCCCTCAATATAATGACTTAGGTGGTGATATACCTATCAAATTAAAGCCCTTTGAATCTGGTTTCTAACTCATTAAACCATTCGTCATTTGGATATGTATACAGAAAGTTATGGCCATTTTACTGGACCTGTGTCATATGCACGCCGAGATGCGCGTCCGCGCATATTTGAGAGTTTCTGCCTCAGGTGCGCGGCCAATGCGCGGCCGCGCACGTAGGAACCCATTAAATACCCTCAAGACCGGGTAGAGAGAGATATAAGTCATTTTTTTTGAGCTAGGGCTTGTATATCAAGGGGAATCCGCCCAACACCTCCCTCCCATGAACCAAGGTAATGTTTTTGGAATAATTTTGAGTTTATTACTACTCCTAAACACTTGTATTAACAAGGATTAATCTTGAAGATCCATAGATTTCCATTTAAATCCCCAAATTGGTCAAGAACACTACAAGTTGGGGGTTTTTATGAGTCTCACTACAAGAGGTATGTCTACCATCTCTAACTAATCTATGGGAAGTATTTATGTATGGAATATTTGTTATAATGTAGGGTATGGTGATTGGAAGCCATAAGTTCTCAATTTAAATACATAAACATTGTAGAGATTGAAAGGTGATTATTCGATGGAATTTTGTTGGTTGGGTGTGGATGGATGGTCATGTATGTGATGTTGGAAGTTAAGAATTGTTTAAGAATGATGGTGGGATAAATTATTGGTAAATGGTAGTATTTGGATGAACTAATTCTATGGTTAAGAGATGTATATATTCATGCCTACTAGGTATTTAATAAAATGCTCAAATGAGCTGAAACCATGAATATCTTCCTAATTTGTGTTCAATTTTGTTATGTCTCAAAATAGATTGGGATTGATAGAATTTTCGGAACGTTGTAGTAATTTAAGGAAAGCTCAAAGCGATGTATGTTGGCTAAACTTTCTCTCTTAGAATCGAATTCCATAATGTTTCCGTAAGATCAAGTATGATTGGCTCAAGATTCCTAACTTCTATATTCCGGGTTATTCCCTATAAATTTGATTATCCCGAATGAGCCTTATATCGAAAGATAGATGTTCAAAGTATGGGTTGCGTATTAAAATATTGTGGCTTTGAATCGTATTTCAAATGAAAGCTAGTATGCCAAATTGTGTGAGAAAATCTCAATATTCTTAAGACTCTTAATTGCTCATATGTGTACCTAAAGTCTTGATTAGCAATGTCTTATTGTTGATAACCTATAAAGATGGTTGGAAGTGAAATCAGTGAATTGGGGATATAAAGTATGGCCAACGTGCCAATAGTGAAAGTTATACTTGTGGCCAATGGTGCCAATAAAATGAAATAATGTGAGAAAGATTATGAAATGAGTTTTAACTCAACTATTCCAAAATTGACTTCGACAATATAATTGTCTAAAAGCTTATGAACGGTCTATGAAACACATAGGTGCATTGTATATGAAATCCTATGAACGGTCTATGAAACGCATAGGTGCATTGTATATGAAACCCTATGGACGGTCTATAGAACGCATAGGAATATTGTGTTATGAAACCCTATGGACGGTCTATGAAACACATAGTAATATTGTGTTATGAAACCCTATGGACGGTCTATGAAACACATAGGTATATTGTGATATGAAATCCTGTGGACGGTCTATGAAACGTATATGTATATTGTCTTATGAAATCTTGTGGACGATCTATGAAACGCATAGGTGCATTGCGTATGAGAAGTTTAGGTGTATGGAATGAATAAACACTATGGACGGTCTATGAAACACATAAGTATATAATATGATATGTGAACACTAAGAACGGTCTAATGAGACCCACTATTAATGCAGACAATAGGTGCCACTTTCGTTGTCCTTGTTTGTACATGTGGTTTCAATTACATTATATTATGTGTTTCACGTATAGATCATATGGGCATTCTATTTTGAAAGAGGATTTCTAGCTATACATACTAGTGCTATTCGACAGTTCTAACGTCCCTTTTGCCGGGGGCGTTGCATCTTTAATGGATGCAGGTGGTTCTACAACAGGTGGCATTGATTAGTGATAGCAGTACACTCTTTTCAGCTGATTCGGTGAGCCCCACTTCATTTCGAGGTCATGCATCTTTTGTTTCTCATGTACTTTGTGGTTGAGGTATAGCTGGGGCCTTGTTGCCGGCATTTTCATATTACTTTTCAGTTGTACTTAGAGGCTCCGTAGACAGGTTGTGGGTGGTATTTGATGTTGGGAATTGGATTAGAACTGTTGATATTTGGCAACATATTTTTCATTAAATCTATAAACTCATACTATTTTGGAAATATTGAATGATGTTGTTAATGGGAATGAAATGGGAGTTGCTAATGAAATCTTTTGAAAGTTTGATTAATGGAGTACATCTCCTCTTTATTCAGGGATGAATTTGGGTATAATAAAATCTAACAGGCTTGCTCAGTCGGGTTTACTTGGTTGAGCGCCGGTACAACTAAGGTAATAAGAAGTACCTCTGAGTAAATAATGTACTTAGGAACTATGTGAATGCAAACTTTATTCAACTCGCCTATGAGAATATCCATGGCAAGAGGGACTTGTGATGAAAAGCAAACCAATATGTTAGAATGGTTGTGACGACCCGATATATCGTTTTGAGTACTAGCCTTTATTTCTGTGATCCGAGACTTCTCATAGCTTTATTTGATATTATACGACTTGCGTGCGTGATCCGTATTGTTTTTCAAAAAACGTTTATGTTAAATTTTGAAGAAAATGTTAATTTGGCTTAAAATGAGGCTAGAGTTGACCACAGTCGATATTTTTGGTAAACGACCCGGGTTCGATGTTTTGATAATTCTGATAGGTTCGTATGATGATATTGGACTTGTACACATGTTTGATTGGGGTCACGGGTGACCCGATGGCGTTTCGGCGCACTACGTGAAAGTTGGCAAAAATTGAGTTTCTAGGTTGAAATCTTGAGTTTTGAATCGATGTTGTTTTGATAATTTAAGTGAGCGAGCAAGTTTATAGGATGCTATTAAACTTGTGCATATTCGGATTGGAGCCCGAGGGGCTCGTGTGAGTTTCAGATGAGTTTTGGTTGATTTGGAACTGTTGGTGCAAGTTTGTTGCTGGTATGAGTTGCAGGTCTCCCATTTGTGAAGACCTGATCGCAATTGCGAGCCTCGCATTTGCGATGTCAGGCTCGCAAATGCAAAATGGGAGCTAGGGGCTGATCTTCGCTTTTGCGAAGAAGCCATCACATTTGCGATTTGGAGATGGTCTGCATTTGCGACCATTTTTGTCGCTTTTGCGATGACTGGGATTCTTGGAGTGCTTCGCATTGCACCGCATTTGCGATGGTTGGGAGCTTTGCAAATGCGAGGTCTATGTCGCATTTGCGACTTCTGAGGATTTGTGGCACTGTTCGCATTTTCGGACGATTGTTCACATTTGCAAGCATCGTAATTGCGAACAATTGCACTACTTGCAGCTGGATAAAAGTGGGGAATTTCGGGACTTAGCTCATTTTACACTATTTTTCAACCCTAAACTCTCTCGAGGTGATTTTTGAAGAGGAATTTCTTCCCAAATTCATTGGTAAGCAACTTTAACTAGTTTTCAATTAATTTCAATTACTTTTTCATGAATTTTAATATCAAATCTATGAATTTCAAGGTAGAAATTATGGTTTTGGATAAAATTTAGGAATTTGGTAAAATTGAGATTTAGACCTCGAATTGAGGTCGAATTTTGAAACAAATCACACAACTGGGCTGGAGTGATTGGGTAATCGGAATTTGATCCGAATCTTGTATTTCGACCAAGAGAGCCCGAGGTTGATTTTTGTTGACCTTTTCAAATATGATCAAAATTGAACCCTTTTCATTTGTGGGTAATGTTTAAAGATTATTTTGGATTGTTTGATTGATAATTGGCTAGATTCAGTTGGATTAGAGGTTTGTTCGAAAGAAATAAGCCGTGGTTGATTGTTGATTTTATTGCGGAAGGAGGTAAGTGTCGTGGTTAACCTTGATTTGAGAGAATTAAGGTAGAAACGAGCCTATTTGCTATATGAACTATGTGTTGGGGCGGCGTATATGCAAGGTGACGAGTGTATATGTATTGGTCATGGGATAAGCATGCGGGTGGAATTTGCCTTATTTGCACCATATTATTTTATTTACTATGCTTTAGATAGATCGCTTATTCTTTGACTTTTCGCTTTCAAGTTATTTCTTATATTGAATTGTTGCGATATTGGGTGTTGAGAATGTGGAATTTGTAATTTGTTGTTGGCTCTAATTGTGGAAAGATTTTCGTATGACAAGTGGAGTTCAATACTATTGTTGAAGTGAATTTGCTTCCCACCTTGCTTGAAGTTTGTGTTGTTGTTGCTTGGTGAGGAAGAGTGAAGAGCACGAAGGGTGTTACCATGCCTCATTTTGCATATTGATATCATTTATTGAGTGAATATGAGGAAAAAAGCACGAAGGATGATGTCGTGCACATGCTTATTTATTATGATCAAATGAGGATGAAAGTAAAAGCATGAAAGGTGATGTCGTGTACTTGTATTTATCTGATATGGTGAGGATGAGAGTAAAAGCACGAATGGTGATACCGTACAAGTTTGTTGAATTCGTTGTTTTACTAAATATTTTGGTAATGTGAATCTTGACTTGGGGATTTGTTGCTCCTTTTGGAAAGAGGTTTACTTTATGATTCTTTATTTGCTGTACCGTCTATTGTCCCCTATACTTGCCCCTATCCCGTTATTTCATTTGACTTTTTACTTCTTATTCCTTTATATATATATATATATATATATATAACTGCACAGGTTTATTGTAGGTGTCTTGTTTAGCCTCGTCACTAATTCGTCGAGGTTAGGCTCGACACTTACGGAGTACATTGGGTCGGTTGTACTCATACTATACTTCTGTACTTCGGATCCTGACATCGGTACCAGCGGAGCCTCGAGAGGTGCTTAGCAGATACTACGTTGGTGATTCGAGGTAGAGCTACATCCAGTCCGCGGGCCTTGAGTCATTATCTTACCTCTATTATACTGTTTCCACTTTATCTGGACAGTGTTGCATTTCTTTCATAACCTTGTCTTTAGTTTGACCTAGAAGTTCATGTACTTGTGACACCAAATCTTGGGGTGGTTTACGTTAGTTATTGGTTTTAGAGCTTTATTATGTTATCACATAGCTGACTTTACATTATGTTATTGATCAGTAGTCAGATATTTATTACTTTTCTTTTCGTATTATTTGTTGTGTTGGCTTGCCTAGCGAGCGGTGTTAGGGACCATCACGACCTGATTGGTTGAGAATTTGGGTCGTGTCGTCATGACAATGGTAATCTACATTAGTTAGTAGTTTCTGATCATATTCATGATCCCTTTTCAAACACTAAAGTCTCTTGTCCTAAATTATACCTTTTTATGTTGTTTAACAATCCTAGAGCCCTTCTCGTGCTATCAATACAACCTCTAGATTTCCCTTCGTTAGAAATTCGTGACATCTATTTTAAATTCGAAGGTATTCCCTATTTTTTCCAGCAATTCACCTTTTGGGCTCAGATCTGGATATTGCGTTTGGATAGAAAACTATTTATTTTTGGTGGTTTTAGGAAATTTGACTTCGGGTTTGTGTTTGGATATGGCTTTTGGTAAAAGATATCACTAAATCCCTAAGCAATTTTTTAGGCCTTCAAATGGATGAAAATTAAAAGAATTGGTTGAAGAGAAACAACAAATATTTTGTTGAAGAAAAAAGAAAGTGGGAGTCTAAAGTGTAAAGTGGAGATGTAACTAGTACTTCACCAGCCACTTTAGCGGCGGAGGGGCTATCCTGACAATTTGAGACCCCAATTTGGTTTGGTTGTGGGAACAAGTTTAGGTTAGAAAGTTTGGTATAAGAAACAAGCACCCTCAATGTGAAGTCATAACGTGACACTCAATCTGGGACTGAGCATGGCTAGGTTTAGATGAAAGCATAATGGTTTTTTACTGATTAGTGAAGGAACAAAAATGGTTTAACTGCTTTCTTTTCAGTTATGGACGTCAACCTCCTGATTATAAAATAACAAGAACTAATATTGACCTATAATAGCAAGAGGACCAGAAGTCCAGAACAATATCATAATTACCTTTGAAGTAACAAGGACAATTACACGACCATATGCATAGACGACACTGTTAAAGCTTCCTGTTTTGTTCACACACAGGGACACAACTTATAAAATTGAAATCCAGAATCACAGTCAATATCCTTATATGTTTGGGCAAAGCTCAAATAGTAGAATATAATCAATATAGTGATATGCACTAATCAACTGCTGCATCAAGAACCCACAATTTTCTACAAGCATAAACATATACAAACCCCCAACATCAGCCCCCGACCCATGCCCCTCCCGAAAGAGAAAAGGAAAAAGAGAAAGAAGTAAAAACAATGACATCATAAGAGACTCCGAAAGAATCCCAGTTGAAGTACTTCAAGATTTTACCTTCTGTGCAAACATGGCAATGTTGATGGATTGTGGACATGTTGAATCACTGATAGGCTTAATTAATTCATCTGCTTTCACTCCGCACAAGGAAAAGTAACATACATATATCAAACAACAATATATTTCTTGCACCTCCTGAAGTTTATTCCCAAAACTGTTCAAAAATATAGGTCAAAGCAACTAAATACGTGACTTAAATATGGGAGGTAGAAAATGGTTTCAACAAGAAAAATCATTAAAGCTACAAGAGATAGGGCTAATAATCTAAGAGATGAGTATCCAGGTACCTGACATTTTCTTTTGTACCAGTTATAGTTCTGATTCGTCTGGCTATTTCTATTTCATATTTTCGGTAAGCCTGTTAAGAACAAACTTGTGTTACTATAGGATATCAGAAGTACCCCAAATCCGGATTGTGGGGTGGTAGTAGTAGTTGTTGTATAAAAACATCAGAACTTACTTAACCCAAATTAACATCCTTAGGATCTCAAATAGAACTATGGACCTCTGTACGCTAAGATGGAATATAAGAATTCAAAATGTATCTGATGACATTCCACCTAAACAAGTAACTATTTCTGTTTCTTTTATTAAAAAATGACCACATTAGTCTGAAGGTGCAAGTAGCATGCATTTAGGGTAAAATGAGAGAAGATCACTTGAGATGGTACGGTGGTGTCCTTCATCGACCTACAGATGCATCGGTCCATAGGTATGAAATTATGGGGAGTGAAGGTGTTAAAAAGAGGAGGTAGACCTAAAATATAAGGAGGGAAGTTGTCTTAAAAGACCTACAATTACCTGGAATCAATCAAGAGTTGGCTAAAGATAGGACACAATGGAAGAAAAAAATCCATATAGGTGATATTTACTACTTGGAACAAGTTTTAGTTTTGTTAGTACGTCAATTTCGGACCTATTGCTTTTCTAGGAGTATTTTGACCTTATCATAGATTTCTATGCCAGTAAGAAATAATGTTGTCGAGTTGAGGGATTTTGAGACATAAGCTTCTATAAGAGGAAAGCAAATCATGGACGCGACTCTCATTACTAATGAATGTTTTAGATTCAAGACAGAAAAGCAACAAGCGGTGTATTTATACAAGTTAGACATTGAGAAAGCTTATGATATGTCAACTGGAACTTTCTGATGAACATGCTTTAGGATTTGGGATTTGGTAGAAGATGGATCGAGTGGATTTCCTGCATCAGTATAGTTAGATATTCTGTCCTTCTTAATGGGAAACCAGTGGGGTTTTTGTTTCCAGCTCACAGAGGTATACGACAAGGAGATCCTCTTTCTCCTTTTTTACTAGTGATGGAATGTTTTAGTAAATGCTATCTGTTACATATGTGAATCGAGGGATAAGAGGATTTAGAGTCAAAATAGTAACCAAAATGCCATTGAAATATCACATTTATTGTAAGCTGATGATACTATGTTGTGTGATATGGAGATTGAGAAACTCAGGCATCTGCAGCTCAAATTTGTATATTTTGAAGAAATTTATGGTCTTCATGTTAACTAGAGAATAAGCTTTTCATATCCAGTTAATGCCATCACAAATTGCAGCAGAACCACTAGAACTTTAGGATGTCAGGTTGGCACTCGGCCAACTGTCTATTTGGGATTGCCTTTACGGGCCAAGCATAGAGCTAATAGTATATGGGATGCGGTCTTGGAGAAATGTGAAAGAAGGCTAGTAAGATGGAAGTAGTATTTATCAAAGGAGGAAGATTGGTACTAGTTAACAGTGTGCTGGGCTCAATATATGTGATGTCTCTTTTCTCTTTGCCTACTAAGATTGAGAAAAGAATTGACAAGCTACAAAGGAACTTTATTTGGCAAGGTAATAAAGACTAAGGGCAACCCGGTACACTAAGCTCTTGCTATGTGCGGGGTCTGGATAAGTGTCGGACCACAAGGGTCTATTGTACGCAGTCTTACCTTGCATTTCTGCAAGAGGTTGTTTCTACGGCTCGAACCCGTGACCTCCTGGTTCATTACTTTATTGAATAAAACCTATCGAGGCTAAGGAAAATAGTGGACTGAGGATTAAAACCTCAAAAAACACAATAAAAGCTTGTTGATGAAGTGGCTATGGAGATATAATTCGGAGGTTGATGCCCTTTGAGTTGGTGTGATTAAAAACAAAAATGGAGTTGAGAATCAATGGTGTAGCAGAGAAGTAAAAGCTGCATATAGAGTCTCAATTTGGAGAATAATTCGAGCTCACTGGTCTTGTTTCACATCTAGAATAGGGTTCAAGGTGGGCAATGGGATGAGGATATCCTTTTGGAAGGATATGTGGATTGGAAATGAGCCTTTTTTTTTTTGAGAAGGTAACATTTATGTGTATTAATATATAACAGTACATAGGTTGTTCTGAAACCATATTTACAAGAGAACAAAAGGAAAGACTACTGAACTACAGTCCTAGCAGTATTCTAAAACTTCTAGGATTGATACAGTATCTTTTGGCCACTTCTGTTTACACCAAAAATAAAAAAGGTCACAATTCATTTTGATCTTCTACACTGAATTACTACTGTCCTCAAAATATCTAAAGTTCCTCTCCTTCTAGATTGTCCACCATATACATGCAGGGGCAGTCCTCCATCTATCTTTGTTTCTAGCTCCAATTCTAGTTTCATCTCAACTAGTGAGAACCTCAGTAATCTTAGAGGGCATTGTCCATGAGATACCTCTGAGATTAATGAATATCTTCCATAGTTGATCTGTAATCCTGCAGTGTAAAAATAGATGGCTAAGTATCTTAGATGTTT
Organism: Nicotiana tomentosiformis; assembly: GCF_000390325.3. NCBI lineage: Eukaryota > Viridiplantae > Streptophyta > Magnoliopsida > Solanales > Solanaceae > Nicotiana > Nicotiana tomentosiformis. Next base: position 36,399,058 of record NC_090821.1, read on the forward strand.
CCCCACATAGAAAGCACCTAGAGCATAGTGGGATCCTTCTTTTTATGAGACTATCCTGGGTCAGAACCGCCTCCTTTGCTAGTAACCAAGTGAAATAAGATACCTTATAAGGTATCTTGACTTTCCAGATATGCTTCCATGGTCAATTAATAATCTGTAGGTTAATGTAATTAAGCATCTTGTATGCAACATTTACCTTATAGATGCCTCTGTTGTGGCCCTTGCACCATAGTGAATCCCTTCCATTCTGAAGGCCTTTGAAGACATCCAGTTGCTTGTACAACTCATTCATTATAGTCCGTTCCCAATCATTCAGCATTCTGCTAAGTATCAGATCCCAACCTTAAGGAGTCCACATTTCAGCTATTGTCTTTTGTTGGTGTTGAGCTAAGCCATACATATCAGGGAATAGTTCCATCAAACTTCCAGATCCCAACCAATTATCCTTCCAGAAGGAAGTTTTGGTGCCATTTTCCACTTTGATGTAGGATTGGCTCTTCACTGTAGGCCAAAGTGTTCTGATAGATCTCCATAAGCTAACCCCATATACTGTGTTGACTTCCTTTGAAACCCAGTTGTTTTCTTCTCCAAATTTAGCCTTAATGACATCAATCCATAGGGTTTGAGGTTCTTGAGAGAATCTCCATAACCACTTCATCTTAAGGGCCTTGCGTTGATTCTTCAAATTTCTGATGCCTAGCCCACATTTGTCTTTGCCAATAAGGAGAGATTTCCATTTCACTAAGTGAAACCCTTTTTTTTCTTTTTTTCCTTGCCAAAAGAAAGATCTTCTGAGTCTATCCAATCTCTGAATGACACTTTCAGGGATGTAAAAGAGTGATATCATATAAGTAGGAAGTGAGTCAAGTACTGAATTGATCAGAATCAGTCATTCTCCCATAAATAGATACCGTGCTTTCCATCTGGATAACTTCTTCTCACATTTTTCAATGACTGTGTTTCATATCTCCTGGACTTAGACTTAACACCTAGAGGCATGCCAAGATAGATAGCAGGAAGAGATCCTACTGCACCTCCCAGTATTAGTGACAGTTGCTCCATCTTAGGTACTACATTAATTAGGAAAATGTGGCTCTTTTTCCAATTGATGTGGAGTTCTGAGATACCTTCAAACAAAACCGGTATAACTCTCAAATACCTCAACTGCTCCTCTTTTGCATCACAAAAAATTAGGGTGTCATCAGCATATTGAAGATGTGTAATCTCCAGGTTGTTGTTTCCAATTCTTGTTACTTCAAAGCCTTTGATCCATCCATTGGTTTTTGCAGTTTTGACCATATTGTTCAGACCCTCCATAACTATTATAAAAAGAAAAGGAAATAAAGGATCTCCTTGTCTTAAACCTCTCTCTGTGTGCAGGGAAGAAGCCTTCAGGGGACCCATTAATGAGAAAAGAGAATTTAACTGAAGTTATACAAGCACTCACCCAGTTGATCCATTTCTTCCCAAAACTCATTAGTTCCAACATTTTCAGCTAGAATCTCCAATTGACATGATCGTATGCCTTCTCAATTTCTAGTTTGCACATAATTCCTGCCTTTTTTAGTTTGTTTCTTGAATCTACTGATTCATTAGCTATTAGAACAATATCCATTATTTGTCTTCCTTTGATAAAAACCATTTGCTGTGCATCCACCATTTTATCTATCACCCTTTTGAGTTTCTCTGTTAGAACCTTTGAAGGCAGCTTATAAAAACTGCCTATTAAACTTATAGGCCTAAAATTCCTTAATTCCTTAGCTCAAATATTCTTAGGAATTAAAGCAATATATGTTGCATTGAAACTCCTTTCAAACAATTCTTGAGAGTGGAAATTATAAAAAGCCTCCATAATATCTTGCTTCAAAACATTCCAGCATTTGATAAAGAAACCCATTGTGTAGCCATCAGGCTTTGGAGCCTTATCTACTGCACATAGCTTCAGACATGTCAAAACTTCTTGTTCCTCAAAGTTGCTTTGTAAAAGCTCATTTTTTTTCTTCTGATATTGTGGGACTGTTGTCAAAGTTAACTTCAGGTCTCCATTCCATAGCCTCTGTATAAAGATTCTTGTAGAATTCAATGATCTCAGACTTGATTCTCCCTGGTTCCTCAATTGTTTCATCATTCACCACTAATTGATCAATGTTTTTGCATCTCTTATGAGCATTAGCAGTTTGGTGAACGAATTTAGTGTTTCTGTCTCCTTCCTTAAGCCAAAGAGCCCAAAATCTTTGCCTCCGTGCAATTTCTTCATTTTTCAGGTGTTCCTCATAATCCATGAGTATAGATGTCTTCCTCACAGATTCCTCCTCTGTCAATGCTCTTGTTTCTTGTGTAGAATCAAAGGCTTCCAGTTATTTTAGCAGGTTGGATTTTGTACCCCCAAATTTCCCTGGCTACTTCTGCTCCATTCTATGAGCTTGCGCTTTAGAGCTTTATATTTGCATGCTAATATATAGTCTGGCCTCTCATAAAATTCAAATGATGTCCACCATTCTCTGATCCTGTCTACAAACCCTTCAGTGTTCAGCAACCATCAATTATCAAATTTAAAGTAGGATTTGGTTTGCTCCTAAGAACCACATTGTAATGAGACTGGAACATGATATGATATCGGTCTTTGGAGGAGAACTTGTTTTATGCTCCTGAATCTGTCATCCCAATCTTCTGAAATTAGGATTCTGTCAATGACCTGATTGTCTCCTTTGAACCAAGTAAAGGCCCCCCCTTCTAATTGGAGATCAATAAGCTCCATGTCTTCTATAAAATTTGAGAACTCCACCATAGCTCTAGATCTTCTGTTACAATTCCTTTTTTCAAAAGGAAACGTAGTGACATTGAAATCACCACATACATCCCAAGGCCCTTCCATTAATCCTCTTACTGCTCCTATTTCCTCCCAAACAGCTCTCATTTCAATGTTGCAATTAGGAGCATATACTCCTGTGACATGACATGTGAAATTATGCAAAAGAGCCTTAAATTTACATGTCAGAGTATAGGCTCCTATCTGTAGCACCTCTCTTCTCCAAACTCTACAATTCCATAGCATTGCAATACCCGATCTGGTGCCACTAGCTTCCAAGCATTCATACTCGTCTCCCTCCCCAAATCTGGCTAATAACCTTCTTTATATCCCCCTCTAATTTTGTTTCCTGAAAGCAAATAATATCTGTCTTCCACTCCAGTACTAAACTTTTTATAATTTTCCTCTTAGCCAAATCGTTCAAATTCCTAACATTCCATGATACTAAATTGATCGTCATAATTCAATAGCTGGCAGATTGTTCCCCCTACTCTTCTTTTTCTATTACTTTTGAACTTGACATCAAAAGAAACTAAATCTTTCAACTCTTTCTTACCTTTGAATCTAGTCTTTTTGACTTCTGATTCCGGTTCCATCCTTCTAATTTGTTTGCAGCTATCGATTTGCAAAAGAAGCTCCAAAGCTTCTTCTTCATGACCCTGAAAATCCACCCCAAACATCTTACTCAACCTGAGTAAATTCTGGTGTACCCAAAGTATTGCATTCATCTCTTTTGAGGGAATGAATTGTGATGCTGAACTGAGATAGGAATAACAACTTCGACTCTCTAATCTTCACCATTAATCTCCGAGTTGAATTGGCTCAATTGTTGTTGTTGCCCAAGTTCGTCCCTTGGCTGGTCTTCCCCCACTTTGATTATGGCCATAGCATCTTCTGCCTTTTTTCCCTGTATCCCTGTCCTAATTTCTTCTTCTGGCCTCATGCAAATTATTGAATTCACAGCGTAACTACCAATTCTTTCGATTGTCTCGAAGTTTAGTGGTTAAACTGTTTAGATATTCCTTCTAGTTCGAGTAAGAAGTTGCCCAGTTCTTCTAAACATGAGTCAATCATTTTATCTTCTGTGGGCCTTAGTTGAAAGTCATAAAAAATGACTTGGGCCGAAAAATCTGGCCCAATTAGAGTTACAAAGCCAACGTTCGTTTCACTAAAGGAGCCCAATAATTTCCCTTCCCCCAATCCATCTGCATGCCTAGCACATGCCTTCTCATTTATTTTAAAATAAATGTCATTACACCCCACGTGGTCCACAGCTGTCTGACTGTCCTGCTCCCCTACTACGTAGGAAGTCTTTGCCCTATGGTTTTTAAGAATCTTCGACCCATTGTATTCTCCGTTGGTCTTCAGCATCTTCGACAACTTCGTCTTCTTCGGCAACCCTAATTCAAAACGAGTTTGTTTTTCCGCCCAGATTGGGATAAAATATTTTACCCCATCTCTCTCAATGGTAACCTCAGATGGTATATTCCGTCCATCGCCTGCTATTTCAATCCTAGCCCATTTCAGATGATTCTTAAGTTCTGTCTCTTCCTCTGTAGCTATCTACCCACCGTATAGTTCTCTAATTTCTCTGAAGATCTTTTGTTTCCACAAATGCAGAGGTACTCCCATTGCTCTGATCCAGGTGGTCTTGACTGAAAGGGAGTTGGGTATACATTCAGCAATGGGGTTCCACCATTCCAGGTAAAACCTATGTTTCTTCCATCTCCATTCTCCTTGGATGATCTGTTCAGCCATGTTCCTGTTTGAGAATTCGAAAAGATTCGAATTTCCAGTCATGTCGTACATATTCACCCCAAAGACTTTGCTCCATGAGGCAGAGACCCATTTCCTGATATCTGCTAAAGTGGGTCTCTCCTTGACTTCCTTCCTAAAATATCCAATGATACATCTTTTCAAAAGTCCAGTGTCCTTCACTCCAGATATTTCTGCAATCTTTATAACTCCATTTAATGAGTTTTCATTTACTCCACAAGGAGTGTTGTACTTCCATTTACTCTCTTGGACTGCTTTGGCATATGGGTAGTTTATTTCAGTAACTCTGGGTGGTACTGGGATATTCAATTGAGAATCACATTTAATAAAACTTTCTATCTTGAATGCTACATCCTTCCATCCCGCATTTATGACTGACTCAGGTATGATAATAACTGATCTAGCTACCCCTTGTAGTGACAAGATGCTCATATACCTTCTGTGTTCATTGTACTTCCTGGTACAGAAGTATTCTGAAATCCTGTCTTTTGTTTTCCATCTCCTTACCATATTCTTTGGTCTTTCGATGCCTCTTTGAGTACAAAACACATCCATTCCATAATCTTTTTGCTCATAGTTGATCGTTTCATCATTGTTCCGACTTCTCTCCACCCAGTCAAACCATGTGTCTTTGTTGGAATACCATTTGGTAATGTCAAAGGATTTGAAACCAGCATTAAAATAGATTCTGCTTTCCCCCATTACAAGTCTTATTTCTTGCTATAAGAACAATAAAGGGTGTTGGAGTAGTAGTCTTCACAGTGGGTGAAGACTAGTATAGGAAGAATTTTAAGAAGAAAAAGTTAATTTTCGGTGAAAGAATCTACCGGAAAAGGTTGTTCTATAGTCCTAGAAAGTAGGAGAGAGAAAGATCTCTGGATCTGTGTCTGGGAGCATTTTTAGCGGTACTCGGTGTAGTAGATAACCAAGTGAGAGACAGAATTTCCAATGACGATTGGAAATGAGCCTTTATTAGACTTATTTCTTGATCTATCTTTATTGGCAGCAAACGTTTTATCTTTTGTGGCAGAAAATAGAGAAAATGGGACTTGGAATACAATCTTCAGAAAGAGGTTCAATGACAAGGAGATCGACAGGGCTACAAAATTTTACAACCACTTAAGCACATTCAAACAACTTACTGATTCAGAAGATGGCATCACAACAGTAATGGAATGTTTACTGTGTCTTCTGGGAAGCAAATCTGGAATACAAAAGCCCCTCTCAGGGTAGCTTGTTTTACCTGGATAGTGAGCAAAGAAGCTTGTCTTACTTACGAGAATTTACAAAAAAGAGGGTCGGCTCTATGCAGTAATTGCTTCCTATGCGGGAAACAACTCTAGAGTATTCGTCATTTGGTTTTGCATTGCCAAGTTACTGTCCAACTGTGGTAGCTTTTATGAACATAATTGGTCTGCAGTGGGTAATGCCTAGTTCAACAACTGATTTGCTTAGCTGCTGGAACATAATTGGCCTTAGTAATGGCAAACTTAGATGGTGTAACACGATACCTTGTATTTGCTGCATTATTTGGACCGAAAGGAATAGAAGATTCTTTGAAGACTCTTGCTAATTCTATCATTAGGATAAAATACAGATGTATTATTTTGTTTTGCACATGGTGTAGAATGGAGAATGTAAATGATGCAGAATCAGTCCTACAAATTTTAGAAGCCTTAAAGGATTAGAAGGGGCAAACTTTTGCTGTTTTTGCTTCTGTAAATACTGTTCACCTGTTGCAACACATCTTTTGTGGTTGTTTATATACAACACTACCTTATCTTTCCAAAAAACAAAAACAGTAAAAATATAATTATTACTATTATTTATATATACCTAACTTATTTTTTACTTTTATTTTTATTTGGTATGAAGATGACATGAGATGAGATTAAATGGAGAAACATGGTCACGAGGATTCATATAGCCAACCTCAACTTGTTTCGGACTGAGACATAGTTGTTTTTGTTGTTTATTTCAGCTAGAAGAAGACTCAAATGAACTTATCAAAATGTCTCACTAACTTTTTCAAACATGCAAGGATAGCATAGTTAAATATAAGCAGTTTCAATAACTTGGAACTGCAACTCCTATAACACAAATGGATGGGTAAATGATAATGTTTGTAGGGAAAGAGTTAACTTTTAAAAGTCAATACTTCCACTGTAACATGAAATGTGAGACTACTTTATTCACCGACCACGGAGTTTAAGATGTTATTTTGACTTTTTTTAATATATTAGTAGTGGTGAAAGAAAAATATGAAAACTAATTAGTCTGATATAGCAAAAACACATCAATGTATATAGTTCAATGGCTTTTAACTCTAGCAACTGTGCAAGTCAAATAGAATAGCAATATTAATAAAATGGTGTCAAACATTTGGGATATCCAAATGGAAGAAAGCCACATAAATTAGGATAGAGGGAGTAACTGTTTAGGAAACCCCATTCCCGAGCCTCTGCAAAGAACACTTAACTTTATGCAGCAAGAAGCATAATAATCTGATAAATCTGCAATGAAATTTCAAATATTGTTTTGCAAGGTTACCTTGTTAGAACCCGATCCTAGTGCTTCATTCTGTGAAGCTATTTCATTGTAAATCATCAATCTTTTCTCCTCCAGCTTTTGAGCATTTTCTGACGCCCTGATTGTATTTTCTGATATATCCAAAATTGCAAACTTGAAATCTACGCATATATTTACAAGCACTAGAAATAGAAAGAAAAACAATATCTAAATGTTTCATCTTGCCACTTGGAGGTTGGCGTATCATACACTATTTGATAAAAGGATATCATCCAGTTGACTGTATAAAAAGTAGTAAAAGTTTTGACAATAACTTTTTAATATTTAGTGCTTCATCCAAACAAGAGCCTTTAGTGCAGAAGCGGCCTTCATGTTAGGTTGGGGAAGTACATATGGTGCTCTCCGACCCAGTAAAAGGGCTTTGTATGATAGAAAGTGCTGAATTTTATCCGAGGTTACAGCAGCAAAGCCACTATCTCATCAGGTTAGTCGAAATCCTTCAGTTTGACAAAATAATATTTCAAATGGTTTAGCATTCAGTTCAGTATCTGAATCATTGTCCACAAACAGAACCAATTTCATCAGCAGAGTTGGAAACATTCTAGACAAGATGTCCATTTTGCAATATTAGTTACCAGTACTACAGGTTGTGAACCAAGCAGTAAGCTGCCAGAAATTATCAAAGCCATATGTTTGTGCTTGCCCAAACTAATATTTGTTATTCCACGTATAGGAATTTTGTTGAGGGAGTTCTTGGTGCAGAGCTCCTTTGGCCTGAGTTTGATGGAGAAGTGACAGAATTCCAAACTAATATTTGTTAGTTGACTATGCGATCATGTTATATTTATTTTGTGATACTAAAACTGCACATTTTGTTTAATTGGAGGTCAGATGTGCTCAGCCAAATAATACAGGGACCAAAATTATTTTTTTTCCCTTACTTCATTCGTATAGTAACTGATTTAGTAGTAAACTGCATTTTGTGGCAGACTGAAGTTGAAGGCTGCCAAAACTTGCATGGCGTCGGAGAAGGTTGGGCATGGATAGCAAGATTCTTAAATGTTCTCCCAACAAATTTATATACTGCAGCTGCCTTGCAGGATTTTCTTGAAGTAAGTTGAAGCTCTTTCTCAGTTCTTTTTATGTAAATGAAATGGGGTTGGAGTTAAAAGAAAATGTCTTGGTTACCCAGATGGCAGGTTTTGCTCTACACAAAAGATATAAGACACAATTCAGAAAGATATTGGATATCATTGCTAAAGATTTTCTAACTGCATTGAAAGATCGAGGTGATGCAAAGTTGAACAAGGTGATTGTGAATATCCGGAACTATATAGAGTCAAATCAGTTCCTGAAGGAACCTGAAGGCGGGCGCCTCAGGAGTAACTTGGAATCACACAATTTCACTCCAGAGTCGGCTCATCAACAGCAGTATGGTTACCAACAGAATAGATACTATTGCTAGTTCCGTACTGTAGAAAACTTTGGTCCCTTCTTCTTTTCCTTCAGTTACTGAAAATTTGTTTCAAGTCTAATGATATCATTAAGATGCTATGTTCCCATAATTTGAATATGTAACTCCTGTATCATTTGTATATCGTTAACGATTGTAAAAGGAAGTTTTGTACCGCTATTTCTACACTTCCATTTTTCACTCCATAGAATCTTAGGCCAAGGGCAAGTCACTGTAAGGGAAAACATAGAATTATGATTGGTTGATATAAGAGTTAACTTAAGATTATTATATAAAGTTTTACTAATAATCAAGCTCTTTGCATTTCCTTCTGCGGTGATAGAAAGACTAAGCTAGCGTTTGGCCATAGATTCCCAAATTTGTTCTGAAAAATCTGATTTGGGTGGAGTTTGGTTTGAAGATGAAAATGTGTTTACACATCAGTTTTCAAAATATATTTCCCAAATTTATTTTGGAAAAACATGAAACATGACTTATACCCACAAGTTTTAAAAATTATCACAAATACCCAACAATATCATTATCCATAACATTCATTATATTATCGCAAACCATAGTCTTGAACATAAAAATATTTGATACAAAATTATCATTTTTATAATGAACTACATGATACACTATCAGGTAACCGAGAAGATGAAGTAACATTGTTACAAAATAATAAATGGTGGGCTCTTTTATAAAATATAAAAGTTTGGGCAATTTTAAAAAAATGTAATAGTGATATTTTGTCCCAAAATCAGCTATTGAGCTGGTTTTGGGATTTGAGATTTGGGATTTGGGATTTTGCCAAAATGTAGGTAAAATCTATGTCCAAACACGTGTTTGCCAAATAAAATCTAAATTTATTTTGGCAAAATCTATGGCCAAACGGGTCCTAAATGTTTTGTTTGAGTCAATTATTTTTCTTCATTCAGATTTTCATTTTGATACTGAAAGGTATTACCTTGGACGGCCTTGATAATACTGAATAATATCCAAATTGCATGTGATGGAGTAAATGACTTGGTTAGTCCTGATGAACGATTAAGAAGACATGTGAAGTAAGAGTGGTAACTTTATCCCCTTTGAGTTAAAAGCATTTTTAGTTTGAATCAGAATTGTTTTAGCTACGTTCTTGTTCAAGCTTTAAGTTGGACACAAGGGTATTCAGAAATTTTTTAAGATGTATAATATCTAAGTTTGGAAGGTAGTATGAATGTTTGGAAGAGCTAAGAGGTATCATGAAATAAATTGGAACTTGTTCAAGAGAAGAAAGCGAACATGATCGCACATGTCCCAACTTTAAAGGATCATATATTCTAATGTGTAATGAATTGAACTATGATCCATATACCAAATAAAATCTCTCTGAGTCTAGTTTTGAAAACTTCAAATTGTTCGTCATTCCGACATTCCTACAAAGTGTTAGGGCTTTTTTGCTGAAGGGCAGCAGAGTAGTAACTTGACCCTCGAGCCAACAGTGACCAACCATGGCAGCCGACCGTGGCCATGGTTGAACCATGACGAACTTTAGATTGTGGCTTCAAAGGAAGGCCTAAGGGACCAGGCCAACTGTGGCCACATATCCAAATTGTGGCAATGGTTTACCCTAGGCCTATAAAAGATCCAAAAACATATTTTTTTCTCATTCGTAACACCACAAGTAGTTAGGATTTGTTCTATTCAAGGAGGTATCGATCCAAGATCATTTTTCAATGCCTAAAGGGATCTTTTAACGTGATTGAGTTGGATTAGTGCTCTCCAACATAGATTTTAACAAGATTTCATCTTGAAATCCTTAGATTATCTTCAAGAACTCAAGAGGTGAAGAACTAGAATTTTTTCAAAAAGGTAATTCCCGTCACTTTTAATAATAAAATTAGATCTTTACGATATATTATGACTATAGAATGTACGAATTGATGAAAATCAAGGGTATAAGTAAACATAAGCCCTAAATGGCTAAATGAGATTTTGATGAAGGAATTAGATTAATGAATAGTTTGGGTTAACATGTTTAGCCGCTTAAATTGTAGATTTCGAAGAGTCAACTATGCAAGGTTGTTGAGAAAAAACTTGGATAGTTATTTTAAGGTAAGTTGAGTTTATAATTCCCTAAGTCAAGAGCTTAATAAGAAAATGCATAAGAAGGAAACTGTTTGACAAGAAAGTACTTGATTGATTCATAAATGTAAATGTTTAAATTGCTTGTTTGAAAACCCTTGATTGCTTAAATACTATGAATCCATCTATAGTTCATAATACTGATTATCTTACAAATTGAATTGCCTTGCTAACTTAGCTAGCTTGGAGTATCATAAGTGATTGAACCTCTTGTTTGATTTGATTATTGTTATGCCATTGCTTGTATTCATTTAGTTGCAACTTAGATAAATGTCATCACATACTCTATGTGAGAAGTAAGCAACCTTCCTGGGTGTGAGTTGCGTAGTTGCCAAGGTTAACTACCCTACACTCACATGTGCTCCACATTTAGATCCAGATTAAGATAGAAAAAATATCGTTAACCTTCTCGAGTTTAAAAGCTATCAGGGTCGGGGAATTGGACATCCATCCTCACACTTGCAGGTTTCATTGATTGTTCAGATTTATCTATTTGGGAAAAATGACCAACCTCTCAAAGTGTAAAATTCGCTAGTATTGAGATATGGGACAACATCCTCACACTTGCTGGTGCAACTCTTGGTCAGACATGATCTTCGAAATAATTAAATTCAGCTAAATTCAGATTTAATGCACACCTCAGATTTCATGAATTAGTTTCAATTATAGGTTTCAGTTTTAAGTTTAGTTCTCAGAATCCGTTTCGGCTTTCAGATTATTTAATAGTAGTTATGTGAATTGTCTGCTCTACTTATTGCATTTTTTATTATACTTATGTATAACGCATGTCCGTCTTGTCCTCTACTTAGGGGTTGTCAATAAGACTTATTGGGTATTCTTGGAGGTACTTAGCCCTTAGCTTGCCACATCGTGTGATAGGCATTGAGTGTGCAGGTGACAAAGCACGTGGCTAGATTTCAAACTTCTTGTAGATCCAATAGATAGACTCCGTTCATTCCTTCCAGCGGTAGTTGGTTATTTTTTGGACTTTCATTTATTTCATTCCATGGGGATGCACCAGAGACATAATTCTTAGTTTTAGAACATAGAAGCTCATGACTATCATTGGTTACCAAATGAAATCACTCTGAGTCTAGTTTTAAAAACTTCAAATTGTTCGTCATTCCGAAATTCCTACAAAAGATTATGGCCTTTTTGCTGACGGACAACAGAGTAGTAACCTGAACCTCGAGCCAACAGTGGCCAACAGTTCAAACCATGGTGGCCGACCGTGGCCATTGTTGAACCGTGGCGAACTTCAGCTTGTGGCTTCGAAGGAAGGCCTAAGGGACCAAGCGAACAGTGGCCACAGATCCAAACTGTGGCAACGACTTACCCTAGGCCTATAAAAGGTCCAAAAACGTATTTTATTTCTCATTCGTAACACCACAAGTAGTTAGGATTTGTTCTATCCAGGAAGGTATTGACCCAAGATCATTTTTAATGCCTAAAGGGAGCTTTTAACATTGATTGATGTTGGATTAGTGCTCCACAACATAGATTTTAACAAGATTTCATCTTGAAATTCTTAGATTATCTTCAAGAATTCAAGAGGTGAAGAACTAGGATTTTTCCCAAAAGGTAATTCATATTACTTTTAATATTAAAATTAGATCTTTATGATATATTATGACTATAGAATGTACGAATTGATGGACATCAAGGGTAGAAGCAACCATAAGCCCTAAATAGCTAAATGAGATTTTGATGAAGGAATTGGATTAATGAATTGTTTGGGTTAACATGTTTAGCCGCTTAAATTATAGATTCCGAAGAGTTAACTATGTGAGGTTGTTGAGAAAAAACTTGGATAGTTATTTTAAGGTAAGTTGAGTTTAAATTCCCTAAGTCAAGAGCTTAATAAGAAAATGCTTAAGAAGAAAACTGTTTGACAAGAAAGTACCTCATTGATTCTTAAGTGTAAATATTTTGATTGCTTGTTTGAAAACCCTTGATTGCTTAAATACTATGAATCCCTCTCTAGTTCGTAATACTGATTATCTTACACAAATTGAATTGCCTTGGTAACTTAGCTAGCTCAGAGTATCATAAGTGATTGAGCCTCTTGTATGATTTAATTTTTGCTATGTCATTGCTTGTATTTATTTAGTTGCAGCTTAGATAAATGTGATCACATACTGTATGTGAGAAGTAGCCAACCTTCTTGGGTGTGAGTTGCGCAGTTGCCAGGGTTAAGTACCCTACACTCACATGTGCTCCAAGTTTAGATCCAGATTAAGAAAGGAAAAATATGATTAACCTTCTCGAGTTTAAAAGCTTCCAGGGCCAGGGAATGGGACATACATCCTCACACTTGCAGCTTTCATTGATTGTTCAGATTTATCTATTTGGCAAAAGTGACAAACCTCTCCGAGTGTAAAAGTCGCTAGTGCCGAGGTATGGGACAACATCCTCACACTTGCAGGTGCAACTCTTGGTCAGACATGATCTTCAAAATAATTAAATTTAGCTAAATTCAGATTTAATGCATACCTCAGATTTCATGAATTACTTTCAATTGTAGCATTCAGTTTTAAGTTTAGTTCTCAGAATCAGCTTCAGATTTTAGATTATTTAATAGTAGTTATGTGAATTGTCTGCTATACATATTGCATTTTTATTATAATTATGTATAGCCTATGCCAGTCTTGTCCACTCCTTAGGGGTTGTCAATAAGACTTATTGGGTATCCTTGGAGGTACTTAGCCCTTCGCTTCCCACATCATGTGATAGGCGTTGAGTGTGCAAGTGACAAAGTTCGTGGTCAGATTTCAAACTTCTTGTAAATCCAATAGATAGACTCCGTTCATTCCTTCCAGCGGTAGTTGACTATTTTTTGACTTTCATTTATTTCATTCCATGGGAATGCAACAAAGACATTATTCATAGTTTTAGTACTTAGAGGCTCATGACTATCATTGATGGGGTTATCCATATACAAAATGAAAGCTCTCTGAGTCTAGTTTTGAAAACTTCAAATTGTTCATCATTCCGACATTCTTACAAAAAGTTATGGCCTTTTTGCTGACGGACAGCAGAGTAGTAACCTGAACCTTGAGCCATCAGTGGCCAACAGTTCAAACCATGATGGCCGACCGTGGCCATTGTTGAACCGTGGCGAACTTCAGCTTATGGCTTCGAAGGAAGGCCTAAGGGACCAGGCGAACAGTGGCCACAGATCCAAAAACGTGTTTTATTTCTCATTCGTAACACCACAATTAGTTAGGATTTATTCTATTCAAGGAGGTATCGACCCAAGATCATTTTTCAATGCCTAAAGGGAGCTTTTAACGTGATTGATGTTGGATTAGTGCTCCACAACATAGATTTTAACAAGATTTCATCTTGAAATTCTTAGATTATCTTCAAGAATTCAAGAGGTGAAGAACTAGGATTTTTCCAAAAAGGTAATTCTTGTTACTTTTAATATTAAATTTAGATCTTTACGATATATTATGACTATAGAATGTACGAATTGATGGTCATCATGGGTAGAAGCAACCATAAGCCGTAAATAGCTAAAAGAGATTTTGATGAAGGAATTGGATTAATGAATAGTTTGGGTTAACATGTTTAGCCGCTTAAATTATAGATTCCGAAGAGTTAACTATGCGAGGTTGTTGAGAAAAAAAGTTGCATAGTTATTTTAAGGTAAGTTGAGTTTATAATTCCCTAAGTCAATAGCTTAATAAGAAAGTGCTTAAGAAGAAAACTGTTTGACAAGAAAGTACCTGATTGATTCTTAAGTGTAAATATTTTGATTGCTTGTTTGAAAACCCTTGATTGCTTAAATACTATGAATCTATCTCAAGTTCATAATACTAATTATCTTACACAAATTGAATTGCCTTGGTAACTTAGCTAGCTTAGAGTATCATAAGTGATTGAAACGTTTGTATGATTTGATTATTGTTATGTCATTGCTTGTATTCATTTAGTTGCAGCTTAGATAAATTTGATCACATACTGTATGTGAGAAGTAGCCAACCTTCTTGGGTGTGAGTTGCGTAGTTGACAGGGTTAAGTACCCTACACTCACATGTGCTCCACGTTTAGATCCAGATTAAGAAAGGAAAAATATGGTTAACCTTCTCGAGTTTAAAAGCTTCCAGGGCCGGAGAATGAGACATCCATCCTCACACTTGTAGGTTTCATTGATTGTTCAGATTTATCTATTTGGGAAAAGTGACCAACCTCTCCGAGTGTAAAAATTGCTAGTGCTGAGGTATGTGACAACATCCTCACACTTGAAGGTGCAACTCTTGGTCAGACATGATCTTCAAAATAATTAAATTAAGCTACATTCAGATTCAATGCACACCTCAGATTTCATGAATTAGTTTCAATTATAGCTTTCAGTTTTAAGTTTTGTTCTCAGAATATGTTTCATATTTCATATTATTTAATAGTATTTATGTGAATTGTCTGCTATACTTATTGCATTTTTATTATACTTATGTATAGCCCATGCCAGTCTTGTCCACTCCTTAGGGGTTGTCAATAAGACTTATTGGGTATCCTTGGAGGTACTTAGCCCTTCGCTTCCCACATCGTGTGATAGGCGTTCAGTGTGCAGGTGACAAAGCTCGTGGCTGGATTTCAAACTTCTTGTAGATCCAATAGATAGACTCCGTTCATTCCTTCCAACGATAGTTGATTATTTTTTGACTTTCATTTATTTCATTGCATGGGGATGCACCGAAGATATTATTCTTAGTTTTAGTACTTAGAGGCTCATGACTATCATTGGTGGGTTATACATATACAAAATAAAAGACCTTTGAGTCTAGTTTTGAAAACTTCAAATTGTTCATCATTCCGAAATTCCTACAAAAGGTTATGGCCTTTTATCTGACGGACAGCAGAGTAGTAACCTGAACCTCGAGCCAATAGTGACCAACAGTTCAAACCATGGTGGCCGATCGTGGCTATTGTTGAACCGTGGCGAACTTCAGCTTGTGGATTTGAAGGAAGGCCTAAGGGACCAAGCCAACAATGGCCACAAATCCAAACTGTGGCAACGACTTACCCTAGGCCTATAAAAGTTCCAAAAACGTGTTTATTTTCTCATTCGTAACACCACAAGTAGTTAGGATTTGTTATATTCAGGGAGGTATTGACCCAAGATCATTTTTCAATGCCAAAAGGGAGATTTTAACATGATTGATGTTGGATTAGTGCTCCACAACATAGATTTTAACAAGATTTCATCTTGAAATTCTTAGATTATCTTCAAGAATTCAAGAGGTAAAGAACTAGGATTTTTCCAAAAAGGTAATTCCCGTTACTTTTAATATTAAAATTAGATCTTTACGATATATTATGACTATAGAATGTACGAATTGATGGACATCATGGGTAGAAGCAACCATAAGCCCTAAATAGCTAAAAGAGATTTTGATGAAGGAATTGGATTAATGAATAGTTTGGGTTAACATGTTTAGCCGCTTAAATTGTAGATTCCGAAAAGTTAACTATGCAAGGTTGTTGATAAAAAAAGTTGGATAGTTATTTTAAGGTAAGTTGAGTTTATAATTCTTTAAGTTAAGAGCTTAATAAGAAAATGCTAAAGAAGAAAATTGTTTGACAACAAAGTACCTGATTGATTCTTAAGTGTAAATATTTTGATTGCTTGTTTGAAAATCCTTGATTGCTTAAATACTATGAATCCATCTCTAGTTCATAATACTGATTATCTTACACAAATTGAATTACCTTGGTAACTTAGCTAGCTCAGAGTATCATAAGTGATTGAACCTCTTGTATGATTTGATTATTGTTATGTCATTGCTTGTTTCATTTAGTTGCAGCTTAGATAAATGTGATCACATACTGTATGTGAGAAGTAGCCAACCTTCTTGGGTGTGAGTTGCGTAGTTGCCAGGGTTAAGTACCTTACACTCACATGTGCTCCACATTTAGATCCAGATTAAGAAAGGAAAAATATGGTTAACCTTCTCGAGTTTAAAAGCTTCCAGGGCCAGGGAATGGGACATCCATCCTCACACTTGCAGGTTTCATTGATTGTTTATATTTATCTATTTGGGAATAGTGACCAACCTCTTCAAGTGTAAAGGTCGCTAGTGCTGAGGTATGTGACAACATCCTCACACTTGAAGGTGCAACTCTTGGTCAGACATGATCTTCGAAATAATTAAATTTAGCTAAATTCAGATTCAATGCATACCTCAGATTTCATGAATTAGTTTCAATTATAGCTTTTAGTTTTAAGTTTTGTTCTCAGAATCAGTTTCAGATTTCATATTATTTGATAGTAGTTATGTGAATTGTCTGCTATACTTATTGCATTTTTATTATACATACGTATAGCCCATGCCAGTCTTGTCCACTCCTTCGGGGTTGTCAATAAGACATATTGGGTATCTTTGGAGGTACTTAGCCCTTCGCTTTCTACATCGTGTGATAGGCGTTGAGTGTGCAGGTGACAAAGCTTGTGGCTAGATTTCTAACTTCTTGTAGATCCAATAGGTAGACTCCGTTCATTCCTTCCAACGGTAGTTGACTATTTTTTAACTTTCATTTACTTCATTCCATGGGGATGCACCGAAGATATTATTCTTAGTTTTAGTACATAGAGGCTCATGACTATTATTGGTGCGTTAGCCATATACCAAATGAAAGCTCTCTGAGTCTAGTTTTGAAAACTTTAAATTGTTCGTCATTCCGACATTCCTACAAAAGGTTATGGCCTTTTTGCTGAAGGGCAGCAGAGTAGTAACCTGACCCTCGCGCCAACAGTAACCAATGGTTCAAACAATGGAGGCCGAATGTGGCCATGGTTGAACCATGGCGAACTACAGCTTGTAGCTTCGAAGGAAGGCCTAAGGGACCAGGCCACCCGTGGCCACGGATCCAAACGGTGGAAACAGTTTACCCTAGGCCTATAAAAGGTCCAAAAATGTGTTTCTTTTCTCATTCGAAACATCACAAGTAGTTAGGATTTGTTCTATTCAGGGAGGTATTGACCCAAGATCATTTTTCAATGCCTAAAGGGAGATTTTAACATGATTGATGTTGGATTAGTGCTCCACAACATAGATTTTAACAAGATTTCATCTTAAAATTCTTAGATTATCTTCAAGAATTCAAGAGGTGAAAATTAGGATTTTTCCAAAAAGGTAATTCCTGTTACTTTTAATATTAAAATTAGATCTTTACGATATATTATGACTATAGAATGTACGAATTGATGGGCAACATGGGTAGAAGCAACCATGAGCCCTAAATAGCTAAAAGAGATTTTGATGAAGTAATTGGATTAATGAATAATTTGGGTTAACATGTTGAGCCGCTTAAATTATAGATTCCCAAGAGTTAACTATGCGAGGTTGTTGAGAAAAAAAGTTGGATAGTTTTTTTAAGTTAAGTTGAGTTTATAATTCCCTAAGTCAAGAGCGTAATAAGAAAATGCTTAAGAAGAAAACTGTTTGACAAGAAAGTACCTGATTGATTCTTAAGTGTAAATATTTTGATTGCTTGTTTGAAAACCCTTGATTGCTTAAATACTATGAATCTATCTCTAGTTCATAATACTGATTATCTTACACAAATTGAATTGCCTTGGTAACTTAGCTATCATGGTCATGTCATATGGTACCTTGTATGGCACTAGTCCATAAATACGGGGTATTATAGCTTGGACCGTATTTTATCCCAAATTGACAATCTTTAACGAATCTTATTTTCTATGATTTGTTTACCCTCTAACCTTCACGGTACTTACTTATCACTTGTTAAAAATAGCACAAATACTTATAAACTCAAAAATAATATCATCCTTGAACTAATGTCAATTATCTTATGACAAATCCAACATACAATACTACGGGGTGTAACATCGTCGAAATACTGCGGAGCGTAATATCGACGTAATATTGTGAGGTGTAACATCATTCCCCCCTTTGGAACATTTGTCCTCTAATGTTGGCTGATGTATTTATCGGTCTCATAACTGGATAGCCCTTACGAATGGTTTTAATACTATCCTTGCCATTTAGGCAACTGTTCTGTGAATATATCCAAAGGCTAGGGCAATCCCCCCTTTAGTCCTCTTTCTCACACCACGACTTGTGGTCGAAATCCTTCCAATCTCGTAAATGTTGCTACCTTCTATCATGCAGCCTGTACGACTCTGACCTTGTAAGTACGCCTATGCGACTCTTCTCTCTTTTTTCCTTTAGCTTTTAGCCAATCTCCAGGCCTCACTTTGTAAACATTTATAAAATTATGAAAAGCTATCCCTCTGGGAGTCTATGGTTGTACTGAAGTTCTTTGCTCGGTACTTTGTCGAAATTACTACTATTGCTATATCTTGTTTCATAGCCTTGGTTATCTATCCTTATAGATTTACTACATCTAGGTAGGTCATACTATATCCTAACTCTTACTTCAATTTATTATTATCGAGGTTTGCTAGCCAACTCCAGGTTACTCTCTCGCTGCTTAGCATATGTGTATAAATCTAAGTACCTTTAATGCTTCCTCATTACTGTTCATCTTAAGAATGACAGTCTGATCTTATCTCATACTGTTGAACGTTTATCCATCTATTATTGATTCACCTTAATGATGATCTATAATCTACCACTGATAACTTGACCTCCTATGTAATACTGCCGCTAGGGCTCACGTCTCATCGGGGAACATCTGAAGTGATTAGACTGATCCACCCAGGGGCGATACTATACTTAAATAACCATATTTCATAGCATCCCAATGTGATTCATCTTATGGGGGGGGGGGTATTCTAATCCCGTGGAGTCCATGAAATCCTTTTTTTTTTCAAATCACTACTCAATCGAAGGCCTAAATGTCATCCTTTATCTATCACATTTACACCCTTATTCTACTACCAGGGCAACATTTCATCTCTTCTAAATGCTATTAGTCTTAGACTCCTTTGAATTCATTCAGGTTATACTGAGTATTCTATAACTTAGAGAAACCATCAGCTCTCTTATTTTCATGGGCTTAATCTCGCAGACTTATCCATTCTTATCCCCTTCTCACTCGTCTTTCCTTATCCTTACTCATGTCTTCCTAAAACCTTGTCGCTCTGCCATACTTTCGCTTACGACCTACATATATATATTTATACTGCTCGCAACCTTCCTTCAATTTGCTTGCACCATAGATTTCCCTATGTTATTTTGGAACATCAAGCGAGACATCACATCGTCTCTAACTCTTCTTTATTCTCTTAACTGGACTTCTCGGTACTTAGAAACCATAGGCTGGAAGATATGTCCACTAATGACACCGCTATAATTCCTGGATACTGAATCCCAGCATTTCTAGCCCTCTATCAGAAGTATGGATTATTCACAACCTTCTGCACCTGAGTATCTCATACGTTGTTCACCTTTACCTTACTTACCTTTAAATCTCACATCGTATCTTCTATCTCTTTCATAATCCCCTTCCACATAGGTATAATTCACATCCACAACTTGATGCTCCACTGTAATACTTGCACTTCTGGTGCATACACAATCCGGTTGGAGCTATATACTGACTTCTTATGAGGCTGGTACTCTTTTAACCGGCTTTATCTTACTTCCCACGCATGCCGGAATTTTTGTGCAACTCATATGGTCTCGAATATTATCTTTGGTTTCACTTCCCGCTCATTAGCCACGATAGGTGTCACTTCCTTATGGAGTGCATACGATATTATTGTGAGACTGCTGTTACAAGACCATTCCTTCTTCAAGTTACTATGCTTAGGTTGAAGCCTTCTTCCTTTATTTCCTTAGCTAATCTTTTGTTGTATTACTTGGGGGAGGACCCTCTGACTCTGGTAAAGCTGCGAGCTTATCACAGCGTATACTCGATGGATTTTTTTTTGATGTTCTTCCTCGCCTATAATTGTCCATAGTTACTTACCTCCACACCCTTGTGCTTGTAGGGTTGTTTCTGAGCTGATAATTTGATTGTCTTCCCAATGGCACTGTCTTTTATTTCCGTTACACTCATACAGTACCTTTAACTACCCCAACTCCTATCTGAATATATCTCAAGGATTACAATGTCATAACTGAAAGGCTGAATTCATTATGTCGGGGTTCACTATGTTTATCTTGCACGATTTGCGGATTTGTCTGTATCCTCTTGTCTAGCCAGAAATAGGCTCTTCCTGAATTAACTACTAACTACTCGTTGGCCCATTCTCATATCAATATTCCGCGTAATCTTTCTTAGGTTATTTCATTTGTCTTAACTTACCTCTCGCACTGGCTCCTTATTTATCAATAACATCTCGGGCAGTAACCCTTACTTCCTCTCCTTGACGTCGTGTTTGCATAATGTTCTTGAATCGTAGCATATCTGTAGGATTTGAATAAGTGCAATCTCCTCCCTTTCTCATTTTTATCGCATTCTTTCTTTATCATTCCATAGTTATTAAAACCACTTAACTCTGACTTAATGCCATATAACTCCATATTCCCCCCCTTTAGGAGAGTACTAAGATTTAGTGATGCGACGATCTACCTATAGATGTTTTACCTCTTCATCTTTAGCATCTTTTCACATCATCGATGACCCTTACTCGCCTTGCGATAATCCTTCTGTACCAAGGATAACGCAATTCCTTACTCACGAGGGAGACACCTAGTGTAATTGGCACACATAGTCCCTTAAGCTTAACTTTGTTCACATTGCTTGCTCTTGGGAAGCGTTTACTTGAATGACCTTTAAAGGTTATTCTTCTGTCGTTCATTCTATTATCGCCGGAACGCAATCTCTGAAATTCTCATGATGCCGACTATTTTCAAATCACTCAGTCCCTAATTCATGTTTAGTTTATCTTGTTCACCAGCCCATACTGATTCCTATTACTCTGGTGTCTAACTTTTTGTCCGGGTAGTCGCGTTGGAGTCACGAACTTATTTCTCGAAATGAGGATATAAGTTGATGGCCTATACTCTTTTGTTGTCTCAAGGCCTGTCACCTCTCATCTTTCCTTTACTTGACTATAGACTCTGTAATACTATCATTTTTTTGATCTACCGTTGTCATTCATGTATCACATCTTACTCATAATGCTTCATTATCTCTCTTCTTATTTCCCTGCTAATATTTCTGTCTATCATTTTATTCTGAAAACTTCAACAAGACATTCTTTTCCTTTTAGCTCCCCTTGCTCCATCCACTGGCTCTTTGGGTTGCCTAACTTTCTCTCTCTACTAGGGACGGGAGCCACACTAAGGTAATATTTATCCCTTCCAGGCTTCCGGTGCCTATCTTTGCATATCTAGCTATACTATTCTAGAGTGCACCATCTGGGTATCTCACAAGGAGATCTATTAGCGCATTCACAATATCCTTCGAAAATGTGAACTAACACAGACAATCTATCCACCATTTTGGGTTACTCTAACCCCAGTCGGATCCTGATATCCCGTCCTTCACTTAAACTATATCTGTTAGCTCCCATAAGTCATAACTGAGATAGGTGTGTCCGATTGTACATACATCTGTTATTGTTGAAGGTAACTCAAAATGCTTATATCTCTCTACCTGAATTGTAAATAGTGATAATATTCATTAACTAGTTAACTGGGCACCTCGTACCCTTCTTCACCTTGCTTCTTTTTATTTTTGAAACTTGTATCTATCTTTTGAATCTCTCATTGCTTTTCACCATATGGGTGGATAGATATTCTTGCCTTAAGGCTCATTATCAAGAAGCTTACACGTCTTAGTACATACATATTCTGCTGAAGACCTCACATTTATCCATCGTAAGAATGATGCAAAATCTAGTTTCTCTATCTCAACTCTTCCACAACCACATGCAATCTCTTACCAACTGTCTTTTGGATGTAGGTATTGTCTTATTATGAATAAAATAGAATTTAGGAGTTTGAATTCTTACAAGTGAGCTCTACCACACGATCTAGAGTAAGAAGAAAGAGTGACAGTCCTAAATGCCCTATAGCCTCCTGCTTATAAGTATGGTGCACAGCACACCCATAAACAAGACTCTACTAGACACGACTTGTAGACTCCCTAGGACAGAACTGCTCTGATACCACTTTTGTCACGACCCAAACCAATGGGCCGTGACGGGCACCCAGTGCCTAACTAAACTGAGTACCAACGTAACATATCTATCATATCATACTATCATTGGTAAATGAGCCGAAAAGGCTATCGTGAGATAACTAAAATAAAACATGAGGGAAATACTAGACATAGGATGACCTAACATGATATACCGACTTATACATATGACATACGGGCCTATAAGGCCATCATGATCCTTTAAATACTCAAAACATAGGCCGACAAGGCCATACAAGTATCCATATACATGACATATGTCTACAAGCCTCTAAGAGTAGATAAATACCATAAAGGTCGGGACAGGGCCCTGCCATACCAATCAATACATGTCCAAATCATACTGACCAAATGAGCAACTCCGGAGCAAATGGAGCGCACAACCACCATCCGCTCAGCTAATAGCCTACTTGGAGGACTCTCAACCTATCTATCGGGACCTGCGGGCATGAAACAAAGCATCCCCAGGCAAAAGGGACGTCAGTACAAATAAAGTACCGAGTATGTAAGGCAGGAAAAACCGTATACAATAAACATGAAAGAAACATGCAGTAAAGGACTCAACTTGTAAGTATGAATAACTCTGTGAATCATGAATTATTTATAATGTCAAGCATATGTGTATAAATGTCATACCATGTATAGGTATATGCGTACATTATATCATCAAACCTCTAAGGGCATCCCATCATATCATCTCGGCCACTATGGGCAAAATCATCAACGGATACCAACTGATCAGGTGGTGATGCGTATATAACGTCGTAACCTTTCCCCATATCCCATATACATATAATATATGCGTATATAACGCCATCTGGTCATGGGTCAATATACATGCATAAATGAATGAAATGCATAAAAAGTAAGTTAATAAGATTTCTGGGAATGTCATAAGATCAACATGCCTTCGGATAAACTTTATCAACTACGTATTTTTCTGAGACCCATGAACAGAAGATATAATAATAAGACATATGGAGAATCAAGAACATAGGCACCCCAGTGCTTCTACGAATAGAGACATTTATGAAAGTTGTGCGTTTAGTCGTTTTATTTGTATCATATGGATCATGCCAAAAATAAAGAAGGGATAGCCTTAACATACCTGAGCCAATTCTCTTGATAATCCCTCTAACACACGCCAATCGCTATGAAACACATAACGACGAGATCGAAATAGGGAAAAATCCTTATGATATTCTTGAGAAAGATTGCACTGTACTTCCTTAGAATCGCAAATCTTAGGTTGCTATAGTATTATGAAGTTTCATACGAATTCATTTTTGAGACTACATACGTTACTTAGCAACATACATCTCCTTCGTAATGATATAGGAAGGTCTCATAAAATTATGGGTTGTGGGCCCCACTATTGTGATGACTTAGCCAAAAAGTTTCCTAAATATGCCACCTAGTCTTATGAACCAAGAGTCATTGCTTAGTCTTAGCAATTAAATCCCTTGCAGCCACGTTGGGGGTTATGTTTCCTCCAAACTTTTCCACCAATTTCCAATTACATGGTTAATCTCCCATTAAACCAATAATTAACCAATTTTTCCCATAATTAACTAATATCCTAATTTACTTAAAATACTAATCACTTTTAACACACTTTATATACCTTACTATCATGGTCATGTGGTACCTTGTATGGTACTAGTCCATAAATACGGGGTATTATAGCTTGGACCATATTTTATCCCAAATTGACAATCTTTAACGAATCTTATTTTCTTTGATTTGTTTACCCTCTAACCTTCACGGTACTTACTTATCACCTGTTAAAAATATCATAAATACTTATAACCTCAAAAATAATCTCATCCTTGAACTGATGTCAATTATCTTATGACAAATCCAACGTACAATACTACGGGGTGTAACATCGTCGAAATACTGCGGAGCGTAACATCGATGTAATATTGTGAGGTGTAACATCATGCCCCCCTTTGGAACATCCATCCTCGAATGTTGACTGATGCACTTATCGGTCTCATAACTGGATAGCTCTTACGAATGGTTTTAATACTGTCCTTGCCATTTAGGCAGCTGTTCTGTGAATAAATCCAAAGGCCAGGGCAATCCCCCCTTTAGGCCTCTTTCTTACACCACGACTTGTGGTCGGAATCCTTCCAATCTCGTAACTGTTGCTACCTTCTATCATGCAGCCTGTACGACTCTGACCTTGTAAGTGCACCTATGCGACTCTTCTCTCCTTTTTCTTATAGATTTTAGCCAATCTCCAGGCCTCACTTTATAAACATATACAAAATTATGAAAATCTGTCCCTCTGGGCGTCTATGGTTGTACTGATGTTCTTTACTCGGTACTTTGTCGAATTTACGACTATTTCTATATCTTGTTTCATAGCCTTGGTTATCTATCCTTATAGATTTACTACATCTAGGTAGGTCATACTATATCCTAACTCTTACTTCAATTTATTATTATCGAGGTCTGCTACCCAACTCCAGGTTTCTCTCTCGCTGCTTATCATATGTGTATAAATCTCAGTCCTTTAATGCTTCCTTATTACTGTTCATCTTAAGAATGACAGTACTCTGATCTCATCTTATACTGTTGAACTTTTATCCATCTATTGTTGATTCACCTTAATGTTGATCTATAATCTACCACTAATAACTTGACCTCCTATGTAATAATGCCGCTAGGGCTCAAGTCTCATCGATGAACATTTGAAGTGATTAGACTGATCCACCTAGGGGCGACACTATACTTCAATAACCATATTCCATAGCATCCCAACGTGATTCATCTTATTGGGGGGGGGGTATTCTAATCTCGCGCCGTCCATGAAATCCTTTTTTTTTTCAAATCATTACTCAATCGAAGGCCCAAACGTCATCCTTTATCTATCATAATTACACCCTTATTCTACTACCAGAGTAGCATTCCATCTCTTCTAAATGCTATAAGTCTTAGACTCCTTTGAGTTCATTCAGGCTATACTGAGTTTTCTATAACTTAGAGAAACCATCAGCTCTCTTGTTTTCATGGGCTTAATCCCGCAGACTTATCCATTCTCGTCACCTTCTAACTCGCCTTTCCTTATCCTTACTCATGTCTTCCTAAAACCTTGTCGCTCTACCATACTTTAGCTTACGACCTACATATATCTATTTATACTACTCCCAACCTTCCTTTAATTTGCTTGCACCATAGATTTCCCTATGTTATTTTGGAACATCAAGCGAGACATCACATCATCTCAAACTCTTCTTTATTCTCTTAACTAGACATTTCGATACCTAGAAACCATAGGCTAGAAGATATGTCCACTAATGACACCGCAATAATTCCTTGATACTGAATCCCAGCTCTTCTAGACCTCTATCGGAAGTATGGATTATTCACAACCTTCTGTACCTGAGTATCTCATACGTTGTTCACCTTTACCTTACTTACCTTTAAATCTCACGTCGTATCTTCTATCTCTTTCATAATCCCCCTTCCTCATAGGCATACTTCACATCCACAAATTGAAGCTCCACTGTAATACTTGTACTTCTGGTGCATACACAATCCGGTGGGAGCTTTATACTAACTTCTTATGATGCTGGTACTCTTTTAGCTGGCTTTATCTTAGTTCCCACGTATGCCAGAATGTTTGTGCAACTCATATGATCTCGAATATTATCTTTGGTTTGCTTCCCGCTCATTAGCCACGATAGGTTCCACTTCCTTATGGAGTGCATACAATGTTGTAGTGAGACTGCTTTTACAAGACCATTTCTTCTTTAAGTTACTATGCTTAGGTTGAAGCCTTCTTTCTTTATTTCCTTAGCTAATCTTTTGTTGTATTACTTGGGGGAGGACCCTCTGACTCTTGTAAAGATGCGAGCTTATCACATCGTATACTCGATGGAAAGTTTTTTTTTGATGTTCTTCCTCGCCTATAATTGTCCGTAGTTACTTACCTCTACACCCTTGTGCTTGTAGGGTTGCTTCTGAGCTGATATTTTGATTATTTTCCCAGTGGCACTCTCTTTTATTTCCATAACACTCATACAGTACCTTTAACTACCCCAACTCCTATCTGAATATATCTCAAGGATTACAATTTCATAACTGCGAGGTTGAATTCACTATGTCGGGGTTCACTATGTTTATCTTGCACGATCTGCCGATTTGTCTGTATCCTCTTGCCTAGCCAAAACTAGGTTCTTCTTGAATTAACTACTAACTACTCGTTGGCCCATTCTCATATCAATATTTTGCGTAATCTTTCTTGGGTTATTTCCTTTGTCTTAACTTACCTCTCACACTGGCTCCTTATTTATCAATAACATCTCGGGCAGTAACCCTTACTTCCTCTCCTTGACATCATTTTTGCATAATGTTCTTCAATCGTAGCATATCTATAGGATTTGAATAAGTGCAATCTCCTCCCTTTCTCATTTTTATCGTATTATTCCTTTATCATTCCATAGTTATTAAAACCACTTAACTCTGACTTAATGCCACATCACTCCATATTCCCCTCTTCAGGGGAGTACTAAGATTTAGTGATGCGACGATCTACCTATAGATATTTTACCTCTTCATCTTTAGCGTCTTTTCACATCATCGATGACCCTTACTCACCTTGCGGTAATCCTTCTACACCAAGGATAACGAAATTCCTTACTCACGAGGGAGACACCTAGTGCAACTGGCACACAGAGTCACTTAAGCTTAACTTTGCTCACATTGCTTGCTTTAGGGAAGCATTTTCCTGAATGACCGTTAAAGGTTATTCTTCTGTCGTCCATTCTATTATCACCGTATTGCAATCTCTGAAATTCTCATGATGCCGACTATTTTCAAATCACTCAATCCCTAATTCATGTTTAGTTTATGTTGTTCACCAGCCCATACTGATTTCTATTACTGTGGTGTCTAACTTTTCGTTCTGGTAGTCGCGTTGGCGTCACGAACTTATTTCTCGAAATGAGGATATGACTTTATGGCCTATACTCTTTTGTTGTCTCAAGATCTATCACCTCTCGTCTTTTCCTTCACTTGACTATAGACTCTGTAATACTATTATTGTTTTGATATACCGTTGTCATCCATATATCACATCTTACTCATAATGCTTCATTATCTCTCTTCTTATTTCCTTACTAATATTTCTGTCTATCACTTTATTCTGAAAACTTCAACAAGACATTCCTTTTCTTTTAGCTCCCCTTGCTACATCCACTGGCTCTTTGGGTAGCCTAACTTTCTCTCTCTACTAGGGACAGGAGCCATACTAAGATAATATTTATCCCTTCCAGGCTTTCGGTGCCTATCTTTGCATATCTAGCTATACTATTCTAGAGTGCGCCATCTGGGTATATCACAAGGAGATCTATTGGCGCATTTACAATATCTTTCGGAAATGTCAACTAACGTAGACAATCCATCCACCATTTTGGGTTACTCTAACACCAGTCGGATCCTGATATCCCGTCCTTCTCTTAAACTATATCTGTTAGCTCCCATAAGGCATAACTGAGATGGGTGAGGCCGATTGTACATACATCTGTTATTGTTAAAGGTAACTCAAAATGCTTATATATCTCTACCTGAATTGTAAATACTGATAATCTTCATTAACTGGGCGCCTTGTACCCTTCTTCACCTTGCTTCTTTTTCTTGTTTAAACTTGTATCTACCTTTTGAATCTGTCATTGCTTTTCACCACATGGGTGGAAAGATATTCTTGCCTTAAGGCTCCTTATCAAGAAGCTTACATGTCTTAGTACATACATATTCTGTTGAAGACCTCACATTTATCCATCGTAAGAATGATGCAAAATCGAGTTTCTCTAATTCAACTCTTCCACAACCACATGCAATCTCTTACCAACTGTCTTTTGGATGTAGGTATCGTCTTATTACAAATAAAATAGAATTTAGGAGTTTGAATTCTTACAAGTGAGCTCTACCACACGATCTAGAGTAAGAAGAAAGTGTGACAGTCCTAAATGGCCTGTAGCCTCCTGCTTATAAGTGTGGTGCACAGCATACCCATAAACAAGACTCTACTAGACACGACTTGTAGACTCCCTAGGACAGAACTGCTCTGATACCACTTTTGGCACGACCCAAACCAATGGGCCGTGACGGGCACCCAGTGCCTAACTAAATTGAGTACCAACGTAACGTATTTGTCACATCATACTATCATAAATAAATGAGCCGGAAAGGCTGTCGTGAGATAACTAGAATAAAACATGAGGGAAATATTCGACATAGGATGACCTAACATGATATACCGACTTATACATATGACGTACGGGCCTATAAGGCCGTCATGATCCTTTAAATACTCAAAACATAGGCCGACAAGGCCATACAAGTATCCATATACATGACATCTGTCTACAAGCCTCTAAGAGTAGATAAGTACCATAAAGGTCGAGACAGGGCCCCGCCATACCAATCAATACATGTCCAAATCATACTAACCAAATAAGCAACTCCGGAGCAAATGGAGCGCACTACCATCATCCGCTGAGCTGATAGCCTACTTGGAGGACTCTCAACCTATCTATCGGGAACTATAGGCATGAAATGCAGCATCCCCAGGCAAAAGGGACGTCAGTACAAAAAAAAGTATTGAGTATGTAAGGCAGGAAAAGCCGTATACAATAGACATGAAAGAAACATTGAGTAAAGGACTCAACCTGTAAGTCTGAATAACTTTGTAAATCATGAAATATTTAAAATGTCATGCATATGTATATAAATATCATACCATGTATAAGTATATGCGTACATAATATCATCAAGCCTCTGAGGGCATCTCATCATATCATCTCGTCCACTATGGGCAAAATCATCAACGGATACCAGCTGATCAGGTGGTGATGCGTATATAACGCCGTAACTTTTCCCCATATCCCATATACATATAATATATGCGTATATAATGCCATCTAGTCATGGGTCAATATACATGTATAAATGAATGAAATGCATAAAAAGTAAGTTAATAATATTTCTCGAAATCTCATAAGATCAACATGCCTTCGGATAAACTTTATCAACTATGTATTTTTCTGAGACCCATGAACAGAAGATATAATAATAATACATATATAGAATAAAAAATATAGGCACCCCCAGTGCTTCTACGAATAGAGACATTTATGAAAGTTGTGCGTTTGCTCGTTTCGTTTGTATCATATGGATCATGCCAAAAAGAAAGAAGGGATAGCCTTAACATACCTGAGACGATTCTCTTAACAATCCCTCTAACACATGCCAATCGCGACGAAACATGTAACGACGAGATCGAAATACGGAAAAATCCGTATGATATTCTTGAGAAAGATTGCACCGTACTTCCTTAGAATCGCAAATCTTACGTTGCTATAGTATTATGAAGTTTCATACGAATTCATTTTTGAGACTACATACGTTACTTAGCAACATACATCTCCTTCTTAATGATATAGGAAGGTCTCTTAAAATTGTGGGTTGTGGGTCCCACTACTGTGATGACTTAGCCAAAAAGTTTCCTAAATATGCCACCTAGTCTTATGAACCAAGAGTCATTGCTTAGTCTTAGCAATTAAATCCCTTGCAGCCACGTTGGGGGTTATGTTTCCTCCAAACTTTTCCACCAGTTTCCAATTACATGGTTAATCTCCCATTAAACTAATAATTAACCAATTTTCTACACAATTAAGTAATATCCTAATTTACTTAAAATACTAATCACTTTTAACACACTTTATATACGTTACTATCATGGTCATGTGGTACCTTTTATAGCACTAGTCCATAAATACGGGGTATTATAGCTTGAACCGTATTTTATCCCAAATTGATAATCTTTAACGAATCTTATTTTCTTTGATTTGTTTACCCTCTAACCTTCACGATACTTACTTATCACCTGTTAAAAATAGCATAAATACTTATAACCTCAAAAATAATCTCATCCTTGAACTGATATCAATTATCTTATGACAAATCCAACGTACAATACTACGTGGTGTAACATCGTCGAAATATTGCGGAGCGTAACATCGACATAATACTGTGAGGTGTAACACAAATATTATTTTCTAAACTTTTGGTAGCAGTTTTTTAATACTTATGATGTGAGACTTGTTCATATTATGCCTATTTTAATAAGCTTAGCATCATGGTCAGCAAGTTAGATCAGGGTTCGCTTGACAGATAGGGAGGTTGAGTGCCATCACGTCCCAACCCAATTTCGGGGCATGACAAGAACGTTGCTAAAATTAATAATTTACCCTTTAAGCATCTCCCTTTTAATTTTTAGTACAAACTTGAATTATTCCCTATGTTTTAGTTTATGTAATATTATTTTCTTGTTAGTCCGTTTAAGAAAGAACGATACATTTTATTTCCCCCCTAATGAGATGTCCTTTTAGTCACATAATTGTTACGACATATTTAAGATCACACGCTTTAAAAATCTTATAAATTTACAAATGTTTTGGCATCTCAAAAGTGCAAGTTTTAAAATTTTTAATTTCTTCTTAAATCTCGAGCTTGATTTAGAATAATCTCGGAGGTTCTAAATTTTTGAGACTTTTGATAACTTACATCAAGTTTTAAGACAAAAGTGTAACGATTGATGTAAAAATTACACTTTCATTGTTAGTGTTTGTTATTTAAAATCATGTTTAAAAACAATCTTAAAGTTTTAGAATTATCACAAAGGCCCTAAATGGGCGCCACCCCCTCTAATAATAACGGGAAACCCTCTGAGCACCCATTGCTACTCCCAATCCCCATTCTCCATTCCCATTCATGCTCTTCTTCTTCTTCTTCTTCTTCTTCTTCTTCTTCTTCTTCTGTTCAATATTCTCTTTTTTATTCTTCAATCCTAACATTATTTTCCCACAGATCTTCTTCTTCGAAGTTCGTGTTCTTTGTTGAGAAAGATTGGTGCAAAAAGAGCAAGAACAATTGAAGATTGATGTAACGACCCAACCGGTCGTTTTGCTTTTTTAAATCTCGTTCCCCTATTTGAGACTTACTGTATGTGTTTTTCCTATTTTATAACTTGCAAGTGGAGTTGTTGGTTTGGTTCCATAAGGGTTCAAGTCGAATTCAAAACACCTAGTTCCATAGTAGTGGCCTAAGGTGGCCAAGTTTAACTTAAGTCAATATTTTGAGTAAACGATTTCGGAATTGGGATTTGAAGGTTCTAATAGGTTTGTATGGTAATTTTAGACTTGGGCGTATGTTCGGATCGAGTTTTGGGTGATCCAAAAGCGTTTCAGTGCTTATTATTGGAAGTTGGCATTTTGAAGGTTTTTGAATTCGCTAAATTTTACTTGTAGCACACTTTGGTGATATCAGATCCTGTTTGGTATTCCGAGCATGGGGATAGATTCATGTTGTCATATTGGACTAGGACCTTATGCTTCCAAAATAGAACTAAGTGTTCCAAATCACTCTCAAGACTTCCTGAAACCAAACCAACCAGTCCCGTAAGTCATAAAATATCAAAAAACCTATGGGAATCATCAAATAGGGGAAGTGAGCTCAAATACACAAAACGACCGTCCGATTCGTTACATTCTCCCCCACTTAAATAAATTTTCATCCTCGAATGGGTTTAGAATCATACCTGAAATGTCAAAAAGATGAGGATGTCTGCTCCACATATCATGCTCGGTCTCCCAAGTCTCTTTCTCGACCGATTGACCTCTCCACTAAACCTTCATTGATGCAATTTCTTTCGATCTCAACTTATGAACCTGCCTATATAAAATGGCCACTAGCTCCTATTTATAAGACAAATTCTCTTCTAACTGCATTGAACTGAAATCCAACACATTTGACTGATTTTCATGATACCTCTAAAGCATGGAAACATGAAATACCGGATGAACTCCCAACAAGTTGGGTGGAAAAGCAAGTTTGTAAGATACCTCACCATCTCTCTTCAAAACCTCAAATGGAGCAATATGCCGAGAGCTTAACTTGCACTTCTTCCCAAATATCATCACGCCATTCATAGGCGAAACTCTAAGAATAACGTTCGCACCCTCCATGAAAGCCACATCACAAACCTTCCTATCATCATAACTCTTTTGTCTGGACTGCGCTATACAAAGCTGCTTCTGAATCAACTTCACCTTCTCGAAAGAATCACAGACCAAATATGTGCCCAACAACCTAGGTTTACAAGGCTCAAACTAACAAATCGGAGAATAGCACTGACTCCCATATGATGCTTCATACGGATCCATATTAATAATATATTAGTAGTTGTTGTTGTAAGAAAACTCCGCCTAATGGTAAAAACTGATCCCACTGGCCTCTGAAATCAATAACATAGGCCATCAAAAAATCCTCAAGGATCTCGATGGTCGTTCGAACCATCCATTCGTCTGAGAGTGAAATGAAGTGCTCAACTCCACCTGCGTGCCTAACTCATGCTACACAACTCTCCAAAAGTGCGATGTTAATTGAGTGCCCCAATCTGATATAATAGAAACAGGCACACCACGCGAATGAACAATCTCTCTAATGTAGATCTACGACAACTTCTTTGAAGTGTAACAAGTTATGGCCGAAATGAAATTTGTAGATTTGGTCAATCTGTCCACAATAATCCGAATAGCATAAAATCTCCTCAAAGTCTATGGCAATCCTACCATAAAGTTCATAGTAATGCGCTCCCATTTCCACACTGGTATATTTGTCCCCTAAAGTAAACCACATGGCCTCTGATGTTCATATTTGATGTGTTGACAATTCAAACATCGCGAAGCATGCCCAACAAATGTTTTCTTCATCATCCGCCACCAATAATGCTACTTCAAGTCATGATACATCGTCGTAGTACCTATGTGAATAGAATACCGTGAACTATGAGCCTCGTTAAGAATCAACTCCCTCAAACCGTCCATATTAGGAAAACAGATATGACCCAGAAGTCGTAATATATTATCATCACCAATAGCCACCTCCTTAGCACCACATCACAACACCATATCCTTAAGGACAAGGAAATAGGGATTATCATACTGACGAGTCTTGATGCGCTCAAACAAGGACGAATGCACAACAACAAAAGAAAGAACTTTGTTAGGCTCATAATATTCAATCCCATGCATCTATTGGCCATAACCTAAATATCCATAGCCAAAGGTCTCTCTACAGCTGGAATAAATGCCAAACTCCCCATACTCTCCATCTTTCTACTCAAAGCATCCGCTACCATAATAGCCTTACCCGTATGATACAAGATAGTGATATCATAGTCCTTCAACAACTCCAACGACCTCTGCTGCCTCAAATTCAAATCCTTTTGCTTGAATAGATGTTGAAGACTCCGATGATCAGTGTAAACATCACAAGACACACCGTACAAGTAGTGCCTCCAAATCTTGAGCACGTGCATAGTAGCTACCAACTCCAAATCATGTACTAGATATTTCTTCCCATGGAACTTCAACTGGCAAGGTACATAGTCAATCACCCTACTGTCTTGCATCAACACACACCCAAGACCAACACGCAAAGTATCATAATAGACAAAATACATCCCCGATCCTGAAGGCAATACCAAAACTGGAACTGTAGTCAAAGCAGTATTGAGATTTTGAAAGCTCTCCTCACACTCGTCAAACCATCTGAACGGAGCGCCTTTCCGAGTCAACTTGGTCAATGGAGCTGAAATAGATGAAAAATTCTTCCACAAACCGACGATAGTAACCAGCCAAATTCAAGAAGCTCCTGATCTCTATAGCATTAAAAGGTCTAGACCGACTTTGAATTGCCTCAATCTTCTTCGGGTCAGCCTTGATCCCATCACTAGAAACCACGTAGCCTAAGAACTCCACCGAGTCCAATTAAAACTCATACTTGGAGAACTTAGCATACAACTTCCTCCCCCTCAAAATCTAAAGCAAAATCCACAAATGTTGCTTATGCTCCTAAGCACTATGGGAATATACCAAGATTTCATCAACGAACAAAATGAGAAAATAATCCAAATAAGGCTGGAACAACTGTTCATCAAATGCATAAAAACTGCTGGGGCATTAGTCAAATCAAATGACATCACCAAAAATGCATGATGCACATACGATTTTTGAAGGTCGTCTTAGGGATATTTGAAGCCCTGACCTTCAACTGGTAATAAACCGACCTCAAATCAATCTTCTAGAACACCCTGGCACCATGAACATGTTCAAATAAATCATCAAAGCGAGGCAATTGATACATGTTTTTGATAGTGACCTCTTTCAACTCCCTATTTCAATGCATATCCTCATATAACCATCATTCTTCTTCACAAACAACACCGACGCACCCCAAATAGAAACACTCAGCCTAATGAATCCTTTATCCAACAACTCCTGCAACTGCTCTTTAAACTCGTTCAACTTAGCTGGATCCATGCGATACGTTGGAATAGATCTTGGCTGATGTCATAACCAAAACTCCCACTGGAGCTATGACGGCACCTAACACTGCTTGCTAGGCAAGCCAATAGTTTCACAATAATTGTTTTTGACTTGGGAGTGAATTTTCACAATTTGGATTGGGTAAGTGTTTTTGACTCGGATTTGTTCATTATTCATTATTCCAACCTGGACCTAGAGAGCTCGGTTTGTGGTGATTATTCGAGGGATTTTCAAGGAAATCATCGGGGTAAGTGATTCTAATTTGGATTTGGCTATTATACATGAATCCATTATTATTTTTGTCATTTAATTAGTGATTTGAGTTGGAAAATTTGGGGAAAAATTATGTATCTTCTTAGACCAATTTTTGGTAATTTGGAAGGCGATTTGAAGTCGGATTTGAGTAATTCTTATATGGTTGGACTCGTTATAGAAAGGGTGTTAAGATTTTGTAATTTTGGTCGAGTTCCGAGACGCGGGCCTGGGGTTGACTTTTTGAGTTTACTTTTTTTTTCGCTTTAAAGATTGCAACTTTATTGTTCGGAATAGCTTCCTATAGTTTGTATTTATGGTATGAATTTATTTTGGCTAGATTTGAGCCGTTCTGAGTTTGATAATAGCGGGAAAGGCTTACTGGATTGAGTAAGCGTGTTTTGAGGTAAGTGTCTTGCTTAACTTTGTATGGGGGAATTACCCCTTATGATTGGTGTTGTTTTATGTTATGTCCGTACTCCGCAATCAACGACCACCGTGCCCGAAAATGCCTGAATATGCACATGAAGTGCAGGGTGTAGTGTGAGTACAACCAACTCAGTAAGTAACAAGACTAACAATTGGACTGAAAGTAGTGACGAGCTCAACAAGTACATTTTGATATAGAATTTACAGTACATAAATGTAGGCATGCTTTCAAGTTCAACAGATAACTCAATACAAGAAAAATGGATTAACTCAGAATGATATGATGAATGTTACATCTCTATATCTACATACCAATGTACATGATGTGTGGGTGCAATACAATGGAGTCTCGTGAACTCACACTATCAGAATACTCAATGACCCAGTACTGTATATGGCCAATCCATCACAGGAAAGATCTCTCCCTCAATATAAAGATCAACTAACAGTCAGTCACTCATTACTGTATAGGGCCAATTCAGCCCAGGGAAGATACATCCCTCAATATAAATAATTAGGCAAGATCCATGTCTAGGGAAGATCCATCCCTCAATATAAATAATTAGGCAAGATCCATGCACAGGGAAGATCCATCCCTCAATATAAATAATTAGGCAAGATCCATGCCCAGGGAAGATCCATCCCTCAATATAATATCAACTACGCTCATTGTGGGTGTGCAGACTCCAAGGGGGCTTCTTCAGCCCAAACCCTATAATGAGCCAAATCAAGGGATAAATCAATAAAACATGCTGTGGCATGCAGCCCGATCCCATGAATATCAGTCAAAATCAGGCCCTTGGCCTCACTCAGTTATTAACCTCTCCGGTCTCTTGGGCTCACAACATCATGAAAACTAGCCCGACATGATAATATGATGTATCAATGAATGAAAACAGAGACTGGGATATAATATGAAATAATAGATGTGACTGAGTTCATAATTGTGAATTAAACAAGTAATTGAATAGCAACATGACCTTGGTGGGATCCAAAAATATCAACACCTGGCCTAAGTATGATTTTAACATGAGTCTCAGCTCAATTTCTCTAACATGTGGAGGGTATGTGGGTATTGACATGATTATTAGATTATGCAACTCCATGGGAAACAATTAAGTCACAATTGTTATGGTGCATCCCCACACGCCCGTCACCTAGCATGTGTTTCACCTCCATACCAATCATATAACACAAAATTTAGGAATTTATACCCTCAGAACCAAGTTTAGAAGCGTTACTTACCTCAAATCGTACAAATCTCTCATCCAACACTCCCTTGCCTCGTGAATCGGCCTCCAAATACCTAGAATCTAGCCACAAACAGTTTGATACAATCAACACAGTCTAAAGGAATCAATTCCATAGGTAAATACTGAGCTATTAATAAAAAATCAAAAATTCGACCCCCGGGACCACGTCTCTAAATCCAATAAAAGTCATAAAATTCGTAGCCCATTCAACAACGAGTCTAACCATACCAAATTTACCAAAATCCGACACCAAATCGTCACTCAAATCCCCAAATTAAACTCTTGAAATCCCTAGCCTCAAATTCTTAATTTACACCTCAAAAACATGTAATATAGTCGGAATACTCAATGATAATTCAATATTATTGACTAAAAAGATCATAAGTGACTTACCTCAAGAATTCCCGTAATTTTCCTCTGAAAAATCACCCCAAACCGCGCATGATTGTTCAAAATGAAGAAAAATCATGAACCCTTGAATTTAAGGTTCTTATTCCTGAATTTATGTACATTATCCTAGTCTTATAAGCTATAGTATTCTCTCTTATCGGGACTTCATATTCAGTTTAGTATTATCTTCTTTCAGTCAACAGGGTAGAGGGTCTCTCTCTCTCTCTCTCTCTCTCTCTCTCTATATATATATATATATATATATATATATATATATATACATCTTACAGTATTTTTACCACCACCGAGCTATAATCGGTGGGCAGGCCCCTATTGGGCAACCTTTGATCAGATGGTAAGTTATATACCGAGCCTACTATGGTCGAGCGTGTATGAGCGAGTCTAGAATGGCCGAGATACAGAGCCTAGTATGGCCGAACACCTATGAGCGAGCCTACTACGGCAGAGCAGTTACGCATACCGAGCCTTATAGGGCCGGACAACTATTTTACTTATTATATTGAGAGAGATGAGTCAGTATCAACAGGTAAGAATATCTTCAATTATATTTGACTCCCAGGTAATTTCAGTTATTATATTATCATTTCAGTTATTATGTTGCCTTACATACTCGGTACATTATTTCATACTGACGTCCCTTTTGCTAGGGATACTGCATTTCATGCCTGCAGGTCCTGATAGATAGTTGGATAGACCTTCCCAGTAGACAAAGTCAACATCAGCTTGGTTGGTAAGCTCCACTTCCTCGGAGTTTCCAGGTGTATACCTTGGAGTCCATTTTATATATATAGGTTTGATGGGTAAGTCGAGGCCCTGTCCCGACCATGATACAGTTCAATTATCTCTAGAGGCTTGTAGAAGAGTCCTGTATATTTTTTATATTAGTATTGTGGCTTTACCAGCCCTATGTAGATGTTTAGTTTGGTATTGCTGGTTGTAGACATTTTTTTTAGATGATTCAGAATTTGGCCTCATCATCTTAAGTTGAGGGTGACCCCTCCAGAGTTCACAGTTACAGAGTGGTACGCTTCTGCCGAGTATGGCACCGGGACGCCTCTTCAGGTTTGGGGCGTGACAGCGTGGCTTCAAGTAGTTCCCCTATAAGCAACGCGTGTATCAAGCCCACCATATCTTACTGCATGCGTTTGAACCCCCAATCCTTATACCACCGCATGCGTATCAATATCATAACATAACACAACACGCATCTCAAGTGCCCGAAACCACAGCTTGCCAAAGAAATCAACAATGATAGTGTTTCCAAAACAAATAGCCCATGGCTCAACCACAATATGTACAAGAGTCTCAACAATAGCAACCGAAAGTGAATAACTCAACAAGAATTGTATTTCAACAAGATTACAACTTTGACTCAATGTGAATCACGGCCTTTATAACGTCAACACAAAATTCAAAATCAAGAATATTCTAAGAAATATTTAGTAAAAACTTTTCTAAAGCATAAATTGATAATTTGAGGGCCGATTTAAGATCGAATTTGGATGAAAAGTGTATATTTGGACTCGTATCGAAATGTATGTTCAGAATTTGTTAGTTTGGTCAGTGAGGTGTGAGCCCGGGGTTGACTTTTTGATTTTGATTAAAGATCTTAACTTTCTCATTTGGAATCAATTCCTATGGCTTTTATTGATGATATTAAGTTATTTTGGCGAGATTCGAGCCATCCGGAGGTTGATTCATGCGGGAAGGGCTTATTGGAGAATTTATTTGGCTTGCTTGAGGTAAGTATCTTACCTAAAATTGGTTAAGACACTAGTTGCCCGAGTTATTTGTGATAGCTACGTGCTATGGGTGGTGCACGTTGTGGGGTTAAGCCCATGTGCGTGCACAGGGGTATTTATTCATGCTCGGGGTAGTGCTTAGACTATGATATGCCTTGAGTTGATTGCTAAGCTCCATGCTATGTTGTTTCTCCTATCTGTACCCCTTTTGCGAGCTATTTGTACCATATTTGAGGTTAAATAGAGGTTAATCTCCTGATTGAACCGAATAAATTGCTATTTTCGTTATGTAATTGTGTGATCGAGCTGTGATAGCATACTTTGCACATGTCTACACCGTAGCATGTCACTTATAATAGTCCAAGAGTATGAAACTTGACATTCATTGATCATGTACATATATTCGTGTATATCTGCTTTCTGTGTGATATGTATTGGACTGGTAGCCTGTGACCATGCCGAGTGGATTGTGATATTGAGCATGTTACCATATCGGACGGATTGTGATATTGAGCATGTGACTACGCCGGGCGAATTGTTATATTGAGCCTATGGCCACGCCGAGCGGATTGTAATATTGGAACGTGAGTTGTCCGTGCAGCACGTGAGTTATATGTGCGGATTCGATATATTGATATTATTGCCACGTGAGTTATCCGTGTGCTTGATATTATTAGCACGGGGGTTGCCCTGCATCATATGAGTTATCCGTGCAGCATGTGGATATTGATCCATCCCCCCAGGGTCACCCTTTCATGTTCCTTCTTGATGGTGTACACGCGGTTATTGAGAAAATATGATCAGTGGTGGGGTACGATTATAGAAATATTGAGGAAAAGCTGGCCAGTATTTGATTTGGTTGTTGCATTTCATCTTTACTTGCAATTTTCTTGGTTGATTACCTGATTTATTTGCATATCTCCTTTATATGCTAGATTTTTAACTGAGTAGAGTATGTTAAGAGATTATATGTACCAAGGTGGTTCTTTATGATATTTATTACTTGCTCGTATTTTTGTTCCGTACTTGTTGAATTCATGAACCGCACAGGTGATTAGCAAGTATCATTTATAATTCTTGTTTCTATTACCTCGCCGAGGTTAGTTATGATACTTGCTGAGTACATGAGATAAGTTGTACTCATATTACACTCAGCACTTAATTGTGCAGATCTAGGTGTTGGACCAAGCCGCCAGTATCAGAGTTTTGCTTGCTGAGCTATCCGAGAGACGAGGTAGAGCTACATTTCGGCTGCAGTCTTGGCATCTTTTTTCATTTTGTATTGTCGCCTTTATTTCAGACAGCATTATTATTTAGCATTTCAGATTGGTATTTTCGTTTAGAGCTCTTAACTTTGTATTTACTAGTTCTAGGGGATTTACCATATATTGGCGTTATTATGTTATATTGGAGGCTTTAGACTTGTATTATTTTATTAATAATGTTATTATGATTCATCTTTGTTATGTTCGACTTGCCTAGCAAGTGTGTTAGGCGCCATCACACCTAATTGGTGATTTTGGATCATGACACTAGTGCTTGTGATGATGTGAAACTTTAACTGAACAATAATTTAGACTCTCCAGTCATGTTATATATACATGAACAATTTATAGGACATCAACCAATTCATCAGAGTATATCTGCATTTGATTTTTGTGTTTCAATTCAAAAGGAAATATATTTTATAACATGTTCTAAGGATTGGTGGTGTCAAACGTGAAAAAGCTAGTTGAATATGTGTCAGTAGAAAATTCATGAATATTTTCTGTGGAGAGAAAATTGGAAGGTTAAATTGCCAATTCTTATCCCTTTCACCTCTTCTAGGCCGTGAACCTCGTGAGAGGAACAACTTGCCAAAAATTTTCTGCTTTAGAGCTCTATTTTACCCCCCCCCCCCCCCACATGCACACACACGAGCTCCCTCTTTGTCCTGCTTCATGATTGACATCTTCATTTATTTTACTCCAGTTCTTGACCTCGTATTTTCCTTTATGTTTTATTATAAGGATAGGGTAGTCTCCACTCATTGAGTGTCCCCTATACTCATAGCATCATCTATGTACTATAAGTTGCCGGTGTAGTCGTTCGCAGCCTTTTTTGTTGACCAGGATTTATTCAAAGCCAATGAGGAGAAAGCTGTTGAAATGGTACAAAGTAGCAATCCTATGGTAAAAAATAAGGTATATATATGAACAATTTATATTACATCAACCAATTCATCAGAGTATATCTGCATTTGATTTTTGTGGTTCAATTCAAAAGTAAATATATTTTATAACCTGTTCTAAGGATTAGTGGTGTCAAACGTGGAAAAGCTAGTTGAATATGTGTCAGTAGAAAATTCATGATTATTTTCTGTGGAGAGAAAACTGGAAAGTTAAATTGCCAATTCTTATTCCTTTCACCTCTTCTAAGCCGTGAACCTCGTGAGAGGAACAACTTGCCAAAAATTTTCTGCTTTAGAGCTCTATTTTACCTCCCCCCCACGTGCACACACACAAGCTCCCTCTTTGTCCTGCTTCATGATTGATATCTTCATTCATTTTACTCCAGTTCTTGACCTCGTATTTTTCTTTATGTTTCATTAGAAGGATAGGGCAGTCTCCACTCAGTGAGTGTCCCCTATACTCATAGCATCATCTTTGTACTGTAAGATGCCGATGTAGTCGTTCGCAGCCTTTTTTGTTGACCAGGATTTATTCAAGGCCAATGAGGAGAAAGCTGTTGAAATGGTACAAAGTAGCAATCCTATGGTAAAAAATGAGGTATATATATGAACAATTTATATTACATCAACCAATTCATCAGAGTATATCTGCATTTGA
This sequence comes from Nicotiana tomentosiformis, assembly GCF_000390325.3. NCBI lineage: Eukaryota > Viridiplantae > Streptophyta > Magnoliopsida > Solanales > Solanaceae > Nicotiana > Nicotiana tomentosiformis. The sequence goes on from NC_090821.1 coordinate 36,441,155, forward strand.
TTTTTATGGTTCAATTCAAAAGTAAATATATTTTATAACTTATTCTAAGGATTGGTGGTGTCAAACGTGGAAAAGCTAGTTGAATATGTGTCAGTAGAAAATTCATGATTATTTTCTGTGGAGAGAAAATTGGAAGGTTAAATTGCCAATTCTTATTCCTTTCACCTCTTCTAGGCCGTGAACCTCGTGAGAGGAACAACTTGCCAAAAATTTTCTGCTTTAGAGCTCTATTTTACCTCCCCCCCACGTGCACACACACAAGCTCCCTCTTTGTCCTGCTTCATGATTGATATCTTCATTCATTTTACTCCAGTTCTTGACCTCGTATTTTCCTTTATATTTTATTAGAAGGATAGGTTAGTCTCCACTCAGTGAGTGTCCCCTATACTCATAGCATCATCTTTGTACTGCAAGTTGCCGGTGTAGTCGTTCACAGCCTTTTTTGTTGACCAGGATTTATTCAAGGCCAATGAGGAGAAAGCTGTTGAAATGGTACAAAGTAGCAATTCTATGGTAAAAAATGAGGTATATATATGAACAATTTATATTACATCAACCAATTCATCATAGTATATCTGCATTTGATTTTTGTGGTTCAATTCAAAAGTAAATATATTTTATAACCTGTTCTAAGGATTGGTGGTGTCAAACGTGAAAAACCTATTTGAATATGTGTCAGTAGAAAATTCATGTTTATTTTCTGTAGAGAGAAAATTGGAAGGTTAAATTGTCAATTCTTATTCCTTTCACCTCTTCTAGGCCGTGAACCTCGTGAGAGGAATAACTTGCCAAAAATTTTCTGCTTTAGAGCTCTATTGTACCTTCCCCCACGTGCACACATACAAGCTCCCTCTTTGTCCTGCTTCATGATTGATATCTTCATTCATTTTACTCCAGTTCTTTACCTCGTATTTTCCTTTATGTTTCATTAGAAGGGTAGGGCAGTCTCCACTCAGTGAGTGTTCCCTATACTCATAGCATTATCTTTGCACTATAAGTTTTCCGGTGTAGCCGTTCGCAGGCTTTTTTGTTGACCAGGATTTATTCAAGGCCAATGAAGAGAAAGCTGCTGAAATGGTACAACGTAGCAATCCTATGGTAAAACATGAGGTATATATATGAATAATTTATAGGACATAAACCAATTCATTAGAGTATATCTGCATTTGATTTTTGTGTTTCAATTCAAAAGTAAATATATTTTATAACCTGTTCTAAGGATTGGTGGTGTCAAACATGAAAAAGCTAGTTGAATATGTGTCAGTAAAAAATTCATGATTTTTTCTGTGGAGAGAAAATTGAAAGGTTAAATTATCAATTCTTATTCCTTTTACCTCTTCTAGGCCGTGAACCTCGTGAGAGGAATAACTTGCCAAAAATTTTCTACTTTAGAGCTCTATTGTACCTCCCCCCACGTGCACACACACAAGCTCCCTCTTTGTCCTGCTTCATGATTGATATTTTCATTCATTTTACTCCAGTTCTTCACCTCGTATTTTCCTTTATGTTTCATTAGAAGGGTAGGGCAGTCTCCACTCAGTGAGTGTCCCCTATACTCATAGCATCATCTTTGCACTGTAAGTTGCCGGTGTAGCCGTTCGCAAGCTTTTTTGTTGACCAGGATTTATTCAAGGCCAATGAAGAGAAAGCTGCCGAAATGGTACAAAGTAGCAATCCTATGGTAAAACATGAGGTATATATATGAACAATTTATAGGACATAGACCAATTCATCACAGTATATCTGCATTTGATTTTTGTGTTTCAATTCAAAAGTAAATATATTTTATAACTTGTTCTAAGGATTGTTGGTGTCAAACATGGAAAAGCTAGTTGAATATGTGTCAGTAGAAAATTCATGATTATTTTCTGTGGAGAGAAAATTGGAAGGTTAGATTGCCAATTCTTATTCCTTTCACCTCTTCTAGGCCGTGAACCTCGTGAGAGGAACAACTTGCCAAAAATTTTCTGCTTTAGAGCTCTATTTTACCTCCCCCCACGTGCACACACACAAGCTCCCTCTTTGTCCTGCTTCATGATTGATATCTTCATTCATTTTACTCCAGTTCGTCACCTCGTATTTTCCTTTATGTTTTATTAGAAGGGTAGGGTAGTCTCCACTCAGTGAGTGTCCCCTATACTCATAGTGGTTGATGAAGTTAAAATGCGGACTACCATAGAGCAAGGCTCAAATCGCAGTGGAGGCAAAGAAAACAAATTAAGTGATTTCCATTTGCGTAAGTGTTTATGAGTTGTGAATAGAGTTCCACTTATTTGTACTTGTGGGAGAATGATGGTACCGATGGACTAGTAGAGGTACCCACAAATTGCCTTGAAAAATATCCCTTTTTCAAAGAATTGATTTAAAGTCGAAAAAGGGGTGAGATGTAGAATTCATAGTTTTTAGATCATATAACTGGAATTTTATTACCCTTTCTCGAAAAAAAATCATATAGCTGGAAGGGTGAGATACGGAATTCATAGTTTCCTAACCCTTTTTCTCTAAAGTTCTTTATAGGTTGAGCCCGTGAAGTGCATTAAAATAGTGAAAGTGACAGTGTCACGAGACTCAATTTTGTTTTTCAAAGTAATATGGTTCTCGGTTATCCATCCACTTAATAAGATCTAAATTTTTTAGCATGCTATGTTGCTTTGAAATTTATCATATGTTGAGCAAAGCAATTTCATGTTAGTTTTTATTTATTTACTGTGCAGTTGAGAACTCTTTTGATCCGTAATGGCTTGTCAACTCATTTCAAAGAAGGCCCTTCTGCATACAGGGTAATGGGGTGAGGTTTATCTTGTTGGTCCTTTGTTCTTCAATGGTCTACCTTTAGTTTGAACTCCTTGGTGGCTTCATATGCATTATATCTGCGTTTTACTTTGTTCAATAAAGAGTTGTTGTTACGTTGTAGTCGACATAATTCAATAATTATAAATTGTTCTATCCACATCTTAGTTGGTATTTTAAGGGGTGTTTATCATCATATAATGAAGTGCTAAAGTTCTAATGAATTATCCAAGTTATCTGAGATGCTCATATTCATTTGTCATGATCAGCCTTCACATTATGGTTTTGTATAGTCAAATCTCTATTGAATTCCCACTTTTGAGGTTATACTGGGTTTGTTGTTGTTCTAATTTTCAGATCTTATTTGTCTAGTCTGACTAGTGTATCTACTTTGAATATTGACCTTTTCTTTTTTAATAGCTGTTATTTTTACCTAAGTTTTCGAGGGTGTCTCTACCGACTTCTTCTATTTTTTCGTGTGTTGGAACCATCAGTCTGTATTTTGACATAGCTTGTGGTTTTATGGCTGTATTGTCTTATCAATCCTCAAGGATAAATTATTATATATATTAATCTCTATAACAATATGGTCAATACATGCAAATAAAAATTTGGAATACTTCAGCAGCCAAGCAACGAGAACTTAGCAAGATGCTTGATGAATGGTAATACTAAATGAATTTATGATTTTCTACGCTTAGTCACTTTCTTTTCCCAGTGCAGCATATGACAGGGACTACTTTTTTAGGGCAGTATATATGCACAGAAAATATGGTATCTAAGGTAGGCTTTAATAGGGTATGCTAGAAATTTAGTCAAAGTTGAAGATTTTATGGCTATTGTTGAAGGACAAGATGAAGAGGGTGATCTCGAGCCGGAGAAATATATTGCACCTTCAAGCCCTAGTATTCCCAGCAAAGACATGGTCATGAAGAATGAGGGTCTCATTGTTTTCTTTTCAGGTAAGATTGAACTGGTTTTAAATTTCCAAATTGTATACAATATCTGAATCTTTTATAGTTGTTTTGTATTTTCATGTTCTCTAGTTATTGGCATGTACCCCACTTATACTATATGTTGATTGACTTAATTATTAGGAAAGTTTTGAATCTGATTGAGATTTGATTTTATTCTGATTGATTGTAATTGATTGTAATTTTTTCTTCCTAAAATAGTCACATGACTTAGTGTATAAATACCTTTACTTAGGGATGTAAGAAATACACAGAAATATAAGAATTCATTTCTTCTTCTTAAAAATCTATATGGTATCAGAGCCATTGCTACCTTTTTGAGGTGAGTTATCTCCCTTGCAGTACTAGGGTTCCGTTTTTATCAAAGAGGTCGAGTTTTCTCTCTTTTGGTGGCTATCCGCAACTCAAACCCCTTTTGGTTCTGTCGAGATATATTTGGTCTCCGGCGAGGCAGATTATTTTGAGCAATTTTCTTCAGATTTCCTTCTGATTGGGCATAAAATATGGAGATATTCGAGACGGTTTCTGGAGAAATCTTGTCTCCGAATGAAATTCAGCGTCTTCGTTGCCTCCTAGCCAAACTTGAAACCGCTAATATTGCCACATCCAATTATGTTCAATTAGGTACTGCTTTTGCTGCTAACCTTAATTCTTGGATTGTTGATTCTGGTGCAAATAGACACATGACATGTATCACGACCTAAACCGATGGGCCGCGACGGGCACTCGGCACCTTACTCTACCGAGTACCAACATAACGTATCTTTTCGTATCATACTATCATAGATAACTGACTTGGAGAGGTTTCCATGAGATAAGTAGAAAAAAACATGTAATACCAACTTATACATAAGATATACAGACCTATAAGACCAAAATAACCACTCGTACACTGAATACAGGCCGACAAGGTAATACAATCTTTTACGTACATGACATCTATCTACAAGTCTCTAAGAATACATAATTATCATAAAGGTCGGGACAGAGCCCCGCCATACCAAACAATACACGTCTAAATCATACTGACCAAACAAGCAACTCCGGAGCAAATGGAGCGCACCGACACCTTCCGCTGAGCTGATAGCCTACTTGGAGGACTCTCAACCTTTCTAACGAGACCTGCGGGCGTGAAACGCAGCGTCCCCAGGCAAAAGGAACGTCATTACAAATAATGTACCGAGTATGTAAGGAATGAAAATCAGTAAACAATAGACATGAGAGAAACATGGAGTAAAAGACTCAACATGTATGTCTGAATAGCTCTGTGAATCATTTATATTTATAATGCATCTGCGTATAACTGCCATACCATGCATAGGTATATGCATTCATAACATCATCAAGCCTCTGCGAGCATCCCATCATATCATTTCAGCCACTGTGGGCAAATCATCAACGTATACCAGCTGATCAGGTGGTGGTACGTATATAACGTCGTAACCTTTTTCCATATCCCATATACATATATATATATATATATATATATATATATACGTGTATATAACACCATCTGGTCATGGTTCAATGTACATGTATAAATGCATGAAATGCATAAGAAATACGTTAATAAAATTTCTCGGAATGTCATAAAAATAATATGCATGTCGGATAAACTTTATCACATACGTATTTTTCTGAGACTCATGAACAGAAGATATAATAATAATTCACATAGGGAATCAATAACATAGACACCCCTAATATTTCTATGAATAGAGTCATTTATAAAAATTGTGCGTTTACTCGTTTCGTTTGTATCGTATGGATCATGCCAAAAAGTAAGAAGGGATAGCCTTAACATGCCTGAGTCGATTCTCTTGACAATTCCTCTAACACACGTTAATTGCTATGAAACACGTAACGGCGGATCAAAGTAAGGAAAAATCCATATGATATTCTTGAAAAAGATTGCACCGTACTCCCTTAGAATTGCAAAATCTTACGTTGCTTTGAATTGTTGAAGATCTTCGTTGCTTATGAGATGTTAATGAGTAAGTGATCAAAGAAAGCTACAAACACCAGACCCAAACCGAACCCTTAAACACACTAGAACGGCTATAATTCTTAATTTCAGAAAAGATCTAGTGGATGAAGTGGAGAAATTAGAAACTGTATAAAAAGAAAGAGAAGCGGTCTCCATGTGGGTACAATAGACTAAGAATATATGTATGTTTATTTTAAACTAGGACAACAACGACAAACATTGCTCAAGGGTGCTCACTTAGTACGGCTTACTTTAGCCACGAAATATCTCTTAAAATGCCACCTAACAATGCAAGTAAAGAGCCACCAAATTGGCTTTGAGTTGCTGGCACGTTTTTGACTTTATCCAAAAGCCTTAATTAATCACCCACCAATTTTTAATTAACTAGTTAATCTTCCATTAATCAATAATTAACTAATTACCCACATAATTAAAAATGATCTCAAATTACTTAAAATACTACTCACTTTTAGTACACTTTATACATCTTACTATCATGGCCATGTGGTACCTTGTATGGTACTAGTCCATAAATACTGGATATTTTAGCTCGGGTCGTATTTTATCCAAAATGTCAAACTTTGACGAAATTTATTTTCTTCTATTTGCTTACCCTCTCAACTTCACGAATTTACTTATCACTTGTTTGAAGTAGCGTAATACTTATAATCCCAAAATAATCTCATTCACGTACTTACGTCGATTAACTTACGACGAAACTTTAAAGTACGAAAATGCGGAATGTAACATCTCATTTTCGAGCTTACATCAATTTACTTATGGCGTAATTTTACGTACGAAAACATGGGGTGTAACAACATGCTCTTCTAAAGGCATTCAAAACTATTCTCTGTGTCTCAATGGAGATAATGTTAAAATAGTGAATGGCTCTTTAACAACTACCTCTGGAACATGTTCTATCGTTCGTCCTCCTAATATTAAACTCTCATATATGCTCTAGGTCCCTGAGTTCCCTGTCAATCTTTTATCTGTTAGTGCCATCACCAAAGCTCTAAACTGTAAAATCGAGTTCTTTCCCAATCATTGTATTTTTCAGGATCTTCAAACATGGAAAATGATTGGCAGTAATAGATTGCATGATGATTTGTATATATTAGATGGAATTTAAAACTCTGATCAAGCCTTTTTTGGGAAAATAAGGATGTCAACAAAGAAATAATACATCGGCATAGACGGTTAGGATACCCATCATTCTTTGTTTTGAAGAGGTTATATCCCGATTAATTTTCAAAGACTCAATTTGAATCGTTATTTTGTGATGCGTGTGAATATGCCAAGCATACTAGAAACTCTTACCTTGTGAGTAATAATAGAAACACAACTCCATTTATGACTATTCATTCTGATGTATGGGGTCCTACCCAAACTATTTCTTTGTCTGATAGTCGATGGCTTGTTTCTTTCATTGATTACTGCACTAGGATGACTTGGGTATATTTGTTAAAATCTAAAGTGAAGTTTTATCTCTTTTTCAGTCATTTCATAGGATGATTTGTACTCATTTTTATGCCAAAACAAAAATCTTGAGAACTGACAATAGCGAATGCATGGATAAAAATTTGGTACTTATTTAGAGTCTAATGGGATAGTCTATCAGACTTGTCCTTATACTAGTACACAAAATGGGGTTGATGAAAGAAAAAGTAGGCATTTGTTAGAAGTAGTATGATCTCTTATGTTCACCATGCATCTACCAAAACCTTATTGGGGGGATTCTATTCTAGTGGCTGCCTATCTTATCAACAAAATTCCACTTAAAACCCTCAATTTTCAAAGTCCTCTGGAATATTTAAAGGGTAAGAGTGAATATACTATTCCTCCAAAGGTGTTTGAGTGTGTTTTCTTTATTCACACTAGAAATTTTGGAAAACTTGGTCCTAAAGCTATAAAATGTGTTTTCATTGGGTATTCTCCGGCACATAAAAGTTTCTAATGTTATCATCCTCCCTCTAGGAGACCTTTTGTTAGCATGGATGTTAATTTTAGACAATCTGAGCCCTATTTCAGTATTACCTCATCACCTCTTCAGGGGGAGAGCATTAAGAAGGAAGAGGTGATTGTATGTCGTTCCATTACTGGACCTCTTGACGACATTGCCATGGGGGAAAAGTGAAATCGGAAAAAGAATTCAAGGGGAGACTATTGGGCTTTTGTATAGGCCTGATTTGAAAACTTACTCAAGGAAAAATAGAGCAGAAGAATCCATCATACAATCTACCGAAGATGAACTTTCTTATAATGGTGAGTTATCTATATTTCCTAATGAGTTAGCTAAACCTATTGCTCACAGAAAAGGAGTTAGATCTAGCACCACCAACTACCTTTTATCTAATTTTGTCTCCTATAATTCTTTGTCTCCCTCCTATGAAGCCTTTGCCTTATCTATTTCTTCTGTGTCTATTCTCCAGAATTTGAGGGAAGCTTTTACAGATCCTAAATGGAAGCAAGCTATGCTTGAAGAAATGAAGGCCTTGTCAAAAATTGAGACTTGGAAACTTGTCACTTCACCACCAGACAATATGTTGGCTGGCTGCAAATGGGTCTTCATTGTGAAGCACAAAGCTGATGGCTCGATTGAAAGATTCAAAGCAAGATTGATGGCTAAGGGATTCACTCAGACTTATAGAGTGGATTATCAAGAGACATTTGCCCATGTTGCTAAGATGAACACTATTAGAATTCTTTTATCTTGTGCAACTAATCTTGATTGAGACTTGCAATAGTTTGATGTGAAGAATACATTTCTTCATGGAGACTTAGAAGAAGATGTGTATATGTGTCACGACCCAATTTATCCCTCCGTGAGTTGTCATGATGGCACCTAGTCTCTATGACTAGGTAAGCCTAACACTTTGCAGAATGAGATAAAAACTTGAACATAAACCACTAACAGTAACAAATATCTCATAAGCAACTGAATGCCTCTCGGTATATACAATTAACACCTTTGAAATGTACCAAACAATTCCCAAAACCCGGAAACCCGCAAGTCACAAGCTACTAAGAAGTCTTAATTGTTCTATACATCATTTCTACAGAAAGAGGAAAAATGCACATAGGGGGATAAAGGGGACTTCGAGGATCTGCGGGCATGAGCAGATGTACCTTGAAGTCTCCAATAAGCAACATCGACTGCAACTAGTGATGAAGCTGGTAAGATGAACTTGGATCTGCATATAAAAAATATGTGCACGAAAGGGCGTGAGTACACCACAACGGTACCTAGTAAGTGCCAAGCCTAACCTCGGTTAAGTAGTGACGAGATCAGGTCAGGGCTCTACTAGTATAAATATAATAAAATAAGACATAATGAAATACCGTAGTAAAAATAAATATGGAAATCTAACAGGAATAGAATCAATGAAAGACAACAGCTCAGAACACAGTGGTAACAACAGGGGATCTCTCGAGATACCGTCTCGTAGTCCCAAATGTAAATGTGCAGGGGGATCTCTCAGAATACTGTTCTGTAGTCCCAAAATAAATATGCTGAACGGGGGATCTCCCGGAATACCGTTCCGTAGTCCCAAAATAAATATGCAGTACTGGAGGATCTCCCGAAATACCGTTCCGTAGTCCCCAAAGTATATATGCAGTACGGGGAGATTTTCCGGAATACCGTTCCGTAGTCCCAAAGTAAATATGCAGCGCAACCAACCGAAATAACAGTTACAGCAAGAAATCCTACAGTTTAGACTAAGTTCAAATCAAGGAAAGCAGATAATTTCACTAAACATGCTGCACAGAGTTCACATAGGCAGTTAAACAAGTAGGCATGTTGTTATCGTCTAAACAGAATAGTTACATATGCTAGTATGTTTCAAATAATGAGGAGACAAGTTATGACTTAGTGAAAAATGGAGTTTTACAACAAATAGCCTGTGTACGTACTCGTTACCTCACGTACACGACGCTCACATATCAAACAGTACCAAATCCTAAGGGGAGTTCCCCCACACAAGGTTAGGCAAGCCACTTACCTCGAACCAAGCTCAAATCAATCCGTCACAATGCTCTTTCCACGAATATCCGACTCCGAATGGCTCAAATCTAGCCAAAACTAATTACATAATATAAATATAGCTACAAGAAACTAATCTAGCTAACGAAATCAAAGCTAAGGCAAGAAATTAGAAAAATGCCCAAAAGGTCTCCCCGGACCCATGTCTCGGAATCGTATAAAAGTTACCAAATATGAACACCCATTCATTCACGAGTCTAACCATACCAAATTCACTCAAATCTGATACCAAAATCTAAATCAAAACCCCAAAATTTGATCTAAGAACTTTTCTCAATTTTTCCCAATTTTCACCCCAAATCTGAAATTAAATGATAAAACTAATGATAGATTAGTGGGTTATAACCATAAAGGAGTTAGGAATCGTTACCCAATGACTTCCTCTGAAAATCTCTCGAAATATCGTCTTCTACCGAGCTCCCAATTCAATTTTGTGATATGAAATCCAAACCCTCATTTTTGAACTTTAAATTCTGCCCAGGTATGCCCTTCTTCGCGAACGCGGTCAAAGCCTCGCATTCGCAAAGCACAAGCTGCTTCAGACCAAAAATATACTCATCATGAACATGATGAACTATTCGCGAACGCGAAGCACAACTAGCTTGACCCTACGCGAACGCATGACACTCATCGCGAACGCGTAGGCTATCATGCATGGAACCCATCTGACCATTGACTCTATGTGAATGCGAGGTCTTATCGCGAACACGTAGCCTTAGTATTCCATACCTTCGCGAACGCGGGAACGACGTTGCAAACGTGAAGAATAACTCAGCTGCCTTTCCCAGATGCTCTACGCGATCGCGAGACCTCTTTCGCGAACACGATGAAGGATTGTCTGCAACAAAATTACTAGAAATCTGCTATTTTTCAAGTCCGATCACTAATCCCTTAAGCACCCAAAACTCACCCGAAGCCCCCGAGACCTGAACCAAACATACTAACCGATTATAAAATACCATACGAACTTAGTCGAGCCCTCAAATTACATCAAACAATGTTAAATCACAAATCACCATTCAATTCAAACTTAAAGAACTTAGAATTTTTCAAATTCGACAACCGATGCCGAAACCTATCAAACCATGTCCGATTGACCCCAAACTTTGCACACAAGTCATATTCAACCCTACGGACCTATTCCAACTTCCGAAATCAGAATGCAACCCCGATATAAAAAATTCCACTACCGGTCCAAAACTCCAAAAATTTAATTTTTGCCATTTCAAGCGTAAATGAGCTACAGACCTCCAAAATACAATCTAGATACGCTCCTAAGCCCAAAATACCCAACGGAGCTAACAAAATCGACGGAACTCCATTCCATGGTCGTATTCATACAGTTCTGACTACGGTCTGAATCCTAAAACTTAAGTTTTACGTTTAGAGACTAAGTAACCCAAAACACTCTAAAAACCAAAACGAAATCTCCCGGCAAGTCACAATAGCATAAATAGATACGGGTAAAATCAGTTAATAGGGGATTGGGGCTATAACTCTCAAGATGATCGGCCGGGTCGTCACAATATGGAGATTCCTCTTGGATTTGATACTGGACAACGTCAAGGAAAGGTATGCAGATTGAAGAAAGTCTTGTACGAACTGAAGCAATCCCCCGGAGCTTGGTTTGACAAATTCTGCAAAGTAATGATCTCCTTTGGTTACCAACAAAGCAATGCTGATCACACCCTCTCAAAAGACATCATACGAGTAAACTCACTCTTCTCATAGTTTATGTTGATGACATAGTAATGACAGAAGATGACAAAGAGGAGATGGCCCGATTGAAGAAGTTGTTGGCACTTAAATTTGAGATCAAGGATCTATGAAAATTGTAGTACTTATTGGGAATTGAGGTTGCTAGATCAAAAAGAGGAATCTTTATTTCTTAGAGGAAGTATACTATGGATCTCTTGAAAGAAACTGGTATGACAGATTACAGACTCGTAGAATCTCCCGTTGAAAGCAATCACAAGTTAAAAAGAGCAGTTGGAGAACATGTCAAAGAACATACATCAGAGTTACGAATAACTAGAAAACATGTCATAGTTGTTTAGAAGTTCAAGAAATATTGACATTTAGAAATCACATGATCATTAATTATGAGGAAGTCAAGTTACACATGAATGACTCAATAGGAAGCAATGCATCCGAACACATTTTGGGCATGAACTAGTTACTCACAAGAGTCTAAAACAAGGTAAAAAGATGGGCTTATAGCAGGTAGCAGGTATAAGTACTCAGACACACACAAACACACTAGTCTTAACGTGCTTAAGAAAACCAGAATTAGGGTTAGATTTTAGGCAAGTTCAGGGGCTAGAAAAGTTCAGAGCCACAAAATAACTTCAGAGCAAATAAGGCTGCAAACAGAGATGGCATGGTAATGTACTGATACACAAAGGTTTCAGTGGCATGAGTAAACAGAGCATGAACTCAAATAAAAGGTGATGAAACTGTGAAGGCCAAAGAACTTACCAGTTACCAATTGACGAACAAGTAAACAAGAAGAACAGTTTCAGCAGTACTTCAATCGTCAATAGCAAAAGAGAGTAGCAAAACCTAAAATCTCTATGTGTCCGAGTTTCCAAGGGTTTCAGATGAACCTCGGGCAGTGCTCGCACTGAGAAAGGTTAGTTAATCAAATTCCGATGGCCTTGGCTTTCAGCCGGCCAAGAACCAAAGTTCAAAATAATATAGAGTGAGTGAGTGAGAGAGTAACCGTAATTAAGGTAGGGGAATTGGGGGAGGGGTTTATATAGTGTTCAATTTAAGCAGAAAAACATGGAAAACTGTCAATCAATCACAAAGAAGGAAATGATATATCTCTTGTAATCAAAATCGGTAAAGGAGAAGGAAATTCTCAAATCCTAGTTAGGTCCAGACGTATGAGAATCGAACCAAGAATCAAGAATCATTCATTGTATGATGTGTATAGATGAAGCATCATCCAGATCTCCACAGGATTAGAGTCAACCAAGCCGGATCTTGAAAGATAGTTCTTGCCAAAAATAGGGCAAGAACTTAAGTAACACCACATGCGCGTATACAATATCATAGTACCACAAAATTGGTAAGTAAATCGTGGATTGACTCCATGTTTAGGTTGGAATCGGAGAGAATCGGAGGTGGCTGCTAGGGTTTCTCAGAAGAGAGAAGGGAAGAGTTGAGAGTGTTTGGGGGCAGTGGTTTGGAGGAAAATAGCTATTAAGGTTTGGGGTTGGGTAGTTAAAGGTGCTGGGTTGATCATGGACTGTTGATCTTGGGAGATCAACAGCCAGGATTTTAAAAACAGGGGGTGGGTCGTTCAATAGGTCTGGACCGGGTTTTGGAGAGGGCTACTTGGTTTGTGTTGTAGGGCATTGGGCCAGCTTTTGGTCCGAAAGTTGGCCTTATTTTGGGCCAGAATTTAAATAGAAGGGATTAAGGAAAAATAAATTAATAAAATAGTTAAATAAGTATAACAAAATATTATTTAAGCAAACAAGTATGTTAAAATAATAGCTGAAGATTGTAAAAATATAGAAGTTATTTTGACCCTAAATAAAATAATAAATGCAAATAATTTTAAAATATAGGCTACTATTACAAAAATATGTAAATAGCATAAATAAATGCAAGTATAATTATATGAAATGAAGTAAAATGTTATAAAATATGTATGTGGGTACAAATAATACATTTGGATGATTAAATTACCCCAAAAATGTTTGAAGGGATAATTAATAAATATTTGAATAATTTAAGTGCAAGAAAATCAATTTTAAAACTTAAAAAATTATAGAAAATATTATATGACCCCCCTATAAGTTGGGTAACAGTGCAAAATGATATTTTGAAGGTATATGTAATACTTTATAAAATATGAGGGCAAAATTGAGTACCAACAGCTGCCCCTCTTTACTCGGGAATGATGAAAGAGTTGGCCGGTAAAGAAAAATGATGAGAATTTTTATCCGTATGAACGAGGATAAGGTTTTCAAAAAAATAGGGGTTGAACCCTAGTTCTTGAGTTGCCAACATATCTGTGGTATTACGGGAATCGGCTCGCGTGTAGTTCTGGATCCAACGGCGAAACCGATGGAGTTGTTATAAAAAATGGTCGTACACTTCGAAGGAGGATCACCTCTGGGTAATGGAAATAGCAGATAAGTTTTAGGTAGGGTTATGAATGTGAAATTGAACGTTATGGATTACACAAGACAACTGTTTGAGTGGTTACGGAATAAAGAGTAATCCATTGCTGATCATCCATTACATTCGAGACAATCAAAGGATGTGAACACTGTGAACGGAAACCGGAGCGAGAATTGCTCCTGTTTGTAGAACGGTTACCTCCCGAGTTACCTGCAAAACTGAAACACGATGCATGCGAATATATATATTGTTATTGTGGAAATTTAAACATGATGCAAATTCCCTTCGGATCATGAGAGTTGTCTTTCGGACGATGAGGATGATGTCCTTAGACAATGACGTCCTGGGCCATGAAAAGTATGATAAGCGATTCGTAGGCCATGAAATGGTGTCCCTGGGCCATGAGGATGGGGTCTCTTAACTATGACGCCTTTGAATAATAATATGAAGTTTCAAGAGATCCTCAGGCCATGGCATGATGTCTTCGGGCTATGAGTATAACGCCTTTAGAATATGACACCTTCGGACAATGTGGTGATGTTTCAGCCCATGAAATGCAAGGATGCATTGGTATTGATAGGGGGAAAGGGTGAGGTTTAGTCATATGCCAAAACGAGATAAGGCAGTGCTTAGTCTTGTATGAGACGAGGGCAGTGCTTAGCCCTATGCAGGTGAAGGCAGTGCTTAGACTTATGCAAGTGATGATGACAGTGCTTAGCCTCATGTGAGCAATAAGGGTAGTGCTTAGCCCTATGCAAAAGAAAGGCAGTGCTTAGATTTATGCAATGATGGGGGCAATGCTTAGCCTCTTGCAATGTAATGGAGACAGTGCTTAGTCTCATGCAGGAAGACATCGTTTAGCCTTATGCATTGATGGAGGCAGTGCTTAGCCTCATGTGATGTAATAGAGATAGTGCTTAGTCTCATGCAAAGAAAGGCAGCATTTAGCCTTACGCAATGATGGAGATAGTGCTTAGCCTTATGCAATGTAATGGAGACAGTGCTTAGTCTTCTACAAAGAAAGGAAGCGTTTAGACTTACGCAATGACGGAGACATAGCCTTAAGCAATTATGGAGGCAGTGCTTAGCCTCATGCAATGTAATGGAGATAGTTCTTAGTCTCATGCAAAGAAAATAAGGGCAGTGTTTAGTCTTATACAATGATGGAGGCAGTGCTTAGCCTCATGCAAAAGAATGGATATAGTGCTTAGTATCATGCATAGAAAGTGAGGCCAGTTCTTAGCCCTATGCCGAGAAAGGCGATGATTAAATATAAGGAAGAAAGAGTGATTCTTAGCTTGACATGTTTGGTCTTGGCGACTCTTGTCGGTGTGAAAATAGTGGTCTTGTTGTATATATTTATGGACATGCTCATCAATGCTATGTTTGTTATGCCTTCATTCAAAGAAAAATTGTGAGTTTTGGGGGGGGGGGAGGTCAGTTCGTGCTCTTGGTTCCTCATTTCGCCTCTGCTCCTGTCTTGACGCCTTGTTCGAGTCACCCTTGGTAACATCTGGCTATTACAAAAATGAAGTTTTGAAAATATGCATTTGCGGTAAATCGTTAATAAATAATGCAATTGTTTTGAAAGATAATGCACAAAAGTAAGTAATTTGGTCGAATCTTAGGCCGTGACATGCTTTGAGACATTGTGACCTTTTAAATCAGAATTATGAGGCCCCCCTCAAAATTCTACCCTAGTTTAATGCATACTTTCAGCGATACTCTTTTGGCGATCCTTGACGTAATGAGATTGATGATAACTCAAAATCTTGCCCCGATTTTTGACCGTAGAGGGGAATGAAGATTTTATTATAATATGACTGAACCCACAGAGTTGCCTAAGTATCCCCTCTTTAGTGGGAATCAGGTCAAGCGTAGTTCATGTTATATCAAAAGAAAGCACAAATACAATCTCAAACATAATATCTCTTGACAGTGTCCGAATTGATAGGTTTCAGCCATATCTCCCTAACCATTTTTGCAAATATGAGTGCTCCTCCTGTCTGTACTCGGTGAACCATGTAAGGACCTTGTCAGTTAGGTGAGAATTTGCCTTTTGCTTTGTCCTGATGTGGAAAGATCCATTTCAACACCAATTGCCCCGGTATGAATTGCCTCGTTCTAACCTTCTTATTGAAAGCCCTTGCCATTCTATTCTGGTAGAGTTGACAGTGACATACCATGTTCATCCTTTTACCGTCAATGAGAGCCAATTGCTCATACCGGCTCTGTATCCATTCCGCACTGCTGAGCTCGGCTTCCTGTATGATTCTTAGGTAAGGAATTTCCACCTCGATAGGTATGACAACTTCAGTACCGTATACCAGTAAATAGGGAGTTTCCCCAGTTGACATGCGGACCGTGGTACGGTACCCGAGCAGAGAAAATGGTAGCTTCTCATGCCACTTCTTGAAATTGTCCACCATCTTCCTCAATATCTTCTTGATATTCTTGTTGGCGGCTTTTACGACTCTATTCATTTGTCGCCTATATGTTGTAGAGTTTCAATGCTTGATTATGAGTGTTTCACACATGGCTTTCATCAGACCACTGTTGATATTGGCAGCATTATCAGTAATTATTGATTCAGGTACTCCGAATCAGTAGACAATACGATCCCGGACAAAGTGTGTTACGACCTTCTTAGTCATAGCTTTATAGGAAGCGACTTCGACCCATTTTGTTAAGTAATCTATGGCCACCAAAATTAATCTGTGTCCGTTGGAAGCGACGGGTTCAATCAATCCGATGACATCCATGCCCCAGGCGAAAAAAAGCCAGGGTGAACTTGTTGCATTGAGTTCATTGGGTGGTACTTGTATCATATCAGCATGTACCTAACATTGGTGACACTTCTGTACATATTTGATGGAGTCAGTCTCCATAGTTATCCAGAAATACCCTGCCCTTAATATCATCTTGGCTAGAACAATCTCATTCATGTGAGGTCCACAGGTTCCGACATATATCTCTTAGAGCAACCTAGATGCCTCCTTGGCATCGACACATTGTAGCAGACCCAAGTCGGGAGTCATTCTATAAAGAATTCATTCGCTCTGAAAGAAATGGTTGGCTAATTTCCAAATACTCCTTGATACCGTGAAACCATGGATTCCCATCGAACTCTTCTTCAATGTGACCACAGTAAGCTAGCTGATTTCAGATTTCTATCAGGATGGGATCAATATAGCTCTTGTCTCGATATTATATCATGAAAGACAAGTTAGCTAGCGCATCCGCGAACTAGTTCTGAATTCTAGGAACATGTTTGAACTCTATCTTTGTGAACCTCTTGATCAAGTCTCGCACACAGTGTAGGTATGGAAATATCTTGGTGTTCTTGGTGGCCCATTCTCCGAGTACCTGATGTATTAGCAAATTTGAATCTCCGATTACCAGCAATTCCTGAATATTAATGCCGATGGCCAATCTGAGTCCCAAATTGCAAGCCTCGTAGTTTGCTATATTGTTGATGCATGGGAACCTGAGCTTGGTGGATACCGAATAATGTTGACCAGTTTCTGATACCAAAACATCACTGATGCCCACTCCTTTCAAGTTTGCGGCTCTATGGAAAACATCCTCCAACTGTCATATGCTTCGGAAAAATCCTCTCCTATGAAATATACCTCGTCGTCGGGAAAACACATCTTTAATGGTTCGTATTCCCCATCCACGGGATTCACTGCCAGGTGATCGGCCAATGTTTGTCCCTTGACTGCCTTTTGAGTCACATAGATGATGTCTAACTCACTCAGTAGTATTTGCCATTTTGCTAGCTTGCCCACATACATAGGCTTCTGAAAGATATATTTTAGCGGACCCATCATTGATATGAGGTATGTGGTGTATGCGCAGAAGTAATGTCTCAATTTCTGGGCTATACATGTCAGGGCGCAACAGATATGTTCCAACAAAGAGTACCGAGCTTTGTAAGGTGTGAACTTCTTACTTAGATAGTATATTTCTTGTTCTTTCCTCTCGGTTTCATCATGTTGTCCCAAAACGCAACAAAGGATCCATCCAACACAGACAGTACAGTAGAAAAGGTCTTTCAGGTTCAGGTGGGACCAACACAGGTGGTTTGGATAAATACTACTTGATTTTATCGAAAGCCCTTTGACACTCTTCAGTCCAACTCGTCGCAGCATCCTTCCTCATCATCTTGAAGATTGGCTCGCATATTACCGTTGACTGTGCTATAAAGTAGTTGATATAATTGAGACGGCCTAAGAAACTCATTATATCCTTCTTGTTCTTCAATGGCAGAAAATCCTGAATATCTTTGATCTTTGACGAATCCAGCTCAATGCCACGGCGACTGACGATGAAACCTAACAACTTCCCGGGAGGGACACCGAAAGCACATTTTGCAGGATTCAACTTTAGATTATACTTTTATAGTCGGTCGAAAAACTTTCTCAAGTCTGCTATGTGATCTGAGCTCTTCTTAGACTTGATGATGACATTATCCACATACCCCTCTATTTCCTTGCGTATCGTATCGTGAAAGAGAGTAGTCATGGCCATCATATAGGATGCCCAGCGTTCTTCAAACCAAACGGCATCATCTTGTAATAGTATATTCCCTATGAAGTGAGGAAGGTTGTCTTCTCTGCATCCTCTTCATCCATCAAAATCTGGTGGTATCCTGAAAAGCAATCCACGAAGGATTGGAGTTCATGCCTGGCGCAGTTATCGATCAACATGTGTATGTTGGGTAGCGGAAAATCATCCTTAGCACTCGCTCTTATCAGATCTTGGTAGTCGAGGCATACCTTGACTTTCCCATCCTTCTTTGGTACTGGAACAATGTTGCTAGCCATGTTGGGTACTCGACCACTCAAAGGACCTTGTCTTTGATTTGCTTGGTGACTTCCTCTTTTATCTTCAAACTCATGTATGACTTGAATTTTCTGAGTTTCTACTTTACCGGTGGACACATCGGGTTGGTATCTAGCTTGTGAGCCACTATGGTTTGCTCAACCCCATCATGTCATCGTAGGACCATGCAAAAATGTCCTTATATTCCTTTAGGAATCAGATCTACTCTTCCTTCTCTGATGGTTAGTGATGAATGCTAATGCAAGTTTCTTTGACTATTTCAGAATCCCCTAAGTTAACTGCCTCAGTTTTGTCCAGATTATACTTTGGTTTATTCTTAAAATCCTTTATTTCTTTGAGTATTTCCTCAGGTATTACATCATTTTCCCAATCTTCTGAATCACTCTCTTCATGTTGCATTGTCTCATTACATGTCACAATCGTAGATTCAACAAGGCATGTTATAATTATGCTGAAAAAGAATGTCAAAAGATAATAATATAAATAAACGAAAAGTAACGATGCATTAATTAAAACTTTAAAACTGTCAAACAAGTATGACTCGATGTCTCGAGTAATTATTTAAAAACAAAGTACTAAAATGTCTTAAATGCCAGAAAACAATTTTAAAAGAAAGCATGCTAGTTTTGCCAAGGCTACCCAGGTGCTCGGCGAGCCCTAGATGGTGCAGCAGTCCAGTTCCTGAGAACAACTCTATCTCCCACTGTTTGAATGATACAGTCTTCCTCCTCCTCCAAGATTGCACTATAGCCCATATCTTCCTCGTTCAGAAACAAGTTCCTCATGCCGGATAAGACCTCGTCCTCTTCAGATCGCCAAATCACATCAGTCTAGCAGCATGTCTGGTGTAGCGGTGGTATGGGTTATTCTAATGGATAGTAGAAGTCACGCCATGGTAATGTCCAATCATTATATTCCTATACAGTGTATTCATATCCGAGACCGAAGGTGGTGCCATGATATTGTGGTCGTATTGGTTCTGTGATCCTTTGAAGCTTAGGACCAAGACCCTTGCTTGGTTCATACCCTAACCACAACATCATGCTTAGTACCTTATTGCTCCACCATCGTCCTTTCTCGACTGTATTCACCCGATCAGTGTTGTAGAATGTCTCTCCTCCCAATTTCTGTCTATTCTTAATGGCTGGCATAATGTGGTTGGTATAGATAGGATTACTTCGATCCCCATGGATAACTACCTCTTGGTTATTCCATTCGAACTTCATGGTCTGATGCACAGTAAAAGCAACTACCCTATACGCGTGTATACACGGTCGTCCCAACAAGAAGTTATAGGTAGAGGATATATCCAGCACCTGGAATTCGACATCGAACCAAGTTGGACCCATCTTCAAATCTAGGTTAATCTCTCCAATAGTAACTCTTTGAGATCCATTAAAAGCTTTCACGTTCATGCTTCCCATCCGTATCTCCTGTAGACCTATACCCAATATTTTCAGAGTAGTTAAAGGGAATATGTTCAGACTTGAACCCCCATCAATAAAAAACCCGAGCAATGAACTTATCTTCATATTGCACAGTGATATGTAATGCTTTATTATGACTCAGTCCTTCTGGTGGCAACTCATCTTCATGGAGTGATCTTTTGACTCTCTAATACATGTCCCAATATGTTTTCCATCTCTTCACTAGTGATACCAGTAGGTACATAAGCTTCACTCAATACCTTCATCAAGACGTTCTTGTGTGCATCTGAATTTTGTAACATTGATAGGATGGACATTTGGGCGGGAGTCTTGTTTAGGTGATCAACAACAGAATACTTCCTCACCTGTACCTTTCTCCAAAGATAATCAGTACATGTTTTTACAACAGGTGGTTTTGGTGCGGTTTCTTTACTCGTTCCTCCATGATTTTTCGGTGTGTAAACTCTGCCAATTCTGGTAATCCCCTGGGCGGAACCCATCTCTTCCATCTTGGATTTTCCTTTTCTCCTTGCCTCTGCTACGTAATCCCATAGAACAATATCATACTTGTAAGACGGTGATGGAGCTACCGTCACAGTGAAGGGTGTAGCTACCTCGACCTTGAACGATGTCTTGGTCTAACAATAATTGGAAAGAGTGTGACAGGAAATGTCTTGGGAGTGTCTCCCTCTCAGATAAGGCCAATGGATCCTTCCAGGTCCCATTCTTCATCAGTCTCAATCACGTTCACTCCTTCGCCCCTGTGATTAGGAAAGGGTTATTGCGGACATTCGGTGCAGACTCCTTAGCCTATATAACCTTGGTGTCAATCAACATTTAGATTTTATCTTTCAACATGCGACATTCCTCGATAGTATGTCCCTTCATGCCTGAGTGATAGGAATAATTCTTGTTGGGGTTGACCCGCTGAGAAGGGTTTTCAATAGCAGCTGCATGAATGGGAGTGACATAACCAGCGGCCTTTAGTCTCTCATATTATTGGGCTATGAGTTCGATGATAAGGGTGTATAGTTTGGGAGTTCTGTGGTTGAAGTTTGATCGGATTTTTAGGTAGTTTTGATGTGCAGGGTGAGATGAATGGTAGTATGTTTGTTGGGTATTGTAGGTGTGGTAGGTGGTGGCCGAGTAATGGTATTTTGGAGGTGAGGGTTGATATGTTGATGGAGGTTCCTGATAGGTAAGGGGAGACTTAGGGCCATGGTCTACCATCACGGTACCCACTTCCTTCTTCTTTGAAATACTCCCAGACGACAAGGCCTTATTGGTAGCTTGCAACACCTCAAAGTGAGTAACCATACCACTCTTGATGCCCTCTTCTATCCTTTCTCCAAACTTGATGATGTCGGAGAACTTGTGTTTCTCTATAACCATCAATATCTCATAGTACCGTGGGTCTTAAACTCTGACAATTTGTTTTTTCATTTGTTCCTCTTCTAGTGACGACCTCACCTTGGCGGCCTCGAATCTCCAGCGGGTGGCATACTCGCAAAAGGTCGCCGTTGGCTTCTTCTTGAGGTTCTGGATATAGAAAATGTATGGTGCATTTTCTGTGTTGATCCTGAATGTGTCCATGAAATCGGATGCCATACATACCCACTTAGAACACTTCTTTGGATTGTGACTAATGTAGCAGGATAAAGCATCCCCGGTGAGACTTCACATGAACAACTTTATGCAGATTTGCTCGTACTTGCCCACTCCTACAAGTTTATCAAAGTCTTAAAATATACCTTGGGAATACCAGTGCCATCGAACATCTCAAACTTAGGAGGTTTGTAACCCTCCGGTAGCTCCACGTCTGACTGGATACACAAATCTTCATAATTCAAACCTTTGACACCTTTTCCACCCTCGACGCTCTTGACTCTTCCAGTCAATTTCTTTAACTCTTCGGTCATGTTTCGGAGGAGCAAGTCCTTCTCAGATGGTTTGGGTATGTATAGTGTTTGATGTGGGATGTATGGTAGGGTCTCCACGTATATCGGGTTGCCTTGGTGCATTCTTGGGACTTGAGTATATGGGTGATCATTGATTAAGGTCAGAGGTGGATCGGGGGTAAGGTGTAGCACGTTATGGGGAGTATGATAGGTAGTGGTTTGCAGATACTAGGTCGTATTATGGTGGTGTTGCTGAGAGGTTTGTAATGGTGGAGGGTTAAGGTTTTGAGGGGGTGTGGGATTGTGGTATTTATGTGTTACGGGAGGATTTTGTGGAGCTAAGGGAGGTGGATTTTGAGGTTATGTGTTTTGGGGTGGTGTTTGGTTTTGGGTGGTGGTGTTATGATGGTTGATGATGGGGAAATTCAAAGTAAGGAAAATGTTTGCAAGATTTCAGACCTGCTCGAGCTCGCCTTGTAACTCCAAGATTTTCTGCTCCAACTGCAGAACCAATTCATTTTGTCCTAGCGTACTTCTTCCATATGAAGTTTCGACATTCTCTGCTGTACAAGCATTGTCTTTTCGATTACCACTCAAATCATCTATCTTTCCTTTGCCTTTGCTTTTGCTTTTGGGGTCGTTAGGTGGAGGAGGATGTGGAGGACCTCTAGATCTTGTGTGATATGCTAACGATGCAAGTAAGGAAAAATAAAAGGTAGTCAAGTCAGTAAGACGAAATAATAGAGTATTTGCAATATTTAAGCAAGTAGCACGTAAGACATGAAAATAGTTCGTGTCCTAATTTGGGGACCTCATTGTGCCCGAGGTAGGACTAAGCGAAAAGTAGACTTGGAGAAATTTATGCCAACATTTCATCATTCCATTAATGTGAAAAATAATTCAAACCAATCTTTACTAAATCAAAATAATAATGTGAAGTCACTAATGGCATGAAGCCTTATTACATCGAGATCTAACAAAATCTAACTAGAAAGTAATAAAGAAAATTTCCTCCTAATCTATTTGGTCCCAGTAGGGCCTTCTCCATGCTTTGCTCTTTTGAAACCATCAATCACACTCCCCTGGTCACGCATGTCGAGCAGTAAGTATGCCATCGCCAGTTTTCCCCCTTCATCGTAGCCATTACCTTGGAAATCCCAAAGCCTCTTCCTCATCTTTCCTTCCAATTCCATCAACCTTGCTCTAAGTGCTCCAACCTCTTTGTCGACTTGTTCGCAATCTCCTTCCATTCTTTTATTGCCTCCATGTCTATGTTATGATGTTCCAAATGCTTGGCCTCAGATTCGAACACTCTTTTGCGTAGCCTCTTGTACTTTACCTTAGCCTCATCCACCTCATCTATGATTTTGTCTTTCAGATTGACTCACGGTTATGTCTTCTTCCAACCATGAGAGGCAGTAATACATATCACCAGTATGGTACCTGTCTGGTTCGATAGTCTCTCTATCTACAATTATCGTTTGGTTCCACATGTGATGGGCCTCGAACTTGAACGGAATGACGTCCCCTTTGAAGTCTGCCTCATACTGAATCATAATAGAAACCCGAGGTATGACTTGCTTCCTCCCAGCTTGCCTCATTACCCTTATAGGAGCGTACGGGTAAATTCCTCGTAACCCAATCAACACCAAATGAGTGGTCCCTTTGGACTTGAAAATGAACTCTTTACTAGGAAACCACTCAAACATCCAATGCACTTATTTGTCAGTTAGATTACTAAAGAATCGTACCCACCCTTCAGCATTCCCAGGATTTGCAAACCTATTCATAGCAAATGTCAACTTCTTTGGATGATAACTGGAGATATAGTCATTTGATGGTTTACGCAAGAATCCCTGATGGTAATTTCCTCTCTCAAAATGCTCTAGCAGGCAAACCTGTAGTAGAAGATTGCACCCCTCGAAATGTCCAAACCTAAGTTTTCACCGATCCAAGGCTCGGTACATCTTAGCTAGTATCATAAGAATGATGGGGTATTTCTTCCCCTCGATCCCTTCCATTACTGTCCTGGCAACCATGGCCAAATGAGTGTGAATTTTCCCTCATTGCATTGGAAAAATTAGCAAACCCAGAAAGCAGACTATGAAAACATAAACTCGAAGATGAACCCATCCCAAATAGGTAATAGCCAACTCCTCATGATGCAAACAATTTGATTTGATGTGCCCATACCGTTCATAGAGAAACTCAAAAGGGATGTAGGATTTCTTCAGTCAACCCAACTCGTCATTCTTCTTGAACCCTAGCATTTTCAAAAAATCGCATGGAGTACGATTTTCTAGCACCAACAGACCTGGACTATCCCATGAAAGTTTGGCGAAACCCCCAATTTCTTCTAGACGAGGAGTCGTTTCTATATTGCCAAATCGGAAGACAACTCTCTTTTCATCCCAGAACATAGTGGTTTCCTAAATTAATTCTCTGTTTGGCCGGATATTCAACAAAGACGGCAAATTACCCAATACACTTCTTACGCGGTTTCTATCACATGGTGCCTGGTCATTCCACCAATCGATCAGCAGAGATGGGATATTTTGGACCATGCCAAACCTGGGAATTCCGTGCTTCATTTTTTGCAAATAAATAAATGTTTAGCCTTTCCCCCCTCCAGATTCGATTATTTATGCAATAATGGTCAACATGTTGTCACATTATATCCAAGTAATTCACATAACATGATTGTGTCCTTTGGGATTGTGGAAATCCCTTTGGACTTTGGGCAAGGCTTGTCTAAGTGGATTAATGCGTCAATGACGTTTTAATCCATACTAGGTTTTAGCATGATGCATGTATATTTAAATCAGAACGGGGTTTGTAAGAGGGTCTAGACTGATACTCTCAAGCGGACGTCTTGAGAGGGAAAGGCACGGGACTACCAACTGCACCACTGATTGACTAGTCTACCACTAATAAGCTTTTCCGATTTAAAAAGGGTGTTTTAGGAAAGCACGGACACTCATCAAGTGCCGCTATGTTGATAATAGGCACGAGTGGAGTATGATGTTGAAAGCATGCTTTTATGCAATAAGGACAATAACATGTAGCCAGATATTTTGCATGGTGAAAGCACGTAAGGGTTGTAAATAATGCGATAAAATAAACATGAGAGAGAAGGGAAAAAGGAAAAGACAAAGGGAAGATGTTAGCATAGTTCACAAAAATAATTTGAGAACATAATTAAATGAAGCAAATAAAGGAGATTGGGATGGGAGATCCATGATATAGCAGTTTCAAGCAAATAAAGAGGGTAGGAAGAGGGATGTACATGAAAGAAGTCAAATAATCCAACAACCACACAAGAAAAAAATTCTTATAGTAAGAGCCTAAGTATACCCCCAGCAGAGTCGCCATGATATCGCGCCTGGTTTTCTCACGAAAGCGGGTTTCGATATATGACAACTCTTTTAAACAGGTATTAAAAGAGAATAGTCACCACCTAACAATTTTAAGGTGCGTTAGGGCACTTATTTTCAAATAACTCTATTTTAACTAGTCTGTGTCACCAAAGATTGGTTAAGGGCTCAAATTACCTCAAAGAGAAAGGGTTAGACACTCTTCGATGTCCACAACTGTGGGTTCCGGCCGAATTTTACGATTGGGGGGGGGGTATTGAATTACAGTTATCCTATGTGATCATGTAAATTGTGACAAGGAATCCAAACATCCAATTATAATAAGTATTAGAGAAAGAAGTGGATCATACATAAATAATCAATACAACTTTCGAGGGTTACAAGATATGTCCTAGTTTGATCTAAGTTCGTAGGTGCATAAATAATAAATATGGGGGGTCCAAAGTTTTTTAGCCTAAAGGATCACCCCGTGCAACATAAATAATACCTCGCAACACCCTTAAATGTATGGGTTGCTCATATTATTCAGCGGGCATATACTATCACCACCTCCTACCCAATTAGTATCTTGAAGTTGTTTACCTAAGAACATTCTAATTCAATTCTAAAGCGTGTCCTATGCATGCTTTACCCGTCCCATGCCTATAGTCCAGGAGGCTTTGAACCTACTACTTTGGTTGTTATAGACTTCCTTAGGATGCTCAAATAATAAAACTAGGCACACAATCACAAACAATTAGGACTACACATAGTTAACAATTAAGGGCTCAAGTTGGCCTCCCCACATAGACACATATGCACGCAGACAAATAGGCGGATAGTTATGAGCACACATCCATATTATTAGACGGGAAGAAGTAGGTAGGCAGGCCTCGAGTCGAGGACGTATTGAATTGAACAAGTCTTATAGGCATGATCTTTATGGGATTGGACGATTCAAAAGTTGACGCAAAGTTCTATAGGCAGTATTTCCGGGCAGACTGTTTTGACAAATTTGCTAATTTTAATACATGATTTTATTAAGATCCTATGGGAATGATCTCTAGGTGATTGACATCGTCTTATATACATGATTTTTATACAATTTGCATCCAAGCAGCAAAACTATTGAAAGCACAGAATTACTCATTTTGGTCCTATAGACATGCTTTCTAGATGAGTATTAACGTCCTATAGGCATGATATCTAAACAGTAACATCTGGGCAGCAGAGTAGTTAAGAACACACACTTTTTTTATTTATTCTTATAGGCATGATGTCTAGGTGGCAGTATGATAAGGATAGCGCATCAGCATTTTGATCAACCACATTGAGGTCTAGGTATAACAATCAACACTTCTTGTATTAGTTCCTTTAGGCATATTTTCTGACATTTTTGCAAGTTAAGACATTTCATTGGCCCTAAGTCATGCTTTCTAAGTGAATAGGCAAACAAATCAACACATGGTGCAAACAAACGGTAGGTAAATAATTTAAGGCCCTATAAACATATTTTTTACCCTTTCATGCGAAGAATAAAATATCACAACCCCCTAGTTTTCACTAGTCCCCAAACTATTATTGTTACAAATTATTATAGGCCCAAATGAAAGAATTCATGCTCAAATATGTCTAAATTAGAAACTGAAATAGCTACAGGCCCAATAAACAGAGCAGGCCTAAGAGAAAATAACCAAGTGACATTTTTGGGCCTTCAGCAGGCTCACTCTTCACACAAACAGCAGACCCAGATCCAGCTACACCCCAAAATATTAGAGTGTCAATTGCAATGTTCAAACTCATACATGGACCCATACTAGGCCCAAATAGATGACTCACTTACCCAGCAATTGCATACTTAACTAAACAAATGAAAAACTACTCACTAAATTAATTAACCAACCTCTGAAGTCCACACACTTAGTTCTTAAAGCTGTAACTTGTTACATTTCGCGTTTTCGTACGTTAAAGTTTCGTCGTAAGTTAATCGACGTAGACCCGGGAATGAGATTATTTTTGATATTATAAGCATTTATGCTATTTATAACATGTGATAAGTAAGTGTCGTGAAAGTTAAAGGGTAAACGAATCAAAGAAAATGAGTTTCGTTAAAGGTTGCCAATTTGGGATAAAATACGGTCCGAGCTATAATACCCGGTATTTATGGACTAGTGTCATACAAGGTACCACATGACCATGATAGTAAGGTGTATAAGGTATATTAAAAGTGAGTAGTATTTTAAGTAATTTGGGATAATTCTTAATTATGTAGGTAATTAGTTAATTATTGAATTAGTGAAGGATTAGCAAGTTAATTAAAGAAATGGGTGGATAATTATTGGTTGGGAAATCCCCCCACGTGGAAGCAAGGGAAAGATGACTCAAAGGCCAAATAATGACTCTTTGATTTATGTGATTATGTGGCATATTTAGAGGAATTTGTTGGCCAAGTCATCAAACAAAATGGGTCCCACAACCCATAATTTTAAGAGCTTTTCCTACATTATTAAGTGAGATACATAAGCTTGCTAGTAACCGATGGGATTCTCAACAAGACTTCATATAAAACCTTATATCCCTACAGCAGCATGAGATGAGATTCTAAGAGAGCACGGTACAATCTTTCTCAAGAATATCATACGGATTTTTCCCTACTTCGATCCACCATTACATATTTTTTTCGCAAAAGACGTGGGTTAGAGGGATTGTTAAGAGAATCAGCTCAGGTATGTTAAGGCTATCCATTCTTTCTTTTTGGCATGATTCATACGATACAAACAAAACGAGCAAACGCACAACTTTCATAAATGATTCTGTTAATAGAAGTACTAGGGGTGCCTATGTTCTTGATTCCCCATGTAAATTATTATTATATCTTCTGTTCATGGGTCTCAGAAAAATACGTAGTTGATAAAGTTTATCCAAAAAGCATATTGATCTTATGACATTCCGAGAAATCTTATTAATGTATTTGTTATGCATTTCATTCATTTATACATGTACATTGACCCATGACCAGATGACGTTATATACGCGTATATTATATGTATATGGGATATGGAAAAAGGTTACGGCGTTATATACGCACCACCACCTGATCAGCTGGTATATGTTGATGATTTTACCCACAGTGGCCGAGATATGATGGGATGCCCTCAGAGGCTTGATGATGTTATGTACACCTATACCTATGCATGATACGACATTTATATGCACGTGCATGACATTATAAATGTTTCAGGATTCACAAAGTTATTTAGACTCACAGGTGGATTTCTTTACTCCATGTTTCATCTATGTCCTTATGTTATGATTTTCATGCCTTATATACTCGGTACATCATTCGTAATGACATTCCTTTTGCCTGGGGACGCTGTGTTTCATGCTCGCAGGTGCAGGTAGACAGGCTGACGGTCCCTCTTTTTAGGATCTTTTATCAGCGAGAGTTGGTGTGCTCCACTTGATCCAGAGCTGTTACTAGTTTTGGTACATTGTTTTGATATGTAGATATGGGTACAACGGGTCCCAGTCTCGTCCTTTATACAGTTTTACACTCTATTAGAGATCTGTAGACAGTCATGTATAGTTGGATTGTATGTGGCCTTGTCGGCTTCCAGTCAAGGATATGTAGTTGTCTATAATAGCCTTGCCGGCTCGCCCTACCGTATTTCGCATGTATATGTATATATGTCTTTTGGGCATATTTTTCTCACGTATGTTATTCACGTGATTCATCAGTTTATTGACAGATGTTATTCATGACCTACCCTTAATTCATATTTATATCTTAGACGCATCTTAGGGGTGTTCGGCAGGTAGGACTCGGGCACTCATCATGGCCCATTGGTTTGTGTCG
Organism: Nicotiana tomentosiformis; assembly: GCF_000390325.3. Classification (NCBI taxonomy): domain Eukaryota; kingdom Viridiplantae; phylum Streptophyta; class Magnoliopsida; order Solanales; family Solanaceae; genus Nicotiana; species Nicotiana tomentosiformis. The sequence continues at coordinate 36,470,467 of NC_090821.1, forward strand.
TGACCTAACTAATAGCAGTTCTAACTAAGGCATATAGGCAGGATCACATGAAGTATTGGCAAGTGCACAAGGCATACATAAGGTGGGTTCATACTATGTTTCAAAAGAAAGTTCAAAGTGACAAGATCGAACATCATATGCTATCAAACTACTTCAAATAGAGTTTCAAAGCAAAGGGTAGTTCAGAATTAGCCTAAAGGACTTCAGACAATCTAGCAGAGTCATAGACAAAAACAAGGGGATGACAGTCTTCAAATGAAGGTTTTTAACATGAGAGCTTAATGAGAATGTGGTCACAAACATCATAACAAAAGACTAGTATGTATAGGTTACAACAGCCGGCAAACATATCACTTAGTTGAACACGAGACTTAGCACATTGAGTATTGGTCATAGCACAATGGTTCAAAATAATACCAGCATTCATGGCAGATGAAGATATCAACTCTATGTTAACAGGACATGCAATCATCAGACCTAATTCTACCAGTTTATCAATTTTATGAAGAGGCTAAACATTGAGATTTATCCTAGAAAGTCTTAGGCAATACTGAAGAAACACGGAATTGAACAAATCAAAGAGCATACATCAGAGTTACAAATAACAAGAAAACATGTCATAGTTGTTTAGAAGTTCAGGCAATACTGTCATTTAGAAATTACATGATCATTAATTATGAGGAAGTTAACAAGTTACACATGAATAACTCAACAAGAAGCAATGCATCCGAACACATTTTGGGCATGAACTAGTTCCTCAAAAGAGTTTGAAACAAGATAGGAAGATGGGCTTATAGAAGGTAGCAGGTATAAGTACTCAGACATACACAAACACACTAGGCTAAACGTGCTAAAGAAAACCAGAATCAGGGTTAGAATTTAGGCAAGTTCAGGTGCTAGAAAAGTTCAGAACCACAAAATAACTTTAGAGCTAATAAGGCTGCAAACAGAGATGGCATGGTAACATATTAGTTCACAAAAGTTTTAGTGGCATGAGTATATAGAACACGAACAAAAAAAAAAGAGGATGAAACTGCGAAGGCCAAACACCTTACCAATTACCAATTGACGAACAAGTAAACAAGAAGAACAATTGCAGCAGTACTTCAATCTTTAATAGCAAAAGAGAAGCATAACCCAAAATATCAGTGTGTCAGAGTTCCCAAGGGTTTCAGATGAACCCCGGGTAGTGCTCGCACTGAGAAAGGTCAGTTAATCGAATTCCCGTGGCTCTCAGCCGGCTAAGAGCTAAAGTTTAGAACAATATAGAGTGAGTGAGTGAGAGAGTAACCGTAATTAAGATCCGTTTTAGGGGAATTGGGGGAGAGGTTTATATAGTGCTCAATTTAAGCAGACAAACATGGAAAAATGTCAATCAAACACAAAGAAGAAAATAATATATCCCATGTAATCATAATCGGTAAAGGAGAAGGAAATTCTCAAACCCTAGACGGGTTCAGACGTCTGAGAATCAAACCAATAATCAAGAATCATTCATTATATGGTGTATATAGATGAAGCATCGACAAGATATTCACATGATCAGAGTCAACCATGCCTGATCTTGGAAGATAGTTCTTGCCAAAAATATGGCAAGAACTTAAGTAACACCACAGGAGCATATACAATATTGTAGTGCCACAAAATAGGCAAGTGAATCATGGATTGGCTCCATGCTTAGGATGGAATTGGAGAGAATCCAAGCGGCTGCTAGGGTTTCTCAGAAGAGAGAAGGGGAGAGTTGAGAGCGTTTGGGGGCGGCGGTTTGGAGGGAGATGGGTATTCGGGTATGGGGTTGGGTAGTTAAAGGTGCTGGGTTGATCACTGGTCGTTGATCTTGGGAGATCAACGACTAGGATTTTAAAAACAAGCGGGGCAGGTCGTTCAATGGGTCTGGACTGTGGGGGCATTGGTCCAATTGTCTGGGCTAGCTTTTGGTGATTTTGGGCCAGATTTTTAATGGAAGAGATTAAGGAAAAATAAATTAATAAAATAGTTAAATAAGCATAAAAAATATTATGTAAACAAATAAGTATGTTAAAATAATAGTTGAAGATTGTAAAAACATAGAAAGTTATTTTGACTCTAAATTAATTAATAAATGCAATTAATTATAAAATATAGGCTACTATTGCAAAAATGTGTAAATAGCATAAAAATGCAAGTATAATTATATGAAATGAACTAAAATGTTAAAAAACATGCATATGGGTACAAATAATAAATTTTGATGACTAAATCACCCAAAAATAATTTGAAGGGATAATTAATAAATATTTTAATAATTTAAGTGCAAGAAAATTAATTTTAAAACTTTAAAAATTATAGAAAATACTTATATGACCCCTATAAGTTGAGTAATAGTGCAAAATGATATTTTGAAGGTATCAACAAAATATCAACCAAGTTCAAATAATAATTTGTAAACTAATACATTATAAAATATGAGGGCAAAATTGGGTATCAACAATATATCAACCAAGTTCAAGTAGCCATACGATGGATCACCAATATGTCACAGAGTGTACACGTCCCAATCAAGGCACAACATAAGAACAAGTACGAATGTGTGTTCATAACATACATGTATCTACCTCCGAAGCAAGTTGTACATAAATCTCAAGATTTTCTCATCATGTTCAACATAAGGTACCAATAACCCCAATATTTTTCTAGTATGGTTTATTGTGCTCACGTAGTTGATTGACTGAATAATACATAGAATCACATAAAACCCACAACCAAACAAGGCATAACGTAAGCTAGAATCTACCCTGAGCATTAATGCCCATGGCACATGTATATACACTTGTCACCATATATATACATCAGCCCTGCATGTAGCAAAACAATATCAATTAGTAGAAAAAGTTTTCTCAACCAAAGTTAGGCAAGACAATTACCTCAAACAAGCAAAATCTATACTTTAAAAATTCTTTGCCACGCAATTCGACCTCCGAACGACTCGAATCTAGCCACAAATAACTCAATAACATCAAATAATGCCATAGGAATCAAACCCAAATGATAAAGGTCAAATCTTTAATCAAATACTCAAAGTCAACCAAAACGTCAACCCGGGCAAATACTCTGGAACCTGACAAAACTCACAAATCTCGAACACGCATTCGAATACGAGTCCAAATATACAAGGTTCATCCAAAACCGACTCCAAATCTGGGTTCAAATCTCCATTTTTCACTTTAGAAAAGTTCTATCAAAACCCCTAAAATGCCCTTTCTTATCTTTCAAGCAAAAATCCTTTTCTCTTCTTTAAGATACCTTGATTTAGAGCCAAAATCAATGATAGATTCATGTTGTAATCATAAATTTGAGTTAGGTTTACTTACCCTAATGAAGTAGATGAAAACCCCCTCAAAAATTGCCTCTTCCCAAGCTGCAAAACCTTGTAAGAAAAAGTAACTAAATTTCGAAATCAAATCCTAGATGATCCCAAAACTCACATTTGATAAACCCAACATAGTCCTTGCGAGATTATACCGAACATAGCCTTTTGAATCAAAAAATTTGGCCTTAAAATGAGGGAGATATGATGTTATGATATTTTAAAGGAAGTCTGAAATATTTAGGGACATAATCAGTATTTTCGGAATTGTATCACCATAAAATCAAAAATCGCAAAATCTTCGTTTTAGCACCCAAAACTCATTCGGAACCTCCTAGACACAAACTATATATTCATTTAAGTCATAAAATACGAACTTGCTTGCGCACTCAAAACACCAAAAAGAGGTCGTCTTGACCTGATATTGAAAGTAGTCAAACTCTAAATCCTTAACTGAACTAGTCTCTCAATCAATGATCCAAAACACACCTGAGCCGCTCGGGACCCCATCCAAATATACCAACATGAACAAATACGTTATCCAAACTTATTCAAAGGCTCAAAACATCCACGGAAACATCACAACAAAGAATCGAGGCTTAAATCGAATAGAATTTCTCTTAAGTTGTTAAATCTTTATTCCTTCAAAAGAGCGTCTGAATCACACTTACACACTTCAGATTACTTTCAAACTTTGCACACAAGTTCGGTTCAACTATATAGACCTATCCAAAGTATCGTAATACCAATTGGCATACAATAACATCAAAGTCAACTCTAGGTAAATCTTTTGAAATCTTAAGTTCTACAAATTGCCAACTTTCGACAAATAGTGTCGAATTTTTATAGGAACCTCCAAAACCAAATCCAAACATGCGTACAAGTCCAAAATCATCATACGAACCTATTAAAATAATCAAAACCCGATTCCGAGTTCGTTTACCAAAAAGTCAAACCTTGGTCAAGTCTTCAAACTTAAAGCTTCCAAAACGAGAGTCATTCTTCCAAATAAATTCCAAGCCAATGAAAAACCAAAACCTACCATACACGCAAGTCATAATATATCATATGAAGCTACTCAAAGTCTCAAACCAGTAAATGGAGCGCTAAATCTCAAAATGACCGGTCGGGTCATTACATTCCCCCTCAATTAAATGTACGTTCGTCCTCGAACGTGCTAAAAGTCATTCCAAAATCATCAAATCACTGTATAAGATCACCATACACATACCCGTGAGTAATTCCACGCCACTAAAGTCCATCTAAGCCCATTGGCACAACCCCGACTGAAGATCATTTCTTCAACCTTTGCCGATAAACCTTATGACTAAATCCCAACATCCAGAATTTCTTATCAGATTAGATTCTCGCATATACGCGCTATACAAGTATCAACAAGATGCATAAAGCCATAACTATATTCTCAGGATGTACCCATACGATGTACCACATAACTCATATACTCATAGTAATAACTTCCGACCACAATAACTGCTCATAACCAAAACTGATACCAGCAATATACCTCATATCCAATAAAACCTTGTTCTAAACCTCCAAAACACTGCAAATGATAAAAGAAATATGTGGAAGCTCTTAAACACCCACCAATCAACAAGTTGTGAAGCTCTCTCGCCCGACAAGGTTCGTTGCCAAATTTCGAGCTGACTATTGACTTTATTCTTCCAAATATACCTTATCCAAATTCGATTGCTCTAATTCCAGGTCCAATAACCTTATCTCACACAGTACAAGCTTCACGGCCAACATTCCACACACAATGCCACCTAGAGACACATATGAAGCAATCCGCACCCAATAAGCAACAACTCGAATATAACCAAAGATGAAAGGAGAACCAAATAAGAGAACTACCCAACAAGTTCAACAAATACCACCACAAAGCACAACGCTATGAATCCATATCATAAGGAAAAAGCAAAGAACATGAAGTAAGAACGAAGAATCGTGTCCTATAACTCCGCTGCGGCACGTAGCCTGATCCAAACATACCGATCCACATAGAATACCCATCTAGCCATAACGCTCACAATCAACAAGTATCAATAACTAACGTGCAAAGTGCATGACCATAACCATGGAGAAATGGATAGCACAATATACCACAGACAGGGAAAAACATGACTAAGGTGAAATAAGCAACTCAACACCCCAAGAGCCATCTCGCTCTAATCTCGCCACTAGGCCTAAACAGAACCATATCAGGCATATAAATAGTCAAGTAGCCTCAGAGCCCAACGTAGCGTAAGAGAGTAACACATGGAACATATCAAGACATGAATGAGATCAACTCTAGCCGGGGACTCAAGTTGTACTGAGTAAACAACCTGATCCAATGAAGAGTAACACTTCTGCTAGGCCTACAACGGACCCCCAAATCAATTTCGATCATCCGAGAATTGATAAAATACCTTCCAAAAGTCCATAGTAACATATCCATAACATATACAATCCGTTTTCTAACCGTAAATATACTTTCATGGTGCGCAACCAAGGAGTAGTCTATCTCTGAGAACATCCAGTATCTAAACCTCAAGAATACCAGAATCCCCATATCTGATCCCGACTCTCCCACTCAAAGGACTGACACATCACTCATACACAATCACCTCATGAAAAATACTTCCCTAAGCCTTCCGCACCACGTAGAGAAACCTGATCATCAAAAGTCAACAACCAGGTGATCTCTGTAGTACTAGTCAAGCATCCGCAAGCCAAAACATAATGCTTCTTCTACAACATATAATCTTCTCAGGCGACAAAAGATAGTGCTAGAACCCTCTAAGAATTTGAAATCTCTCATGCTATCTAAAACTCATGACCGTATTTTGATACTGAACCGCAACCTTGTCCATGCAAATCTCAATCCCGCACGTGAACTGCAATCATCAGTGCTAACTTGTGAAAAGACGAAAATCTCATAATTAACTTTGAATCACAAGTAGGATAAATGCCCCCATTAACCAAAAACCTTTACGTAACCTAATCTAGGAGAACATTACAACACGCAACAGACCTTCTATACTCTTAGAAGACATAAACTCAAACTATGGTTATAACCATAACAAACTCTTCGAAACTCGTTAGCACATAACCAAGCAATTAGAACTAGGTCTATCCAATCATCTAAGCTACGCAGACTGCCAAACCTAAAAGTAACTCAAACTGAAATGCTCGCTCTAAAAAGACCTTATGCGAATCCAAATTCGTTTCTTGCACCTCTCTAATACTGCCATGTAGAGTCAATAATGATATAGAAAGTCTCACCACCATCCAATTCAGATCTCAAGTCCTAGCCGTACACAAATATTAAAATCCTTAAATACCACATATGAATCTTGAACTCATCGGAACCTTCTCGATAGTCATCCACTCCGCTCCAATCTTCGATGCACAACTAATATGACTGAACAACCTGTGCTCCAACAATCATGAATATCCAAAAAAAGCAACCCATCGATTCTTTTTCCTTGCACACTATATCCACAACGAATATCAAACTTGAATCTTTCCAAGATTTTCATATACCCACGAAGTATAGTACATCATGCATCCAGCCAATCCCTTGTTCAAATCATTCTCGAAGTCATCCTTTTCAAGTCATAGCTAATCCACAAGCGTCCCATAGTTCAGAAACGATATAACACATGACCATGCTATCTGATCATCGGTGGTAGACTCCCTCACTTGGCTCGAAGCCATAGAACAAATCGTCTGTAATCCACAATACCCTTCCTTCATAGTTGCCCTGATCCCGCACTGTTAATTAGCTAAATACTTCATAAATTTATGTAACACTAGTCATAAAACACTCCAAAGACTCTGCCAAGTGCATACTCATCCTTGTGGCATGACTGCCAACTTCTTCAAGTGCTAAAAAATGATAGTATATCCATTTCACTGAATAGAAGCCTCATACGAAACACAAAACCGCAAATCTTCTCGCAAGAGATAACCCACCAGCTAGTATCAAATCAACATCTTCCCATGACCCTACCATGGTCACAACAACTAGGCAACAAATTAATCCTCCCGAGTCTACACTTATCAACACGATATAAGAATCAACTTCATTCCTCAAATGACCAACCGAAAGATCCACCGACACACCCACTTCTCAAAAACTGTACAACACATCTAGACAGTGATCAAGTAGCCATAGCTCTTCGTATTCCATCCACAACACAACAAGTCATAGGTGCACCACTAATATCGAGTTCTCAACATCACATGCGAGTGAATGAAGTAAATCAAAAGTATAAGCTTCATGTTGAAACAAAGTCGCACAATAAGGAAAGAAAGATGGGAAGTTTCATAGATGCCTTGTAGCCTCTCAAAGATAAGTATGGACGTTATCATACCAATCTGCAAGACTCTACTATTTACTTACTCATGACTCGTAGAACCTATGAACCTAGGGCTCTGATATTAACTTGTCACGACCCCAAACCCCACCAAGTTGTGATGGCACCTAACTCAACCTGCTAGGTAAGCCAAACAGTATAAGTTACTACTACAATAAGAAAACATCAAATTATAATTAAAACTACAACAAAAATCAATTCAAAATCCAAAGGACTAGTAGTACAAGTCATGAGCCACTATGATTTAGATTTACAAAGCTGGTAAAAGGAATAAATACAACATCTATTTGAAAGTTACATAAATAAAAATGAAATACTAAGCTACCATGTACAAAAAGGTAGCATAAATCCGGCATGCTGGTGCATTTTCAATGCAAAGCTCCATCTTCACAGCTACTCAACTCCAGAATCTGCATGCAAGGTGTAGAAGTATAGTATGAGTACAACCGACCCCATGTACTCAGTAAGTATATTTACTAACCTCATAGAAGTAGTGATGAGATTTTTAAGTCAAAAGATGCTCACCGTTCAGATCAATAACATGTATACACAGAGAAAATATTCCAAATAGACAATTATGGAATAAAGAATATCAACAATAAAGGTGCCCAACATGATTTGATTCCGTATCAATTACCAAATAGCACGTTCCAGAGAACTTTTCGAGAATCAAATGTATCAATGCATGATGACAACTTCCTTTTTACATCAATCTATTACGCTACCAACAACTCAATAAAATATGAGATGTCAACTCAACACAGGAAATTCCATCCTGGCAATCAAATCGTCAAATAACAATAGAGGTACAGATTCACATGTTAGGTGAAACTTTGTCACGATCCTAAAATCCCACCTTAAGTAGTCATGATGGAACCTAGTCTCTAAGACAAGGTAAGCCTTACACACAATGAGAATTTAACAGAAGAAATAACTAAGACATTCAACCAAACTGATAAATATCATGATAAAACCAAAATGGATCAACAGTTACAATAAACCCAAAAATTTGTGGAACCGAGTCATAAGCTCTAACAAGTATACTAGAAATCTCAAAATACAATACTGTTTGATGTGAATATAAGCAGTAGAAGAGAATAGTATAAGGTGACTCCGAGTCCTGTGAGTATCAAACAGGTATACCTTTAAGTCTCTGAGATATCCGAGTCGACTCACTGGCATCCAGCACGAGCAGAAGTACCTGGATCTGCACAAAAATATATAGAAGCGTAGCATGAGAATACCACAACTGTACCTAGTAAGTATCAAGCCTAACCTCGGTAGAGTAATGACAAGGCCAGGTCATGACACCTACTAGACATAGAAATCTGAGCAAAATATTAATATAATCTAATAACGGAAGACAAAGAAATAAATGACAACAAAACAATACAATGATGTAAGGCTAACAACAAATATTAAAGCAATAAAGGATAGCAAAGAATGAGCATAGAATAATAACAACAGGTAATCAAATACAGTCAAAGTACAAGTAAAACAAATGAAGGAATAACAATAAGCATTCCATCAACAAGCCTTTTCAACATAGAATGTACAACAAGAATCACAACTGAGACACCACACCTCATATTCACATTTCACAAATTACAACCACAATCTTCTTTATATCACCACGTGAGCCTTATATTTATTTTAATAATATTTTTTTCGAAATAGCTATACGTATTTTAGCCTTTTTATCTCACTGCGTGGCTTCAACTAATTCCCTTAATAGCAAGACGCGTATAATTCCACCTTATCTCGCATGTATTTCAATACCCACCGTTATATAACCGCATACGGATAAATATCACAACATAATAATAAGCTCGCACCACATGTACCCATATGCCGCAACATTACCAAATCAACAATAACAATGTTACCATAACACATAGCCCACAACTCACACACAATGCGTACTAGAATCTCAAGAATAACAAAATGAATGAGAAACAACTCAACAAGGAAGGATGTCCCAATAATCAATACTTCAACCACAATTTGTTAATAGCTTTTACAACTACAACCTCAATAACTCAACACTGAAGGTATTCCCGTGAAATGACAACATCTAATTCAAGTACGTAACATAAGCTTAACAATGAAATAGATAGCATGAAATAGCAACTACGACTAAATGCATGAGAATAACTCAACAGTGGGGAGGGTACCATGTAACAACAACTACAAATAAATGCATATCAGAGTAACTTTGACAATGGAAGCCGGAACATGTTATAACAACATCAATTAAGGCATGTAAGGATAAAATTGACAACAAAAGATAGAACAAATAATAATAACTTCGATTATGTGCTTATAAGTAACTTAAGAGTCTAAACCAGTCAAATATTACATATAACCCCGTGTACACACTTGTCACTTCATGTACCCGCCTTCCACATAATTAAAATAGTACAATCAACCCAAATCCTATGAGGTAGTTCTCCCATACAAAGTTAGACAAGATACTTACCTCAACCAAGCCAAATCAATACTCAAAAATATCTTTTCCTTTAAAATTCGCCTCCGCACAGCTCAAATATAATAAAAATGACTTAATATCATAATACAATGCAAGAGAAATCAAGTTCGATTAATAAAGCTAAGATCTTTACACAATTTTCTAAAAATCAATAAAAGTCAACTCCGGACCCGCCCAGTCAAAACTCGGGTCTAAGGGCAGGTCCCGACTACCCATAACCCCACGAGTCCATATATGTATTTTGTTTTCAAATCCGAGTCCATTTCGACTCTCAAATCCCCAAAAATAATTTCAAAATATAGACAAAAAATTTCAAAATTTCTCTTTGATTCTCATAAATTTGATGTTAAATCTCATATATAATCATGTAATATAGTTGAAAATTGATCAAAATCACTTACCCAATGATTGTATGTGAAAATTCCCTCTCCAAATCGCCTCCTACTGAGTCTAGGGTTCTAAAATGAGAGAAATGAGATCAAATCTTGTCTTCCCAGCCCTTTTGTTGAGGTGAAGATATTGCAATTGTGACACTGGGTTCGCAATTGCGAACCCTAAAACTGTGAAGAAGGACACAATTTCGGGGCCTGACAGCCTAAAGGGAAGTCGCAAATGCGACATTGACTTCGCATTTGTGAAGTCTACTCCAATCGCAAATGTGACCTTTTAATCACAAATGCGAAACTACCCTGTTCCAGCCTCTCTTCCCAATTACGATCAATGTATCACAAATGCGTCACTTGAGACCCCCCTGCTATGATCGCAATTGCGATGTTGGTGCTCGCAATTGCGACAACTAGAGCACCAGCACACCAGTAACCTAGAATTGAGTCCAAACCAATTCAAAACACATCTGAAACTCACCCGAGCCCTCGGGGCTCCAAACCAAACACCCACACAAGTCCAAAAATATCATACGAAATCACTCGCGCAATCAAAATACCAAAATAGCATCTAGAACCACGTATGGTACATCAAAACGCATGAAATTCAAAAGAAAACTCAAGAACCTCTAGAATTGCAACCAAGCATCTGAATCCTATCAAATTAACTCCGAATGACACCAAATTGTGCAGACAAGTTCCAAATAGCAAAACTTACTTATTCCAAGTCCCAAAACCAAATTCCGAACCCGATATCCATAAAATCAATCTACGGTCAAACTTAAGGAAATATCTAAACCTCAAATTGCTAACTTTCGGCAAAATAAGTCAAATCAACCTAGGACCTCCGAATTCATTTCTGGCATAAGCCCAAGTCCAAAATAACGATACGAAACTATTGGAGCCATCAGAACACCATTCCGGGGTCATTATCACAAAAGTTAAACTTCGGTCAATATTTCTAACTTAAGCTTCTAAACCAAGAACCAAAGGGTCTTAATCAACGCAAAACCTTCTCAGAACAAAACTAACCATTCCTGTAAGTCATAAAATCACAAATGCACATGTGTGAAGCATCAAAAAGAAAAATGGGGCTCAAATACACAAAACGACTGGTCGGGTCATTACAAACGTAAAAACATGTAAAATGCACGACAAATCATAAAGAATTCGCTTTCAATATCAAGGCATCATCAAGTTAAGATCACAATTATCAAGGCATCCCCGTGCCCACATTTATTTCACAATAACAATATACACCTTATCACTCTGCCATGACACAATCACAATATCCACCCATATCACTTCGCCCTGGCATAATCACAATATCCGATTGTATCTCTCTACCCCTCATAAAATCACAATATCCACCTGTATTACTCTTCCCTGGCAAAATCACAATAGCTACCTATATCACTCCATCCTGATAAATCACAATATTCACCCATATCAATCTGCCCTGACAAAATCACAATAGCCACATGTTTCACTCCGCCCTGAAAAAAATTACAATATCCACCCATATCACACCACCCTGACAAAATCACAATAGCCACCTGTAACACTCCAACCTGACAAAAATCACAATAGCCACATGTATCACTTTGCCTTGACAAAATCTCAATAGCCACCCGTATCACTGCGCCATGACAAAATCACAATATCTACCCATATCACTCTGCCCTAACAAAATCACAATAGTCATATGTATCACTCCGCCCTAACAAAAATCACAATAGCCACCCGTATCACTCCGCCTTGATAAAATCACAATAGCCACCCGAATCACTGCACCCAACATGTCCAAATGTGCCACAATCACAACAATAAACAATAACAAATCATTATCAAGAAGCATACCCTCATAACTGATTAATAAAATACACCAGGACATGATCAACAAAGGTATGGATGGGGTTCAACTTATAAAACATGGCTACCGAAAAATCAAATATAGTATACAAGTTCAAGTAGTCATACAAAGGATCACATATGTGTCTCAAAGTTCATACGTCCAAATCAAGGCACAACACAAGAAAAAGTATGAATGTGTATTCATAACATATGTATATCTACCTCCATGAAAAGTTTAGCATAAATCTCGAGATTTGCTCATCATGTTGAACATAAGGTACCAATTGCCTCAACATTTCTCCAGAATGGTTAATTTTGCTCATGTAGTCAATTAATTGAACAATACATAGAATCAAGTAAAACCCACAATCAAATAAGGCATAAAATAAACTAGAATCTACCCTGAGCATGAATACCCATGGCACATGTATATACGCTCGTCACTTCATAATATACATCACCCCTGCATGTAGCAAATAATATCAATTAAGAGAAAATATTCCCTAAACCAAAGCAAGGCTTACACTTACCTCAAAAAAGCGAAATCAATACTTTAAAAATGCGTTCCCGCACAAATCGACCTACGAATAACTCGAATCTAAACATAAACAACCCAATAACATCAAATAATTCCATAGGAATCAAACCCAAATGTTAAACGTCGAATCTATAATCAAGTACTTAAAGTCAACCAAAATGTCAACCCATCCCTACACACAAGAACCTGACAAAACACACAAATCTCGAACACTCATTAGAATACGAGTCCAAATATACAAGTTTCATCCAAAACCAACACCAAATTGGGGTTCAATTATCCATATTTCACTTTAGAAAAGTTTTGTCAAAACCCCTGATGACTTTCAAATCCACTACTAAAAAGTAAATAGACACGGTCACATGCAATATAATTTACCCAACTATGAGTCGGGGTCGAATCCCACAGAGAACAATATGTAGGCGATTAGGCGTGTAAGAGAATTATCACTTATTATGCTTAGCCAAACACTTAGAAAGGTTTTGAGAAAATATTTATAACTAAAAGTGAAAATATAAACTAACCTTAAAAGCAAGTAAAATGATCAATGGCTACAAGCATGGATGCAATGGGAATTACACTCAAGTAACAAACCAATATATTTCACGATTTACAAATATGAGCGAGTTTATGTTAATTAGCCTCGGGTAATAATTCTTTATTAGCTTCTTCCAAAGACTAACAAGACTTCGTAATTGAATTATTCCTGAAATAATTAAGAGATTAAGCACACTCGAAAATGACTACAAGTTGTTCAATCCTATCCCTAGGTAGAATCTATAAAGTGAGGGTTAACACCTTAAGTTCTTGTTAATTAATCTTTTCCAACCCCAAATTATCTTTTCCAAAATTAATTCTAAGTTAATGAGCGAGTCCTAGGGTTAGCTAATCCCTTTGAAAATATTAAAGAACAAGAATAATTAAAAAATAGTAACTCACTTTATAATAAATAAAAATCTTTCAATACATAAGTACAACAAGATATTTAATCTACACTTTAAATATGAATATTCCCGTAAACAAGATTCAATTGTTGGAAAAAATACTACACACTTAAATATACAATACAAACCAAGGAAATGAAGAAATAAACATAAATGGGTAAGAAATTCTCAATCAAAAGCTTCAAATCTTCAAGACCCAAGTGTGTGTGCAAGAACCCTAGCTCCCAAACTTGTCTTCTTAGTCAAGAGACTCAAAGATAAGCCAAAGATGTCCAGAGATCGGCCAAAGATATTTTACAAATGATCTAGGTCGTGTATTAAAGGGTTTAGGGGTCGAAAACGTGAAATGCCAAAACCGCCCAATTTCTTCCCAGTTATAATGTTATGCTATCGCGTGAAAAAGCACCGTGATCGCGATGAACAACACATTATAAGCTTCGCGATCGTACAACAAACCACGCGTTCGCGTGGTATAGTTGACCAGCTGCTGACCATGCTTCCTTCTTCCCGTTCTCATAGCTTCAACCGTTTTCGCATAGCTTCATTCTACTGGACATCTACGATCGCATATAACTCTCCGCATTCGCACAAAGCAATAACTGGCAGCAGTCCATTTTTTCCAGTTTAACACATTTTGACTTGTTTTCTTCCGTATCTTCTCCAAATCACATGATACCTGAAATATGCCAATAAACCTCAATAAATGCCTTAGTTTCTCAACAAAATCATGCAAAAGTCTAAGTATCAAGAAGAGGTATGTTGGTAAAATACCTACTTATCAAACCCCCAAACTTAAACTATTTCTTATCCTCAAGCAATTCAACAACTAAGAACATCCTTTAATAAAATAATAAATTAAGCTCAATGACATATCAAACATCATTAGAAGTCAAAAAGGTTCAAATTGAACACAATATAGTGACTTTGGTTGGTATCAACAATTAATCCAAAGCATATGAATTGCCAATAACTTCTCACAAATTTCATTTCAATTCAAGTGCTCAAACACCACATTAATCAAAGTAGCAACCAAGTTATAACACTAAAGCTTTAAAATTCTCCTCACTATCACAAACAATTTTCTTTTGTTCATTCCTCCCAATTGGAGATTGGATTAAGTTCACAACCCAAAATTTCATGTGCCCTCACACTTAAGAGGGAATCCCAACTCATAAATTGCAATTTAAACACAAATGGGATATCAAATGGAAAGAATTGACTCTCTCTCTCTCACACAAAGATATTCAAATGCACATAAGTAGTGCCATAGGCTTGCCCTTCATGTATTTCTCCACTAATATAGACACTTGGTTCAAAATCAAGTAGGACTTAAAGGATTGTAATGTAGGTTTTTGGTTAAGGTAGGGCACAATTTGTATAAGAGTGACTCAAAACCTCCTTAAGCACTACAATTTGCAACAATTAAAGCACACTACCTTCAAAAACTTTTCCATCCTTTCTTCACTTTTCATTCCACACCTAATCTTCCCTTTATTCACAACTCCTTATTTTTTCTTCCCTTTTCTTCTTTCTTACTCTTTTTTTTTGTTCAAAAATCAAGGAAGTTTCCACTATTTTTTATATATTTTATTACCTTTCACCTTTTAAATAACTTTCACATCACAACTTTTCCAACCTTCACCACCAAACTTAGGCTTTTAGCCTATGTTTACACTTTTAAAGTACATAGGGAGGTAGGATGCCAAAAGATAGATCAATGAAGAATGAAGGATTAAATCTTGTAACATGGTTGCCAAAGAAAAAGTTTAAAGGCTCAAAAGGGGTTGACTAGGAAAAATATGCAAGGGTAGGAAATGTAAGGCACAATAACGGTCCAAGGAAAGCCTAACATCATTTTTCAAACCACGTTAGTCTAGGATTTCACCTTGAAGCGCATTCCGGGCAAGTTTTAGACTACAAATAATTCAAGAGAACTCACAACAAATCTCACCACACATGGCACATGCAAACTCGAGTGACATATAAATCCAAATTCCAATTAAAACCAATGAACCCAAAGAAAATCACATATAGCCTAAAAGACTATTAAATGAATCAAAGAGCCAAAAATAGAACCTAAAAGTAACAACAAGGATTATCATATCAATCATTTTTTATTTTAAAGATCAAGACTTCATATGCCAAAGTTTAAATCATGTTGGTACTGAACAAGCAACATGTTGGTTTATGGACAAAATGATCACACCCAATAACTAATTTATTCACTACTTGCTACTAAACTAACTAAAAATATTTACCTAACAAGAGAAAAACAAGACAAGACTAATCCCTTAAGAAAGTTGTCACACCATTCATCATAGGGAAAAGTCACCCGGTTCGACACAAATTATTTTTTTGGAAAAGAACCGAGGCATAAAGAAAAACCAAGGAGTTTAATTAATACTAATGCAAGTAAATAAAGTAACACAATAAGAAAATAAAACTAATTCTAACATGCTAGAATTAAACTACAAAATATCACTAATAAACTACAAACGTTAACCAATCTACACAAGTTTGCAAAAAATAGTCATGCTCCAAATACATCATCACATATAAATGAGCCACTCCCAACCTAAAGTGTTGCATTGCCCTCAATGCAACTAAACAAAACAAGATAAAATGAAAGAGGTTCTCCCTGAAACTGCATCACTCGGAGCTGGAGGTGGTGGGAAATTTGAGCTCCAAATCCTCCTCATCATCGTCCTTTGATTCATGTAAGCCACAAAATGAATTCAGCTTGTGCATCATTTTGGACAGGAATTTGCTTTTCTTTTTCTCATGCTCTTTTAACTTTAGTTGTTGCCTCTCAATCTTTCCTTGTCTTCGGCTCATGTCTTCCAACCTGTTTTTGATTGCTTTTTGTTCCTGAACTACATCATCCAGAGATAGCTACTTACCAGTCCCAATAGAAGTTCCCTCCCCAGAAGAACCAAACGGAAGGCCAGCTACAAGTCGACGAATGTGTGCATCGACACCATAGATTTGACAGGAGAGGTGGCGCATAGTGGGAGGTCTATAAGGAAGTGGAGAAATGGGATCATGTATGTCACGAACCAAACTGAAGGGATGCGATGGACAACCGCTGCCTAATTCAATAGAGTACCAACGTAACATCTCCTTCTTATCATATTATCATGGGTAAATGAACCGGTAAGGCAGTCATGAGATAACCAGAATTAAACATAAGGGAATACTCGACATAGGATGACCCAACATGGTATATAAACTTATACATGTGACATACGGACCTATAAGACCGAAATGATTATTTGTACAATCAAGACATAGGCCGAAAAGGCCATACAATCATCCATATACATGACATATGTCTACAAACCTCTAAGAGTACATAAACGTTATAAAGGCTGGGACAAGGCCCCGCCATACCAATCTATACATGTCCAAAGCATACTAACTAAATAGGCAACTCCAGAGCAAGTGGAGTGCACCAACACCTTCCACTGAGATGATAGCCTACTAGGAGGACTGTCAACTTATCTATTGGGACCTGCAGGCATGAAACGCAGCATCCCCAAGCAAAAGGAATGTTCGTACGAATAAAGTACCGAGTATGCAAGGCATGAAAATCAGTATATAAAAGACATGAAAGAAACATGGAGTAAAGGACTCAACCTTTAAGGCTGAATAGCTCACTGAATCATGAAAACTTTATAGTGTCATGCATATGCATATAAATGTCATATCACGCATAGGAATATATGTACATAACATCCTCAAACCTCTGGGTCCCATCATATCATATTGGCCTCACTAGGCTAAATCATCAACGTATACCGGCTGATAAAGTGGTGGTGCGTATATAATATCGTAACCTTTCCCTATACCCCATATACATATAATATACGTGTATATAACGCCATCTGGTCATGGGTCAATGTACATGTATAAATGAATGCAATGCATAATGAAGTAAGTCAATAAGATCTCTCGGAATGTCATAAGATCAATATGCCTTTAGATAAACTTTATCAACTTACGTATTTTCTGAGACCCATGAACAGAAGATATAATAATAAGACACATGGGGAATCAATAACATAGGCACCCCTAATGCTTCTATGAATAGAAGCATTTATGAATGTTGCGCGTTTGCTCGTTTTGTTTGTATCGTATGGATCATGCCAAAAGGAAAGAAGGGATAGCCTTAACATACCTTTGTAGTTTACCTAACCACACGACATCGGTTCAGCCCGTTAGAACTTCAATCTACAACAAACAATAAGGGACCATTGTTAATTTTACGGAAGCTAGAACTCAACACAAATGAGCGACTAGCTCATCTATGAAATTTTGGACAACACCTCCCCTTATTATTTTCACTTTCCTCAAATCAAACAACAAGACCAACATGTCCAGAATGTCAACAAACATATATTTATCAATATCTAACCTTATATTCATTACAAAGCATCACCAAAACAGCCCACACCATCTCACCTAACTACCAAGTTCTAACTTGCACTTTTCCAAGCCTTCGCTTCTTCCAAACACATCAACCACAATAACAATAGTATTTTTAAGTTATTTCTACTGATTTCCAGCCATAAAACATCAAGAATTCAACTCCAAAATAGTCCAGCAACTACAACACTTCAACATGAAGTTCAACCTACTTCATAAATTCCCTTTATCAAATCAACTAGATATACATAAATGATCTTAAATACATATAGGAGAAGTTAAACCTTACCTTGGCAGCAAGAATACTTGTCCAACTAAGCTTTACTTCAAGCTTAAACAAGCTATTTACCCCAAACAACAAAGTAGAGAGATAACTAGGTAATCTTGATTTACCAAGAGAGAAATCACCTTACCAACTTGTGGATTTGGTCTTGAACCGTAGGATAACGTTGAAAGAGGTCTTGGGATGATATTTTGGAGCTCCTTTATGTTGCAATAGAAATAGAGGGATCCTAAATTATTTTCTAAGTGAAATATATATATGTATATATGGCCCTACCAATGGGCTTGGGCAGATGGGTTGGGCTGCCCATCTCTATCCTTTTCCTTCCCTTTGAATTTGGTCCACAAACTCTAAGTAGGTGATGCACCTACTTGTCACCTACTTAGTCAAGTAGGTGATCAATGTTGGTTCTTTTTCCATTTTGAAACTTGTGTCTCATCCTCGTTAAATAATTTAGACATGTGTCGAGTAGCTCAAGCAAGTAGGATGGAAAGTAAGTTGGTGAAGCAGGCACGTCGGGTAAGCAAGCAGTTCATTTTTATTTGTCCAAAATCTCCTTTCTCACGTTTAAGTGTATTCGTCCTCAACCTAGTCGTTTGTATGTTGAACGGAAATACGGGATGTAATAACATCTGATTACTTTATATAATTTCAAAGAGGATCTCATTTCCGAGCATACATCAATTGAATTACGACGTATTTTTGTGACAAGAACATGGGGTGTAATATCATTTCCCCCTTTGGGAACATTCGTCCTCGAATGTTGACTGATGCGCTTATCAGTCTCATAACCTACAACCCTTACGAATACTTTAATACTGTCCTTGCCATCTACGCAATTGTTCTATGAATAAATACAAAGGCCAGGTCATTCCCCGCTTTTGGCATCTTTCTCACACCATGACTTGTAGTCGGAATTCTTCCAATCTCGTAACTGTTGCTACCTTTTGTCATACAGCTTGTACGACTCTGACCTTGTATGCGTGCCTATGAGACTCTTCTCTCCTTTTTCATCCAGCTTTTAGCTAATCTCTAGGCCTCACTTTGGGAACATATACAGAACTATGACAAGCTGTCCCTCTGGGCATCTATAGTTGTACTGATGTTCTTCGATCGGTACTTTTTCGAACTTTCGACTATTGCTATATCTTGTTTTATAGCCTTGGTTATATATTCTTATGGCTTTACTACATCTAAGTAGGTCATACTATACCATAACTCTAACTTCTGTTTATTGTTACTGAGGTCTGCTACCAAACTCCAGGTTACTCTCGTTGCTTATCCTATATGTATAATGTAAGTCCTTTAACGCCTCCTCATTACTGTTCATCTTAAGAATGATGACCTAATCTGATCTCATACTTTGTAAATTTTATCCCCTCCATTGTTGATTTACCTCAATGTTGATCTATAATCTACCACTGATAACTTGAAACCTCTTACGTAATACGTTGTCACTAGGGCTCACGTCGCATCGAGGAATATTTGAAGTGATTTTTTTGATCCACCTAGCAACGATATACTTCAATAATTGTATTTCATATCATCCAAATGTGATTCTTCTTATGGGGTTATTCTAATCCCTTGCAATTCATGAAATCCCTTTTCTTTAGATCATTACTCAATCAAATGCCTAAACGTCATCCTCTCACCTTTCATAATTACACCCTTATTCTACTACCAGTGCAACATTCCATCTCTTCTAAATGCTCCTAGTCTTAGACTCCTCTGAATCCATTCATGCTATACTGAGCTTTCTATAACTTACGGAAACCATCAGCTCTCTTGTTGTGATGGGCTTAATCCTGAGGCCTTACCTATTCTTGTCACCTTCTCACTCCTTTTTTTTAAATCCTTACTCCTATGAATCTAAAACCTTGTCGCTCTACCATACTTTAGCTTGCGACCTACACATATCGATTTATACTACTCGCAACCTTCCTTTAAATTGCTAGCACCATAGATTTCCTTTCGTTCCTTCTCAGTTATCTTTAAATATAAGCAATTACTTTTCCTGGTCGTTCTGCCATTTGCTGCATGGATACATGGCTTATGTTGGTGCCCACACATATTGGAATTACATGCAACCCATATGATCTCGAATATCACTTACTTCCCTTTCATTAGTCACGATAGGTGTCACTTTCTTATGGAGTGCATCCAATATTGTAGTGAGACTATTATTACAATACCATTTCTTCTTCAAGTTACTATGATTAGGTTGAATCCTTTCTCCTTATTTCCTCAGCTAGTCTTTCGTTGTAGTACTTAGGTAAGACCCTCTGACTCTTGTAAGGCTGCGAGCTTATTGCATCATTTACCTGACGGAATTTTTTTATATTCTTCCTCGTCTATTATTATCCTTAGTTATTTACCTCCACGCCCTTTCGTAGGGTTGCTTCTGAACTTAAATTTTGACCATCTCCCTAGTGGCACTCTCTATTCTTTGTATAATACTTATACGGTACCTTTAACTACCCTAACTCCTATATGAATATTTCTCAAGGATCACGATGTCATATCTGCGAGACTGAATTCCCTATGTTGGGGTTCACTACATTTATCTTTCATGATCTATTGATTTATCTGTATCCTCTTGTCTAGCCATAACTAGACTCTTCCTGAATCAACTACTAACTACTCGTTGGTCCATTCTTATTTATATATTCCGCATAATCTCTCTAGGGTTATTTCCTTTATCTTAACTTACCTCTTGCACTAGCTCCTTATTTAACAAGTGTTCATTCACATTTATTTATCAATAACATCTTGGGCAGGAACCCTTACTGCCTCTCCCCGGCATCGTTCTTGCATAATGTTCTGGAGTCGTAACATATCTACAAGATCTGAATAAATGCAATTTCATTCTTTTCACCTTTTTACAGCATTCTTCCTGAATGATCTTTAAAGGTTATTTTTTGTTGTCCATTCTATTATGGCCGAAATGCTATCTCTGAAATTCTCATGATGCCGACTATTATAAAATCCTTCGGTCCCTAATTCATGTTCAGTTTATCTTGTTCACTAGCCCATACTAATTTCTATTACTCCAGGAGTCTAACTTTTCCTTATGGTAATCACGTTGGAGTCACCAACGCATTTCATGAAATGGGGATATGACTTTATGGCTTATACTCTTTTATTTCCTCAAGGCCTTTCACCTCTTGTCTTTTCCTTCACTTGACTATAGACTCTGTTATCCTGTCATATTTTGATTTACCAATATTAGTCATTTATCACATCTTACTCATAATGCTTCATTTACTCTATTCTTGTTCTTCTGCTAATATTTCTGTCTATCACTGTATTCTGAATTTTTCAACAATACATTCTTTCTCTTTTAGCTCCCATTGCTCCATCCACTAGCTCTTCGGGTCGCCTAACATTCTCTGTTGACTAGGGACATGAGCCATACTAAGTTAAATATTTATCCCTTCTAGGATTCTAGTGCCTATCTTCTGAATTTTATGAACATGCTAGTATTCATATCTAACTGTACTATTCTAGAGTGCACCATCTGGGTGTCTCGCAAGGAGAAATATCACCATGTTTGCAATATCCTTCGTAAATGTCAGCTAACGCTAACAATCCATCCACCATTCTGGGTTACTCTAACCCCGGCTGGATCCTAATATCCCGTCTTTCTCTTAAACAATATCTGCTAGCTCCCATAGGGCATAACTAAGATGGGTGTGGCCAATTGTACATACCTCTGTTACTGTTGAAGGTAATTCAAAATGCTTATATTTCTCTCCCTGGATTATAAATATTGATAATATTCATTAACTGGGTACCTTTTACTTTTCTTCACCTTGCTTCTTTTACTTGTTGAAACTTGTATCTACCTTCTGATTCTCTCGTTGAATTTTACCACATGGGTGGATAGATATTCATGCCTTAGGTATCCTTTTAGAGAAGATTACGCATCTTAGTACACACATGATCTACTCAAGATCTTACATTTACTCATCATAAGCATGATGAAAAATCGAGTTCCTTTTACTCAACTCTTCCACAGCCACATTCAATCTCTTACCAACAATCTTTCTAGATTTAGGTATCGTTGTATTACGAATAAGATAGAATTGAGGATTTTGAATACTTACAACTGAGCTCTACCACACGATCTAGAGTAAGAAGAAAGAGTGACAGTCCTAAATACCCCGTAGCCTCCTGCTTATAAGTGTGGTTCACAGCACACCCATAAACAAGACTCTACTAGACACGTCTTGTAGACTTCCTAGGACAGAACTGCTCTGATACCACTTTTGTCACGACCCAAACCGAATGACCGCGACGGGCACCCAGTGCCTAACTCAACCAAGTACCAACGTAACATATCCTTTTTATCATATTATCATGGGTAAATGAACCAGTAAGGCCATCATGAGATAACCAAAATTAAACATAAAGGAATACTCGACATAGGACGACCCAACATGGTATACAAACTTATACATGTGACATGCGGACCTATAAGACCGAAATGATCATTTGTACACTCAAGACATAGGACGACAAGGCCATACAATCATCCATATACATGATATATGTATACAAGCATCTAAGAGTACATAAATGTCATAAAGACCAGGACAGGGCCCCACCATACCAATCTATATATGTCCAAACCATACTGACTAAATACGCAACTCTAGAGCAAGTGGAGTGCACCAACACTTTCCACTAAGATGATAGGCTAGTAGGAAGACTGTCAACCTGTCTATCGGGACCTGTAGGCATGAAACGCGGTGTCCCCAAGAAAAAGGGATGTCAGTACGAATAAAGTATCGAGTATGTAAGGCATGAAAATCAGTATATGAAACACATGAAAGAAACATGGAGTAAAGGACTCAACCTTTAAGCCTGAATAGCTCACTGAATCATGAAACCTTTATAGTGCCATGTATATGCGTATAAATTTCATATCATGCATAGGAATATGTGTACATAACATCCTCAAGTCTTTGGGTCCCATCATATCATATTGGCCTCACTGGGCAAAATCATCAACGTATACCAGCTGATCAGGTGGCGGTGCATATATAATGCCGTAACCTTTCCCCATACCCCATATACATATAATATACGTGTATATAATTCCATCTAGTCATGGGTCAATGTACATGTATAAATGAATACAATGTATAATGAAGTAAGTCAATAAGATCTCTCGGAATGTCATAAAATCAATATGCCTTCAGATAAACTTTATCAACTTACGTATTTTCTAAGACCCATGAACAGAAGATATAATAATAAGACACATGGGGAATCAATAACATAGGCACCCTAGCGCTTCTATGAATAGAGGAATTTATGAAAGATGGGGGTTTGCTCGTTTAGTTTATATCGTATGGATCATGCCAAAAGGAAAGAAGGGATAGCCTTAACATACCTTTGTAGTTTACCTAACCACACGACATCGGTTCAGCCCGTTAGTACTTCAATCTACAACTAAAAATAAGGGACCATTATTCATCTTACAGAAGCTACAACTTAACACAAATGAGCGACTAGCTCGTCTACGAAATTTTGGACAGTTCACACGATCTCACCCAACTTATATTCATTTTGGACAGTTCAATATCTAACCTTATATTCATTACAAAACATCACCAAAACAGTTCACACCATCTCACCCAACTACCAAGTTCTAACTTGCACTTTTCCAAGCCTTCTCTTCTTCCAAACACATCAACCACAATAGCAATAGTATTCTTAAGTTATTTATACTGATTTCTAGCCATAAAACATCAAAAATTCAACTCCCAAATAGTCCAGCAACTACAACACTTCAACATGAATTTCAACCTACTCCACAAATTCCCTTTATCAAATCAACTAGATATACATAGATGATCTTTAATACATATAGGAGAAGTTAAACCTTATCTTGGCAGCAAGAATACTTGTCCAACTATGCTTTACTTCAAGCTCAAATAAGCTCTTTACCCCAAAAAATAAAGTAGAGAGATAACTAGGTGATCTTGATCTACCAAGAGAGAAATGACCTTACCAACTTGTGGATTTGGTCTTGAACCCTAGGATAACGTTGAGAGAGGTCTTGGGATGATATTTTGGAGCTCCTTCATGTTGAAATAGAGAGAGAGGGATCCTAAATTGTTTTCTAAGTGAAATATCTATGTATATATGGCCCTACTAATGGGCTTGGGCAGATGGGATGGGCTGCCCATCTCTATTCTTTTTCTTTCCCTTTTAATTTGGTCCACAAACTCTAAGTAGGTGATGCACCTACTTGTCATCTACTTAATCAAGTAGGTGATACATGTTGGTTCTTTTTTCATTTTGAAACATGTGTCTCATCCTCGTTAAATAATTTAGACATGTGTCGAGTAGCTCAAGCAAGTAGGATGAAAATTAAGTTGGTGAAGTAGGCACATCGGGTAAGCAAGCAGTTCATTTTTATTTATCCAAAATCTCATTTCTCACATTTAAGTGCATTCGTTCTCAACCTAGTCATTTGTATGTTGAACAGAAATACGGGATGTAATATCATCCGATTACTTTATATACTTTCAAAGAGGATCTCATTTCTGAGCTTACATCAATTGAATTACGACTTTTTTTGTGACAAAAACATGGGGTGTAACAATGTAGCCCTACTGAAGCTGTGGAAGAACCACTGGGCCCAATGATAGTCTCAGTAAACTGCCCAAATGAAGGAGATGATACATCAATCCTCCTCTCCTTCTGCCTGCCAGTTGACCCTTTTCTGATCAATGGATAAATTGCCTTGTCTAGGTCCTTATCAGAATCTTTCGGGTCCTTTAGCACCCCAGCATCATAGTGCAACTGAGTGATCAATGAGGGAAAGAATAGACTCTTAGACTCTCGTTACATGCTTCCTCAATTTAAATCACCATGTGCTGGCCCACGTTCACTGGCAAGTCATCCATAATAGCAGCAATCGTCAATGCCTTCTTAAGGGTCACCTCAGACTCATATTTAGACGGAAGGATTTTGGCACCAATAATGGATAGCCAAGTCTTGGCTTCAGCTGTGAATTCAGAATAATTAACCCCTTTGTGCTATGTTTCCCAAGTCGGGGTCACCCTGCCATGAAGCTTCTCCACCAACCACTGGCTTCCTCTCTCCCTTGCTCTGGCTCTGTATACCTCATTGTCAGCATTAGGAAGATCATAGTGTGCTTTTAGTACCTCCGAACCAAAGTTGACCCGCTTGCCCCTAACAAAGGTAAATACTTCCCCTTGGAAGTAGGTCTTCAGGGTATTGTCATAGAATTCACGTACTACTATGTAGTTGGCTTTGATTGGTTCAGGAGCAAAGCAAACCCATCCACTGCTGATGAGTGGCAATTTTACCATTTATCTTAGTCTCTTTTCTTTAATTTTTGTGACCTTTAATTATAAAATGAGGTGATTTATATGGTGTGCATTGCTAGATTTTCAAGTAAATGAAGTCTTGAAGAGAATTAAAATTAAATGAAGTGGATTCATGCAAAAAGAGAGAAAGAATTTCAAAAATCTCCAGTGGAATCGCATCTGCAAAGAACCATTCACATTTGTGAGAAATGGTCTGCATTTGTGGAATAAGGCATACGAGGTAGAAATCGCACCTACGATTGGAGAACCACTTATGCGATAGCGCTTCTGCACCTTATGTACGCATCTGCGATTGCACTTCTGCGCGTGGAGTCCGCTTTTGCGGATTTAATATTTTCCACCAAATGTCGCTTCTGCGAGTTGGCATCAGCATATGTGGAACCGCAGCTATGATGTTTCTTTCGTAGGTGCGGCCAACGGCCTCCAGCTCTGGACAGACTTGGCATTTCACATTTGCTTCATTCCAAACCCGCAAATACACGACCTAGCTTATTGGAAACAGATCGTTTGTAGCTTTTGTCAGTCTCTGCACATCTTGGGCAGAATTTTGGCATTTTTGGAGCTAGGGTTCTTGCACACACACTTGGGTCTTGAAGATTTGGAGTTTTTGGTTGAGAATTTCTTTCCCATTTATGTTCATTTATTCATTTCCTTGCTTTGTATTGAATATCTAAGTGTGTAGTATTTTTTTCTAACACTTGAATCTTGTTTATGGGAATATTCATTTTAAAGTGTGGATTAAATACCTTGTTATGCTTATTTATTGAATGATTTTTATTTATTATGAAGTGAGTTATTGTTTCTTTAATTATTCTTGTTCTTTAATGTTTCCAAAGGGATTAGCTAACCCTAGGACTCACCCATTCACTTCGAATTAATTTTGGAAAAAATAATTCGAGGTTGGGAAAGATTGATTAACAAGAACTTGAGGCGTTAACCCTCACTTTATAGATTTTACCTAGGGATAGGATTGAACTACTTGTAGCCATATTCGGGTATGCTTAATCTCTTAATTGTTTTAGGGATAATTCAATTAGGGAGTCTTGTTAGTCTTCGAAAGAAGCTAATATAGAATTATTACCCGAGGTTAATTAACATAAACTCGCTCATATTTATAAAATCGTGAAATACATTGGATCGTTACTTGAGTGTAATTCCCAATACATCCATGCTTGTAGCCATTGATAATTTTACTTGCTTTCTAGGTTAGTTTATATTTTTGCATTTAGACATAAATATTTTCTCTAAACCCTTTTAAGTGTTTGGCTTAGCATTATAAGTGATAATTCTCTTACACGCCTAATCTCCTGCTTATTGTTCTTTGTGGGATTCGACCCCGACTCATAGTTGGGTAAATTATATTGCATGCGACCGTGTCCATTATTTATTTTTAGTAGTGGATTAGGACGTCACCAAAATTGGCTCCATTGTCGGGGAATAATTTGGCGTATTTAGGTTGTTTGATAAGTAAGCATACGTGTTTTGGTCGAAACTTGTGAATATTTATGTAATTATTTTCGTATCTTTGTTTACTTTTCTTGCTTGTTTCTTGTTTGTTATCTTAATTTTGAAAAATGGCATCATATAATGAAAATTGATCGGATAGTAGTTGTTCATACTTTGATGACCCTTATCCTTCTTATGGAGGACCACACTCGTGGTAAAATTGTTTAAATTCTCCAGGGGGCGGATTGTGCGCACAATCTCAAACCCATGATGGAGTATTTGTGATAACTGTGAAAATCAAAATGCCAATTGGGATAATTGTGCTTATTTGTCTTTCCCTTCCTCGAACTCCCGCTATGATGATTCTACTTTTTGTGATAACAAGTATATGGATATGGAAGTGGAAGAAATTGAGCATGGTCAAAATGAAGAGTTTAAGCTCATGTTGGAATGGCTACTTGAAGGAGGAAACAGGGAGCAAAATACCTTGGAGGAGCTTTTGGAAAATAGTCTCCAAAATGATTTGGCGCTTGAAAGGTTGAACTCACAAATGGGAGAAATGGTTGAAGCTTTAGAGGTCCAAAAAGTATCGGAAGTGAATGATAGCCAAGAACCTTCCTTAGAGGTTGAAGCCAAAAATCCTTGTTTGGTACTTGATCAAAATCAAGAAGAACTCTCAAATTCTCAAAATGAGAGGATGATGCTCATGTTGGATTCCATTCTTGAAACTGAGGAGAAGCACAACTTGGCACTCGAGGACTTGAAATATGTTTTGACTCAAAATGATGACAATATTCTCACTTTGGAAGCTCAAATAAAAATATTGGTTGAGGCTCACTATACCCACCAACTTGAGAGTGTGGAAAAAGCTCAAGAAAAGTCCAACTTCGAGGAAGAAAGTGAGCTTTATTTTGAGGAATCAAGAATTGAACATCTGCCAACTGACACCATGCTTGTTAGTGGTGCCACGAAATATATGGAACTAGAGTCAACCAGTGTAATTGAAAATATGGTTGAATTTGACTCTAGTTCGGGGGACCAAGAGGATGTCAAAATCCGGAAAGAATTGAAATTTGGAGGCTTGATGTTGCACTCCAAGCATTTCTCAACATTGGAGTTGTGTGGTGATATGGGAATTGAACTACACGAATCAATGGGGGATTGTGAAGAGGAAAGGTAGGGGCCATACATTTTATAGTTTGAAAGTTCAAGAAGGCAAAATGACATTCCTCACATGAAAGCCAAGAAATTCAAAATGAAGAAATTAAAGTTTGGCTTGATCATCTACTTACCACCCCCCATTGTTCGTGGTCATAAGCTTGATTCAAAGTTAGGTGCTCAATTCATATCGTCCAAGTGGTGAGAAAAGTGGTAAAGTTCATTCGCGTCGTGCAACGACGATAAATGTGGTGCTTGGTAGGAGGCAACCCACCGTTTTCAAATATTTTAGTCATTTTTTAATATTTTGTTTTAGAATAGCTTCGTATATTATTTTTGACTAATCTGCCATGTTTTAGATTTTTTGGAGTTGAATTGAAGATGTTGAAGTGTTGGAATGAGCCAAAGCAGTGGCTGCCCAATTGTGGCATTAAGAAATCTGGTGCAACTACTTCTGCGGAAATATTCACGCAAAAGCTTGTAATGAACCGCAGATGCGGATTTATTGCAGAAGCGGCGAATTAGGAGCAAAAGCAGCCACGCATAAGCATGTTTGGAGCCACAGATGCGGATTCTTCGCAGAAGCGGTACCGCAGAAGCAGTTCAAACCTCGCAGATGCGATGCGTCGGGTGAGTTTAAAGAAAAAGCCCTACTGTGTCTCTCCTACAGGTAACACTACTTTTTCCCCCAAAGTCAAAACTCCCTCTCATATCTCACACAAATACTGCTTGTGCATTCCCTTGCTCTCACACACAGATAATACAGGTATCATCTTCAACTCTCTATTCTACATTTCTCTTCTATTTTTATTTTCTCTTTCTTCTTCATCTCTTATTTTCCATGGCCATATCCCCTAAGTTCCTCATTTCCTTCTGATTAATGTTAATATTAGGGATGAGAAAATTTATTGAGTGTAGTTATGTGTGCTGTTATTGTTGAAAAGAATTTGGGAAGTTTGAGTACCAAATTGCTTAAAAGAATCAAAAACCACCCAGTGTTTGTTATGTGTTCGATAAATTGTCCAAGAGAATTTTGGTTGCGAAGTGCCTTAAATCAGGTTTAATCAAGTCGTGTAATCATCTAGTGCACTGATTTAGAAGTCTTGAGTATGAATTATATGCCAAAATCATGTTTGGAAGTATGAAAATTAGGCAATTTCTGGGCTTTTTGAAACCCCTGATGAACACCGTAGAAGTGGACATGTCGCCGCAGAAGAGGCCTCGCACCTGCGATGCCTTTTTCGCAGGTGCGATTTTCTGGCCAGATGTGCAAATTCGCAAAAGCGAGAAATATGCCGCAGATGCAGCTTTGCACCTGCGATGTGTATTCTGCAGGTGTGCGTTTTGGCCATCAATCATTTTTCGCATAAGCGATAGGATTTCTGCAGAAGTGGAACCGCACCTGCAAGGCTTTTTCCGCAGGTGCTGTAACTGTGCAGTTTGTGCAAAAACAATGGGTATGCATTTTTGACTTGCTGGGCCCGTTTGGCTTGATTCTTTGGCCTAATTGCATTGTTTTGAATTGCTTAACATGATTATAATTCCCGACTAACTTGGTTTTTATTTTTTAGGTACTTTAAGCTTCAAAAATGGAACAAAACACAAATGAAAATGTGGCGTTTCATCATGAAATTGAGGAAGAAGCCGAGGAGGAACAATTCGACACTGAACGATTCATGTCTACTGATTGTCATCACCGATATTATGACAACCTTCTTACAAAGAAGGTCGTACTTGAAAAGGGAATCTCTGAGGATAAATTGGCCGAATTGCTGGCTCGTCTTGTTTCATGCCTACTTTGTGTAAGGCCAATGACGAGTGGGTTCGTGAGTTTTATGCAAACCTTAAGCGTACAAACTTCAACGACCCACAACTCCCCATCAGAGGCAAAATAATGAGGTTTGGAACTAAATAAATCAACGATATTCTAGGGCTTCCTGACCATCCCCTTGAGCCGGTACGAGAAAAAGATCATTGCTCAAATGGAGATTGGCTAGTTTATAAACTTTATCCAGCAGACAAGAGAGAAAAGTTGGCAAACAAGAGAAAAGCTTTGAAGTCCATCGGCTTCACAGCTGAGGCCAAGATGTGGCTCTACATCATCTGCAATAGAGTATCATTATGTGGAAATGTTTCATATGGTAGAGCCCTGATGATTGAATGCATACTTGATGGCATTCATGTGAATGCCGGCCATTATATCCTTCAGGAGCTGAAATAGTATTTGCTAGATGACAGCTCAGGCTTGATGTTCCCTTCACTGATTACAGAGTTGTGCCGGCGGGCAGATGTTGAGGTGCGTAGCACCGATCTACATGCAAGTATTAGTCCAATTCATAATATTAAAGAAAAAAGTGAATGAGGCTGTACCTTAGCAGTAGCACCGGTTTAAGTGAGTCACGTTTTAGCTGTTCGATAGTTGTGCACTGTTTCCTTCTTCGAGATTGTTAGAACCTTTACTGGTAATCCCGATGACTCGATATGGACCTTCCCAATTCGGTCCTAGCTTCCCTTCGTTCGAGTTCTGGGTGTTCGGTGTAACTTTTCTTAACACCAATTCCCCGATTTTGAAGTGTCGTAGGTTGGCTCTTCGGTTGTCATATCTTTCTATCCGCTGTTTCTGGGCAGCCAATCGAACTAAGGTGGCCCCGTGCCTCTTATCCAATAGTTCCAGGCTCGTGCTCATGGCCTCACCGTTTGATTCTTCAGTTGTATATCGGAACCTGAGGCTCGGTTCTCCCACCTCAACCGGTATTAGTGCTTCGGCACCGTAGACCAACGAAAATGGAGTGGCCCCAGTACTAGATTTTCAGGTTGTACGGTATGCCCACTAGACTTCGGGTGGAATTTCCTTCCATTTCCATTTGGCATCGGTCAACCTTTTCTTAAGGTTTTGCAGTACGGTCTTGTTCGTAGACTTTGCCTGTCCATTCCCACTAGGGTGATAGGGTGTTGACAAGATCTTTTTGATCTTATGGTCCTCGAAAAATTTGCTTACCTTGCTGTTGATAAACTACTTCCCGTTATCACACACTATCTTGGCCGGTATACCGAACCAGCATATTATGTGGTCCCGAATGAAGTCGATGACTTCTTTTCCCGGACCTTCTCGAATGCTTGAGCTTCGACCCACATAGAGAAATAGTCAGCTATAAATAGTATAAATTGAGCCTTACCAGGTGCCTACGGCAGGGGACCGACAATGTCCATTCCCCATTTCATGAGCGGCCAAGGCGACATGACCGAATATAATAAATCCCTGGGTTGATGGATCATCGGTGCATGCCTCTGGCAGCCATCACATCTTCGTACAAAGTCCTTCGCATCTTTATCCATATCAATCCGGTAATAGCGAGCTCTGATTATCTTACGAACCAAAGATTTTGCCCCTGAATGGTTTTCGAAGGTGCCTTCGTGAACTTCCCTTAAATTATATTCGGCGTCTCCCGACCCCGAGCATATGGCGAGTGGGTCATTGAACATTCTTCTAGACAGGGTATCTTCGGATACGCTAAATTTGGCCGCCTTCGTGCGAAGAGCTCTCGATTCTTTAGGATCTGAGGGCAGCTTCCTAGTCTTTAAGTAATCAATATACTTGTTTCTCCAGTCCCAAGTTACACTTGTT
Source organism: Nicotiana tomentosiformis (assembly GCF_000390325.3). NCBI lineage: Eukaryota > Viridiplantae > Streptophyta > Magnoliopsida > Solanales > Solanaceae > Nicotiana > Nicotiana tomentosiformis. Next base: position 36,502,709 of record NC_090821.1, read on the forward strand.
GAGTTTATTTCAGCATGGCCTTCTTGCACTACCGATTTCATGAGTTGTACGATTGTTCCTGAGCCGAATTCATCATCATCAGCCGATCACCCCAAGTTAGCCATAGCATCGGCTTCGCTATTTTGATCCCATAGTACGTGTTGTAGGGTCCATTCCTTGAATCTATGCAGCGTTACCTATAATTTATCTAAGTATCTTTGCATTCTTTACTCTTTCACTTTGAATATCCCATTAACTTGATTTACCATAAGAAGGGAATCGCACATAGCTTCGACCGCTTCGGCCCCCATGCGTTTAACTAATTCGAGACCTGCAATCATGGCCTCATACTCAGCCTCATTGTTAGTCAATTTCACAATTCTAATGGATTGCCTGATTACGTTACCCGTTAGTGGCTTCAACACGATGGCGAGTCCAGACCCCTTTGCGTTCGAGGCACCGTCCGTAAAGAGGGTCCAGATTCTCGAGGAAGTCCTCGAGGTTAAGAACAGTTCCCTTTAGACTTCGGGTATTAAGGCTGGCGTAAAGTCGGCCACGAAGTCTACCAAAATTTGAGATTTGATGGCAGTCCAGGATCGATATTTGATATTGTACCCGCTAAATTTTATGGCCCATTTGGCTAATCGGCCCGAAAGCTTGGGTTTGTGCATTATGTTCATCAGTGGGTAAGAAGGTTACGACACATATGGGATGGAATTGTAAATATGGCTTTAACTTTCTGGAGGCACTTAGCAAATCGAGCGCCAATTTCTCTAGGTGAGGGTACCTCGTTTCGGCCCCTCCTAGAGTCCTGCTAACATAATAGATAGGAAATTGCGTACCTTCCTCTTCCCGAACTAAGATTCTACTTACCACTATCTTGGATATCGCTAAGTACAGGTACAACTGCTTGTCTGCCTTCAGAGTATGAAGCAAGGGTGGACTCGAAAGGTACCGTTTGAGTTCTCCCAAAGCTTGCTAGCACTCCGGGGTCCACAAAAAGTTATTCTTCTTCTTCAATAATGAGAAGAACCGATGGCTCTTATCGGAGGACCTTGATATGAACCGAACCAGGGCGGCTATGCGCCCGGTTAGCCTCTGAACGGCCTTGACATTTCCACCTCGGTGATGTCTTCTATAGCTTTGATCTTACCGGGATTGATTTCGATCCCCCGGTTGGACACCGTGAATCCAAGGAACTTCCCAGACCTAACCCCGAATGTGCATTTCTCCGGGTTCAATTTCATATTGTACTTCTTTAGTGTGTTGAAGGTTTCCTACAAATGTTCCAAATGGTCCTCTGCTCCCAGGGACTTAACTAACAGTTAGTCAATGTGAACCTCCATTGATTTTCCTATTTTTTCTTCGAACATCCGGTTTCTTAGGCATTGATATGTAGCACCGACGTTTTTTAGTCCGAACTGCATTATGTTATAACAATAAATGCCGAATTTAGTGATGAAAAAAGTTTTTTCTTGATCACCCGGGTCCATCCGAATTTGGTTGTACCTGGAATAGGCATCGGAAAAGCTTAGTATCTCGTGCCCGACCATTGCGTCGATCATGCGATCGATGTTAGGCAAAGGAAAAGAATCCTTGGGGCATGCCTTGTTCAAGTCTTTGTAATCTACGCACATTCTTAATTTATTCCCCTTTTTAGGCACTACTACCGCGTTAGCCAACCAATCTGGGTACTTAACTTCCCGTATGGAACCTATTCTAAGGAGTTTGGATACCTCGTCTTTGATGAACACGTGCTTGACTTTGGACTCAGGCCTCCTTTTCTGTTTAACCGGGTGGAAATTCGGGTCCAAGCTCAGCTTATGAGTGGTTACTTCTGGTCGGATCCCTGTCATATCAAGATGGGACCAAGCAAAACAATCCACGTTAGCTATAAGCAATTTAATGAGTTTTTTCCTGAGCTCGGAAGTCAATTCCTGTCACGCCCCAAAACCGAGGAGCGCGACCGGCGCTCAACCGAGTGAACCTGACCGAGCAAGCCTGTTAGATTCCTTCTACCCAAATTCATTCGTTCATAAAGAGGAGATGTACTCCGTTAATCAAATACGGAAGAGATTGCATTAACCGCTTCCATTTCATTCCCATTAACAACATCATTCAATATTTCCAAAATAGTACGAGTTTATAGATTTAATGAAAAACATGTTGCCAAACACCAACAGTTCTAATCCAATTCCCAACATCAAATACCACCCACAACCTGTCTACGGAGCCTCTAAGTACAACTGAAGAGTAATATGGAAATGCCGGCAACAAGGCCCCGGCTATACCGCAACCATAAAGTACATGAGAAACAAAAGATACATCACCCCGAAATGAAGTGGGGCTCACCAAATCGGCTGAAAGGAGAGTACTGCTATCACTGATTAATGCCACCTGCTATAGAACCACCCGCATCCATTAAAGATGCAGTGTCCCCAGCAAAAGGGACGTTAGTACTGTTGAATAGCACTAGTATGTATAGCTAGAAATCCTCTTTCAAAATAGAATGCCCATATGATATATATGTGGAACACATAATATAATGTAATTGAAACAACCTGTACAAACAAGGACAACAAAAGGGGAACCTATTGTCTGCATTAATAATGTGTCTCATTAGACCATCCTTAGTGTTCACATATCATATTATACACTTATGCGTTTCATAGACCGTCCATAGTGTTTATTCATACCATACATCTATACCTCTTATACACAATGCACCTATGCATTTTATAGACCGTCCACAGAATTTCATATCACGATGGATTTCATAACACAATGTACCTATGCGTTCATAGACCGTCCACATGATTTCATATCGCAGTGTACCTATGCGTTCATAGACCGTCCACAGGATTTCATAACACAATGTACCTATGTGTTTCATAGACCGTCCACAGGATTTCATAACACAATATACCTATGTGTTTCATAGACCGGCCATATGGTTTCATAACACAATATACCTATGCGTTTCATAGACCGTCCATAAGGTTTCATAACACAATATACCTATGCGTTTCATAGACCATCCATAGGGTTTCATAACACAATATATCTATGCATTTCATAGACTATCCATAGGGTTTCATAACACATTGGAAACAAAAGTACAAATACGTAAATTTCATAACCTTTCACACCACATATCACCTAATCCGTACTTTCAATCATTTACAACATTATTATTTCATTGTCTCTCTTCATATGATTCTTTATTCATGGCGTAATGGCCGTATTTCATATTTCCACACTTTCATTTCTTCCCTTTCATAGATCATCATCATAATTATCAACAAGTAGAATATTTCAAAAATCACAACTTTAAATTTATTAGTAATGAAGGCTTTAAACATAATCGATTTTTTTCCAATAAATGGAGTAAAATGATTGGCAATCGAAGTACAAGTTAAAATCATACACAATTTCAACTCACGAATATGTAAGGACGCAAAACACATTGAAAATTACTTACAAAGCATAGCATTAGCTAAAACAGCCACATATGGGCATCACTTGAGTTCATAAACTTTTAGCCGATTATATTGTCGAAGTCAATTTTGGAATAGTTGAGTCAAAGCTCATTTCATAATCTTTCTCATATTATTTCATTTCATTGGCATCATTGGTCACAAGTATAACTTTCACTATTAGCACATTGGCCACACTTTATATTCCCAATTTACAGATTTCACTTCCAACCATCTTTATAAGTTATCAACAATAAGACATTCCAAATCAAGACTTTAGGTACACATATGAGCAATTAAGAGTCTTAAGAATATTGAGATTTTCTTGCACAATTTGGCATACTAGCTTTCATTTGAAATACGATTCAAGCCACCACATTTTAATACGCAACCCATACTTTGAAACTCACGGAAATATTATGGAATTCAATTCCAAGAGAGAAAGTTTAGCCAACATACCTCAATTGAGCTTTCCTTAAATTACTACAGCGTTCCGGAAATTCTAGCAATCCCAATCTATTTTGAGACATAACAAAATTTAACAACAATTAGGAAGATATTCATGGTCTCGGCTCTTTTGAGCATTTTATCAAATACTAGTTGTGCAAATTTAACCACAAGGTTCTTCTACAAGATTTCCTTCACTACACAACTCAATCCTTACTTATTTAAGCTCAACAATCTTCCCACAAATATTTTTGGTACATGCATGTATAGATAATACTCTCATACCCAAGAAGCATACTCCTAATCAACCATCTTCTACCCAAATTCGAAATTGAAAACTAGGGTATGGAACCTTACCTCTTAAATGAAGAATTTATGGGTTTTTCCTTGTTAATCTTCCAAGATTTGAGCAAGACTTGATGAATAATTAGCCTAGGGTTTTCTCTCACTCTAAAACACTCTCCCTTCTCTCTAAAACATCAGAATATTTGCTCAAAAATGACCCTTTGCGTGTATTTAACGAAGTAGGGTCGGGTTTTAAAAAACCCAAAAATGAAGCTCCGGAATAGGTTCTGCGGTCGCATATACGACCGCATAATGGTTATGCAGACCGCATATCGGTCGCATAATTGGTGTCCAAAATGACCAAAAATTTGCCTGAGTCTGCGGTCACTATGCAGTCTGCATAACTGTTCTGCGGTCGCATAGTACACCGCATAACATTTATGCGGTCGCATAGTCGACCGCATAATTGCTTCTAACTGACCCATTTAACTGCCTCACTCTGCGGCCATTATGTGGTCCGTAGAGTGATTCTGCGGTCGCATAATGGACTGCAGAAATGTAATTTTCTGCCAAAAATTTTCCTTTACTTTCTCGTGCATTGTTTAACCCAAAAGGTCCGAGACACGGCGAGCAAGCTCACCGCGAAGAATTTCTACAATCCTCAAACACGTAATCCTAGTCCGGTACCATGAAATATTATTTTCTTTGTAAATTTTACCGGGCTTTACACTTAAGTTCTTCAAAATATTTTCGGGGTGTTACAACCCCGTGCCCAGGTATACCTTCCAATCAGGCAAGTGTTCGATCAATATGACTTGCTCTACCTCCTCGAATGTCAACTTAGTGGCATCGGAATCGTCAGGGGCGATGAACGACCTAGGAACTCCATAATCATCATCTTCGCCTGCCTCTTGCTTCTCCGGTTCGGTCAGGGCCGGTGTCGGTAATTGCTATTTAGCTTCTTCCTTCCTAACCGACTTCAGGTTCTTTGATGTCGAGAGTGCGGACATTGGGATCACCTCATCGACCGGGAATATTTCTTTTGTGGCCAGCTATTCTCCGTAAACTATATTGATCCCTCCCGATGCGGGGAACTTCAATGCTTGGTGTAGTGTCAAGGGTATTGCCCTCATGTTTTGAATCCATGGCCTTCCGAATAGAGCGTTATACCTCATATCCCCTTCGATGACGTAGAAATTTATTTCCTGAATGGTACCGGCATTGTTCACTGGCATGGTTATCTCCCCTTTAGTAGTTTCACATGCCATGTTGAATCTATTTAAGACCTGGACTGTAGGTACTATTTGGTCTTGTAGACCCGGGTTCTCAACGACCCTCGATCTGATGATATTGGCCGAGCTACCTGGATTAATCAACACACACTTAACTCAAATTTTATTTATGAGTATAGAATTTACCAGTGCATCATTATGTGGTTGCACGATGCCTTCAGCTTCTTCATAGTTGAAAGAGATGGTTCCCTCCGGCATGTAATCTTGGGTCTGCTTTTCCCTTGTGATGGGCACCTTAGTGCGCTTCGGCATTGGCTTGTGGGGGATGTCGAATCCACCAATGATAATGTTGATGACGTGCTGAGGTTCCTCTTGCTTGGTCTTCTTGTTGGAGTCCCTATTCCTGAAGTAATTTTTAGCTTGATCGCTCAGGAATTCCTGGAGGTGTCTGTTATTGAATAACCGGGACACTTCTTCTATTTGCTGTCTGTAGTCTTTGGTCCTGTGGCCGTGAGTGCCATGATACTTACACATCAGGTTGGGGTCTCTTTGGGCAGGATCGGACTGCAATGGCCGAGGCCACTTGGTATCTTTGATGCATCCGATGGCTGATATGACACCGAAAACATCGACGTTGAAGTTGTATTTCGATAACCTCGGTGCCTCCCAGGCCCCGGTTGGCCTGTCGAAACTGTTTTCGCTTATGATTCCCCGGCTATTATGACCTCGATCACTTCTTTTTTCATTCCTCACATGATTACGTCTGGATCCACTGCCCATTCGATCTCCGCTATACGGTTGATACCGATCTCTGCTAGGTTTTGGTTCCTGATCGACAACTATTTTGGACCTACCATTAGTTCTGATGAGATACACGGACCTAGGGGGTGCCTGAGCTGATCATCCTCGACTCTAATTTTTTAATTGGTGCCTGTTATGGACGTCAGCCCAAGTTACTGTTGGGTACTCTATCAAATTTTGTTTCAGCTATCTTGAAGCCAAGGAGCTTTGGGGGTTGAGTCCTTGAGTGAATGCTTGAATGGCACAATCATCCGCAATCAGAGGCAAGTCCATTCTTTCCATTTGAAACCTCGACATGAATTCCCTGAGCATTTCGTTATCTCTTTATTTCACTTTAAAGAGGTCCGATTTTCTGGTTTCGACTTTGATGGCCGCGATATGAGCCTTTACGAAGCCATCTGCAAGCATAGCAAACAAACCAATAGAATTAGGGGGTAGGTTCTGATACCATATCATTGCTCCTTTGGACAGGATTTCTCTGATTTATTTCAGCAGCACCGACTCGATTTTGTTATCTTCTAAGTCATTTCCCTTGATGGTACATGTGTAGGAGGTCACGTGTTCATTTGGATCCGTGGTCTCATTATACTTTGGACATACAGAACTTCTTTGGGATTGGTTTCGGAGCTGCGCTCGGAGGGAAAGGCTTTTGGACAAATTTCTTGGAATCCTGGCCTTTCAGTATCGGTGGTTCTCCTGGGATTAGATCATCCCTGGAGTTATAGGTCTCCATTTGTTTGTCGTTGACTTCTATCTTCTTTTCCCCCGATTTCACCCGCTTTATCAGTTCCTCAAGCATCTTTATTATCTCGGGGTTGGTCCCGGGATCAACTTCACCTGACCTTTCTGTGGCCGGTTCATTTATGCGGGTGTTTTCCTGCGATGGTTCGGGCTCAACTCTGCTGGGGGCGCGACTTTAGTTCTGCAACTGGGTTATCGCCGCCTATTAAGACTGTAACATGTCGAATATCACCCGTAAACTGAACCCATTGCCTTCGTCGTCGTGTGTACCCCGGGCTATAGATCGGGCTCCCCCGCGAACGCTGTTTTCGAGGTCGGTAGGCAAGTTTGCGTCGATAGCTACATGTGAGTTGGCATCGATTAGGTCCGTGACCGGAACTCCATTGGGGTCAACAGGAGGCAACTCGTTGCTGGGCAGTACATTGTTGTTCTGCCATGGTGACCAGACTCAGCATCAATGTTCAAATGAGCATATTGAGAATTTGACATTTTTTATTTGACCTGAAATTAAAATCTCAAAGAACAAGCATAAAACAGAGTGCGTTATGAAAATTTGTATAAAATTACCACTATTATCCCTAGCACCACAGTGGGCGCCAAACTGTTTACCCAAAAAAATGGATAACAATTGAATTTATATGTAGTTTTAAGGATATGTAGATTAATTCAATGCGCGTGATTAATGACGTTAGATTAAGCAAATGAAAGACGTAATAAATGGCCAAACCAATGATAAGAATGATTCTGAGCTCGGTTGATGGTTCAATGAGGAACCTGCCCTCGATTCCAATCTTGCACTTATGAACAACTTAAGAACAAAAATAAGAGTTTTTAACAACAAAGAAAATTGAAATAAATTTCTTTGGTATGCGTGTTACATTGTCTTTTATGAATAATAAAATTTCCCCTTTATATAGTAGGGGAATTTTACCCTAAGTACAATTATAAGAAAGGTAAAAATCTTTCATTTTGCTAATAACTGATTTTTTGCCGATACTGGCCGAGATTCACGCCGTGATATCCGATTGGGCACGGACATCACGACCCTTTGTTAGTCGTGTGCAGCTGTTTTGTAATACTCTCTGAAATCTTGATCCTCGAACCGGACTCGGAGGGCCCTGATACCCTCGAGGCAGGTGTTTTGCCCGAGCCCCGATACGAGGGGCTCCTCGCTCTGACTCCGATTCATTACGGTCATGTTCCTATTCCGTTTGCCTCACCGGAAAATCGGGGTGTTCAGTGGACTTGGTTTTACCCGTATTCAAGCTTTCAAATATTAAAGTCTATATGAATGAAAAAAAATTAAAGCCTACGAACCAAAGTATGGCTTCCAAAAATCTTTTCGGATCTAGTGGCTTCGTATTCACCCAAATACAAAATTCACCAAAGGAAGTTTTTTCTTTTTCCATTGATTCCAACAAATGACTAAATGTAATTTGTCATATATTAAATTATTTGTATGGAGTAACAAATATCCATAATTTTAGATTTAATATTAGGCCATATAAATAATAACATTTTTCAAAAGATATTTTCAAAGATATTCTTTTCAAATTCACACGAAATTGATAGATCAAATGCCGATATAAAGTTGAAGGGTCTTTTAACCTTAAAAACAAACACTCATTCCATAATATTTATGTACAAAAATATAAAGACATATTCTAATAATTGTTTCCGTTACCTCTATCATTATACTCTTTAATTCATTATCAAATTTTAAAAATAGTCAATTAATAAAATGAGACCTAATAGCTCCAATACTTGAATCTTCAGTAATAATCAATGATATTTCATATTAAAGCCACGTGTCCATCTTAACTTTTAAAGGCCAGGATTGTATTTCTCCACGTCCTTCATTTATACTCATTGTTCAACAGAGGAAAGTAGATATTCTAATACACTGCAGAGTGCAGATGCTTGCTTTGCTCACTGAATATCTTTATAGTTTCTCCATTGATTTTCTCCTCCTCCTCGGTGCTTTATTTTAGCTACTTGCCTAGTTTATTTTTCAGAAGCAAAACAAAATTACTCAAATCCAACAAAAATTCATAGTTCTATACACACTTCATCACATACTCTCACCTCTATTGTTTTTCACCAAACTGTAATACCTCTTGATGAAAGCAAAAAAACAACTGTATTAGTAGAGACACAGATTCCTCTTGGAGCATCAAAACTAAGCTAGTGGAGGAATTCAATCCCGGCCTTTAAAGTTTAAAGTTTAGGATGGACATTTGGCTTTATCTGAAACCCCATTGATATTTACAGGAGGTTCAGGTACCAAAGCTAACCCAGACCCCAAATAATATATCTAACTTTAGAAGAGATGAAGAAATCATTATTGCATCCTTAACATTTAATTTATATATATCAAGTATATTCTATTAATTAATACCAAAAAAATAATAATCAGATAACTTCAATCGGAGGCACAAATATGGAAGTCCAAAATCGTAACCATTTAATTTTGAACTTTATTAGAACAATAAATGGAACTATAATTTGCGCGTGAATTGATAATTACATACTCATTATTATTATTTGTCCAAAATTCTTATTTAAGTTCTCCCCTAATATTTTGGAGTTTCAAATTAATTAAGTTTTGTGCCTTAAATACTTTCTTATTTGAATTGTATATAAAACATTTTTGATATATATAAATATATTGCATAAATAATTTTCTTCTTTGAATTATGTAAAAATTTTATTTTATAACTCAAACATAATTTTAATATAATATTTATATAATTGTTTAAAAATATTTACTTATCAAGATGTAGTACACGCGTCAAATGCATACCCTAAGGCTAGTTAGAAGAAAAATGAACTTAGTTAGCTAACATTTTTGAGGTAACATAAAAAAGTTTTTTGATATTTGAATATTACACTGTTAGAGATTACCTTTATGAGTAAATGTGGATATATTTAATATTCATAACATTTAAGATTAGGCCTCATTTGTTTTTCTTAAGATTAAGACGTCTGAATCTTAATACATATTTGAATATCAAGATGTGTATTAAGATTAAAACATATGAATCTGAATATACATCTGAACATTAAGATGTGTTTTAAGATATGAATACAATTAAGACTATTTATTTTTTAACATCTAAAGATATAGAATTTATCTTTATTTAAAAATAATAAACATAAATTCAAACAAAATACTAAAATCTATATATATATATATATATATATATATATATATATATATATATATATATATATATATATATATATATATATATATATGTGTGTGTGTGTGTGTGTGTGTGTGTGTGTGTGTGTGTGATAGTTGGTGCTGGTGATGGCTAACAGAGGTGCTTGTGAGTGCCGACTAGAGGCGGTGGTTAGTGGTGATTTTGGTTGATGGTGGTAGTTCTGGGTAGTAGCTAGTGGTGATTTGTAGCTATAGCGATTATGATTGAGGATGGTGGTGCTAATTGTGGTTGTGATTGAGGAAGGTGATGGTGGGTGGTGGTAGTTTATAATGGTGGGCAGTGCCAGCTATGGTTATTAATGGTAATAGGGTGGTTGGTGGTGGTAGTTGAGGTGGGTGAGTGTGTGGTTATGGTTGAGGATGATGGTAGTGGGGGTGATGGGTGGGGGTAGTGGTGGCGACTATATTTGAGGATGGTGGTGATAGTTAATAATTTTAGGCGGCGGCGGCTAGTAATAAATGTGGATGATAGCATCTTAATAAAATTAAGTGATTGTGAAGTAAAAACAAACAAACACACTTAATAATTAAGATCTGAATGATTAAGAATCTAATTTTAAAAACAAACTCACTTAATGTCTGAGGTCTGAATGATTAAGATTGAGACCTCTATTAAGTGCAAACAAATGAGACCTTAGTAAACTTAAGTTATTGTCCAATACAATTCAGTCAACCCAAAAGTAAAAGGTACTATTAAATATAAAAACGATACAATTTATTTCACCGTTATATTCATAAATTAATAATATGCTATAATATAATACAATACTAAATAATATATTATAAAAAGATAAGTAACAACCATCAAACAAAGCTGTTCAAGTTTCTGATGGTATATTTTATTATGGTCTCGCGTCTCAAACTGAGCCGAAGAGCTTCAACAATTTGTTGGTGAACTTTATTAAATTCATCTTTTGGTAATAAAATAATAATTTGGTCACTTACTCTGATGTCTCGAATCATAATCTTTCATAAGTGAACATAGGACAGAAAATCATTCATACAGTCCATACAAATTCCAACTTTGTCAGTTCTCTTTGGACCAAATGACCTCTACCCGTAACCCGTTATTCTTTTCTCATATTTCTCATGCCTAGTTTTAGTTTATTTCCCCTGCTGTCCAAGTATTACATCTTTGTATAATCATCGCATAATAGTCTGTTGTTTTAAAATGAGCAAGTTTAGTCTTTTTGGCACCTATACTTATTTGGATATTGGAACGATTCAAATTATATATATGGTTAGCGTAAAATATTTTTAAACCATCAAATATACTTTAACTAACTATAACAAATTAATTTCTTCATTCACTTCAATGTAAAATAAAGTGTTTGACTAAACACAAAATTTCAAGAGAGAAAATCTTATGAAATTTGTGATTTTACATATCATGATATTTGTGACGACTCGATAGGTCGTGTTGAGTACTAACCCTTATTTCCGTGTTCAGAGACCTCTATTAGCACCATTGAATATTTTTCGATTTGCGTGCGCAGTCCGTGTCTTTTTCGAAAAACTTTTATGTGAAAATTTGAACACAACATGATTTTTGGCTTTAAAAATAAGTTGAGTTGACTACGGTCAACATTTTGTGTAAACGACCCCGAATCGGTATTATGACGATCCCGATGGGCCCGTATCGTGATTTTGGACTTTGCCATATGTCCGAAATTGAATTCGAAAGCCCCTAACTTGATTTGACTTGTTTTGTCGAAAGCTAGTAATTTGAAGGTTTGAAAAATTCCTAGGTTTGACCGTAGGTTGACTTTGTTGTTATCGGGTTCGAATTTTGGTTCCGGACTTGGTATAGATTCATTTAGCTATTTGAAACGTGTCTGTAAATTTGGTGCAAATCAGAGTTGGTTTGATAGGATTCGGACGCTCGGTTGTGATTTTTGAAGTTCTTGAGTTTCTTTGAAAATTTTATGTATTTTGATGTCCGATTCATAGTTCTAGGCATTATTTCGGTGTTTTGATCGCGCGAGCAAGTTCATATGATATTACTACACTTGTGTGCATGCTTGGTTTGGAGCCCGAGGGGCTCCGGTGAGTTTCAGATAGGCTACGGACCATTTTGAACTTAGAAAGTTGTTGGTTTTTAACTGTTGCTGGTGTCTAGTACTTAGTGCTTCGCAATCGCGAAGCTACTCTCGCGATCGTGAAGCTACTCTCGCGATCGCGAAGGGGAAATGGAGATGGGGAGGAATTTCTTCTACATGAACGCGGGACTTGGTCGCGAATGCAAAGTAGCGGGGGGATTACCCTTCGCGAACACGGTCATTCCCTCGCGAACGTGATAGGTTATGTGATCTGGGGCCGGCTGGGAAGTAACTCAACGCGAACTCTCTCGCAAACGCAAAGGCCAGGAGGGGTTAAGTCTTCGCAAATGCGAGGGTTACATTGCGAACGCGTAGGCCTTTTTGGCCGATGTGCATCGCGATCGCATCAGGTGCTTCACGAACGCGAAGAATACCTGACTCCCAGTGATTTAAACTTTTAAAAGTCGGGATTTGAGTCATTTTCCACCATTTTCAAGTTTGAACTCGACCTAGAGGCAATGTTGAAGAGGTTTTTTTATCATAACTTCATTGGTTAGTATATTTTAACTTGTTTCATTACATTTCCATAAACACCCCTTGATTTTAACCTTTAATCTAAGCTTTTTCATGGTAGATTGAGATTTAGAACTCAAATTGAGGTCCGATTTCGAAACTAATCACATAACCGGGCTCGGGGTTGAATAGTTAGATTTTGGTCCGGATCTCGGGTTTTGACCAAACAAGCCCGAGGTTGACTTTTGTTGACCTTTTTTCTAAAATTATTAAAGATTGAATCTTTTTCACTCATAGGTAGTTTCTAAAGCCTATTTTAAATTATTTGAACTATATTTAACTAGATTAGATTTGTTTAGAGGCTAGTTCTAAAGGAAAAGCCACTGTTGTACTTTGATTTGGTTGTGGAGTGAGGTAAGTATTGTGGTTAACCTTGACTTGAGAGATTAGGACTTGTTGGTCTATTTTCTATGTATATTATATGTAGGGACGACGCATATGTAAGGTGACGAGTATATATGCGTTGTCATTGGGTTAAAGCATTGTTGGTCCAAACGCACACACAAGTATACGCGGTCGACAAGTAATAAAGTGATGTGAAAGTATCGTTCCCACGAGTATTTATGATTAACTATTGTCCAATCTAAACTATTTATAAATGTATTGCTCAAGTGGTTGTGAAAAAAATGATTGTGATTTTTATTAACTAAATATCTACGAAACTAATAACCAAACAAGAAAATACGATTGCAAGTAGAGCAAAGAAACACTTAGAAAGAATTCAATGAGATGGGAATATTCCAGGGTTATGGGATTAACGTCTCTCCTATTACGTTCTTCCGGTTGATGTAATCACTTGACTCATCTAATCTGTTGATTAGAAAGATTTATTATGCTCGCGAAGATCTTTCGACGCTGCACTCGCCTATTCAAGCCAACCTAAGACTATATGTCTATAGAATCAAAATTAACAAGAACGCATTTATATTTCTTGCAAAAATAACCAAGTAAGACAACTAGAAAATGTCTATCCTAATCGCGAATCTATTCTCCGATGCCCGGATTCAAGAACTTATTCTACTCAATCTTACATGCAATCTATAGTTCCCACTTTCGAGTTCAATTATAAATTCGTAGATAGTACTCTATTGTTAGCTACTCAATAGAATAAGTAAGTGCAAGATTGAATACACAAATTAATAAGATAAAATAAAGCAACACAATCAACCGTCAAATTACAATTGTCAACATGACCCGTAACCCCAGAATAATAAGGTTCTTAGCCACTCATGATAAAGTGAAACAATTTCATAAGTTTTGAATAGTTGAAAATACTAAGAAAGATGAAGAAAAATTAAGAATCCTTGATCCCGAGTGTTCTGTGCTTGTATTTTGCTCTCAAAGTGGCGTCCCCCCCCCCCCCAAAGAGGTTTAGATTTCTTTTTACACGAGTTGGGGGCATGTAGGGCCGAAATAACGTTGTCCCGGGCGAAGTAGGATAGTTTCCTATCACCCAGTGCCCAGGATAGCGCAGGGCGCTAGCTCTGGCGCTGGACAAATTCTGCACCTGTAAACTGCGCCCCATGCAGCTCAGGGCGCTAGCCTGGGCGCTACACTTTGCCCATTTTTTGTTCTGTTCCCTTTTTTGCTTCAAATCATGCACTTTCGTCCCACATTGCTTCTGGGTGACTCCTTCACATAAAAATACCACAAATTAGAATAAATCATTACATTACACATCAAAATTTCACAAAATACGAGTAAAATGCGAGGCGACATGCATATAAATACACATACTTTAAGCCGAACATCAGCACCCCACACTTAAACCCTTGCTCGCCTTCGAGAAATGGAACTATCAACTATACCCCAACAACGTACATATCAACTATGGAGGAGCAATTCAATTTTTCAACTATACACTCTACCTTTGACTATGGTCGATACCGGCAATCATGCGTGAACATATAAAATTCACATCCTGCCCATTTTAAAAATACCCAAGTATAAATATTTCAATTTAACCAATTCAAACAACCTACCCATAACCACCCTACCTCAAGAGCCAACTCGTTACCACTAAGAACCCTTAACTCGCGCACTCACCCAACAAGAAAAATTAACAACATTACCAAACCGTCATGAGATCACGTGCCCTCACCAACAAACAAGGGAGTGAATATAGGAATAGTCCACACATTCAAGTATAACTTTGAACATAAAGTAAGGACATCACACAATTGAACAAAATTTGCTCACTCTCACAAAGAAATTCATGTGTATCCAGTGGTCGAACCATAAGCTTGCCCGTATTGTACATCTCTGCTAATCTAAGCTAGCCAAGTCTATGATCAATTAGGACTTTATGGTTTGTAATGTAGGCTAAGGGACGGGTAAGATACATCTAGGAATAGTGACTAACCCTCCTAAGCACTTTAATACACTATACTCAAGAATTGAGCACATACTTCACTCAACAACTTCACTCGTCACAAACCATACGCACATAGCCCTTTTCTTTCAATTAAGCACTTCTACATTCCCACTAGCACAAATTAGTAAGATTAGGAGGTGTGTGCTTGTTTGTTTTTCTTGATTTTCAACACACACTCCATACATTAAGGTTCATCGGCAAGTGGTCTTTTTCACAACTTTAGTGCACCTTATGGCCCCTTCCGTGGTTCCACTCGAAAGCTACTTCCCAATCTCTCACCTTACTTCTTTTAGCGCCTAAGTGCCTTCGTAGGTAAAGGTTCAACAAGCTTAAGTTAAGAACAAAATATGGATATGGCTTGTAATATGGGTGCCAAAGAAAAGGTCTATATGCTCAAAGGGGCTAGCAACGAAAAAATTTTATTTGTAAGTGACAAGCACATCTATGATCGAGCAAAGAACTGCCTCTATCATCTCCTAGACCAGCACAACTTAATGATTTCACTTCGATTAACATACAGGGCATGTTCTAAATTACATAAGATAGCATAGAATATTACAAATCCTCACACACACCTTGCACATGATTCAATCAAGACGATTCTGGTCACTCTCAAGTCAAGCAAGCACAAATAGTTGAGAATTTTATGCAATAATGCACTAGGTGACATACAAATCAAACAACTGAGAAAAGGCATCACCGAGTAGGCTATTTATTTCACTTAGGCATCACATTTCAAATCAAATATAACAGGAAGACAGAGCGCATGCCATAGCCTAATGTGCCAGCACCAAACATGTCATATGTATCTAGAGCAACTCAGTCTTCTTTATATCCTACTCCTAAAAAGTTAAAAGAAAAATACCCGGTTCAGGCTACACCCTTAGAAAATAACCGGCGCCCAAAGAAAAACTAAGGGATACTACCTAACTATCCTAAAAACACAAAAGAAAATATTTTTAGAGTTTTTAATTGGACCTTAATCGCTCAAGAAAGCGGTCCAAGAGATCCATCATCGGGAGAAGTCTGAGCATTTTCTGAATTTTTATTTTATTTTTTTTCCAATAATTGTCTACTACTACTCTAAACTAGACTATGTCTAACTACGAGTTCTAAAATAAAAACTAATGAAAAACACTTTTATACAATTACACTTTAGAAAGTAGTTCCCCTACCCCACACTTATATTATGCATAGTCCCCGACAAATATAAGAATTCAAAACAAAAGTAAGGTGGAGAGAAGAACTCCTTGCTACTCGGACCCGTTCGGGTCTGTCACGACCCCGACCTCGGGGAGCACGACCGACGCTCAACCGAGATAACCTGACCAAGCAAGCCTGCTAGATTTCCTTCTACCCAACTCACCCATAAATAAAGATAAGGTAAACTCCATTAATTAACACCAACAGGGTTCATGAACAACATTAATTGCATCACCATTAGTTACTTTATTTATAACGTCTCAAAATACATACGACATTACTATCTTGACCTTCCCAATACCAATACACAACCCACACTATGTCTACGAAGCCTCTAATAGATACAAAAGAGTACAATGATAGTGGCGACAATAAGGCTACGACTATACCTCAAAACATAATACACATACAACAAAATATGCATGACCCCGAAATAAAGTGGGGCTCACCAAGCCAACCAGGAAGAGAGTGTACCTTTATCACTAGTCAATGCCCTTTGCTATGGAACCACCTGCATCCATTAAAGATGCAGCGCCCTCGAAAACAGGGATGTTAGTACATGTCAAATAGTACTAGTATGAAAACCAAACACCTATGCAAGGATTTGGAAGTACAACATGAATATGATGAATCATGGTAACAATAAAAGGCTTAGTTAGCCGTTAAATCCATAGGAAATTTATTAAAAGCTTTCAATAACATTTATAAATTCTTAAGTCGGGGATCCTCTACAACTACCACCTTTACACAAAGTGGCCCTGCAGCCTCACCCCAATATACATGGGTGGACGTGTATTCACAATACCACAAACTCTACACAAAGCAGCCATGCTGCCTCACCCCAATGTATGCGGGTAGAGGTGTATTCATAATACAATAACTCTACACAAAGCGGCCCTGCCACCTTACCCCAATGTATGCGGGTGAATGTGTATTCACAATACCACACTTCAGATTCCCAAAATGATAATAGTTGGTACAAAAGAGTTTCCTTTTAAATCAACCCTTTGGCACCTTTGGCCTTAGCAAGAGTAGGTTCATAAAGTTTCATCATATGAGAAATAAGTATTTAATCACATTGATTTCATACAAGATCTTCTCCCCCAAAGGGGTATAACATAATTAAGTCAAAAATAGAGAATCACTAACACCCGAGGGTTCTGACACGTTATGCCAATCAGAAATCAATTTTACTAGTTTGAATACCCATATCAATATCGTTCCATATTCGAACTTCACACGATGAAGTTTTGTAAGAACACAGAAATTCCAATACAAGAAAACGAGTTAGCCTTCATACCTCTCTTTGAGTATTCCTTAATTCACTTCACAGTTCCGAAAATCCTAGCAACTTCGATCTATTTAGAGACATAGCAAAATTGAACACAAATTAGGAAGATATTCATGGTTTCAGCTTATTTGAGCATTTTATCAAACACTAGGTGTGCGAATTTGATTACATGGTTCTTCTGCAAGATTTCCTTCACTCCACAACTAATTCAATACCAAGAGTTTACTAATACTACTTCAATTGCCTCCCCACCATCCTCATAGCTACATACATGCATAAATAACAACTCTCATACCCAAGAATCATACTCCCAATTACCCATCTCCTACCTAAACTCGAAATTGAAGACTAGGGTTAGAACCTTATCTCTTGGATAAAAATCTTGTGAGATTTCTTGTTGAATTTTAAAGCTTGGATAAGATATTGATGAACAAAGCACTTGGGGCATACTTCTCTCTCTATAGAACACTTCCCTCTACAAAATGGACCGCGTAATGGCTCTCCGGAACTGGGCACTTCTGCCTCACTCTGCGACCAGTCTGTGCCGTATAACTCCCCTCCGAAAATTTTCATGCGGGACGTGCGATGGGTTGTGTGGCCCGCAAAATGATTATGCGGCCGCATACTGGACCGCATAATGGTCGGAATATTTGCTCAGATTTTTGCTTCAGTCTGTGGCAGATCTGCGGTCCACATATCAGTTCTGCGACTGCAAAAATGCCCTGCACTTCCAAAAAATTTCTTCAACTCTCCAACGCACTGTTCAGCCCAAAAAGTCAGAACCGCAGCAAGCAAGCTCGCCACGAAGAATCTCTACAATCATCAACGCATAATTCTACCTCGGCATCACGAAACCCCAGGTTTTGGGTGAAATTTTTTGGGGCCTTACATCCTCCCCTGCTTAGGATCATTCGTTCTCGAATGAGGGTTAAAATTCACCATTAGCACCCAATGTGACTCAGCTGCTATAACGCACGCCAACAGTTCCAAATTTTTGACTAACTCCCTAGTTTTCCAGAAATTTCTCCAAATTTCCCCGGTAATTGGGGCCTATCCACTTGCCATAGAATCCCAAAACCAGTCCTAACAACATTACCACAACACAACGATATAAAACAATAGGGAAACAACACCGGCCACAATGCCATTAAACATTACATTACCAAGGAGGAGTAACCTCAACATAAGTCGTACATGGGAAACATAGTTTATAAAAAGTTAGCTTTCAATATCATGGACACAATTACATAGCTATTCAAATAAATTAGGATACTTCATCTTCATCTCTTCCTCGGCTTCCCAGGTGGCCTCTTCGACTTGTTGGCTTCGCCATAACACTTTCACGGAGGCAATTTCTTTGTTCCTCAACTTTCAAACTTTCCTATCAAGAATGGCAACTGAAATTTCTTCATACGTCAATTCTTCATTAACCTCAATAGTCTCAACCAGAATAATAAGCGACGGATCTCCAACCACCTTCTTCAACATGGATACATGAAACACCGGGTGCACTAAATCTCTGGAGGTAGTTCTAGTATGTAAGACACCTGGCCAATCCTCTGAATGATTCTGTACGGGCCGACATACCTCGGATTCAATTTCCCTTTCTTATCAAACCACATTACACCCTTCATAGGGGAAACCTTCAAGAATAACCAATAATCATCTTTGAACTCCAAATCCCTACGATGCACATCCGAATAGGACTTTTGACGACTTTGAGCAGTTTTCAACTGTTCTGTAATGATCTTAACCTTCTCCATAGATTGATGCACGAGGTCTAGTCCTATCAATTTTTCTTCCCCAATCTCGAACCACCCAATAGGAGATCTACATCTCTTTCTATATAAAGCCTCGAATAGTGCCATCTGGATACTAGCATGATAACTATTGTTGTAAGCAAATTCTATGAGCAACAAATGATCATCCCAGCTACCTCTAATGTCAAGAACACAAGCTCGCAACATATCTTCAAGCGTCTGAATAGTCCGCTCTGCCTGCCCGTCAGTATGCGGGTGAAAGGCAGTACTAAGATTCACTTGAGTACCCAAACCTTGCTAAAATGTCTTCCAAAAATTAGTTGTGAATTGTGCCCCCCGATCTGAGATAATAGCAACTGGAATGCCATGCAACCTGACTATTTCCTTGATGTAGAACTGAGCATACTGTTCCGCTGTGTTGGTAGCCTTAACAGGTAAGAAGTGAGCTGATTTCGTGAGTCAACCCACAATCACCCAAATCGATTCGAACTTGCGAGGAGTGCGAGGTATTCATACCAAAAAGTCCATATTGATCATATCCCATTGCCACATCGGAATTTCTATGTTCTGTACCAACCCACAGGGCCTTTGGTGTTATGTCTTCACTTGCTCACAATTTGGACATCTTGCTACAAAGTCCACTACATTCCTCTTCATATCATTCCACCAGTAGACTTTCTTAAGCCCGGGTGCACGGAATACCTAGAAGTGTGGGCCTCAGTCATGATTCTTTCCTGGGGACCATCCACAGCTGGAACACATAGACGCCCTTGGTAGCTTAGTGTCCCATCATCCATGACAAGAGAAAAGGCCATGGTCTTATGTTTATGAATCCCCTTCCTTCAATTATACCAACAATGGATCGGTGTATTGCTTCTCCTTGACTTTCACAACAAGCGATGATTTAGCCTTATTCTGCACAATTATCCCTCCTTCACTAGAGTCCGCAAGGCGGACTCCCAAAACAGCCAACCAGTGAACCTCCTTGGCTAACGGCCTTTGATATGCTTTCAAGTGAGCCAAACTGCCCATAGATATTCAGCTAAGAGCATCCGCCACAACGTTAGCCTTCCCTGAATGATACAGAATATGGATGTCGTAATCTTTGAGTAACTCAAGCCATCTTCTCTGTCTCAGATTCAATTCATTCTATTTGAAAATGTATTGAACGCTCTTATGGTCCGTGAATATATCCACATGGACCCCATATAGATAATGACGCCAAATTTTCAATGCAAATACCACTGCTGCAAGCTCTAAGTCATGTGTTGGATAGCTCTTTTCATGATTCTTGAGTTGCCTAGAAGCATAAGCTATCACCTTGCCATCTTGCATTAACACACAACCAAGTCCGATTCATGAAGCATCACAATATACCACAAACTCATTTGTACCCTCTGGTGGGGTCAACACTGGTGTCGTAGTCAATCTTGATTTCAACTCCTGGAAGCTCCTTTCATAAGCATCTGACCATTGGAACTTAACCACCTTCTGCGTTAATTTAGTCAACGGAGAGGCAAGAGTAGAGAACCCCTCCACAAACTTCCTGTAATATCTAGCTAAGCCCAAAAAACTGTGAATCTTAGTTGGGGTAGTAGGTCTAGGCCAATTCTTCACAGCTGTAATCTTTTGAGGATCAACCTCAATTCCTTCTCTGTAGACGACAAGACCTAAGAACGTGACATATTCAAGCCAAAATTCACATTTCAAAAACTTCGCATACAACTGGTGCTGATACAAGGTCTGCAAAGCTGCCCTGAGATGATCGGCATGGTCCTCTCGACTGCGTTAATGTACAAGGATATCGTCAATAAACAATATCATAAAAGAGTCGAGGAACGTCTTGAAAACTCAGTTCATAAGATCCATGAAAGCTGCTGGGGCATTTGATAGCCCAAAATACATTACTAGAAATTCAAAGTGTCCATACCGAGTTCTGAAAGCTATTTTCAGAATATCTTTCTCCCTGATCTTCAATTAGTGATACCTAGATCTTAAATCAATCTTGTAGAAGTACTTAGCACCCTACAATTGGTCAAACACGTCATCTATATTTGGCAGCGGGTACTTATTCTTGATCGAGACCTTGTTAAGCTGTCGATAGTCAATATACATTCTCAGTAACCCATCTTTCTTCATTAAGAAAAGGATCGGTGTGCCCCAAGGCGACACACTCGTCCAGATGAAACCCTTTTCTAACAAGTCCTTCAGCTGCTCTTTTAGTTCCTTCAATTCTGGCGGTGCCATTATGTATGGTGGAATCGATATAGGCTGTGTGCCTGGCAACACATCAATCCCAAAACAAATCTCCCTTTCTGGTGGGATCCGAGGGAGCTCATCTGGAGAGACCTCCGGAAATTCATTCACAACAAGCACAGACTCAAGTGTAGGTGCCTCAGCATCGGTGTTAGTAACCCGAACCAAATGGTAGATACACCCTTTGTTAATCATCTTCGTGTCCTTAAGGTAAGAAATAAACCTACCCTTCGGTACCACATCATCCCCCTTCCATTCAATCACTGACTCACTTGGAAATTTAAACCTAACGGTCGTGGTTCGACAATCAAGCTTAGCAAAACATGAATAAAGCCAGTCCAACCCATTATTACATCAAAATCAACCATCCCCAATTCAATGAGATCGTCCAGGGTGTCCCGACCACGTACCGTGACAACACAATCCGTATAAACCCATGCGGCCATAATAAACTCGCCAACCAGAGTAGATACAGAGAATGGCTCATGAAGCTGTTCTGGTTCTATCCCAAATTCCATAGCAACATAAGGAGTGACATATGACAAAGTGGAACCAGGATCAATAAGAGCATATACATCATGGGATTGGACAGTCAATATACTTGTGGCAACATCTGGAGAAGCCGCTGAATCCCGACGCCTCCGCATAGCATAAAATATACTGGGGTCCTCCCGAACTTTGTGCACCACCCCTAGCTGCACCACGCCCTGCAGGTGGGGTGCCTCGAGCTGGAGTAGGTGCTTTGGATGTAGTAGCTGCAGAACTAGCTGGCTGTGCCGCACCTCTGCCATGATCCGGCGGGACGAGCGGCAATCCCTCTGAATGTGACCCCTCATACCGTACCCGTAGCATATAGGTAGGTCCATAAAGTAGGCCCTAAAGTGCATCCTCCCACACTTAGGGCATGGGGGCCTCCGCTGCTGCATGAATCTTCCTCCAGGCCGACCCTGCTGGTGGGGTACCATATTGCACTGACTGGGCCCGGATGGTTGTGCACTCATCGAAGACTGAGCGAATGACTGAGATGGCCCTGATGACCCTCCCCTAAATGCCGACCTACCACCACCAGAAGAACTACCCAAGTTGCCTGGGGTCCGGGCCTTGCTGCTATCCTCACTCTCCCTTGTATTTTTCAGTTTACGGTCCTCTATATCTTGAGCAAACACCACCATCTTCCCATAGTTCCTATCAGAATTCAAGGCAGCCATAACGGCCTCATTAATAACCAAGGGGCTAAGGTCCTGCACAAACCGGGGCACTCTAGTCTCCATAGTGGGCAACATGTGAATAGCATACTTGTATAGGTGCGCGAACTCCATATGGTACTCCCACACATTCATGCTATCCTGCTTCAGGCTCTCAAACTCAGCGACATGGGACTCCTTAGTCTCGGAAGGAAAGAAATGATCCATAAAGGCATCGGTGAACTCACTCCACCTCGCCGAGGGCTCCCTTCCTCATGGGATTCCTCCCATATCTCAAACCAAGAATAGGCCACCCCTTTCAGGTGGTAGGAGGCCAACTCTACTCCCTTCGTCTCAGTATCACGCATAACTCGGAAAGTCTTGTGCATCTCATCAATGAAGTCCTGGGGGTCCTCCTCTGGATCAATACCTGTGAACACTGGAGGATCCAACTGGAGGAACTTGTTCACCCTGGAACTAGAGGAATCCCCTGGATGACTAGAAGATATGGGTGCAACATTTGATCTCTGGGCCTGGGAAGCCACATTCTGAGCCAACATCTATATGTCTCCCCGAAGACCCCCCTTAGATACACCGGGACCGGAAGCTGGGTTTAGAGGTGGAACTGGAATATCAGTTGGAGGGACCATTGCACCCTTAGTAGGTGTAGGAACTGGTGCAGTCTGAGCAGGAATAGTAGATTCAGGCGATGTAGTAATTGGGGGAATATCCTCACCCCTCGGGTGCTCACCCGCATCATCAAATATAGAATCAACTGCCACTCCTGGGGTGACATGGGCTCTTTGGTCAGTTCTTTCTTTTTTCCTAGGCACCATGTACTGAAAGTTAGAGCAAAGCACGAGTTAAAGGAGGAACAATCTTACAATCAGCTTTAACATACGATCGAGAATATCAAAAAGGGTATTATTCCTAAATGCCAAAGTAGACTCCTAATTATAGATGTGGTCGAAAATACACCAATAAGAAGGACTCTAGAGACACGGCTCCAAGATGTCCTAGGACACTTTAAAACCTTAGGCTCTGCTACCAAGTTTGTCAAGCCCCGACCTCTGGGAGCGCAACTGGCGCTCAACTAAGATAACCCGGCTGAGCAAGCCTGCTAGATTTCCTTCTACCCAACTCACCCATAAATAAAGAGAAGGTAAACTTCATTAATTAACACCAAGAGGGTTCATGAACAACATTAATTGCATCACCATTAGTTACTTCATTTATAACGTCTCAAAATACATACGACATTACTATCTTAACCTTCCCAATACCAATACACAACCCACACTACGTCTATGAAGCCTCTAATAGAAACAAAAGAGTAAAATGATAGTGCCGACAAAAAGGCTACGACTATACCTCAAAACATAATACACATACAACAAAAGATGCACGACCCCGAAATGAAACGGGGCTCACCAAGCCAACCAGAAAGAGAGTGTACCTCTATCACTGGTCAATGCGCTCCGCTATAGAATCACCTGAATCCATTAAAGATGCAGAGCCCCTAAAAACAAGGATGTTACTACCTG
Organism: Nicotiana tomentosiformis; assembly: GCF_000390325.3. Classification (NCBI taxonomy): domain Eukaryota; kingdom Viridiplantae; phylum Streptophyta; class Magnoliopsida; order Solanales; family Solanaceae; genus Nicotiana; species Nicotiana tomentosiformis. The sequence goes on from NC_090821.1 coordinate 36,527,120, forward strand.
TCGAATAGTACTAGTATGAAAACCAAACACCTATGCAAGGACTTGGAAATACAACATGAATATGATGAATCATGGTAACAATAAAAGGCTTAGTTAGCCGTTAAAGCAATAGCAAATTTATTAAGAGCTTTAAATAACATTTATAAATTCTTAAGTCGGGGATCCTCTACAAATACCTTTACACAAAGCGGCCCTGCCACCTCACCCCAATATATGTGGGTGGAGGTATAATCATAATACCAGAAACTCTACACAAAGCGGCCCTACCACCTCACCCCAATGTACACGGGTGGAGATGTATTCACAATACCACAAACTCTACACATAGTAGCCCTGCCACCTCACCCCAATGTATGCAGGTGGAGGTGTATTAATAATACCACAACTCTACATAAAGCGGCCCTGCCGCCTCACCCCAATGTATGCGGGTGGAGGTGTATTCACAATGCCACACTTCGGATTCCTAAAACAATAATAGTTTGTACAAAAGAGTTCCCTTTCAAATCAACCATTTGGCAACTTTGGCCTTAGCAAGAGTTGGTTCAAAAGGTTTCATCATATGAGAAATAAGTGTTTAATCACATTGATTTCATACAAGATCTTCTTACCAAAGGGTTATAACATAATTAAGTCAAAATAGAGAATCATTAACACACGAGGGTTCTGACATGTTATGCCAGTCGTTCCATATTCAAACTTCATAGGATGGAGTTTTGCAAGAACACAGGAAATCCAATACCAGGAAAAGAGTTAGCCTTCATACCTCGCTTTGAGCTTTCCTTAATTCACTTCACAGTTCCGAAAATACCTAGCAACTTCGATCTATTTAGAGAAATAGTAAAATTGAACACAAATTAGGAAGATACTCATGGTTTCAGCTTATTTGAGCATTTTATCAAATACTAGGTGTGCAAAGTTTACTACAAGGTTCTTTCACAACATTTCCTTCACTCCACAACTAATTCAATACCAAGAGTTTACTCATACTAGTTCAATTGCCTCCTCACCATCCTCATAGCTACATGCATGCATAAATAACAACTCTCATACCCAAGAATCATACTGCCAATTACCCATCTTCTACCTAACCTCAAAATTGAAGACTATGGTTAGAACCTTACCTCTTGGATGGAAATCTTATGAGATTTCTCATTGAATTTCAAATCTTGGACAAGATATTGATGAAAAAAGCACTTGGGGTGTACTTCTGTCTCTATAGAACACTCCTCTCCGCAAAATGGACAGCATAATAGCCCTCAAGAACCGGGCACTTCTGCCTTACTCTGCGACCAGTCTGCGGTCCGCAAATAAATTCTACGGTAGCATAATGCGCCGTAGAACTCCTCTTCAGAAATTTTCACGTGGGCTCTATGATGGGTTGTGCGGCCCCCGAAATGATTATGCGGCCGCATACTAGACCGTATAACGGTCCGAAAATTTGCTCAAATTTTTGCTTCAGTATGCGGCAGATCTGCGGTTCACAGATCAGTTCTGCGACTGTAGAATGGACCGCAGAAATGCCCTGCACTTCCAAAAAATTTCTTCGACTTGTTAGCTTCGCCATAACACTTTCACGGAGGCAATTTCTTTGTTCCTCAACTTTTGAACTGGCCTATCAAGAATGGCAACTAGAATTTCTTCATAATTCAATCCTTCATTAACGTCAATAGTCTCAACCGGAACAATAAGCGATGGATATCCAACCTTCTTCAACATGGATACATGAAACACCAGGTGTACTAAAAATATCTCTGGAGGTAGTTCTAGCTTGTAAGCCACCTGGCCAATCCTCTGAATGATTCTCTACGGTCCGACATACCTCGGACTCAATTTCCCTTTCTTACCAAACCGCATTACACCCTTCATAGGAGAACCCAATCATATTCTTTGAACTCCAAATCCCTGCGATGCATATCCGAATAGGACTTTTGATGACTCTGAGCAGTTTTCAACCGTTCTGTAATGATATTAACCTTCTCTATAGCCTGATATATGAGGTTCGACCCTATCAATTCTGCTTCCTCAATCTCGAACAACCCAATAGGAGATCTACATCTCCTACCATATAAAGCCTCGAACGGTGCCAACTGGATACTAGCATAATAACTGTTGTTATAGGCAAATTCTATGAGCGGAAAATGATCATCAACATATTAGTCTACCTCGGCATCATGAAACCCCGTGTTTTTGGTGAAATTTCTCGGGGCCATACAGGGTCATACTCGGAACCTTCATCATCACAATGCTGTAATGACCAGGTCGGGCATTTTGAGTATTGTAGCCTCATTCCCTATTTATTGCTTATTCTATGTTCGTTTGTTATTATGAGAGTTTCCAGGGTGGTTGGTTCAGTTCCGGGGATGTTTCGAAATTAATTGGGACACTTAGTTGAAAGAGTTGACCAGATGTTGACTTATGTGTAAATGACTCCGCAATGGAGTTTTGATGAATCTGATAGCTTTGTATGGTGATTTCACACTTAGGAGTATGTGCGAATATTGATTTGGAGGTCCGTAGGTCGTTTCGGCTTAAATTGGGAAAAGTTGGAAAGTTGAAGGTTTGGAAAGTTGAAAAGTTTGACCAAGAGTTGACTTTGATGATATCGAACTCAGGTTTTGGTTCCGGGAGTTGGAGTAGGTCCTTTGTGTCATTTATGACTTGGGTGCAAATTTGAGGTCAATCGGAGTTGGTTTGATACATTTCGACATTGATTGTAAAAGTTTGAAATCCATTAGTTTCAATAAGCTTGAATTGGGGTACAATTTATGTTTTTGATATTGTTTGATGTGATTTGAAGCCTCAACTAATTTTGGGTGTGTTTCAGATTGAAATCAAAATGAGAATTTGACTTGTGAAATTTTTGTTGTATTCAGTTCTTGTGCAACTGCACCTGCGAGAAATTGGCTACAGGTGCAGAGCCGCAGAAGCGGCCAAAGGGTCGCAGAAGAGGTTCTGGGTGAGTAGGGCAGTGGCCTAGGTGCGTGATTCCTTCCGCATCTGCGAGCCCGCAGGTGCGTAATTGGTTTAGCAGAAGCGGAGGAGGAGCTGGAGTGGTAGGTCCGTAGAAGCGGATAGTTGTGCACGGAAGCGCATCCGCAGGTGCGGGCTTGGGACCGCAAATGCGGTGGGTCATCTTTTAAGTGAATTCCGCAAATGCAGATTTGTTGACTGCAAAAGCAGTTTTGCTGGACAAAAGGTTATAATCACAGGTTTTGAGAATTCTCTTATTTTTGGACTTTGCAAGCTTAGGTAGTGGCGATTGTTGAGAGGGGTTTCACTAGATTCCAAGAGGTAAGCAACTTTTGATCATTTTTATTCATTAATATTGAATACCAGGGTAGTGGCCCGGGGTTGACGTTTTGGGTTGACTCTTTGAATTTGGTTACTGAACTCTTATATTTATCATATGAGATCGATTCCTATGGTTTGTATTGATTATATTGAGTTATTTGTGACTAGATTTGAGTCGTTCGGAGGCCGGTTAGCGAAGCAAGGGTTTGTTGGAGCATTGAGTTGCACACTTTGAGGTAAGTAACACTTCTATACTTGGTACTGAGGGTATAAATCCCCGAAATACGTGTTATATCGTTGGTGTTGGGGTGACACATGCTAGGTGACGGGCGTGAGGGCGTGTACCGTGGTAATTATGACTCGGTTGATTTTGTGGTACTGTGTAGTTATCTAATTTTTTTTCTATCCATGTAATTTTTATGTGTTAGAGTAATTGAGCTGTGATTCATGTTAGAAATCATATTTTGGCTATGTGCTTATTCTGTTGGGACCCACCGAGGTCATTACTGCTATTTAGTTATTTGCTTAAGTTGCCATTTTGTACTCAGTCATATTCATTAATTGCATATCATATCTCAGCATATGTTATCATTCACTGTTACATTATGTTATCATTGTTTGGGATGAGTGGCATGGGATTTGTGAGCCCGTGAGACTGGAGAGATTGATGACTGAGTTGGGGCCTGAGAGCCATGTTGTGAGTGATTTTGTGGATGGGGCTACACGTCGCAGCAGACCATATTGGCTTTCTATATATTATTTATTAATATGGATTGGGTTGCATGCGGCAGCAAGCCTTATTGGCTTATTTATTATTATGTGATCAGGCTACACGCTGCAGCAGACCATATTGGATTTATATTAGCGCTTGAGTAGGATCCGCCCCTCCGGAGTCTGACATACCAGCAATGAGCACAGGTACCGTACAATGCTGAGTGATTATGTGTGGGGAGTGGGAGTTGAGATAGACAGATTGACTACTCTAAGAGCGTGAGCACCTAGGAGTTACAATGTGATGCATTACATCTGACATGCATATTTGACATGCAGTCATAAAGATGTAGCATTCCTCATGCTAGCTGTACTTGGCATATTTTATTAGTGTTGAGCTTAAATTATTAAACTTGAAAGCGTGTCTAAATTTTTGTACTGTGTACGAACTGAATATGGAAGTTCTCTGAGTTATTACTGTCATTATCTTGTTATATCTTTATTTTCATACATTGATCTGGGCTGTATCTTTTTGAGCTCGTCACTACTTTCAGCCCAAGGTTAGTCATGTTACTTATTTTCTACATTGGGTCAGTTGTACTCATACTAAACTTTGCACTTCGTGTGCAGATCCAGGTACATCTGGATGCGGTGGTTTCTAGATTTGGTGCATTATTTGCTCGGAGACGATTGAGGTAGCTGCTATGACGCCCGCATACCTCGACTCTCATTCCTTTCAATTTATTCAGTACTGTTGTATTGTTTTCAGACAGATGTATAGAGATTTAGACTGTGTTGACACTTAGTAGCTCATGTACTCGGTGACACCAAGATTTTGGGATTGTTGTGGTTGAGTCGCCGTTGTTCTTATCAATTATTTATGAGATTTTTCACTGTTAAACTATTTAAATCATGTTTTTAATATAAAATGCGTGGTTATTATGTGATTGTCAGCTTGCCTAGTAATGTGATAGGCGCTATCACGACAGGTTGGGATTTGGGTCGTGATAAGTTGGTATCAGATCACTAGGTTATTCAGGTCTCATGAGTCATGAGCAGGTTTAGTAGAGTCTTGTTGATCGGTACATAGACGTCTATACTTATCTTTAAGAGGCTACCAAACAATTAGGAAATTTCACTTTCTTGTATTCTTGTCGTGCAGATTTGTTGTTTCTGAATACTAAACTTCTATTATTCTATTCTCTCACAGATGGTGAGGACACATATGACTAGATCGGGCGAATGGCCACCAACGCCACCAGCAAGGGCTGTGAGAGGCCAGGGCCACGGTAGAGGCCGAGGTGCAACTCGTACAATAGTAGTGCAGCACCAGTAGAGCCACCAATTTCTCTAACTCAGGAGCAGATACCAGATGTGGTTGAGTCGGTGGGACCAGTTCAGGCACAAGTTGTTCCCATTGTGATTCCAGGCCTTCAAGAGGCTTTGGCCCAAAGGCTCAGGCAGTTTCAGTTCTGGCCGCACCAGCCACTTCTCAGGCCGGAAGAGGTGCTCAAACTCCCGCCGCCTGTACTCCAGAGCAGGGAGTTTAGGAACTTCAAACACCGGGGGTACTACCAGCCCAGCTGGTTACAGCTGCTCAGGCCCAGGTTGGTCCACCTATAAGTGACGAGGAGCAGAAGAGGCTAGAGAGGTTTTGGAGACTCAGGCCTCCAAAGTTTTGTGGGCGGAGGCAGAGGATGCTCATGATTTCCTAGACAGGTGCCAGCAGATCTTTCACACAGGTAGTATTTTGTAGACTAGTGGAGTCTCATTTACAACTTTTTAGCTGTCGGGGGAAGCCTTCAGATGGTGGGAGGACTATGTGTTGAGAAGGCCAGCCGGCACTGCACCACTTATGTGGCATAAGTTCTCAGTTCTCTTCTTAGAGAAGTTTGTTTCACAGACCCGCAAGGAGGCATTGCATAGGCAGTTTGAGCATCTACACCAGGAGGGTATGTCAGTGACCTAGTATGAGATGAGATTTTCAGAGTTGGCCTCAACTATGGACTGCGCTTCATCATGATTCGAGAGATTGCGTCAGGTGCTAGGTCTGACGAGCTGGTTGATATTGCTAGACGTCTAGAGCAGGTTCATTATCGGGAGCGTGAGGATAGAGAGGCCAAAAGGCCTCATGGTTCGGGTGGTTTCAGTATTGCCTCATCTGGAGGACAGTCTCACCACATCAAGGGTCGTACTTATTGGCTTGCTCAGACGGCTCGTACAGTTCATCGTGGCGCATCACCTAGCCATGGTTCATAAAATGCTCATCCGGGTTAGTCATCTCTCAATGCCCTCCCAGCTCATAGTTCATCCCGTGCTCCATTAGTTCAGGGTTCATCTGTACCAGGTCCTTCTAGTAGTTATTCTGGTTCTCGGGGTACAATTCAGTCCTCGCCGCTATTGATGGATCGTAGTTGCTTCGAGTGTGGATAGTTTGGACATGTGAAAAGGTATTGTCCCTATCTTTTGGGAGGTCCATATCAGTAGAGAGGTTAGGTTATGACATCCCCACCATTTACTTCACCACCCGCTCGGCCAGCTCGGGGTAGGGCTCAAGCAGCTAGAGGTCTCCCTAGAGGGGTAAGCCGATCAGGTGGTGGTCAAGCTCAATGGTATGCTTTTCCCACCAGGCCAGAGGTTGTTGCTTAAGACGCAGTGATCACAAGTATTGTTTCAGTATACCACAGGGATGCTTCCATATTATTTGACCCCGGTTCCACTTATTCATATGTATCATCATATTTTGCTCGTTATTTAGATATGCCCTATGATTCCTTAGTTACACATGTTCATGTGTCTACGCCGGTGGATGATTCTATTGTTGTGGATAGTGTATATCACTCATGTGCGGTGACTATTAGGGGAATGGAGACGAGAGCTGATCGCTTATTGCGTAGTATTGTTGATTTTGATGTGATTCTGGGCATGGATTGGTTGTCCACATGTCATGCTATTATTGATTTTCACGCTAAGACCGTGATGTTAGCGATGTCGGGATTGCCTAGGATTTAGTGGAGAGGTTCTCTAGACTATGTTCCCAGTAGAGTGATTTCATATCTGAAGGCCCAACGGATAGTTGGGAAGGGGTGTTTGGCATATTTGGCTTTTGGAGGGATGTTGTTGCCGTTACTCCTACCATTGATTATGTTCCGGTAGTGCGAGACTTTCTGGATGTGTTTCCTACAGACCTGCCGAGCATGCCACCTGAAAGGGACATTGATTTTGGTATTGACTTGGTGCCGACACTCAGCCCATTTTTGTTCCTCTATATCATATGTCACCAGCAAAGTTGAAGGAATTGAAAGAGGAGCTTCAGGACCTTCTTGATAAGGATTTTATTAGGCCTAGTGTGTCGCCTTGGGGTGAATGTACTATGCGGATGTGCATTGATTATAAGCAGTTGAACAAAGTTATAATTAAGAACAAGTATCCTTTGCCACACATTGATGACTTATTTGACCAGCTTCATGGAACTAGAGTGTTTTCTAAGATTGATTTAAGGTCTGGGTATCACCAGTTGATGATTCGGAACTCTGATATTGTAAGATGGCATTCTTGACCCGCTATGGTCACTATGAGTTCCTTGTGATGTCTTTTTGGATGACCAATGCCCCAGTAGCATTCATGCATCTGATGAACAGTGTAATCCAGCCATATCTTGATTCGTTTTTCATAGTATTCATTGATGATATCCTAGTTTACTCACGTAGCCAGGAGGAGCATGCACAACATCTGAGGATTGTACTACAGACATTGAGGGATGAGAAACTTTATGCTAAATTCTCCAAGTGTGAGTTATGGCTCGATTTGGTGGCGTTCTTAGGGTACATGGTGTCCAGTGAGGGGATTCGTAGATCCAAAGAAGATTGAGGCAGTTCAGAGTTTTCTTGAATTGGCCAGATATTATCGCCGCTTCGTGGAGGGTTTCTCATCCATTATAGGACCTTTAACTAGGTTGACCAAGAAGGGTGCCCCATTCAGGTAGTCTGATAAGTATGAGGAGAGCTTTCAAAAGCTCAAGACTGCCTTGACCACAGCTCCAATTCTAGTTTTGTCTTCAGCATCGGGTTCATGTACAGTGTATTGTGATGCTTCTCAGATTAGTATTGGGTGTGCCTTGATGCAGGAGGGTAGATTCATTGTGTATGCTTCACGCGAGTTGAAACCCCATGAGAAGAACTACTCGATTCATGATTTAAAGTTGGCAGCCATTATACATGCATTAAAGATTTGGAGGCATTATCTCTACGGCATGTCTTATGAGGTATTTACAGATCACCGGAGTCTAAAACACTTGTTCAAGAAAAAGGATCTAAATATGAGGCAGCAGAGATGGTTGGAGCTGTTAAAAGACTACGATATTACCATTTTGTATCATCCCAGGAAGGCTAATATGGTGGCTGATGCTTTGAGTAGAAAGGCGGTGAGTATGGGTAGCCTTGCGTATATTCCCGTTGGTGAGAGACCGCTTGGATCAAATGTTCAAGCATTGGCCAATCAGTTCGTGAGGTTAGATGTTTCGGAGCCCAGTCAAGTTCTAGCTTGCGTGGTTTCTCGATCTTCTTTATATGATCGCATCAGAGAGCGTTAGTATGACGATCCCTATTTGCTTGTCCATAAGGAGACGATTCATAACGGTGATGCCAAAGAGGTTTCTATTGGAGATGATGGGGTGTTGCGGATGTAGGGTCGGATTTATGAGCCTAATATGGATGGTTTATGTGAGTTGATTCTTGAGGAGGCCTACAATTTGCAGTATTCCATTCATCCGAGGGCCACGAAGATATATCAGGACTTGAGGCAGCACTATTGGTGGAGAAAAATAAAGAAAGACATAATAGAGTTTTTAGCTCGGTGCTTGAACTATCAGCAGGTGAAGTACGAGCATTAGAGGCCGGGCGGTTTCCCTTAGAGGCTTGAGATTCCTTAGTGGAAATGAGAGCGTATTACCATGGACTTCGTTGTTCGGCTCCCATGGACTTTGAAAGAAATTTGATGCTATTTGGGTGATTGTGGACCGATTGACTAAGTCCGCACATTTTATTCCGGTGGGGACTACCTATTCTTTGAAGCGGTTGGTTGAGATCTATATTTGTGAGATTGTTCGTCTTCACGGTGTGCCAGTGTCCATTATTTATGATCGAGGCACACAGTTCACATCATAATTTTTGAGAGCAGTGCAGCGAGAGCTAGGCACACGGGTTGAGTTGAGAACTACATTTCACCCTCAAATGGACGGACAGTCCGAGCGCACCATTCAGATATTGGAGGATATGTTATGCGCTTGTGTTAGAGATTTCAGGGGTTCTTGGGATCAATTTCTACCGCTTGTAGAGTTTTCCTACAACAACAACTACCAATCGAGTATTCAGATGGCTCCGTATGAGGCCTTATATGGGAGACAGTGTCGATCTCCAGTTGGGTGGTTTGAGCCGCTGGAGGCTAGGTTGTTGGGAATGGATCTAGTTAAGGATGCCTTGGAAAATGTCAAGTTAATTTAGGATCGGCTTCACGTGGCACAGTCTAGAAAGAAGAGTTACGCCAGTCAGAAGGTTCGTGACATTGCCTATATGGTAGGGGAGAAGGTATTGCTCAGAGTTTCACCCATGAAGGTGTTATGAGGTTCGGGAAGAAGGGCAAGTTGAGCCCTCAGTATATTGGGCCTTTTGAGGTGCTTGAGAGGATTGGAAAGGTGGCCTACAAGCTTGCATTGCCACCTAGGCTATCAAGTGTGCACCCAGTGTTTCATGTTTCCATGATCCGGAAGTATTACAGTGATTCGTCTAATGTTTTGGATTTCAACACGGTTCGGTTACACAAAGATTTGACTTATGATGTCGAGCCGGTGGCCATTTTGGATCGGCAGGTTTGAAAGTTGAGATCAAAGAATATAACTTCAGTGAAAGTTTGGTGGAGAGGTCAGCCAGTCGAGAAGGCTACTTGGGAGACCGAGCGGGAGATGCGGAGCAACTATCCATACCTATTTAAGACTCCATGTATAATTCTATACCCGTTCGAGGACGAATGTTTGTTTAAGAGGGGGAGAATGTAATGACCCGGCCACTCATTTTGAGTAAGTAGCGTCGTTCCCCAATTATTGCTTATTCTATATTCGTTAGTTGTTATCAGACTTTCTGGCGTGGTTGCTTAGGTTCCGAGGATGTTTCGGAATGAATTGGGATACTTAGTCCCAAGGTTAGAAGCCTAAGTTGAAAGAGTTGACCGGATGTTGACTTATGTGTAAACAACTCTGGGATAGAGTTTTGATGGTTTTGGTATCTTCGTATAGTGATTTTGGAACTAGGAATATATCCGGATATTGATTTGGAGGTCCGTAGGTCGTTTCGGCTTGAATTGGCGAAAGTTAGAAAGTTGAAGGTTTGAAAAGTTGAGAAGTTTGACCGAGAGTTGACTTTGTTGATACCGTGCTCGGATTTTGATTTCGGGAGTTGGAGTAGGTCTGTTGTTTCATTTATGACTAGTGCAAAATTTGAGGTCAGTCGGAGTTGGTTTGATAGGTTTCGACATCGATTGTAAAAGTTGAAAATCCATTAGTTTCAATATGCTTGAATTGGGGTACGATTCATATTTTTGATGCTGTTTGATGTGATTTGAAGCCTCGACTAAGTTCATATGATGTTTTAGGATGGGTTGGTATGTTTGGATGGGGTCCCGTGGTCTCAATGGGGTCCCGGGGTCTCAGGTGTGTTTCAGATTGAAATCAAAATGAGAATTTGACTTGTGAAATTTCTGATGTGTTCAGTTCTGGTGCAACAGCACCTGCGAGAAATTGGCCGCAAGTGAGGAGCCACAGAAATGACCAAGGGGTCGCAGAAGCGGTTATGGGTGAACAAGGTAGTGGCCTCAGGTGCGTGATTCCTTCCGCATCTGCGAGCCTACAGGTGCGTAGTTGGTTTCACAGAAGCGGAGGAGGAGCTGGAGCTGGAGCGGTAGGTCCAGAGAAGCGGATAGTTGTGCGCAGAAGCGCATCCGCAGGTGCGGGCTTGGGACCGCAGGTGGGGGCTTGGGACCGCAGATGTTGTGGGTCGGCTTTTAAGTGAATTCAGTAGATGCGGACTTGTTTACTGCAGAAGCGACGATCTTGACTTCAAAACCACTTTTGCTGGACATAAGGTTATAATCGAGGGTTTTGAGAATTCTCTCATTTGTAGACTTTGCAAGCTCGGTTAGCGGTGAATTTTGAGAGAGGTTTCACTAGATTTCAAGAGGTAAGCAACTTTTGATCATTTTTATTCATTAATATTGAATACCCATTGATTTCTACACCTAGATTATGCATTTTTAAGGTGAAATTTGGGGGATTTTGGACTAGGGATTGGAGAGTAAGATGTGAGGGTTTGAGGGTCGATTTGTGGTCGGAATTGGATGATTTTGGTATGGTTAGACACTTTAATGAATGGGTGTTCGCTTTTTGTGAATTTTGTCAGGGTTCGAGGCGTGGCCCGAGGTTGACCTTTTTAGTTGACTTTTTTATTTTTGGTTAAAGATCTTAGCTTTATCGCATGGGATCGATTCCTATAGTTTGTATTGATTATATTGAGTTGTTTGTGACTAGATTCGAATCATTCGGAGGCCAATTCGCGAGGCAAGGGTATGTTGGAGCATTGAGTTGCGCACTTTGAGATAAGTAACACTTCTAAACTTGGTACTAAGGGTATAAATCCCTGGAATACGTGTTATATGGTTAGGATTGGGGTGATGCACATGCTAGGCGACGAGCGTGTGGGCGTGCGCCGTGGTAATTATGACATGATTTATTATGTGGTACTGTGTAGTTATCTAGTCTTTTTTCTATCCGTGTAATTTCTATGTGTTAGAGTAATTGAGCTGTGATTTATGTTAGAAATCATATTTAGGCTATGTGCTTATTCTGGTGGGACCCACCGAGGTCATTACTGTTATTTAGTTATTTGCTTAAGTTGCCATTTTGTACTCAGTCATATTTATTCATTGCATATCATATCTCAGTCTCTGTTATCATTCACTGTTACATCATGTTATTATTGTTTGGGCTGAGTGGCATGAGATATGTGAGCCCATGAGACTGGAAAGATTAAGGACTGTGTTGGGGCCTGAGAGCCGTATTGTGAGTGATTTTGTGGATCGGGCTGCACGTCGCAGCATGCCATATTGGCTTTATATCTATTATTTATTATTATGGATCGGGTTGCATGCCGCAGCATGCCTTATTGGCTTATTTATTATTATATGATCGGGCCGCACGCCGCAACAAGCCATATTGGCTTTATATTAGTGCTTGGGCAGGATCCGCCCCTACAGAGTCTGACATACCAACAGTGAGTGCAGGTACAGTACAGTGCTGAGTGATTGTGTGTGAGGAGTGAGAATTGAGATAGATAAATTGAGTACTCTGAGAGTGTGAGCACCTGGGAGTTCCATTGTTATGCATTACATCTGACATGCATATTTGACATGTAGTCATAGAGAAGTAACATTCCTCATGCTAGATGTACTTGGCATATTTTATCAGTATTGAGCATAAATTGTTAAACTTGAAAGCATGTCTAGAATTTTGTACTGTGGACGAACTGAATATGGAAGTTCTCTGAGTTATTATTGTCATTATCTTGTTATATCTGTGTTTTCATACTTTGATCTGGACTGTATCTTTCTGAGCTCGTCATTACTTTCAGCCTAAGGTTAGTCTTGTTTCTGATTGAGTACATTGGGTCGATTCTACTCATACTACACTCGGCACTTCGTGTGCAGATCTAAGTACATCTGGACATGGTGGTTGCTAGATTTTGTGCATTATCTGCTCGGAGACTATTGAGGTAGCTGCTATGACGCCCGCAGACCTCGACTCTCCTTCCTTTCAGTTTATTCAATATTGTTCTATTATTTTTCAGACAGTTGTATTAGATATTTAGACTGTGTTGACACTTAGTAGCTCATGTACTCGGTGACACCAGCATTTTGGGATTGTTGTAGTTGAGTCGCAATTGTTCTTATCAGTTATTTATGAGATTTTTTACTGTTAAACTTATTAAATCATGTTTTCAATTTAAAATGTGTGGTTATTATGTGATTGTCGGCTTGCTTAATAATGTGATAGGTGCCATCACGATAGGTTGGGATTTGGTTCGTGACAAACGCTCACCAGCCGAAGCTTCTGGCTCATCATCATCTACTCCAAGGGGTACCAAAGCCATTGGCTCGTGACATCAGCATCTTGATCATCCTCTTCATCATAGCCCTTGTTGGTATATTCATCCTCCGATAGGTGAATGGGACTGCGAGGCGCAATCCCAAACATTTCTTTTGAAGCACTGGACAGATTATTGCGTAGCTATATTCGCTCCCCATCCATCACGCCCAACTTGCTCATCATCAAGTTTAGGGAGTCATATAGATATCTGTTGAAATTTTCCTCCCGCTCATTCCGAGTAGCGTGGTTCAGCTTCGAAGTAGAATCCAACAAAGAAGTAATTCCATCAGTCCCTTCGGAGACTCCACCACATCATCATAACCATGGTGCTCAGGAACTTCACGAGAGACCATGTACTGCGTCAGCAGGTTACCAAAGAAAAGACATTTTATTTTCCGCCCAAACCGTGTGCGGGCTATCTCCCCCGACATAATCTCACCCACATTGGCTGGTCTCCCTGTTGACGACCAATTTTGACCCATCTTTTAAAAATTAATTTACTTACACTTATTAATTTTTAATAAATATGTTAAAAGTATTTTCTAAATAATAATATCTATTTTTTATTAATCAGGTAAATAATGATGTTAATTAGTAGTTTAATAATTATATGATTATAAACATATTATATTTACTATTTACCATTTCCTATTTTTGAAATTATTAAAATAATTTTTATATGCATCACATAGGATTATAATTAATTTGACAAGTTATTTCACAATGATTGGCAACATAGCCTATTATTTCAAAATAAATTCGAAATTAGTGTAGTAAATAGGAAAATAAAATATTTTAGTAATTAATCAACTAATTATAATAATTAGTAGAGTATTTGATTATTATAATTATAATTATATTTTATTGGAATTATCTAAGTTTAATTAAATTAATTTTAATGGGATAAAGACCAAATGGCTACATTTGCAATTGTGTAATTAAACACAAGATGACTGTTTCTTAAACTAAAATCAGCACAATACCCTAGCCCAATTCCATCTAACCCAGTCCAAGTCCACCCCTCTCTTTCCAATGTGGCAATCTGTGTCAATCTCCCTAGACCAAACTAAGCTCGCCACATCACCCGCCCCACTCACTCACAAAACAAACAAAGTTAAACCCGATAGTCGATCCATACCATCATCGTACCAGATTCATTCTCGCTTTCCTCCTTATTTTAAAATCCCTATCAGATTATATTTCAACTACTGAATTACAAGAATCGAACGGCCACAAATGTTTTCTCATGAAAACCTTTTAATAATTCTAAATCTTCAAACAATCAAAATCGTTGATCAAAAGATCCAACGACTCCCGCTCCATCTCTCATCCTTAAGCCTAGAAGACCAACCCAAACCCCCTAAACCCTAAATTATTTCTATCTAGACCAGCAATCACGACCATAATTTTCCATCCGTAGGATGTCGTGATGGAAATAATTAACAAAATTCTAAAACAAGACTGAATAATTGATATAAACTTCCGAAAAATGGGATCGTCAATAGTACACTCCCCAAGACCGGTGGAACTGAGACATAAACTCTATAGAATAAAACTAGAATACCTAATACATCACTGTCTAAAAGAAAATACAACAGGAATTAAAAATAGGGAAGGTGACTTCGAGGCCTGCGGACGTAGAGCAGGTATACCTTGAAGTCTCCAAAGGTAGCTACTCAATCAACTCTAGCGTCCGACACGGGCAGACATACCTGGATCTTCACAAAATAATGTGCAGAGCGTAGTATGAGTACACCACAATGGTACCCAGTATGTATCGAGCTTAACCTCAGTAGAGTAGTGACGAGGCCAGGTCAAAACACCTACTAGGATATCAATAAACAATAAAAAAACGTAATAAGGATAAATAATGGAAAGCGGAAAAACAACTGATATGAACCAGTTGACAACAAGAGCTAGGAATCACCACCGAGATACCGCCTCGTGTATAATATATCAATAATAACAATCGAGGTACCGCCTCGTATTCACAATTCACAATCTTAATCACAATCTTTCCTTATGCCGCCGCAAGAGCCTTACAACAAGAGCTAGGAATCACCGCCGAAATAGCTACACGCACTTTAGCCCACCTTATGACGTCGCGTGGCTTTACGTAGTTCCCTACAAGAAACACGCACATAAGTCCCAACTTATATCGTTTCATGCACATTAACCCCAAGCCTTATAACGCCGCATGCGCGTCAATATCACATAACAATAACAACTCCCACCACAAGTGCCCATATATCACAACTTGCCAACAATCAAAAATATCAATGTTTCCACAACAATAGCCCACGGCTCCCCCACAACGTGTACAAGAATATCAACAACAAAAATGCATGTAAAAATGCTAAATAAGGAAGATGTTTCAACAATAACAATTTTGCTTCAACGTGATAACGGCTTTCACAACTTCAACACCAATAACTCAACAATGAGACATAATGTATAACCACGTTATTAAATAAGAATAACTCACATGGGAAGAGATAACGTGTAACAATGGCTTCAAATAATGGAAATCAACAAGGAAATAGATAATATGAACAATAACTTCAAGTAATGACAATCAATAATGGAAGAGATAATACGAACAATAACTTCAAATAATGATAACCAACAATGAAACAAATAACATGTAACAATAATAGAGGCAACAAGTTCAACTAAAGCATGAGAGCAATTTTTTAATTAGGATGTAGAACAAGTGTTAACGAAATCATTTAAGGCATGTAAAGATAGGCTAACTCAAGTAGGAATAGATTGACTATGAGAATTTAGAACATGATACTACAATCCAATTAAAGCATGAAAAAAGTCTAAGTAGCCTAAACAGGTCAAATACCACATACAACTCGTGTACCCACTTGTCACCTTGTCTACACGGCTTTCACATAGCACAAATGAATCAATCAATACCAATCCTAAGGGGTAGTTCCCCCACACAAAGTTAGGCAAGACACTTACTTCAACTAGGCCAATTCAACACTCAAAAATAGCTTTTTCCTTAAAATTCACTTCCACACAGCTCAAATCTAACAGAAATCGACTTAATATCATCAAACAATGCTAGGGAAATCAATTGCAATAGATAAAGCTAAGATCTTTACACTTTTTACAAAAAGTCACAAAAGTCAACCCGGGGCTTGCCCGGTCAAAATCCGGGTCCAATGGTAGATTCCGACTACCCATGACCCCACGAGGTCATATATGTGATTAGTTTCAAAATCCGAGTCCAAATCGACTCTCAAAACTCAATTTCTTATTTTTCAAAAAGTTGACAAAGTTTCACAAATTTTCACTTTGATTCACATGATTTTGATGTTACAATCTAAGATATGTTGATGGAATATGATTAGAAATAGATTAGAATCACTTACCCAAAATTTGTAGGTGAAACTCCCCGCTCCAAATCGCCTCCTACCGAGTCTAGGGTTCAAAAATGAGAGAATGAGAAATAAAATCCCGACTTTCAGCCCTTATGTGCAGTTATCGCAATAATGATATGGGTTCGCAATAGCGAAGAAAATCTCACAATTGCGGCACTGATAGGCCTGGGAAGCTCTTCAAAAATGCAAAGATGGGTTCGCAATTGCGAACTCTGCTGCCCTCGCTAAGCGACATATTTGTCGCAAAGGCGAACTACCCTCTACCTGAAGCTACTTCACAATTGCAAGCCAGGTATCGCAATTGCAATACCTGAGGCCCCCCTGCTAAGCTCACAATTGCAAACCTGTTGTTCGCAAATGTGACACCAGAGGCTGCTGCACACCAGATTTCTAGTTTTCAATCCAAAATAGTTTGATACATATCCGAAACTCACCTGAGCCCTCGGGGCTCCATACCAAACATCCACACAAGTCTAAAAACATAATACGAACTCGCTCGCGCGATCAAAACACATAAATAACATCTAAAACTATGAATTGAACTCTAAAACGCCTAAATTTCAAAGTAAAGTTCAAAATTTCTAGAATTACAACTAAACATCCGAATCTTATCAAATCAACTCCAAATGACACCAATTTTTCGAGGCAAGTTCCAAATACCATAACGGACCTATTCCATGTCCCAAAATCAAATTCCGAGCTCGATTGCTAAAAGTCAACCTACGGTCAAACTTTTCAACTTCAAGTTGCCAAATATTTGCAAATCCAGGCAAATCAACCTACAGACTTCCAAAATCAATTCCGAGCATACGCCCAAGTTCGAAATTACGATACGAAGTTATCAAAGCCATCAAAACACACTTTCGGGGTCGTTTTAACAAAAGTCAAAGTTTGGTCAACATTTCTAATTTAAACTACTAAGACAAGAATCAAAGAGTCTAAATCAACCCAAAAGTTTCCTGAAACGGAACTAACCAACCCCGCAAGTAATAAAATCATAAACACACATGTGTGAAGCATAATAAGGGGTAACAAAATGACCGATCAATTCGTACATTCTCCCCCTCTTAAAACAAGTGTTCGTCCTCGAACGTGCATCAAGACATACCAAAAGTGGTGAATAGATGAGGATAACGACTCCACATGTCGTGCTCGGTCTTCCAGGTCGCCTCCTCGGCCGGATTACCCCTCCATTGAACCTTTACTAAAGCTATATTCTTTGATCTCAACTTCCGAACCTGTATGTCCAAGATACCCATAGGCTCCTCAATATAAGTCAAATCCTCATCCAATTGGAGTGTGCTGAAGTCTAGAATATAAGGTGGATCACCATAATACTTCCAAAGAATAGAGACATGGATCACCGGATGAACTGTAGATAAACTAGGTGGCAAAACAAGCTTGTAGGCCACCTCCCCAATCCTCTCAAGGATCTAAAAAGTTATGATATACCTAGGGCTCAACTTACCCTTCTTCCTGAACCGCATTACACCCTTCATGGGTGAAACCCGGAGCAAGAATCGCTCTACAACCATGAATGCAACATCACGAACCTTCCGATCCGCATAATTTTTCTATCTAGATTGGGTTGTATGAAGGAAATCCCGGATCATCTTCTCCAAGGAATCTCAAACCGACTCTATGCCTAATAACTTAGCCTATCCCGGCTCAAACCACCCAACTGGAGAATGACATTATCTCCCATATAGAGCCTCAGAAGGAGCCATCTGAATACTTGATTTGTAGTTTTTTTTGTAGGCAAACTCCACAAGTGGCAAGAACTGATCCCAAGAGCCCCTGAAATCCATAATGCAGACATGAATCATATCCTCAAATATCTGAATAATGCGCTCGGACTGTCCGTCCGTCTGGGGTGAAATGTTGTACTCAACTCAACTTGTGTGCCCAGCTCACGCTGTACCGCTCTCCAGAAATGCGATGTGAACTGCATACCCCGGTCAAAGATGATGAATACTGGTATGCCATGAAGTCGCACAATCTCACGGATATAAGCCTGAGCGAGATACTCTAAAGAATAGTGTCACGACCCAAACTGATGGGCCGCGACGGGCACCCGAGGCCTTACTCAACCGAGTACCAACGTAACATATCTTTTATATCATACTATCATAGATAAATGAGCCTGAGAGGCTGTCGTGAGATAAGTAGAATAAAACATGAGGAAACACAAAACATTGGACGACCCAACATGTAATACAAATTTATACATATGGCATACAGGCCTATAAGACCAAAATGATCACTCGTACACTAAACATAGGCCGATAAGGCCATACAATCTTTCATGTACATGACATATGTCTATAAGCCTCTAAGAGTAGATAAACACCATAAAGGTCGGGACAGAGTCCCGCCATACCAATCAATACATGTCCTAATCATACTGACCAAATAAGCAACTCCGGAGCAAATGGAGTGCACCAACACCTTCCGCTGAGCTGATAGCCTACTTGGAGGACTCTCAACCTGTCTATCGGGACTTGCGGGCAAGAAACGCAGCATCCCTAGGCAAAAAGGACGTCAGTACAAATAATGTACCGAGTATGTAAGGAAAGAATATCAGTAAATACAAGACATAGAGAAACATGGAGTAAAAGACTCAACATGTAAGTCTGAATAGTTCTGTGAATCATTTCATATTTATAATGTCATGCGTATGCATATAAATGTCATACCATGCATATGTATATGCATTCATAGCATCATCAAGCCTCTGAGGGCATCCTATCATATCATCTCGGCCACTGTGGGCAAATCATCAACGTATACCAGCTGATCAGGTGGTGGTGCGTATATAACACCGTAATCTTTTCCTATATCCCATACACATATAATATACGTGTATATAATGCCATCTAGTTATGGGTCAATGTACATGTAAAATGATTGAAATGCATAAGAAATATGTTAATAAGACTACTCGGTATGTCATAAGATCAATATGCCTTAGGATAAATTTTATCAACTACGTATTTTTCTGAGACCCATGAACAGAAGATATAATAATAATCCACATGGGGAATCAAGAACATATGAAAGCTGTGCTTTTACTCGTTTCGTTTATATCGTATGAATCATGCCAAAAAGAAAGAAGGGATATCCTTAACATACCTGAGTCGATTCTCTTGACAATCCTTCTAACACACGTCAATTGCAACAGAGCACGTGACGGCAAGATCGGAGTAGGAAAAAATTCGTATAATATTCTTAAGAAAGATTACAACGTACTCCCTTAAAATTGTAAAATCTCACGTTGCTAATTGTTTGAATTATTTAAGTAACTCACGTTACTGTCATATAAATTCATATTTGAGTTTGCTGAAGCCTCCTTCATTACCGTGTAGAGCTACAAAGTAAATTTAGAGAGGTTTTTAAAGTCTTTGGGTGTGGGCCCCACTTATGTGGTGGCTTAGCCACATAATCCTCTAACTTGCCACCTTACCATAATAACTTATAAGTCATTAATTTGGGGTGGTTTGCTGCCACGTTTTTGGGGGGGGGGGGGGATTAGGCTTATCAAAATTTATGATAAATTAGTTAATCTCCTACAAAAAAATTATTAATTACCTAATTATCCATATAATTAAGAATTATCTCAAATTACTTAAAGTACTACTCACTTTTAACACACTTTATGTACCCTACTATCATGGTCATGTGGTACCATGTACGGCACTAGTCCATAAATACCGAGTATTTTAGCTAAGACCGTGTTTTATCCCAAAATGTCAAACTTCGACGAAACTGATTTTCTTTGATTCGCTCTCCCTATCACCTTCACGAATTTACTTATCACTTGTTTGAAATAGCATAATACTTATAATCTCAAAATAATCTCATTCCCGAGTTTACGTCAATTAACTTACGACGAAACTTTAACGTACGAAAATGCAGGATGTAACATCTCATTTTCGAGCTTATATCAATTTACTTATGGCGTAGTTTCACGTTCAAAAACATGGGGTGTAACATCTTCTCCCCCCCCCCCGAAACATTCGTCCTCGAATATTGACTGATGCGCTTATCATTATCATAACCTATAGCTCTTGCGAATACTTTAGTACTCTCTTTTCCATCTAGGCAACTTTTCTGTGAATAAATCCAAAGGCCAGGGCATTCCCCTTTTTAGACTCTTTCTCACACCACGACTTATGGTCGGAATTCTTCCAATTTTGTAACTATTGCTACCTTCTATCATGCAGTCTATACGACTTTATCCTTGTATGTGCACCTATGCGATTCTTCCCTCGAGCTTTTAGCCAATCTCTAGGCCTCACTTTGTGAACATATAGAGAATTTTGACAAGCTGTCCCTCCGGGTGCCTATGGCTTTAATACATCTAAATGGGTCATACTATACTATAACTCTTACTTCGATTGATTGTTACTGAGTTATGTTACCAAACTCTAGGTTACTCTCGTTGCTGAGGTCCTTTAATGCTTTCTCATTACTGTTCATCTTAGGAATGATGGCCTAATCTCATCTCATACTTTGTAACTTTTATCCATCCATTGTTGATTCACCTCAATGTTGATCTACAATTTACCACTGATAACTTGAAACTTCTTACGTAATACATTACCACTAGGGCATACGTCTCATCGGGGAACATCTGAAATCATTAGACTGATCCATCTGGGGCGATACTATACTTCAATAACCGTATTTCATAGCATCCCAATGTGATTCATCTTATGGGTGGGGGTATTCTAATTCCATGCCGTCCATGAAATCCCCTTTTTTATTTTTATTCAAATCATTACCCAATCGAAGGCCCAAACATCATCCTTTATGTATCACAATTACACCCTCATTCTACTACCAGGGCAGCATTTTGTCTCTTCTAAATGCTACTAGTCTTAGACTCCTTTGAGTTCATTTAGGCTATACTGAGCTTTCTATAACTTAGATAAACCATCAGCTCTCTTGTTTTCATGGGCTTAATCCCGAGAACTTATCCATTCTCGTCACCTTCTCACTCGCCTTTTCTTACCCTTACTCATGTCTTCCTAACCATTGTCTCTCTACCATACTTTAGCTTGCGATCTACCCATAGATTTTCCTTATGTTATTCTGGAACATCAAGCGAGACATCACATCGTCTCTAACTCTTCTTGACTCTCTTAACTAGACCTCTAAATACCTAGAAACCATAAGTTAGAAGATATTCTATTGACGATGCCGCTATCATTCCCGGATACTGAATCCCAGCACTTCTAGCCTTCTATCCAAAGTATGGTCTATTCACAACCTTCTGCATTTGGGTATCTCGTACGTTGTTCACCTTTACCTTACTTACCTTAAAATCTTACATCACATCTTCTATCTCTTTCATGACATCCCTTCCACATAGGTATAATTCACATCCACAACTTGAAGCTCTATTATAACACTTGCACCTCTGGTGCATACACGATCCGGTGTGAGCTTCATACTGACTTCTTATGAGGTTGGTACTCTTCTAAGTGGCTTTATCATAGGGCCGTTATAGAATATGGTTATTGTACTATCTTTCACGTACCTCTGATATTAAGGGTGATTCTGCAATGTTCTCAATCACGATTTCTATAATTTTCTAGGTCCAATAATCAGACTCCTGATTTACTTAGTTGATGGAACTCTTTAGTTTCCTCTTCCCCCTGATCAACCTTTATGTAGGCTTAAGCTATCTTTTGATATGTGGCTCATGGTATTAGTTATTACTTTAGCCCTTCATGGACGTTATGGAATATCCATTACAATTCTATTCTTTATCTATGACCTGGACTCAATTCTTTCTTTTAACTTATACTGGAGTCTTCTACGGATGTATGATTATCAACATATATGCTACATGGATAATACTCCTAAATCTTAAGTGCGTTCATAACATAACTAAATCTGCATCATTGATCGAATAATTCCTTTCGTTCCTTCTCAGCTTTCTTTAAATGTAAGCTATTACTTTTGCTGGTCTTTCTGCCCCCTTGTTGCATGCATACTTACCTTATCTTAGTTCCCACGCATGACGGAATTATCGTGTAACTCATATGATCTCAAATATTACTTTTGATTTTACTTCTCGTTCATTAGCCACGGTAGGTTCCACTTTCTTTTGGAGTGCATAAAATGTTGTAGTGAGACTGTTTTTACAAGAACATTTCCTCTTTAGGTCACTGTGCTTAGGTTGAAGCCTTATTTCTTATTTCCTCATCTAGTCTTTCGTTGTAGTACTTAGGGAAGACCCTCTGACTCTTGTAAAGCTACGAGCTTATTACATCATATACCCGATAGAATTTTTGATGTTCTTCTTCGCCTATAATTATGTATAGTTACTTACCTCCATGCCCTTGTGCTTGTAGGGTTGCTTCTGAACTGATATTTTGACTGTCTTCCCAGTGGCACTCTCCTTTATTTCCGTAACACTCATACGGTACCTTTAACTACCGCAACTCCTATCTGAATATTTTTCAAGGGTCACGATGTCATATCTGCGAGACTAAATTCCCCATGTTGGGATTCACTATGTTTATCTTGCACGATCTGTTGATTTGTCTGTATCTTCTTGTCTAGCCATAACTAGGGGACCCAACATGTAATACAAACTTATATATATGGCATACGGGCCTATAAGACCAAAATGATCACTCATACACTGAACATAGGCCGATAAAGCCATACAATCTTTCACGTACATGACATATGTCTACAAGCCTCTAAGAGTAAATAAACACCATAAAGGTAGGGACAGAGCCCCGCCATACCAATCAATACATGTCCTAATCATACTAACCAAATAAGCAACTCCGGAGCAAATGGTGCACACCAACACCTTCCGCTGAGATGATAGCCTACTTGGAGGAATCTCAACCTGTCTATCGGGACCTGCGGGCATGAAACACAGTGTCCCCAGGAAAAAGGGACGTCAGTTCAAATAATGTACCCAGTATGTAAGGAATAAAAATCAGTAAATACAAGACATAGAGAAACATGGAGTAAAAGACTCAACATGTAAGTCTGAATAGTTCTGTGAATCATTTCATATTAATAATGTCATGCGTATGCGTATAAATGTCATACCATGCATAGGTATATGCGTTCATAGAATCATCAAGCCTCTGAGGGCATCCTATCATATCATCTCGGCCACTGTGGGCAAATCATCAATGTATACCAACTGATTAGGTGGTGGTGCCTATATTACGCCGTAACCTCTTCCAATATCCCATATACATATAATATACGTGTATATAACACCATCTTGTCATGGCTCAATGTACATGTATAAATGAATGAAATGCATAAGAAATACATTAGTTAGACTTCTCGGTATGTCATAAGATCAATATGCCTTCGGATAATTTTTTTCAACTACGTATTTTTCTGAGACCCATGAACAGAAAATATAATAATAATTCGCATGGAGAATCAAGAACATAGGAACCCCTAGTACTTCTATGAATAGAGTCATATATGAAAGCTGTGTTTTTGCTCATTTCGTTTGTATCGTATGAATCATTCCAAAAAGAAAGAAGGGATATCCTTAACATACCAGAGTCGATTCTCTTGAAAATCCCTATAACACACTTCAATTGCGACAAAACACGTGACGGCAATATCGAAGTAGGAAAAATCCGAATGATATTCTTGAGAAAGATTTTACCGTACTCCCTTAAAATTGCAAAATCTCACGTTGCTAAGATGCTAAGAAATCTTGTTTGAATTGTTGAAGTAACTCAAGTTACTATCATATAAATTCCTATATGAATTTGTTGAAACCTCCTTCGTTACCTTGTAGAGATACAAAGTAAATTTAGAGAGGATTTTTAAGTCTTTGGGTTTGGGCCATAATCCTATAACTTTCCACCTTACCATAATAACTTATGAGTCATTAACTTGGGGTGGTTTGCTGCCACGTTGGGGGGGGGGGGATTAGGCTTATCAAAATTTATGATTAATTAGTTAATCTCCCACAAAAAAATTATTAATTACCCAATTATCTACATAATTAAGAATTATCTTAAATTACTTAAAATACTACTCACGTTTAATACACTTTATGTACCCCTAGTATCATGGTCATGTGGTACCTTGAATGGCACTAGTTCATAAATACCGGATATTATAGCTTAGACCGTATTTTATCCCAAAATGTCAAACTTCGACGAAACTCATTTTCTTCGATTCGCTCACTCTCTCACCTTCACGAATTTACTTATCACTTGTTTGAAAGAGCATAATACTTATAATCTCAAATAATCTCATTCCCGAGTTTACGTCAATTAACTTACAACGAAACTTTAACGTACGAAAATGCGGGATGTAACATATCATTTTCGATCTTATATCAATTTACTTATGGCGTAGTTTCACGTATGAAAACATGGGGTGTAACAAATAGGTATTCACTGCCGGAATGAAATGAGCCGACTTGGTCAACCTGTCCATAATCACCCAGACCACATCAAATTCCTTCTGAGTCCGTAGGATCCCAACAACGAAGTCCATGGTGAAACGCTTCTATTTCCACTTGGGAATCTCATGTCACTGAGGCAAACCACCCGGACGCTGATGCTCTTACTTCACTTACTGACAATTTAGGTACCGAGCTACATACTCCACTATGTCTTTCTTCATCCTCCTCGACCAATAGTGCGGCCTCATGTCCTGATACATCTTAGCGACACCTGGATGAATGGAGTATCGTGAACTCTGTGGGCCTCCTGAAGAATCAACGCACGCAAACCATCCACATTGGGCACACATAACCGGCCCTGCATCCGCAACATACCGTCATCTCCAATAGTAAACTCCTTGGCATCATTGTGTTGAACCGTGTCCTTAAGGACAAGAAAATAGGGGTCGTCACACTAACGCTCTCGGATACGATCATATAGAGAAGACCAAGAAACCACGCAGGCAAGAACTCGACTGGTCTCCGAAACATCCAATCTAACAAACTGGTTGGCTAAGGCCTGAACATCCAATGCCAATGGCCTCTCTGCTGCCGGTAGATGTGCTAAAATACCCAATCTATCCGCCTTTCGACTCAAGGCATCGGCCACCACATTGGCCTTCCCGGGATGATATAGAATGGTGATATCATAGTTAGTTTTTAAGCAACTCTAACCACCTTCACTGCCGCAAATTAAGATCTTTCTGTTTGAACACATGTTGTAGACTCTGGTGGTCGGTAAAGACCTAGCAAGGGACACCGTACAAATAATGTCGCCAGATCATCAATGCATGAACAATGGCTGCCAACTGCAAGTCGTGGATCAGATAATTCTTCTCGTGAGTCTTCAACTGCCGAGACGCGTATGCAATCACCCTACCGTCTTGTATCAACACCGTGCCAAGGCTAACACATGAAGCATCACACTACAGAGTATAAGACCCTGAACCCCTAGGTAACATCAATATTGGGGTCGTAGTCAAAGCAGTCTTGAGCTTTTGAAAGCTAACCTCACACTCCTCGGAACATCTGAAAGGAGCACCGTTCTGGGTCAATCTGGTCATAAGTGCAGCAATAGATGAGAAACCCTCACCGTAACGACGATAATACGCGGCCAAACCAAGGAAACTCTGGATCTCAGTGGCTGAAGACGGTCGGGGCCAACTTTGCACTGCTTCAATCTTCTTCAGAAATACCTTGATCCCCTCACTTGACACCACATGACCCAAAAATTCCACCGAAGCAAGCCAGAATTCACACTTTGAGAATTTTGCATACAACTTCTTCTCTCTCAAGGTCTGGATCACAATCCTCAAGTGTTGCTCATGCTCTTCTCGACTGCGGGAGTACACCAAGTTGTCATCAATAAACACAATGACGAAAAAATCAAGATATGGCTAGAAATCACTGTTCATCAGGTGTATTAATGTTGCTGGGGCATTGATCAACCTAAATGACATCACAAGGAACTCGTATTAGCCATACCGAGTCCTGAAGGCAGTCTTCGGAATATTCAGATCCCGATCTTTAGCTGATGATAACCTGACCGCAAATCAATCTTTGAGAACAGTCTAGCACCATGTAGCTGATCAAATTGGTCATCAATGCGTGGCAATGAATACCTCTTTTTCACTATAACCTTGTTCAACTGCCTATATCAATACACTTGTACATAGAACCATCCTCTTTCTTCACAAACAAGACCGGAGCATCCCAAGGTGACACACTAGGCCGAATGAAACCCTTATCAAGCAATTCTTGCATCTGTTCCTTTAACTCTTTCAACTCTGCTGGGGCCATACGATATGGTGGAATAGAAAGGGGTTGAGTGCCTGGGAACAAGTCAATACCAAAATCGATATCCCTAGCGGGTGGCATGCCTAGAAGATCTGCTGGGAATACATTTGGAAACTCTCTTACTACCGGAATTAACTCAACGGTAGGAGTATCAGCACTGCCATCTCTCACAAAGGCTAAATAAGCATCACACCCCTTATCAACCATCCACTGAGCCTTAAAAATGACACAACCCTGCTAGGAACATAATCTAATACACCTCTCCACTCTAACCACGGTAAACCTGGCATAACCAGCATCACAGTCTTGGTGTGACAATCTAGAATGACATGATATGGTGACAACTAGTCCATGCCCAAGATAACATCAAAGTCTACTATACTAGGTAACAATAAATCAACTCTCATCAAAATCACTAATAACAACCAAACACGACCGATA
This sequence comes from Nicotiana tomentosiformis, assembly GCF_000390325.3. Lineage (NCBI taxonomy): Eukaryota > Viridiplantae > Streptophyta > Magnoliopsida > Solanales > Solanaceae > Nicotiana > Nicotiana tomentosiformis. Next base: position 36,554,400 of record NC_090821.1, read on the forward strand.
CACACGGTCAACAATAATAGAATCTCCCACCGGCGTGGACATATAAATAGGAGAACTCAAAGAATCACGAGATATTTCCAAATACGGAGCAAAGTAAGATGACACATATGAATAAGTGGATCCCAGATCAAATAAGATTGATGCATCTCTATGGAAAACCAGAACCATACCTGTAATGACTGAGTGTGAAGCAACTGCCTCCATCCTACTCGAAAAAGCATAGAATCTGGTCTGTCCCCCCACTCTAAAGCGACCTCTACCCGCCCGTCTCCCACCCCTAGCTGGCTGTGCGGGTGGAGTAGAAATTGGGCCAAAATCATGGCCTGAGAAGTCTGTGGACCTGACTGAATCTGTAGAGATTGAGTAGTCTGTGGAGGTGCACCCCTCTTAAGTCTGGGGTAGTCTATAACCATGTGACGAGTATCACCACACTCAAAGAAAGCTCTCGGTGGGCGTGGCTGTTAGGACTAGCTCGGGCTTGGTCGGCTGGACTGGTCACTGAAGGAACCCCGTGCAAAAGGTGCACTAGAAAGTGGCTAAGCAAAGTGTGCAACCTGAGACCTTGAAACAACCGGAGCTCGACTGGAAGCAGGAAGTGCTGAGTGAACTGGACGACTCACACAACGTTTACCATGATGGACCGTAGCTGTAGCGTGGCCACCACTAAATCCTTCTGTATCGCGAGGCATTTTGGCCTCCCTATCTACCCTCTCACGAGCCCGCATACCCTCTAATCTCCGTGCAATCTCTACTACCTACTGATATGGGGTATCTATCTCTAACTATAGAGCCACGCTGAACGTAATACCATAGTTGAGCCCATCGATAAATCGACAGACTCGCTCTCTGACTGTAAAAACTAAGGCAGGTGCATGTATGGACAAATCACTAAATGGGATAGGATACTCTGACACTATCATTGTACCCCGATGCTGATAATCGAGTCCACGTAAGTGAAGCTGCCTCAGCTGGGCTACCCTCCTCATACACACGCCACCATTGATATGCTGCTCCCGACAGCTGGAACGTAGTAAAAGCAACCCCACTCGTCTCCACAATACCCATGGTGCGGAGAATACTGTGGCACTCCTCTAGAAACCTATGAAAGTGGGAGGGTGATACTTCTTGAACCTTTTGAGTCTAAGCTCCTCCTCCTCAGATGCTGCTGCCCTAACTACGGGTTGAACTGGAACAACAGGTTGTACCGGTATAACCTCTGGGACCTGATCAACCTGGACCCGCTGCTCTGGGGTACGGGCCGCGGGAGTATGTGGTCATCCCCAGCCTGAGATGTGGCTGGTGCAAGTGGGATCAACCTCACCTGAGCTAAGGTACTGAACATGCTCAAGAACTGTGCGAGGGTCTCCAGAAGTGCAGGGGTGGCAACAGGAGCCTTGGGTGACTGTCCCCCTACTGGAGCTACTGGAGGCTCCTCTATCGCAGCTCAGGCAGGTGCTCTAGTTGCACCACATGCCCCTCGTTGGCCTTTTCCCCAGCCCCGACCTCTCTCGGCTCTAGCAGGGGGCCCGAGTGTTTGATCGTTGGATCCAGTAGTGCGCGTCCTCACCATCTATGAGAGAATATAAAGTTAAAGATTCAGTTTTCGAAGTCAACCAATTCGTACGATACGGAATCAAAGAAGTGAAGTTTTCCTAACAGTTTCGTAGCCTCTCAAAGATAAGTATAGATGTCTCCGTACCGATCCACAAGATTCTACTATACATGCTTATGACTCGTAACACCTATGAACCTAGAGCTCTGATACCAACATATCACGACCCCAAGTTTTTTCTCCCTAGGATGTTGTGATGGCACCTAGTCTCTACGACTAGGTAAGCCTAACAGTTAATAATAACTTGACGGAAATAATTAACAAAATACTAAAACAAGATTGAATAACTGATATAAACTTCTGAAAAACGGGCTCATCAACAGTACACTCCCAAAGACTGGTGGAACTGAGTCATAAGCTCTACAGAATAAAACTAGAATAGCTAATACATCACTTTCTGAAAGAAAATACAACAAGAAGTAAAGGTTACTCCGAGGACTGCGGACGTGGAGCAGGTATACCTTGAAGTCTCCAAAGGTAGCTACTCAATCAACTCTAGAGTCCAGCACGGGCAGACATACCTGGATTTGCACAAAAATATTTGTATACCATAGTATGAGTACACCACAACGGTACCCGGTAAACATCGAGCCTAACCTCGCTAGAGTAGTGACGAGGCCAGGTGAAGACATATACTAGGATATCAATAAACAATATGAAAATGTAATAAGGATAAATAATGAAAAGTAGAGAAACAACTGATACGAACCAGTTAACAACATGAACTAATATCAGAATTGTAAGAGCGGAAATAACATAAGGAAATCAGTTAAAGAGAACCACAATGATCATATACGGACAATAACTAACAAAATCAAGGAAGAACAAAACAACAAGAATCACAATGATGTACCACCTCGTGTACAATAAGAATCACCACCGAGGTACCGCCTCATGTATATATATACAGAATCATAACCGAGGTACTGCCTCGTATTCACAATCTCAATCACAATCTTTCCTTATGCCGCCGCGTGAGCCTTACATTTGGAATAGGTTTTGAAAACAGTTTTCCCGAAATAACTACACACACTTTAGCCCACCTTATGATATCGCGTGGCTTTACGTAGTTCCCCTACAAGAAACACGCACATAGGTCCCACCTTATACCGCCGCATGCACAGCAACACCAAGCTTTATACTGCCGCATGGGAGTCAATATCACATCACAATAGCAACTCGCACCACAAGTGCCCATATATCACAACTTGCGAACAAAGAATATCAATATTTCCACATCTATAGCCCACGGCTCCACCATAACGTGTACAAGAATATAAACAACAACAATAAATGTAAAAATGCTCAACAAGAAAGATGTTTCAACAATAACAATTTCGCCTAAACGTGATAATGACTTTCACAACTTCAACACCAATAACTCAACAATGAGACATAATGTATAACCACGTTATTAAATAAGAATAACTCACAAGGGAAGAGATAACGTGTAACAATGGCTTCAAATAATGGAAATCAACAAGGAAGGAGATAACATGAACAATAACTTCAAGTAATGATAATCAATAATGGAAGAGATAACACGAACAATAACTTCAAATAACAATATTCAACAATGAAAGAGAGAACATGTAACAATAATAGAGGCAACAAGTTCAACTAAAGCATGAGAGCAATTTATCAATTAGGATGTAGAACAAGTATTAACGAAATCATTTAAGGTATGTAAGGATAGACTAACTCAAGTAGGAATAGATTGACTATGCAAATTTAGAACATGATACTACAATTCAATTAAAGCATGAAAAAAGTTTAAGTAGCCTAAACCGGTCAAATACCACATACAACCCCTGTACCCACCCGTCACCTTGCGTACATGACTTTCACAAAGCACAATTGAATCAATCAATACCAATCCTAAGGGACAGTTCCCCCACACAAAGTTAAGCAAGACACTTACCTCAACTAGGCCAATTCAACACTCGAAAATAGCGTTTTCCTTAAAATTCAATTCCACACGGCTCAGATATAACCCAAATCGACTTAGTATCATCAAACAATGCTAGGGAAATCAATTGCAATATATAAAGCTAAGATCTTTACACTTTTCCCAAAAAGTCAACAAAAACTAACCCGGGGCCCGCCCAGTCAAAACTCGGGTCTAATGGTAGATTTCGACTACCCATGACTCCACGAGTTCATATATGTGATAAGTTTTAAAATCTGAGTCCAAATCGACTCTCAACACTCAATTTCTTATTTTTCAAACACTTGACAAAGTTTCACAAATTTTCACTTAGATTCACATGATTTTGATGTTAAAATCTAAGCTACGTTGATGGAATATGATCATAAATAGATTATAATCACTTACCCAAAGTTTGTAGGTGAAAATCCCCTCTCCAAATCGCCTCCTACCGAGTCTAGGTTCAAAATGAGAGAATAAGAGAAAAAATCCCGACTTTCAGCCCTTATGTTCAGCTGCAGTAATCGCAATTGCGAAGAAAATCTCGCATATGCGGCACTGACAAGCCTCGAAAGCTCTTCGCAAATGCGAAGATGGGTTCGCAATTGCGAACCATGCTGCCCTCGCAAAGGGACATATTTGTCGCAGAATTGAACTAACCTCTACCTGAATCTACTTAGCAATTGCGAGCCAAGTATCACAATTGCGATACCTGAGGGCCCCCTGGTAAGCTCGCAATTGCGAACTGGTGTTCGCAAATGCGACACCAAAGGCTGTTGCACACAAGATTTCTGGTTTTCAATCCAAAACACTCTGATACATATCCGAAACACACCTGAGCCCTCGGCGCTTCAACATCCACACAAGTATAAAAATATCATATGAGCTCGCTCGTGTGATCAAAACACATAAATAACATCTAAAACTATGAATTGAACTCTAAAACGCATGAATTTCAAAGTAAAGTTCAAAATATCTAGAATTACAACTAAACGTCTAAATCTTATGAAATCACCTCCAAATGACACCACATTTTGCAGGCAAGTTCCAAATACCATAACAATTCTATTCCAAGTCCCAAAATCAAATTTCGAGCTTGATAACTAAAAGTCAACCTACAGTAAAACTTTTTAACTTCAAGTTGCCGACTTTTGGCAAATCCACATAAATCAACCTATGGACTTCCAAAATCAATTTCGGGCATACGCCCAAGTCCGAAATCACAATATGAAGCTATCAGAACCATCAAAACACAGTTCCAAGGTCATTTTCACAAAAGTCAAAGTTTGGTCAATATTTCTAACTTAAACTTCTAAGTCAAGAATCAAACGTTCCAAATCTACTCGAAAGCTTACCGGAAAGAAACTAACAAACCCTGCAAGTCATTAAATCATAAACACACATGTGTGAAGCATAAAAAAAAGGATAACGGGGTGCAATTACACAAAATAACCGATTGGGTCATTACACCAACCGCCTCTCTTTTCCTCTTTCCTCTCTATTGTCTCAACTCCCATCACCCTAATCAATCAAAAAGCCTTGCACAAATTCATGCAAGGTCTCACATCACTCATGAAATCATTCCCTTTACCTTATGAATTCGCGAATCTCGCCGGTTTCTTCTCGCTTCATCTCTCAAATTCAAAAATCCCTAAATCCAAACCCTAGACCAAACGATGTAAGGTCAAGTATCCAGAAATCTTCTATGTTTTGTTAAATCAGTAGCATGCATGGTCGTCTCCCAGTGCTATCATATTATTCTTGATCCATAGGTCAAACGAAGCGACCTCTGGATATTGAGGCTCTTACCTGATGGAGTTTGCCTTCAACGGTCAACTTTCCCCCTCTCAGGTAAAATCCCTACTGATTTCCCTCTTTATTCTTAAATTTTCACCCAATTATGCTCACATCACCACCCTTTCGTCACTCTCCACTACCGAGTTTGATTTCTGTTGAACCTATGGTATTGAATGCCACTATAAAATAGGTCTTTCAATGCTCTCACCAAACAAGACCTAACACAAGATACACATGAAATCTCTTAGCAAAACAAATATCAAATTTAGTCTTGAGTAATAAAAAATCAAGCTAGGGGTTTTCTAACTAGCTCCTGATTTATTTTTGATTCTGAGCTCTACACTGGTTGGAGTTTGAGTTCTTGATTCCTAAACGGCAAATAAAAATCCCTATTTGGGTTGCTGCTCAAAGGAAGGTCAGTGAGCTTCGACCTTTCCTTTCCTTTAACAATTTAGTTAAATTATGCCTACTCTGTTATCTTCTGTTAAGTAGCTCTGGCCATGATGTGTTGTTATTGGTTTATAGTTGATTATCTTTTCTCATAATATGTTATTATTAGTTCATAATCGACATTATGTTTTGGTACTGTTTCCCTTAATGATCTGAAACTAAACAAATACTAATCGACCACTTCATTATTTTAATGAATATGTAGTGTATGATTAACAAAGAACCTTACTGATTATGTACTTCTACTTTAACCTTAAACTTCCCTGATGACTTTGCTATGGTTCTCATGCTTACTCTATTGATCCTTACTTAGTGTTACTTGTTGATTTGTATTATGTACTTAAGGTTATTTATCTGATAAACCAAAGCTGAAAATAGAATATGAACATTTAAGGCTAACTACAGGGTTGTTTCTTAGTTGGAATATATTAGTTTAAGTTGTTTGGGTTTCTTTCTCCCTTTCAATGTGCTTTCTGTGATTCTGTAGCTATTGAAAAGGTAGTGTAATGAGTTTTTGTTAACTTTCATGATTGTTTTATCATACCATGAGCCTTACTGTGTAAGTATGTCCATGAATATAACTTGACTAGGCTCTAAATTAATCTTTTTAATTTATTTCATATGTGTTCTGCCAGTCTAGCCTAAGTTGTGCCTTGATTATCCTTAAAATCTTAATAGTTGTTATACTTGTGCATCTTCTCTTGGTTATACCATGTTGCTGACACATCTGAAACTAGAACTTCAATCATGTCTGTACCAATCTACTCAACCTGTTTAAGTGGGCTCACAATCCTACAACTAAAACTGTGCATATTTAATATGAAACAACCTATTGTTCTGAACCCATGTAATTAACATGTTGGTCTGATTCCATACTCTACCATGTTGTAGTCTTGCACTCTTTAGGAATATCTCGTGCGTATTTGTATATCTCCTAAGGGTCCTGCACTTGTACTTATCCTGAAACAGACTTTTTCTTATATTTGTGCTCTCATACTCATGCCCATGTTCTCATAGGGAAATTGAACAATACTTACCTAGAATAAAACTTTCATTATTCTGGATTACTATGATGTTAGTCTAATCCCATATTGTTTGGTGCTGAATCATGTTATAATGTTGTAGTCTGGTTAGAATGTGACATGTACATATCTGAATACCATCTGTTGGAAGTTCTATACACATCCCTGTTTCAGAAGGGAACTGTTGTTTGTACACTATGTGTGTGACTGTACTTCCATATCATTAAAACCTGTTAAGTAACTACAATTTACCCATAGACTTAGAAGTGCTCTTTTATGTTTGCCTGCCCTATTTGAGTGTATGACTTTATATTAAACTTCTAACCAATCTAGATGAAATGAAAGATCTATTTAGAGGTTCTGTCACTTATTAAGTAAGTATATTTGCTTGTCCCTGTCTCTTAAGAACCCTGAAATGGACTGTTAACCCTTACCATCAGTAAGAAGTGGAGTGCCAGTCTGTGTGTAGATATCCATTAAGTGTTATATGATTGAGAACATGATTACAACTAATGATAAACCTGCCAGTGAGTTAGTAGGGTTAATACACATGAATATCTTCTATTAACTAAATGACTTACCTATTCTATGTTCTTGTATTAGCGTATTGGTGTCTCTCATTGCTTGCTAGCGCCTATAATTGATTATGTTGACTACTCTCAAGCCTAATAAAAGTATATGACATTGTATTATATGCGTGTGTGCAAACCATGATCTGTTTGATAATGTTTTAGTGTTCTGAACAGTCATTTTCAAGATATGTAGATCTCCTTATGTGTTACCATCACTGTTGTATTGGAATTTACATTGAGTGCCTTATTAGCACTTAAACCTTTAGAGAAGAGTAGGTGTGAGTAGTTATGGATATTTGAGAGTAGATTTTAGTTCTTGGTTGAGGTACTCTCCCTGACAGAAGTACTGCTCGGGGTCTTTGAGACCATTGTGAACCTTGATGTGCCAGGGATCCAAAGGGTATCTTGGCCATTAACAGAATTCTACCTTAAGCCTTTAATCTATTGACATTTGCTAATCTCTTTAGGTTTAGTATTCAATGGAACTAAAGGTCTCACTGTAAATTGCCTTACTCTGTGTGACTTCACATTAATTTGCATCCCTTAACTATTGATAATTGTTACAGCTTTATCTTGGGTATACACTGATACCATTTGTGCATAAATATTGAATTGGGCCGTGTATCTAATGACCTTCACCTTTTCTTTTCTTTTTTTGCATAAATCTGAGTTGGGCTTGCTGAGTTCTGAAAGAACTTAGGCCCAAACTCTTAGCCCCGAACTTGGAGTCACCTAAAGTTATTGTTGTTGTTCGTTGTTGCTGCGCCTAATATTCTTCAGGCCCAAACCACGAGTCCAGTTTCCTTTCCCTTATCGCATTTTTCATTACGTAATCTGTTGTTGCTTCTATGTGTATATAACACTGATGATATTTAGTGAATGATTTCCCTTTATTATCTTTGAATTACTTTAGAAACCTAGGCAAGTTAAAACCATAGGTAAAATAAAAAGGAATAGTTGTCTATTATATAAGTTAAATAACATCAACATGTTTAATTACTTCTTCCATATGGTTTTAATTTTTACTTAAACGAACCTTTTATGAGATTCCTTGAAGATCAAGGTAGATTTAAAAAGCAAGCGACTTCCCTTCTTTAAAAATCATAATCAAGAAAATGATTTCTAGGACATTTTTTGAGAAGCAAAACAAAAAATAGTTGCATTCAAGGATACTTCAAATGATTTTCTTCTAGACTTGGGTACAAGATTTGAAATCAATCTCAAGGTATATGTAAAGCCTACTTCTTCAAATAGCCTTGCTTTACTAGAGTTACAAAAGTAGTTGTTTCTTTTCTTCAAAGGTAAAAAATATTTTTAAACTGAGCCATGTTTACAAGTTTACAAATTTAGACATTATAGATACCCTTCTAAAACTCTTTCAATTATGTAGATATCTTTCAAAGGACCTTTCAAAACCTATACTCTCTTTTTCAAAGTACATATACTAACTTCCTTTCAAAACAATAAGTATAAAACATGACATGGTGTAAGCTATGCACTTTTAAGTACTAACCAATTTTAGATGCATACCGCCCATATGGCTTGAAAGGTGTGATACCACTAGATAGCATCCTCACAAACCAAATCAAATTGGGGCCGTGGTCTCGAAGATCCCCTCCTTGACCCGTCAACAACTTGCTTGCCTTTTGCTTTCCGAGATGACCCCTCGTCTTGCTTGCGCTTTTTAGGAAGGGGAGCAGTAGTAGAGGACTTACCCACTCATTTTCCTTTGTTAGAATCATCACGAGCCATTGCAACCTACAAAACAATCAACTTGGATATGAGAATTACTCAAGAAGTATGCCTAGTGTTAAAGCGAAAGTCAAAGATGACCCCACACTTAGAACCGAAGGCTCTATGCAACATACTCACAATAGTTGTCCAACAAGTGCACAAGTGTTGCACCACAAGGCAACGGGTACTCAATACTTCCCCATGCCACACAATTATATTCCAAGTATTTTTCCATAAACAAACAAGTAGTCAACTATGGCCATGACTTAGCCTTAGTGCAAGCAAGCAACACTTGATTCCCAATTACTACAACTAATACAATACACCAACTAATTCTAACAAACGGATACAATATACATTATACATGATACAAGGTGTGGGTAGTGTGATTATGGCATGGTGAACATTGAACACAAGCTTCCGGCTATGTAAAACCACCCAAAACACCCAACACTTAGCCCAAAATCACATACAAACACACCCAACTACTTAGACTTTACCTGTGCACAATTTATTCTTTCAAGCATTTTATCAAACAAGTGTTGAGCATCAAGTGTGTGCAACTCAATTCAACAATGGTGGAACATATAGACCCTCCTAAATTTTGAACGAAGTAGAGGGAATTATAGATTACTACTCCGTATAATACATTCACAATCAATTTCACAACCCAATTTTTCACATTTATACCACCCACCATAGCAACACAAGTGCCAAAGAGAAAAATAGGAGAAACTTAAGAGAGGGGGTCGTTTGGGATGGGGAGGGGGATTACAACTAACAAAATCAAAGAAAAGAGAGAAAGAGACAACATACCCGACTTACTGGAGGGAAGGGAGGTGAGAAAATCTGAACTTGAGAGAAGGAGGAGGAGAAGAGAAATCGAGCGGGGAGAAAGAAAGAGAGAGAGGTAACGAGTGAGGGTGAATTGGTGGGTTAGTGTTATTTTATTTAAATTGGGAATGGGTATGGGAAGTGGGCATGGGTTATTAGGTGAGTATAAATGGGTATTCATGTCGGGGCAAGAGGTAATGGGTTAATTAAGAAGTAAAATGAAAATAAAAAAAAATGAAAAACTTACCTGCCCCCAGCCCAGCGCGTAGCACTAGACCTGGCACTAAGGGAAATTTCACACCTGTTTTTGTGCCACATGTATCACTGGGTGCTGGCCTGGAAGCTGATTTTTTGATATTGTTTTTTTGTTTGCATGAATCCCCGATACCCCCTAGCAGTTTGTACATCCATTATAAATATTCCACACCATTCCTACCTACTATATCCATGACTACAAAGGAAAACAAAAACTCTAACCTACTCTAACTAAAAAGAGAAAAACTAAGTTACGAATGCAATAAACATTGGGTTGCCTCCCAACAAGCGCTTGATTTAACGTCGCGGCACGACATAACATGTTCCCTCAAGCATCAACCAAGTCTATCGAGATTTTGTGATGATGAATGCCACCACCCCAATAGTTTTTAACTCTCTCCCTATTGACTAAAAATGTGCCATCGCTTTCGGGATCCCTTAGCTCAACAACTCCATGCTTCGTAGCCCGCACGACTTCAAACGGACCCGACCATCTAGACTTGAGCTTTCTAGGGAAAAGCTTCAACCTTGAACTGAACAACAGCTTGACCAGGTTCGAACTAACGATGCAAAATGTGTTTGTCATGCCATCTCTTTGTTTTCTCTTTATACAACTCCGCATTCTCATATGCGTGCAAGCGAAACTCTTCGAGCTCATTTAGTTGCAACATCCATTTTTCCCCAGCTAGATCCATACCAAAGTTGAGCTTCTTGATTACCCAATATGACTTGTTCTCAAGCTCAATGGACAAGTGACAAGCCTTCCCATAAACTAACCTGTACGGTAAAGCGCCAATTAGAGTTTTGTATGAAGTGCGATATGCCCATAGAACGTCATCTAGGTTGGTAGCACAATCCTTCCTACCTGCACTCACTGTCTTCTCGAAAATTTTGCTTCACCTCACTATTCGAAACCTCAACTTGACCACTAATTTGTGTATGATAAGCAGGTGCTACCTTGTGTCTCATCCCATACTTAGCCAAAAGGTTGCCCAACAGTTTATTACAAAAGTGAGTACCTCCATCACTAATCAAAGCACGCGGAGTTCCAAATCTCATGAAAATATTTTTCTTCACAAAGATCACCACTACCTTAGCATCATTCATCAGAAAAGCCACAGCCTCAACCTATTTTTGACACATAGTCAACTACAACCAAGATGTACCGATGGCCATTTGATGCTAGAAACGGCCCCATGAAGTCTATTCTCCAAACATCGAAGATTTCGACCTCAAGTATGCTCTTCAATGGCATCTTATGACTTCTTGAAATTATAGACGTCCTTTGGCACCTATCACATCTTTTCACAAAAGCATGTGCATCCTTAAACATAGTGGGCCAATAGAATCCCGACTGCGACAACTTTGCAGCCGTTTTGTCTCCACCAAGGTTCTCTCCATACGGTGATGCATGACAATCATGTAAAATTGCTTCCATCTCATCCTCAGGAACACACCGGCGCACCAACTGAACTACATAATTCTTAAACAAAAACGGCTCATCCCATAGATAAAATCTAATATCATGCATGAATTTTCTCTTACCACCCGGTGACAACTTTGACGTAGTCACCCCACTTACAATGAAGTTCACATAGTCAGCATACCATGCAGTTGTGCCAGCTGTGATGGGTAATAATTGCTCATCAGGAAAAAGTTTCTGAATTTTGTCCCTTTCATCAAAATGTGCGCGAGTTTCCAAACGCGTCAAATGGTCTGCTACTTGATTTTCTGTCCCTTTTTTATCCTTGGTTTCCACGTCAAATTCTTGCAAAAAAAGAACCCAACGAATTAGTCTAGGCTTAGCATCTTTTTTCTCAGTCAATTACCTGATGGTTGCATGGTCGGTGTAGACGATGACTTTAGTTTCCACCAAATAGGCCCTAAATTTGTCAAATGCCCATACTACCGCTAGCAACTCTTTTTCTGTAACTGTGTAATTTATCTAAGTTGGGTTTAGAGTTTTGCTAGCATAGTAAATTGAGTAGAACACTTTATTTTTCCTTTGGCCTAGCACATCCCCAACTATCGTGTCACTAGCATCACACATCAACTCAAAAGGTTCTCCCATTCTGGGGCGGTGATAATTGGTGCAATCACCAATCTCTTTTTCAGCTCCTCGTACTCTTTCAACCAATGCTCATCAAACTTTAAAGGCGTATCCTTCTCAAGCAACCTACAAAGGGGAGCATAAATCTTAAAGAAATATTTAATGAATCTATGATAGAAACCTGCATGTCCCAAAAGGTTTCTGACTCATGTGACGGAGATTGGAGGTGGCAGTTTTTCAATTGCATTCACTTTTGCCTTATCCAGCTCCAACCCATCTTTGGACACCTTGTGCCCGAGTACAATTCCTTCACGTACCATAAAATGGCAATTATCCCAGTTCAATAGGTAGTTCGTCTCTTCACACCTGGCAAGCACTTTACTCAAATTCGTTAAGCATTCATCAAAAGATGGTCTGAAGACCAAAAAATCATCCATAAATACTTCATAAAATGTTTCTACCATATCAGTGAAGATTGCCATCATGCATCTTTGAAAAGTCACAGGTGCATTGCACAACTCAAATGGCATTCATTTAAAAGCATCAGGACAAGTGAATGTGGTCTTCTCTTGGTCCTCTAGTGCAATTGATATCTGGTTATAGCCGGAATATCCATCAAGGAAACAATAATAGCCTTGTCCAGCCAACCTATATAACATCTGATCAATAAAGGGAAGGGTGAAGTGATCCTTTCTAGTAGTATTATTCAATTTTTCATAGTCAATGCAAATTCACCAACCTGTGACAGTCCTAATTAAAATCAATTCTTTATTATCATTTATGACCAAAGTCATTCCACCCTTTTTAGGCACACACTGTACTGGACTTACCCACGTGTTGTTAGATATGTGAATGATAATACCTGCATCGAGCCACTTTATGACTTCCTTTCTTACCACTTCCTTCATGATTGGATTCAAGCGGCGTTGGTGTTACACACCCGGTTTTTGCCCATCCTCCATGAGAATTTTGTGAATGCAAAATGCTGGGCTAATACCCCGAATGTTAGCCATGGTCCATCCAATTTCCCGCTTGTGATCTGTAAGCACGCGGAGTAGCTTTTTCTCCTACAAAATAGATAACTCAAAAGATATAACAACATGTAAAGTTCCACTGGCACCTAAATAAGCATGATGAAGATGAGAGGGTAAGGGCTTAAGTTCCAATTTGGGAGATTCTTCGATGGACGACCTGGGGGGAGGTGGCCAAGTTGGTCTATGTAGAGGCTCAAAATCGATCATTCCTTTAATGTAAGCACATGAATGAAGATGATGCTTCATCTCCTTCACATCATCATCCAAGTCAATAATGTCAAACAACATAAGTGCTTTCTCTAGAGAGTCATCCAGATATGCACTCACATTATTTTTTTTTCTTCTTTTTCAATCACAGATATCATAGTTAGATCCTCATAGTGACTTGACAGGTGAATTTCCTTGTACACATTAAAGACTGCTTCCATATTAATAACCTGGAGAACCATTCTTCCTTCACGTACTTTTATCACAGCATCAGCGGTGGCTAAGAGATGTCGTCCCAAGATGATGGGGACATGTCATCAGCTTCATAGTCCAGTATAATGAAATCTACTAGAAGAATAAATTGCCCAATCTGTAGTGTCACATCTTATATCACCCCCTCGTGATAGACAATAGATCTATCGGCAAGCTGCAACATGACAGTAGTTGGCCTTGGGCCCCCTAACCCCAATTGACTGAAAACTGAAAGGGGCATCAAATTATGCTAACCCCCAAATCACAGAGTGCCCGTCCCAAATATACCTCACCAATTCAAACAAGTATTCTGAAGCTCCTCGTATCCTTCAACTTTTGCATCAATATTCTTTGAATTCTTGAGGTACACTCTTCAGTAAGTGCCACTATCTCAAACTCTGTCAACCTTATTTTGTTGGACACAATATCTTTGATGTACTTAGCATATTTTGGGATTTCACGTAACACATCAACCAATGGGAGATTTAATTAAATTTGGCTCAGCATATCAAGAAATTTGTTGAACATCATGTCATCACTTTTCTTCTTTAATCTTTGTGGGAAGGGAGATAGTGGCCTTGGAATTGGAGTCTTTTCACTTTCTTCAGTTCCTTTCTCAGTTTCCACCATAGTTTTGGGAACTAGTTTGCCCTTAGGAGAGACTTTTTCTTTCTTTCTTTATAGTACTACTTCGAATTCTCTGCCATTTCTCAAAGTTACAGGATTTACCTGAGGATTCTTATCTGTATCACTTGGAAGGGCCCCAACAAGTTGAGTATTTTATTGTGCAGCAACCGCCCAATATGTCTCTCTATATTTCGAAATTCAATTATCAACTGCTGGTTGTCTATTCGAAGCTATTAGTAGTCAATTAACAAAATTTTCAACATATCATTGGTGCTCTCTTCTATCTGTTGGGGTGGCTTTTGAGGCTGATTGTAGCTCCCCTGAGGCCTGTATTGATTTTGAGTGGCCTGGTTTCCACCCCATGAGAAATTCGAGTGATTCCTGTAGTTAGGATTATAGATGTTCCCATATTATGTATTCTAGTTCATTGGACCTCTATCTTGCTGGCCCACAAAAAAAAACTGATTCGGGATTCATAGGACATTGGTCACTCATATGACCATCTCCACAAATTTCACAACATATGGCCATTCTTTGAACCTGCTGCATCTGATGCCCTTGAACAATTACCATTTTAGCTACTTGGTTGGTTAGTTTAGAAATTTTTGTTCGCATGGCTGACATCTCATCCAGTTCGAGTGTGCCTACTGCTTTGTGTTTTATCATCCTTTTTGATTCACCCTCACCTTGCCAGTTATGATCATTCATAGTGAAATTGTTCAGTAGAGTCTGAATCTCATTGAATGGATTTTACATGCAACTTCCTCCACAAGCCGAGTCTAGATTTAATATGGAGGTCTCATCCAACCCATCCATAAAAATATGTCCCAACACCTCATTAGTCTGACAATGATGTGGGCAGTCTCTACGTAGTTTCTTGTATCTTTTCCGAGCTTGACGAAGAGTCTCACCATCTCGTTGTTGAAATCCAAGAATCTAGCTCCTCACCTACTTTCTTTTCTTTGTGGGAAAAAACTTGATTAATAATTTATTGTGCTAGATCATCCGAAGTGTGGATTGTGTTTTCGAGCTCATTGTTTAACCATTCCTTTGCTTCCCCCATTATAGAAAAGGCAAACAAAGTCAGTCTGACATAGTCCTTGGAGATGTTCGGATAGTTGTATGTATCCGTAATCTCCAAAAGATTCTGAATGTGCCATTGTGGATCTTAATTAGATAGACCCATAAATAGCCTTGTGGATTGAATCAGTTGCACCATGTACTTTTTGAGCACAAAGTGACCCGTGATATCAGGCTGCACAATAGCCTAAGTCATATTCGCAAGACTAGGCCTTGCGGCCTCTATCATTGGTCGCTCTTCATTTTCTGCCATCTTGATTGGCTATGGTTGGACTACGATGCCCAACTCTGCAATTCCTTCTCTTGCTTCCGCCTCCCTCCTTAACTTGTGGAAGAGTCATTCGGGTTCAAGACCAAAAGGCGGAAGATTGTTCAAACTGTTACTTTTTCTTAGCATTCAATGTGAACACCTGTAGAGTAAGAAAATCAAAACAAATTAAATCTCTAACAAAAACAAATAAAAGCTTATTTCAGACAAGTAGAAAATTTCTAAATCCTAGGCAACGACGCCAAAAACGTTGTGGGTCCAAACACACACGCAAGTATACGCGGTCGACCAGTAAAAAAGTGATGAGAAAGTATTGTTCCCACGAGGAGTTATGATAAACTATTATCCAATCTAAACTATTTATAAATTTATTGCTCAAGTGGTTATGAAGAAAATGATTGTTATTTTTATTAACTAAAGTACGATGAAAGTAATAAGCAAACAAGAAAATACGATCGCAAGTAGAGCAAACAAACACTTACAAAGAATTCAATGAGATGGGGATATTATAGGGTTATGGGATTAACGCCTCTCTTATTGCATTCTTCCAGTTGATGTAATCATTTGACTCATCTAATTTGTTAATTAGCAAGGTTTATTAAGTGCGAAAAGTTTTTTCGATGCTTCGCTCGCCTATTCAAGCCAACCTAAGACTATATGTCTATGGAATCAAAATTGACAAGCACGCATGTATATTTCCTGCAAATATAACCAATTAAGGCAACTAGAATATGTCTATCCTAATCGCGAATCTATTCTCTGATGCCCAGATTCATGAACTTACTCTAGTTAATCTTATATGCAATCTATAGTTCCCACTATTGAGTTCAACTATAAATTCATAGATAGTACTCTATTGTTTTATATGCAATAGAATAATTAAGTAAAAGATTGAATAAGAAAATTAATATGATAGAATCAAGCAACATAATCAACCGTCAAATTACAATAGTCAAACACGACCCATAACTCCAGAATAATGAGGTTCTTAGCCACTCATAATAAAGTTAAACATTTTCATAAGTGTTTAATAGTTGAAAATACTAAGAAGATGTAGAAAACCTGAGAATCCTTGCTCCGAGTGTTTTGTGCTTGTGTTTTGCTCTCAAGTTTAGACTTCTTTTTATGCGAGTTGGGGGCGTGTAGGGCCAAAATAACCTTGTTCCGAATAAAGTAGGATAGTTTCCCGTCACCCAGCGCCAAGGATAGCGCGGAGTGCTAGCCCTGGCACTGGAAAAATTGTACACATGTAAAATGCACTCCAGGTAGTGCGGAGTGCTGGCCTGGGCGTTACACTTTGCCCATATTTTGCTTTGTTCCCTTTTTTGTTCAAATCGTGCACTTTCGTCCCACATTGCCTCAGAGTGACTCCTGCATATAAAAATACCTCGAATTAGAATAAATCGTTACATTACACATCCAAATTACATAAAATATGAGTAAAATGTTAGGCGACATGCATATAAATACACATACTTTAAGCCAATCATCAAGCATGCAGGTGGAAATTGTTTCTTTGTATTATATTGTTTCATTGACTATGTTCTCCATGCTTAGGTTACAATATTACTGTCACGACCCCAAATTTCCTCTAAAGGATGTCGTGATGGCACCTAGTCTCTACGACTAGGTAAGCCTAACAAATAGCAACCACTCAACAGATATATATATATACAAGATACTGAAAACGACTAAATAATGGTTAAAATCGTCTGTAAATAAAATATCACAATTTCACACCCCCTAAACCGGTGGAACTGAGTCATAAGCTCTATAAAATGCAACTAGAATGCTACTACATCACTGTCCAAAAAGGAAATACAACAACAATGAAAATAAGGGAAGGTGACTCCAAGTCCTGCGGACGCCGAGCATGCATACTTTGAAGTCTCCGGTAAAAGAAGCTAGCAAGACTCTCTATCTACCGGCACGAGCAGACGTACCTGCATCGTCACAAAAATATGTGCTGAAGCATAGTATGAGTACACCACAACGGTACCCATCAAGTATCAATCCTAACCTCAGTAGAGTAGTGACGAGGCCAGGTCAAGACACATACTAGAATATGAAATAGACAATATAAAATGAAATAAGGATATAAATTGGGAAGTAAGAAAGAAACTAATATGGAACAAGATGATAGCATGATCTAAACCCAGGAAACTCAATAGTAGAAATAGCATGAAAGAAACAACTAAAGTGATACAAAGATCATGTACGGACTACAACTACTAGAATGATAACGAATGGAGCAACAAGAAATAACAGCAAGAAACACAACGAGGTACCACCTCATATATAATGAAATCAAATTGAGGTACCACATCGTATAATCAAGAATAACAACCGAGGTACAGCTTCGTATTCACGTTTCTCAATTTCAATCATAATCCTTCCTTATGCCGCCACGTGAGCCTTACATTTGAAAATAGGTTTTGAAAATAGTTTTCCTGAAATAGCTACACGCACTTTAGCCTACCTTATGATGCCGCATGGCTTCACGTGGTTTCCCTACAAGCCACTCGGCGTCATAAGTTGGGCTAAAGTGCGTGTAGCTATTTCGAGAAAAATATTTTCACAACTATTTAAATGTAAGGTGTGAGCGGCGGTATAAGAAACGATTATGATTGAAATTGAGAAATGTGAATATAAGGCGATACCTTGGTTATGATTATTGGTGTATATGAGGCGGTACCTCAGTTGTGACTCTTGTCATGTACGAGGTGGTACCTCGTCTATGATTCTTGTTGTTAAGAGTTATTGGTAAAACACTTCCTGTTGCTCTTATTCTTCCTTGTCCTATCAATTTGGGATCCGTATTTGACTTTGGTGGTTCTATTTAATGGCTTCCTTTATGTTATCTCTATGCTTACAGTTCCGGCATTAGTTTATGTTGTTAACTTGTTTCGTGTTTCGTATCAGTTATTTCTCCACCTTCCATTACTTCTCGTTATTATGTTTTCATACTATTTATTTTGTCCTAGTAGGTATCTTGACCTGGCCTCGTCACTACTCTACCGAGGTTAGGCTTGATACTTACTCGGTACCATTGTGGTGTACTCATACTACGCTTCTGCACATTTTGTGCAGATCCAGGTACGTCTGCCCGTGTTGGACACTAGAGGTTGATTGAGCAGCTACTTTTAGAGACTTCAGGGTATACCAGCTCGACGTTCGTAGGCCTCGGAGTCCCCTTATATTTTAGACATTCTGTTGTTTATTTCTTGTTTCAAACAATATTGTATTTCGAGACTATTAGTACTTTCTTGTAGAGCTTATGACTCCGTTCCACTAGGTTTTAGTATTATTTCCGCTATTACTCTATGCATGTTAGGCTTACTTAGTCTGAAAGATTAGGTGTTATCACGATATCCTATGGTGGGAAACTGGGGTCGTGATAAGTTGGTATCAAATCTTTAAGTTAATAGGTGTTACGAGTCATAAGCAGGTTTAGTAGAGTCTTGCGGATCGGTACGGAGATGTCTGTACTTCTCTTCGATAGGCTATAGAACTGTTAGGAAAACTCCACTTCCTTGATTCCCTACCGTGCGAATTAGTTGACTTAGAAAACTAAGTCTTTGACTTTCTATTCTCTCACAGATGGTGAGGACACGTACTTCTGGATCCGTCGGTCACATACCCGCGCCCTTGCTAGGTGCGTGAGAGGCCGGGGTTGGGGCAGAGGCCGAGGAGGGGCACATGGTGCAGCTAGAGCACCAGCCCGAGCTACGATAGAGTAGCCACTAATAATTCCATTTTGGGGGTAGGCACCCGAGGCGCCTGTTGCCATCCCTACACTTCAGGAGACCCTCGCATAGTTCTTGAGCATGTTTGTACTCTAGCTCAGGCGGGGTTGATTCCACTTGCACCAGCCACATCTTAGGTTGTGGGGGGAGAGGGGGGGGGAGCTCTGACTCCCGCAACCCATACTCCAAAGAAGCGGGTCCATATTGATCAGGTCCCAGAGGTTATACCAGTGCAACATGTTGTTCCGGTTCAGCCCTAGGATAGGGCAGTGGCATCTGAAGAGGAGAAACTTAGACTTGAGAGGTTCAACAAGTATCATCCTCTTACTTTCATTGGCATAGCTTCAGAAGACACACAAGATTTTCTAAAGAACTGCCACTGTATTCTCCGCACCATGGGTATTGTTAAGATGAGCGGAGTTGCTTTCACTACATTCCAGCTGTCAAGAGCAGCATATCAGTGGTGGCGGGTTTACGAGTAGGGTAGCCCAGCCGATTCAACTTCACTTACATGAACTCGATTTTCAGAGATGTTCTTAAGAGAGTTTGTTCCCCAGACCCTTCGAGATGCATGGCGCATGAAGTTTGAGAAGTTGTGTCTGGGTACTATGTCAGTGCCAGAGTATGCTATCAGAAAGTGATTTGTTCAGACATATAACTATTTTGGTTTCTACAGTCATAGAGCAAGTCCATCTATTTATCGATGGGCTCAACTATGGTATTAAATTTAGCATGGCTCGAGAGTTGGAGATAGATACCCCATATCAGCAGGTGGTAGAGATTGCACGGATGTGGAGGGTATGTGGGGCCATGAGAGAGAGGATAAAGAGGCCAAATGGCCTCGAGGTACTAGAGGATTTAGTGGTGGCCATGCTGCAGCTACGACCCGTTATGGTAGGGGCTATGTGAGTCGTCCCATTTATTCAGCACTTCCAACTTCTAGTGGTACTCCAGCTATCCCGAGGTCTCAGGTTACACACTTTGCTCAGCTACATTCTAGTGCACCTCCTACACGGGGTGCCTTCAGCTGTCAGTCCAGCCGACCAGGCCCGAGCTAGTCCCAACAGCCACGCCTACCGATAGTTGCTATGTGATACCCATCATATGGTGATAGACTTCCCCAGACTTAGGAGGGGTGCATCTCTACAGACTATTCATGCTCCACAGATTCAGTCAGGTCCATAGACTTCTTAGGCCATGTTGCTGCCCTTGTTGCCACTCCACCAACACAGCCAGCTCGGGGTGGGGGACGGGCGGGTAAAGGTCTCCTTATAGGAGGATGCCAAGCTAGATTCTATATTTTTTTGGGTAGGACAGAGGCAGTCCCTTCAGACCCAGTCATCACAGGTATGATTCCAGTTTGTCATAGATATGCATCAGTCTTATTTGATCCGGGATCCACTTATTCATATGTGTCATCTTACTTTGCTCCGTATTTGGATATATCTTGTGATTCTTTCAGTTCTCCTATTTATGTGTCCACGCTTGTGGGAGATTATATTATTATGGACCGTGTGTCTCGGTCGTATTTAGTTGTTATTGGTGGTTTTGATACCAGAGTTGATCTATTGTTACTCAATATGGTAGACTTTGATGTGATCTTGGGCATGGACTAGTTTTCGCCCTATCATGCTATTCTATATTGTCACTCCAAGATAGTGACATTGGCTATGCCAGGTTTACCGCGGGTAGAGTGGAGGGGTACTTTGGATTATGTTCCTAGTAAGGTTGTGTCCTTTCTTATGGCACAACAGATAGTTGAGAAGGGGTGCGATACTTATCTAGACTTCGTGAGAGATGTCTATGCTGATGCTCCTATAGCTAAGTCAATTTCGGTAGTGAGAGACTTCCCAGATGTATTTTCAGCAGATCTTCCGGGCATGCCGCCCGATAGATATATCAATTTTGGTATTGACTTGTTGCCGGGTACTCAGCCCATTTCTATTCCACCATATCGTATGGCCCCAGCGGAGTTGAAGAAATTAAAGGAGCAGTCGCAACTGTTGGTTGATAAGGGTTTCATTCAGCCTACTGTGTCACCTTGGGGTGCTCCGGTTCTATTTATGAAGAAAAAGTATTGTTCTATGTGCATGTGTATTGATTATCGGTAGTTGAACAAGGTTACAATAAAGAACAGGTACCCATTGATGTGCGTTGATGACTTATTTGATCAGCTACAAGGTGCCAGAGTGTTCTCAAAGATTGATTTGTGGTCAGGGTATCATCACATGATGATTCGAGATCCGAATATTCCAAAGACTGCCTTTAGGACTCGGTATGGTCACTATGAGTTCCTCATGATGTCATTTGGGCTGACTAACACCCCAACACCATTTATGCACCTGATGAATAGTGTATTCCAGCCATATCTAGATTTATTCATCATTATGTTTATTGACAATATCTTGGTGTACTCCCGCAGTCGAGAAGATCATAAGCAACACCTGAGGAACATGCTTCATACCTTAAGAGAGAAGAAGTTGTATGCAAAAGCGTGAATTCTGGCTTGATTCGGTGGCATTTATGGGTCATGTGGTGTCGAGTGAGGGGATCAAGGTAGATCCAAAGAAGATCGAAGTAGTGCAAAATTGGCCCAAACCGTCTTCAGCTATTGAGATTTGGAGTTTCTTTGGTTCGGCCGCGTATTATCGCCATTTCATAGAGGGTTTCTCATCCATTACTGCACCTATGACCAGATTAACCTAGAAGGGTGCTCATTTCAGATGGACCGAGGAGTGTGAGGCGAGTTTTCAAAATCTTAAGACTGCTTTGACTACAACCCAAGTGTTTGTGTTGCCTACGGGTTCGAGGTCTTATACTGTGTATTGTGATGTGTCACGTGTTGGTCTTGGCGCAGTGTTGATGTGACAGTAGGGTGATTGCCTACGTGTCTCGGTAGCTGAAGACCCATGAGAGGAATTATCCCATCCACTACTTGGAATTGGAAGCTATTGTTCATGCATTGAAGATTTGGCGGCACTATTTGTACGGTGTCCCTTGCAGAAATCTGTTAAAACAGAAGGATCTTAACCTGCAGAAATGAAGATGTTTAGAGTTGCTTAGAGACTATGATATCACTATTTTATATCATCCTAGGAAGGTCAATATGGTGGCCGATGCCTTGAGTCGAAAGGCGAAGAGCTTGGGCAGTTTGGCATATCTACCGACAGCAAAGAGGCCACTAGCCCTAGATGTTCAGGCTTTGGCCAACCAGTTTGTTAGATTGGATGTTTCGGATCCTAGCCATGTTCTTGCTAGCATGGTTTCTCGGTGTTCCTTATACGATTATAACAGAGAGCGTCAATATGAAGACCCCTATTTGCTTGTCCTTAAGGATACAGTACAGCACGGCAATGCCAAGGAGGTTTCTATCGGAGATGACAGTGTGTTTCATATGAAAGGCCGGTTATGCATGCCTAATGTGGATGGGTTGCGTTAGTTGATTCTTGAGGGGGGCCATAGTTCGTGGTACTCCATCCATCCCGGTGCCACTAAGATGTATAAGGATTTGAGACAGCACTATTGGTGGAGGAGAATGAAGAAAGACATAGCATAGTATGTAGCTCGGTGCCTAATTATCGGCATGTGAAGTATGAGCACCAGAGGCCAGGAGGTTTGCTTCAGAGACTTGAGATTCTTGAGTGGAAATGAGAGCGTGTTACTATAGACTTCGTTGTTGGGCTCCCACAAACTCAAAAGAAATTTGATGCAATATGGGTGATTATGGACAGGTTGACCAAGCCAAGTCGGCTCATTTCATTCTGATAGTGACTACCTATTCTTTAGAGAAGCTGGCTTAGATCTATATCCTCGAGATTTTTCAACTTCATGGCATACTGGTATTCATTTTCTCTGACCGGGGCACGCAGTTCAAATCGCATTTCTGGAGAGCTGTGCAATATGTGTTAGGCACACAGGTTGAGTTGAGTACAACATTTCACCCCCAGACGGACAGATTGTTCGAGTGCACCCTTCAGATATTGGAAGATATGCCTTATGCCTGTGTTATGGATTTCGGGGGTTCTTGGGATCAATTCTTGCCGCGTGTAGAGTTTGCCTACAACAACAACTACCAATCGAGTATTCAGATGGCTCTATATGAGGCCCTATATGGGAGATGGTGTAATTCTCTAGTTGGTCGATTTGAGCTAGGAGAGGCTAAGTTATTGGGCACGGATTTGGTTTGGGATGCCTTGGAGAATGTCAAGTTGATTCAGGATCGACTTCGTACAACCCAGTCTAGACAGAAGAGTTATACTGATCAGAAGCTTTGTGATGTAGCATTAATGGTTGGGGAGTGGTTTTTGCTCTAGGTTTCACCCATGAAGGGTGTAATGAGGTTCGGGAAGAAGGGCAAGTTGAGCCCTAGGTATCTCGGACCTTTTGAGATCCTTGAGAGGATTGGTGAGGTGGCCTGCAAGCTTGCATTGCCACCTAGTTTATCTGTGGTTCATACGGTGTTTCATGTTTCTATGCTCCGGAAGTATTATGGTTACGTCTCATGTTTTAGAATTCAGCACAGTCCAATTGGATAAGGATTTGACCTACATTAAGGAGCCAGTGGCTATCTTAGACAGATAGGTCCAGAAGTTGAGATCAAAGAAATTGCTTCATTGAAGGTTCGATAGAGGGCTCATCTGGTCGAGGAGGCGACCTGGGAGACCGAGCACGACATGCGGAGTCGTTATCCTCATCTATTCATCACTTCAGGTATGTCCTTGTGCACGTTCGAGGATGAACATTTCATTTTGGAGGGGGAGAATGTGACGACCCGACTGGTCGTTTTGCATAATTACGCCATGTTTCCCCTTTTGATATTTCACACATGTGTGTTTATGGTTTTATGACTTACGGGGTTGATAAGTTTCGTTCCGGGAATATTTCAGGTTGATTTGGACCCTTTTATTCTTGGCTTAGAAGCCTAAGTTAGAAATATTGATCCAAACTTTGAATTTTGTGAAAACAACCTCGGAATGGTGTTTTGATGGCTGCGACAGTTTCGTATTATGATTTTGGACTTGTGTGTATGCCCGGAATAGAATTTGAAAGTCCGTAGGTTGGTTTGTGTTATTTTGCTTAAAATTTGGCAATTTGATGTTGAAAGGTTTGACTGTAGGTTGATGTTTAGTTATCGAGCTCGGAATATGATTTTGGTACTTAGAATAGGTCTGTTATGCTATTTAAAACTTGTCTGCAAAATTTGGTATCATTTGGAGTTGAATTGATAGTATTCAGACGCTTAGTTTCAATTCTAATAGTTCTTGAACTTTACTTTAAACTCATGTGTTTTAATGTTCGATTCGTAGTTCTAGATGTTATTTTTTTGTTTTGATCATGCGAGCGAGTTCGTATGATGTTTTTAGACTTGTGTAGAGGTTTGGTTTGGAGTATCGAAGGCTCGGATGAGTTTCAGACATATATCAGAGTGTTTTGGACTGAAAACCAGAAATTATGTGTGCATCAGCCTCTGGTGTCGCATTTTCGAACACTAGGGTCGCAATTGCGACCTTAGCAGGGGATCACAGGTATCGCAATTGCGAAGGTGACTTGGTCTTGGCTAGGTTTGCATTTGCGACAACTTTGTCACTTTTGCGAGGGTCCCCAAGCCTGTCAGAGTGACAACTGCGAGCTTTTCTTTGCAATTGCGAGGGTTTGCAATTGCGAACCTGTCACAACCCAAACCGAAGGGCCGCAATGGGCACCCAGTGCCTTATTCAACCGAGTACCAACGTGACGTATCTTTCTTATCATACTATCAAGGGTAAATGAGTCGAAAAGGCCGTCATGAGATAACTAGAATAAAACATAATGTAATATTTAACATAGGACAACCCAACATGATATACAAACTTATACATATGACATACATGCCTATAAGGCCGAAATGATCATTTGTACACTCAAAATATAGGCCCACAAGGCCTCACAATCATCCATGTACATGGCATATGTCTACAAACCTCTAAGAGTACATAAATGTCATAAAGGTCGGGACAGGGCCCCGCCATACCAATCAATACATGTCCAAAGCATACTGACCAAATAGGAAACTCCGGAGCAAATGGAGTGCACCAACACCTTCCGCTGAGCTGATAGCCTACTAGGAGGAATGTCAACCTATCTATCGGGACATGTGGGCATGAAACACAGGTTCCCCGGGCAAAAGGGATGTCTGTACGAATAAAGTACCAAGTATGAAAGGCAGTATATATAAGGCATAAAAGAAACATGGAGTAAAGGACTCAACCTGTAAGTTTGAATAGCTCTGTGAATCATGAAACATTTATAATGTCATGCATATGCATATAAATGTCATATCATGCATAGGTATATCCGTACATAACATCATCAATCCTCTGAGGGCAACCCATTATATCATCTCGGCCTAAGTAGGTGAAATCATTAACGTATACCAGCTGATCAGGTGGTGGTGTATATATAACACCGTAACCTTTCCCCATACCCAATATACATATAATATACACGTATATAATACCATCTGGTCATGGGTCAATGTACATGTATAAATGAATGCAATGCATAATGAAGTAAATCAATAAGATCTCTCGGAATGCCATAAGATCATTATGCCTTCGGTTAGTATCACAAAATAAACTTTATCAAATTACATATTTTCTGAGACCCATGAACAGACGATATAATAATATGACACATGGGGAATCAAAAACATAGGCACCCCTAGTACTTCTAAGAATAGAGTCATTTGTAAAAGTTGCGCATTTTCTTATTTCGTTTGTATCGAACGCACATGCCAAAAGGAAAAAAAGGATAGCCTTAACATACCTTTGTTATTTACTTAATCACACAACGTCGGTTCATCTCGTTAGTACTTCAATCTACAACAGACAATAAGGGACCATTGTTAAGCTTACTGAAGCTAGAACTCAACACAAATGAGCGACTAGCTCGCCTATGAAATTTTGGACAGCATCTCCCCTTATTCTTTTCACTTTCCTCAAATCAAACAAGAAGACCAACATGTCCAGAATGTCAACAAATATATATACATCAATATCTAACCTTATATTCATTACAATATATCACCAAAACAGTCCACACCATCTAACCCAGCAACTAAGTTCTAACTTGCACCTTTCCATCCATACAACTTAGCTAGAACTTGAATACACTTCAATAGTGACAATCACAATAAACTCAGGTTGTTCCTACTAATTTTCAGCCATAATACACAATAAAAATAACCTCATAACATTCCAGCAAATTGTAGCAACTTAGAACTCATTTCAGGCCATTTCTTCACAAGTTCGTATTGTCACAAGATAGCTAAGACTCCAATAAGACCAAACACATGAAGAAGAGAAGATTTCTTACCTTATTCAACAAGAAGAAACCCTAGAAAAAGTCTCCTTTAACTTGAGAATACTCACAACTTTGCAACAACATCAAACAAGTGATCTCCACCACTTTTACAACACTTTTAATCAAGAGTAGGTGGCCTAACCTTGGAGGAGAGGGGTTGCATTGGGCTATTTGGTATAGAAATGTTTGAGATCTTATGATAGAAGATACAACACATGAAAATCATCTCACATGATTGGGGGGGGGGGAATAAACTTGAGGCCCTTTCCACTTAGAGCCCTAGTAGAAAGAAGGGTGGTTATTTGGCTTGAGAGAGAAACAGAGGATGTTGTTGAACATTATTTTGGATGAAGATGGGTGAAAATGGTCAGATGTTGGATTTAATAATTTCCTTATAGTCGACCAAACTACTGCCCCAATGGCCCTCTCTTTACACTTTAATTTGGGCCTCTCATTTTAGCAAGTAGGTGACACACCTACTTGTCACCTACTTGTTTCATTAGGGTGTGTCACATGATGTCATAATTAATTTAAATACGTGTCTCATCCTCATTTAATAATCACGACACGTATTAAGTAGCTCAAGCAAGTAGTATGAAAAGTAAGTTGGTGAAGCAGGCACGTCGGGTAAGCAAGCAGCTCATTTTTATTTGTCCAAAATCCCCTTTCTCACGTTTAAGTGCATTCTTCCTCAAACTATTCGTGTATATGTTGAACGGAAATACGGGATGTAATATCATTAGATTACTTTATATACTTTCAAAGAGGATCTCATTTTTGAGCTTACATCAATTGACTTACGACGTACATTTGCGTACGAAAATATGGGGTGTAACAGAACCCATGTCGTAATTGCGACATCTACAACTGAACATAAGGTTGAAAAAGTTGAGATTTCACCTTATTTCTCATATTTTAGAATCCTAGACTCGGTATGAGGTAATTTGGAGAGGGGATTTTCATCTACAAACTTTGGGTAAGTGATTCTAATCTATTTCCAACTATATTTCATCAATATATCGTAGATTTTAACATCAAAATCATGTGAATCAAAGTGAAAATTTGTGCAACTTTGTCAAGTTTTTGGAAAATAAGAATTTGAGTTTTGAGAATCGATTTGGACTCTGATTTTGAAACTAATCGTATATATGGAATCGTGGGGTTATGTGAAACTAATTTTGAAACTTTTGTTGACTTTTTGGGAAAAAGTGTAAAGATCATAACTTTATCTATTTTAATTGATTTCCCTTGCATTGTTTGATGATATTAAGTTAATTTTGGTTAGATTTTAGCCGCATGGAGGCAAATTTTAGGGGAAAAGTTATTTCTGAGGGTTGAGTTGGCCTAGTTGAGGTAAGTATCTTGCCAACTTTATGTGGGGAACTACCCCTTAGGATTTGGGATTGATTGTGTCATTTGTGCAATGTGAAAGCTGTGTACGCAAGGTGACGAGTGGGTACACGGGTTGTATGTGCTATTTGACCGGTTTAGGCTACTTAGACTCTTTTCATGCTTTAATTGAATTGTCATATCATGTTCTAAATTCTTATAGTCAATCTACTCTTACTTGTGTTGGTCTATCCTTACATGCCTTAAGTGAAGTTGAAGTTGTTGCCTCTTTCATTATTACCTGTTACCCCTTCCATTATTGATTTATCATTATTTGAAGTCATTGATACATGTAGTCTTTTCCATTGTTTCTTTATCATTATTTGAAGTCATTGTTGCATGTTGTCTCTTCTATTGTTGATTTATCATTATTGAAGTCATTGTTGCATGTTATCTCTTTCATTGTTGATTATCCTTAATTAAAGTCATCGTTACATGTTATCTCTTTTATTATGAGTTATTCTTAATTAATATCGTGGTTATACATTATCTCTCTCATTGTTGAGTTATTGGTGTTGAAGTTGTGAAAGTTGTTATCACATTGAGGCGAAGTGTTAATTGTTGAGATATCTTTCTTATTGAGAAATTTACATTCATTGTTTTTGTTGATATTCTTGTGCACATTGTGGTTGAGCAATGAGATATTATTGTGGAAAAATTGATATTGTTGATTATTAGCAAGTTGTGATATATAGGCACTTGTAGTGCGAGTTGTTATTGTGATACGATATTGATGTGCATGCAGCGGTATAAGAAAATGGGTTATTGTGCATGCGGCGGCATAAGGTGGGATTTATGTGCGTGTTTCTTGTAAGGGAATTACTTGAAGCCACGCAGCTTCATAAGGTGGGCTAAAGTGCGTGTAACTATTTCTGAAAAAATATTTTCAAAACTATTTAAATGTAAGGCTCACGGAGCGGTATAAGAAAAGATTGTGATTAAAATTCAGAAATGTGAATACGAGGCGGTACCTTGGTTGTGATTATTGGTGTATACGAGATGGTACCTCGGTTGTGATTCTTGTCGTGTATGAGGTGGTACCTCGTCTATGATTCTTGTTTTTTATCTCATGTTGTTAAGATTTATTGGTGAAACAGTTCCTGTTGCTCTTATTCTTCCTTGTCCTATCAGTTTGGGATCCGTATTTGACTTTGGTGGTTCTCAATTATTTGCTTCCTTTATGTTATCTCTATGCTTACAGTTCTGACATTAGTTTATGTTCTTAAATTGTTTCGTATCAGTTATTTCTTCGTCTTCCATTACTTCTCGTTATTATGTTTTCATACTGTTTATTTTGTCCTAGTAGGTATCTTGATCTGGTCTCGTCACTACTCTACCGATATTAGGCTTGATACTTATTGGATACCGTTGTGGTGTACTCATACTACGCTTCTGCACATTTTGTGTAGATCTAGGTACATCTGCCTGTGCCGGACACTAGAGGTTGATTGAGTAGCTATTTTAAAGACTTCAAGGTATACATGCTCGACGTCCGTAGGCCTTGGAGTCCCTTTCTATTTTATACATTCTGCTGTTTATTTCTTGTTTCAAATAGTGTTTTATTTCAAGACTATTAGTATATTCTTATAGAGCTAATGACTCTATTCCACCAGAATTTGGGGAAAAGTGTTGGCTATTGTACTATTGAGTTTATTACAATATTGTGAAGGTTTAATTTGAAGTTTTAGTATTATTTTCGCTATTCCTCTATGCATGTTATGCTTACCTAGTGTTAGAGACTAGGTGCCATCACGATATCCTACAGTGTGAAACTGGGGTCGTGACAAGTAAGAGGAATATTTTGAAGAAGAAGACGTTTTTAGTAAACCTTGGCTTATGGAACAAGCTCAAAAATTAGAAATACTTGAGGCCCAACGTAAGGAAAGTATAGATGAGATGAGAACTTAATAGAAGGAAGAGTTGAACGGGGATAAGAGATCGACAAATTTGGTAGTACTATTCACGCCTTTGAGGCTCAATTGAGTGCAGAGGTTGATGCGTCTCATGCCCAACAAAATAGTGATGAGTTGTGTAAAGCTGAAAGGAGCTTATATGCCAAATTGAACAGCTAAAAGTGGAGAGTCAATCATTCGACCATATTTTTGTGGATAATGCCAATATTGAGAAGAGTACACTAGAGTCATGTGAGGAAGTAGATAATGTTACACTTAAAGACTCTAGTATGTGTACATATGAGGATGTAAATAGTGACACAATTCTAGAGTTGGGTCGTATTGGTCATCATTCCATACATTGTTCCACATTTTGTTTGGATGATGACACGAACATCGAGTTATCTGAGCCATTGGAGGAGCCATATATGGGTAACAAGGTGCTTACATTCTTGAATTCATCGTGCTAGAGATACAGACATACATACCTTATCTGAAGGCCAAGAAGTGTAGAATGAGAAATTGGTTACTTGGCCCAATTAGATTCGTCCCACCACCCCGGGAGCATAACCGAAAGCTTGAAGTCAACTTAGGGGCTCAATTCGTAAGTTCAAGCTGGAGGCAAAAAGTGGTTCGAGTCGTGTCACGACGTTAAACTAGGCACTTGTTGGGAAGCAACCCAGCTTTACTATTTTCTTTGATTGATTAACTTTTTTTATTGTGTTATTTTGGTAGTGTTTGTTTTTGTTTTGTATGATTATGAGAAGGTGGAATCAAAGCAATAGGAAGTGTGCAAAAGCGAGCCGATGGTTAGAACTAAGTGTGAGTGCCCGCACAAAAGATCATACATGGGGGAAGTCTGAGTACCTCGTAAGCTTCTTTTGACTCGGCCTTTGACCTTTCAGGGAGTTTCTTTTCCACCCTTGTTATTTTTTCTTTATTTGTGCATTGAGGATACTGCATTCTTTTAAGTGTGGGGTGGGGGGCTATAACGACCAGACCTGTCATTTTAAGCCTTGCATTCCATTCAGCTATTTGAATTCATGAGTGTCTTCATATGATGTATTATGACTTGTATGAATCGTTAGTTTTGGTTTTCAGGTGATTCGGATTGATTTGGAAGAATGATTCTCAACTAGGAAGCTTTAAGTTGGAAGAGTTGACCAAGTTTGACTTTTATGTATTTCACCTTGGATTGGAGTTTTAATGGTTCTGTTAGGTCTATATAGTGATTTTAAACTCGGGCATATGCTCGGATTTGTATTTGGATGTTTCTAGAAAGTTTCGGCACTATTTGGAGAAAGTTAAAAATTTGAAGGTTTGGAATATTCATAAGTTTGACCGAGAGTTGACTTTAGTAATATCGGGTTTGGATTGTTGTTCCCAGAGTTGGATAAGGTTTGTTATGTTATTCATAATTTGTGCGCAAAATTTGAGGTCATTCCGAGTTGATTTGATATGGTTCGACACGAGCTTTGGAAGTTGAAAGTTCGAAAGTTCATAAAGGTTGATTTGAGGTGTGATTTGTTGTTTTGATATTGTGATGTGTGTTTTGAGGCCTTGAATAGGTCTGCGATATGTTTTGGGACCTGTTAGTATGTTCGAATGGGGTCCTAAGGGGCCCGGGTATGGTTCAGATTGTTTCGGACCATTACGGATTAGATTGGCATTACTGAGATTATTGATACCTGGTGTGACCGTACCTGCGGAATATTGGGCACATGTGTGGAGCCTCAAATGCGGTCACGTGGTCACAAAAGAGAAATGGGGTTGAGCTTCGCAGATGCAGAGAAGAGGGCGCAGCTGCGGTTGTGCAAAAGCGATGGTAAGGTGCGCATAAGTGAGAGAAAGCGCAGAAGCGAGGTTTAGGTTCGCACATGCATTTGGGTAGAAGAACACCAGTGTCCGTGGATGCGAGAGGTCAGCTAGTTAGTGGAGTCCGCAAAAGCAACACCGTAGAAGCAGCTATTATTTCACAAATGCGAAAAAGCAAGGCAGAAGTTTATAAATCGAGGTTTTGTTATTTTATTCACCTTTCGAGATTTGGAGCTCGGTTTTGGACGCTTTTAGAGGGGATTTTCACCACATAGATTGGGATAAGTATCTTTGACTCGGTTTTGATTATATTTTATGAATATATCTTTTATTTTGGCATTTGTATTAGGAATTTTAAGAGCAAAATTTGGGGGGGGGGGGGGGGTTCATAAACTTTCCTTAAATGAATAATTGGGTTTTGAACATCGATTCGGAGTCGGATTTGAGTGTAGTATGGTTGGACTCATAACTGAATGGGTTGTTGGAATTTATGAGTTTTGTCGGGTTTTGAGGTGCGGGCTCAAGTTTGACTTTTTTGTTGACTTTGAGTGATTGATTAAAGATCCGACCTTTATCATTTGGGTTTGTATCCTATGGCATTATTTGATATTTTTGAGTTGCTTTTGGCTAGTTTCGAGCCGTTCGGAGGTTGATACGTGTGGGATGGCATTTCTAGAGTGTTGCTTGGCTTGCTCGGTATTTATTTTAGCTTGTTTGAGGTTAGTATCTTATCTAAACTTGGTTGAGTCACTAGTTGTCTGAATATTTTGTAATAGCTACGGGCTATGGGTGCGCATATGTGTGGGGTTTGATCCCATGTGCGAGCACCGGGATATTTATCCATGCTAAGGGTAGTGCTTAGGCTATGATATGCCTAGAATTGACTGTTAAGCTTTAAAATATGTTGTTTCTCATATTTGTAACATTGTTGTGAACTATGTGAGCCATGTTTGAGGGTACGAAGAGGCTAATTCCCTAAATAAACTTGGAAATTGCTAATTCTAGGATGAAATTTCTGATTTGAGCTATGATAGCACACTTTGCACATGCCTTGACTTTAGCATGTTATTATACCAATCCAAGAGCATGAAATATGATATTTATTCATCATATACATGTGTTCTAGTATACTTGATTCTGTGTGATATGATTTGGAATGGATGTATGTGACCACGCCAAGTGAATTTTGTTGAAATGCCTCTGCCCATGTTGGACAGATTATGTTGTTATGTCTGTGACCACACTGGGTGAATTGTGTTGTTATGCATGTGACTACGCCAGACGAATTGTGTTGTTATGCCTGTGACCAGGTCAGGCAGATTATGATATTGTGCATGTGACCACGCTGGGCGAATTATGATATTTGCACGTGAGTTGTCTGTGAAGCATGTGAGTTGTCCGTACAGATCCAGATATTAATATTATAGCACGTGAATTGTCCGTGCAGCACGTGAGTTATATGTGCGGTTGTATTATTAGCACATGAGTTGTTTGTGAAGACGTACATGACTTCGAGACATAGCTACCATTTGTTCTTGGTAGTTTAGATTTGAGTTCTGTTTATGTAAATTTCAAACAAATGTTGTAAATATTATTTCATACCAGCTTTGTAAATCTAAAGTTTTAGTGACTTATGACTTGTACTACCAGTCCTTGGGTTATTGTATGAGAATTCAGTTATTTCATCATTTATTTCCTGGTAATCTCATTTGGATTGTGTTTATGGATATTTGGCTTACTTAGCGGATTGGGTTAGGTGTCATCACGGCTAGTTGGATTTTGGGTCATGACAAGTCGGTATCAGAGCTCTAGGTTCACAGGTTCTACGAGTCATAAGCAAGTGTCTAGTAGAGTCTTGCGGATCGGTATGATGATGTCCATACCTATCTTCGAGAGGCTACAGGGCATCTAGGATAAACCTCTCATCATTCTTTCCTTATCGTGCGACATTGATTCAACTTGAAGCGTATCTCTTTGAATTCCTTCAACTCACTCGTATGTTATGTGAGCTCTCGGTATCAACTGTGCATCGACGGCTTGTGATTCCATGGATGAGGTACGAGACGTGTTTTATGTGTTTTGGTGATAGTCCATTCTGGAGGACTTGAGTCCAGGTTTGGACCGCTGCTTGGGCTCGGTGGTTTCAGTTGTGCGAGTATATGCTTTTGGATTTATATGCCCGTTAGTGTCCCCAAGAGTGGGATTGATGGCTAGTGAGTGGTTGGATGGCTATATGATGAGTATGATGTGGCTGCGAGATGTGTTCAGATAGCTTGGATGTGACGAGAAGAGTTTGCTTGGGTTATGAAAAGGACTATTGGGTGTTTGATTTTTGTCTTAATGTGTTGTACGGTCTCGAGTTATATGCATTGTTGCACCCTATTTTGCATGAGTCAAAACAAGATTGAACTAGTGGTTTCCCTGTTGATGATAAAAGAGAGTCACCACCTAATATTTAAAGGTATACTAGGGTACATATTTTAGTTATTAAATTATTATCATATTAGTCTGCTAACCAGTGAGATTTGGGTAAGGGTTCTTGTTCTTCTAAGGGGAAGGTCTTAGGGACCCCCCTAAAATCTACCTGAGGTAGCTCCATAGGACTTAGAATAAGTTAGGGAATTAGCTGTCTATATTCTACTTAATTAGTTCTTAAAAGTTCGTGGCTTACCCTAGGTCTTGTTTAAAGTCTATCATTTGAAAGAAAGTAGTATTTGTACTTTGAAAACAGGATGTAGGTTTAATTTGTAAAAGCCCTTTAAAATGTTTACATATACATGATTGATTAGATTTGAAAATGTCTTTATAATGTTTACATCTACAAGATTTGAAAAGATGTAAGATGTGGCTATATTTGAATACTTTATCTTTTAAAATAACATGGCTACTTATAAAAAATATAGTAGAGTAAAGACTATTAGAAAATGGGACTTGAATATACCTTTGGGAATTTGTTTCAATTTGTAGCAATGTGTTGAAGAAAATTTCGTTGAAGTTTAGTAGTCATTGATTCCAACTGTGTTGATTTTGTTTATAGAAAAAAACTGACTTTCAAATCTCCCTTTCAATTCCGGTTTTAGAAGAAGAATTGCTTGCTTTTAAGATCTGTTTTGAACTTCAAAGAACTTTATTAAAAAGGTTAGCGTGAGTAAAAATGAAATCTTGTGTAATGAAAGATAAATGATCAAAGTGCCAAAATTTTATAGCTAATCGTAATGCAACAATGATTCCTTTTATTACCTATAGATCTTGGCTTTGCCTAGGTTTCTAAAAGGCTTAAGGGAAAAAAATATTCAATCAATATCGTTAGTGTCATACATATGTAAAAACAAAGATAACAGATTTATTTCATCAAATAGAGAGGAAGGAAAGGGAACTGGACTCGGTATCTTAGCTCAAAAAAATGTTGGCCCAGCAGATTTCGAACAACAGCGGTAGGCTTTAGCGACTTGGACTCTAGGCTGGAACTTAGGCCTGAGTTTTTGAGAACTCAGCATGCCAGTTCGATCACATATGCAAAAGAGAAGAGAGATATTAGTAATGTTACATGAGGCCCAATAAACAATAACAAATATTGTAATTAAGGATATAGTAAAGACAACATAAGGCCCAATAGATTAAACAAAATAATGATCACAGTGAAGTGTTTTTTCATTTAGCATTAATACTAAAGGGATTAATAAATGTCAATGATTAAGAGCTTAGGGAAAAATCTCGTTCATGAACATGATACCCTTTGGATCCCTGGCACTTTAGAGTTCACAAGGGTCTGAGGGACCCCAAGCAGTGCTTATGTCAGGGAGGGCATCACATCCACAAACTACATCCCACTCCCACAAACCCCTGACCATTCACACTCACTCTTCCCTACAGGTTTAGTTGCCAATGAGGCATTCACTGTGACATCTAATGTAGTAGCAGCAATAAACACATAGATTTAAGTATATGATCTCCACAGAAGCCATACATAATATCATTACTAAAGTATAACAGTCAAATATTACATTGTTTACTTTAAAATCACAATCCAAATAGGAGAGTGTAGGCTACTGTAAATACTCACAATACACAAGGATATTCATCATGTATCATAATACATTTAAAAGACTAATCACAGATGTAAACAAAGAGAGGCAAACACCAGTAGACTAATTCTGGCTTAAATGCTCGGTCTAATGATCCGGGGGGTAGAGAGGATATGTTTGTTAACTTCATTAGCCTTACTAGTTGATTGGGATTAGTAGATGCTTCTAATTTAACTTACAGTACCTCAACAACTATCAGACTATGTTTAGAACAATCAAAGATTCACACATTTGTTAAATCCTCACTATATGTAGAAATTAACAATCTTGTCCAGAATTTCTAGGCACATCAATAGAGATACTTATGTAGGCAAAAAGATCAACTTTAATCCTGATCCAGGCTAATGACATGATCACTCACCCTTTCAAGTTCACAATCTCAGATTCACACTAAGCAATTAAGAGTCAAGACATTCATATAAACACAGTATAGTATTCAAACAGGGCAGGCAAACATCAGTAAATTTCCCTCAAGTTCAGTAGTGATCATAATTAACTTATGTTCCAAAATCCTATGTTGTTTACAAGATTCAGCTTCTTCTTTATGTGATAATACAGTTCTAAAGGAGAAACATGAGAGTACCAGTGTAAATGTCTCTTGAATGAAAGACAAGCAGAGGTATTTAAGAATGGTAAGGTCTTCCTCCTCCTCCTCCTCTATATGAATGGTATGGTCTTCCTCCTCCTCATCCTCTAAGATTGCACTGCAATCCATATCTTTCTCATCTAGAAACAACTTCCTCTTATCGGCCAAAACCACATCCTCCTTGGATCCCCAAATTCTATCAGTCTGGAGGAATGTTTGGTGCAGCGGTGGTATGGGTTATTCCAATGGATAGTAAGAGGCACGCCATGGCGATATCCAATCCTGATTTTCTTGCATGGTATATTCATACCTAAGACCAAAGGTTGTGCCATGATATTTTGGTCGTATTAGTTCTTTTCTCCCTTGAAGTTTTGGGCCAAGACCCTTGCTGGTTCATACCCCAACCACATCAGTATGCTCTCTAATTTATTGCTCCACCATCGGCCCTTCTCAATTGCATTTACTCGCTCAATGTTGTGGTATGTTTCTCCTCCCAATTTCCTCATGTTTTCGATAGCTGGCACAGTCTAGTTGGTGTAGATATGGTTACTTCCATCTCCGTGAATAATCACCTCTAGATGATTCCACTCGAACTTCATATCCTAGTGCAAAGTATAAGCGACTGCCCTAGTTGTGTGTATCCATGGTCGTCCTGTTAACAAGTTGTAGGTGGCGGATATATCTAGCAACTGGAACTCCATGTCGAACCAGGTCGGGCCCATCTGAAGATTAAGTTTGATTTCTCCGATAGTCGCTCTCTGATACCCATCGAACGCCTTCGTCTTCACATTCATGCTTCCCATCCGTATCTCATGTAGGCCTTTACCCAGTCTTTTCAAAGTAGTTAGTGGACATATGTTCAGACTCAAACCCCCATCTATCAGAACCCTGGCAATGAACTTGTCTTCATATTGCACAGTGATGTGCAATGCGTTAGTGCGACTCAACCTTTTCTAGCGGTAGCTCGTCTTCATGGAAAGTAATCTTGTGACTCTCCACTACCTGCCCTACCATATTATCCATCTCCCTACTAGTGATACAGGTAGGCACATAAGCTTCACTTAATACCTTCATCAAGGCATTCTTTTGCGCATATAAATTTTGCAACACCGATAAGATGGATATCTGGACGGGAGTCTTGTTCTGGTGATCAACAACAGAGTATTCCCTCACATGTACCTTCCTCCAAAGATCATCAGTATTTGTCTCCACGACAAGTGGCTTAGATGTTGTCTCTTTGCTTGTTCCTTCAAGATTCTCGAGTGTATAAACTCTAGCAGTTCTGGTTATTCCTTGCGCAACACCTGTCTCTTCCATCTTGGATTTTCCTTTTCTTCTTGTCTCTACCACATAATCCTATGGGACAGTATCAGACTTACAAGATGGTGTTGGAGCTACCATCACATTGAAAGCGTAGTAACCTCAACCTCTAATGGTGCCTAGGTTTGCACCACAATCGGCGAGCGGGTGATAGGAGATATTTTGGGAGCATCCCCCTCTCGAATAAGTCTGATAGATCCCTACTGATCACATTCTTCATCAGTTTCTATCATATTCACTCCCTCATCCCTATGATCAAGAAGAGGGTTATTGCGGACATTCAGCGTGGACTCATTTTCTTGTATAACTTTTATGTCAGTTAGCGTTAGTGTCTTGTCCTTCAACATGCGGAATTCCTCAATAGTATGACCCTTCATGCCTGAATGGTAGGAAAAAGTCTTGTTGGGATTAACCCACTGGGAAGGGTTTTCAACAGCAACAACATGAATGGGAGTAACATAACTAGTGGCCTTCAGTCTCTCATATAATTGGGCTATGGGCTCAGCGATATGGGTGTATTTTCTGGGAGCTCTGCGGTCAAATATCGTTCATAGTTTAGGGTAGTTCTGGAGGGCAGGAGGAGGTGAATGGTAATATACAGGTTGGGTGTTATAGGTATGGTAGGTGGTGGCAGGGTATTAGTATTTCAGAGGTGAGGGTTGGTATATGGGTAGAGGTGTTTGGTAGGAGATAGGAGACTTAGGGCCCTGGGCTACCATTACGGCACCCACTTCCTTCTTCATCAAAATACCTCATGACTGTAAAGCTTTGTTGGTGGCTTGCAGCGCCTTGAAGTTGGTCACCATACCGCTCTTCATCCATTCTTCTATCCTTTATCCCAACATGATGATGTCGGAGAACTTGTGATTCTCTATAACCATCACTCTTTCATAATATTGTGGATCCTGAGCTCTGAGGAAGAACTTGTTCATTTGTTGTTCTTCCAGTGGCGGCCTTACCTTGGCGGCCTCTGATCTCCAACGAGAAGCATACTCGCGAAAGGTTTCTGTTGGCGTCTTCTTGAGGTTCTGGATATAGAAAACATCTAGCGTATTCTCTGTGTTGAATCTGAATCTATCCATCAAATCATATGCCATGCTCACCCAGTTTTCCCACTTCATCGGATTCTGGCTAATATACTAAGACAAAGCATCTCCTGTAAGACTTCGCATGAACAGTTTCATGCAGAATTGTTAATTCTTTCCCTCTCCTACAAGCTTGTCACAGTAGGTTCTCAAATGCGCCTTAGGATCACCGATGCCATAAAACATCTCAAAATTAGGAGGTTTGTAACCCTCTGGCAGTTCCACATCTGGTTGGATACACAAGTCTTCATAGTTCAAACCTTCGACGCCCTTCCCTCCTTCAACACTCTGGACTCTCCATGTCAGTTCCTTTAGTTCCTCCGACATGTTTTAGATGAGCAGATCCTTCTCAATTGATTTAGGTATGTATAGGTTTTGTTGTAGGGTATGGGCTAAGGTTTCCCCGTATATTGGGTTTCCTTGATGTGTTCCTGGGACTTTAGTATAAGGGTGATCATTGATCAAGGTTTAAGGGGGATTAGGGGTGAGTTGTGGTGCGTTTTAAGGAGTTTGATAAGTGGTGGTTTGCAGATACTGGGTTAGGTGATGGTTGTGTTGTTGAGAGGTTTGCACTGGCAGGGGGTTAAGGTTTGGAGGGGGTGCGGGATTGTGAAACTGGTGTATTGAGGGAGGCTTTTGTGGAGCCATGGGTGGTGGATTTTGGGTTTGGGTGTTTTGCGGTGGTGTTTGGTTCTGAGTGGTTGCGTTTTGCTAGTTGATGTCAGGAACATTTAGAGTAAGGGAGAGGTTTGCGAGATTTTGGACCTACTCAAACTCAACTTGTAGCTCCAAGATTTTCTGTTTCAACCGTAGGAGCAACTCATTCTGTCCTGGCATATTTCTTCCATCTGAGGTTTTAACATTTTCTGCCATGGTAGCATTGTCTTTCTGATTACCACTTAGATCATCCATCTTTCTTTTGCCTTTGCCTTTGCCTTTACCTTTGCTTTTCGGGTCGCTAGGTGGGGGAGGAGGTGGAGGACCTCTGGATCTAGTGTGGTATGCTGATGATGCCTGAATGCACGAACCAACCTTTGGGAATGGGAGTAATCAAAATAAAGAAAAACAAAAGGTAACCAACTCAGTAAGACGAAGTAAAAGAGTGTTTGCAATATTTAAGCACGTATCATGTAAGGTCATGCAATAATTCGCATCCTAATTTGGGGACCTCATTGTGCCTGAGGTAGGCTTAAGTAACACATAGACTTGGAGAAAATTCGTGCCAACGTTACCTCATTCCATTAATGCAAAAATAAACCAAATCAATCTTTCACTAAATCGAAATAATAATTGTAAAGTCACTAGTGGTATTAAGCCTTATTACATCGAAATCAAACGAAATCTAATCTAGAAAGCAGTAAAGATCATTATCTCCTAGTCTATTTGGTACCCTAAAGGACCTTCTCCATGCTTGGCTCTTTTGACTCCACCAATCACATTTCCCAGGTCGCGCATGTCGAGTAGCAAGTAAGCCATTGCCAGCTTCCCTCCTTCACCATGGTCCATGCCTTGACAATCCCAAAGCCTCTTTCTCATCTTCCCCTCTAGCTCCATCAATCCTTGCTCTAGATGATCTAACCTCGCTGTCGACATATTTGAAATCTCCTTCCATTTCCTGATCGCCTCTATATCCACCTTATGATGTTCCAAATACTTAACTTCAGATTCGAACACTCTTTTACGTAGTCTCTTATACTTCACCTGTGCCTCAGCCACCTCATCGATGATCCTATCTTTTAGATTGACCCCCGGTTTGACATCCCCGACTATGTCGTCTTCCAACCATGAGAGATAGTCTCTCCCTTCACCATGATCTTTTGATTCCATATGTGTTGGGATTAAAAATTAAATGGGATGACATCTCCTTTGAAATCTGCTTTATACTGAACCATGTTAGAAATCCTAGGTATGACTTATTTCCTCCCAGCCTGCCTCATTACCCTTGTACGAGCGTAAGGGTTGATGCCTCACAGCCCGATCAGTACTAAGTGAGTGGTCCCTTTTGACCTGATGATGAACTCGCTACTAGGAAAGCACTCGAACGTCCAATGCACTTGCTCGTCTGTCAGATTACTAAAGAAACACACCCAGCCTATAGCATTTCCAAGCTTTGAGAACCTATCTGGAATGAATGTCATCTTCTTTGGATGATGACTGTCTATATAGTCATTCAACGGCCTACATAGAAGCTCCTGGCGATAGTCTCCCCTCTGAAAATGTTCTAGTAGCCAAATTTGAGTAGGAGATTACGACCCTCGAAATGTCCGAACCCATGCTTGCACTGATCCAAAGCATGGTACATCTCGGATAAGATCATCGGGATGATAGTGTATTTCTGCCCCTCGATACCCTCCATTAAGGTCCTGGAGACCATGGCTAAGCGAGTGTGAATTCTTCCCCCTTGCATTAGAAATATCAACAAACCCAAGAAATAGTGTTGCGACCAAACACACTCACGCAAGTATACGCGGTCGTCAAGTAATAAAGTGACTAAAAGTCGGATGTCGAACCCACGAGGACTTATGATTAACTATTAACTAAATTAGACTATCCTAATTATCTAAACAAGAATTAAATCTAAAAATATTTTATTCCAACTAATTAAATAAGAAAAATATAAATAATAAACTTTGAACAGAGAAAGAGCAGATTTTAATGATATCAATGTAATTAAAACGATCTAGGGTTATGGGCTATCTAACAATCCTATTGTATTCTTCAATTGAATTGACCGACTAATTTATCTAGCTTATTGGTTGACAGGGTTAATGCTCATAAGAATCTGTCGAGTTCTTACTCGCCTATTCAAGCTAACCTAACGCCTATATGTCTATGGAGTTAGAATCAACAAGAACGCATTTATAATTCC
This sequence comes from Nicotiana tomentosiformis, assembly GCF_000390325.3. Lineage (NCBI taxonomy): Eukaryota > Viridiplantae > Streptophyta > Magnoliopsida > Solanales > Solanaceae > Nicotiana > Nicotiana tomentosiformis. Next base: position 36,596,249 of record NC_090821.1, read on the forward strand.
TGTAAATCAACCAAGCAAGGCAATTAGGTATATGTCTATCCTAACCACGAATCCGTTCCCCGATGCCCGAGTTCAGGAACTTGCCCTACTCAATCCTATATGCAATATAGAATTCCCACTTTCGAGTTCAATTCTAGATTCGTAGATAATATTCAATTGATGATCAAGCAATTAAATAATTAAGCGCAAGATTGAATAAATAAACTAATATGATAAATCAAGAAGTCAAAATCAATATCCGAATAACAATAGTCATGAAAGAACCACAACCCTAGAACGTGAAGTTTAGCTCCACATAGACATGGTAGCCAAACAACAAATCATATAAAGAAACATAAAAATTACTAAGTTTGGTGGGAGAAAGATGAAACTTGATGAATTCCGGCCTCCACAGCTTTGTCGTGGCTTTTTTCCTCTTCCCAATATGTTAGATGACCTAAAAGAGGCGTTTTTGGCTTATATATTGCGTACCAAAGTCGTGGGCCAAAGTTCTCCTATTTCTAATCCAAATCAGCTTCAGGGATTGATGCTAGGGTGGATGCGTCGCATCCACCTCGTCCTCCACTTCTCAGCTTCGGATGCTACGGTGGATGCTTCGCATCCACCTCGTCCTCCACTTCTCAGCTTCGGATGCTACGGTGGACGCTATGGGCCGACTTCACTGCTAAGGGTGCACGAAATCTGATCTTTTTCTAGATTGGATGCGACGCATCCAATCTCTCTTCCTCTACCTAGAGCACCTTTTATTCATATTTTTGCACTCCAAACACCCTAATTCACCACACACAACTCAATTAGTCATAAAACCAATAATTAAACCATGTTGGGCATTTTAAAGATCAAATAACATCAAGAAGCGGTTAAAACATGGGTAAAGTAACATCAACACATATCGAAATATGCCAAACATCACTACCCCACACTTAAACCTTTGTTCGTCCTCGAACAAACCATCATATAGTAGACGAAACAAAATTAAGCTCTTATCATTCAAAGCACACTGCACCTATGACCATGGTTATTTGCAACAATTAGGCTCTAGACTATGCATCACATACACTTCCCTTTACTTATGCCCTTCTTTAAACATATTCGAACAAAGACAACATGCTCACAACAATCCTAACCTCAAAAACCGACTCAATGTCACTATGCACTCATGGCTTGAACACCCAACATCATAGAGAAGTCTAATAACGTTACCTATCCCTCGTGAAACCATGTGCCCTCACAACAAAAGCAAAGAGAGTAGAATCAATCCACACATTCGAATCTCATGCTCACAAAGAAAATCGCTCACTCTCACAAAAGAAGTCGCATGCATGCAGTTGGTACCATAGGCTTGCCCTTAATGTAAATCTCTACTAATGTAAGCTCGCTCGATCTAAAATCAATTAGGACTTTTTCATGGTTGTAATGTGGGCTAAGGGACGGGTAGGATATATTTAAGGAATAGTGATTCACCCTCCTAAGCACTTTAACACATCATCAAATAACTTAAGCGCAAATTCTTCAACACCACTTCAATTTCACAAATAATATCACCCCAACAATATTTCCTCTTTCTTTAAGCACTACTTTAATTCATACCCACTAGCAAGAACAAGACAACAATTTATTCATCTATATTTTTCTTTTCTTTTTTTTCTTTTCTTTTTTTTTTTTTTCTTCTTTCAATTTTCGCTAGTGGCGTATTATTTTACAAAATAAGTGCACCCCCTTTTTTTTTTCTTTTATTGGTTCCACTCAAAAGTCACCCCACACTTAGTCCCTTCTTACTTCTTTTAGCGCTCATCTAACAATTAAAGTGCTTTAAGAGGTAAAAGGATCAAAACAATGTCAATTAAGAATAAAAAGGGCATAGGCTTGTAATGTGGGTACCAAATAAAAGGTCTACAGGCTCAAAAGGTTTAACTAGGGATAGATTTTATTTGTGATAAGCAATAAGCTCAAAAAGATCAAAGAAAGCCTAAAATCATTTTTCAAACCGAGCATCACCTAAAATTTCGCTTCAACTCACATACCGGGCAAGTTCTAGACACAAGTACACTACATGGACTACACAAAAACCTCACCACACATGGCACATGACTCACTAAGGACGATCACATTCCGACTCTCAAACAATGCAAGTATTCACGGAGCAACGAGATATTAAGCATTAAGCGCAAAGTGAACATAAGTCATGTAAACGAGACATAGGCGCCACAAAACATGCTATCCATTTTAACAAGGCATCATCATTCTTCCTCCTTTTATTCCCTACATTCCTACTCTACTCTAAAAGAAAAAAACTACCCGGTTCAAACTACATCCCATGGAAAAGAACCGAGGCACAAAGAAAAACCACAGGGGATTATTACTGCCTAAAGAAAGCTAAAAGACATATTTTGAATTTTTGTTTAGACTTTAATCCCTCAAGAAAACTGTCTAGGAGATCAATCGTCGGGAAAAGTCTAATTTTTCTACTTTTTCGTTTTTTTTTTTTTCACAAAAGCTACTACACTTAAGAATGAGTACTACAACTAAGCTAAAATAGCACAGAAACTTATCCAAACGATCTCCTCACCCCACACTTAAAATTTTGCAATGTCCTCAATGCACATTATAAATAATAAGAGGGTAAACGAGACTCCCTGGTAGGCCAAAGGCCGAAGCAATAGCGGCTCACGAGGTACTCAGACTTCCCCCAGGCATCGTCCTTTGTGTGGGCACCCCACACTTAGTCCTCACCATCTAGCTCGCTTTTGCACTCTTCTAATGGCTTTGCTTCCTATGCTCATAATCCTACAAAACAAAAATAAATACTACAAAATAATAAAAATAAAATAAAATAAAAAGTAAACAAAAATAAAAGAAAGCAGTAACGCTGGGTTGCCTCCCAACAAGCGCCTGATTTAACGTAGCGGCACGACGTGAACCACTTTTTGCCTCCACCTCGAACTTATGAATTGAGCCCCTAACATGGCATCCAGTTTGCGGCTATGCTCCAGTGGTGGGGCTACAAAGATAACCAGGCCAAGTAATAAATTTTTCACTCTACACTTCTCGGCCTTTAGATGAGGAATGTATTTTTTGCTTTTTGGCATGACAAATTCAAAAATATAGGCATCATGTTCCTCTTCCATTGACTCCTCCAAAGGCTTAGATGACTCGATTTCCATGTCATCATCCAAATACAATGTCGAAAAATGTTTAGAATGAGGACCAACACGCCCCAACTTTAGAATTGTATTACTATTTATATCCTCATATGTGCACACATTAGAGTCTTCAAATATAACATTATCTGCTACCTCGCATGGCTCTAGTGTACTTTTCTCAACATGGGCATCATCAACAGAAATATGCTCGAATGATTGGCTCTCCACTTTTAGCTCCTCAATTTGGCGTATAAGCTCCTTTTCAGCTTCTGACAACTCATTACTATTTTGTTGGGCGATAGACGCAACAACCTTTGCATTTAATTTATCTTGCAAGTCGTGAATAGTAGTGACAAATTTATAGATCCCTTGTCCCAGTTTAGATCTTCCCTCTATAAAGTGTCTCATCCCATCAGTAAGTTCCTCATGTTGAGCTTCATATATTTCTAACTTTTCAGCCTGTTCTGCCAGCCAAGTTTGGCTCAAAATCTCCTCTTTTTCAAAAATTTTCTCTTGCTGGCACTCGCTCTCTTCATTCAATTCTTCCATATTGGCCTTCATTCTTGTGATTGCTGCCCTCATTCTTTTCATATCTTTTTTGAGTTCATCCTGTTGCTCTGCTACTTGCCTCAGAATATCCCTAATATATGCATCAGGCTCCATATCCTGCACTTCATTGCCCCTATCAAACTCAGAAATATCATTAGAAAGATCATAATAAGGGCTCAGAGAAGGATGAACAAAATTAGGACAACCATCCCAATGGCCATCTTGACCACCACACATATTACAAATATTCCACTCAAAGGATTGAGATTGTGCGCACAACTCGCTCCTGGGAACATTCTGACAATTTTTCCACCAGTGGGGTCCTCCACAATATGGACAAGGATCATCAAAATAAGAATAACCATCATTCGAACAATTTTTATTCCAAGATGCCATGCTAAAATAAATAAAAAATACTAACTAAAATAAAATAAAATAAAAAAACATGAATAGATAAAAAAATGTCTAATCTAGAAAAATAGCAAATTTCTAAGTCCCCGGCAACGGCGCCAAAAACTTGTTGCGACCAAACACACTCACGCAAGTATACGCGGTCGTCAAGTAATAAAGTGACTAAAAGTCGGATGTCGAACCCACGAGGACTTATGATTAACTATTAACTAAATTAGACTATCCTAATTATCTAAACAAGAATTAAATCTAAAAATATTTTATTCCAACTAATTAAATAAGAAAAATATAAATAATAAACTTTGAACAGAGAAAGAGCAGATTTTAATGATATCAATGTAATTAAAACGATCTAGGGTTATGGGCTATCTAACAATCCTATTGTATTCTTCAATTGAATTGACCGACTAATTTATCTAGCTTATTGGTTGACAGGGTTAATGCTCATAAGAATTTGTCGAGTTCTTACTCGCCTATTCAAGCTAACCTAACGCCTATATGTCTATGGAGTTAGAATCAACAAGAACGCATTTATAATTCCTGTAAATCAACCAAGCAAGGCAATTAGGTATATGTCTATCCTAACCACGAATCCGTTCCCCGATGCCCGAGTTCAAGAACTTGCCCTACTCAATCCTATATGCAATATAGAATTCTCACTTTCGAGTTCAATTCTAGATTCGTAGATAATATTCAATTGATGATCAAGCAATTAAATAATTAAGCGCAAGATTGAATAAATAAACTAATATGATAAATCAAGAAGTCAAAATCAATATCCGAATAACAATAGTCATGAAAGAACCACAACCCTAGAACGTGAAGTTTAGCTCCACATAGACATGGTAGCCAAACAACAAATCATATAAAGAAACATAAAAATTACTAAGTTTGGTGGGAGAAAGATGAAACTTGATGAATTCCGGCCTTCACAGCTTTTTCCTGGCTTTTTCCCTCTTCCCAATATGTTAGATGACCTAAAAGAGGCGTTTTTGGCTTATATATTGCGTACCAAAGTCGTGGGCCAAAGTTCTCCTATTTCTAATCCAAATCAGCTTCAGGGATTGATGCTAGGGTGGATGCGTCGCATCCACCTCGTCCTCCACTTCTCAGCTTCGGATGCTACGGTGGACGCTATGGGCCGACTTCACTGCTAAGGGTGCACGAAATCTGATCTTTTTCTAGATTGGATGCGACGCATCCAATCTCTCTTCCTCTACCTAGAGCACCTTTTATTCATATTTTTGCACTCCAAACACCCTAATTCACCACACACAACTCAATTAGTCATAAAACCAATAATTAAACCATGTTGGGCATTTTAAAGATCAAATAACATCAAGAAGCGGTTAAAACATGGGTAAAGTAACATCAACACATATCGAAATATGCCAAACATCAAATAGACTATGAAGACAGACCATCCCAAAGAGGTAATGGCTAGATCCTCATGATGCAGGCGATATGATTTGCTATGCCCATACCGCTCATATAGAAATTCAAAGGGGATGTATGATTTCTTCAGGCAAACCAGTTTGTCATTCTTCTTAAAACCCAACATCTTCAGAAAACCACATGGGGTGTAATTTTCTAGCACTAATAGACCCTGACTATCCCATGGTAACTTGGCGAAGCCCCCTATTTCTTCCAGGAGAAGAGGCATTTTTGTATTGCCAAATCGGAAAACAACTCTCTTTTCATCCCAGAATACGGTGGTTGCCTCAATTAGTCCCCTGTTGGGTTGGATATTCAGCAAAGATGGCAAGTTACCCAGTACTCTCCCCACATGGTTTATGTCACATGGTGCAAGGTCATTCCACCAGTCAATTAGCAGAGTGATATTCTGGACCATACCAAACCTGGGGATTTCGTGCTTCATTTGCTGCAAACAGATAAAAGTTAGCCCTTTTCCCCCTCTAGATTAAACTATTTGCACAATAATGGTCAATATGTTGGCACATTTTCTTCAAGTAATGCACATAATATGATGGTGTCCTTTAGGATAATGGAAATCTCGTTGGACTTTGGATAAGGTTTATCTAAGCGGGTTGATGCGTCAATGACGTCTCAATCCATCCTAGGTTTAGCATGATGCATGTACATTTCAAATCAGAGTGTGGTTTCTAAAAGGGTCTAGACTGGTACTCTCAAGTGGACAGCTTGAGAGGGAAAGGCACGGGACCATCGACTACACCGCTAATCAGCTAGTCTACCGCTAATAAGCCTTTCCGATTTAAAAAGGGTATTTTTAGGGAAGCGCGGACACTCATCAAGCGCTACTATGTTGATAATGAGCACGAGTGGAGTATGATGCGGGAAACATGCTTTATGCAAAAATAGTAACATGTTACCAAATATTTGCATGATGAAAGTGCGTAAAAACAGTAAATAATATGAACAGGAGAAAGAAAAGAAAAAAGGAAAGACAAAAGAGATAAGTCAGTTTAACTCATAAAATTGTGCGAGATCATAATTAAATAAAGCAAATAGGGAGATAGGGACGGGAGAGACATGATATAGCAGTCTTAAACAAGATGAAGAAAATGGAGAGGAGATGTACATGTCATAACAGTTTAAGAAAATAAAGGAAATAAAGAGAGGATTTACATGTCATAGGTGTTTTAGGCAAATAAAGGAAATAGAGAGAGGATGTGCATGTCATAGCAGTTTAAGCTAGTAAGGGAAATAGGGAGGGGATGTACATGTCATCAAATAATCCATTAATCCAAATAAGCCAACTTCATTATGGTAAGAGCCTAAGTATATCTCCAGTAGAGTCGACATGCTGTCGCGCCCCTTTTTCTCTCGAAAGCGGGTTTTGGCATGTGACAACTCTTTTAAATGGGTATTAAAATAGAAGAGTCGCCACGTAACGATTTTAAGGTGCGTTAAGGCACCTATTTGCGAATAATTCTGTTTAATTAGTCTACGTCACCAAACATCGAGTAAGGGCTCAAATTACCTCAAAGAGAAGGTGTTAGGCACTCTTCGAGGTCCACAACTGTGGGTCCCGGCAGAAAATTACGCTATGTGTGTCCTATGTGATCATGTAAGTGAGGGAAGACAAGGGATTTAAAAGTTCCTCTATGATATAAACAAGTGTAAAAAAAATTGCACAAGAACTAAATTTTATATAAATAATCAGTACAAGTCTTTAGAGGTTACATGATACAACTTAATTATTTTAAGCTCACAGTGCGATCAATAAACATATAAAGGAGAGGGGGGGTCCTATGTTTTTTAGCCTAAAGGATCACCCAGTGCAACATAAATAGTACTTCGCAACTCCCTTAGGGTAGGGGTTGCTCATATTATTCAGCGGGCACAGACTATCATCTACTGCTACCCAATTACTATGTTAAAGTTATTTACTTAAAGCATTTTAATTCAATTCTAAATCGTGTCCTATGCGTGCACTACCTGTCCCATGCCTATGGTCTAGGAGGCTTTGCTACTATTTAGGTGGTTCTAGACTTTACTTTGGGTGCTCAAAAATGATAAAACTAGGCGCACATTAAAAACATGTAGGACTACACATAAAGACAAAAAATAACTCAAGTTAGCCTCCACACATAAGCAGCAAATGCAAGCGAGCAGATTCTTATATTAGGCAGTAGACAGTTTCAGAATTAAGACGTATTAGAGTCATTAAGTCCTATAGACATGGCTTCTATGTGATTCTGATTTCAAGTGTCGTACAGGCAGTGTTGTTGTTTGCAGATTATAGGAATTACAACCCTTATAGGAATGATCCCTAAATTGTTTGCGCAAGGAGGCAGTAAAACCGTTTGGAAAACTCAGAATTACCAACGTTTGATTCTATAGACATGCTTTCTAGGCGAGTAACTGTATCCTATAGGCAGGATTTCTAACAGTTGGTATTTGAACTTGATTTTATCATACTTATTCCTATAGGCATATAATCTATGTGGCAGTGTAATAAAATAACAGAAGTAGTCGATAAGTTAATTAAGTAGAGACCTATAGACACGGTATCTAGATGAGCATTTAGCAAAGACATGCTATCGAATAATTAAACAAGTAGTTATGGGCGTTTGGTTCCTATAGACATGTTGTCTAATAGCGCACAACAGTAGACATGGAAACAGGTACATCACTTACTCAAACCAACATGCTTTGAATAGTGTACAGGTATTTGACAAGTTAAGCGAAATGTGTGATTTTCTATATGCATGATTTCTATTAGTGTACAAAGTTAAAGCATGTTAAACAAATAGCAGGCGAAGCACAAAAATCCTATGGACGGGTTTTCTACCCATTTAGGCGGAAATTAAAGTATACCCTCTTCCCCCATTTCACTAACTCTCCAATCATTTATTTACAAAATATTACGGGCCCATATAATGAATACAAATATAAATATTACACAAGGAACAATTGCTTGCCCAAGAGCAGGCCAAAACGAAAGTAACCCGTTATTGCCTGGACCTTCAATAAAATCTTTCACTCGAATAGCAGGCCCAGATCCAAACACATCTCAAAATAGGAGAGTATGTCCATTTGTACAAGCCAAAGCCACACATGAACTCATATTAAGCCCAACAATTACAATATTGACCATTTAACCAAATAAGTTAATGGACCGCACATGGAAATCAACTAAATGGCCTTGATGCAATACCTCAAAGACACAGGATTGTGTGACATTTAGCAGGATTCATAAACACATTGGCATTTTAGAAGCAAGAGTGGCAGGATTGATTAAGCAAAGAATAGGAAACTAGGAGAATCAATAGACTTAATTTCTAACATGGTAAATGGTAACATATGTTAAATCATTAATTATGTGATAGCATGCTGAAGATAGACATAACACTAGGAGAGTTAGGGAGACATGCCATTTTGGGTTAACAGGGTAAACATACTAGACACATATAAAATGAACATGCTAAGCTTTTCCAGAGTGATTTCAGAATAGAGCATGATCCACAGTTAGCCTAAAAAGGATTTTAAAACCTAGGAGTCTAAGTAATGAAGGTCAGATAGAGTCATAGGCAAGGAATGAAAATTACACATGACAAGCAGGCAAGCAAGCAATTTATAAAAAGCCTAATCATGCTGGGTATAACATAAAGATCTCCAAGTCCAAAGGTGTCATGGCAGGAAGACATATTATCTTAAGGTTAAATAGATCAGGCAGACTCAGAACTTAAGCCAGCCGACTATGCATGATCATGGTAACTAAATGTATTGGGATATGCAGGATTGACCAAACACCACATTACAGTTTTCAACAACAAAGCAACAGGTTTGCTTAAAATATTATGACAACAACAAGGTTCATATAAGCAGGTAAAAGTAGAGTCCACATAAAGGAATTATCAGGAGAAGTCATTAAGGCAAATTCTTGGTAGGTGTAACGACCCGGCCGGTCGTTTTGAGTATTTTAGCCCCAATCCCCTAATTTATGCTTCCTCTATAATCTATTGTGATTTTGTGACTTGTCTGGGTGTTTGGTTTTGGTTTTGGGTAAGTTTCGAAGTGAAATGGGACACATAGTCCCTAAGTTGGAGGTTTAGGTTGTAAAGGTTGACCACAGTTTGACTTGTATAAAGATGACTCCAGAATGGAGTTTTGAAGGTTCCAATAGCTATGTAAGGTGATTCTGGTCTTAGGAGCGTGTCCGGATGTTTATTTGGAGGTCCGTAGGTCGTTTCGACGCGAATTGGCGAAAGTTGGAAAATGGAAGATTTTGGAAAGTTTGACCGGGAGTTGACTTTATTGATGTCAGGGTCAAATCCCGATTCTGGAAGTTGGAATAGGTCTATAATATCATTTATGTCTTATGTGTAAAATTTAAAGTCAATCAGAGTTGTTTTGGTATAAATCAGCATTGGTTTCGGAATTTGGAAGTTCATAGTTCATAGGCTTGAATTTAAGTTGTGATTCATAGAATTTGTATTATTTGATGTGATTTGACACTTCGAGCGTGTTCGTATGATGTCTTAGGACTTATTGGTATGCTTGGTTGAGGTCCTGGTAGTCTCGGATGTAAGTCGGACCATATTCGGCGCATTTTAGATCATTGAGAATTGCTGAAGTTCTGGTTCTTCTCAGTTCTGGTTTTCTCTTATGCGTTCACGAAAGAGCGGCCACAATCACGAAGCTTTAAGACTAGAAGGCATGGAATTTGTTCTATGTGGTAACGAGATGGTTTACGGGATCGCAAAGCTTGGAAGGTCAGTGAATCGCGAACACGTGAGTGGTGCCGCATTCGCAATGAAGGAAGATGAAGCCTGGGAAGGTATATGTGTTGCTCTATACGGTCGCGAATGTGTGCACGCGATTGCGAAGCTTTGGAAAATTTCTCACCGCATTCGCGACCAGTCCTCTATGTTCGCGTATAAGGTTTTAGGCTGATGAAGATTTTGTTCTTCAAGATTACGAAGGAAATTCCGTGATCGCGATGTGTAAATCACTGGGCATCAGACTTAAGTTTCAAAATCGAGGGTTTATTTCATATTTCACATTTGGGACTTGGAGAGCTCGGTTTGAGGCAACATTTCGGGGGATTTTTAGAGAGAACATTGGGGTAAGAATTCCTAACTCGATTTTGATTAATTTACATGAATCCATTGATAAATGCATCATCTAATTAGGGATTTGAGTTGGAAAATTGGAAAAGAATGGTAGAACTTCTTATACAAAATTTTTGAGTTTTGAAAGGAGAACTGAGGTCGGATTTCAGTAATTCTTATATGGTTGGACTCGATATATAATGGTGTTCGGATTTTGTAAATTTGGTCAGGTTCTGAGACACGGCCCGGGTCTGACTTTTGGGTTGACTTTTTAATTCTTCGCAAAGATCGTAATTTTCATTGTTTGAATTAGTTTCCTATAGTTATATTCATAGAATAAATTATTTTGGCTAGATTCAAGCCGTTCGGAGTTGGATAATCGAGGGAAAGGCCTTCTAGTTGGTCGATTTAGCGTGGTTTGAGGTAAGTGACTTGCCTAACCTTGTGTGGGGGAATTACCCCTTAGGATTTGGTGCTGTTTGCGATAATTGCAATATGGAAAACCCGTGTACGTAAGGTGACAAGTGTGTACACTGGCTGAATATGAAAATTTCCGGTTTTAGTTATGCAGATCCCTTTCATGCCTTAATTGAGTTTCCTTAACATGTTATAGTCATCATGTTAGTCTAATTTTGCATGTCTTCTTATCTTATCTCTTACTTGCTAATTGCTTACTTGGTTAGTTGAAGTTCTTGTTTTCTTTATTCCGTATTCATTATTTAACTGTTGAATTCTTTATGTGAAATTGCTATTCTTGGAATATCTTGTTGTTTAAATTAGTATTGTTACATCTCGTGTTTTCGTACGTTAAAGTTTCGTCGTAAGTTAATCGACGTAGACTCGGGGATGAGATTATTTTTGAGGTTATAAGCATTTATGCTATTTATAATAGGCGATAAGTAAGTGCTGTGAAGATTAAAGGATAAATGAATCAAAGAAAATGAGTTTCGTTGAAGGTTATCAATTTGGGATAAAATACGGTCTGAGCTATAATACCTGGTATTTATGGACTATTTCCATACAAGGTACCACATGACCATGATAGTAGGGTACATAAAATGTGTTAAATGTGAGTAGTATTTTAAGTAATTTGAGATAATTCTTAATTATGTAAATAATTGGTTAATTAGTGATTTTTAGTGGGATATTAACATGTAATTAGAAATGGGTGGATAATTATTTGTTGGAAAGATCACACCTCAACGTGGCATCCAAGGGATTAGGTAATAAGTAACTCTTAATTCATGTGAAAGGTGGCATCTTTAGGAGATAATTGTTGGCCAAATCACCACATGAAGTGGGGCCCACACCCACTAGAATAAGATATCTCTAATTCAAAGAGAAGTGCTTTTACTAAGTAACGGATGGTATAACTTTTCCTAAAGTCATTTCTTTGTCCATCTTTTCCAAGTTAGAGATTTAGTTTCTATATGAATAGTACCCCTAAAAGTACACTATGTTTAGTGTACAAACACAGAAAGGAAAAAGAAGCGCGAGTCTGGAGTGGTCAAGTCAGCAATTCATACGAGATTGTATCATGTAATAACAGAGCGAGATGCAATTCTAAGAGAGCACGGTACAATCTTTGTCAAGAATATCGTACGAAGTTTTCCCTACTTCGATCCGTCGTTACATGTTTTGTCGCAATTGACGTGTGTTAGAGGGATTGTCAAGAGAATCAACTCAGGTATGTTAAGGCTATCCCTTCTTTCTTTTTGGCATGATTCATACGATACAAACGAAACGAGCAAATGCACAACTTTCATAAATGACTCTATTCATAGAATTACTAGGGGTGTCTATATTCTTGATTCCCCATGTGAATTATTATTATATCTTCTATTCATGGGTCTCAAAAAAATACGTAGTTGATAAAGTTTATCTGAAAGGCATATTGATCTTATGACATTCCGAGAAATCTTATTAACGTATTTCTTGTGCATTTCATGCATTTATACATGTACATTGACCCATGACCAGATGGCATTATAGACGCATATATTATATGTATATGGAATATGGAAAAAGGTTGCAGCGTTATATTCGCACCACCACCTGATCAGCAGGTATATGTTGATAATTTTGCCCATAGTGGCCGAGATGATATGATTGGATAACTTCAGAGGCTTGATGATGTTATGTACACCTATACCTATGCATGATACGACATTTATACGCACGTGCATGACATTATAAATGTTTCAGGATATACAAATTCATTTAGAATTACAGGCGAAATTCTTTACTCCATGATTTATCTACATCTTTTATGTACTGATTTTCATGCCTTACATACCCAGTACGTTATTCGTACTGACGCCCCTATTTCTCGGGGCCTGCATTTCATGCCCACAGGTGCAGGTAGACAAGCTGACGATCCCCCTCTTTAGGATCCTTGATCAGCGAGAGTTGGTGTGGTTCACTTGATCCGGAGTTGTTATTAGTTTTGGTATGCTATTTCTTTATGTAGATATGGGTATGATGGGGGCCAGCCCCGTCCTTGTACAGTTGTATATCCTAATAGAGGTTTGTAGATAGTCATGTACAGTTGGATAGTATGTGGCCTTGTCGGCTTCCAGTTTTGGATATATAGTTGTCTATAGCAGCCTTGTGGGCTCGCCCTACCGTATTCTGCATGTATATGTATATGTCTTTTGGACAGGTTTCCCTCGCGTATGTTATTCTCGTAATTCAGCAAGTTATTTACAGGTGTTATTCATGTTTATATCTTAGACGCATGCTTAAGGGTGTTCGACAGACTCGGGCACCCGTCGCGACCCATCAGTTTGGGTCGTGACAAAAGTGATATCAGAGCAGTTCTGTCCTAGGGTTGTCTACAGACCGTATCTAGTATAGTCTTGTTTATGGGTGTGTTGTACACCACACTTATAGATAGGAGGTTACAAGATATTTAGGATGGTTACTTTTCTTTCTAATCTAGATTGTGCGATAGAACTGAGTCGTAAGTATTCACTCCTAATCTTTACCTTATTTATGTTTCTAGTGATGCCTATTACTACTAGATGACAGGCGCAAGCCTCTAGCACGGGTCAGAAGGCTACGAAAGATTTAGAAAGAGATATAAGTTACACTATGGAGTCAGACCCATCAGAGATCATGGGTTCTATTTAGGAGGATCCTTCCGAGGATCCAGATGAGTCATCCGTTCGAGTAGTTTTGATTTCGCAAAGCAGATGGGGTGAGAGGAGTTCCGACCTCACCAAGGCCCTTAGTTTCATTATCAGGGCCCGTTGATCAAGGTATAAGAGGAGTGGTGCATGTTTTGGCACAACCAGGTTCCCCTCGGGCTCAAAACTATGTCAGGATATTTATAGACACCAGCTCTTATGAGGTTCCATATAGTCCACAGTCTTAGGAGTCCGTCAATCAAGGTTTGTCTATGTATGTTATGAGATATGCAGAGGAAGAGGATAGTAATCGGGCCAAGAGGAGGAAGGTAGCTGATAAGGATATGAAGATTTCGCTTCGAAGTGTGTCTAATCAAGGCTCTCATATAGGACGGGGTGAGGACCCTCTACCGTAGGCTTCCTCCAGATATCAGCTTTTGGTTGGTAAGCCCCACTTCTTCTTGGAGTATTACCAAGTCAGGGTTCTGTATATGTTATGTTATTTTATGAGGACGTAGGGAGCCCTGTCCCAACTTATATATATTATTGTTATGTTTTCTTAGAGGTTTTGCAGATAGTATCACATGTATAGTTTTGGGTATGACATGTCTGCGGCCTTGGCGGCCCCTATGTATATATATATAAACCTTTTTTTTGAATTAGTTATGCGAGTTAAGTCCTAATATTATTACTTATATATATGGATGTGGCCCGTGATAAGTTTGATAATAAACAAGGATAAGGTACGTGGCACTCGGTTGGGTAGAATTTGATGTTATAGTGGGTATGGATTGGTTGGCTTCTTATTATGCCAATGTTGATTGTAGATCAAAGATAGTCTGATTCCAATTTCTAGAGGAGCTTGTTTTGGAATGGAAAGGTAATACGGCATCGCCGAGAGGTAGATTTATTTCCTATCTCAAGGCAAGGAAGATGATCAGAAAGGGCTATATTTATCACTTAGTTTGGGTACAGGATGTGAAAGTAGAGTCACCAACCATTCAATCTATCCCCATAGTTAATGAGTTTCCAGATGTTTTTCCCGATGAGCTTCCAGGTCTTCCGCCAGAGCGAGGAATTGAGTTTTCTATTGACATATTACCAGATACTCAGCCAATATCTATTCCTCCCTATAGAATGGCACATGCAGAGATGAGAGAGTTGAAGGAACAACTAAGGGACTTTCTTGAAAAAGGCTTTATCAGACCTAGTACATCACCTTGGGGAGCACCTATGTTATTTGTGAGGAAGAAAGATGGTTCCTTGTGGATGTGTATTGATTATTGACAGTTGAATAAGGTGACAATCAAGAATAAGTACCCACCCTCCCGAGGATTGACGATTCATTTGATCAGTTGCAAGATGACATGTGTTTCTCAAAGATAGACTTGAGGTCTGGATACCATTACATAAGGGTTAAGGAGAAGGATATTCCGAAGACAGCATTCAAGACCAGATATGGGCATTTTGAGTTTCGCGTTATGTCATTCGGTTGGACCAATGCCCCAACATTATTCATGGATTTGATGAACCGTGTGTTCATACCCTTTCTAGATCTATTCGTGATTGTATTTATTGATGATATATTGGTATATTCCTGTTCTGAAACTGAGCATGCAGATCATTTGCGTATTGTGCTCAAAGTTCTACAAAAAGAGAAGTTGTACACCAAATTCTCTAAATGTGAATTCTGGTTGAATTATGTAGCTTTCCTTGGGCATATTATTTCAGGTGAAGTTATTCGGGTTGATACATAAAATATTGAGGGAGTAAATACTTGGCCTAGACCCACGACACTGACGGAGGTTTGTAGTTTTCTCGGTTTTGCAGGTTATTACGGGAGATTTGTAGAGGGATTTTCTTCCCTTTCAGCACCATTGACAAAGTTGACTCGGAAGGGAGCTAAGTTTCAATGGACTGGTGCTTGCGAACGGAGTTTCCAGGCATTGAAGGACAGATTAACTTAAGCATCGGTTCTAACTCTCCTAGAAGGGACCGATGGTTATGTTATCTATTGTAATGCTTCAGGCGTTGGGTTGGGTTGTGTACTGATGCAGCATGGTAAGGTTGTAGCTTGTGCTTCTAGACAACTAAGAAAGCACGAGAAGAATTACCTGACCCACGATTTAGAGTTAGCTGTGGTGATTCATGCACTAAAGATGTGAAGGCACTACTTGTATATTGACATCTATACGGATCATAAGAGCCTTCTGTATATCTTCAAGCAAAAGGAATTGAATTTATGCTAGAGGAGATGGTTGGAGCTATTGAAAGACTATGACGTTGATATTTTATACCATCCAAGGAAGGAGAATGTAGTAGCTGATTCCGTTAACCGTAGATCTATGGGTAGCATATCATATTTACAACCAGAGAAGAGTGGGATAGCTCATGACATTCATCAATTAGGTAGTCTTGGAGTTCAGTTACTAGACTCAGGTGATACAGGAATTACTATTCAGGACACGACAACATCCTCTTTAGTAACTGAAGTGAAGGAATGCCAATAAGAGGATCCTGCGTTATCTCATTATAGAGATACAACCCCTCAGTAGGAAAAGACAGCGTTTGAGATTACAGAAGATGGGGTCCTCAAATATCAAGGGCGATTATATGTCCCTAATGTTGCAGGGCAGCGTTCGCAGGTTATGTGAGAAACTCACTATTCTCGTTATTCTATCCATCTAGGAGCAACAAAGATGTATCATGATATCAAAAAAATATATATTGGTGGGACGAAATGAAAAAGGATATAGCAGAGTTTGTTGCTCAGTGCCCTAATTGTCAGCAGGTTACGATTGAACATCAAAAACCCGGGGGATTATTGCAGTCTACAGAGATTTCGACTTGGAAGTGGGAAGTAATCAATATGGATTTCATCATAGGTTTACCTCGTACCCACCGTAAGTTCGATTCTATATGGGTGATTGTTGATAGATGTTACATCTCGCATTTTTTCGTACGTTAAAGTTTCGTCTTCAGTTAATTAACGTAGACTCGGGGATGAGATTTTCTTGAGATTATAAGCATTATGCTATTTCAAATACATGATGAGTAAATTCGTGAAGGAGAGAAGGTAAGCAAATAGAAGAAAATGAGTTTCGTTGAAGGTTGCCGATTTGGGATAAAACACGATCCGAGCCATAATACCCGATATTTATGGACTAGTACCATACAAGGTACCATATGACCGTGATAGTATGATGTATAAAGTATATTAAAAATGAGTAGTATTTTTAGGTAATTTGAGATAATTCTTAATTATGCGGGTAATTAATTAATTACCGGGTAACAAGACATTACCTAATCACCTAATAAGTGGATAAAGATTTAATAATTCCCACCACCACCTCTACGTGGCAGCAAGCCACTACTATGGCCTATGACACTTAGTCATAGTGGCTTAGTGTCCATTTAAAGATACAAGACACTTACGTGTAGGTAAGTGTAAGACCTTATAAAACTTAGTTTCATAACATTACAAGATTTGGTTTTCTTCCTAAAAAATTCCTATTCAACACATTTCAAACCAGAATTTGGTTTCATAAACATTACGTTCAAACTCCATCCAGCAAGATTTCAATAAAATTCTTGCAACCAAACAATTCCGACGAGAATTGTTAGAACCATAGCAACGTAAAATTTTGCGGTTCAAAAGGAGTATGGTGCAATATTTTCCAAGAATATTATACGGATGTTTACCTACTCTAGGTATGTTAAGGCTAAGCCCTTCTTTCATTTTGGCATGATCCCGTAATTATACGAGTTTGATAACGAAGCATAAAGAAAAATTCATATTCCGGAAGTTACGTATATTTTTCTAGTTTTGTAAGTTACAATATTCTCTTTATCGGGACTTCATGTAGAACAACTCAAATTTCAAACCAATCTATATGGAAAAAACTAATGCTAAATGCTAGTCAATATTTTTACCTGATATATAGCTTGTGTCTCCATGAATTATACATCATTCAAAGAAACTATAAGGAATAAGCAAGTGTTGCTTGGTCTATTACATTTGGTATGTTTATTATCTTATCAAATCAATTGTGTTTTGTGGTCACTAGAATTCGTTTGAATTACATTGCATTTCCTCAATAAGTGTGCAACACATATTACGGGTACAAATTAGATTTTTATATATCTTCCACACTGTAATAACAATATAGCAAAAGGTTATTATATAATAAGACATGGCTTGTAATACCGAGATTGTGATCAGCAACATGAAGAACTAGCTTCATCATGATACATTAACACATCTATTCCTATTCTACATCTAACAGTCATAAAATATATATGGATTATGTTGAGGTGAGTAGGATTACTAACCATAGTTAGCTAAGGTGGTTAAGAGGAGCGTTAGCTAACTTATTAGAGTGGTTAGTTAGAAAGTTAGTTAGGAGGACAGTATTATAGTATTTTCATTACCATCGAACTATAGTCGATGGGCAGGCCCCTATTGGGCAACCTCTGATCAGATGGTAAGTTATATACCGAGCCTACTGTGGTCGAGAGCCTATGAGCGAGCCCAGTTGGCCGAGAAACAGAGCCTAATATGCCGAGCGCCTATGAGCTAGCCTACTACGGCAGAGCAGTTATATATATACACCAAGCCTTATAGGGCCGGACAGCTATTTTACTTATTATATTGAGAGAATTGAGTCAGTATCAGCAGGTAAGCATATGTTTAGATTATCAGTTTAGTTTTAGCTTTCTGTATACTGCCTTATATACTCGGTACATTATTTCGTACTGACGTCCCTTTTTGAGGATGCTGTATTTTATGCGTGCAGGTTCAGACAGACAGATGGGTAGACCTCCTCAGTAGGTGTTGCCCGAGTTTAGCTTTATCGGTAAGCTCCCCATCCTTCGGAGTAGCCGGGTCTAGAAGTTTTGTGTACATCTTGTGTATATATATAGATAGGTTATGGGTAGGTCGGGGCCCTGTTCCAATCACAGTACATCTATCAGCAGAGGCTTGTAGACATATCCTATCAGTTAATGCAGTATGTTGGGCTTGTAGGTCCTGCACGTATATTTTATTGGCTTGTCAGTTATAGTGGTTATAACGGCCTTGCCAGCCCAGATTTATGTTGACATTTAGTCAGCGTTAGTCTCTATTCAGTTTTATATTTTGCTTCGCACATTATCTTGTAATGTGGCCCATGTCCAAATTATGACATTACATATTCAGAGCCTCTTAATCACATGTGGTACGTAAGGATAGGTAAGGCATCGGGTGCCGGTCTAGCCCCCAGGCTCAGGGCGTGACAAAAGTGGTATCAGAGTATTTCTGTCCTAGGGAGTCTACATGCCGTGTCTGGTAGGGTCTTGTTTATAGATGTGCGGTGCACCATATTATTTAAGCAGGGGACTACTGGGCATTTAGGAGTTGGTTACCCTTCTTTCAAATCTAAATCGTGTTGTAGCACTGAGTTATAGTAAATTTGAGTTAAACTTATGTGTTGGCGTTTGCATGCACAGATGATGGTAACTAGGAAGACTACGGCTAGCTAAAGGAGAGAAACAGCAGTAGGTGAGAGGACTAGCAAGGTACCCCCATTAGATGGGGCCCAATCGGAGGCCCAGGGAGAGACCCCTACCCATTCATTACTGGCTCCTCCGCCACCTGAGGAGATTCCTAGGGAGACCGCACATCCAGTTCCCCCTCCGCTTCCATCAGATCAGGACTTGAGGAGTGCGGTGCATTTGTTGGCACAGTTGGTAGCTATCCAGCAACAAGCTAGGGCATCCGCTGGTGCAGGACCTTCTAAGGGATCTGGGAGTTCAAGGGTCCGAGATTTTATTGCTTTGAGTCCCCCAGAGTTCACGGGGACGGATCAGAGGGAGGACCTGCAGGATTTCATAGATCAACTTCACAGGATCTTTCGGGTTATGCATGCCACGGAGAAAGAGGCAGTTGAGCTAGCAACTTTGAACTCCGAGATATAGCCATCCTTTGGTACAAGGGATGGGAAAGGTCCAGGGGACGTGATGCACCTCCTGCTATTTGGGAGAATTTTTCAGATGCCTTTCTTGACCAGTACTTACCGTGAGAGATCCGACAAGCCCGAGTCGATCAGTTTCTAGCCCTCAAACAGGGCAATATGAGTGTTCGAGAGTATAGTCTCCATTTTGACTCATTAGCCAGATATGCACCATCTATAATTGCTACTATACGGGACAGGATTCACAAGTTTATAGCAGGGTTGGCCCTAGAGTTGACCGAGGCATGTGCCACCGCTGCATTGTAGGATAGTATGGATATCTCCCGGATCTGGGCATTTGCCCAGAATATAGAAAGGGGTAGGCATCGACAGCAGGGTACAGAGAGGACTGACTCAGGGCAGCGTAAGAGAATGAGATTTTCCAGGTCTCATGAGCAATCTCATGGTAGTTATAGGCCCCAGTACTTCGAACGGCCAACTAGACCTCCACCACCTTAGCTATAGGGTTACATGTATGACCGTTATACTCAGTCAGGACTAGGTGAAAGCTCCTAGGCATCAAGTTTGCAGCGACAACAAAGTTCGGGGTAGACACGGCCATTTTTGCCATGGTGTGCCATCTGCGGTAGAGGACACTTGGGCCAATGTCGAGCCGGTTCTGATGCTTGTTATACATGTGGACGTCCGGGGCATATGATGCGAGATTGCCCAAATAGAGATTCTGGGGGTATGGCACAACCAGCAAATTCAGCAACAGGATCATCTATGTCCGTGCATCCTTCAAGGCGCAGGTCTCAGTCTTCGGCTGGTAAAGGTCGAGGCAGAGGTAGAAGTTCCAGTTCAGGTGGTAACCAAAATCGTAGCTATGCTTTAGCGGGTCGAAAGTACCAGGAGTCTTTACCAGACGTTGTGACAGGTATGTTGACCATTTTCTCTCATGATGCTTATGCCTTAATAGACCCAGGAACTACTTTATCGTGTATTACCCCATTTGTCGCGGGGAAATTTGGTATAGTGACTGAAATACTAAGTGATCCTTTTGCGGTATCTACACCGGTAGGAGAATCAATTATTACTAGATGGGTTTACCGAGGTTGTACGGTATCAGTTTGTGGTCGTCAGACCTCAGTCGACCTAGTTGAGCTAGAGATGTTGGATTTTGATGTCATCATGGGCATGGACTGGCTGGCAGCTTGCTATGCCATAGTTGATTGTCGAGTGAAGATAGCTAGATTTCATTTTTCGGGTGAGACCATCCTTGAGTGGGTAGGTAATACAGCAGCACCCAGAGGTAGGTTTATTTCCTGTCTGAAGGCGAGGAAAATGATCGCAAAAGGGTGAATTTATCATATTGTGCGAGTTAGAGATATAGAAACTGAGATACCTAAACTTCAGTCTATTCCAATCGTAAAAGAGTACGCGGATATATTTCCAGATGAACTTCTAGGTATTCCCCCAGAGCGAGAGATTGATTTTGGCATCGATTTGCTTCCGGGAACTCAACCAATATCCATCCCTCTGTATAGAATGGCACTTGCTGAATTGAAGGAGTTGAAGGAGAAGTTAAAAGATTTGGTGGAGAAAGGTTTCATCAGGCCCATTACTTCACCTTGGGGTGCACGTGTACTATTTGTGTGGAAGAAAAACGGCTCACTGAGGATGTATATCGATTATAGGCAGTTGAACAAGGTAACTATCAAAAATAAGTATCCACTTCCAAGGATCGATGACCTTTTTGATCAGTTGCAGGGGGCTAGATGCTTTTCAAAGATAGATTTGAGGTCGGGATACACCAGGTCAGAGTTTGGGAGAAAGATATTCCCAAGACAGCCTTCAGGACCCGATATGGCCACTTCGAGTTCCTTGTCATGTCCTTCGGGTTGACGAACACACCTGCCATATTTATGGACTTGATGAATGGCCTATTCCAGCCATATTTAGATCTGTTCGTGATAGTCTTTATTGATGATATTCTAGTTTATTCACGTTTAGAGGATGAGTATGTGGACCACCTACGAGCGGTACTCCAAACCCTTCGTGATAATAAATTGTATGCTAAGTTTTCTAAATGTGAGTTCTGGTTGAAGTCTGTAGCATTCTTGGGGCACATTGTATCCGATGGAGGTATAAAGATAGACAATCAGAAGATTGAGGCTGTGAAATCCTGGCCTAGACCTACCACTCCAACAGAGACTCGTAGCTTTCTAGGCTTAGCAGGATACTACCGGAGGTTCGTAGAGGGTTTTTCTTCTCTTTCAGCACCATTAACGAAGTTGACATAGAAAGTGACTACATTTCAGTGGACAGAGGCTTGCGAGCAGAGTTTTCAAGAGCTTAAGAACAGGTTGACCTCAGCGACAGTTCTAGCACTTCCAAAGGGTCCAGATGGTTATGCTATGTATTGTGATGCCTCAGGTGTTGGGTTAGGGTGTGTCCTGATGCAACATGGGAAGGTAATTGCATATGCTTCAAGGCAGTTATGGAAGCATGAGAGGAATTATAGTCATTCAAAGAAACTATAAGGAATAAGCAGGTATTGCTTGGTCTATTACATTTGGTATGTTTATTATCTTATCAAATCAATTGTGTTTTGTGGTCACTAGAATTCGTTTGAATTACATTGCATTTCCTCAATAAGTGCGCAATACATATTACGTGTACAAATTAGATTTTTATATATCTTCCACACTGTAATAACAATATAGCAAAATGTTATTATATAATAAGACATGGCTTATAATACCGATATTGTGATTAGCAACATGAAGAACTAGATTCATCATGATACATTAACACATCTATTCCAATTATATATCTAACCGTCATAAAATATATATAGATTCTGTTGAGGTAAGTAGGATTACTAACCATAGTTAGCTAAGGTGGTTAAGAGGAGCGTTAGCTAACTTATTAGAGTGGTTAGTTAGAAAGTTAGTTAGGAGGACAGTATTACAGTATTTTCATTACCATCGAACTATAGTCGATGGGCAGGCCCCTATTGGGCAACCTCTGATCAGATGGTAAGTTATATACCGAGCCTACTGTGGTCGAGAGCCTATGAGCGAGCCCAATTGGCCGAGAAACAGAGCCTAATATGCCGAGCGCCTATGAGCGAGCCTACTACGGCAGAGCAGTTATATATATACACCAAGCCTTATAGGGCCGGACAGCTATTTTACTTATTATATTGAGAGAATTGAGTTAGTATCAGCAGGTAAGCATATGTTTAGATTGTCACTTTAGTTTCAGCTTTCTGTATACTGCCTTACATACTACGTACATTATTTCATACTGACGTCCCTATCTGGGGACGCTATATTTTATGCGTGTAGGTTCAGACTAATAGACGGGTAGACCTCCTCAATAGGTATTGCCCGAGTTTAGCTTTATCAGTAAGCTCCCCATACTTCGGAGTTGCCGGGTCTAGATGTTTTGTGTACATCTTGTGTATGTGGTACGCAAGGATAGGTAAGGCACCGGGTGCCGGTCTCACCCCCAGGCTCGGGGCGTGACAATAGACTTACAAAATCAGCCCATTTTTTGCCTGTTAGGACTACATATTCCATAGAGGATTATGCAAGGCTTTACATTAAGGAAATAGTACAACTTCATAGTGTCCCTATGTCTATTATCTCGGATGGAGGAGCTCCGTTTATAGCTAATTTCTGGAGGTCCTTCCAAAAAGGATTGGGGACTCAGGTAAATCTTAGTACGACATTTCATCCCAGATAGACGGACAGGCTGAGCGGACTATTCAGACACTTGAGGATATGTTATGGGCCTGTGTGATAGGCTTCAAAGGTAGCTGGGATGATCATCTGCTGTTTATTGAGTTCGCGTATAATAATGGCTATCATTCTAGTATTCAGATGGCTACATATGAAGCTCTTTATGGACGAAAGTGTAGGTCGCCTATAGGATGGTTTGATGTTGGGGAAACTAAGTTAGTAGGATGAAAGTTGGTAAAACAGGTAATCGAGAAGATTAAGCTTATACAGGAAAGGCTATTAGCAGCTCAAAGCCGTCAGAAGTCTTATGCGGATAATCGATGACGAGACTTGGAGTTTCAGGTTGACGATTGGGTATTCCTAAAGGTATCACCGATAAAAGGCATTATGAGGTTCGGTAAGAAAGGAAAACTTAGCCCTCGGTACATTGGACCATATAAAATCATGCACAAGGTATGCTAGGTAGCATATGAGTTAGACTTGCCTTCTGACTTGGAGTCTGTACATCCAGTCTTTCATGTGTCTATGCTTCGTAAATGTATCGGAGATCCTTCTAGAGTCATGTCAGTTGACGATGTCCAGGTCACAGAGCAGCTATCATATGAGGAAACTCCCATTGCGATACTAGATAGACAGGTTCTGAGGTTGAGGACTAAAGACGTAGCTTCGGTAAAAGTACTTTGGAAAAAACAATAATGTGGAAGAAATGACTTGGGAAGCCGAAGAGGACATGAAGTCTAGATATCCTCACTTGTTTTCTCTTCCAAAGAAGAATCCGACTGAGACATCACAGCCTTAAGGTACGTGTATGGATTCTTGTGTTAGTTATTATCATTAGTCGTGTGAGGCCATTATCGTTATTGTTGATTATGGTCCTATGTGGCATTAAATTATTGATTCTACGTTGATAGTAGTAATGCTACAAAGACAACTCTGCCAAAATTTATATAAATCCCGAGGAGTTAAACATTCGAGGACGAATGTTTCTAAGGGGGGAGGATGTTTCATCTCGCATTTTCGTACGTTAAAGTTTCATCATAAGTTAATCTACGTAGACTCGGGGATGAGATTATTTTTGAGGTTATAAGCATTTATGCTATTTATAACAGGCGATAAGTAAGTGTCGTGAAGTTTAAAGGGTCAAATCAAAGAAAATGAGTTTCGTTGAAGGTTGTCAATTTGGGATAAAATACGACCCGAGCTATAATACCCGGTATTTATGGACTAGTGCCATAGAAGGTACCACATTACCATGATAGTAGGGTACATAAAGTATGTTAAAAGAGAGTAGTATTTTAAGTAATTTGAGATAATTCTTAATTATATCGATAATTGGTTAATTAGTGATTTTTAGTGGGATATTAACATGTAATTAGAAATTGGTGAATAATTATTTGTTGGAAAGATCACACCTCAACGTGGCAGCCAAGGGATTCAGTAATAAGTGACTCTTCATTCATGTGAAAGGTGGAATCTTTAGGAGATAATTGTTGGCCAAATCACCACATGAAGTGGGGCCCACACCCACTAGAATAGGACATCTCTAATTCAAAGAGAAATGCTCTTACTAAGTAACGGATGATATAACTTTTTCTAAAGCCATTTCTTTGTTCATCTTTTCCAAGTGAGAGATTTAGTTTCTATATGAATAGTACCCCTAAAAGTACACTATGTTGAGTGTACAAACACGAAAAGGAAAAAGAAGCGCAAATCTGGAGTGGTCAAGTCAGCAATTCATACGAGATTGTATCATGTAATAGCAAAGCGAGATGCAATTCTAAGAGAGCACAGTACAATCTTTCTCAAGAATATCATACGGATTTTTCCCTACTTCGATCCGCCGTTACGTGTTTTTTCGCAATTGACGTGTGTTAGAGGGATTGTCAAGAGAATCGACTCAGGTATGTTAAGGTTATCCCTTCTTTCTTTGTGGCATAATTCATACGATACAAACGAAACGAGCAAATGCACAACTTTCATAAATAACTCTATTCATAAAATTACTAGGGGTGTCTATATTCTTGATTCCCCACGTGAATTATTATTATATCTTCTGTTCATGGGTCATAGAGAAATACATAGTTGATAAAGTTTATCCGAAAGGCATATTGATCTTATGACATTCCAAAAAATCTTATTAACGTATTTCTTGTGCATTTCGTGCATTTATACATGTACATTAACCCATGACTAGATGGCATTATATACGCGTATATTATATGTATATGGGATATGAAAAAAGGTTACGGCGTCATATACGGACCACCACCTGATCAGCTGGTATATGTTGATAATTTTGCCCACAGTGACCGAGATGATATGATGGGATGCCCTCAGAGGCTTCCTATACCTATGCATGATATGGCATTTATACGTACATGCATGACATTATAAATGTTTTAGGATTTACAAAGTCATTAGACTTACAGGCGGAATTCTTTACTCCATGATTCATCTACGTCTTTTATGTACTGATTTTCATGCCTTACATACTCGGTACGTTATTCATACTGACGCCCCTATTTCTCGGGGCCTGCATTTTATGCCCGCAGGTGCAGGTAGACAAGCTGATGGTCCCCCCTCTTTAGGATCCTTGATCAACGAGAGTTGGTGTGCTCCACTTGATCTGGAGTTGTTATTAGTTTTGGTATGCTATTTTTGTATGTAGATATGGGTATGATGGGGCTCAGTCCCATCCTTGTACAGTTGTATATCTTAATAGAGGTCTGTAGATAATTATTTACAGTTGGATAGTATGTGGCCTTGTCGGCTTCCACTTTTGGATATATAGTTGTCCATAGCAGCCTTGTCGGCTCGCCCTACCGTATTCCACATGTATATGTATATATGTCTTTTGGACAGGTTTCCCTCACGTATGTTATTCTTGTAATTCAGCAGGTTATTGACAGGTGTTATTTATGTTTATATCTTAGACGCATGCTTAAGAGTGTTCGACAGGTAGGACTCAGGCACCCGTCGCGGCCCATCAGTTTGGTTCGTGACAAGTATTGAGTTGCAAAGGTCGTGATTCCTATTGAGGCAAGTGTTAAATTGTGAAATATCATTCAATTGAGTTATTCTTTAGGTTGTTATTATTAAGACATTGTGTATATTGTGGTTGAGTCATGGGCTCCTTATTGTGAAATTCTATTATTGTTTGGTTTCTCTCGCAAGTTGTGATATTGCGCACTTGAGGTACGAATTGTGATACGTTGCGATTTTGATATGCATGCGGTGGTATAAGGTCTGGGTGTTGAAACACATGCGGTGAGATAAGGTGGGCATGATACGCGTGGCTAGTAGGGGGACTACTAAAAGTCGTGCGGTGTGATAAGGTGTGCTAAAACGCGGGATGCTATTTAGGGAAAATGATTTTCAAAACTAAATGTGAAGGCTCCCGCGGTGATATAAGGAAAGACTGTGAGTTACTTTTGTGATTTGGGACTACATGGTCGTACCTCGGTAGTGGCCCCTGTTGATCTTTCTCTATTTGTTGTACTTTTCTTGGTTGTTTGTTTCCTTAACATGCCAAATCTATGTTTCCTTCCGTGTTGTATTATCTGCCTTGATTATGTGTAGTTAATTTTTGCTAAATTCCTTATTTGTTTCATTTACATTGTTATTACCATTGTATCATTATATATTTTCCCTTGTTTCTTATTATCATTCTAGTAGGGCCTTGACCTGATCTCATCACTAACCTACCGAGGTTAGGCTTGGCACTTATTGGGTACCGTTGTGGTGTACTCATACTACGCTTATGCACATCCTTTTGTACAGATCCAGGTAAATTTTATTACTCCCGGCACTAGTGAGCTGAGTCTGCATGTGGAGACTTCAAGGTACAGTTGCCCGCGTCCGCAGGCCTCGGAGTCCCCTTCTATCCTTTTTTTTTTATTTTCCTTCTTTACTATACATACTTGTATAGGAATGGTTTTAGTATTGTCATAGAGCTTGTGACTTGTATTACGCCAGATTTTGGGCTATTGTATATACATTGAGCTGTAGAGATCTCCTTTTTTATAAATATGTTGTTGAGTTTTTGAGATTTTAGATTATTGTTTTCATTCACTCCGTATGTTTGTTAGGCTTACCTAGTCTTAGAGACTAGGTATCATCACGACATACTACAGAGGAAAATTGGGGTCATGACAAGTTGGTATCAGAGCTCTAGGTTCATAGGTGTTATGAGTCACAAGCAGGTTTAGTATAGTCTCGCGGATCGGTACGGAGACGTCTGTACTTATCTTCGGGAGGCGATGGAACTGTTAGGAAAAGCTTCACTTCTTTGATTCTTTATCGTGCAAAATTATTTACATCGGGATTCTAAATTTATGTCTTTTTATTCTCTCAAAGATGGTGAGGACACGTACAACTGGATCGGATGACCAGATACCCGCGCCCCCTGGTAGAGTTGTGAGAGGTCGGGGCCGGGGTAGAGGCCGAGGACGTCCACGTGGTGCAGCCAGAGCACTTGCACAAGCTGCTACAGAGGAGCCACCAGTAGCTCCAGTTGGAGAGTAGGCACCTGAGGCGCCTATTACTGCCCCAGCACTTCAGGAGACCCTCGTCCAGTTTCTGAGCATGTTTGGGCCTCTGGATTTATTTTTCTTTCTATTTTTAGTTATATAATTTTTTCCTTTTTTAGGTGGACAAGTTGTACTTCTATACGCTCGTATTCATACATATACTAATACACTTATTCATGATAACTTCAACTCTTTAAAAGTTTCTTTTAGATAAAAGACAGGGGACAATTTAATTCTTAATCTCTAATTGTAACATCACTGCTTTACTCCAAAGGAGCTCTATTCTCCAAAAGATTCATAGGATCACTCTGTGATGAACTTGCTTTCACCATAATGCAATTATTATGCTATTACATGACATGAAGCAATAATTATGTTAGAAACAGTCTACTCATTTGCTTGTAATTGAGGTGTTTCCATGTCTTCTATCCATAGTCCCTTTCATTTGCTTAAAAGTTTACTGTACATATAATAGTTTAAGAACTTGAGGTTAGAAAGAGGTTTGGATATTCACTATTCTAGGAAAGTTCTACTATTCTGGGACATACTGTGACCAAATAACATCATAAAATTGGACAAAATATGTAATTGAAAATGGGTAAGTTAAGTTCCTAGGTCGTAATTACAAAGAAAAGACCTCAACAGTAAACAACTAGAACAGAATGCTTATAGCTTTTCATTCTTTGCACTAAGTTATTAATTACAACTATGAGAGTATGATTGACGAACTACCTATAAGTCAAAAAATCTCTACTTCCGAAAGTTTATTAGATGGATTTTAAGGATTAGATAGCATCATTTTGACCAAGAAAGAAAATTTAGAAAGGCAAGCAATTTGCTGAGAAGAATAACCCCAATGTCTAATAGACGTGAAGGCAAACAGTTACCCGTTAGACTAAAGCATAGACATGAACGAATCACACAATTTTAAGTGAAAGCAGCACAAGCATAATCGGACAGAAGTAAAAGAATATGTTTATAAAACATATTACCAGAGAAAGAAAAAATGAGCAGCGAAATGATTTTTCTGAATAACTAAGACAGCGAACAGCGAAGATCGAACATCGATAGCAAACATCGAACAAAGAAAATCTCATGGTTTCAAACAGAAAATCAAAACCTAACAAATAAATCCCCCAATTTTGCAAACTAGAAATCACAAATATATCATGTAATACAAACAAAGCAGAAGCAAAATAATAGGTTTATCAGAACTATTACCAGATAAAGAAAACATAAGGGGAAAAAGAAAGAGAAAATTGAATAATTATACAAACATCAAACAGGGGAAAAATTGATAGCCTACCTCGGAGATTGCTCGTATGTTAGTCGAAACTGGTCGTCATTCACCGGCAGTTGTCGTCCTTCGCCGGAGCTGACCGACAGAGTTCGTCGATGGTGAGGTTGATGTGTTTTAGGTTGAGGCTGAGAGAGACGATGTCTTCAAGGTTTAGCCTACCTCGGAGATTGCTCGTATGTTAGCCAAAACTTGTCGTCATTCACCGGCAGTTGTCATCCTTCGCCGGAGCTGGCCGACAGAGTTCGTCGATGGTGATGTGTTCTAGGTTGAGTTTGAGAGAGACGGTCTTCAAGGTTTTGAGAGTTTAGAGAGAGTGACAGAACATTTCTATATTAAAGAGTTATTAAAATATTAGTGGGGTCATTTATTTTATTTTTTTAATAAATATGTAGGAGGGAAAGTAAGGAGGGAAAAGTAAACCTTTCCAATATACTTTTATTTTATCAAACCGTTCCCACAGGTAACTCTATCGTATCGTCTTTACAAACCGTCTCCATATATTTACTTTTGGTAACGGTTATTATACTATTGGAACAGTTATTCTTCAGAAGTGTCCCAAAAGCCTTTTGACTCTATTGGGACGGTTAAAACCGGTCCAATATATGATATATTGTAACAGTTACAAAACTGTTGCACAATAACTGTTCCAATAAAATCATTTTCTAGTAGTGAGGGTTGATCCCACTTGATCCTTCCATATCTCAGGCCGGGGGAGGAGCACAGACTCCCGTTGCTTGTACTCCAGAGCAGCGGGTCCAGGTTGAACAGGTCCCAGAGGTTATACCAGCACAGTCGGTCACCCCAGTTCTGCCTGAGGTTTGGCATCAGAGGATGCCCAGGGTTTTCTTAAGGAGTGCTACTGTATCCTCCGTACTATGGGTATTGTGGAGTCTAGTGGGGTTGCTTTCACTATGTTCTAGCTTAAGGGAGCAGCTTTATCAATGGTGGTGAGCATATAAGTTGGGTAGTCCGGCCGAGGTGGTTGTACTCACCTGGGATCAGTTCTCATATACGTTCTTGAGGGAGTTTGTTTCCCATAGTCTCAGGGATGAATGGCACGCAGAGTTTGAGCAGTTGCGCCAGGGTTCTATAACCGTATTGAAGTATGCAGTCTAGTTTAGTGATTTGTCAAGCCATGCACCAGTCTTGGTTGCTACTGTCAGAGAGCGAGTTCGTCAATTTATCAAGGGGCTCAACCCCGGTATAAGATTCAGCATGGCCCGAGAGCTAGAGATGGACATCACATACCAGTAGGTAGTGAAGATCGCTAGTAGATTGGAGGGTATGTGGGCCTAGGAGAGAGAGGAGAGGGAGGCTAAGAGGCCTTGAGATTCTGGCACATACAATGGTGCCCGTGCCTCAGTTGCAGCCCATCATGGTAGGGGCTATATGAGCCGCCCTATTCATTCAGCCTTCCAGCTTTCATCGGTATTCCGGCCACTCCTAGGCCCCAGGTTCCCCATTATGCACCGTCATTGTCTAGTGCGCCTCCTGCACGGGGTGCTTACAGTGGTCAATCCAGTCGATCAGTCCCGAGCCAGTCACAATAGCCACGTCCTCCTACAGATTATTTTGAGTGTGGTGACACTCGTCACATGGTGAGGGATTGCCCCAGACTCGGGAGGGGTGCACCTCCACCGACTACTCAGGCTCTAAGTATTCCACCGGGTCCTCAAGCCATGGTTACCGCACCAGTTACCACTCCACCTGCATAGCCATCTAGAGGTGGAGGTCGGGTAGGTAGAGGTCGCCCTAGAAGGGGAGACCAGGGAAGATATTATGCACTTCCTGCTAGGACGGAGGCAGTTGCATCCGACTCAGTTACCATAGGTATTGTTCCAGTTTGTCATAGAGATGTGTCGGTCTTATTTAACCCAGTATACATTGATTCCTATGTATCATCTTACTTTGCTCCATATTTGGGTGTATCATGTGATTCTTTAAGTTCTCATGTTTATGGGTCCACAACTGTGGGAGATTCCTTTGTTGTTGACCGTGTGTATCAGTCGTGTTTAGTTGTTCTTAGTTGTTTTGAGACCTGAGCCGATCTATTGTTGTTCAGTATGGTAGATTTTGATGTTATTCTGGGCATGGACTGGTTGTCGCCCTATCATGTTATTCTTCATTGTCATGCCAAGACTGTCACGCTGGCTATGCCAGGTTTACCAAAGCTAGAGTGGAGAGGTACTTAAGATTATGTTCCTAGTAGGGTTATCTCATCTCTAAAGGCTCAGCGAATGGTTGAGAAGGGATGTGATGCGTATCTAGCATATGTAAGAGATGTCAGTGTTGATACCCCTACCGTTGAGTCAGTTCCGGTAGTAAGGGATTATCTGGATATATTCCGGGTAGATCTTCTAGGCATGCCGCCCGATAGGGATATCAATTTTGGTATTGATTTGCTACTGTGCACTCAGCCTATTTCTATTCCACCATATTGTATAGCCCCACCACAATTGAAGGGGTTAAAGGAACAATTGGAGGAGTTGCTTGATAAGGGTTTCATTCGGCCCTGTCTATCACCTTGGGGTGCTCCGGTCTTGTTTGTAAAGAAGAAGGATGGTTCTATGTGCATTTGTATTGATTATCGCTAGTTGAACAAGGTTATAGTCAAGAAAATATATCCATTGCCATGCATTGGTGACCTATTTGATCAGCTACAAGGTACCAGAGTATTCTCCAAGATTGACTTGCATTAAAGCTATCATCAGTTGAAGATTCGGGAGCCAAATATCACGAAGACTGCCTTCAGGACTAGGTATGGTCATTACGCGTTCCTTGTGATGTCTTTTGGATTGACTAACGCCCCAGCAGCATTCATGCACTTGATGAACAGTGTATTCCGACCCTATTTTGATTCATTCGTTATTATGTTTAATGATGACATTCTGATGTACTCCCGGAGCCGGGAGGATCACGAGTAGCACCTGAGCACCGTGCTTCAGGCCTTGAGAGAAAAGCAGTTGTATGCAAAATTTTCAAACTATGAATTCTAGCTTAATTCAATGGCCTTTTTGGGTCATGTAGTTTCGAGTGAGGGGATCAAGGTAGATTCGAAGATGATTGAAGCAGTGCAGAGTTGGCCCAAATCATTTTCAGCTACTGAGATCCGAAGTTTTCTTGGTTTGGCAGGGTATTACCGTCGACTCGTAGAGGGTTTCTCATCTATTGATGCACCTATGACCAGATTGACCCAAAAGGGTGCTCCATTCAGGTGGAATGAGGAGTGTGAGGAGAGCTTTCAAAAGCTCAAGACAGCTTTGACTACAGCCCCAATGTTGGTATTGCCTTCAGGTTCGGGGTCTTATACTATGTACTATGATGCATCGCGTATTGGACTCGGTGCGGTGTTGATGCAAGACTGTATGGTGATTGCCTACGCGTCTAGACAACTGAAGGTGCATGAGAAGAACTATTATGTCCACGACCTTGAGTTAGCAGCTATTGTTCATGCCCTAAAGATTTGGCGGCACTATTTGTACGGTGTCCCTTATGAGGTCTATACTGATCACCAGAGTCTACATCATCTGTTCAAATAGAAGTATCTTAACTTGCGGCAGTAGAGGTGGTTAGAGTTGTTTAAGGACTATGATATCACCATTCTATATCATCTCGGGAAGGCCAATGTGGTGGCCGATGCCTTAAGTTGCAAGGCAGAGAGCTTGGGTAGTTTAGCATATCTACCGGTAGCAGAGAAGCCATTAGCCTTGGATGTTCAGGCCTTGGCCAACCAATTTGTTAGATTGGATATTTCGGAGGGGAGTCAAGTTTTGGCTTGTGTGGTTTCGATCTTCTCTTTATGATCGTATCATAGAGCGTCAGTATGATGACCACTATCTCGGTCTTCTCTTTATGATCTTATCAAGGACACGGTTCAGCACGGCGATGCCAAGGACGTCACTATTGGGGATGACGGTGTGTTACGGATGTAGGGCAGGATATGTGTGCCCAATGTGGATGGTTTGCCTGAGTTGATTCTCTAGAAGGCTTACAGTTCATGGTACTCTATTCATCTGGGTGCCGTGAAGATGTATCAGGACTTGAGGCAGCACTATTGGTGGAGGAGAATGAAGAAGGACATAGTGGAGTATGTAGCTTAGTGCCTAAATTGTCAGTAGGTGAAGTGTGAGCATCAGCGGCCAGGTGGATTGCTTCAAAGGGTAGAGATTCTAGAGTGGAAATGGGAGCGGATTACTATGGATTTTGTTGTTAGTCTCCCACAGACTCGGAGGAAGTTCGAGGCAGTATGGGTAATTATGGATAGATTTACCAAGGCAGCTCGTTTCATTCCAGTGGTGACTACTTATTCTTCAGAGTAGCTGGCTCAGGTCTATATTCGCGAGATTGTTAGGCTTCATGGTTTGCCAGTATCCAGCATCTCTGACCAGGGTACGAAGTTTACATCACGGTTTTTGAGAGCCGTATAGCATGAGTTAGGCACACGGGTGGAGTTGAGTATAACATTTCACCCTCAGACGGATGGACAGTCCGAGCGCACTATTCAAATATTGGAGGATATTCTTTGTACGTGTGTGATGGAGTTTGGGGTTTCTTGGGATCAGTTCTTGCCGCTTGTGGAGTTTGACTACAACAACAGCTACTAGTCGAGCATTCAGATGGCTCTGTATGAGGCCTTGTATGGTAGACGGTGTCGGTCTCCGGTGGGTTGGTTGAGCAGGGTGAGGCTAGGTTATTGGGTATAGACTTGGTTCAGGATGCTTTGGAGACGGTTAAATTGATTCAAGATCGGCTTCGTACAGCCCAATCTAGGCAGAAAAGTTATGCGGATCGAAAAGTTCGCGACATTGCATTCATATTTGGGGAGCGGGTCTTGCTCCGAGTTTTGCCCATGAAGGGTGTTATGAGGTTCGAGAAGAAGGGCAAGCATATCCCTAGGTATACCGAATGTTTTGAGATTCTTGAGAGGATTTGAGAAGTGGCTTACAAACTTGCACTACCACCCAGTCTAGCTACAGTTCATCCAGTATTCCATGTTTCTATGCTTCGGAACTATCACAGCGATCTGTCTCATGTGTTGGATTTCAGATCAGTCCAGTTGGACAAGGATTTGTCCTATGTTGAGGAACCGGTGGCCATTTTGGACAGGCAGGTTCGAACGTTGAGGTCGAATAACATTGCTTCAGTGAAGGTTCGGTGGAGAGGTCAACCAGTCAAGGAGGCTACTTGGGAGGCCTAGTATGATATGCGTAGCCGTTATCCTCATCTTTTCGCCACTTCAGGTATGTCTCTATACTCGTTTGAGGACGAACGTTTGTTTTAAATAGAGGAGGATGTAATGACCCGGTTGATTGTTGAGTATTTTAGCCTTGATCCCCTAATTTATGCTTCCTCTATGTTACATTGTGATTTTATGACTTGCCTAGGTGTTTGGTTTTGGTTTCGGGTAAGTTTTCGGAGTGAAATGGGATACATAGTCCCTAAGTTGGAGGTTTAGGTTGTAAAAGTTGACCGTAGTTTGACTTGTGTGAAGATGACTCCAGAATGGAGTTTTGACAATTCCAATAGCTCCATATGGTGATTCTGGTCATAGGAGCATGTTCGGACGTTGATTTGGAAGTCTGTAGGTCGTGTCTACGCGAATTGGCGAAAGTTGAAAAATGGAATATTTTGGAAAGTTTGACCGAAGTTGACTTTATTGATATCAGGGTCAGATCTCGATTCAGGAAATTGTAATAGGTCTGTAATGTCATTTATGACTTGTGTGTGAAATTTGGAGTCAATCGGAGTTGTTTTGGTATGAATCGGCATTGGTTTCGGAATTTGGAAGGTCATAGTTCATAGGTTGTGAGTTACTTTTGTGATTTGGGACTATGAGGAGGTACCTCAGTAGTGGCCCTTGTTGATCTTTCTCTATTTGGTTTACTTTTCTTGGTTGTTTGTTTCCTTAACATGTCAAATCCTTGTTTCCTTCCGTGTTGTATTATCTGCCTTGATTCTGTGTAGTTAATTTTTTGTAAATTCCTTATTTGTTTCATTTCCATTGTTATTACCATTGTATCATTATATCTTTCGCCTTGTTTCTTATTATTATTCAGTAGGCCTTGACCTGACCTCGTCACTACCCTACTGAGGTTAGGCTTGGCACTTACTGGGTACCGTTGTGGTGTACTCATACTACGATTCTGCATATTGTTTTGTCCAGATCCAAGTACATCTTATCAATCCCAGCAGTAGTGAGTTGAGTTTGCATTTGGAGACTTCAAGGTACATCTGCCCGCGTCCGCAGGCCTCAGAGTCCCCTTCTATCCCCTTTTATATTTTCCTTCTTTACTAGACATAGTTGTATAGGAATGGTTTTGGTATTGTCATAGAGCTTGTGACTTGTATTATGCCGGTTTTTGGGCTATTGTATATACTTCGAGCTGTAGAGATTTCTCTTTTTTATATATATGTTGTAGAGTTTTTGAGATTTTAGATTATTGTTTTCATTCACTCCGCATATTTGTTAGGCTTACCTAGTCTTAGAGACTAGGTGCCATCACAATATCCTACGGAGGGAAATGTGGGTCGTGACAAGTTGGTATCAAAGCTCTAGGTTCATAGGTGTTATGAGTCACAAGCAGGTTTAGTAGAGTCTCGCGGATCGGTACGGAGACGTCTGTACTTCTCTTCGGGAGGCTATGGAACTGTTAGGAAAAGCTTCACTTCTTTGATTCCTTATCATGCGAAATTGTTGACTTCGGGATTCTAAATATATGTCTTTCTATTCTCTCACAGATGGTGAGGGCACATACAGCTGGATCGGATGACCAGACACCCGCGCCCCCTGCTAGAGTAGTGAGAGGTCGAGACCGGGGTAGATGATGACATCCAAATCCACTACTAAAAAGTAAATGGACACGGTCGCATGCAATATAATTTACCCAACTATGAGTCGGGGTCGAATCCCACAGAGAACAATATGTAGGCGATTAGGAATGTAGGAGAATTATCACTTATTATGCAATGCCAAACACTTAGAATGGTTGTTGAGAAAATATTATAGCTAAATGTGAAAATGTAAACTAACCTAGAAAGTAAGTAAAATGACAATTGGCTACAAGCATGGATGCATCGGGAATTACACTCAAGTAACGATCCAATATATTTTACAATTTTATAAATATGAGCGAGTTTATGTTAATCAGCCTCGGATAATTATTCTATATTAGCTTCTCTCGAAGATTAACAATACTTTCTAATTGAATTAACACTAAAACAATTAAGAGATTAAGCACACCCGAATGTGGCTACAAGTAGTTCATTCCTATCCCTTGGTAGAATCTATAAAGTGAGGGTTAACGCCTCAAGTTCTTGTTAGTTAATCTTTCCTAACCCCGAATTATTTTTCCCAAAATTAATCCGGAGTGAATGGGCGAGTCCTAGGGTTAGTTAATCCCTTTGGAAACATTCAAGAACAAGAATAATTAAAGAAACAATAACTCACTTCATAATAAATAAAAATCATTCAATACATAAGCACAACAAGGTATTTAATCCACACTTTAAATATAAATATTCCAATAAACAAGATTCAAGTGTTGGAAAAAATACTACACACTTAAATATTCAATACAAAGCAAGGAAATGAAGAAATGAGCATAAATGAGTAAGTAATTCTCAACCAAAAGCATCAAATCTTCAAGCCCCAAGTGTGTGTGCAAGAATCCTAGCTCCAAACCTTGTCTTCTCTAGTCTAGGAACTGAAAAATAAGCCAAAATATATGCCAAAAGATCCTTTACAAATGAGCTAGGTCGTGTATTAAATGGTTTGGGGTCAAAATCGTGATATTCCAGAACTGCCCAGAATTCTGCCAAGATTTGTGAATCGCGATCGCGAAAAGAGGATTGTGATCGTGAAGAGTAATTCTATAAAGCATTGCGATTGCAGACTACATCACGCGTTCGCGTAGAGCATTTTAGAGCAGTTGATCAGCTTCTTCATCGCATTCGCAGAACTAGCCCTGCGTTCGCGATGTATTGTTTCCTCCAGTATCGCATTCGCGATTATACCTTCGCGTTCGCGAAGGTTGCCTTCCTCCTTCTTTGCATTCGCATACAGAACTTCGCGTTCGCGAAGGTTTGTTGTCCTGATGCTCCGCGTTCACGTCTAACTCTTCGCGTTTGTGAAGGATAATTCACTGGGCAATATTTGGTTTGCATTTTAGCTTCTTTTGACTTGTTTTCACATGGTTTCTTCACCACCACTCCTAAATCACTTGATACCTGAAATATGCCAATAAGCCTAAATAAATACCTTAATTTCTCAACAAAATCATACAAAAGCCTAAGTATCAAGAGGAGATAAGTGGGTAAAATACCAACTTATAAAACCCCCAAACTTAAACTATTTCTTGTCCTCAAGCAATTCAAAAACTAAGAACATCCTTCAATAAAATCATCAATTAAGCTCAATGGCATACCAAACATCATTTCAAGTCAAAAATGTTCAAATTAAACACAATCTAGTGACTTTGGTTCGTACTAATAATTAGGCTCAAGCATGTGGATCTTAACCAAATAACTCCCTCATTTAATTACTACTTCAAGAAATGCAAAGGAATTTCAAAATGATCAAGTGACAACAAAAAGCCACAAGAAGTGACTCAAAAGTACTAGTCTACTATATACGCTCAATTTACTCATTTCGGGATACATCAATATCACCAATCCATCCTAATTCATGTGCCCTTACAAGAAAACAAAAATCCTAAAATCACCATATTTACAAAAACAACACAAGGGATAAATGCACAAAGACACTCACTCTTAACAAAGAATTTCAAGTATTACAAAATATCATGCCATAAGCTTGCCCTTATTTTAATTCACCACCTATTCAAGAACATTCGGTTGGAGATCCCATAAGGACGTTTTACGCTTGTAATCTAGGTTTAGGGAAGGATCGGATAAGCATTTGAGATACCAATGATTACACCCTCCTTGAACACTACTCACATTTGTCTTTCTTATTGCACTTGCTTCTTTTTAAACCACATAGCCCTTATTGGCATCTAGTCACCAGCATAGAACCTCCTTACGGTACCTCTCTAATTTTCTCAAGACTCCATATTTATATATATACATTTTTTTCTTTTTTTTTCTTTTTTTTTTTAAGTTGTCTTTTGGAGCTTGAGTAACTTCATATGAACAACTTTGAGGTATATGTCTCTACCCTCAATGTACAACCTTATCGATTTTCCACTTGACACCAATACCCCAACTTAGGTTTTTAGCCTCATTCTCAATATTCAAGGAGGGACGGGTTCAATAGAGGGAATTATTTCACAAAAGGGTAAAGGTTTGTAAAGAGGAGGCCAAAGAAAAGGTTAAAGGCTCAAATAGGGTAAACTAGTGATAATATTTATGTAATGGTAGGCTTGAAAGGCTAGAGAGGCTTTTTCAAAGATTACAAAGAATGCCTAAGGTCATCCCTCCAACCAAACATAATTAACGTTAGCATTGAAAGACCAACCGAGCAAGTTCTAGATGATAGAAATAAACACAAGAATTATTTATAACAAAAACTAACATACATGGCACATGAACTAATCAAGACGGATCAATTTCACTTCTTAACAAGAGCATTTAGAGCAATATCATGCCAACTAGTGGGCAAAGAGTCACCAAATGAGCCAAAAAGTTGTCACAAAAATTATTCTTCCCCATGCAACTTACTATTTTTTCAATTTAAAATCAAAAATCGGAGGGGTATTCTTAATTCACACTTCACATACAAGAGACTAATTTTATTGGTACCAAACAATCCAAAAGTCTTCATTTCAAAAAAAACTAAACAAAACTAATTCCCTTAAGAAAGTCGTCACACCATCCGTCATAGGAAAAAGTCACCCGGTTCAACAAATTAATTCCTTGGAAAAGAACCGCGGTATGAATAAAAACTAAGGAGTTTCATTAATACTACTATAAAAAATGAAAACTACTAAGAAAATGCTAATGCTAACATGCTAGAATTAAACTACAAAATATTACTAATAAACTACAAATGTCAGCCAATCTACACGAGTTCACATACATCCATCATATATGAGCCACCCCCAACCTAAAGTGTTGCATTGTCCTTAATGCAACTAAACAAAATAAGATAAAATTAAAGAGATGCTCCCTAAATGGCATCACTCCGAGCTGGAGGTACCGGGCACTGAGAGCTCCAAGTCATCCTCGTCGCCGTCCTCTGATCCACAAAACATCCTCAAGGTGTTCATCATCTTTGTCAAGAACTTGCTTTTCTTCTTTTCATGTTCTTTTTGCTTTCGCTGCCTCTGCTCAATCTTACCCAATTTGGCTTTAATGGCCTGTTGCTCCTTAGCAAGATCTGACAAAGCTGGACCCTTTCCTTGGCCAGCTGGACTTGCAGATGTGCTCTCTCCGGATGGTCCAGAAGGGAGACCAGCTATAAGCTGGCGGATCTGTGTCTCCATGCCATAGTATTGGCAAAAGATATACCTGAGTGTGAGAGGTCCCTGATCAAGTGGTGCAATAGCAGTACAATGCTTTGTGGCCTCTGTGGCAGAAGCTGGTATCTCAGTGATGGTGCCAAGACACTGGCCAAATAAGGGAGATGCTACATCAATCTTTCTTTTCTTCTGTGCATTCCCTACTCCCTTTCTCAGCAATGGATGAATGAGCTTCTCTAGGTTCTTTTCCTTCTCTGTAGGCCTCTTCTCCATTGCGGCCTCATAGTATAAATGAGTGATCAGGGATGGGAAGAATAAACTCTTAGTCCTCTCTGCTACAACCTCTGCTATCTCATCAATAATAAGTTGTCCCACATTCACTGGTGTGCCCTCTATGATTGTGCAAATCACTCTTGCCTTCTCAAGTGTCACCTCGGTCTCATTACGTGAAGGCATGACTCAAGCACAAATAATGGAGAGATAAGTTTTGGCCTCGGCAGTGAATTCAGAAGACTCGATCCTTGAGTGATTTCTTATCCAGTTCGGCATCTTTCCACCGTGCAAATGGTCTACAAACCACTGTGTGCCCATGTCTTTAGCTCTATCCCTGTACACCTTGTTGTCGGCATTGGGAAGATTGTAATATGCATTTATCATCTCTGGATCAAAGCGGATTTGTTTGCCCCTGACAGTAACAACCAAATCATTCTTGAAGTCGGTCTCTACAACATTTGCATAAAATTCTCTTATCACTTCATGATTGGCTGTTCTTGGCTCTTCCGCAAAGCAAATCCATCCACTCGATATTAATCTTCCATGGAACTCGGGCCATCGACCTTCAAGGTCGGTCAAGAGAATTCCTCTTTCTTTAATCATACTTCTACACAGTTGTTTGTCGTAGTGGTGGGAATATTTCAATGATGAGAATATGTCACGATCAAAGTACTCCTCTTCGGCAACTTATTCGATATATTCTTGAACATTTTTATTTGGTTCCGAATCCATTTTAGAGGTCAAAGTACCTACAAAGTAGACCAACAATGTTAAAAGCTTATATAGACACTCAAAACAATGTATTAGGAAGTATTTAGGCCAAAGAAATGGGCGAAAAAGTTCCAGGGCAGAGCTGTGCAAAGCTACTGTTTTGCTGCCTGGGTTTCAATGAATCGCGATCGCGGAACTGGTCACGCGATCGCGAAGAACATTTTAGTTTTCAGCTGCAATTAAGCTACGCGATCACTGTGTGCAATTTTTGCTCTCAGCAGAATTAGACCTACGCGATCGCGGAATTAAGCATCACGATCGCGAGGGTCTTCTTCCTCGCCCAGTGACAGTTCATTTGGGCATTCCATCAAATAGGTTGTGTGCCCCCATTTCCTCAGCAAGTTCACACCATCAACCCATAGATATTTACCCCGAAATTTGATAGAACATCACTCAAACTCTCAACCAATCACTCACAACAAGCAAGCACACAACATTTTAATTTGACAAGGAAAATAAAATGCAATCCCTAAAATCTTGAAAATAGGGCTGCCCTTCTACTACTTCACAATAAGAATTGGAAAAAGTGAGAGTTAAGGGAGAAATCCACTTACCTTGAGGATGATAGATGAGTGAGGCAATGGACTTGAAACAAAAGGAAAATTGGAGATGGTTTCAGGGGTTAGGGGAGCAGGAGGGTGCTGTATCTTTGTTTGGGTGAAAGTGGGCATCTTTAGTTATTTCCAGTGTTTTAAAATTTAGAACTTACCTGTTAATCGCGATCGCATGAAACCTCTTGCGTTCGCATAAAACAAATTACCAAAAGAACGCGATCGCGTCTCTATTTCTGCGATCGCGTGGGATAGAAAATATTTATTTTTTATTTTTTTTCTGCGAACACGTGGCTTTTCATGCGATCGCGATTATCTGCAGTTCTCTGCAATTTTTCTGCAGCTACTGGTTTGGACTGCCCGGATGCAACCTGCCCAAAACAACTCCAAAAAATGTGAAACTTGGCAGATTAGTCAAAAATAATATACTAAGCTATTCTAAAAGAGAAAATTTGAAAAATGATCGAAAATTTTAAAAACGATGGGTTGCCTCCCACCAAGCGCCACATTTAAAGTCGTGGCACGACGCAAGTTAACTTTACCACTTTTCTCACCACTTGGATGATATGAATTGGGTACCTAACTTGGCATCAAGCTTGTGACCACGAGCAATGGGGGTGGTAAGTAATTGATCAAGCCAAACTTTAATTTCTTCATTTTGCGTTTCTTGGCTTTCATGTGAGAAATGTCATTTTACCTCTTTGAATATGCAAATTGCAAAATGTATGGCTCTTGATTTTTTTCTTTGCACTTCTATATGGATTTGCACGGCTCAATAACCATATCACCATGCAATTCCAAGGTTGAAAAATGATTGGAGTGCAACCTCAAGCCTTCAAATTGAAAATCTTCCCGAATTTTGACATTCTCTTTTTCCCCCGAACTAGAGTCAACTTCAACCATATTTTCACTTACACCGGTTGACTCTAATTCCATATTTTTCTTGGCATCATTAACACTTATGGAGTCAGTTGGTGGATGTTCAATACTTAATTCTTCAACATAAAGCTCACTTTCTTCCTCGGAGTTGGACTCTTCTTGATCTCTTTCCACACTTTCAAATTGATGGGC
Source organism: Nicotiana tomentosiformis (assembly GCF_000390325.3). Classification (NCBI taxonomy): domain Eukaryota; kingdom Viridiplantae; phylum Streptophyta; class Magnoliopsida; order Solanales; family Solanaceae; genus Nicotiana; species Nicotiana tomentosiformis. The sequence goes on from NC_090821.1 coordinate 36,638,611, forward strand.
ATAATGAACCTCAATCAATTATTCCATTTGCTTTTCCAAGGTGTGGATGTCATCATCATTTTGATTCAAGCCTTGTTTCAAGTCCTCGAGTGTCAAGTGGTGCTTCTCCTCATTTTCAAGAATGGCCTCCATCATGAGCATCATTTTCTCATTTTGAGCATTTGAGAGTTCTTCTTGGTTTTGACCAAGTGCCAAGGAAGGATTTTCAGCTTCCACATCTAAGGAGGGTTCTTGGATTTCATTCACTTCCGAGGCTTTTTGGGCCTCTAAAGCTTCAAGTATTTCTCCCATTTGTGAGTGCATCCGTTCAAGCGCCAAATCATTTTGGAGACTATTTTCCAAAAGCTCCTCCAAAGTACCTTGCTCTTTGTTTCCTCCTTCAAGTAGGCATTCTAACATGAGCTTGAACTCTCTATTTTGACCATGCTAAATTTTTCCACTTCCATGTCCCTATACTTGTCATTACAAAAAGTAGAATCATCATAGCGGGGCCTTGGGGAAGGGAAGGACATATATGCACAATTATCCCAATGACCATTTTGACGACCATACTTATCACAAATACTCCACTCATTGGTTTGAGATTGTACGCACAATCCATCCCCGGGAGAATTTAAACAATTTTGCCACGAGTGTGGTCCTCCACAATATGGACAAGGGTCATCAAAGTATGAACAAATAAAATCCGGCCAATTTTCATTATATGATGCCTTTTTTGAAAAAAAACTAAGAAAGTAAACAAGAAAACAAATAGGAAGATAAACAAGGATAAGAAAATAATTACACAAATATTCACAAGTTTGGATCAAAGCACTTACGCTTACTTCTCAAACAACCTAATTTACGCCAAATTGCTCCCCGGCAACGGCGCCAATTTTGATGACGTTCAAATCCAATACTAAAAAGTAAATGGACACGGTCGCATGCAATATAATTTACCCAACTATGAGTCAGGGTCGAATCCCACAGAGAACAATATATAGGCGATTAGGAATGTAGGAGAATTATCACTTATTATGCAATGCCAAACACTTAGAATGGTGGTTGAGAAAATATTATAGCTAAATGTGAAAATGTAAACTAACATAGAAAGTAAGTAAAATGATCATTGGCTACAAGCATGGATGCATCGGGAATTACACTCAAGTAATGATCCAATATATTTCACAATTTTATAAATATGAGCGAGTTTATATTAATCAGCCTCGGATAATTATTCTATATTAGCTTCTCTCGAAGACTAACAAGACTTCCTAATTGAATTATCCCTAAAATAATTAAGAGATTAAGCACACCCGAATATGGCTACAAGTAGTTCACTCCTATCCCTAGGTAGAATCTATAAAGTGAGGGTTAACACCTCAAGTTCTTGTTAATTAATCTTTCCCAACCCCGAATTATTTTTCCAAAAATTTATCCGAAGTGAATGGGCGAGTCCTAGGGTTAGTTAATCCCTTTGGAAACATTCAAGAACAAGAATAATTAAAGAAATAATAACTCACTTCATAATAAATAAAAATCGTTCAATACATAAGCACAACAAGGTATTTAATCCATACTTTAAATATGAATATTACCATAAACAAGATTCAAGTGTTGGAAAAAATACTTTACACACTTAAATATTTAATACAAAGCAAGGAAATGAAGAAATGAGCATAAATGAGTAAGAAATTCTCAACCAAAAGCATCAAATCTTCAAGCCCCAAGTGTGTGTGCAAGAACCCTAGCTCCAAACCTTGTCTTCTCTAGTCTAGGAACTGAAAAATAAGCCAAAAGATCTGCCAAAAGATCCTTTACAAATGAGCTAGGTCGTGTATTAAATGGTTTGGGGTCAAAATCGTGAAATTCCAAAACTGCCAAGATTTGTGAATCGTGATCGCGAAAAGAGGATTGCGATCGCGAAGAGTAATTCTATAAAGCATTGCAATCGCAGACTACATCACGCGTTCGCGTAGAGCATTTCAGAGCAGTTGACCAGCTTCTTCATCGCGTTCACAGAACTAGCCCTGCGTTCGCGATGTATTATTTCCTCCAGTATCGTGTTCGCGATTATACCTTCGCGTTTGCAAAGGTTGCCTTTCTCCTTCTTTGCGTTAGCGTACAGAACTTCGCGTTCGCGAAGGTTTGTTGTCCTGATGCTCCGCGTTCGCGTCTAACCCTTTTCGCGTTCGCGAAGGGTAATTCACTGGGCAGTATTTTGTTTGCATTTTAATTCTTTTTGACTTGTTTTCACATGGTTTCTTCACCACCACTCCTAAATCACTTGATACCTAAAATATGCCAATAAGCCTCAATAAATGCCTTAATTTCTCAACAAAATCATACAAAAGCCTAAGTATCAAGAGGAGATAAGTGGGTAAAATACCAACTTATCAATAGATCCCGAGGACGTCCACGTGGTGCAGCTAGACCACCTGCACGAGCTGCTACAGAGGAGTCACCAGTAGCTCCAGTTGGAGAGTAGGCACATGAGACGCCTGTTACTAACCCAGTACTTCATGAGACCCTCGCCCAATTTCTGAGCATGTTTGGCGCTTTGGCTTAGGAAGTGTTGATCCCACTTGCTTCTGCCACATCTCAGGTCGGGGGAGGAGCACAGACTCCCGCCGCCCGTACCCCAGAGCAACGGGTCCAGGTTGACCAGGTCCCAGAGATCATACTAGCACAGTCGGTTGCCCCAATTCACCCGAGGTTAGGGCAGCAGCTCCTGAGGGGCAGCTGCTTAGGCTCGAGAGGTACAAGAAGTATTACCCTCAGGTTCGTGAAGGTGGGGGTGGATTGCCAACATGGATAGGTGAGGCTGGTTGGAGTAGGTCAGATGAGGGATTGGGCCAACATTTGGGCTGAAATTGATTTGAGAAATAGTCACTTTGTATTTAATTGATCATTTGCAATTGTAGCATTTTGATCTTTTAACCCCTTTGAAATTAACTTAATTAACCTAACTAATTCTAGTTAAATGTGATTTAGAATATAATTATCAAATACACTAGAAATTACCATAATTAACCAATTATTTATTAAAATAATTTATTTCCTAAATTATAGAACTAATTTTGGATTAATTTAAATAATAAATGAGTTAATCAAAAATCAAAATTTCATTTGTTAAATTAATTGTAAAACTTGTGTAACAAAATATAGAGGTTATTTTAATTATTTCAAAATAATTAGGGCGATATATTTTATAAACAATTAATACCGAATTATATATTTAACACTATTAATTCGTATTTTGTTATATTCTTTTAAAATAAGTATTATTGATTAGAAAATATTTTCAATAAATTTATTTTAAATCGTTATGTATAAATAATTTGATTTTAAAAGGGAGGGTCAATGTGGGGGTAGCGGATGATTTGAGGTATTTTGGATTTGTGCTACATTAGTTTATGAAGGATTTAGTGCAATTACAGTGCGTGATTTTGGCAGTAATAGAGTAGAGGTATTGTGGGTTATCGAATGTTATACTCTATTTCTTTGAGCCAAGTGGGGAGTCTCCTATCGATAATTTGATTTCATGGTTATGTGTTATACTATTTTGGCCTGAGGCAATACTTGTGGATAGATTATGACATGCAGAGGTTGGCTTCGAGGTTGACTTGAGTAAGGAAGTTTGTGGATACATGATGTATTACACTTTACTGGTAAATGAAGATCATGGGATGATTTGGGTTTGTGAGTCATGATAGATGTAGTGTGCATGGAGTAGGGATTTAATCGGTTGCGTTAAGGTTGGGTTACTTCTTTAGATGTTGGTGTGCTAATGGAGCACAGATTGTTCGTCTCATTTGGGTGGTGCACTGGGGATTTGAATATGGTGGATGATTCTCGAGAAGGTTCTAATGGGTTCAAGATTCATATGTGGTATTTTCGAATTTGTATATGGCTCAGATCTAAGATTTACATTGGATAGTGCCAGACTTGCGGTATTTCTGTTTCACGCTAGGATCTCTTATGGTGAGCTTTGAGTGTTTAAAAGGGAATGCAATGGCTTATGAGCTTTAGGACAACGTGGTTTCATGCTAGGATCTCTTGTGGTGAGCTTCGGTTAAGTATCGTGGAGTTCTGGCAAGGAGATGTAACAACTTTCGGGTAATTTGGAAGGAACTCAGAGAAAATAAGATAGGTTGGTAGTAGGTTGGACAAGTATGGTAATGGTAAGCCCAGTTATTTTGGTTCTTATGATGTGATAAGGCTTTACGGGTGTTTTATGGCAATTATCTTGTGCTTGGCGCCTTTATGACTTGGTTGGGTTAGAGGAATCTAGTTTTGATGGCTTGGTTATGTGCAAATGAGTTTGGAAGTGTTCTCGATGATTTGTACCATGGCTTGGATGGATATTGTTTTTCTACAGGCATGGGGGGGAGTTTGTTCTGTGTTGTGATTTTCTCCTGAATGGGATCAAGTGGAAGGTTTCTTGCTAATTGAGTATGTATTCTGCTTGTGACTCAAGGTTGTCCATGGGATTCTTGTGCTTTCATATTATGGTATGATAGAGGTGGTGCATCGTGTGGGATTGAGAGGTGCATGTACAAGGTTGTGGTTCGGCTTCGAAGGGAAGGTCATGAGTTCTAGACAGCATGGACGATTATGGATATTTATAGAAGTGTTGGCACTATCTGGTATCACTTGAGAAGGGTGCGCAATTCAGAAGGCGCACTGTGTTTTAACTTACGGGTGCTTGACTAGTATTACGGCAATCGCCTGGTTGGTGGACTGCTGATGTTCAGATATTTGCTATGTGGTACCGAAGAATTTAGGAAGTATTTCTTCTGAGATGGTTGTGCTTGAGAGATGAGTTAGTTAATTGGGTAGTCGAGTCGGGATCAAATATGGAGATATTTGTATTCTTGTGATTTGGAGACTAGGAGTCTCGGAGGTAGACTATTCCTTGATTGTGCACTATGAAGATATGTTCGAAGCTAGACAGCTGATGGTATGTGTTATGGTTAGGTTATTGTAGACTTTTGGAGGGCTATTTATCTATTTGTGGATGACTAGAGTTGATTTGGAGGTCACTGGTAGGCCTAATGCGGATGTGTATTCTACACCGGGTTAGATTTGTTGACTCCGCACTGCTATTGTTGAGGGATGTGACATTTGGTTAGAATTGATCTTATTTGTATCTGATATGTTCCATGTGTTACTCTTCTATTCTGCAATGGGTTGTGATACTGTTGACTATTACACACATGATGCGGTTCTGTTTGGATCTAGTGGTGGAATTCGAGCAAGATGGTTCTTGGGGTGTTGAATGGTTGGTTGCGCCTTGGTTATGGTCTTTCCTATTTTTGGTATATTGTTCTATCCGTTTCTCTATGGTTATGGTCATGCACTTTGCGTATTCGTTGTTGATATGCTTATGATTGTTGATTGTAAGTATCATGGTTTGAGATATTTCATATGGACTGGTGTTTGGATGGGGTCACGCATTGCAGCGGAGTTATGTTGGGTTATGATCCTTTGGGTTGATTTCGTGTGTCTTGGTTCTCCCTGTGTAATGGGTTTAAAGCATTGTGCTCGTGGTGGTGCTTGTTGAGCTTGCGAGGCGGTTCTCTCATTTGATTCACTTTACATTTTGGGTACATTCGAGTTGTTACTTATTAGTGCACGGATTACACGATTTGTGGCTTAGGTAGTATTGGTGTAGCATGTCAGTAGAGCAGCTTGCATTTGATGAGATGAGGTTATCAGACTTGGAATGAGTGCTATCAGATTTGATTTCAGTATATTTGAAAGAATAATATCGGAAGTCAACTTATAATTTGGCAATGGTTCTTATCGGGCAAGAGAGCTCCACGACTTGTTGAACTGATGGGTGGTTATGAGTTTCTGCGTGTTTCTTTCATCATTGGCAGAGTACAAAAGTTTAGAAAAAGGTTTTATTTTAATTTTTGTTACCTGTATCAGATTTGTCATTGAGCAGCTACTGTTGCCAGAAGTTATTGATGTGAGTATCTGAGTTATGTGGTATATCATGTGATTACATCCTGGGTTATGGTTATGTCTTGGTACAGATTGTTTAGACTTATACAGTGTATGGATGCGAGAATCGAGTCTTATAATGAGTCAGATGTTGGAGGTTTGATTTTAAGGTTTATGGGCTAATATTGAAGTAAGAATCTTCAGTTAGGTTGTATTGTCAGGATTATATTGATTGGGGTGACGTGGGATCACCCACGGGTATGAGTATGGTGAATTTACATAGTGATTTGTTGACTTTGGAACGTCTCTTGGCACGTTCGAGGACAAACGTATGTTTAAGTGGGGGAGAATGAAACGACCCGACCGGTCATTTTGAGCATTTCCATTCCGTTCAGTTGTTTGAAGTCATGAGTAGCTTCATCTGATGTATTATGACTTGTGTGAATCGTTAGTTTTGGTTTTCAGGTGATTCGGGATTGATTTGGAAGAATATTTCTCAACTAGGAAGCTTTAAGTTAGAAGAGTTGACCAAGTTTGAATTATGTGTATTTAACCTCGGATCGGAGTTTTGATAGTTCTGTTAGGTCCGGATAATGATTTTGGACTTGGGCGTATGCCCGGATTTGCATTTGGATGTTTCAAGAAGGTTTCAGCATTATTTGGCGAAAGTTGAAAATTTGAAGGTTTGGAATGTTTATAAGTTTGACCGAGAGTTAAATTTGGTGTTATCGGGTTTGGATTGTTGTTCCTGGAGTTAGATAAGGTTTGTTATGTCATTCAAAACTTTTGCGCAAAATTTGAGGTCATTCCGAGTTGATTTGATATGGTTTGGCACGAGTTTTGGAAGTTGAAAGTTCGAAAGTTTATGATATTTGATTTGAGGTGTGATTCGAGGTTTTGATATTGTGATGTGTGGTTTGAGGCATCAAATAGGTCAACATTATGTGTTGGGACTTGTTGGTATATTCGGACGGGGTCCCGAGGGGCCCAGGTGTGCTTCAGATTAATTCAGACAATTTCGGATTAGATTGGCATTGCTGAGATTTTTGATACCTGGTGTGACCGTAGCTGTGGAATATTGGGCGCAGGTGCGGAGACAAAAATGTGGTCACGTTGTCGCAGAAGCGAAATGGGGCTGAGCTTCGGAGCTTCGGAGATGCGGAGAAGAAGGCGCATCTGCAGTTGTGCAGAAGCGATGGTCAGGTGCGCAGAAATGAGAGGAAGCTCAAAAGTGGGGTTTAAGTTCGCACCTGCGTTTCGGAATAAGCGGATCATTGTCCGCAGGTACGAGAGGTCGGCTAGTTAGTGGAGTTCGCAGAAGTGGGATTTGTGTAGCAGAAGCGATGCCGCAGAAGCAGCTATTGTTTCGCAAATGTGAAAAAGCTGGACAGATGTTTATAAATCGAGGTTTTGTTATTTTATTCACATTTCGAGATTTGGAGCTCGGTTTTGAGTGAGTTTAGAGGGGATTTCACCACATGGATTGGGGTAAGTATCTTTGACTCGGTTTTTATTATATTTTATGAATCTATCTTCAATTTTGGCATTTGGATTATGTATTTTAAGAGAGAAATTGGGGGGGGGGGGGGGGGGGTTTCATAAACTTTCCTAAAGTGAATAATTGGGTTTTGAACATCGATTCAGAGTCGGATTTGAGTGCAATTAGTATGGTTTGACTCGTAATTGAATGGGTTGTCGGAATTTGTGAGTTTTGTCAGGTTTCAAGGTGCGGGCCCAAATTATTTGTGATAGCTACGGGCTATGGGTGCGCATATGTGTGGGGTTTGAGCCCATGTACGAGCACCCGGGTATTTATCCATGCTCAGGGTAGTGCCTAGGCTATGATATGCCTAGAATTGACTATTAAGCTTTAAACTATATTGTTTCTCATATTTGTAACATTATTGTGAACTATTTGAGCCATGTTTGAGGTTACGAAGAGGCTAATTCCCTGAATAAACTTGGTAAATGCTAATTTTATGATGAAATTTTCGATTTGAGCTATGATAGCACGTATTGCGCGTTCCTACACTTTAGCATGTTATTATACTAGTCCAGGAGCATGAAATCTGATATTTAATCATATACATGTGTTCTTGTATACTTGCTTCTGTGCGATATAATTTGGACTGGATGCTTGTGACCACACCGGGCGGATTGTGTTGTTATGCCTGTGACCATGCTAGGCGAATTGTGTTGTTATGCCTGTGACCAACCCGGGCGGATTATGATATTGTGCAAGTGACCACGCCGGGCGAATTATGATATTTGCACGTGAGTTATTCGTGCAGCACGTGAGTTATCCGCGTGGATCCAGATATTGATATTATAGCACGTGAGTTGTCCATGCAGCACATGAGTTGTCGTGCGGTTAATATTATTAGCACGCCAGTTGTCCGTGCAGCGTGTGGATATGTATCCATTCCCCTAGGGTCACCCTGTCATGTTTCTCTCTTGATGATGTACATGCGGATTGTGAGAAATCGACGGGTTTCTGGTTGATGTGAGCTCTGGGAGAGCTAAATAATATTATTTGGATTGGTTTGCACGCCGCAACAGGCCTTATTGGCTTTATTGTTATTTGGATCGGGTTGCGCGCCGCAACGGACTGATATTAGGTTATTGCATTTCATCTTTACTTGCAATTTCCTTGACTCTTTACCAGTTTTACTTGCATATCTTCTTTATATGATAGATTGTTGACTAAGTAGAATTCTTTAAAATAAATAATTTTGAGCACCAAGGTGGTTTTTACCTGTAATATCCTAATTTGATCATTTATATATATTTTGTACTTGTTGAATTTATGAACTGCACAAGTGATCAGGGAGTATCATTTATAGTTCTTGCTTCTATTATCTCGCCGAGGTTAGTTAGGATACTTATTGAGTATAGGAGATCGGTTGTACTCTTACTACACTTCTGCACCTTGCGTGCAGATCTTGGAGTTGATGCTGCTGATTATGACGGGAGCCGGCGTTGAAGATGTACCTGACTTTCAGACATAGCTACCATTTGTTCTTGGTAGTTTACATTTGAGTTCTGTTTATGTATATTTCAAACAGATGTTCTAAATATTATTTCATACCAGCTTTGTAAATCTAAAGTCTTAGTGGCTCATGACTTGTACTACCAGTCCTTGGGTTATTGTATGAGAATTTAGTTATTTCATCATTTATTTCCTGGTAATCTCATTTGGATTGTGTTTATGGATATTTGGATTACCTAACGGGTTGGGTTAGGTGTCATCACGGCTAATTGGATTTTGGGTCGTGACAAGGACTCTCTTTGGATTATTATTAGTAGTAGTAGTATATTAGTATTAATGTTAAATTCTTCCGGACATATCTTTGGATTTTGCTTGCATAGGTTAGTATCTTTTAAACTATTAGTAGAGTGTTTAGTTGTAGTTTTAATAGCTTAATCATTTTTTTGGAAAAACATATATATGAAAAATCGAAAAAAAAATTGAAAAGGATTGAACTTTTCCCGACGATGGATCTCGTAGGCAGCTTTCTTGAGGGATTGAAGTCTAAATCAAAAATACAAAAAATTAAGAAACAGAAAAATCCAAAGGCATGTCTTTTTAGTTTTCTTTAGGTAGTAATAGTCCCCCGTAATTTCTCTTTGTGCCTCGATTCTTTTCCATGGGATGTAGTTTGAACCGGGTAATAGTTTATTTATTTATTTATTTAGAGTAGCTTGGGATATAGGAAATAAAAGGAGAAAGAATTATGAGGTTCCTAGGTGCCTTTTGACTTATTTGATAGTAGCATATTTAGGTTTTGGCATGTGAAGTATCTTTCCAATGTGTTGAAATTGTTCATGATGCCTCGTTTAGTTGGATAGCATGTTAGTGATGCCTATGTCTCATTTTCTTGATTATATTCACTTTATTCTTAATGCTTAATATCTCTTGGCTCCGTAAATACTTACATTAGTTGAAAGTCGGAATGGAACTGTCCTTAGTGAATCATATGCCATGCGTGGTGTGGTTTAGTGCAGTCCATGTCACTGTAATTGTGTCCAGAACTTGCCGGTATGTGAGTTGAAGCGAAATATTAGGTGATGCTCGGTTTGAAAAATAATTTTAGGCTTCCTTCAATCTTTTTGAGCTTTATTGCTTATCACAAATAAAATTTACCCCTGGTTAGCCCTTTTGAGCCTATAGACTTTTATTTTGCACCCACATTACAAACCTATACCCTTTTTTCTTAATTGACATCGTTTTGATCCTTTTACTTCTTAAGGTACTTTAATTATAATATAAGCGCTAGAAGAAGTAAGGAGGAAACGTGGGAGGATTTTGAGTGGAACCAATGAAAGAAAGAAATGTGCACTTGTATTGTAAAATACCACACCACTAGCAAAAATTGTAAATAATGAAAAGGAAAAAGGGCATTGCAAAAGGAAAAGAAAAACTTGCTGAAGAAAAAAGGAGAATAAAAGAAGGAAAAATATAGGTGAATAAATATCTTGTTCTTGCTAGTGGGGTATGAATTAAAGTAGTACTTAAAGAAAAAAAGAGAATATGTTTGGGAGTCATATTGTTAGTGGAATTGAAGTTGGATTGAAGAATTTGGGCTTAAAGTTATTTTTGTTATGCATTAAAGTGCTTAGGAGGGTGAACCACTATTCCTAAATCTATCCTACATGTCCCTTAACCCACATTACAACCATGAAAAAAATTCCTAATTGATCTTAGATCGAGCGATCCTACATTAGTAAAGATTTATATAATAGGCAAGCCTATGGTACCTTTTGCATACATGTAACTTCTTTGTGAGAGTGAAAAATTTTATTTGATATATGTTAGTCCTTAAAATGTATTTGAGCACTTGATTTGAATGTGTGGATTCAACTTACTCTCTTGTTCTTGTTGGGAGGTCACATGGTTTCACGAGGGATAGGTAACATTATTAGACTTCTCTATAATGTTGGATGTTCAAGCCATGAGTGCATTGTGACATTGAGTCGGTTTTTGAGGCTACAATTGTTATGAGCATGTGGTCTTTGTTGGGAATATTTTTGAAATATGGCATAAGTTAAACGGAAGTTTATGTGATTGCATATGCTAAAGTTTAATTATTTTTATCAACCATAGCCATTGATGTAGTGTTCTTCAAATAAGTTAAATATAAAGTGCTCCAAGATAATGTAAATTGTTGGTTGACTCGAGGACCAGTAACATTTTAAGTGTGGGGTAGTGATGTTTGGCTATAATTCCATATTTTTAGTGCATTTATTACCTTACATTTTGGTGTTTTAATGATTAATTGTTCAACGTTTGAGCTTGATTGGGTTGTTTATATTTATAGGATCATTGGAATGCATAAAGGAATGAAAGTTGCACAAAAAGATGTTGAAGACACAAGAAAAGAGTACGAAAAAGAGAAAATCAGAGCAAGGCAAAGGTATCTCACCGTGCCTACCTTAAGGCAAGCTCAACCTGGCCATACACCAGGCCTCGCCTGGCTTATGGCGCGTGTCACGACCCCAATTTACCCCCGTAGGATGTCATGATGGCACCTAGTCTCTAAGACTAGGTAAGCCTAACATGCATACAGAAATTAACTGAGATAATGATAAAACATTCAAATTAACCAACTACTATTATAAAAAGAACTATGTAACTCAACAGAACAAAACTCCCAAAATTCGGTGATACCAAGTCACAAGCTCTACAAGAGTATACTGAACATCCCTATATAATAGTATCTATAAAATGGAAAATGAAATAGAAGTAGATAGAGGGTGACTCCGAGGCCTGCGGATGCCGGGAGGTATACCTTGAATTCTCCAAATCCGAGCTCAACTCACTGGTGCCTAGGCTGGTAAGAGGTACCTGGATCTGCACAAAATGATTTGTAGAAGTGTAGCATGAGTACACCACAATGGTACCCAGTAAGTATCAAGTCTAACCTCGGTAGAGTAGTGACGAGGTCAAGTCAAGATCCTACTGGAATAAATAAGAAAACTAAAAATGTATATCTTATAGTATGATAATGGAAATAATGGGATGATACAACGAAGAAATATAACAAGAATAGCTACACTGAACTAAGGCAATTAAGACATCACAGAAGAAAACAAAGAATGAAATGCCAAGGAAATAATGCAAACAAAACACAAGTGATGTAATTGAAAGATATCAACAAGAATCGCTACCAAGAAACCTCCTCGTAGTCTCATTTTAGAAATCAAATCACAATCTTTCCTTATATCACCGTGGTAGCCTTGCATTTCGTTTTGAAAATCATTTTCCCGAAATATCTACCCGCGTTTTAGCTCACCTTATCACACCATGTGGCTTCAAGTAGTTCCCCTACTAGCAACACGCGTATCAAGCCCACCTTATCTCACTGCATGCGTTTCAACCCCAATCCTTATACCACCGTATGCGTATCAATATCACAACCTATCACAAATCGCACTTCAAGTGCCTAATACCACAACTTGCCAAAGAAGTCAACAATAATAGTGTTTTCACAATTAATAGCCCATGGCTCAACCATAATGTGTACAAGAGTCTCAACAATAGCAACCGAAAGTGAATAACTCAACAAAATAGTATTTCAACAACTTTTCAACTTTGCCTCAATGTAAATCACGGCCTTTATAACTTCAATACAACAATTTAACGATAAGATATTTCAAGAATAACTACTTCAAGTAAGGAACTCAACGGTTAAATAATTAATACGGAATAGAGAGAACAATAACTTTAGCTAAACATGTCAAGACAATTAGCAAGTAAGAAATAAGACAAGTATTAACGAAGTCAAGTAAAACATGTGAAGATAGACTAATGATGATGAATACAACATATTATAGCAACTTAATTAAAGGCATGAAAGGAATCTACATAGCTAAAACCGGTCAATTACCACATTTAGCCCGTGTACACACTCGTCACCTTGCGTTATGGCTTTCATATATCACAATTAACACAAAACAACACCAATCCTAAGGGCTAATTCCCCCACACAAAGTTAAGCAAGACACTTACCTAAAACACGCTAACTCAATCCACTAGTAAGCCTTTCCCGTGATTATCCAACTCCGAACGACTCAAATCTAGCCAAAACAACTTCATACCATAAATACAAACTATAAGAACCTATTTCGAGCAATAAAGTTGCAATCTTTAAAGTGAAACAAAAAATCAACTCAAAAAGTCAATCCCGGGCTCTTGTCTCAAAACCCGACCAAACTTACAAAATACGAATACTCATTCGATAACGAGTCCAAACATACAAGAATTACTCAAATCCGACTTCAAATTGCCTTTCAAATCCCTAAAATTTGGTCTAAGAAGTTTCACAATTTTTCCCCAAATTTTCTAGCTCAAATCACAAATAAAATGACAAAAATAACAATGAATTCATGTGATATAGCCAAATCCGAGTTAGAATCACTTACACCAATGATTTCCTTGAAACATCCTTGAAATATCGCCGCAAACCGAGCTCTCTAGGTCAAAAGATGAAGAATAAAATAAACCCTCGAACACACCTCTTTTCTGCCCAGCGATTTCGCACCTGCTAATCCACAGCCGCATCTGCGGCTCCGCACCTACAGAATTTCCATCGTAGGTGCGGCCCTCACTTAGGCCAGCTTCCTTCGCTTCTGCGGACAATTGCTCGCTTCTTCGAGCCCGCTTCTACGGAATTTTGACCACACCTGTGGTCCTTCACAAGCCCTCATAGTTCTTCTTTTGTGGAAGAAAACTTCGCGCCTGCGGATGCGCATCTGCGCCCCTGGGCTGGCCCCTTTCTTCTTCTGCGCTTCTTCACTCTCACCAGCGAGTCTGCACCTGCGGCCACTCCCACCGCATGTGCGATGATACCAGAATAGCTGAAACTTCAGCAAAATAATTAAGTCCAAAATTGTCCAATTTCAATCTGATTCATACCCGGATCCCCCGGGACCCTGTCCGAATATACCAAAAAGTCCCAAAACACATAACGTACCTACTCGAGGCCTAAATTCACATCAAACAACATCGATTCTACGAATCGCAACCCAATTCAAGCCTATTGAAACTATGAACATCCGACTTCCAAAACTAACATTGAATCATACCAAAACAACTCTAATTGACCTCAAATTTTGCACACAAGTCATAAATGACATGAAAGACCTATTTCAACTTCCGAAATCAGAATCCGACCCCGATATCAATAAAGTCAACTCCCGATCAAACTTATCAACCCTTCAACTTTCTAACTTTTGCCAATTCAAGCCGAAATGACCTACGGACCTCCAAATCAATATTCGGATACGCTCCTAAGTCCAAAATTACCATACGGAGCTATTGAACTGTCAAAACTCCATTCCGGAGTCGTCTACACAATAGTCAAACTTGGGTCAACTCTTTTAACTTAAGCCTCTAACTTAGGGACTATGTGTCCCATTTCACTCAGAAACTCACCCGAAATCAAAACCAACTACCCCGGATGGTCACATAACCATAATACAACATATAGGAGGCAATAAATAGGGGATCGGGGCTAAAATACTTAAAACAACCGATCAGGTCGTTATATCCTCCCCCTCTTAAAACAAACATTCGTCCTCGAACGAGTATAGAGAGATACCTGAAGTGATGAAAATATGAGGATAACGGCTATGCATATCATGTTCGGTCTCCCAAGTCGCCTCCTCGACTGGTTGACCCCTCCATTGGACCTTCACTGACGCAATGCTCTTCGACCTCAACTTTCGGACTTGTCTACCTAAGATGTCCACCGTCTCCTCAACATAAGACAAATCCTTGTCCAACTGGACTGAGCTAAAATCTAACACATGAGACGGATCACCATGATACTTTCGGAGTATAGAAACATGGAATACCGGATGAACTGCAGCTAGACTAGGTGGCAATGCAAGCTTGTAAGCCACCTCCCCAATCCTCTCAAGAATCTCATAACACCCTTCATGTGCGAAACCCAGAGCAAGACCCGCTCTCCAACCATGAACACAACATCACGAACCTTCCAATCCGCATAACTCTTCTGTCTAGATTGGGCTGTATGAAACCGATCCTGAATCAACTTAACCTTTTCCAAAGCATCTTGAACCAAGTCAATAACCAATAGCCTAGCCTCACCCGGCTCAAACCAACCCATCGGAGACCGACACTGCCTCTCATACAAGGCCTCATATGGAGCCATCAGAATACTCGACTGGTAGTTCTTATTGTAGGAAAAATCCGCAAGTGGCAAGAACTGATCCCAAGAACCCCCGAACTCCATAACATAGGCACGAAGTATATCCTCCAATATCTGAATAGTGCGCTCGGACTGTCCGTCCGTCTGAGGGTGGAATGATGTACTCAACTCAACCCGTGTGCCTAACTTACATTATACAGCCTTCCAGAATCGCGATGTAAACTGCGTACCCCGGCCAGAGATGATGGATACTGACATGCCATCAAGTCGTACAATCTCGCGAATATAGACCTGAGCCAGCTGCTCTGCAGAATAAGTAGTAACCACTGGAATGAAATGAGCTGAATTGATCAACCTATCCATAATCACCCATACTACGTCAAACGTCTTCTGAGTCCGTGGGAGCCCAATAATGAAATCTATGGTAAATCGCTCACATTTCCACTCGGGAATCTCAAGCCTCTAAAGCAACCCACCTAGTCGCCGATGCTCATACTTCACCTGCTGATAATTTAGGCACCGAGCTACGTACTCTACTATGTATTTCTTCATCCTCCTCCACCAATAGGGTTGCCTCAGGTCCTGATATATCTTAGCGGCACCCGGATGGATGGAGTACCGCAAACTGTGGGGCTCCTGAAGAATCAACTCACGTAAACCATCCATATTGGGCACATATATCCGACCCTGCATCCGTAACACATTATATCCGCAATAGTGAACTCCTTGGCATCGCCGTGCTGAACCGTGTCCTTTAGAAGAAGCAAATGGGGGTCGTCATATTGATGTTCTCTGATACGATCATAGAGAGAAGACCGAGAAACCACGTAGGCCAGAACTCAACTCGGCTCCAAAACATCCAATCTAACAAACTGGTTGGCCAAGGCCTGAACATCCAATGCTAATGGCCTCTCCGCCGCCGGTAGATATGCTAAACTGCCCAAGCTCTCTGCCTTTCGACTCAAGGCATCTGCCACCACATTGGCCTTTCCGGGATGATATAGAATGGTCATATCATAGTCCTTAAGTAACTCTAACCATCTCCGCTGCCACAAGTTAAGATCCTTCTGTTTGAACAGATGATGTGGACTCCGGTGGTTGGTATAGACCTCATAAGGGACACCGTACAAATAGTGTCACCAAATCTTCAAGGCATGAGCAATAGTTGCTAATTCCAGGTCATGGACAGTATAATTCTTCTCATGTACCTTCATCTATCTAGACGTGTAGGCAATCACCCTACCGCCTTGCATCAACACCGCACCGAGGCCAACACGTGATGTATCATAGTACACAGTGTAAGACCCCGAACCCGTAGGCAACACCAATACCGAGGTTGTAGTCAAGGCAGTCTTAAGCTTTTGAAAGCTCTCCTCACATTCCTCGGTCCATCTGAACGGAGCACCCTTCTGGGCCAATCTAGTCATAGGTGAAGCAATAGATGAGAAACCCTCTACGAAACGACGGTACTACCCTGCCAAACTAAAAAACCTCTGGATCTTAGTAGCTAAAGATGGTCTGGGCCAATTTTGTACTGCTTCAATCTTCTTCAGATCTACCTTGATCCCCTCACTCGACACCACATGACCCAAAATTGCCACTGAATCAAGCCAGAATCGACACTTTGAAAACTTTTCATACATCTTTTTTTTCTCAAGGTTTGGAGCATTGTCCTCAAATGTTGTTCATGATCCTTCCAGCTCCGAGAGTACACCAAGTTGTCGTCAATAAATAGAATTATGAATGAGTCAAGATAGGGATGGAATACACTGTTCATCAAGTGCATGAATGAAGCTGGGGCGTTGGTCAGCCCAAATGACATCACAAGGAACTCGTAATGACCGTACCGAGTCCTGAAGGCAGTCTTCGGAATATTCAGATCCTGAATCTTCAGCTGGTGATAACCTGACCGCAAATCAATCTTATATTACACTATGGCACCTTGTAGCTGATCAAATAAGTCATCAATGGGTGGCAATGGATACTCGTTCTTCATTGTAACCTTGTTCAACTGCCGATAATCAATACACATGCGCATAAAACCATACTTCTTCTTTACAAACAAGACTGGAGCACCACAAAATGACACACTAGGCCGAATGAAACCCTTATCAAACAACTCTTCTAACTACTCATTTAACTCTTTCAACTCCGCTGGGGCCATACGATATGGTGGAATAGAAATGGGTTGAGTACTCGGCAACAAGTAAATACCAAAATCGACATTCGTATCAGGCAGCATGCCCGAAAGATCCGCCAGAAATACATCTGGATAATCTCTCACTACCGGAACTGACTCAACAGTAGGAGTACCAACATTGAAATTTGGGGACCCTGTGGAATATGTGGAGCGTGAGTAGTCTATTGAGGTGCACCCTTCCTGAGTCTGGGGAAGTCCCTCACCATATGATGAGTATCACTACACTCAAAACAAGATCTCAGAGGTCATGGCTGCTGAAACTTATGTGGACCTGGTCGGATGGACTGACGATTGAAAGCACCTCGTACAGGAGGTATACTATACAGTGGAGGTGCATAATGAGCAACTTGAGGCCTGGGAGTAGCCGAAATACCACTAGAAGCTAGAAGTGTTGAATGAACTGGACGGCTCACATAGCCCCTACCATGACGGGTTGCAACTAGGGCACGGGCACCACTATATGTTCTAGAATCTTGAGGCCTCTTGGCCTCCCTGTCCTCTCTCTCCCGGCCCCACATACCCTCCAATCGCCGAGCGATCTCTATCACCTGCTGATATGGAGTATCAGTCTCCAACTCTCGATCTATGCTTAATCTGATACCATAGTTGAGCCCCTCGATAAATCAACAAACTCGCTCTCTGACTGTGGATACTAAGGCAGGTGCATGTCTGGACAACTCACTAAACCTAACAGCATACTCTGACACAGTCATAGCACCCTAGCGCAACTACTCAAACTTCGCGCGCCATGCATACCGAAGGCTCTGGGGAACAAGCTCTCTCAGGAATATCTCTGAAAATTGAACCCATGTGAGTGAAGCTACCTCGGTGGGGCCACCCTACTCATAAGCCTGCCACCACTAATATTTTGGTCCTGATAGCTGGAAGGTAGTAAAAGCAACTACACTCGTCACCACTATACCCATCGTACGGAGAATACGGTGGAACTTCTCCAGAAAGCCATGTGCATCCTCTGTATCTAGGCCGCTAAAAGTAGGAGGATGGTACTTCTTGTACCTCTCAAGACTAAGCTTCTCCTCATCTAATACTGCTGCCCTAACCTCGGGCTGAACTGGGACAACCCGTTGCACTAGTTTAACCTCTAAGACCTAGTCAGCCTGGACTCGCTGCTTCGGGGTACGGACTGCGGGAGTCTGTGCTCCTCCCCCAGCTTGAGATGTGGCCAGTGCAAGTGGAATCAACCCTGCCTGAGATAGAGTACCAAACATGCTCAAGAACTAGCGAGAGTCTTCTGAAGTGCAGGGGTAGCAACAGGCATCTCAGGTGCCTTCCCCCCAACTAAAGCTATTGGTGGCTCCTCTATCGCAGCTCGGGCAGGTGCTCTGGCTTCACCGTGTGCCCCTCCTCGGCCTCTGCCCCGGTCTCTCGCGGCTCTAGCAGGAGACACGTGTGTCTGATTGTCAGATCCAGCGGTGCCTGTCCTTATCATCAGTGAGAGAATAGAAAGACAAAGATTCAGAATTTCGAAGTCAACAAATTCGCATGATAAGTAATCAAAGAAGTGATGTTTTTCCTAACAGTTCCATAGCCACTCGAAGATAAGCATAGACGTCTCTATACCGATCAGCGAGACTCTACTAAACCTACTTGTGACTCGTAACACCTATGAACCTTGAGCTCTGATACCAACTTGTCACGACCCCAATTTCCCTCCGTAGGATGTCGTGATGGCACCTAGTCTCTAAGACTAGGTAAGCCTAACATGCATACAAAATTTAACTGAGATAATGATAAAACTGTAAAATCAATCAACTATTATCATAAAAAGAACTCCGTAACTCAACAAAACAAAACTCCCAAAACCCGGTGATACCAAGTCACAAGCTCTAAAAGAGTATACTAAACATCCCTATACAAAAGTATCTATAAAAGGGAAAATGAAATAGATTTAGATAGAGGGTGACTCTAAGGTCTGCGGACGCCGGCAAGTATACCTTGAAGTCTCCAAATATGAGCTCAACTCACTGGTACCTAGGCTGGTAAGATGTACCTGGATCTGCACAAAAAAATGTGCAGAAGCATAGCACGAGTACACCACAACAATACTCAATAAGTATCAAGCCTAACCTTGGTAGAGTAGTTACGAGGTCAGGTCAAGATCCTACTAGAATAAATGAAAAACCTAAACAGGTATATATGACCGTATGATAATAGAAAATAATGGGATGATACAATGAAGAAATATAACAAGAATAGCTACACTGAACTAAGTCAATTAAGACATCATGGAAGAAAACAAAGAATGAAATGCCAAGGAAACAAAGCAAACAAAACACAAGTGATGTAACTGAAAGGTATAAACAAGAATCACTACTGAGGTACCGCCTCGTAGTCTCATTTCACAAATCAAATCACAATATTTCCTTATATCACCGCGGGAGCCTTGCATTTAGTTTTAAAAATTATTTTCTCAAAATAGCTACCCGCAATTTAGCCCACCTTATCATACTGCGTGGCTTCAATTAGTTCCCCTACTAGCTGCATGCGTATCAATCCCACCTTATCTCACTGTATGTGTTTCAACCACATTTCTTATTCCACCGCATGTGCATCAATATCACAACGTATCACAAATTGTACCTCAAGTGACCAATACCACAACTTGCCAAAGAAGTCAACAATAATAGCGTTTCCACAATAAATAACCCATGGCTCAACCACAATGTTACACCCCATATTTTCGTATGTAAAAGTGCGTCGTAAGCAAACTAATGTAAGACCAAATATGAGATCATCTCTGGAAGTATATAAAGTAAGTTATCATGTTACCTTGGAGCTTACAAATATTGAAGATCATGAACAACAAGTATAAAGAGGGTTGGAAGGTACAGAAGCTAAGAAATTGAAGAAAATAATGTTTCGTCGAAAGTCGACAAGTTAGGAATGTTATAACCCGTACCTTTGGGGTGAGACTAGGGTTCTTAACATGATAAAAAGGTTATGTTATGAGTTATGTTAGTTTTATGATAGTCGTGTGTTATGTTTTGAGGTCAAGCGAGTTGTGGAGCAAAAGTCGATGGAAGTCATCACAAGTTACGTTCATAAGTTTTACTGAAATTTGGGGTCAAATGTAACTGCGATTTTCTCCCAATATACTTAGAGTTATGGGGTGTTCCACCTATCAAATTGAATATCTATGAGTCTATTTTCTAACACATTAAACCATTTGTCAATACGACATCGGAGTATATATATATATATATATATATATATATATATATATATATATATATATATATATATATATATATATATATATATATATATGCAATGATGCGCAGACTGCTAGGTGACAAGTAGGTGTGTCACCTACTTGCTTAAATGAGAGGATTATATATGTCCGAAAATAGGCTAGTTCGGGTGATCCAAAGAGACATTTTAAAGTCCTATTTCCTTCATATATTACACTAATAATAGGGCATAATAACCAGATATAAGCTCCTGCAAAAATCCTCCCAAAATAATTGCACACAAACCCTAATTGATATTTTCTCCTTTTCAAGTTCTAGTTGAAGGTAAAACCTAGAGTTTGAAGAACCAAGATAGGAGCTGAGTTATTCAATAAATAAGGTAATTTTTCTGCTCTCTTTCATCTATTGTTTCTGCTGGAGATGTATGGAAAGTCATTCTATAATTGTAAGAACTCACGGGACGGTGATCGGAAGCCGTGAGTTCGAATTATTCACTTGTAGCGTATTGTTTCGTGTTGCTGTTGGACGGCGCATTTTGCTACTGTTTTATGGAGTTTTTGAGGAGGAAGGGTGTCTAGAAACACCACATAAATTCAGTTTGGTGGGATGGTCGTTCGTCGTAATATTTTCAGGATGTTTGACACTACTACGATGGTCGTTTTGTGTAGGAAGAGATTAGGGTATTTTGGGCTGTTTTGTAGTAATTTGTGGTGTATATAAGGTTGGAAAATAATGTATATATGTTGTTATTATTGTGTTCTTGTGTTGTTAGTGTTATCTTGAATTTTGAGGGAGTAAGGATTATAGGGGAGATGCTGCCCGTTTTAATACAAAATAAGCTTGTCGTTCAATGTGCGATAGTTGTACCTTTCATAACTTAATGATAATATTATTATCGTTGTTGTAGATTAAGGTGCGAATGGGCAAGTTCAAATTGTTGATTGGAAAGATTGTGATAAGGTATGTTAAGGCTAAACGTTTCCTTCATTTTAGCATGATCTCGTAACTACATGAGTTTGATAACGAGACATAAAGAGAAGTTTGTATTCCTGAGCTTATGTACATTATCCTAGTCTCATAAGTTACAGTATTCTCCCTTATCGAGACTTTATATTCAGTTAAGTATTGTTTTTTTCCAGTCAAGAGAGTAGAGGGTATATATATATATATATATATATATATATATATATATATATATATATATATATATATATACAGTATTACATTACTTTCACCACCATCGAGCTATAATCGATGGGCAGGGCCCTATTGGGCAACCTCTAATCAGATGGTAAGTTATATACCGAGCCTACTGTGGCCAAGCGCCTATGAACGAGCCCAAAATGAACGAGATACAGAGCCTAGTATGGTCGAGCGCCTATGAGCGAGCCTACTGCGGCAGAGCAGTTACACGTTTCGAGCCTTATAGGGCCGGACAACTATTTTACTTACTATATTAAGAGAGTTGAGTCAGTATCAGTAGGTAAGTATATCTCACGATCATCTTTGACTCCTAGTTACTTTTAGTTATTATACTATCAGTTTAGTTTCAGCTTTCAGTTACTCTATTGCCTAACATACTCGGTATATTATTTCGTTCTGACGTCCCATTCGTGGGGACGCTGCATTTCATGCATGCAGGTTCGGATAGACAGCCTGGTAGACCTCCTCCGTAGGTGATGTCCGTGATCAGCTTGATCGGTAAGCTCCACGTCCTTTGGAGTTGCCGGGTATAGGGTTTTGAGTACATATTGTGTATATATGTATATATATTATGGGTAGGTTGGGGCCCTGTTCCGACCACAGTACATCCATCAGTAGAGGCTTTTAGACATATCTTGTCAGTTAGTGCAGTATGTTGGGCTTGTAGGCCTTGTATGTATATTTTGGTTGTTTGTCAGATGTAGTAGTTATGACGGCCTTGTCGGCCCAGCTTTATATTGATGTTTAGTCAGAGCTAGTTTCTGTTTAGTTTTATATTTTGTTTTTACAAATTGTCTTCCAATGTGGCACCATATCCAAAGTATGGCATTGTATGTTCAGAGTCCCTCCGTCGTAAGTTGGTACGCTAGGTTAAGTGAGGCACTAGGTGCCGGTCCCCCCCCGGTTCGGGGCGTGACACACAATGTGCACAAGAGTCTCAACAATAGCAACCGAAAGTGAATAACTCAACAAAATGGTATTTCAACAACTTTACATATTTGCCTCAATATAAATAACGGCCTTTATAACTTCAACACTACAATTTGACTATAAGATATTTCAAGAATAACCACTTCAAGAAAGGAACTCAACGGTTAAATAATTAATACGGAATAGAGAGAACAATAACTTCAGCTAAGCATGTAAAGATAATTAGCAAGTAAGAGATAAAACAAGTATTAATGATGTCAAGTAAAGCATGTGATGATAGACTAATGATCATGAATATAACATATTATGGCAACGCAATTAAAGGCATGAAAGGAATCTATATAGCTAAAACCGATCAATTACCATATTTAGCCAGTGTACACACTCGTCACCTTGTGTACACAGCTTTCACATATCAGAATTAACACAAAACAACACTAATCCTTAGGGGTAATTCCCCCAAACAAAGTTAGGCAAGATACTTACCTCAAAACACGCTAACTCAATTCACTAGTAAGCCTTTCCTGCGATTATCCAACTCTGAACGGCTCGAATCTAGCCAAAATAACTTTATACCATAAATTCAAACTATAGGAAAAACTATAGGAAGATATTCCGAACAATAAAGTTGCAATCTTTAAAAAGAAATAAAAAGTCAACCCCGGGTTTGCATCTCGAAACCCGACCAAACTTACAAAATTCGAACACCCATTCGATAACGAGTCCAACCATACAAGAAATACTCAAATTCGACTTCAAATGGCCTTTCAAATCCCCAAAATTTGGTCTAAGAAGTTTCGTAATTTTTTTCCTAATTTCCCAACTCAAATCACTAATTAAATGACAAAAATAATGATGGATTCATGTGATATAGCCAAATCCGAGTTAGAATCACTTACCCCGATGATTTCCTTGAACATTCCTCGAAACATCGCCACAAACCGAGCTTTCTAGGTCAAAAGATAAAGAATGAAATAAACCCTCGATTACACCCTTTTTTTGCCCAGCGATTTCGCACCTGCGAACACACAGCAGCATCTGCGGCTCCGCACTTTCGGCCACTCCCACCACAGGTGTGATGACACCAGAATAGCTTAAACTTCAGCAAAATAATTAAGTCCAAATTTATCTGATTCATACCCGGAGCCCCCGGAACTCCATCTGAATATACCAACAAGTCCCAAAACACATAACGGACCTACTCGAGGCCTAAAATCACATCAAACAACATCGATTCTACAAATCGCAACCCAATTCAAGCCTATTGAAAATATGAACATCCGACTTCCAAAACTAATGCCAAATCATACCAAAAAAACTACGATTGACCTCAAATTTTGCACACAAGTCATAAATGACATGATGGACCTATTACAGCTTCCGAAAGGAGAATCCGATACCGATATCAATAAAGTCAATGCCTGATCAAACTTATCAACCTTCCAAATCTTTAACTTTCTAACTTTCGCCAATTCAAGCCGAAACGACCTAGAGACATCCAAATCAATATCAGGACACGCTCCTAAGTCCAAAATCACCATACAAAGCAATTGGAATCGTCAAAACTCAATTCTGGAGTCGTCTACATAAAACTCAAACTCCAGTCAACTCTTTCAACTTAAGCCTCCAACTTAGGGACAATGTATCCCATTTCACTCTGAAACTCACCCGAAACCAAAACCAACTACGCCAGCAAGTCACATAACCATAATATAACATAAAGGAGGCAATAAATAGGGGGTCGGGGCAAAAATACTCAAAACGAGCAGCCGGGTCGTTATAGCGCGCTACAGATCAGGCCTCGCCTAGCTTAAGGCCTGGTCCCCCAGTCCGCAAATAAATTATTTCCTACTCAGTTTTGGACTTGAAGACTTCTACCCTAGCATATAAATACTTCTTAAATATGTCTAAGAAGGGGGTTGACGTTCTTTAGAGAGAAATTCAACCAAGGAAGAGCACGAGCCTCTGTGGAGATCGCATTTCATCTTTTCTTCCATCAAACATAGTAATTTTATGTTTCTTTGGATAATTTGTTATTTGGATACCATATCTATGTGGAGCTAAACTTCAAGTTCTAGGGTTGTGTTCCTTCATGACTATTGTTATTCGAATATTGATTTTAATTTTTTGATTTATTATATTAGTTTATTTATTCAATCCTACGCTTAATTATTTGATTGATTGATCACGAATTGAATACTATCTATGAATCTCTAATTGAACTCGAAAGTGGAAATTCTAAATTGCATATAAGATTGAGTAGAGCAAGTTCTTGAACCCGGACATTGGGGAATGGATTCGCGGTTAGGATAGACATATGTTAATTGCCTTGCTTGGTTATTATACGGAAATTATGAATGCATTCTTGTTGATTCTAACGCTATAGACATATAGGCGTTAGTTTAGCTTGAATAGGCGAGTAAGAACTCAATAGATTCTTATAATCAATATTAACCTCGTTAACCAATAAATGAGATAAATTAATTAGTCAATTCAAGTGAAGAATACAATAGGATTGTCAGATAGCCCATAACCTAAATCGTTTTCATCACATTGATAACATAAAAATCTGCTCCTTTTTTTTAGAGTTTAGTATTTGATTTTCTTTTATTTTAATTACTTCTAGGTTTTAGATAATTAGGATAATCTAATTTAGCTAATAGTTAATAAAAAGTCCTCGTGGGTTCGACATTCAACTTCTAGTCACTTTATTACTTGACGACCGCATATACTTGCGTGTGTGTTTGGCCGCAATGTAATCGCGGTTGGAGGTCAGGTTGTTCTATGCGTTCACATGGTAGGGTCGCCACCGCAATGAGTTTGTTGGGCTGGTCTGGGCTGTATAGTTGCTCTACATGATCGCGTAAGGAATTTCGCGATCGCGGAAGATGTATTGCTAAGGATGGAAGATTGGCCTTCGCGTTCGCAGGGCTGGGTCCGCGTTCGCGTATGCTTGGCAGGCTGATGGTCGCAATCGCAAGCTTGGTACTCGCATTTGCGGAGAAGGTTTTCTGGGCGAGGCTGGTTTGGTCTTCGCTATCATGAGACTATTTTCGCAATCGCAAAGAAGGATGCTTGGGCAGTGTATAAGAATGCAAATCGGGACTTAGCTCAATTTCATCTCATTTTCTCTTTTGGAGCCAATTATGGGGCAATTCTGGAGAGCTATTTCATCCACCTATTAAGGGTAAGTGTTTCTAACCCAGTTTTGATAATAGTGCTTGAACATGTATGGATTTTAACATGAAAATTGATAGAAATTGGGAATTTTTATAGAAAAACCTAAAAATAATATTTTTGGATTTTGACCATGAAATTGGATATAAAATTGAGAATAAATTATATATTTGAGTTCGTGGTGCTATGTGTAATTTTAATTTTCGAGAATGTTTTGGAATCTGGGCGCATGGGCCTGGAGGTTGAATTTTGTGTGGAGTTAGGACTTGTTCCTATTTGATTAAATTATGAGTCTTTGAGTATATTTTGATTGATTTGCACGTTCTTTGACTAGTTTTAGATTGTTTGGCATTGATTTGAGATGCTAGAGAGGCATTGGATCCGGTTATCGGATTTTGGAGTGAGGTAAGTCTCCTGTCTAGTCTTGTAAGAGGACATTTACGCCATAGGTACTATATTTGTTACATGCTACGTGTTATGGGAGTACGCACGTATGAGGTGATAAGTGTCCGTTGTATGCTAGATTCTTGATTATGTCCAAGTAGACTTAGACTCACACCATATTTTAATTGTACTACTTGAGTTATTCTTGCCTGTTTAAATTTTTAAATTTATATTCTAGTCGGAGACTAGACTTGCGTAGGATATTGAACCTTGCTATTTTTTATACTTGACGCGCTACTTGATTAGTCGCGAAGATTATACTTCCTTTTACGGATTTTCCCCCGCATTGTACGTATTATTCCAGATGTTTCTTGAATTTCATAACTCACACATACATTCATGAGTGGGGCCAGTGACCCGTTAAATTTCACTATTCCTATGGAATCAGGTTGAATGCCTCAGTAGTACTATTATGGATCGGGTCGTACGACCTCGACATTATTATGAGATGCATCGATAGATCTGGTCATACGACCTCAGCTATGTACACTATTTTATGGATCGGATTGAACGACCTCGACAGAATCATGCGTAATATATGATAAGGAGTCAGCGTACCTTTGAGTCTTTATGACTTGAGATGTAACATTGTATTTTGTGTTGACCATTATGTATTCCATTTGAGGTAGTGTACGATATTTGAGGACTTTGTATTTACTCTTCTATTGAGGATCGTGTTATGCACATATATCTGTTTTATTATTTTTACCTGTTGTGCCGCATACCTATCTATTTTTATTGTACTTTAATTATTGGACCACTAATAAGTATCGATGTCGATCCCTCGTAACTACTTCTTCAAGATTAAGCTAGATACTTACTGGGTACGTATTGATTTACGTACTCATAGTACGCTTGTACAGTTATTGTGTAGGTCTGAGACAGGTACACTTGGTGGGCATTTTGGCGCATAGGCGCCGCTGCTGAGAAGACTTTGTAGTGAGTTGCATTTCATATTACGATCCGCAACACATGGAGTCTTCGTCTTATTCATTTACTATATCCTGTCTATTTTATGTTCCAGATAGATGTTGTAGTAGTATTGTACTTCCTTGTAGATGCTCATGCACTTGTGACACCTGGTTTTGGGAATTTAGATTCTTAGTTTTGGTGGTATTCTATTATGACATATATTTTAACCATGTTCGAGCATTTAAAATAATATCAATAATTTCTGTTAAAATGAATGATTCCGGTTATTTATCTCATTATTTGCTTCGGAATGCGTTGAATTCTATAATGGTGAGTTGAGTTATTTGTTGGCTTGCCTAATGGCAGCGTTAGTGCATCACGGCCTATGGTTGAAATTGAGGTCGTGACAGCTTGGTATCAGAGCACTAGGTTCACTTAGATATCACAAGTCATGAGCAAGTCTAGTGGTGTCTTGTGGATCGGTACGGAGACATCTGTACTTATCTTCGAGAGGCTACAGGGCTGTTACGAGAAATTCCCTCTCTTGATTCCTAGTTGTGCGATTTGATTTCAATTGAAGCTTATGTCTTCAGTTTCTTCCTACTCATTCATACGCGATGTCAAGCATTCGATATCAGTTGGGCACCGATGAGTTGTGGAGATTCTACAGATATGGTGAAAGATGTTTTTCCCTGCGTCTATAGGCGGGCTACTATTGTCGCCTTATGGAGAGGTGTTCAGTCATTTCAGTCCAGTGTTGGTGTTGCCCATGGGTTCAGGGATAAATATGGTATATTGTGATGTTTCTCGCATTGTTATCACGCAGTGTTGGTGTGAACGGTAGGGTGTTTACTTATGTGTTGCAGCAGTGAATATTTTATGAGGAGGATTATTCAGTTAATGACTGGAAGATTCAGTATTTAATTCTAGCGCATGAGAGGCAGTTGGACTATGGATGTTTAGGTTTTGGTTGACAGAGTTAGCGAGATGTGATATTTCTAAACTTGGTGGCAATTTTGTTTGTGTTGTGGTGTCATCGCTCTTATTGGAGTGCACTAAGGCTCGTTAGTATGGTGGTTTTCATTTGTTTACCTTTGGGGGCACGATAATGCGGGGTTGTACCTAAGAAGCAGTTATTAGAGAAGACGATGTGTTGCGACTTCAGGGTCGGATCGGTGTTTCGGATGTTGATGGTTCGAGGGAGGTGATCCTTGACAAGGCTTGTAGATGATGGTTCTCTATTTTTTCGGGTGCCATGGAGATGGATCGTGATTTGGGGCAGCATTATTGGTGGTGCGGGATGAGAAATGACATTATGGGATATGTCTCGTGGTGGTTGAATAGTTAGCAGGCCAAGTATAAGCAGCAAATATCGAGTAGTTTGCTTTGGGAGATGGCTAAATCGGAGTAGGAGTGGGAGTGGTAGCATATCGTATGAATTTTATGGTAGGGTAGCTACATGATTTGAGAAGGCTTAGTGTGATTTGGCTCATGCGGACATATGTCTAAGTCTATGTATTTTATTTGAGATAGTGGCTTCGATATTTAGGAAGTTTGAATGCGACAATAAGAGTTTGCTTGGAATGTAGAGGAATGTGAATGTTTGATCATCATTTTGGGATGCAATATAGCTTCGAGTTTTAAACGTATTGTTGGACCTTTGGTTGATGTTAATACAATGAACGGATACTGCAGCTGGTGGACGAGTGTGGACTCAGGAGATTAACTGATTCCGTGGTGGTTATAACCATGGCAATATCGTTGGAATATGTCCGCATGGGGTTATACAAGTGGACTATCTCTTGTGAGATGGTTAGGGGTCGCATGATTTCTTATGAGGTTCCTACGAGGGGTTTACTTTTTTATCCAACGGGAGGCATGTACTATAATGTGGGTCTAGATCGCTTGAGGAAGATGGCGCGACTGTCATGATGTGGAGTGTGCATTTGGGGCTGATAATTTGGGATATGTTATACTTAGTGAAGTATGGGCTTATGAGAATTCAGTTGAGTAATAGTGCTAGATCATGGTAGTTGAGGAGGAGAAGTCATTTTGGGTTCTTGGGTTATGTGATCGTGGCTTAAAACCAAGTGAGAGAGCCTACCATCAGTGCTTGGGTCACGTGGTCATATGTCTTTGCAGTCTCTGGATTTCGGTACCTTGGTGGATTAATTATGACTGAGGAAGAGGACATCAGGGTTAATTCGAGCAAGGAATTTGATGGATGTGTGCTATATTTTACCTTATTGATATGTGAAGGTTGTATAATGACTAGGAATTGATATTTCTTTGTGAATGTTATATGCAAGGGAAGGGATTCATTCGGTTGCTTCTTTGGGGGGTTTCGTGTGCTAAAGAAGCACTGGTTGTTTGATTATATATTCGGGACTAGCTTAGAGTGGGCGACTCTCAATGATGGTTCTAGTGGGTTCAAGATTCAAGGTGTGGTGTTTGAGGATTTTTGGGTTTGTTGCGTGGCTAAGGATTGAGTTGCCAGTGGGGTATGAGAGATACTTGGGGCAATTCTACATCATTATTAGATTTGTGACATGGTATTATAGAGATAGAAGAAGCGACATCGGATTTGCAGAAGGTATCTTCGGAACGGATGTGTCAGTTGGAGGTGCCATTGAGTGCATGCGAGAGTATAAAATGGCTTATGGGTATTGAGACGATGTGGCCTTGCGACTTGGGGACACTCAAGATTGGTGTTGATTGGAATGCCTTATGTGTTGGTAAAGAGAGGTGTTATATTGAAGGTAAGTCGAGAGAAAATCTGAAGAAGTGGGGTCAGCCTAGCAGTGGCTTGGATCAGTATGGTAAGGGGAAATGATCAGTTCCTTCGGTATGATAATGTTATACAGGTGTTTTGTGGCTATACTTGTGGGTTTGGCAGTCTGCATGACTCGGTTGATTTAGAATACTCAGTTTCAATGGTTCGGTTATGTGCAAATGAGTCCCGAAGAGTTTACGACGGTGTTGGACACGACTTGAAGTTTGTGTCTTCTACGGTTATGGGAAGTCGACTGTGTGTTGAAATTTTCTCCTTAAATAAGTTAAGTGATAATGTTTCTAACCGATGAAGTGCTTATTCTACTGGTAATTCAGTATCTATGATGGGATTCCAGTACTTTCACGTAACATCATGATGGATGCAGTGACCTAGGCGGAACTTGGAATTTGAATGGTCAAGGTTGCGGCTCATTTGTAGGGGATATCACGAGTTCGAGGGAGCGGGGGAGATTTCAGATGTTTAGAGTGTACTGGTGCACTTTTAGTGTCGCCTGAGAATGGTGTGTTCTGTGGAAGAGGCATTGTGTATTGATTTGCGGATTCTAAATTTGCACTACAGAGATAACATGATTGTAGCCATAGATATACAGATTTTGTTTCTAGGTGCGGAAGGTTGTGGGAGTACCTCCCATGGGATGATTGTGTAGGTGATACGTGTCAGTCATTCAAGTGGGAGAGATTGAGATCAGGTATGGAGATCCAGCTACTATCGCAAATTGGAGAGTTTATTTCTGAGAGGTGGACTACACCTCAGGTTGCGGACGACGAAAATTTGTTCACGACTTGACAGTTAACTATATGTGCCATGGATATGGTCATTGTGGATCCTTGGAAGGATATATACCATTTTGAGGTATTCGGAATCAGTTTAGAGGTCCATTGGTAGGCCTAATATGAATGTATATTCTACACCAGATCGGATATGTTTATTCAGCACAGCATTTGTCTATGGATGAGTCGTTGACATGGTGGATGTTATTCTTGTCATCATCTACTTCATTTGTTACCCTTTAATGTTATGTGGGTTGTGAGGAGACTTGACTACTCACACGCGTATTGTTGTCCTATGTAAACTAATGGTAATGTATGAGCAAGTTGGCTCTCGAGATGCTGGTTGTTTATTGCACCTTAGTCGTACTTAGCCTCTTTTGTTTCGCATGATGATATACATCTCCCCAGGGTTATGTTTATGCACTTGGCGTGCTTGTGATTGATATATGTGTGTCTAGTAAGTATAAGCATTTTGAGCTCGATGGGTATTCCCATGCAAATTATTATGTATGGATCGGATGGCAAGCCTCCATGGGTATGATGTTTGGATCGAGTTGCATGCCGCAACGGTATCATGTGTTGATCGGGTTGCACGCCACAACAGTGAGATGTTGGGTACGATACCTCTATGGGATAGGTTCATAGCATTTTGTTTGGTTCTTATATCTCTTACGCTTATTGGGTAGTTTTGGTACTTGGGTTTCCTTTCCTTATTGGTCATATTTGAGTTGTGGCTTGTTTGGCGCACAGATCACATCATCTGAGATTTTAGATGGTGTCTGATGTGGCTTGTCGGCTGAGCATCTTGTACTGGGTGAGACAAGGTTGTTGGACCTGGAATTAGTATAATCGGAATGGTATAATGTATGTTCGGGGAAGGGATGTCATTAATCAGTTCAGAATGCGGCAATAGTTCTTGTCGAGCGGAAGAACCCATTATCTATTGATTTGATGGGTGTGTATAAGATTTTGCACTCCTGTTTCATTTTTGCAGTATTGCGTTATTTGGAACAGGATTTTTATATGTCACAAAGTATATTACCGGTACCGAGTTTGAAAATTACGGCTATTGTGGTTGGAAGATATTACTATGGGCATATGAATTATGAGGTGCATCGTGTGGTTACAACTTGGGTGTATAATTATGCTTTAGTATAGCTTGTTAAGGTTGATACAGTGTATGTATGCAAGAATTGGAGCTTATGGAAAATTCCAGATATTGAAAATTTTGTTCTAAGGCTTGTGGGCTAAGGTAGCAGGAAGAATATTTAGTCTAGGTTAAGCTAATATGTTCATATGGCTTAAGGTGGCACGGGTATGTGCACGAGGATTTATATAGTGATCTGGCAGCATGGGGACAACTCTTGGCACATTCGAGGACGAACCTATATTTAAATGAGGGAGAATGTAACGTCCCGACCGATCGTTTTGAGCTCTATCATATCGTCGGCAGTTTGAGACCTTGAGTAGCTTCACTTTATGCGTTATGACTTGCACATGTAGTCGGTTTTGATTTTCCAGTAGTTCAGAGTTGATTTGGAAGAATAATTCTCAATTCGGAAGTTATAAGTTGGAAGAGTTGGTCGAGGTTTGACTTTTGAGTAAACGATATTGTAATCGGGATTTGAAGGTTCCTGTAGGTTCGTACGGAGATTTTGGACTTGGGCGTATGTCCAGGTTGAGTGTCAGATAGTCCGAGAGCGATTCGGCGCTTATTATCAGAAGTTTGCATTTTGAAGGTTTTAAATTAGCTAATTTTGACTTAGAGTGGATTTTGATGTTATCGGACTCCAAGCGATGTTTCGGGGCCTTGGATAGGTCTATTTAGTTGGTTGGAACTTGTGTGTGAATTTTGGTCGTAATTCGGAATGCTTAAGTGTGATTTGGACGCGTTCGACGATGTTTGAATGTTTGAAAGTTAAGAAATATTTTTGATCGTTGATTCATGGTTTTGATGTTATTTGTAGCGTTTCGAGTCTTTGGATAAGGTATGGAGACTTGTTGGTATGATATGATGGGGTCCCAGGGGCTTCGGGTGTATTTCAGGATAGTTTCGGACCAATTCCCTTTGTTTTGCAGTTGCTAGTTTCTGGTGTCAGGGATACGAATCATGATCACGGAAGAGGTATCGCGATCGCGAAGGGGTGAGTGGAGCTGGTGAAGACTTTTTTCTTTGCGATCGCGAAATGGGCACCGCAATCACGATTGGAGGTCGGGTTGTTCTACGCATTCATGTAGGAGGGTCGCGAACGCGATGAGTTTGTTGGGCCGGTCTGGGCTGGATAGTTGCTCTACATGATCGCGTAAGGAATGTCGCGATCGCGGAAGACGTATTGCTGAGGCTAGAAGATTGGCCTTCACGTTCGCGGAGCTGGGCTCGTGTAGCGCGTAGGCTTGACAGGCTGATGGTGGCGAGGCTGGTTTGGCCTTTGCGATCGCGAGGCTGTTTCCGCGATTGCGAAGAAGGATGCTTGGGCAGTCTATAAGAATGCAAATCAGGACTTAGCTCATTTTCATCTCGTTTTATCTCTTGGAACCAATTTTTTTGGAGAGATATTTCATCCACCTATTGAGGGTAAGTGCTTCTAACCCACTTTTAATTATAGTTCATGAAGATGTATGGATTTTAACATGAAAATTAGTAGAAATTGAGAAATTTTGGAAGAAAAATCTAGAAATAATATTTTTGAGTTTTGACTACGGAATTGGACATGGAATTGTGAATAAATTATATATTTGAGTTCTTGGTGCTATGGATAATATTTATCTTTGAGAATATTTGAAATCCCGGTGCGTGGGCCAAAGGTTGACTTTGTTGACTTTTCATGTGGAGTTGGAAATTATTTCTAATTAATTAAATTGTAAGTCTTTGAGTATATTTTGATTGGTTTGCACATTCTATGACTAGTTTCAGATCGTTTGGCATTGATTTGAGGTGCTAGAGAGGCGTTGGAGCCGGTTATCGAATTTTGGAGCGAGGTAAGTCTTCTTGTCTAACCTTGTATGAAATTTACCCCATAGGTGCTATATTTGTTACATGTTACGTGTTATGGGAGATACGCACATATGAGGTGACGAGTGTCTGTGCATATGCTAGATTCTTGATTATGTTCAGATTGACTTAGACTCACACCATGTTTTAATTGTATTACTTGAGTTATTCTTGCTTGTTTAAATGCTTTAATTTATATATTAGGCGAAGACTAGACTTACATAGCATATCGAACCTTGATATTTTTGATACTTGACGCGCTACTTGATTAGTCGCGAAGATTATACTTTCTTTTATGGATTTCTCCCGCGTTGTACGTATTAGTTCGGAAGTTTCTTGAATTTCATAACCCACACATATATTCGTGAGTGGGGCTAGTGACCCGTTGAAGTTTTACTATTCCTATGGAATCAGGTTGAATACCTCAGTAGTACTATTATGGATCAGGTCGTACGACCTCGGCAGTATTATGAGATACATCTACGGATCGGACTGTACGACCTCGGCAGTATACACTATTTTATGGATCGTGCTAAATGGCTCGGCAGAATCGTATGTAATATTCGATAAGGAGTCAGCATACCTATGAGCCTTCCTGAATTGATATGTAACATTGTATTTGGTGTTGGCCATTATGTATTCAATTAGAGGTAGTGTCCGGTATTTGAAGACTTTGTATTTACTCTTCTATTGAGGATCATGTTTTGCACATATATCTGTTTCGTTGCTTTTACCTGATGTGCTGCATACCTTTCTACTTTTATTGTACTTTAATTATTTGACCACTAGTAAGTGTCGATATCGACCCCTCGTCACTACTTTTTCGAGGTTGGGCTAGATACTTACTGAGTACGCGTTGACTTACGTACTCATACTACGCTTATGCACTAATTGTGCAAGTACTGAGACAGTTACACTTGGTGGTCATCTTGGCACATAGGCGCAGCTGCTGAGGAGACTTTGTGATGAGCTGCATTGCATGTTATAATGTGCAGCACATGGAGTCCCCGTCTTATTCAATTACTATATCATGTCTATTTTATGATCCAGGCAAATGTTGTAGTAGTATTACACTTCCTAGTAGATGCTCATGCATTTGTGACACCGGATTTTGAGGAATTAGATTTTTATTCTTGATGGTATTCTGTTATGAATCAGGATTTATATTTTGACCATGTTCGAGCATTTAAAATTATATTACTTTCTCCGTTTTAATTTATGTGAACTTATTTGATCGGGCACGGAGTTTAAGAAAAAGAGAAGACTTTTGAACTTGTGTAAAATGAGGCATATATATTTTGTGTAACTATAAATTACCGCACAAAGATAAATTATTCCCAAATAAGGAAAGTGGTCATTCTTTTTGGCACACACTAAAAAGGAAATATGTTCGCATAAATTGAAACGGATGGAGTATTATTTTCTATGAAATTGAACGATTCCGATTATTTATCTCATTATTTGCTTCGGAATGCGTTTTGAATTATCTAATGGCGAGTTGAATTTTTTGTTGGCTTGTCTAATAGCAGTATTGGGCGCCATCACGACCTATGATGGGAATTGGGTCGTGACACCTGGTGCTACCGATGCTGAAATTGTAGCTAAAATTCAAAACCTTCTCTTGTTTTTAATTGATTAATTGATCGACAAAGCACATATTTTTCCCAAATGAGAGTGCCTTACAGAAATATTCATGAGCTCAATTCTTTAAAGTATCATTATTTCCCTTATGCCCAACGTTAGACTCTGTGACGCTCTTCTTTCTATCCTCTCTAACTGAACCAGAAGAAGTCATGACATTGGTGGCGACACGATAAACCTCTTATATGCATTTGATTGGTTGCAAAAAAATTCTTCCTTTCTTCCTTTTCCTCAAACCTTGTTTTAATTGCCTATTTATTCAACCACAAACTCTTCCCATGTAGTGCTATGTAGAGTAAGTTTAATGTCATAAATATGACATACTCGGTGGTGACGATATTATTAGAAAGAGCTGGTCAATGGAAGAAGATGGGCAAAGAATGAGGAGAAGAATTTAATACTAGTAGACATCTTTATTAACTGCCGCATGCAGAAATTATCGATTTAGATCTGTTGATTGAAACCTGCAACAAGTTCTTGTAAGAAGAAATAAAATTGAATTTTTGTCTTCCAATTCGACTATAGAAGTTTTAGGAAAAAGTTGTGTTGATCAATGTCAGACTCTTATTTCGATAATATTAAGATATAAGATGATCAACACTGCCCTAGGAATGTGAGACCACAAAGTAAATCAAGGTGCACCCGGCCCACTTCTAGTCCAATTATATACATTCAGAAAAGGTAAAATGACACATAGAGCCCCATTTAAAGATTTAAAGACCAAAATGCTCCCAGTTTTTAAAAACTAGTATACTTACCCGCGCGATGCGCGGATAGTTTTAAACCAAAAAGAGCATAGAGAAATATTAGAAAGAGATATATATTGCAAACTATATTTATTGGCTGCATTAAAAAAAATTAAACGAAAAGAAAAATAGGTGAATCCTATCGGGCTATCTCTATGAATTTGTTGTTAGGGCTATCTAAAGATGTTCATATGAAATGAAGGGTCATTTGTTTCCTCAACAAATGTCTTTTGAGTAAATGTCAGCCTCAGGTTGTGTGCCGTAGTCCTCAACTTCAAATTATTTGGTCCGACTACAAAGTAGTTCATACGATATAAGCGAAGTTCATGTATCTTGTTCCTAAAAAACTTAACTACATACTTTCCGATTGAAGCATGTATACGATCACCCTACAAAATCAGATTCCTTATTAGTGCACAATTATGAAGCCAACAATTATAAGATCGTATATACTGTCATAAGTGCCTAAAGTTGTCCTCAAGATTTGATGTCAAAAACCTGATTGCTTTAGTTTTTGAGATATCGTGTAACTATCTGACGCAACAGTTCAATACAATGACAACAGATATTTACCTTAAGTATCTCATTTGTTACCCCTAGTCTTCCAGCTGCTAATGTAGCCCCACCAGCAAGAAAGCTGGAATGATGATATATTCCTCTCTTCTTCTGAAAGGCATTATAATAACAAATATTTCACATTATTAAAAGAAAAACAAACTTTTTTTTGCAGGATAATAATCAAAAAAGCATTTTCGCAGTAACTTTTACCACTCACCTCGGCTGCATAGAGTTTTTTGAGTTGCTCATTACAAAAATCCATTTTGCCTCTAGCAACCCATTGGTTGTATCAAGACGATTTCCAGTGTGTTTTTGCACAATTTTCCCTTGCGCCACTATATATTCATAATGTTCTCTCTTGCTGAGAACAGAAAGAAAACGATGAATAATTAGAGCTAAATGGTAATATCAAATAATGAAAGTAAAGAAATTATACAGAGTTTACTCCTTGACTTAACAGAAAAAAATACATATTGTCTCCTTTTTTAATCAAGGATAAAAGGAACATATGGAACATGCCATAGAGGTAATTAATATTAGTAGTGTATAATAGAGCAGATCATATATATATATAAAGAAAAATCAATGTCTGTGCATGTATATGAGAAGCCATTTGTATATTGATGCTAAACATTATGATTTGCATTGCAATAAGTGACAAAGATTTTGCACATTCTGCCAAAGATACTTAATACATTATTTCTAAAGCTTAGATCATGGACATTCTTTGAGGTCAACCTTTTTTCCATCTCCATGATTCCTACTTCGAAAACTCTTCAGAAGTGTAATGTGTTCCACATCTGTTTTGAGAAAGAATAGTTTGGCTGCTTCATGTCTAATAATTTGATGCTTATTGATATCTTTAACAGACCTGGATAGTGCATCAGTAGTATTTTTAGTAAGTAATTGACCCAATACATAATTGACTTCATGTTTTACTAAAGCAGTGTTTCAAGTTACAGATTATTTATTCGTGTCCAATATTGTTGTAATGTGAAAAAAGAACAGAATAACAATGATACATGCCCTGTTCTTCTTTAAAAATAGCGTTCCTCAAGTCTTAGACAGAGGAAGAAGTAGAAGGACCAGATGGTTTGTGGATAGAAAGTGTGATAAAACCATTGTTCAGGAACCGTTATTAGTTATTACATTCTTCAACTCTTTCATTTGTCTGACAGACTATAACTTGTTTTTCTGAACTGTTGAGCTGGAATTGCAGCAAAACTTGTTTATATCAGGAAAATATTACTTTATAAACCAATTACATGAAGAGTGTGAAGAATAATAAGAATAAAAATGAAATGTAACGCACTTACATTGCGGATGTCATTAAATTTTAAGAGAATAACACAACATTAAGAGTAACTTAATTAAGAAGCCATTTTAGCAGTTATTTTAAGTAAAGCTGTCAAAGAGAAGAAGAATCATTCTTGACCTTTATGGGTAAAATGAAAAAACAAAATACACAATTTAAAAAAGAATGAGGCCTCACCAGTCAATGACAACCACTTAGCCCAACAACATATTTGACAACTCCCTGAAGCCCGACCAAAACAATCTTGGTTCTGTTGTTTCTAGTCACAATAAATTTGGTGTGTCTCGGATGAACAGACAGTTCCTTATCACCACTCTCTGCACGGAAAGGCGATAACACCCGAGATAGACATAGTTGAGCCTCCAGTATTTTGCACGTCTAAACAACTAACTAATCACAATGAATTTAATGAAGATAACAATAAAGATCAGTTTAGGTTAGGTACTGTTACTCTGCCACCAAACTGCAGAGCTCTACATGATGAATAATCCTTTCTCCCATGCTCCTCATGTCGATCAGATAATCAAATAACAATTTTTTCTAGCCATGAGAACAAATTAACAATTCGAACATTAATTGGAGAAGTCATCAGTAATGTAATAGTGACTTTGATCATACATTTCCTGCCAAAGTAAGAAAGAACATAATGGAATAATGAAGTAGTAGAACTTAGGAATAAGCATATTGAGAAACAATCTTGTTGTATCACACCAATAAAAGACAAACAAAAAAATTAGTAGGTCGATTAGTAGTCAAAAAAATGAGTATATGGAAACATCCATAATTTTATTTTAGCCAGCCAAAACATATTACAGTTGATGCAATATCACAAAATCCACTT
Organism: Nicotiana tomentosiformis; assembly: GCF_000390325.3. NCBI lineage: Eukaryota > Viridiplantae > Streptophyta > Magnoliopsida > Solanales > Solanaceae > Nicotiana > Nicotiana tomentosiformis. Next base: position 36,677,450 of record NC_090821.1, read on the forward strand.
GATGAATTACCTTATTCAAACAAATTTTGTACATGACGTTCACTGCTTCTTCACCAATGCGATGTAAGAAGTAACGTTATTCCATGTTATGGCAGATGATGACATATATATATATATATATATATATATATATATATATATATATATATATATATATATATATATATATATATATATATATAAAAATAGAGAAATAGGAAAATATTTTAAAAAAAATACCGAAAAGTAAAGCGTACCTATTACATGTTTCAGAAATCACATCAACAGGAATTTTTTGCAGTTGGTTAATGAATCTCAGCAACAAAAGTAGTACTTAAACCTCCAAAAAGATATTGATTATCTTTCGAGTGTCAGACTAAATTTTGAAAAACTTCTTTAAATACAACATTTGTAGCTTCAGTAGTTATTTGCCCATCGTCATCACAAACCAAAATTTTTAATCATTTTCTGCTTGTCACCCGAGAAAGAGCAACATATAGTTGTCCATGTGTAAAAACTGGTTTCTTCAAAAATAATCCCACGTGAGACAATGACTGTCCTTGACTTTTGTTGATTGTCATGGCAAAAGAAACAATGATTGGAAATTGTCTTCGCTGGAACTTAAATGGAATTCTAGCATCAGATGGAGTCAATGTCATTCTTGGAATAAACACTTTCTGTCCAGCCATCTGTCCTGCTAAAACCTTGGCTTCAATGACTTGATTTCCAAGTTTAGTTATGATCAACCTTGTTCCATTACATAATCCTGCTGACTGATCAATATTTCTTAATAACATTACTGGAATACCAACCTTTAGAGTAAGAGCATGATTTGGAACTCCAGAACATTTAATTGTATTTAAGAATTCAGGAGTGTGTACATGTTCCAGTGCTGAATAAGTATTGTCAGAGCTGCAGATTGTATCAGAACTCAATATTCTCTTGCTTAACAATAACCTTGAACATGAATTTTTTATAAAGAATATCGTCCAGTTCACTTGGATAAGAACAGTCAGCATCCGCAATTGAAGTCTACACCAAATTTCATAGGTTAGAAATATTATAACTGATAACTAAATTAAGTTTAGTATTATACCTCAAGTAATCTTTCCTTAAGTTCTTTTGCGAACTTCCCTATAAGCTGCATAGCTTCGCGATTCCAAAGCAACAATGAGATAAAAGCGGTTCCATCCATAACACGAACTTGAAGCCTATACCTACAACTCAATTTTGATTAACCTTATGCATATTTTTTATAGATAGAAGAATTTAAATATACATAAATAGTAATTACCTGTGAGTAAATGAAAATTCTTCTTCATTGCATTTCTTACAAAAGTATTTATTTTCAACTTTATCAACCTTTCTACTACACTTGTTGCATGCCAAGTATGACCATCCCTGGTCAAGTTCCAAATTAACCAATTTTGCCGCAATCCAATAGCTACATTCCTATTTAACAAAAATAAAAAATTATTGTAAATGCAAAACAGAAAACATAAGATAAATATAATTGACAAAGTAAATTAAACTCACTTGCGTGCACTGAACTAAATCCCTTATAGTTTTAAACAGTACAATTCCTTTGTCTAACTCATCTCTAACAGAGTAACTTTGCTGAGAACTTGTTTGAGTGATTCGCTCAAAGTTTGATTGACGTGCTGCAAGTAATCTGCATAAGTCAAAAATTGTAATTTATAAATACTATTGTTATTTTTTGTGTACATATAGAAAAGGATTATACACTTGAAAAACCTGGATTTAAAGTCAATAGATTGCGGCAACGTAGAATTTATCCATATCTTTGTCTGATACCAACAGCTACGCACTGAGTAATTACCTGTGTATCAAATGAACTATAAATATAAATTTGAAATTTAAAAATTTTTATAAACTAAAATTCAAAAATACATGTAATTTCTGGTAAATCTCGAAATTTTTGAGCTTTCATATGCTGGAAAACAACAATCAAAGGCTCATCAGTAGATTCATTCAAGTGATGTTGAATTTGATCCACAAGTTCGCTCCATAAGGTTTCCAAAATCCTGTTCCTCCTATACGTTTCATGGTAAGATTAATAAACACATATATAGGTAATTTATTATAAAGTATTGTTTCTATTTTTGAATTACTTACTGATCATCTTCGAGCACATTATTAATAAAGACACTTTGGTTGTCTCCTTGCTTGTAGGTCTTAACATCTTCATAGGTCACAACCTGACCAACAACATCTATAAATATAAAAGTTAGTCACATAGTTTTACAAATACCATTAGTTCATTAAAAATGAAAAGAAGAATTACCGAGTAATTCTGTCTGATCGACATCATGTTGATTTGTTAGTTGGTCAAAAGAGCGCAAGTTAAAGATGTTCATATGAAATGAAGGGTCATTTGTTTCCTCAACAAATATCTTTTGAGTAAATGTCAGCCTCAGGTTGTGTGCCGTAGTCCTCAACTTCAAATTATTTGGTCCGACTACAAAGTAGTTCATACGATATAAGTGAAGTTCATGTATCTTGTTCCTAAAAAACTTAACAACATACTTTCCGATTGAAGCATGTATACGATCACCCTACAAAATCAGATTCCTTATTAGTGCACAATTATAAAGCCAACAATTTTAAGATCGTCTATACTGTCATAACTGCCTAAAGTTGTCCTCAAGATTTGATGCCAAAAACCAGAATGCTACAGTTTGTTCTATATCAATTATGAAGCCAGCATTAATTAATAGACAGAAAGAGGAATACTTGTACTACACATATTTCATATATAAGCGTAGTTTCTGTATGTTCATCCGTTGATAGTCTAAGCAAGGCAACCAATATCTAATATTTGCCAGATTTTTATATTTTGAACAATACCTCTGTTATTTTGAACAATACATCTGTTATTATGTACGAAGATGCAACTTAACTGATTGTCTATATGTATATATTAGGATAATCACTGTCTAAAGTTATCCTCAAGATTTGAAATCAAAAATCAGAATGGCATAGTCGGTTCCATATCACTTAAAGAACTGTTTATATGGAAGTAGAAATTATTGGAGCAACTTCCTAGACATTTGAGTAATGCGGAAGAATGAATTTTCATATAGAATGCGAGTACTTTACGAAGTTTAAACCTATGAGAAAGTTGAATATGTTACCTTAGAATCTTGTAAAACTAATTCAATTGAATACGGTATTTCCGGCTTAAAGCGATCCGGCATTACCCACATTCGAACAACTCTAACTTTGAGATTCCATTGCATCGAGTTGCCTGAAATTTGTTTGATATCATGAATTTGTGTGGCCATATTTGCAAATCAATTGTAATCAGACTGGTATACTGAGTAGATAAAATACGAAGTTGAAAAGGTTTTGAAAATATACAGCGCATAAATCATGCAGTTATGTATGTATAGATAAAATAGAGATTTTTGGTTGGAAGCCCACGTTTGGGAGCACGATCAGTCGTGGAATAGAAGAAAAACTACTGTAGACAAATTGGGGTGAGAAACTGAATTAGGTTTGAGAAGTTGAAGAGTCTTCAAGAAAAGCTAAAACAGAGAGCAGTTGACGATAACAGGGCATATCTGATGCGCCTCTTTTTCCTTTATATTTATTATTATATTTTGTTTTTTTATTTTATATCTTTTTTAGTGCAGTAGTATTTATAGTTTACTATAAGTCCCAAAGACAATTTTTTAAATGTATTTTCGAAATAATTAAAAATTAAAGTACGACAGGAAACTTAATTTTTATATTACCAATATATTTTCAACTGATTGAAGAATGAGTTAGCCCATTGTTATTAATTCTTAGCAAGTTCTAACTCTTGCCAAATTCTCACTTTGAAAAATTATTCGTCCTTTTTTTTAACTTTTATTTATGTATAAAAAAACTAATTGAAACTTTGACACGGTAGTTGTTGAGTAAAATAGGGTCAACTAAGAAAGTGGAAGGATTTTTTTTGTTTTTTAATAACAGCCAGCCCAAATAAGGGGAAGGAAATTCTATTTTTAATAGGCAAGTGTATCAATAAGAATAACTGCAAAAACAAAATCGTGGAAGGACTGGAAATAAAATCGTGGGTCGATTGGAAGTTTTTTATATTTTTTAAATTTAACTTTATTTTGTTGATTTGTAGTTTGAATTTGAAATTCCAATTATCTTGGAGAGTTGTCCTAATTTTTTTACATGTGTTAGAATTATGGGTATTCCACTTGTCAGCCTAACATGGTTTTGCCTTTGTTATTCTATATTCTATATATTATATAGATAGAATAGATGATGCGACCTGCCCCAAAGTTACAGTTTATCGGCATGTGTGCCCCACGTTTTATGCTAGTAACTAGTAACTTCTCTCTATCCAATTTCAAAATAGACAACCGTTCTCTAACTGAACGTACGCAAAATCTCTGCAACCTTTCCCAAATTTCCTCCAAAATCGCGATTCTCGCTTCTAAATCTTCGTTCGGTTTCAATTTTCGTTTCTCCTCCTATAAAATTTTGTAATGTCAAGCTTTAATTTCGAGAAAAAAGTATTTAAGTTTTATGGATAAAAAGCACACTCTTAAGCGTGCAAGACCTTTCCATCCAATTCCATCTTCACCACATGTTTTTGATATTGATATAGATGTCAAAAATCCGTCAGTAAAAATAGTTGAGTCTTATATGAAAGAGGCTCCAAGTGGCCATGCAAATGGAGAATCATCTTCGGCAAATAGATCTCAACCAGTTAGTTTGGGAAGAACGCGTTCTCAAAGGGCTAAGGCACAAGATATAGATGGTTCTCCAAGTTCTAAGCAACAACAAATCGGTGTTTCTCAAATTGATCCGAAAACCCCCTTAAGTGGTCATGCAAATGGAGAATCCTCTTCAGCAATGTCAAATGGATCTGGAGCAGCTAGTTTGAGAAGAGCGCGTTCTCAAAGTGTTGAGGAATGCGAAATTGGTGGTTCTCAAAGTTCTAAGCAACGAGAACTCGATGTTTCTCAAACTGGTATTCGTCAGAAAAAACATGCCAAGTCCCCTTCAAAGGTAAATTTTTGAATGTATTCAAAGTTTTATGTATGTCAGAGCTTACTTTTTAAGAGCTAGTTCCTCTAATGTATACCATGTGATATACTTATATATGTGTGTCTATTTAAATACAGCTTAATACAAGTGATAAACCGAAACTTGGTATTCATTTTAATTCTGAGATTGTTAGCGATTTGAGAAGAAAATTATCAACAACACAAATTAGGATTTTTAGGTCAACTTGTTTTGGGTATTTATTGGATTTGCCTAGAATAGAAATGCACATAGTTGATATATTCTTTGTTGACGATGGAGGTTGAAAAGAAAATGAGGCTGAAATGTAGTTTGTTGTCAATGGAGTTAAGCTACGTTTTGGTTTATCTGAGTTTGCTTATATCACTGGATTAAAATGTACCGGTGATGTACGGCTCCCTACTCGTCCTAAGGGAAAGAAGAATCATTTGATTGAAAAGTACTTTGTGGATTACACTTATTTTGCTAAGAAATACCTTTCGGATTGTTTTCTTAATAAAATATTTAAGTCTAACGAAGATGTTGTGAAGGTGGCAGTGCTCTATGTGATAAACTCCTTCCTCTTTTCTATTAAGAACCCCAAATTAGTTCATAGGGGTTACTTTGACTTGGTTGAGGAAGGTGATTATAACAAATGTCCATGGGGAAGAGTTGTATACTAAGGCTACCTTGGAATCGATGTCTGGCATTTTGGATAGGCGGGCACAATATTATCAGATTTCAAGGTTTCCTCTTGCTATTCAGATATGGTTATATGAATGTTGTGGATATGTGCGTAATAGTGTCGAGTTTTGGTGTGGGAATAAATATCCACGAATTCTTAGATGGAAGATCACAAGGCAGCTAAAGTTCGAGGAATTACATGAGAAAGTGTATGGTTTTCCTTCTCACGAGGTAAATTACTTTCTTGCTTTCCTATCTACTTTGCAGTTAATAGTGGTATACTCATTTGTATTTCTGGTATACCAAGTTACTGGTATAACTGTGATTTTTTTTTATGTAAAACAGTATACCATCAGTAAATACTTATTTTTTTAATAACTTATTAGATGTTTGTTTCAGTTAATAGTGGTATATCATGTAATACACTCATTTGTATTTCTGGTATACCAAGTCACTAGTATAACTATGACTTTTTCTTATGTAAAATAGTATACCATCAGTAAATACTTCTTTTTTTTACTAACTTATTAGATGTTTGTTTATATAGTTGAATTTAAGGAATATGTCTCTTGACGACTTAGGAGAATGGCGCGAAAAATAATGTTGATCAGAGACACTCTAGTTCACTCTAGTTCAGATGATGACTTTGTTGATTATCCACCTGAGAGCTCAAAAAGGCGGGGCAAAAGGCAGGGCAAAAGGCTGGGGAAAGTTGCAGTTGACTTGAACAATAAGGTGGCAGATAATGACTTTGTCGATCCTCCACCTCAAACATCAAAAATGAAAGTCAAAGCTGCAAATGACTTGGAGAAGGAGGTGGTAGAAAATATTCATGACAAACGTCATAGTTGAAGTAATGCCTTTGTCGAACCTCCACCTGGAAAAAAAATAGTCTAAAGTTAAAAATGCCTTGCACATAGGTAATGACTGGGATGTTCAGTTTAAGATTTTGGCAGATGGACAATGGGAATTGTAGAAATATTGACATTGAAGAAGTAATATAAGGATGAACTAGTGGTTTTAAAGACTTATCTTGCCGATAAATTTGTGGAGGTGTTAGAATCCATTGATTCAATTAAGAAGAGAAATTCAGAGGTATACTAGTATTCCTTGTTGAATTATTTTTCTATTTTTTGGTAATTCTGAAATTAATAAGACTTTTTGAAAATTCGGATGTAGAAGCAACACAACAGAGATGTCGAAAAAGATGGAGATGGCGATGGTGATACTAATCAGGATGCAGTCGATGAAACCAAAGAGAAAGAAGGTATACAAGTATATTGTTGTATTATATTTTGGTCTATTTTTGTGTGTTCAACATACTGAATATTTCATGTTAGTTGTGATTCTTTTACGTGTTCTGTAATAAGAATCTTAAAAATGTTTCAGTGTCTGGCTCTCAAGAGGATGCCCATGATATCAATGAAAATGATGGCAATAAAAATGAAAATGTGAATTTAGAAGGGAACAAGGAAGGGACTTCTGGTATTTAACTGTATAGTTCTAAATTTAATTTTTTATGTGTATCTTTCTGACAGTTTGATGTATTTTATGCAGCACCTGGGTTAGTTGATGTTGGAGTTGGTAAAACGACTTTAGAAATGTGGATGATGATAAGTGGTTTAAAATGTGTGACTCGGAGGCTCATAAATTAACATGTGAGCTTGGTAAACAAACCACAACTGAATATCTTTCATTTTGTCATATGCCTAAACAGTCAGGTGATGAAGATGTTCCAGCTGTTGAGATTCGTAAAGAATCAACAACGGAAATGTTTCTAGATTACGAGGTTGAGATGAGCGACTTTTAGAATGAGTCTCAGATTCATAAACTAACTTCTAAGATTGCAAACCAATCCATATGTGTAGGTGTTGCAATTTCTCTACACCAGAAGGTGTTGCAACGTCTTCTTTGTCGATCCAGTCAACATGTGAAGATGTTCAACCTTATGTGGTTTCCGATGACTCAAATCAAAAAGATGCAACAAGAATGAGATAACCTGTTGTACCTCGTGTTCTTGTGAAAGGGGATCACCCTTTTAAATCCTCAATTACAGAAGAAGTTCCTCTATTAGTTAGTCGTGAGTTTTGTCAGTTTCTTGAAAGAAAGTTAATTGTAACTCGCAGGTAATGTTACAGTTTTAGTTATGTTTGATTGTTATTTTTTTTATGATTGTTATTTTGTTTATGATAGTTTTGACTAGTTTATTTATATATTTATTAAATCTTTAGGAAGAAAGTGTACGAAAAGAATGATGATATAATTGAGAAAGAGTTTGATCTTGGAGTTGCATACATAGCTCAGATGACGTGATTTTTGAACTACACTATGCTGGTATAGGTATCAGCTCGACGGTATGTCAACAGATATTTTTTTATATTTTTGTTTAGTTGATAGGTGTGTGTATGTATTGGAGTAATACCTTTTTCTTTTGCAGCACTTTGATGTGATATTCTACTACTTCTGGAAGAAAGCTAAATATGAAAATGTGAGGATGACAACGACTGACAAATTGTTTTGGTTGTAGCATTCAAGAGTTATTCGCTAAATCAACTTCAAGGGGCACAAATGTAAGAAACTGCTCGCCTTGACAAAGAAAGTAAAAGAGTATATTCTTGGCTATTACATTATTTGTAACACCCCATGGATCGATGTTGATTATGTGCTTATGCCAATTAATGTAAAAACTGCATGGCATTGGGTATTGGGCGTCATGTCTTTCCATGATGGGTGCATTTACATATACGACTCTATGAGATCTGTAAATCATGATATTGTTGTTTGTGAAACATTGTATTCATTTGCTATCTGAAAAGAGAATCTGGTTGATCCACTTCCTCTTTTATTAGTGAAAGACTTGCATGAAGAGGAAAAAGCTTAAGTGGTTATGTTGTTTTATATAATCTTCTTTAGTTTTTGTTGTTTTATTGTTATCTTATTTCTTTTTATTTATGTTTTTATATGTAGTGATTGCGGTGTATCTGTTTGTGCATTTGCAGAGTATATCATTAAAGGTAAGAAGATTCTTGCAGACAATCACATCTTTGATTCTAAACATCTTCAAACCAGATTTGGAACATTAGTATACCATTATGGGAAGAAAAAGCAGGTGAAAAATCTGGTTAGTAAAGATGAAGCCATTGGAAGATTAGACACACCTTGTGTTTCGAAAAGGCGCAACACGAGGAGTAAGAAGTAGTTTTTTAGGTTGTAGGTGTGAGTGATGATGTTGATTAATTAGTACTCTCATACAACTTTTTAGAAAAGTAGTATTATAGTTGTGAGCAGATTACTGATGTACTTTAGGAAATTTCTAGTTTTTTGCTTCTGAGTATGCTATATGCAAACATCTTCTAAACTTCTTTTTAGAAATCTTAAATTTAGTTTTTTGTGATGTAATTGTGCTCCTTCTGCAACTGTTACCTTATGCTAATATCATAACTTTTTGTATGCTTCTATATTTATTTTTTGGCTAATTAATGTTAAAGATATACCAAGACCACTTGGAATACCAATAATTATAGTACACTCTATTATTATAGCAACGACCCACTGAAAATAACAGTAATGATCAAGGATATTGGGAATACAAGTTATCATGGTATACATACAATACCCGTTATTATAGTATACTTTGTAATTATAGCAAAGACTCCCTAGGAATACCAGTCATCATGGATATGTTATACTAGGGGGAATACCAATTATGATGGTATACTACTGGAAATAGTTATATACCAACACTATGAGAATACCGGTGATCATGGTATGATATGTTATACTAGGGGGAATATACTCTAAAGTATACTATCATTACTGGGAAGAGTAGTATACCAACACTATGGTAACACCAAAGTGTTGGTATCATGGTATACCAGTAACCACGGTATACTCTATAGTCTACCAACTATAATGGGAATACAGTAACCGTGGTATACGAAGAATAATAGTATACCAATATTATAGGGAAATACCACTAACTATGGTATACTATAATGGGAACACCGGTATACTATAGCGGTATACCAAAACTATGTATTTGTAGCATACTATCATTACTTGGAAAAGTAGTATTCCAATACTATGGGAATACCATAGTGTTGGTATCATGGTATCCCAGTAACTAGAGTATACCAACTATAATAGGAATACCAGTAACCACGGTATACAAAAAATAGTAGTATACCAACATTATGGGGGAATACCAGTAAACATGGTATACAGTATACTAACACTACTGTGAATACCAGTAATCGTAGTATACTCTGTCGTATACCAAGATTGGGAATAATGGTATACTAAGACCCCCGGCAATGCCAATAAACATGGTATACTACAGAGTATACCAAGACCCCTGGTAATACCAGTAATCGTGGTATTACTAGTATCCTTTGTAGTATACCAAAGACCCATATGAATATCAATAATCGTGGTATTCAATAGAGTTTACAAAGAATAGTGGCACACCAACAGTATGGGGAATGACAGTAATGATGGTATATATTATAGTATACCGAGACTATTTGGAATAATTGGATTAATGGTATTCTCTATAGAAAAATAGTTGGATATATTAGCACCTCATCTCATTAACTGAAAAATAAACTGAAATGAAAGAAAAGAACCTAAAATAGATAAAACCAATATATTTCTTGAACTTTATTCCAGAAAAGTAGATATGAGTAACACTATTACAGTAATCCAATGAAACAATTTGATACTATGCAAATTTGTAAGGCATTAAATGTATGTTGAGTTCTTTATGGAAGATTCCTGCATGTTTTACGGTTGTGACCCTCTTGTTCACGTATTCCACATGTAACTTTTGATCTCTTGAATTTTTTTTCATGCAACTTTTTATATCTCGATTTCTGTGGCCTTCCCGGTGTTATCTTCCCCGGGTGATAGCAGATCATACTCTGAGATTTTTGTAGGGATCTCTTATGTAGTTTCATCAGGTATATGATACACTGATTCTTCATAAATCTTAATCAAGTACTCCTTTTGTAGTATACTGAGCAGTATTGACATGGATCCATATTGAATTTCTTAATAATTGTCAAAGCATGCGGATATGGAAGTTCATTCAGTTGAAATCATCTGCAACTACACTTTCTTTCCTCCATACTGACAACATATCTGCTACCTCCATCATATGCTATATACAAAATATTATTTGGTGGCTTTACCTACATTATTAAAATAGATATACCATAAATTGTTCTAGCGTAATATCATACAAACTGAAATATATCTAATAAGTATGGTCATTAAAATTATATTGTCATCTTTCGTGGAGAAATAAAGTTGTCTTCTAGCATATCTTCATACTTTTGTCCAACCTATATAAATATTTCTGTTGCGAGCTTTTTGTTACTGTAGTTCCACTCCTTATCCAAATCATGAAATCTAGCAACGGAGTTACTGGGAGATCTTTTGTAGACTTATTGTTGAATTCATGGATTTAGCAATGTTAGATGTCATTATTGTTGTTTTGTTAACTGTTGAATGTGCTCTTGGCCATTTGTTGTATCCAGTATCAAATAGATATTCATGCACCCTCTTATCAATTGTTTCAATCTCTACCATTTGGTCATTGAACTTGTCAATTGTATATGCTTTGGCCATTTTGAAGAATATTTGCACAAGTTGGTTATGACTCTTCTTGAACTTCGCCTTAATGTTGTTCCAGAGGTGAAAAATACAGAAATAATTGGGTACCTCCGGATAGATAGTAGAAGATGCCTTTGTGATACTCTTATGCCTATCTGACACTATGCACATGACATCCCTAAGGACATATGTATCCCTGAATTGCTTGAAGAACCATTCCCATGATGCATCGTTTTCTGAATCAACCACTGAATAAGCAAGACAAGAATTTTACTTGTATAAAAAGATTTGAATTATTAATAGTATATCATTGATTTAAGGAAAAAAAAACCTTATAAACAGTATAATATTTGATGATCTATATTTACCTGATGCATCTTGCGTGCAAGCTGTGATTAAAGTTCCTTTATATGATGCTTTCAGGAAAATACCATCAACTACTGGAATAGGCCAACAATACTGCTATCCTTTAATTGTTGCATAAAATGAAACAAATAAATACAAGAAGCATCCATCTTCCGACTTGTGCAGCTTAGTAACAGATCCTGGATTTGTTACCTCCAACATATAAAGATATTTCGGCCACTTCCCATATGAACTACTTGGGTTTCCTCTCAAAATTTCAAAAGCCTTTTCCTTTGTCTCCACGCTTGCTTGTAGTTCATGGTGACGTCGTAATCATTCAACATCACGTTGTATGTCACTAACCATACCATGAAAGTTTGGAAAAGGGTGGTGGAAGTGAGGGTGCGGAGGTCGGTGTCTATATCTGACAACCAGTTCGGGTTCATGCCGAGTCGTTCTACCACGGAAGCTATCCACCTTATTAGAAGGTTGGTTGAACAATATAGGGATAGGAAGAAAGATCTATACATGGTGTTTATTGAACTGGAGAAAGCATGTGACAAGGTCCCTAGGAAGGTTCTCTGGAAATGCCTGGAGGCAAAAGGTGTGCCAGTAGCTTACATTAGAGCGATCAAGGACATGTATGACAGAGATAAGACTCGGGTTAGAACAGTGGGAGGCGACTCAAAGCATTTTCGTGTTGTCTAGTTAAGAACTCACATATACAAATGATAAAACTAGCAGAAATAAGGATGTTGAGGTGGATGTGCGGGCACACTAAGATGAATAAGATTAGGAATGAAGATATTTGGGAGAATATGGGCATGGCTCCTATAGAAGACAAGATGCGGAAAGTGTAGATCAGATGGTTCGGGCATGTATGGAGGAGCCGGTAAGAAGGTGTGAGCGGTTGGATTTGACAGCTACGAGAAGAGGTAGAGGGAGGGGTAAGGTCTGCGTACACACTACCCTCCCCAGACCTGTACCTGTAGGATTTTACTGGGTTGTTGTTGTTGTTGTCTCTAGCAGTGTACTAACTTTGGGTTAGTATACTTGTGTTTTACCAAGTTTGCCATAACTGTTGAAGTAGCCTGACGTGTATCAAATTTTCAATCAGCTGGGCATGTGTGAAGTTTGTTGAAGCTTCTAACTTTGAACATATGAGACTTGTTTAGCCTTGAGGCTTTAAAACCCCATGAACAATCCTGATATACACAATCAATGAAGTACCTGTTATTATTTAGGTGTAATGTTAGTTTCTAACATATGCCAATTAAAATATGGTATACTATTACAACTTTGAAAGTTAAAAATAAATAGTAAACCTGACTTGTTGAAACTAAGACAAAGAAAACTACAGCAGGCAAAGCAGATTACATTATTAGCTAGTATCTTTGGTGATAGAAATCAGGTGTTGGTAAACTTATTCAAATCCTAATCTCATACACACCTTCTTGAACATGATTTTCGAACTTTGAATTGGAAATTATTCTTGCTTGCGTGATATTTCATTACATTACGTATGGTCTCCTTATCTTTGAATAACTGACCCACTTCAACCTTTTTGTGTAAAGCATTTGTAATTATATTCATATCATTGACTTTCATATTCTTATCACCCTCTGATTTTCTTGTTGTTAACATATCAATAGCTTCATCTTCATGGTGCGATGCTGCTTTCACGGGCATGCTTTGTATTCTTTGTCAAGACCCAAAATTCCACCACAGGTATCGTGATGTCACTTAGTCTTTAAGACTAGGTAAGCTAATTACTTTCAACAATTAAGTCAGTTTAACAATGATAATTTAAAACATAATTTAATGTGAATGTCGAAACATAAGCAAAATAAGCCCACGCGACAATAATCATAACAACCTCCCAAGACTAGGTAATAGAGAGTCACGAACTCTAGCTAAATAGATGGAAAGATATCAAAGATCAAAACACAATACTGTTCAAATGACAAGCTGACAGTACAATGAAAGGAAAGGACTCCAAGGGACTGCGAAGACCAAGCAGATCTACCTTGAATCCTTGCAATCAATAAGCTAACTCTGCCCAAGTCTGGTATCTCCAATGCCTGGCTCTGCACAAAAATATACATAAGTATAGTATGATTACACCACAATCGATACCCAGTAAGTATCAAGACTAACTTCAGTAGAGTAGTGACGAGGTACAAGTCAAGACACCTACTAGTCAAAATAACTTGTGCAATATAAAAGTATAAAGCTAATAATGGAAAGTAGGAATCAGTAAATGGCAACAAGAATCAACATGTGATATAAGCAGTAACGTAATAAGAATACCGTGAAAGTACCATTGAAACCAAATAAGGGACACAAATGACAACTAATTAATCAAGTCGTTCTAACGCAAGTTTCGCAACGAAATTACTCCGAGATACCTCATCTCATAGCCATAAATCACGAGTCTCAACCCACAATCATATACTCACGGCACCTTGTGCCCACATTTCTAATCACAACAGCATGGACAACTTACGTGCCAATATCTCAATTCGTCTGTCATGATCACAGGCTCGTAATCACAATCCACCCGGCGTGGTCACAAGCTCACTATCACAATTCGCTCGGCATGATCACGGGCTCAATATCACAATCCGCTCGGCATGGTCACAGGCTCAATATCACAATCCGCCCGACATGGTCACATGCTCAATGTCAACATGAAGGCACATAATACAAGAATACATGGGCATGATCATTAAATGTTAAGTTTTATACTCCTGAACTGGTATTGGTATACTACGGTGTATGCTTATGTGAGTGTACCAGTACAACTCAAGTCAATAAGTAATATCAAAGATATCGAGAGGCTCATTGAAAGAAACACAACAAGTAACGTAAGGTGTATAATTTACACAAAGAAAATCACAACATCACACGAATATCATCTACATAATTCCCCTAGTCCATCTCACATCATCCCTGACATTACCACCCTTATCTCTCCAACAGCCACCTGTATCACTCCGCCCTGACAATATCATTAGCCACATGTATCACTCCGTATAATAGTCGCCCTTATCGCTCCACCCAGATAATAATACAATAGCCACCCGTATCACTCCGTATAATCAACAACAGTGGGATGTCACCCTTATGCCCCGAATAACAACAATAATGAGATGCCACCCTTATGCTCTGCATAACAATAACCAATCCACACAATCATTCACATGTGCTAACATCACAACAACACGACATATCAACTCGTGCCACAAGTGCCCAAAGGCCACAACCTTCCCAAAAGAACCAACAATATCAGCATTTCCACAACAAATAGCCCACGGCTCCAATACAATGTATATAGAATTTTAATAACAACAAAATAAACGGAAAAGTAACTCAACGATGAACAATACCCCTTTAATCACAACTTCAATTAGAATAGATTATGACTTTCAATAAATTCAACTTCAATTAATTGCTTAAGGATAATCTCGATAATGAAGGTATTTCTATGAAATGGCAAAACTTCGGATTCTAATGTATGAAATAGGCTAACAATGAAAGAGATGGCACGAAATAGAAACTACGTCTAAATACATAAGAATAACCCGGCAACAAAAGGATATCATGTAACAACATATTTCAATTAAGAGTAACTCAACAATAAAGGAAGTCACGTAATGATAAAAGAGGTAACAACTTCAAATAAAGCATATAAGAGTAAATTTGATAAGTAAAGGATGTGAAATGTAACAATAATTTCAAATAAATACACAAAAGAAGCCTAAGAGTCTAAACCAGTCAATTTTCATATATATGCCCGAGTACGCACTCGTCACCTCGCGTACACGGCTTTCATATAACACAAATAACATAACAACTTAGATCTTAAGGGGTAGTTCCCCCACACAAAGTTAGGCAAGATACTTACCTCAAATAAGCCAAATCAATACTCTAAAATGACCTTCTTGTGTGAAACAAACCCGCGGACGGCTTAAATCTAGCCAAAATAACTCAATATCAAAAATAAAAATCATAGAAAATAATTCCGGACAATAAAGTTTCGATCTTTAACGAAAACTAAAAAGTCAATCTCGGGCCCGCACCTCGAAACCTGACAAAATTTAAAAAATCCAAACTCTCATTCTGTTACGAGTCCAACCATACCAAAATTATCCAATTCCGACATCAAACCGGCCTTCAAATTCTCATTTTACATTTTAGAATATTTTTATAAAACTCCCCAATTTTCTCCAACTCAAATCACTAATTTAATGATAAAATCAAGGATGGAATCATAAAATATAACCAAATCTGGGTCAAGAGATACTCACCACAATCCAAATGGTGAAAATTCCCTCCAAAATCGCCCAAAAATGAGGTCTACAACTCAAGATGTGATAAAAATGGCCAAACCCTCGATATATAATGAAGCTGCCCCGGGATTCCGCACTTGCGGACAAAAAATGCGCAACTGCGCTCTTGCTTTTGCGAGCCAACTCCCGCTCCTGCGGTTTTCACTTATCGGACCACACCTCGCACCTGCGTAAAAGGTGGTCGCACCTACGACATCGCAGAAGCGCCCTCACTAATGCAAACGTGGGATACAACGCATCTGCGATCACTAAGTCGCAGAAGCGACCATCGCACATTCGCTCCTTTGTCCGCAGAAGCGAAGCTCCCGCCCAAGCCTCAATGTCGCAAAAGCGACATAAAATGCACAGAAGCGGCCCCGCACCTGCGCTCCAAAAATACGCGGGTGCGAAAAACCAGAACCAGACTTGCCCAAAAACATATAAATGATCTGAAACTTGTCCGAAATACACCCAGTGCCCCCGGGACCCCGTCCGAACATACCAACAAGTTTCATAAAATAACGCGGACCTGCGCGAGGCTTCAAATCACATCAAACAATATCAAAACTACGAATTGCACCTCAAATCGAACTTAATGAACTTTCAACTTCTACACATCGCGCTAAATCATATCAAATCAACCCGTAATGACGTCAAATTTTGCATGCAAGTCCCAAATGATACAATGGAGCTATACCAACTCCTAGAATCACAATCCGAACCCGATATTAACAAAGTCAACTCCCGGTCAAACCTCTCAAACTTCCAAACCTTCAACTTTCTAATTTTTGCCAAAATGCATCAAATCAACCTACGGACCTCCAAGTCCAAATCCAGACATGCGCCTAAGTCCAAAATCACCATACGAAGCGATTGTAATCATCAAAACACCATTCCGGAGTATTCTACACAAAAGTCAAAACTTTGGTCAACTCTTGCCACTTAAGCTCCTAAAACAAGAATCATTCTTCCAAATCAATCCCGAATCATCCGAAAACCGAATCCGGACACACACGCAAGTCATGATACACAATACAAAGCTACTCGAGACCTTAAGCCACCGAATGGGACGCTAATTCAAAAAACGACCAGTCGGGTCATTATATTCTCCCTCTCTTAAACAAATATTTGTCCTTGAACGTGCCAAGAACCGTTCCAAATTCATCAAATCTCTGAATGAACTCACCATACATATACTTTGGGATGATCCCACATCACCCCAATCCACATAAACATGACAATACCATCTCAACTGAAGATTTTTCCTTCCACCCACACCGATAAGCCTTAGAACCAAATTTTTCACCATCCGATCATTTCCCAAAGACCTGATTCCTACATACACACATTGTACCAATCCAATCAGCTGCCACAGCTCATGCATACACCCACAAGGTATGACCACCTAACGTAATACATCATCCACATTCCCATAACAATATCTCTGACCATAATAGCTGCCCATATACAAATCCAGCACTGCTAAATAACCTCGTATTAGCTAAAACCTTGTCCCAAACCTTCATGACATTGACAATGATGCAAGAACATGAAGATCTCATAACCATTCACCCAATTCAATAATTCACACCAACACCACCCGGGCACACGCCTCGCAAGCTAAAACCCAATAAGCATAACGCGAATATGACTGAATATTGAAAGAGAAACACGTGAGAGAACTATCAAACAAACCCGACAGGCACAACTCCCTATCAGTACGATACTACGAATCAATGACAGAAGGGAAAATCAAAGCATATGAATTAATCACAAGGATCGCATCCTAATATAACTCCACCACGGCACGTAGCCCAGTTCAAACATATCAAATCACATGAAAATACGAGGATCCCATCCTCAGCTCTGAATCACAAGTAGAATACACATCACACCAACCGAAAATTTCCTGTAACTCAATTCTGCAAAATAAAATCACAACGCGTAACGGACTTCCCATACCGATAGAGCACCTAAATTACAAATCATAACCAAACTACCTAGAAATTACATCAAAACCTACCATAATGAGTAACAAAAAGTTCATTCTAGTCTTATAGCTCTCAATTGTGAACAAACCAAGACAATAGACACGGGCTACCATTATAGAATCTCCTAACAGGGGGTAAACACATAAGTAGAGTACAAGAATAACGAAACTCACCCATGTATGAAGCAAGATAAGAGGAATCACCCAGATAAGGAACCGAATCAAAATAAGAATGATGCTCCTCTATAACAAATCGAAACCATACCTGTAACGACACCATCTGGTGTAGCGGCCTTAGCCCTACCATGGAAAGCATACCAACGGGTCGGGCCTCCCCCTCTAGGGCACCCTCTACGCGCCTTTACTCCACCCCTAGCTGGTTGTGCAGGTGGAGTAGCAACTGGAATGGAGCCCATAACTTGAGTGCTCTGATGAAATCCGCATCTCCCGAGTTTGGAACAATCTTTCATGATGTGCCTAGTATCACCACACTCATAACATCCCCTCTGCGAGCGTGGCTGCTCGTACTGAGTCTGTGACGGATAAATGGAACAACTGTTGTAGGAACCCCGTGCATGTGGTGCACTAAAAGATGACTGCCCCATATGAGTACCTTGAATAACTAGAGCACCACGAGTAGTCTGAAGTGCGTACTGGACTGACCAATTGCCCGAGACTCTGCCGTGATGAGTCATAGATGAAGAGTAGAATCCGCTGAATCCTCCAGAACCTTGAGAACTCTTGATCTTCTTATCCTCCTTCTCCTCACCCCGAATACGCTCTAATATCCTGGCAATCTCCATAACCTGCTGAAATGGAGTACCAGTCTCGACCTCCCGAGTCATGCTGAATCTAAGACCATAACTAAGCCCCTCGATAAACCTACAAACTCACTCTCTAGCTGTAGGAACCAAATATATGCATGACGGGATAACTCGCTGAACCTGATGGTATACTCTGACACCATCATGGTGCCTTGACGCAACTTCTCAAATTGTGTGCGCCATGCATCCCGGAGGGTATGGGTAACAAACTCCCTCAAAAATATCTCTGAAAACTGAGCCCAATTAGGTGGTGTTGCATCGGCCGACCCCTTTCTCATAAACCTGTCACCACTGATACGCTGCTCCCGACAATTACAATATTGTAAAATTAACTCCGCTCACCTCAACAATACCCATAGTGCGGAGAATGCGGTGACACTTCTCTAGAAATCCATGTTCATCCTCGGTAGTTGTTCCATTAAAAGTAGGTGGACTACACCTCTTGAACCGCTCAAGCCTCTTCTGCTCCTCCTCTAATACCCCTAGCCTGACCTCGGGATGAACCGGAATAATAGGCTGTACCGGCACCACACACGGAGTATGGCCAACATGATCCTGCTGCTCTAGAGTATAAGCGGTGGGAGTCTGAGCTCCCCCCCCCCCAATTTGTGAAGTAACTGGTGCAACAGAGATCAATCCCGCCTAAGCCAATGTACCAAACATGCTCAGGAACTGTGCTAAAGTCTCCTGAAGTTCGGGGGTAACAACAGGCGCCTCCAGTGCCTGTCCCCTAATCGGAGCTACTGGCGGCTCCTCAACTGCTGCTCTGGCAGGTGCTCTAGCTGCAGCGCGTGCCCCTCCTCGGCCCTACCTCGGCCCCGACCTCTCGTGGAACTAGCAAGGAGCGCGGGTGTCTGCTCAGCTAATTTGGTAGCGCGTGTCCTCACCATCTGTGAGAGAATAGAGATACAAATGCTCAAACATCAAAATCAATAAATTTGCATGACGGGAATGAAAAAAGTGGAATATTCCTAATAGTTCTGTAGCCTCTCAAAGATAAATACAGATGTCTCTGTGCCGATCCGCAAGACTCTACTAAAGTTGCTCTTGACTCGTAGAACCTATGAACCTAGATCTCTGATACCAACTTTTCACGATCCAAAATCCTACCATAGGCGTCGTGATGGCACCTAGTATTTAAGACTAGGTAAGCCGATTACTTTCAACAACTAAGCCAGTTTAACAATAATAATTTAAAATAGAGTTTAATGTGAATGTCGAAACAAAAGCGAAATAATCCTACGCGGAAAAAATCATAAGAACCTCCCAAGACTAGGTAATACATAGTCATGAACTCCAGCTGAATACATGAAAAAATCTCAAAGATCGAAATACAATACTGCTCAGATGACAAGCTGACAGTACAATGAAAGGAAAGGAATCCAAGGGACTACGATGACCAAGCAGCTCTACCTTGAATCCTCGCGATCAATAAGCTAACTCTGCTCAAGTCTGATATCTCTAATACCTGGCTCTGCACAAAAATATGCAAAAGTGTAGTATGAGTACACCACAATCGGTACCCAATAAGTATCAAGACTAACCTCGGTGGAGTAGTAACTAGGTACAAGTCAAGACACCTACTAGTCAAAATAACATGTGCAGTATAGAAGTAAAAAGCTAATAATGGAAAGCAAGAATCAGTAAATGCCAATAAGAATCAACATGTGATATAAATAGTAAAGTAATAAGAACACTGTGAAAGTACCATTGAAACAAAATAAGGGACACAAATGACAACCAATTAATCAAGTCATTCTAACACATGTTTTTCAACGAAATTACTCTGAGAAACCACATCTCATAGTCACAAGTCACGAGTCTCAACCCACAATCATATGCTCACGGCACCTTGTGCTCACATTTCTAATCACAACCGCACTAACAACTCATGTGCCAATATCTCAATCCGCTCGGCATGATCACAGGCTCGCAATCACAATCCGCCCGGCGTGGTCACAGGCTCACTATCACAATCCGCCCAGCATGATCACGGGATCAATACCACAACCCGTCCGGCACAGTCACAGGCTCAATATCACAATCCGCACGGCATGGTCACAAGCTCAATATCAATATCAAGACAGATAATACAAGAATACATGGGCATGATCAATGAATGTTAAGTTTCATACTCCCGAACTGGTATTGGCATGCTACGGTGTATACTTGTGCGAGTGTAATAGTACAGCCTAAGTCAACAAGTAATATCAAACACATCGATGAGCTCATTGAAAGCAACACAACAAGTCACGTAAGGTGTATAACATACACAAAGAAAATCACAACATCACATGAATATCATCAACATAATGCCACCAGGCCATCACACATCATCCTTGACATTGCCACCCTTATCTCTCTGATAGCCACCTGTATCACTCTTCCCTGACAATATCATTATCCACCCGTATCACTCTGATAGCCACCCATATCACTCCGCATAATAGCCAACCTTATTGCTCTGCCCGGACAATAATATAATAGCCACTTGTATTACTCCGTACAAATAACACAGTGGGATGCCACCCTTATGCCCTAAATAACAACAACAATTAGATGCCACCCTTATGCTCCGCATAATAATAACCAATCCACACAACCATTCGCACGTGCTAAAATTACAACAACACGATATATCAACTTGTGCCACAAGTGCCCATAGGCCACAACCTTCCCAAAATAACCAACAATATCAATATTTCCATTACCAAAAATACGATGTTGGCTCCAACACAATGTATATAGAATTTCAAGAGAAACAAAATAAACGGAAAAGTAACTCAACGATGAACAATACCCCTTTAATCACAACTTCAATTAGAATAGATTATGACGTTCAGTAACTTCAATTAATTGCTTAAGGATAATCTTGATAATGAAGGTATTTCTATGAAATGGCAAAACTTTGGATTCTAATGTATAAAATAGGCTAACAATGAAAGAGATGGCACGAACTAGCAACTACGTCTAAATGCATGAGAATAACCTGGCAACAAAAGGATATCATATAACAACAAATTCCAATTAAGAGTAACTCAAGAATAAATGAAGTCACGTAATGATAAAAGAGGTAACAACTTCAAATAAAGCATATAAGACTAAACCTGAAAAGTAAAGGATGTGACATGTAACAACAATTCCAAATAAATACATGAAAGAAGCCTAAGAGTCTAAACTGGTCAATTTCTATATATAAGCCCGAGTACGCACTCATCATTTCGCGTACACGGCTTTCACATAGCACAAATAGCACAACAACTTAAATCCTAAGGGGTAGTTCTCCTATACAAAGTTAGGCAAAATATTTACCTCAAAGAAGCCAAATCGGTACTCTAAAATTACCTTCTCGTGTGAAAAAAATCTCTGGACGGCTCAAATCTAGCCAAAATAACTCAGTATCATAAATAAAAATCATAGAAAATAATTCCGGACAATAAAGCTTAAATCTTTAATGAAAACTAAAAAGTCAACTCAAAAAGTCAACCCCAGGTTTACACCTCGGAACCTGACAAAATTTACAAAATCCGAACACCTATTCCGATACGAGTCCAACCATAAAAAATTATCCAATTCTGAAATCAAATCGACCTTCAAATCCTCATTTTACATTTTAGAATGTTTTTATAAAAATCTCAATTTTCTTCAACTCAAATAACTAATTTAATGATAAAAATAAGAATGGAATCATAAAATATAAATAAATCTGGGTCAAGAATACTTACCCCAATTCAAATGGTAAATATCTCCTCCAAAATCGCCAAACACCGAGGTCTACAACTCAAGATGTGATAAAAATGGCCAAACCCTCGATATATAATGAATTTGCCCGGGAATTCCGCAGTTGCAGACCGAAAATGCACACATGCGCTCTCGCTTTTGCGTACCAACTCCCGCACCTGTGTTTTTCACTTACCGGACCAGACCTCGCACCCGCGCAAAAGGTGGTTGCAACTGCAACACCGCAGAAGCCCCCTAACGAACGCAAAAGCCGGATACAGCGCATCTTCGATCACTAAGCCGCAGAAGCGACCATCGCACCTGTGCTCCTCTACCCGCAGAAGCGAAGCTCCCACCCAGGCCTCATCATCGCAAAAGCGACACAAAATGTGCAGAAGCGACCCCGCACCTGAGCTCTAAAAATGCGCAGGTGTGAAAAACCAGAAACAAACTTGCCCAAAAACATATAAATGATCTGAAACTCATCCAAAACACACTCTGGGCCCCTGGGACCCCATCCGAACATACGAACAAGTTTCATAACATAACGCGGACCTGATTGAGGCCTCAAATCAAATCAAACAATATCAAAACTATAAATCACATCTCAAATCGAACTTAATGAGCTTATGAACTTTCAACTTCTACAACTCGCGCCGAATCATATTAAATCAACCCGGAATGACGTCAAATTTTGCATGCAAGTCCCAAATGACACAACAGAGCTATACCAACTCCCGGAATCACAATCCTAACCTGATATCAAAAAAGTCAACTCCCGGTCAAACCTATCAACCTTCCAAACCTTTAACTTTCTAACTTTTGCCAAAATGCATCAAATCAACCTACGAACCTCCAAATCCAAATCCAGACATACGCCTAAGTCTAAAATCACCATACGAAACTATTTTAATCATCAAAATAACATTCCAGAGTCGTCTATACAAAAGTCAAAACTCTGATCAACTCTTGCCACTTAAGCTCCTAAAACAAAAATCATTCTTCCAAATCAATCCTGAATCATCCGAAAATCGAATCCGACCACACACGCAAGTCATGATACACAATATGAAGCTGCTCGAGACCTTAAAGCACCGAAGGGGATGCTAATTCTCAAAACAACCGGTCAGGTCGTTACATTCTTAGCTGTCACGACCCAAAATCTACTATAGGTCATGATGGCAACCAACACCGCCGTCAGGCAAGCCAACAGTGATTGATCAATTTAATTACTCATTCTAGTACTTTAAAATCATAATTTGTTTTAATTAGATAGTGTGAAATAGGATTTACAGAGTGAATGATAACATCTACATGAACTACAATGATGAACAACCTGTAGGAACCCCCAAAACCCGGTGTCACAAGTGCATGAGCATTAACTAGGAAATATAATGAAATACAATATTTGTACGGAATACAAATTAGATAGGAGAAATATAAATAACTCCGATGGAGAGTTTGCAGGCTGCAGATCATAACATGAAATGCAGCTCACGGTTCAAATTAGGAAAACTCACAGATATACTTCCTTCTTATCAATTATTACGCACGATTTCATAAGAGTATTTTATAGAAATGCTGAGGCGTACGGTCCGATCTATCATAATATTGCCGAACCATAGATACATCTATTGTATTGCCGAGACGAACGGCCCGCTCCCATGAGAGTGTGGTACATAATTCTGCCGAGGCGTACGGTCCTATCCATCATAATGTGCGCACTGCCGAGGGTCAAACTACACGAACCATATATGTATCTATTATGCGAAGGCGAATGGCCCGATCCCATTAGAATAAGAAGCTTTGACGGGTCCTTGACCCCACTCACGAATAGGCGTGTGAGTTATAAATTTTAAAGGAAACCTTTCGATAAGAAAGCATAAAACGGGAGAATTTCATAAGGAGAGTACAATTAATCTGCGGCCTATCATGAAGCTTGTCAAATCTCTACAATAGCAAGTCTATCACTCTATGCAAGTCTAGTCTCAAGTCGTAATGTAAAATAAAGGGATTTAATAGGCAAGAGACAACTCAAATAGTATAGTTATAGCATGGCAAGAACCTAAGTCTACACGGACATAACATGAATATAGCTGCGTACGGACTCTCGTCACCTTGTGCGTATGTAGACCCCGCAACAAGTAGCACATAACAAATACATCACATAGGGGTAGTTTCCCCCTCACAGAGTTATACATGAGACTTACCTCGCTCCGAAGTTCCATAACCGGCTCCAAAGCCTCTCTAACACCTCAAACAAATGTCCGTCGATCCAAAACTATTCAAACAATGTGCAAACCAATCAAAATATATTCTAATACCCATAATTAATCAATTTAAACAATTCCTAACTCCTCTCAAAAAGTCTATAAAGTCAACCATCGGGCCCACGTGCCCGGATTTTGAATTTTTTTGAAGATAATCCTTACCCATAACACCACAAACTCAAATAAATAATTTATTCTCAATTTCATGTCCAATTTCGTGGTCAACATCCAAAAATACCAAATTCTAGATTTTCTACCAAAATTTCCAAATTTCTACGAATTTCCATCCTTAAATCCCTATACAAACCATGTATTTAACTTGTAATATGTGGGAATCACTTACCTTGTGTTGCTTGATGAAAATCTCCCCTTGAAGCTCTCCAAAATCGCCCCAACCAAGTGAAAATGAGAGAAAATGGGCCAAGTCCCTCTTTTAAAAGAACACCTCTGCCCAGACGACCTTTTACATCTGCGGTACAGTAGCCGCTTCTGCGGATTTTCCATCACTTCTGTGATCCGGGACTTCCAGCCCACTTCCGCATCTATGGTCTCCCATGCACAGATGCGCAGATGCATCTGCGGATATACTTCCGCATCTGCGCCCCCAGGCCTCCTCTCCCATTCTCGCACCTGCGACACCTCTCCGCATCTACGACCACGCAGGTGCGCTGCTCGCCTCTGCTTCTGCGACTTCACACCTAGGATGCCCAAGCCGTTTCTACGAGCCTTACCATGCTTCTGTGATGTCTCTTCTGCAACCAAACTTCCGCAGAAGCGGTTGCACCAGCATCAGAAATTCTCAGTAACTCCATCAAGGCTCAAATCGATCTGAATCCCGTCTGAAACTCACCCGAGGCTCTCGGGACCCCGTCCAATCATACCAACCAGTCCCAATACATGACAGAACCTGCTCGAGGCCTCAAATCACGTCAAACAACATCAAAACTACGAATCGATGACCAAAATCCTTCTCAAAACCTTTCAAACTTCTAAACTTCGACAAACGCGTCTAAACCATACCAAAACATTCCAGAATGATGCCAAACTTTGCGTACATATCATGAATCACAATACGAACCTATCTCAAGACTTGAAAACTCAAACAGACATCTATAACACCAAAGTCCACTTCAAACCAAACTTAGGAAATTCTTAAGCCTTCAAAATGCCAACCTTCCGTAATAAGCGCTGAAATGCTCCCGGATGATCCGATACTCAATCCGAACATACGCCCAAGTCCGAAATCATCATACGAACCTATTGGAATCTTCAAATCCTGATTCTGAGGTCGTTTACTCAAAAGCCAAACCTTAGTCAATTTTTCCAACTTAAAGTTTCTAAAATTAGAATTTTCTTTCCAAATCAATCCCGACAACATGTACAAGTCATAATACCTGAGGTGAATCTACTCAAGGCCTCAAACCGCTAAACGACGCACTAGAGCTCAAAACGATCGGTCGGGTCGTTACATCTCCCCCACTTAAACATACGTTCGTCCTCGAACATGCCAAGAACAGTTCCGGAGTTGTCCAAAATCATTGTTTAACACCTCGTGCTCCTACTCGAGCCTCCACTACCCAGTTGAGCGCATTAGCTTGAGCCAAACTGAAGATCCTCCCTATAACCTTAGCTAACAAGCTTTAGAACCAAATTCCAACATCCGAAATTTTCCACGAGGCCCGATTCTAACATACGAACACTGCATCAATCACTACACACTGTACCATAATATGATCATGCTCCTCTGCTGAAATCACACCCTGCACCACATAAGTCGTATGACCATAATAACATCCTCCGATAACAATAGCTACAATTCCATGAATCTGATGCCCACAATACGCCTTATAACATATGTAAGCCTTGTTTCAACTCTCACAATACTGCTACGACGAAAGAGATGTGTAGAAACTAATAACCACCTAACCAAATCAATAAATCTTGGAGTCTCTCCTCCTGACAAGAACCATCACCTCATTTTGAATCGAATAACGATATTTGCTCTTTAATATACCCTATATGACTCTGATCGCACTGATCCCAGGTCCAATAACCTCGTCTCACCCAGTACAAGATGCTCAGGCAATAAGATATCTTAAACACTGCCCAGGATTTCATATGACGCCATCAATACGCCAACAAGATACAACTTGAATATGATACATAAGGAAGAATGAACTCTGGAAAAGAATTACCCAGCCCGCATAACGAATAAAACGGTCGAACAGATGCTGTGAACCCTTCTCAAAGAATGAGAAACAAAATACACAAGAATATCTATAGGGAACCGTACTCGACATTTCACCGTTTTGACATGCAACCTGATCCACACATGATACCGTTGCGGCATGCAACCCGATCCAAATAACATACCTGTGGCGGCGTGCCACCCGATCCACACATAACGGCTAATAAGGGGATACCCATCAAGACATAATACTCATACCTACGAAATACTCGAATATCGACCACAAGCACGCCACGTGCAAAAATACAACCCTGGGGAGATGGATAACACCAAACGCTACAAAACCCAAGCACGACTAATGTGCAATAAATGACCTATGTCTTGAGAGCCATCCTGCTCACATAATACCACAAGCAACACGGGATCACAACACATGTGCAAATAATCAAGTCGTCTCATAATGCACACGGTACAATAGAGTATTACATGGAATAGATGATGACGGGAATAACATCCAATGCCCGAAGACTCCTCCGTAAGCAATACTATGCCGAATGAACACATCCCACCTGACGTAGAGCACACATTCACATTAGACCCACCAACGGACCTCAAGCCGATTCTGATCATACCATACTGAGCTAATAACCTTTCAAAGGTCCACAATAACCTTATCCATGACACATAAGAACAACCGTCAATTTCGGGACAAACTCACACAGTCCACAACCCAAGGAATAGAATGCCTCTCAGGCATAAACTCTCACATTAGCGCTAGTACGAGAATCTCCATACTTGGTTCCAATTATAACCATCAAGTGGCTAACATGCCACGCTCATACAATTCCCATGTGAGGTACGCTCCCACGACCTTCTGCACCAGGTAGCAAAGTCTGCACCTCCATACCACCAACCGTACTAATTCGGTAAAGCAACAGGAATCCGCAAATCAATACACAAAGATTCTTACACAGGACGCCGTCCTCAGGTGACACTAAAGAAAATGCCAGCTTACTCTAAACATCTGAATTCTCCCATGCTCATTCGAGCTCGTGTCATTTTTGTCAACATCGAACCGCAACCTTGATTCTCAACTTTCAAATTCCCATACTGCTCACTGCACCTATCATGCTGCTATGCGAGAATACAAGAATTCATCATAACCCCTGAACTACTAGTAGAATAAGCACTCCATTGGCTAGGAACCTTTCACGTAAATCTTTTCAGAAGAACCATTGCAACACGCAGCTGAATTCCCAAACTGCAGAAAATACAAACCACAAGTCGTGATCTAAACCGCCATGACTCTTCCGGAGTCCATTTACACTACTAGGCCATTTGAATCAAATACCTCCCAAATCAATCAGGTTATGGTGGTTGTCGATCCCGCACGTACAACCACAAACCACATGTATAACTTCACAAGCCGAAGGAACTGATCATTGTCACAATCATGTTGATTCAACCATTACTAACCGAACCAACTTATTCCAATTCACTCTTGACTTACCTTAGAAATAATAGTAGCTCCATTCAAGAATCATAACAAAACTCAACAACACTCCTCCCGAGTGACCCACTTCACGAGACCATATCGTATCAATACCCATGAACCATCTCATACCTTCCTCATGCGCACAATAGCATCTCCAACTGGTACACCCATTCTGAAAGACCTTCCGTGAATCTGAAACTGTTTCTCCCATTTTTCCAATACTACCCCGCAAACCCGATGATAACATAGAAAATTCTACAAGTGTTCTTCACACTCTGCTACAAAATTTCGGTCTCCAGCCACATAACGACCCCATTAGAACCACTGTAGAGAGTCACCCACCCTAATTTAGTCCCGAATATAAGCCTAACTCTAGTGCGCTATCAGCACATGAACACTCCCAAAGAAGCAACCAAATGAATCACATCCACAAGAAGCATAAACTCTATGTCTTCCCAAAACCTGTACATGAATCGATACGGCGAAATATAGTACACGTTCATCAAGTTATTTGCTCAAATTACCCCTGATGTTTTCTTTTCTTAGTCATAAATGATCCACCAATGCACCAATAACCAAAAATCGCACAAGCAGACAACCACGCGATCCAATCGTAGATGGTGGGCTCCCCCACTTAGCTTTAAGCTACCATCACATAATGTAGAACCCACAAAGATTACTCCTTCTCAATTACCATGATCTCGCACTGTCAACCCGCCAAATTTCTTGTAGTCTCTTGTTAAACTTTTCATGAGCATTCTGAATTATCAGCCACAATCGCATATTCGACCTTCTGGCGGGTAGTAAGTAGAACTCTTCGTAAAAAACTTCATCAAAATCACACAACCGCTAACCTGCTCACAGGAGATAACCCACTTATGGGATTCCATTTCAACATCTTCCAATGACATTGCCCTGGTTACAACTACCACGAAATCAGCAAACCCCTCCTGGGCCTATGCTCGTCCACCAGCTATAAAAAGTCTGTTCATTCCCCGTTGACATCAACTGAAAGTCTGACAATACATTCCAAACTCGAAGTCATGTCGCATCCCTTAACGATAATCAAGCTTTTACACCCCTCGTCATTCCAAGCAAACTCCTTTATGTCATATTAAACCTTCCTCAGTGCATTAGCCACCATCCCAAATGGCATTTATGGACTTGGTCAATGTCCGTCATGATTCCCAAATTGCTCTAAACGTTTCTCAAGGAATGTGGCTATCCTACCACAGAATCCATATACTACTCTACCACTCCCACTTCGGCTAAAACATCTCCTTTAAGCAACTTCTTGACCTCTACTTTTCATACTTGACCTGCTAGAAATTAAACCACCGCGAGACACCTTCCTCCATGTTCTTCCTCATCTTTCGCTACCCAAATGCTGCCTCAAATCAAAACCCATCTCTGTAGAACCTGAACTCATAAATTGCTACCAACTCTAAGCCTCCTAGAAGATCATCTTTCTCGAGCCATCAACATTAGAAACATCGATTCGATTCTGAAACTGCTACACACAGCCATCTCTGACAACCGCTTCTCAGGCACCATTTCACAACACCCTGCCCCGAAGGCAAATCAAGAACACCATAACACTGGCGAGCCTTAATGCGTTCAACAAGGACGACAATACCACATCACAAATGAGAATTCCACCATGCTCGAAAGTATCAAGTCTCGTTAGTCCATCAACCAAAGCCTGAACATCCATAGTCCGATTGCCTTTCCTCCGCTAGAATTAAATGCCGAACCTCTAAACCATGCACTGAGAAATCCTCCTTTCGAGTCATTCAATGCCTCGACACATAAACAAGCACCCTACCATTACACCAACACTGTGTGATAACAACGCATGAACATCATAATAATCTGTGCATAGCCTCGAAACTATAGGAAATACAGATACTAGGCTTAAACAACAAAACACCCTTCCGCAAGGCGAGGATAATAGCATGCCCGAATACGCATGGAGAAACTTCCTGCACCACGTTTGCAGAACCGCTACAACTCCTCGATTCCCAATTGATAACAAACACTTCATATCGCATAAGATTAAGTAGGAAGGAAATAAAGGCACAAGACTCAATGGAATCAAACCGCACGATGAGGAAATCAAGAAGGAAAGTGCTCCTAACAGCCCTATAGCCTCTCAAAGATAAGTACAGATGTCTCTGTACCGATCCGCAAGACTCTACTAGACTTGCTCATGACTCGTGAGACCCAAGTGAACCTAGAGCTCTGATACCAAGCTGTCACGACCCAAAATCCACTATAGGTCATGATGGCGCCCAACACCTCCGTCAAGCAAGCCAACAATTATTGATCAATTTAATTACTCATTATAGTACTTTAAAATCATAATTTCTTTTTAATTAAATAGTGTGAAATAGGATTTACAGAGTGAATGATAACATTTACACGAACTACAATGATGAACAACCTATAGGAACTCCCAAAACCCGGTGTCACCAGTTCATGAGCATAAACTAGGAAATATAATGAAATACAACATCTGTCCGAAATACAAATTAGACAGGAGAAATATAAATAACTCTGATGGAGACTCTGCAGGTTGCGGATCGTAACATGAAATGTAGCTCACGGTAAAGTCCCCGCAATAGCCGCGCCTCTGCGCCCAAAAGACCACCAGACATATATGTACATGCACAATAAGTGCAGCAACTGTAG
This sequence comes from Nicotiana tomentosiformis, assembly GCF_000390325.3. Taxonomy (NCBI): domain Eukaryota; kingdom Viridiplantae; phylum Streptophyta; class Magnoliopsida; order Solanales; family Solanaceae; genus Nicotiana; species Nicotiana tomentosiformis. The sequence goes on from NC_090821.1 coordinate 36,708,605, forward strand.
CATGCGTACGTAAATCAATGCGTACCTAGTAAGTATCTAGCCTAACCCCAAAGAAGTAGTGACGAGGGGTCGACATCGACACTTACTAGTGGTCCAATAAGACAGATACAATAGAAGTAAACAGATGTGAGTCAGGGAAATAAACGAAATAACAAGTATAAATGCGTGGTAAAATTCTCCTCTCAGCAATAACTCAAACTCTCAGCTAGTAGTTACTTCCTCAATCGTAGTATATATAATGGACCTCACCAGATAGGTCGCCACAGTTCAAATCAGGAAAACTCACACATATACTACCTTTTTATCAATTATTACGCACGATTTCATAAGAGTATTATATAGAAATGTCGATACGGCCCGATCCATCATAATATTGTCGAACCATAGATACATCTATTGTATTTCCGAGGCGAATGGCCTGCTCCTATGAGAGTGTGGTACACAATTCTGCCGAGACGTACGGCTCGATCCATCATAATGTGCCTACTACCGAGGGTCAAACAGGACGAACCATAGATGTATCTATCCTGTCGAGGGGAACGTCATGATCCCATTAGAATAAGAAGCTTTGATGGGTCCTTGACCTCACTCACGAATAGGCGTGTGAGTTATAAATTTTAAAGGAAACCTTTCGATGAGAACACATAACGCGAGAGAATTTCGTAAGGAGAGTATAATTAATCTGCGGCTTATCATGAAGCCCTGCCAAATCTCTACAATAGCAAGTCTATCACTCTACACAAGTCTATTCTCAAGTCGTAATAGAAAATAAAGGGATTTAATAGGCAAGAGACAACATAAATAGTACAGTTATAGCATGGCGGGAACCTAAGTCTACCCGGACAAAACATGATCTAGCTACGTACGGAATCTCGTCACCTTGTGCATATGTAGCCCCCATAACAAGTAGCATATAACAAATACATCACCTAGGGGTAGTTTCCCCCTCACAGAGTTATACATGAGACTTACCTCGCTCCGAAGTTCCATAACCGGCTCTAAAGCCTCTCTAACACCTCAAACCAATGTCTGTCAATCCAAAACTATTCAAACAATGTGCAAACCAATCAAAATATATTCTAATACCCATAATTAATCAATTTAAGCAATTCCCAACTCCTCTCGAAAAGTCGATAAAGTCAACCATCGGGCTCACGTGCCCGGATTCCGAATTTTTTTGAAGATAATCCTTACCCATAACACCACGAACTCAAATATATAATTTATTCTTAATTTCATGTCCAATTTCGTGGTCAACATCCAAAAATACCAAATTCTAGGTTTTCTACCAAAATTTCCAAATTTCTACGAATTTACATGACTAAATCCCTATACAAACCATATATTTAACTTGTAATAGGTGGGAATCACTTACCTTGTGTTACTTGATGAAAATCTCCCCTTGAAGCTCTCCAAAATCGCCCCAACCAAGTGAAAATGAGAGAAAATGGGCCAAGCCCCGCTTTTAAAAGAACACCTCTGCCCAGACGACCTTTCACATCTGCGGTACAGTAGCCGCTTCTGCGGATTTCCCATCGCTTCTGCGATCCAGGACTTCTAGCCCACTTCCGCATCTACGGTCTCCCATGCGTATCCGCATCTGCGAATATACTTCTGCTCATGCACCCCTAGGCTTCCTATCCCATTCTCGCCCCTGCGAAACCTCTCCGTATCTGCGGCCCCGCAGGTGCGGACAACCCTTCGCACCTGCGATTACTGCCCAGCTTCGCCCAGACCGCACATGCGACCATCTCCTTGCTTCTGCGATCACGCAGGTGCGCTGCTCGCCTCCGCTTCTGCGACTTCACGCCTAGGCTGCCCAAGCCGCTTCTGCGAGCCTCACCGTGCTTCTGCGACCAAACTTTCGTAGAATCTGTTGCACCAGCATAAAAAATTCCCAGCAACTCCATCAAGACTCAAATCGATCTGAATTCCGTCCGAAACTCACCCGAGGCCCCCGGGACCCCGTCCAATTATACCAACCAATCCCAATACATGACATGAACCTGCTCGAGGCCTCAAATCATGTCAAACAATATCAAAACTATGAATCAACGACCAAAATCCTTCTTAAAACTTTTCAGACTTCCAAACTTTGACGAACGTGTCTGAACCATACCAAAATATTCTGGAATGACGCCAAACTTTGCGTACAAGTCATGAATCACAATACGAACCCATCCCAAGGCTCGAAAACTCAAACGGACATCGATAACACCAAAGTCCACTTCAAACCAAACTTAGGAAATTCTTAAGCCTTCAAAACACCAACCTTCCATAATAAGCGCTTAAATGCTCTCGGGTGATCCGATCCTCAATCCGAACATACACCCAAGTACACAATGATGGCATCCTGAAGGGGGCTTCCTCCTCCGATCATTGTTGTGAGACGCAACACTATTACTGCCTGAGGAAGAAATCTTAGATTTGGTTGCACTTTGATCTCCTCCACTTCTGCTAGGGCCACCATTTCTAGGTTGGCCCCCTTTTGTATCCTCCTTGGAGAGGCGGTTGAGGCCTATCTTTCCGAGCTTTCACTTGGTAGTCCCCAAGGCATTCCGCTGTTTGGATTGCCTTTGATAAAGTGTCGACCATTTGTCTTTGCATCTCCATACAGGCATAAGGTTTCAAACCTTCCGGGAATGTGAAGAGTTTTATTTATCCACCATATCCTGTATGTTCAGCATGAGTGCAGAGAATTCCCGCACATACTGACTTGGTCTGGTGGAGCTCCCGGAGCTTTTTTCGGGCATTGTACTCCACGTTTTTGGGGAAGAAATGTAGGCATACGGCTGCCTTCAGGTCTCTTAATGTCTCTAGAGTATCTTCACCTACCCTAATGGTTTCGTATTTCACCTGCCACTAGAGTTTATCATCACCCTAAAGATACATGGCAACATTTGCTACCTTTTTTGCTTCTTCTAACTCCCCCACGGCATCGAAGTACTGATTCGATGTCGAAGATGAAGTTATCCACTTCCTTGGTATTTCGAGCCCCATTGTAGGGTTTTGGCTTAGGAATCTTCAACATTTGTGCCACATGGGCGAGGTTCACAGCACCCCCGATCTGGTTTCCGCCTCCTCAAAGTAGGCCTTATAATGCAGCGTTGACAACATTGAGCTGACCCGTCAAGTTATTTATGGTTTGCTGCATGGCAGTCACCTTGTCTGCCTCTTGTTCCCTATAGGCTAAATCCTCGGTCCATTCCTGTTGGAGGCCCTCGAATTTACTGAAAATTTTGGTTGCCTCTGTGGCTGTCGTTTGCCGGTCTCCTTCAGAGTCGCGACTGATGTTTGCAATATCACCTTTGTCCTGCCACATCCTGCGGTCCAGGTCATCCAATCTTTGCACTAGGTTGGTTTTTAGATCAGGCATCATATTCACGATAGGTTGTAATACGTTAACCGTCTCTTCAAGAGCCACAATGTTGTCCCCATGATTCACCATGGTCAGAAGTGATGGTAATGGCAATATGTTCCCACGTTCAATGTCAAGCCTAGGCTCTGATTCCAACTGATACGTGGCGCCTTCCTAAAATTTCTTGGAAGGACGACGTAAGGCTAAGCAACAGATGTTCGTGCAGTTACTATCCGCCAACTGGGGTCTTCTCTGTACGCTAGATGAGACTATCAATGTCATACGGGAAAATCAATGTGAAGAGCAATTGAGAGAACATAAAAGAGAATAAAAATGAAAGAAAGCTTGATTGCATTAATAAAAGCTATTACAAAAAGGCAACACAGTGTCGAGGGGGAGAGACACCAATACAAAGAATTGTTTGCTTGCTTGAAAGTTTGATTACTTGATCCCCCCTAATAATGCTTAAAAAAATAAACCAAAGTTACAGGACTTGACATAACTAAGCTAGAGAGACGTAATGGAAATACGGGAAGTAAAACTACTCTATATTTACAATAAAAAGGATTTAGATTCCTACAAGGTAGAAGTTAGTCCATTGGCAGCAACCTTTTCTTTAGCATCAGAGTCTGCGCGTGCGGCGCTGTTGGCATCTGCCTGCGGCTGGGCACTGGCGAGGGCTATCGATGAGGCGATAGAGGCACAGGCGCGCTTGTCACTTGGCACGGCCAAGACATCGGGGCCATCCATGGAACTAGGCATTGGGAGGCTTGCCGGAACGCCATGGGGAGCATCCAAGGGGTCATTGGGTATGGATGGAAAGCTGCCCATGACATTACATGTTCACTATCTTTGCCACCCTCTAAGTCCTTTCCCCTACAATCTGATTCCACCCTTGGTTGGAAAACAATTTGTGAATATTTGCGGTAACTATGCTGCTAGATAGGGTGGATATGAAGGATTTGGAGGACCTAGTAACAAAGAGTAAGGAAGAAGAAGGCTACAAAAGCCGATGGGGTTATTTTATCATAACAAGAACATCCTCTTCATGGGTAAACCCATAGAATTCACAACACTCTAACTTTACAAGACAAGATATTGCCCGACTATGTACAACTTCTACTAAACAAGGACCAACTGAAGGTTAAAATACATCAACCTCGAATATGTCTCCCTCCACACGAAATCTATGCAATCTTTGTATTAAAATCAAGAAAATTTACAAAACGCTTCCCTTTTTAAAAAAAAAAACTTACAAGCAAGTAAGCACCACAATTCCGTAATGCATCAATGGCACAACTAAAGTATAGTTCATGTACGGGTACATCGGTCAGAGAACTCAAAATAGAGACTGTTATACCAGCAGGCCAACTTATAGACGAAGCAAACAACAACAACAACAACAACAACAACAACGACAACGACGACCCGGTAAAATCCTACAAAGTGGGATCTGGGAGGGTAGTGTGTACGCAGACCTTACCCCTGCCCCGATGGAGCAGAGAGGCTATTTTCGATAGACCTTCGCCTTAGGAGGACAGAAATAAAACAAGAAGAGACAATATATCAGTATCATCAACAGAAACCATAGAAATAGTACAGCATCATAAAAACCATAAAATAGATGGTATGCAATAACAATAACTAGTAATCAAGGCCTGGAGCTATGAAAAATATAAAGGATAGTGTGGACACAACAATAACCACTAGCCGTCAAAGAACAACCCTATAAAACCAGCCTCACCCCCAGTAATAAGTAGAAAAAGCTCCACTACCCCTAACCTATAACCCTAATGCTCGACCTCCAGACCTTTCTATCAAGGTCCATGTCCTCAAAAATCTGCAATAGTGACATGTCCTGCCTGATCACCTCTCCCCAATATTTCTTAGGCCGCCCTCTACCTCCTCTCTTACCCACCAAAGCCAACAGCTCACACCTAAGGCTTCTCCTCCGCACGTGCCCGAACCATATATCTGAGCCTCGCTTCCCACATCTTGTCATCCACAGGGGCCACGCCCACCTTCTCCCGAATATCTTTATTCCTAATCTTATCTATTCTGGTGTGCCCGCACATCCACCTCAATATCTTCATCTCTGCTACCTTCTTCTTCTAGATATGAGAGTTCTTAACCGGCCAACACTCTTCCCCATACAACATTAGCTGTCTAACCACCGCTTTATAAAACTTACCTTTAAATATCAGTGAAACTTTCTTGTCACACAGGACTCTAGATGATAGCCTTCATTTCATCCATCCCACCCTTATATGGTGAGTGACGTCCTCGTCGATCTATCTGTCCTCCTGTATATCCGACCCAAGGCACTTGAAACTAGCTCTCTTGGGGATGACCTGTGATCTAAGCCTCATGTCCATGCCTTTTTCCCTTGACTCAGCGCTGAACTTGCACTCTAGGTACTCTGTCTTAGTCTTGCTCAACTTGAAACCCTTAGACTCGATAGCCTATCTCCAAACCTCCAATCTCTCGTTAACACTGCCTCGCGTCTCATCAACCAAAACTATGTCATCAGTGAATAACATACACCATGGTACTTCCCCTTGAATATGATGTGTTAGTGCATCCATCACTAAGAACGGGCTAAGCGCAGATCTTTGGTGTAACCCCATAATAACCGGTAAATGCTTCGAGTCGCCTCCTACAATTCTAACGCTGGTCTTAGCTCCATCATACATGTCCTTGATCGCTCTAATGTAAGCTACCGACACACCCTTTGCCTCCAGACATCTCTAGAGCACCTCCCTATGGACCTTGTCATATGCTTTTTCCAAGTCAATAAATACCATGTGCATATCCTTCTTCATATCACTGTACTGTTCTACCAACCTCCTAATAAGGTGGATAGCTTCTGTAGTCGAACGACCCGGCATAAATCCGAACTGGTTGTCGGATATAGACACTGTCTTCCTTACCCTCACCTCCACCACCCTCTCCCAAACTTTCATGGTATGACTTAGTAACTTGATACTCCTATAGTTGTTACAATACTAGATATCACCTTTGTTCCTGTGCAACGGTACTACTGTACTCCACCTCCACTCATCCGGCATCCTCTTCGTCCTGAAAATAATATTAACACTATAAAAAATCGGAATTATTGCGGTGGTTAAATAACAGCGGTTAAACAAAACTGCCACAATATAGATCATAATACGGCGGCGTTCCAGATGCCATTAGGGCATATGTTAAAACGGCCGTTCATTTTTTAATTACGGCGGTTCAAAATCGCCACTAATTCCCACTGTTTTAATAATTCTTTAATTTAGAACTCCCCGCTTATATGTTTAATATTAAAAACATAATTTTAATATAGTAAACAGAACTCCCCTGGTTTAAATATTTGCTACGCTCTTCTCTCTCTCTCTCTCTCCGCCCTCGATCTCTACGCCTTCTCTCTCTTTCTCTCTCAAAAAGACGACTCCCCCAAATGTTTAAGGTCAAATCGTTTAACGATTTTCCCAAATCATTTAGCTTTTTGTAAGGAGATTAGATTTCAACCCGTTTAGATGTGGTAATGTGTTTCAATTCGTCTATAAATAGTCCTTTTATGATAAATACTCGTTTCAAGTCTTTCGTGTAATTCCTTTCAAAATGCCATTGATTTCACTGATTTAAGGCGTGCATGTGTGTGTATTGGATGGATATTAGTTTAAAGCACTAATCTTAGCCGTGAATTTCACTGATTTGGCTTTTTATTTTGCTGATTTAGGCATTGATTTCATTGATTTAAGGCGTGCATGTATGTGTATTGAATGAAGATCAGTTTAAATCATTGATTTTAGTTGTCGATTCACTGGTTTTTCTGTCAATTTCACCGTTTTGGCAGTCAATTTTATTGATTTAGCCGTCGATTTCATTGGTTTAGCTATCGATTTCTCTTTTCTATTTGAAATACATGCACTTATTTTTGATATTTTTAGCTGTTGTTCAATCTAATACTAACCTAAATTATTATATATGCGCTTGATAGGTAGTTGAAGCTATTGGGATCGACGTCGACAGTGAACAATTTGATAGGTATGCATTATTCTTGTACTGTATTATAATTATCTAGGCTGCTCTTCAGTTGTCAATTCATTTTGATTATAAATTCAGAAGTGTTGTAATTTTAGTGAATAAACATGTATCTTTTAACTGTGATGTTATAATGTTTTACTAGAGGACCATCGCACCATGCATGATGTCCCTGTATTTATTCAGAAGTGTTCGATCTCATTCTATGCTTTCTGTATTTAACTGTGATGCTATGTTTCAATTTTGATGCTATGTCAGTATCAGTAGACAGCTTGATGTGGTATAACGTCTTCAAAGCTATGTTATGTTATGGTAACTATAGGTAAAATTAGACCTGTTGAAAAGTAAAGTAATATCACTGTGACAGTATAACTTATCCCCCAAAAGAACAACATATTCTTCTTGTGCATCTATGATGATGTGGTATTACTTCGACAGATTCCTAATTTTGTATGTCTCTTATTGAATAGACATACCTAGTGCTCCACTTTCTGCTGGAACAGTTTTTTCCAGTCACAATTTTCACTAAAATAAATAACCTCCCCTAGTGATCTCCACTTGATTTGTCTGAAATTTGCAGATAATATGTACTGACATGTTCTAATCTCTAAATTCACTAAATTGCATCTTGTTAATGTTCAGTTGCAATGTGCATCTGCAAGTATGAGTCTTGCAGAATCATTGATCTGTTAATTTTGTAATAGAATGACTAACATACTCATACTTGAATTTAATTAGTTCATGATAAGTCACTACAAGTTCTTGTGTGTATATATATATATATATATATGAACTTTTAAGTAGTTCTTGCATGCTGTATTTTTTGTTTTTCCCAGAACAAGTTGTTCCCTTCTATGTACAGATTCTTCAAAAGCTTTGAACCAACTTTTTTGCTTAAACTATGGCATGAGGCTGAGGATCCATTATTGAGTAAAGAAGATATCATCAAGAATGCTCCGGAAGGCATTCCCATGGACCAATGGGCATTGTATGTTAACTATCGTTCAAAAGAGGAAACAAAGGTTCATCTTCTTCTTCTTCTCTTTGTTTCACTGCTTGTCTCTGCTGCTTCTTCTCCGCCACTGCTGTGGCTTCTTTTCTTTTTTTTTTCCCTTTTTCATTTTGCTTAATGCAACTGGGCCTTTGTCGCTTTTTATATCTAACAGAAATTCTCCTATTTTGACTCGTAGGCGCTTTGCTTGAGAAATCAACGGATTCGAGGACAACAAACACTTCCCCATACTAGTGGTGCTATGAGTTTGGATAGAAGAAGGGATTTGATGGTAGTTTAATATGACGTACTTACTGATACGTTCTTTGTATTAATATATTCTTAATTAATTAATTTTACTTTTTTAAAATTTCAGAAGAAAATGGGGAAAGAAGTTGATCGAGGTAAAGTGTGGACTGAGACTCATAAGAGGAAAGATGGGAGTTATGTGAATGATCAAGCTAGGGAGATTGGGGTAAGTGTTATTTGGTGCTTTAGTCTTCCATATATAGATATTTTTATATATGGAACTGTTGTCTGATATCATTAGGTGCAGAGTCCATTATGCAACTTTGAATCAGTCAGAAACCTCAGAGGAGGTAGCTGTACAGTAGATATTATCTCTTGCTGAAACTTCCTATTTCTCTAGGCATTGCAACTGTGATTATTAACAAAATACTGCTGTGAAGAGTGTAGTTGTCAGCAGTTTAGTTGTCAGCATGTTCTGGTGTTTAAAGCAGATGCATGTTTATGTATGAAAAAAAATTCATGTGCAGAAAAGTACATCTATTCACTGCTTGTGAGTAAGAAATACTAGCCTGGTTCTCCGCTGGCTGTCATTGGTTTTGTTTCTTCTAGTCTTGGATCTTTATCTGAGCTTAGACATGTTAATTTAAGGAGTAATTCGTTTTCTGGTAGTTTGCCTGTTGAGTTATTTAAAGTTCAAGGTTTGCAAAGTTTGGTTCTTTATGGGAATTTGTTCTCTGGGGTTATACCTTTTGAAGTTGGGAGGTTAAATTATCTTCAAACTTTGGATTTGTCACAGAATTTCTTGAATGGGTCTGTTCCTATGAGTTTGCTTCAGTGTAAGAGGTTGAGGGTTCTTGATCTTAGTCAAAATAATTTTACTGGTTTCAATTGTATATGGTGTGCGGGTTTTATGAGATCCTCTTTTGGAATGTTTGTAACTGTAGTAATTTCTGTTGACCATCTTCTTATTTGGAGATTCAGCTTTGAAAGAAGGGCGATTACTTTGAATGGTCTGCTTCTGAACATACTTGGAGCACTGTTTAATGTTTTATAGATTCTCCTTTTGTAAATATATTTTGTCCCTCGTGTAGGAAAGAATTGAAGAAATTCGAAGACAGAGACCAGAAACTCTGGCAGAAATTTCACTAAATGATGCGCTTGGTGTAGTCTTCGGTCCCGAGCACCCTGGCCGTATTCGAGGCTTAGGCATGGGTGCAGTTCCAACTGTAGTATTCAAGCAAATATCACGCCGAGGTGGTTGTTCTTATATGGGCTCATCTAGCGCTAGTGCTCCACCTCCACAATGGGTGCAAGAGATGGCAAATATGAGATCACAATTAAATGCGCTAACTAGCTTATTTCAAATGAAAATAGGAATTATCCCGAGGAGTTTGCTCACTTATTTCCGACTCCTCCATAGGTACAAGTATTTATTTTTTCTTTGTTTGCCCATTCAATTTGACAATATGTTTAAAGTTAGATTGGAATCTATTATCAGATAATTTTGTTTATTATGAGAAAGGCAGTTTTTTACTGCTTTTCTGTTTTGATGTTTGTGTTTTTGAAATATTGTTTGGTTATCTATCTCTAATCCTGGTGGTTAGGTTTAAGAAGAGTATGACTTTCTAGTATTTCTCCAATAAATGTCATTGTTATCTGTCTTAATTATATGACCATAAATTATTACTTAGAATTATTGCATTTGGAAGAACAGAGTTGAATATATTGTAAGAGCATCCAACAAAATACAATTCCAGAACCTAAGGAGGAAGAGTTTAGTTCTATGTATAAGAAAAAAATGATAAGAGTTCCTACGCTACGTCTCATTATGTTTTTCAAGTTCTTGATACTCCATAATATAAGATAACAAAAGGAAGCAAAGAATCCATAATGGTATCATCTATGTTTGTATACAATTAAAATGGAATCATATACTCAACTGATTATATTTAAATTAGAAACAAACCCAATCAGAGAATTCATATACTAGTATATCATTACTGTTCAAGTTCTGGATGTAAGATAAGAAAATTTAATGATCTTATCTATGTTTGTTTACAATTAAGGTAAGATTGAGTGTGTAGTTGATGTCTGATGACATTGTATTGAAGAATTTATGATGTTATTTTGATAATTCTTCAGGTTTAATTTTGATTATGGAAATTTTCGGTTTATATTGAAGCTATTAGATTTTATTTTGCTTTCTTGTATCATAAGGGGTCTGATAGTTTATTACACTTTGTTTTGGAAAGCTGCTATTGGCAATGAATAGGTGAAGTATCGCTACATTCTGTTTGATTAAGTATCGCTACTCCTTAATTGAGTGAGATGAGCTTAAGGTCTGGCAAGGGCTTTAATTGCATATGGAAGTGATATGACTCGGTTTCCAAAACTTTCATGCTGTTTTCAATCTATATGTTATTAATATAGTCCTTTAGCAAATAGTAATTGAGTCTGATTGCTATTATATTTTCTATATCCTTTTTTGTATAATCTGTTATTTAACAAAAGAGGGGTATCCATGACCGTTGAATTCATTGAGTACTTCTAATTAGCACTGGCTACTTAGTTTGAGACTATTAATTAGTTTTTTTATTCAGGCACCCAATTTAGGAGATGGCGTTCCATCACCAACTAAGCCCAGAAGATCCTTTGACGAAAGTAACAATGAAAACGGAGCAAATGACAATTAGTAATCATTGTTAGGATGAACTATGTTTTTCTTGTGTTGTGATTGTTAGTTAGGATGAACTATGTTTTTTTTGTGTTGTAATTGGTGAATAACTCTCTCCAATTTAAACTTGCATCTTGGATGATATGGATTTTGGGCACCTATGTTTTAATATGATGAATATTTTGCTTATCTAATTCTCTATAATTTATGTTAATTTCTATGATGGGTGCTTGATTACATATTATGATGGATTTTGTGCAGTAAAAAGGATCTAAATGTGGAATTAAAAAATTAATATTAAATATATTATAATTATGGCAGTATAAACTGGCTATAACTTGAAAGACATCAATTATAGCGGTTACTAATCGCCACAATCAACAAAGTAAACAGTCGTTCTTAACTATGCATATTGCGGCGGTTAAAAGGAAACCGCTGTATTAAACCTTTTAGCGGAAGCGATTATGGCGGGTTCGTAAGCCGCCATTAGTGACCATTATGGCGGTTCTGAACCGCCACTGCATATTCGGCCGCCACAATCACCCCCGTTTTTTATAGTGTAAACAGCCCAGTCAGCCACTCCAAGCCTGATCTACCCACACACTTCCAAAACTCAATCGGAATTTCGTCTGGCCCGGTCACTCTTCCCCTACTCATCTTACGCATAGCCCCCGCTACCTTCTCCACCTTAATGCGCCTATAATAACTAAAGTCTCGGAGACTCTCCGAATGCCCCATATCCCTTAGCACAACATCCCCCCTCCCCTACTCATCTTACGCATAGCCCCCGCTACCTTCTCCACCTTAATGCGCCTATAATAACTAAAGTCTCGGAGACTCTCCGAATGCCCCATATCCCTTAGCACAACATCCCCCCTCCCCTACTCATCTTACGAAGATCATGAAAGTACGTCTACCATCTCTGCTTAATCTGAGACTCCCCCATCAATACTATACCGTCCTCGTCTTTGATGCACCTCACTTGGTCCAAAGCTTGAGCCTTCCTCTCCCTCGCCTTAGCCAGCCAAAACAACTTCTTATCCCTGCCTTTTTTCCCCAATTCCTCGTACAAGCGACCAAACGCTGCATTCTTAGCCTCCGTGACCGCCAGCTTCGCCTTCTTCCTCGCTACCTTGTACCTCTCTCTATTTGCTCTCCTCTCCTCCTCACTTGTGCTCCCTATCAACTTCATATACGCTACCTTCTTCGCCTCCACTCTGCCTTGGACTATGTCATTCCACCACCAGTTGCCTTGATGCCTACCAGAGTAACCCTTCGATATCCTTAACACCTCTCTCGTCGCCTCCCTAACACAGTTCACCGTCATTGACTACTCCTCCAGGCTCCCAGAGTCGATAACCTCCCTACCAACTCTTGGGCTTTATCCTTAGTTAAGACTCCCCACCCAATCATCGATCGACCTCGAGCATACCTCTTCTTAAATGGCTTAAATGTCTCATAAATTCAAATGCTTAAATGGCTCATAACACATCAGGCATAATTATTTTTTGAATACATGGTGTAACGACCCGACCGGTCGTTTTAAGTATTACAACCTCATCTCTCCATTTACTGCTCAAATTATACTTTATAGTTGTTGTGTGAATTGCCGGGGTAATTGGTTCGGGTCCAGTGAGATTTTGGAAAGAATTGGAACACTTAGTTCCAAGGTTTAAAGCTTAAGTTAATATAGTGACCGGATGCGGACTTATGTGTAAACGACCTCGGATTCGAATTTTGATGATTCCAATAGCTCTGTATGATGATTTTGGACTTAGGAGTGTGTCCGAAAAATTATTTGGAGGTCCGTAGTGGAATTTGGCTTGAATTGCCGAAAGTTGAATTTTTGAGAAGTTTGACCGGTGGTTTGACTTTTTGATATCGGGGTCGGAATCCGATTCTAGAAATTTGAATAGGTCTGTAATGTGAAATGTGACTTGTGTGCAAAATTTGAGGTCAATCGGACGTTATTTGATAGGTTTCGGCGTCATTTGTAGAATTCGGAAATTTGGAAATTTATTAGGCTTGAATCCGTGTGTAGTTCGTATTTTTGAGGTTGTTAGGTATGATTTGAGGTCTCGAGTAGGTTCGTGTTATGTTATGCAACTTGTTGGTATGTTCGGACCGGGACCCGAGGGCCTCGGGTGAGTTTCGGATACTTAACGGGTTGTTTTTTTGAATTTGGAAGACTGCTGGAACTGAAGCCTTCTGGTGTAATTGCACCTGCGGAAAAGTAGTCGCAGGAGTGAGCTCGCAAGTGCGAGCAGGGGTGCGCTGAAGCGAGGTGCGGAATCGCACCTGCGCGAGAAGGAGCGCAGATGCGGGCAGAGGGCTGTGAGGCATTGGTCGCAGGTGCGAGGGAAAATTATGCACCTGCGTGAGCGCAGATGCGGACGGATGCGCACAGAAGCGGAAACTGGGCAGGCGAGTGGAGTCCGCAAATGCGACGTTTTGCTCGCACAAGCGGATGCGCAGGTGCGCAAATCTTCTCCGCAGGTGCGGAAATTGCTGGGGCAGAAGCTTAAAATTCGAGGGTTTAACATTTTCACCCATTTTCGGATTTTGGAGCTCGGGTTGGGCGATTTTTGAGAGGAAATTTTCCACACAAATTGGGATAAGTGTTCTTAACTCCCTTGTGATTATATTCCATGAATTAATCTTCATTTTTGGTGTAAGATTATTGAATCTTCAAGAGAAATAGAAGGAAATTTCTATAATGTCACAAAAATGAACTTTTCAAGTTTGAATACCGATTTGGAGTCGGATTTAAGTGAAATTAGTATGGTTGAACTTGTAATTGGATGGGTTGTCGTATTTTGTGAGTTTCGTCAGATTTCAAGACATGGGCCCCACGAGTGATTTTTGGGGCGTAATTTCGAATTTTGTGAAAAATATTAGCATTTTGATATGGAATTAATTCTTATAAATTGTGTGGACTGAGTCAAATTATTGTGACTAGATTCGAGCCATTTGGAAGTTGATATGCGCAGAATGGAATTTCTGGAGCATTGCTTAGCTTGCTCGACATTGGATTTGGCTTGTTCGAGGTAAGTAACTCTTCTAATCTTGAAACTGAGGGTATGAAACCCCAAATTTTTGTATCATGTGATTATTTTGGAGGTGACACACATGCTAGGTGATGGGCGTGTGGGCGTGCACCGAGGGGATTATGACTTGGTACATCTCGTGAAAATTGTAAAGTTGAATAACTTGTTGATAATTATGTGTTCTCTATGTGTTGTGGAAATTTGACTATAAGTCATGTTAGAAACCATGTTTAGGCTATATGCTGGTATTGTTGAGACCCACAGAGGTCGTGTACATGTTGAATTATTTTCTTAAATTGTTATTTTGTACTCAGTCATAGTTACTTGATTATTTTGTCTCAGTCTCTATTGTTCATTATTGATGTGTCATATCATTGTTGTTTGGGCTGATTTCATGATTGTTGAGAGCTCTAGAGACTGGAGAGCTTTATGACTGAGTGAGGCAGAGGGCCTAAATGTGAGATATTATACTATAGTACGTGAGTTGGCCGTGCAGATCCTTTTATTATACTATAGCACGTGAGTTGGTCGTGCAGATCCTTATATTATACTATAGCGCGTGAGTTGGCCGTGCAGCACGTGAGTTGGCCGTGCGGATCCTTATATTATACTATAGCACGTGAGTTGGCCGTGCAATACGTGAGTTGGCCGTGCGGATCCTTATATTATTATTGCATGTGAGTTGGCCGTGCGGCACGTGAGTTGGCCGTGCAGCACGTGAGTTGTCCGTACAGCACGTGAGTTATCCGTGCTTATAGCGCTTGGGCTGTAGGAGCCCCTCATGAGTCTGTACACACCCCCAGTGAGCGCAGTCGACTATAAACAGGGATCGGGTTGCACGCCGCAGCAGGTATTGTATAGCGCTGAGTGATTGTGTGTGTGTGAGCATAGTGAGAGAGAACGCGAGACAATGAGATTGAGTACTCTGAGAGGGTGAGTACATGAGTACAATCTCTGAGATACATTGCATTGACATGCACACATGACATATATGCATAGAGATGTATTTTCCTCATGCTGTACGGTATCACATTATTCATGATTTCTCACATTTGTTGACAGATGGGCATAGTGATGCATTTGTTTTACAATGGTTATCTGAAAAGAAAATGAGATATTTTATTTCTTATTGAAAGGATTTTGGAAAAATTTCTGTTTTCAAACTTATTCACATTTTTGGTAACTTTGGCAAAAGATTTGGGTTTTCACTGATGTACTTGAAAGGAAGAACTATTATTGCTGAAATCATGATATGACTGAGCATTTTATCTGTGAGTTACTTCTGGTATTATTTGCTTTATGTCGTTATTAACTGTTGTGGATTTGGACCCGACCTTGGTAGAAGCTCGTCACTACTTTTAACCTAAGGCTAGGTTTGTTACTTACTCAGTACATGAGGTCAGTTGTACTAATACTACACTTCTGCACATTGCGTGCAGATGTTGACTGTTGTTGTTGTTCTCGATGGTTGCGGGATTTGAAGATGTACCTGCATTCCTGTTGTAGCTGCCTCTTATTTATGGTAGCCTTAAATTTATAAAAGCTCTGTTTATGTACTATTCAAACAGACTATGTATTTATTTTATTTTCGCTTTGTATACTCTATTCTTAGAAGCTCATGATTTGTACTACCAGTTCTTGGAGATTGTATAAGATTAAGATCTTTATTCACTTAAATTTCTTTAATAACTATTATTGGAATTGGATAATTGAAAGTTGGTTTACCGAGCGGGTTGGGTTAGGTGCCATCACGACTAGTTGGATTTTGGGTTGTGACAAGGTGGTATCACAGCTCTAGGTTCATAGGTTCTACAAGTCATGAGCAAGTGTCTAGTAGAGTCTTGCGGATCGGTATGATAACGTCCATACTTATCTTCGAGAGGCTACAACGCATTTAGGATATATACTTCCCATCTTTCTTTCCTTATCGTGTGAGATTGATTCAGCTTGAGACATTAACTCTTTGAATTCCTTCCACGTATTCGTATGCGCACATGAGCGCTCAGTATCAGATGTGCATCGCCGTC
Source organism: Nicotiana tomentosiformis (assembly GCF_000390325.3). Taxonomy (NCBI): domain Eukaryota; kingdom Viridiplantae; phylum Streptophyta; class Magnoliopsida; order Solanales; family Solanaceae; genus Nicotiana; species Nicotiana tomentosiformis. Next base: position 36,724,983 of record NC_090821.1, read on the forward strand.
TTGTGATTCTATGAATGAGGTTCGAGGTGAGTATTCTGTGTTTTGGTGGTGGGCCAGTCTGGAGGACTTGAGGCCATGGTTAGACAGCAGCTTAAGCTCGGTAGATTCAGTTGTAACTCGTACAATTGGACTTATATGTCCGGTGATGACCCTATAGTGAAATTTGTGGCTCGATGAGCGGTGAAATGGCGGTATGATGGGTATGATGTGACCGCGGGATGTGTTAAGACGATTTGAACATAACGAGAAGTGTTTCCTTCATATGTAAAGGGAAGACCATTGGATGCTTGATTTTTGATTTGATGTGACGTACAGTCTCGAGTGTGAATGTTTTGAAAGATCTTTTACGTGTTTAAATTGTGAGACAAATTAAACTCTCAGGTCTGGTTAACGAGTTTGGACTCAGAAAGATTTAGTGATTGCGTAGAAATTGTGGTTGCGAAAAGAAATAACAAGATGCCAATTTGAGGCTAGCGAGGTGGGTTATCTCCTGGAGAGTAATCTACGTAGGTATGTTCCTTGTAATATGAGTGGAGGGTTTCTTTTCTGCCAGTGGGGCGTATGTGTAGAGATTTGAATTCGAATTTGGCTGAGAAAGTCGACCTGGGTATCAAGAGAATGATTGCAATCTTAGCGGATGATTTGGTGTATTTTTATGGTTGGCATTGAATGAGCTTGAGAATAATTTTGTGGCACTGACTACGGTATTATGACAGTAATAGGGTATGGGTATTGTGAATTATGGAGTATTTTAATATATGGCTTTGAGCCAAGTGGGGGAGCCTGCTATAGACAAATCAATTCATGGGTATGTGTCAAATTTTGTTTGGGTCTAAAGTATACTTGGGAATCAGTGATGACATGCAGTGGTGGAGTTCGAAAATGAATCGAATAAGAAAAATTCCTGGTTACGGATTATATTGCACGGATGAGTATATGAAAGAAATCATGGGATGATTGAGTTGTTATTGGTGAATGATGTAGTGCGTACGGAATATGAATTTGGTATGTGGTGTTAAAGTAAAGTTACTTCTTTGAGTGTTGTGGTGCTAATGGGGCATCTATCTTTTGGCCCATTTGGGCGGTGCAATTAGATGTGAGCAAAGTGGGTAACTCCCGAAAAAATTCCAGTGGGTTGAGAATTATATATAGCAATTGAGAATGTTTTCGGACTTATGTATGGATAAAAATATGAGATTTGCGTTTAATGGTGCCTGGACTTGCGAAAATTCTATATGACTATGAATTCTACATTTTTGTATAAGGAAGGTAAGAAGAACAATTTCAAATTCACATAAGGTATTCTCAAAGTGAGTGTTATAGTTGTGGTATTTTTGAAGGTGCTTAAGAAGAATACAGTTGCTTATGGGCCGTAGGGCATTTTGGTTCTATGCTAAGGTTTGTAGGGTGAGTTATAGTTAAAGATCATGGTATTTTAGCAAGAAGAAGTATCAATCTGAAGACAAATTCGGAAGGGACTCGGAGAAAATAGGACAACTGGGTAGTAGGTTAATGGATAAGATCGGTTCTTTGGGTGCATATGATGTGGGGGTTTTCTACAGGTGCTTTGTGGCAATACACCTGGACTTGGCGACCTGCGTGGCTTGGTCAAGTTAGAGGAATTTAGTTTTAAGGGCTTGATTAGGTGCAAATGGATTCCAAAGTATTCTTGATGGTTTCTACCGGTGTGGAGAACGTATTGTGTATTGTGATTTTCTCCTGAAAAGAAGCAAGAGAAAGGTTTCTAACTAAAATGGTATGTAAATTATTGGTGACTCAAAGTTGATAATAAGATTTTTGTGCCTTTCACATGATGGAAATATAGATGTTATGTGTTGTACGAAAACTAGATTTTCATATACAAGGTGGCAGTACAGTCTTGAAGAGAAGGTAACGAATGTTGGACAATATGGACGGTTTCAAATAACTAGATGAATACTATTACTACTTGGTGTTGTATGAGAAAGGAACAGATTTCAGAAGGCACATTGTATTTTGACTTACAGATGTATAAATTAGTATTGCGGTACTCACATGGTTGATAGACTGTGATATTCAAATTTTGTCAAGTGACACGGAAGAACTTTTAAAGTATTTCTCGTGGGATGATCATGTATGAGAGAGGTGTTAGGCATTCGGGCGGTGGAGATGGAATGAAATATAGTGATTTATGTGTCCTATGAATTTGGAATTTGGGAGTTTCGGGAGCAGATTGTACATGGTTGCGGATGTGAAGTCGTGGCTGAAGCTAGTCAGATGATATGATGAATTATGAATTAGTCGCGGTGAATTTTCGGAGGGTTATTTATCTACTGTGGGTGACCAGAGTTGATTTGGGGGTCCATTGATAGGCTCAATTAAGATGTGTATTCTACACCGAACCGGAATGGTTGGCTCCATACTGCTATTATTAAGGGATGTGTCATTCGGTTGATGTTGAACTTATTCGTGTTCTCAAATGATCTGTGAGTTACTCCTTTTTGTTACGAGGAGTTGTGATTCATTGGTTATGTGCACAGATGATGCGGTTCTATTTGAGCTTTATAGCGGAATTTAAGTGTGATGATTATTTGGGTATTACATGATCGATAGCGTAATGGTTATGTCCTTTCAGGTTTTGTGTGGTATTTTTGTCAATTGCCTCTCCGTCATTATTAATTTGGAGCAGGGTGGCTCGGGGTATATAATATGAACCTCGTGTTAGAATCGGGTGATGGTTCTACAGTGTATGATGAATTTTCAGCGTTTCGTTATGGAGGTACTTGTTAATCTGGCGGGGCAGTTCTCTCATTTGAGTCATTTTCCATGACTGGGTACATTTGAATTGTTGCGTATTAGTGCACGGATGGCACGAGTTGTGGCTCTGAGTTATATCGGTGAGGCATGTCTATGGAACAGTTGTATTTAGTAATATAAGGTCATTGGACCTAGAATGGGTACTATCAGGTTTGATTTTGGTATATTCGGGAGTATAATATTGAAAGTCGGCTCAGAAAGGGATTATGGTTCTGGTTGCGGTGAGAGAGATCTGTGCCTTGTTGATCTGGTAAGTGGTCATGAAATTTCACGTGCTTCTTTTATTATCAACAGTGTACGAAGGTTTTGGGATGAGGTTTGGTTCGATATGGGTTTAATACTAGTATGCGGTTGGTTTTGGAGTAGTCACTGCGATCAGGAATGGTGTTACGAGCATGTGAGTTGTGTAATATGTTGGTTGATTATATCCGGGGTTATAGGTATAGCTCGATGCAACTTGTTCGGACTTATACGGTGTGTAAATGCAAGATTTGTGTCTTGAAAGAAATTTTAAAGGTTAAAAATTAAACTCCAAAGTTTATGGGCTAAGGTTAAATTAATAATTTTCAGTTGTATTGTGTAGTCAGGCCTATGTGGGATAGGGTGATGTGGGTTCACCCTCGGGTACGTGTGTGGTAAGATGGAACAGTGATTTGATGGCTTGGAAACAACTCTTGGCACGTTCAAGGACGAACGTATGTTTAAGTGGGGGAGAATATAACGACCCAGCCGGTCGTTTTGAGTATTACAACATCGTTTCCCCATTTACTGCTCAAATTATACTTTACAGTTGTTGTGTGAATTGCCGGAGTAATTGGTTCGGGTCCAGTGAGGTTTTGGAAGGAATTGGAATACTTAGTTCCAAGGTTTAAAGCTCAAGTTAATATAGTGACCGGATGCGGACTTATGTGTAAACGACCTCGGATTCAAATTTTGATGATTCCAATAGCTCCGTATGGTGATTTTGGACTTAGGAGCGTGTCCGAAAAATTATTTGGAGGTCCGTAGTGGAATTTGGCTTGAATTGCTGAAAGTTGAATTTTTGAGAAGTTTGACCAGGGGTTTGACTTTTTGATATCGGGGTCGAAATCCGATTCTGAAAATTTGAATAGATCTGTAATGTGAAATGTGACTTGTGTGAAAAATTTGAGGTCAATCGGACGTGATTTGATAGGTTTCGGCGTCGTTTGTAGAATTCGGAAATTAAAAAATTTATTAGGCTTGAATCCGTGTATAGTTCGTATTTTTGAGGTTGTTAGGTATGATTTGAAACCTCGAGTAGGAGCGCAGATGCGGACAGAGGGCTGTGAGGCATTGGTCGTAGGTGCGAGGGAAAATTCCGCACCTGCGTGAGCGCAGATGCGGACGGATGCGCGCAGAAGCGGAAACTGGGAAGACGAGTGGAATCCGCAAATGCGACGTTTTGCTCGCACAAGCGGATGCGCAGGTGCGCAAATCTTGTCCGCGGGTGCGGAAATCGCTGGGGCAGAACCTTAAAATTCGAGGGTTCAATATTTTCACTCATTTTCGGATTTTGGAGCTCGGGTTGGGCAATTTTGGAGAGGAAAGTTTCCACAAAACTTGGGGTAAGTGTTCTTAACTCCCTTGTGATTATATTCCATGAATTAATCTTAATTTTTTGTGTAAGATTATTAAATTTTCAAGAGAAATAGAAGGAAATTTCTATAATGTCACAAAAATGAACTTTTCAAGTTTGAATACCGATTTGGAGTCGGATTTGAGTGAAATTGGTATGGTTGAACTTGTAATTGGATGGATTATCGTATTTTGTGAGTTTTGTCGGATTTCAAGACGTGGGCCCCACTGGTAATTTTTGGGGCGTAATTTCGGATTTTGTGAAAAATATTAGCATTTTGATATGGAATTAGTTCTTATAAATTGTGTGGACTGAGTCAAATTATTGTGACTAGATTCGAGCCATTTGGAAGTTGATACACGTAGAATGGAATTTCTGAGCATTGCTTAGCTTGCTCGACATTGGATTTGGCTTGTTCGAGGTAAGTAACTCTTCTAATCTTGGAACTGAGGATATGAAACCCCGAATTTTTGTATCATGTGATTATTTTGGAGGTGACGCACATGCTAGGTGATGGGCGTGTGGGCGTGCACCGAGGAAATTGTGACTTGGTCCGTCCCGTTGAAACTGTAAAGTTGAATAACTTGTTGATAATTATGTGTTCTCTATGTGTTGTGGAAATTTGATTATAAGTCATGTTAGAAACCATGTTTAAGCTATATGTTAGTATTGTTGAGACCCACAGAGGTCGTGTACATATTGAATTATTTTCTTAAATTGTTGTTTTGTACTCAGTCATAGTTACTTGATTATTTTGTCTCAGTCTCTATTGTTCATTATTGATGTGTCATATCATTGTTGTTTGGGCTGTTTTCATGATTGTTGAGAGCTCTAGAGACCGGAGAGCTTTATGGCTGAGTGAGGTCGAGGGCCTGATTGTGAGATATTATACTATAGCACGTGAGTTGGCCGTGCAGATCCTTTTATTATACTATAGCACGTGAGTTGGCCGTGCAGATCCTTATACTATACTATAGCACGTGAGTTGGCCGTGCAGATCCTTATATTATAATATAGCACGTAAGTTGGTCGTGCAGATCCTTATATTATTATTGCACGTGAGTTGGCCGTGCAGCACGTGAGTTGGCCGTACGGATCCAGATATTTATATTATGGCACGTGAGTTGTCCGAGCAGCACGTGAGTTGTCCGTTCTTATAGCGCTTGGGCTGTAGGAGCCCCTCATGAGTCTGTACACACCCCCACTGAGCGTAGTCGACTATAAACAGGGATCGGGTTGCACGCCGCAGCAGGTATTGTATAGCGCTGAGTGATTGTGTGTGCTGAGCATAGTGAGAGAGAATACGAGACTGTGAGATTGAGTACTCCGAAAGGTGTGAGTACATGAGTACAATCTCTGAGATACATTGCATTGGCATGCACACATGACATATATGTATAAAGATGTGTTTTCCTCATGCTGTACGGTATCATATTATTCATGATTTCTCACACATGTTGACAGATGAGCATAGTGATACATTTGTTTTACAATGGTTATCTGAAATGAAAATGAGATATTTTATTTATTATTGAAAGGATTTTGGAAAAATTTCTGTTTTCAAACTTATTCACATTTTTGGTAAGTTTGGCAAAAGATTTGGGGTTTCACTAATGTACTTGAAAGGAAGAACTATTATTGCTGAAATCATGATGTGACTGAGCATTTTATCTCTGAGTTACTTCTGGTATTATTTGCTTTATGTCGTTATTAACTGTTGTGGATTAGTGGATTTGGACCCGATCTTGGTAGAAGCTCGTCACTACTTTCAATCTAAGGCTAGATTTGTTACTTACTCAGTATATGGGGTCGGTTGTACTGATACTACACTTCTGCACATTGCGTGCAGATGTTGACTGCTGTTGTTGTGCTCGATAGTTGCGGGATTTGAAGATATACCTGCGTTCCTGTTGTAGCTGTCTCTTGTTCATGGTAGCCTTAAATTTATAAAAGCTCTGTTTATGTACTACTCAAACAGACTATGTATTTATTTCATTTCCGCTTTATATACTCTATTCTTAGAAGCTCATGATTTGTACTGTCAGTTCTTAGGGATTGTATAAGATTAAGATCTTTATTCACTTAAATTGCTTTAATAACTATTATTGAAATTGGATAATTGAAAGTTAGCTCACCTAGCGGGTTGGATTAAGTGCTATCATGACTAGTTAGATTTTGGGTCGTAACATATGGGAACCATTCTTTATCGAAATAAGCAAAGTTTTTAGAAGTATCTTCCTACAAAAAGGATTTTAGAAAAGAAAAAAAAAAAGAACCAAAAAGTATGACCACAAAATGCACGTTACATAAGTCATTTGGAGCAATAAACAAAACAGGTACCCTGGTACCCTGCCTCCAAAGAGAAATGGAGGAAAAATGCACTTTTACACAACTTTGAGACGAGACAATTAACCACAGCAAAAATGCTCATATCAACACTCAGTAATTCTAGCTTCATCCTTGCAGCAAAACTAAAAGCCAAAAAGATTAAAGTCTGAAATATATTATTCTGTTCTAATTTGTCAGAGGACAAAAAAGCAGGCGAGAAAAGCCAAAGAATCCACAGTACTTGAAGATCACCATCTGTCCCTGGATCTTGTCCTGCCAAATTACACAAATATATAAAGCACCAAACAATGAAAAATAAATCCTTAAATAACATATGTCTGCCACTACTCAGCATAAGTAATCAAAAAGGATGAGTAGAGTGCATCGTAAAATCGCATTACGTCCCCTAGATCATTTCTTCCCTTAGTGGGACTACCAGTTCACTCACAATAATACACACTAAAATGGATCATACTCCGGGAGGGCAACACTGGAATATACTTGCCCGCAGGAGTCATTAGCAGTTCACATAATAGTATCATATAAAACATTACATCTGGAAAATTCTCAAAAAGAAGTTTCAAGTTGGAGAAAATATGGAGTACTGTATTCCAGCAGATTCACAACTTACTATTCATCCTTCTGTCCTCTTTCAACATCTTAGACGTTAAGCTGTCAACAGTACTAAAAAGGAATAATTCACCTGTATGAAAGCACTTTCCCTTTCCTTTCACAGTTTCTTTGGGAATGGGAGAGGGGCTGTCACTAGCTATACTTCTAGGGTCCCACGCCTTCACTGTGGTTATCAATCATTTGATATAACTGTACTTTCAATTCTTAGCAAAGTCACAAACTATGTCGCAGAGGAAATATATCCACATAATCAACAACTTTTCTCCAATAGTTAGAATAATACGAAGAGACTCAGAAGATACATTATACGGTTAAGGGTCTGATTTGCCACTCTACTATCATAAATAGGCCTTATTTACCCTCCGTTTAAGTTTTCTATCAAAAATATCCCTATAGTTATACATTATGTTTATATTTACCCCTTATACGTTAAAAATACCCTCCCATCTTTTAAAATCCATGTGGCATCCCCTTATTGGACCAACTAACCCGCCCCATTTTTTTAATTCAAACCCACCCGATCCAGCAACCAAAATAACAGCCTTATATGTTTTGAACTTTTTAGTGGGAATGTAACTTATTCTGCATAAGAGACCCATGACTTCTGTTCTTTGCTAAACCGGAGCTCTGAGCGAAAGAAGTGAGCATTATTTTTCAGCTTATGGGGAAAACAAAGAAAAACACGTTCAGGTTATGCTTTGATAGAGAATTTCTTGCATTTTTGTCTGTGTGGAAGTTAGCTGCTCAGCAATATAAGCACTGCTATCAGCAGAGACGGAACCAAGATTTGAACCTTATGTGTTCGGCATTGTAATTTTTTTTATGTTACTGGGTTCTAAATTAATAAGTTGTACATATTCAATTGATTTTTTTAAGACAAATACATAGTTTGAACAAAAGCTACCGGGCTCGGCCGAACCCGCATCGAGCACTGTACCTCCGCCCCTGGCTATCAGTCTAAAAGAATAAGGCATATGTACTTGATCTCTTGTCTTTGGAGATGGGGAAATTTCCACTCGCTGGCCAAGGAAAAAAGGATACTAGAACACACTGTAAACTAACCTGTGGAATTAGCTATACAGAAAAGGGAAAAGATGTAGAGTAGGACGGTAGCTACTCTGTTACTGGATCGGGTGGGTTTGAATTTAAAAAAATGAGGCGGGTCAGTTGGTCCAATAAGGGGATGCCACGTGGATTTTAAAAGATGGGAGGGTATTTTTAACGTGTAAGGGGTAAATATGAACCTAATGTATAACTGTAGGGATATTTTTGATAGAAAACTTAAGCGGAGGGTAAATAAGGCTTATTTATGATAGTAGAGGGGCAAATCAGACCCTTAACCGTACATTATAAGGAAAAATTTACAGCACAGCGTGGAAATAAACAGGAGCCATAATCTCATATTCTCATTGATAAAGTAGATTAACTTAAGGGTTTAAATTTATGAATAGAGATCCCACTCCCCTTTCAAAAGTTACACTTATCCTATACCTTCTCCCATACATTGAGAAGTGGACATTCATACTCTTCAGTGATACTCCAAGATAAGATAAAATGAATTGATGAAAAGATAGACAAAAACAATAACATAGAAAACTAATTCCTGCAAGTAAATTATTAGCAAGACAATTCCATATAAGATCTTGAAACTCCAGAGCAACTGTCTGGTTGGAGAATTATTGTGATGACAGATGCATTACGAATAGAAATTATCAGAGAAAGCAGGAATATCTTCAAACAAACAGGTTTTATTGGATCCATCTATTCTTTAATAACAGATTTCTCCACAGTACTTGACTGTACCATATTCCATTTGAAATCACCATACTTAAAACAGTCCTACATCTTGACAGACCCAAAGAGAATAAAATTTAAGAAAAACACGGAGGCCAAGAAAAAGTTTATGGAATGGTATGTACAGCAGATTTCCGAGACAGAAAGAGAGATCAAGTCAAGAAAAATCAGGCACAAGTTAAATCTGAATAAGTAGCTAAGTAGAAGCAAACTTATAGTTGCAAGGAAAAAGAACCGTGGGCTGTGTGGGTGTACGTGTCTGGAGATAGAGAGAGAGAGAGAGAGAGAGAGAGAGAGAGAGAGAGAGAGAGAGAGAGAGAACCAGAGTTCTACCTGTCAGACTCCCGGCTGCCAAAAAAACCTCCTCTACCTCCTTGGAATGATCTTCTCTCATCACTTGGTGGCCTTGTCCATCCATCTCCACCACCCCGTGATCGAGGCCTTTCCACTTGTTCATTTGGCCTTGCCCATGCGTCAACACCACCGCGTGATCGAGGCCTCTCCATTGGGTCAGTTGGCCTTGCCCACGCATCTCCACCACGTGATCGAGGCCTGTCCATCTGTTCACCAGCTCTACGATCTTCATAAGATGCTGACTGAGAAAGGCTTCTCTCAGGAAGTCCAGTAGCCCTGCCTGACCCAGAGCCTGGCCTTTGAATAGGTTTCTGACTGAAACGAACTTTGTCATCCAAATCACGGATCAGCAATTCCAATTCCCACTCTTTCTGATTAATCACATTCTGTAAATTAGTCTGGTCCTGACCCGAGCTCTGCATAGCTTCCTTTCTGAGCTGTTCTATTTTTTCCTTCAGATTCTTTTCCCTGCCTGACGCAGAGCCTGGCCTTTTCTGACCGAAACGAACTTTGTCATCCAAATCACGGAACAGCAGTTCCAAGTCCCTCTCTTTCTGATTAATCACATTCTGTAAATTAGTCTGGTCATGACCCGAGCTCTGCATAGCTTCCTTTCTGAGCTGTTCTATTTCTTCCTTCAGATTCTTTTCCTCCTCTGTGTCTGGCCTAAAATGTTTAATCAATCAGGAAGAGCTAGATGGTTAAACTTTCTTTTTTTGATAACATTTCCTTCAATTTTTCAAGGAATTACCAAAAAGAAAAAAAAGGGTAGCCCGGTGCACAAAGCTCCAGGGTCCAAGGAAGGGGAATTACCAAAAAGAAGAATGATTTTATTCATGATTAGATAAAACTTCAGAAGCCTAAATAACCAATAGAGGCATCTCCATTTTGAGCATGCCTTAATATGGTAAATATCATCTTCACTGGTATCTTACAGTACAAATTCTGCAAAGATGTCCACTTAAACATGAATAGGTTACAGCTGTAAGAACACTTTAACAGAGCACCCATAGCATCTACAAAGCAGATCTAGGCCCTTATTCTCACTAATTTTCTACAATTTGTTAGAATCCTTTTAGGAATGAAGCTGATCTACTTCTTGATTTTCACTCACTCACTGAAACCACTATTCTTCTGAACACTAAATAATACTCCCTCCATTCCAGGAATTTACCAGCACGGTGATCAAGAGCACACTGTTCAAATATGAAGTCTGATAGATAAGTTGTTTAAATGATAGTTTGAAATGTGACAATTTCTCCAGAAAAAAAAAAAAAAAAATTACATTGGAATGTCAGAAAAATACATTAGCTAAAAAATCGTCTAACCTTTTTGCGCCAGCCAAAAAGGGAAGTGATTCATTGTTATTAGGATGGAAAGAGTACTCTCTAATAATGGGAGGAATGGTTAACCACGCCAAATCGCCAATTCCTCAACTTACACTATGAGCAGCAACATTCTCTAACAACATTGCAAAATAATGATTCACATTTAGCCGTAATTGCTTGAAAATTCTTGTTTTAATCTTTCCTTTTCTTTGAGGTAAAAGAGACTTGAGAAGAAAACGTTAACAACCTTATCCGACAAAAGGTAATAGGGTGAAAACAAAGATGCAATCAAGTATTTATAAGATAGATGGATATTTATACCAAAAAGCATGAACTTGACGCCTTTAACTTTTTTTTTTTTTTGGATGGGTAACTTGATGCCTTTAACTTATCGCATCCACATATTTCCAGTCATTTGAAAAGGCAGGTTAAATGTGCAACAATTGAGAAATCTACAAGGTCAGGTAAAGGAGTAATAGTCAATGCTCAAAAAGGTAAAGGAGTAATAGTCCAATAACAGGCTGGAATTCTCTTTCTTGGATAAGAAAACAAGCTGAATATTGCAATCAAGTATTTATAAGATAGATGGATATTTATACCAAAAAGCATGAACTTGACGCCTTTAACTTTTTTTTTTTTTTGGATGGGTAACTTGATGCCTTTAACTTATCGCATCCACATATTTCCAGTCATTTGAAAAGGCAGGTTAAATGTGCAACAATTGAGAAATCTACAAGGTCAGGTAAAGGAGTAATAGTCAATGCTCAAAAAGGTAAAGGAGTAATAGTCCAATAACAGGCTGGAATTCTCTTTCTTGGATAAGAAAACAAGCTGAATATTGCTTTTCTTGAGGCGAGAATGAAACAGCCTCTCTACTTCCACAAGGTAGGGGTAAGGTCTGTGTACACATTTCCCTCCCCCAGACCCCACACTGTGTCTGTGAGAATATACTGGGTATATTGTTGTGGTTGGATAAGAAAACAACAAAGTAGACGACAAACAAGCTTAAGTTTGCACGACATAGGATTTTTCCTGACATACTTATGGTATGTCCTGACATATTTATGGTGTGTCAAAAAGTACAAGAGCGAATTACCATGCTAAGACAGATACTACGCCACGAAATACAAGAGAGTAATGCTTAGCGAATGGGAGGGAGAATTACTATGTCGGTTGCACATAAATCAAAACCTAAGGCTCACCCTTATTTTGCATAAAAAAGACTCACCAGCAATAGCAGGAACGTACTGATAAAGGAGAAACCATTGAATGCTTTTATGTTCCTGGAAGTAGCTACTGGTTTCTTTCTCTCAATTATAGTGAAATTTCCCCTTCAAAATTTTAAGCTCCTGGAAGTAGCTACTGGAAGCAATTTCAAATTTAAATAAACCCTTTCTTATCCAAAAGTAAGCAAGGCAACAAGGGAGGTATCAAGGGTTTCGAGTTTCCCTTACCGGTTATCCACTTATTTTCCAAATAAAGTTCTGGTTCAAAAGTTCAATTATTTATTGCCACTTTTTTAAAATAAGGTTATTATTCCAACTAATTAGCAAATTGGAAACAACCTCTCTACATGCATTAGGTAGGGGTAAGGTCTGCATACGGACTACCCTCCCCAGACCCCACCTGTTGGGAACATACTGGGTTTGTTGTTGTTGATTCCAACTAATTAGCAAAAACAGCTTTGAAGGTTAAATAGTTCATCTTTGTTAACAGCAGCTGAGTTAGATTCTTTACACAAGAAGTCAGGCAAAAAGCATTGTCTTTCATGTAAATGGTTTCACCATTTGCAGATCTGTCATAGGATCCATTATCAAAAAGATCTGTCATAGGATGGTGATGGTCGGGCCTAAAATTGTTTGGTCCTGGGAGTGCAGTAGGGAGGGAAGAAATTTGATTATGCCTTTACTAAGTAAAGAGGGTGAGATGGAGAGAAACATCAAGAAATGCTAAGAGGATGTGTTTCTCAGCTAAAAGCCTAAAAGAAGGGCAGATGGTGTGATAGTGGGGCTAGGTTAGAAGAAAGGAACAAACTGAATGGAGACTTTTGGAGCAGTTGCCAGGAATTTTTTGACAGCTAGGAAGGAACCTCAATATCTCATTAATAATGTATAGCATCAACTGTTTTTCAGTTGTCATGGAAATAGGAGAACTTTTGAGCCTACTCATAACTAACCAAAATGTGGAGGTTTCTCCCTGAGCACTTTCTCTTTTCTCAGGAAAAGAAAACACCTTCAATTTCATGTTAATTGTGAGAAAAATAGAAACTTTTTTGAACTAATTGCATGGAGCCAACGGTTCAGAGCAGGTGATTCGATCAACAAGATAAACACATCCCCTGCAGTAACGAAGATTATAAAATGCTGGTCTAACTTATTGAAATTAGGCAAACCATTGAGTATCATATTATCCAGTAGTAAGTCAACATTTATTTCTATGCATGCTTCACTCTGAAGCTGGCTTCATTCTAAGAGCTTTGAGAAACATACAAAACATACCAATATGACCACTGTTGTAGTTACCATCTATAATAGTAAACTTAACTGCACAGCATAGATATACCAAAACCCCACATTAAGCAAAGCCCATTTTAGATTACCAATTTATTAAGTATCAAAACAAAACTACAACTGCATTAATTTCACCAATTTAAGAAGTGTTAAATAATAGGTAAAGAATCCAAACCTGTCAACGCGTCGATGCTCCAACTCCAAATCAATCTTTTTCCAATCTAAACCTTTCTCCTCAAGCAAAACTTCCCTTGGCTTTGCATCTCCGAAAGGATTCACCTTTGGCTTAGGTTTAACTTCCATCACTCCTCCCTGTAATGCCGCTGGGCCTTCAGACCGAGCTGAATGTGAACTCCCAGGCCTACTTGATTGTGAACTCGTTGGCCTACTTCCCTTCTTAACCTCAATTTCCATATCCAGCTTTTTCCAATCCAAACCCTTCTCCGCCAGCACCTCCTCTCGTGGCCTCGCCGCCCCAAATGGATTCGGCTTATTCACTTTCACCACAGTCTCATTCACATTCTCACTTCCCAATTCCATCTTGGGCGGATCCAGAACCAATCTCTGCCTTTCATGATTTGTTGCCACCTCACGAGTCCAACGCTCTGGTTCAGGTCCTCTCGAATCTGGGAACCAAGATCTCCCTTGTGGTGGTGGTGTGGCCGAGACAATTGGCCTTTTCGAAGCGCCCCAATTGTCATCACCATCAGCCCTAGAAATTCCACCACCTCCGGTTCCGAGAGAACCGTACCGATTGGTACGGGCTGGACCGGAATCAAGTGATGGAGGGGGTAACGGTTTTTTCATTGAAGCCCAATTATCAACCTCATCAGCTCTAGATGGTTGATCAAAATCTGAAGCTCTGGAAGGTGGGCCCCTTCGATCATCATCAAATCCGCCATATGACCTTCTATTACCACCACCACCCCACGAACCCTCACCATCCGCTCCCTCTCGATCTCGGCGTGGTGGGCCCATACTGCGGGACCCACCATAATTAGAAAACCCACCACCGAGACGGCCACCATATTGCATTTCTTCAGCGGATCGTTCCTTTGGGCCGGTAGGAAGGAGGAGCATCTCGTCGGGAGTTAACCGGGTAGTGGATCCCGACCCATACCCGGTGGGAGTGGTGTAGGTGCTTTGCATCGTGAACTCTTGCAAGCTCATCTTTGTTTTCTTCTTCTGCTTTGTGCTCGCCGCTTCCTTAAGGCTAGGGAAACTCTGCGAGTCCTTCCCGGCGCCAGTAGGCCTAGCCGCTGCTGCGGCAGCTTCGGCGGCGGCCTGTTCCTTTTCCTCGGCTTCGGCACGTTCGGCTTCGGCGGCCCAAGCACCGATATTTCCCCATGGAGATTTCGACATTTTCGAAGAGAGCAAATTGAATGATTTCTAAAAATGAGATGTATTTTCCCTTTATTTTCAAAACCGGAGATATAAAAGAGAACTCTATTCCTTATATTAAATGGGAGAGATAGATGGGTGTATGTACAGGTCAGGTGTTTATTGGAGCAGAATGGGGCTCCTATTGGCATATCCGGAGCACCGACATTATGAATTGATTAGTAACTTTATTTTTGAAAATGTATTTACAACCCAAAAAAAAAGTAGATGACTTCATTTTTACAAAAGTACTAATCAGTATGATCCCATAAATGGAATTTAAGTTCATTTATCGTGTTTGATTTTTAAAACATCACATCAAGTATTTTTAGGAAAAATAAACTATTAAAAGATGGTTTCACAAAAAGTAAACTATATATTATCCGAAAGTTTAGTTTTTAACCTAAAATTTAGCTTAAAGGTCAAAGCAATTAATTTTTGTATTTCAGGACACTAACAATCAATTTCACACACTTTTCTAAATATCAAAGAAATAATATAAGAGATGAACAATGAAATTAAACAGTTAAGTAAAACAAAAGAGAAAAGAGAATTCTTATTGACTAATATTTCGTTTCCAACAGATTCCTTCAAGTTAGAATCACGGGAAATACAATGAGTATGAATGAGAATAATATTTCAGATGGGCCACAAGCCCACAACTGAAGGAAAAATTATTGAAAAATTTACCTAGCTATACTATAATAGAAACTTATTTACTACTTTTCTTAGATTCCTTAAATATTACATTCTCTATCTATATTTACTATTTATATACAAAATCTTAATAAAGAGAGCATCCTTAAAATTAGGATGTAATCCTCCCCTACCCCCTAACCCCCCCCCCCCCACACACACACACGGGATCCCTCCCCTCACACTCTCATATATATCAGTTATACAAGCCCATTTTTCATCACATATTCAAAAAGATTTTAAAATATTTCTTTCTCTTTCATACAAATCAACCCAAATCTCTCCTTCACACAAATCCATCGATATTATCTCTAAAATTGCAGCAGCAAAGAGTTCTCCATTGACAATCACCAAAAAATTTCGAAGCTTTGAATTCAATATTTTGGTTTTACGAATTTGTGATTTGTTTGGATTGGGCGTTCTTGAAAACGATTGAGAATATATCTTGGAGTTTATATCTTAATTTTGAGGGAGATTGGTTAAGTTTAGAGTTGTTTTTAGGCAAAATTTTATATTGAAACTCGAAGAAGAAGAAGTTTCTGAATTGTATCACGATTGTATGATAATTGTATCATAAATGTATCAGATTTGTTTCATAATTGTATCACAATTGTATCAAAGTTGTATTTGACTTATATCTGATACATCATTACCTAAAACAATACCTGATACAATACTAATATAATTATAATACAATATTGTATCAAAAATTAAGTTTATAGTTGTGATTGAAACTTGAAGAAGATGAAGATCAGCATTGTATATTAATTTTTCAGAATTGTATCACAGTTGTATCATAATTGTAGCAGAAATTATATCACAAATGTATGATAATTGTATATTAATTGTATATGGCGATCAACAATTGTAAGTTTGTGACCAATTTCATATTTGGATTTTGTACGAGCCATTATCCTATTAGTAATAGTTTTGGTAGAGTTCAACGATTTTTGAATTGTTGAAGACACTTTTAGCAACTAAAAGTTTTTGTAATCGCATGGCATTCTATGTCGTGTGTATAGATTTCTAATTGCAAAGAAAAAGTTTTTTTTTTGTTGCTATTATGGAAAGCAGTTCCGTGTTATTGGATTTGTTAGATTAGGAATTGTTTTCCTAATATTATAAGGATAATAGGAACATATAATATGTTGTATGGCATTATATCTATTCAACCAAAATCATTCAACAACTGAAGCAAAATTACCAATTTCTTGTTGAAGACGGGCAACTATAGGAGAGAGAGAGAGAGAGAGAGAGAGAGAGAGAGAGAGAGAGAGAGAGAGAGATGAAGAGATCTGCAAGATATTAGGACACATGAAATGAGGAGAAGTGAGAAAAAAAGGAAAAGATATAATTGAATCCCTTAATTGAATGCATTAATAATGGGATGAGAGCCTTTTAAGGAGGGAATGTATATAATTTATAAGAAAAACCTAGATACTTTTTTAAAACTACAAAACCTAGAGAAAATAAATTAATAAGTTCCTATTATAGTATATATATATAGGAAAAACTCCCAAAATGATTTAAATAGCAAATTTACTTGTAACTGTTCACCTATCATGCTTGCCCGTTATAATCACTAATTAAAATTTTCACCCGTTATGCTGTCTGTTACGCTGAGATTCTTTAACTACTTAGGGATTTATTCCTAATCCTGCTTTATTTGGGATTTGGCTAATAGCCTGTTTGGCCAAGCTTCTCAAGAGGAAAAACTATTTTTTTCTCAAAAGCACTTTTTTTCCCTAACTTGAGGTATTTGGCCAAGCGTTTTGGGGGGAAAAGTGCTTTTGGGAAGAAGCAGAAGCAGTTTCTGAGAAGTAGAAAAAAGTAGTTTCTTCCCAAAAGCAGAAGCAGAAGTAATTTTGACTCTTCTTCTTACCAAAAATACCCTTAACAAAATATAGTATATACCAAAATAACTGTTAAACCTAATACTTAGAATATTAATGTATAAATATTTCTTATTATTTTTAGAATAGCTTTCTAATATACAGTGACTTTAGGGGTGAATGCTTTTATATTTGTTGAATGATTTTTAATATATTTAACTTATATTAAAAGAATTAAGTATTTTTAAATTTTATTTTCATATTTTACTTAAATAAAATGAAAAGATTTGATTATTGCATGTAATAACAAATTTTTAAGATTATTTATTTACTTATAATATTAACTATTAAGCAAATCTATTCATGTCTTTATTCGTAATTTTTTAAAAGCACTTTTTAAAAAGCTTGGCCAAATATAAATTATTGCTCAAAAGTGCTTTTCAGAGTGATTTGCAAAAGTACTTTTTTCAAAATCACTTTTGAAAAAAGCACTTCTCAAAATAAGTTGATTTCTCCAGCTTGGCCAAACATGCTATAATTCTCCTTCTTTCTATATATACGAGAAATCTTCTGTATTGGATCCGGAATGGTTTTCGTTACGAATAGTCCCGGTAATAATAGTTATAGTATCAACATACCCGATGCTAATTAATTGTCGACTATGATCGTAATTAAATTCTAATTTCTCCATATTCTCGATGCGTGTCGAGATCTGACCAGTTTACTTAATAAGTCTATTTTTTGCCAATACATATAGTTGCTCCAATTTTTGAATAATCACAAACTGATTATTGGGGAAGTGATAAAAAAATTTATTTCATGCCTATTCCCGAGGTTACAATGATATGCTGCAAAAGTGAAAGGACTTACATTTAATGCTAAAGAAACGTGGCATATTATGATTGGTTCTGTAATTTACAACAGTTTTATGGGCACTTTGTCACGATCCAAAAATCCACCTTAAGGATCGTGATGACACCTAGTCTCCAAAACTAGGTAAGCCGATCACTTACAATAGTTAAACCAATTAATATGATTTTTTTAAAAACATAGTTTAATAAAAATACTGAAATAAGGGTGATACAAGCCTACGCGGAAAAAATCACAATATCCTCCCAAGATTAGGTAGTACAGAGTCACGAATCTACTGAATACATAAAAATAACTCAAAGTACAATATTATTAGGATAAATAATTGACAAAAATAATGTAAGAAAAAGACTCCAAGGGATTGCGGTGATCGAGCAGCCCTACCTTGAATCCTCGTGATCAAAGAAGCTAATATTGCTTGGGCCCATAGCCTCTAATACCTGGATTTGCACCAAGAAAATGTGCAGAAGTGTAGCATGCGTGTACACAATTGGTACTCAGTAAGTATCAAGAATAACCTCGATGGAGTAGTGATGAGGTACAAGTCAAGACATCTATTACACATAATAATATGTATAGTATATCAGTATAAAGTTAATAATGGAAGCAAGAATCAGTAAATGGCAACAAACAATAAACATGTGATATCAGAACATCGTTAAAGTACTAGTGAAACCAAATAAGGAAAACAAATGACAATCAAATAATCAAGTCGTTCTAACACAATATTTACAATAGAAACACTCTGAGGTACCACACCTCATAACCACAAGCCACGAGAAATTTTTTAAGTTTGACCATAGGTTGATTTTATGGCTATCGGGTTCGAATTTCGGTTTCGGGACTTGGAATAGATCCGTTTATCATTAAAAAATAGTCTTCAAAGTTTGGTGTCATTCCGAGCTGGTTTAATGGGAATCGTATGCTTGGTTGTAATTTTGGCAATTCTTGAGTTTCATTGTGAACTCTATGTGTTTTGGTGTCTTATTCGTGGTTCTGGATATTATTTTGGTATTTTGATCATGCGAGCGAGTTTGTATTCAAACTAAGGCATATTAATAGCCTAAGGTCTATTACATTCACAAACCACAGATAGCACCCATGTACGCGCTCGTCACCTCATAAACACGTCACGTTTCACATAACACAAGTAAGCAATTATGGCTAAATCCCAAGGGGTATTTCCCACACAAGGTTAGGAAAGATACTTACCTCAAATAAGCCAAAACAATACTCCAAAAAGCCCTTGCCTCTCGAATTGGCCTCCTAACGGGTTGAATCTAGCCAAAAATAACTTAATAATATCAAACACGACTATAGAAATCGATTCCAGTTAATAAAGCTCTAATCTTTATCAAAAATTAAAAAGTCAACCTGGGCCCGCCTTCCGGAACCCGATAAAAGTCACAAATTCCGAACACCTATTTGAATATGAGTCCAACCATACAAGTTTTATCCAAATCCGACTCTGAATCGGGGTTCAAATCCCTATTTTTTATTTTTTTAGAAAAGTTTTGCAAAAATCCCAATTTTCTTCACTTAGATTCATCATTCAAATGCTATATTAAGGATGTAATCATAAATAACAATCAAATCTGAGTAAAAAATACTTACCCTAATTCAAATGGTGAAAATTCTCTCAAACATAGCCCAAATCCGAGCTCCCAATCTCAAAATGTGATAAATGAAACTAAACCCTCGCCCAAGATATATTCTGCCTAGCACTTTCGCTTCTGTGGCCCCTATGTCGCTTTTGCGACACCGCATCAGCGGAAAAACTATTGCAGATGCGGAATCCACTTAAGTCTCCATATTCTGCTTCTGCAGAATAATACCTTGCATATGTCGAGCCACTCTGCGATCAAGGATGCGCATCTACGCTATCGCTTTTGCGCAAGGTCCTTCACATCCGCGAACCAAGATGCCTCCCTCCCAACTACGCATATGCGACCAACCGTCCGTATTTGCGAACTCGCACCTGCAGACCTGACATCGCAAGTGCGAACACATCAGAACAAGAATGTCAACCAAAGCCAAAATGATCTGAAGCTCAACCAAAACTCACCCGAGCCCCTCGGGACCCAGTCCAATCATACCAACCAATTCCAAAACATAACACGGAACTACTCGAGGCCTCAAATCACACAAAATAACATCAAAACTACGAATCAGATCTCAATTCAAACTTAATGAACTAATTCAAATTTTCGAATTCCAAGCCTATGCCGAACATGCCTAAACAACTCGGAATGATACCAAATTTTACACACAAGTCATAAATCATCATACGAACCTATTCCAAGGCTTGGAATCCCAAACAGACATCAGTAACCACAAAGTAAACTATGGGTCAAACCTATGAATTTCTAAACCTTTAAACTTCCAATTAGAGCCAAATCAACTGTAAGGCCTCGTAAAATTTTACAAAAGAAAATAATATTTTGTGGTGCCAAATTGGTTTTACGTGTAGCGAACTGCGACTCGAACTTTTTAGGTTGAACAAGGCACTGGGGATAAAGGAAACTTTTTGGCAGAAAAATGCATTTTTGCGGTCCATTATGCGACCGCAGAATCACTCTGTGGATCGTATAATGGCCGCAGAGTGAGGCAGGAGAGGGGAACTTTTGGATGCCATTCTGCGGTCGACTATGCGACCGCAGAACTGTTCTGCATTCATTATGGGACCGCAGAATAAGTCTGCAGGCCGCATAATGACTGCAGACCCAAGTAGATTTTTGCCCAGCTTTGGACACCAATTATGCGGCCGATATACGGTCCACATATCGATTATGCGATCGCATATGCGATCGCAGACCTTGTTCCAGAGCTTCATTTTTGGGTTTTTAAAACCCGACCCTACTTCGTTAAATACACGTTTTGGGCCATTTTTGAGCTAAACTCTGACATTTTAGAGTGAGAGAGAGTGCCCTAGAGTGAGAAGGTGTTCCTCAATAATTGTTCTTCAATTCTTGCTCAAATTGTAAAAGATTAAGAAGGGAAACTCACTAGGTCTTCATCCTAGAGGTAAGATTCTACACCCTAACCCTCGATTTCGAATTTTGTCTAGAAATGGGTAATTAACAAGATAATGTTTTGGCATGAGAGTTGTTTATTTTACATGCATGTGTTATCAAAGGGTGTAGGAAGATTGTTGAGCTAAAAATGGTAAAGATTGGGTTGTGGGATGATGGAATCCTCCATAAAAGGACCTTGAAACCTTAATGCAAACCTAGTGTTTGATAAAATGCTCAAATGAGCTAGAACCATGCGCATCTTCCTAATTTTGGTTCAATTTGTTATATTTCTAAAATAGATTGAAGTTGCTAATAATTCCGGTATATTTTAGAGTTTAAGGAAGCTTCGTTGAGGTATGTTGGCTAAACCCTTCTTTAAGAATTGGAATCCCCATTATCCTTGTAAGTTCCAAGATGTTGATTACAAATTGAGTATTTAGATAAGTTTTGTGATAAAGATATATGTTCAATTCGTGTTTCAAATGCTCGTATCATATTGAAATATAAATTGAAGATGTGTTCCAAACTATGGATTGTGTATCTACGTGTTATGATTTCCAAGTTGTGATTTATGTGGAAAATTATTATGCCAAAATTATGTAGAGATTGTGATTGGGGGTTACAGCTCCACCCGCATACATTGGGGTAAGGCGGCAGGGGCGCTTTGTGTATGATTTTGATATTGTTGTTACACCTCCACCCACCCACACACACACACACACACATATATATATATATATATATATATATATATATATATATATATATATATATATATTGGGGTGAGGCTGCATAGCCTCTTTGTGTAGGTATTGGTATCGTTGATGCATTTCCACCCACATACATTGGGGTGAGGCGGCATAGCCGCTTTGTGTAGGTTCTTGGTATTGTGGTTATACCTCCACCCGCATACATTGGAGTGAGGCGGCAGGGCTGATTGAGTAGAGTTGTGGTATTATGCTTATACTTCCACCTGCATACATTGGGTAAGGCGACAGGGCGCTTTATGTAAAGATGGTTACAAAGGATCTCATCTTAAATCCTATAAATGTTATTGATAGCTTTTAATAAGCTTGCTCTGGTTTAAACGGTTATCTATATTATTCTATTGCCGTCGTGATTCATTATATTCATATTGTATTTACGAATTCTTAAATTGGTGTTTTGTTTTCAAACTATTACTATTCGACGGTACTAACGTCCTTTTTGCCAGAGGCGCTACATCTTTAAATGGATGCAGGTGGTTCCACAACAGGAGATATTGATCAGTTATAGCAGTACACCTTCTTCCCAGCTGACTTGGTGAGCCCCACTTCATCCCAGGGTCATGTATCTTTTGTTCTTTGTGTATTCTGTTTGAGGTACAGTCGGGGCCTTGTTGCCAGCATTATCATTGTACTTTTTTTTTTTATCTATAGAGGCTCCGTAGACATAGTGTGGGTTGTATATTGGTGCTGGGGAAGTCAAACTCATTATGTTGTATTTGAATTACTATTTCCAATTCAGATTATGAAAAGTGTGTGTGAAATTAAGACATTAAAATGAAGTAACTAATAGTAAGAAATTGGTATTGCAGACATGATCACTTTATTGTTTGAATAACAAAAACATATATTCTCTTTATTCATGAATGAGTTGGGTAGAAGGAAATCTAATAGGCTTGCAAGGCCAAATTCACTCGGTTGAGCGCCGGTCGCGCTCCTCGGTTTTGGGGTGTGACATCAACCTAGGAACCTCCGAATCCAAATGCGGACATACGCCTAAGTCAAAAATCACCATCTTGATCTAATGGAACAATCAAAACTCCGATCCGAGGTCAACTACATAAAAGCCAAACTTGGTCAACACTTCCAACCTAAGCTTCCAACTAGGAACTAAGTGTATTAATTCAATCCAAAACCTCCCCGAAACCAAACCAACTATCCCTGCAATTCACATAACAACAAATACACCTACGGGAAGTATCAAATAGAGGAACGATCCTCAAATACACAAAACAAGCGGTGGGGTCATTATATTTCCCCCCTCTTAAACAAACGTTCGTCCTCGAACGAGTTTAGAGACACCTGAAGTGCCAAAAAGATGAGGATATTGGCTCCGCATATCATGCTCGGTCTCTTATGTCGCCTCCTCGACTGGTTGACCTCTCCACTGGAACTTCATCGATGCAATATTATTTGACCTCAGCCTTCGAACCTACCTATCTAAAATGGCTACCGGCTACTCAACGCAAGTCAAATCGTTGTCCAACTGTACCGAGCTGAAATCTAACACATGTGACGGATCCCTATAGTACTTTCGGAGCATGGTAACATGGAACACTAGATGAACTCCAGATAAGCTGGGTGGCAAAGCAATTCTGTAGGCCACCTCACCAACTCTCTTTAAAACCTCAAAAGGACCAATATGCCAAAGGCTCTATTTGCCCTTCTTCCCAAACCTCATATCACCCTTCATGGGCGAAACTCTAAGTAGAACCCTCTCACCCACCATGAATGCCACATCACGATCCTTGTCCTCAGTATAACTATTTTTCATGAACTGTGCTGTACAAAGCCGCTCCTAAATTAATTTCACCTTCTCCAAAGTATCACGAACCAAGTCAGTGCCTGACAACTAGCCTCCCCAGGCTCAAACCAACCAACCGGATCATATAAAGCCTCATACATAGCCATCTGGATGCTCGACTGGTAGCTGTTATTGTAGGCAAAATATGCTAATGGCAAAAATTGATCCCACCGGCCCCCGAAATCAATGACACATGCTAGCAACATGTCCTCCAAGATCTAAATAGTATGCTCGGACTGTCTATCTGTCTGGGGATGAAATGTCGTACTCAACTCAACTTGTGTGCCCAACTCTCTCTACACGACTCTCCAAAATTGCGATGTAAATTGAGTGTCTCAATATGAGATAATAGACACAGGCACACCATGCATGCAGACAACCTCTCTAAGATAAATTCGAGCCAGCTGCTCTAAAGTGTAGGTAGTCATGACTGGAATGAAGTGTGCAAACTTGTTCAGTCTATCCGTAATGACCCACCCATCATCAAATCTCCTCAAGGTTCGTGGCAGCCCGACCACAAAATCCATAGTGATGCGCTCTCACTCCTACTTCGGAATATTCCTTTGAAGTAACCCATCAGGTCTCTGATGCTCATACTTAACCTATTGATAGTTCAAAAATCGTGCCATATACTCAACAATATCTTTCTTCATCCTTCTCCACCATAGTGCTACTTCAAATCATGGTACATCTTCACGGCACCCGGATGAACAAAATACTGCGAACTATGGGCCTCGTCAAAAAACAACTCCCACAACCCATTTACATCACAAAAATACGGCCATAAAGCTTCAATACTCCATCATCACCAATAGTCACCTCCTTGGCATCACCATGTTGCATCGTGTCTTTAATGATAAGTAAGTGGGGATCATCATAGTGACGCACCTTGATGCGCTCAAATAAGGACGACCGTGATACAACACAAGCAAGAACCCTACTAGGCTCCGAAATATCCAACCTCATGAAACTATTGGCCAAAGCCTGAATATCCAAAGCTAACGGTCTCTCCCTAGCTAGAAAAAAAGCAAGACTCCCCATACTCTCTGCCTTCCTACTCAAGGCATCGGCCACCACATTTGCCTTTCCCGGATAGTAAATAATGGTGATATCATAGTCTTTCAATAGCTCCAACTACCTCCGTTGCCTCATGTTCAAACCTTTCTGCCTGAATAGGTGTTGAAGAATCCAATGATTTCAACTCCAGTGATCCATAAACACCTCGCATGACATGCCATAGAGATAATGCCTCTAAATCTTGAGTGTGTGTACAATAGCTGCTAACTCCAAATTGTGCACTGGGTAGTTTTTCTCATGGGTCTTCAACTGATGCGAAGCATAAGCAATCACCCTGTCATCCTGCATCAATACATACCCAATTCCAACCCATGAAGTATCACAATAGACTGTATATGAACCCGATGGTGAAGGTAAAACCAGAAGTGAAGCTGTAGTCAAGGCAGTCTTGATCTTCTGAAAGCTCTCCTCACACTCGTCAAACCACCTGAATGGGGCACCCTTCTGAGTCAATATGGTAAATGGAGCTGCAATGGACGAGATACCCTACATGAAGCGACGATAATACCTAGCCAAACCTAGAACACTCCGGATCTCAGTAGCAGTAAAAGGTCTGGGCCAACTCTAAACTGCCTCAATCTTTTTTGGATCCACCTTAATCGCCTCAGTAGACACAATGTAACCCAAGAATGCCACCGAGTCTAACCAGAACTCACACTTGGAGAACTTAGCATATAGCTTCTTCTCCCTCAAAGTGTGAAGCACAATCCTCAAATGTTGCTCATGATCCTCCCGGTTATGAGAATACACCAATATATCATCAATGAACACAATAACGAAGGAATCCAGATAAGGCTGAAACATGTTGTTCATCAAGTACATGAATGCTGCTGGGGCAATGGTCAGCCCAAAAGACATCACCAAAAACTCGTAATGCCCATAACTGGTCCCGAAAGCCGTCTTACGGATATCTGAAGCCCTAATCTTCAACTGATGGTACCCCGATCTCTAGTCAATCTTCAAGAATACCCTAGCACCCTGAAGTTGATCGAATAAATCATCAATACATGGCAGTGGATACTTGTTCTTGATGGTAACCTTGTTCAATTGACTATATTCAATACACATACTCATGGATTCGTCCTTCGTCTTCACAAATAGAATTGGTGCATCCCAAGGTGAAACACTCGGTCTAATGAAATATTTATCTAGAAATTCCTGAAGTAGTTCCTTTAATTCCTTCAACTCAGCTGGAGCTATGTGGTATGGTGGAGTAGATATGGGCTGAGTGCCCAGCACCAAGTCAATACCATAATTAATATCTCTATCGGATGGCATGCTTTGTAGGTCTGCTGGAAAATATCTGGAAACTCCCTTACTATCGGAACTGACTCAACGGTAGGAGTATCAGCACTAACATCCCTCACAAATGCTAAGTATGCCAAGCACCCCTTCTCAAAAATCCGTTGAGGCTTCAAATAAGACACCACCCTACTAGGAACATGACACGGAACCTCTCCACTCCAACATCGATAACCCCAGCATAGGCAACGCCACGGTCTTAGCGTGATAATCAAGAATAGCATGACATGAAGATAACCAATCCATACCCCAAATCATATCAAAATCCACCATATTAAGCAATAAAAGATCAACCCTAGTCTCGTAGCCCCCAATAGTGACCAAACATAAGTAATAGACACGGTCCACTATAATAGAATCCCCAATGGGTGTAGACACATAGACAGGAGTATCTAGAGAATCACGAGACATATCTAAATATAAAACAAACTAGGATGATATATACAAATATGCAGAACCCGAATCAAATAAAACTGATACATCTCTATGACAGATGGGAACAATACCTGTAATGACAGGATTTGATGCAATGACCTTAGTCCTACTAGGAAAAGCATAACAACGGGCATGGCCTCCCCTTCTAGGACATCCTCTACACGCCTGTCCTTCACTTCTAGCTGGCTGTGCAGGTGGAGTAACAACTAGAGCGAAAACCATAGCCTGAGTACCCTACTGAGGTCCACCCCTCCGAAGTTTGGGACAATCTCTAATAAGGTGCCTAATATCACCACACTCAAAATAACTCCTCTGTGGGCATGACTGATGGTACTGAGTGTGCGCTGGATGACTGGAATAACTGTTGTCAGAACCCCATGCAGAAGGTGCATTGAAAGATGGTTGTCCGGTATGAGTACCCTAGGGTCCTTGGCTAGCTGGAGCACTACCGGTAACCTGAAGTGTGGACTGAACTGACCGACTAACAAAGCCTCTGTCATGACAGATCGAAGCCTAAGAGTGGGAACCACTAAATCCTCTAAAACCTCGAGGCTTCTTAGCCTCCCTATCCCATATGGAATGGAGTCTCTGTCTCTAACTCTAGTGCTATCCCAAACCTGAGGCTATAGACGAGTCCCTCAATAAATCTACGGACTCTCTCTATCAGTGGAAACCAAGGTAGGTGCATGACGAGATAACTCTGTAAACCTTATAGCATACTCGGACACAATCATAATCCCCTAGCGCAATTGCTCGAACTCCTCGTGCAACTCACCCTTATGGGTCTATGGAATAAACTCTCATAAGTCTGCCGCCATCTATACGCCGACCCCGACAGCTGAAAAGTATCAAGGTCGACCCCACTCGACTCCACCAAACCCATAATATGCAGAATGCGGTGACATTGATCCAAGAACCCTTGTGCATCCTGATAAGTGGGGATTTTGACTGCTTATTAGCGCATTTTATCTTTAGTTTTAGTCTAAAAGCATTGAATTGTGTTCCCGAAACTAATGAAATTATGCAAAATTGCAGGAATGCTGGAAGTTGGTCTCCCGAGATGAAATCCGACTAAAAAATGAGTAGTCAGAAGCACAAGGCAATAAAGGGCGCAGAAGCACAAATGTGCGGTCCGCAGAAGGAATTCTACGGCCGCAGAAGAAATTGCAGACCGCAGAATTCCATCTGCGGCCGTAAACAAAGAGAAAAAATCTAGCAGGCATTTGTGCAAAATGTGGACCGCACATAAATTGTGCGGCTGCAAAGCTGGGCTAAAAGTTGAAGATCAGAGAGTATGCAAAAAGATCAAGTACAAGAGCTTCTGTGAATTGTGGACCACACAAGATTTGTGCCGCCGTAGAAGAGTGCCTTGCGGCTACAGTCCTAATTGTGCGGACCACAGAAGTGTTGCCTTGCGGCCACAGTCTAGAAATGTGCAGCCGCAAGAGAATGCCCCGCGGCGCAGTTCAAAAATGTGCGGCTGCAGAACTCAAATTCCTACCAGATGAAGAAATCTGTGGACTGCACATGAAATTGTGCGTCCGCAAAACCTCCCGAGAGGAATTTTTGTCTGAGATTTTCAGCCTTGTATAAATAGATAAGTTTCACAAAATTAGGTCAAGTTTGAACCTTTGAAGTTGCTGTAGCCATTTTTCTTTACTATCTTAGGAAGTTTTATTTTGCTTTGGTGTGTTTACAATAGATTTAATCATTTTAAGCTTCCATTATGAGTTTAATTGGTTTTTCTTTCTTATTTTCTTTAAACCTCATTATGAGTAGCTAGACTTTTACTAGAGTTGAGACCTAACCCTAGTGTGTAAACCTTATGGGTATCTAATTTAATGCTTGTTTATTATTGAGTGTTGATTATTTAGCTTAGTTCATGCTTTTATTGTAGAATTAATGATTGCAAACATTAATTCATGCCTATTTGACTTAGTCTCTACTTGAGAAAGAGGGACCTAGTCTAGGATAACTAGGCTAACAAGGAATTAGGTCAATTGAGAGATTGATTAACCCAATTAAAGGGTTCAACCTAGAGATAGCAATAACCCGACTTGAGCTATTATCAACTGTTTTGGGTGATACCCATTTGGTCTTGAGAAAGCCAAATTGGGCTAAACCACTCTCTGACCGAGAGGTACTGAGTGGGTAATTTAGAGTTGAGAGCTATAATACATCCCAATCGACAAAACAAGCATTAAAGTCTTTATCCCATTAGGCAGACACCTAGGTCATGGTCACAGCCCTAGGCTTTTTATCCATTTGGAAAAACCTTAAAAACAATTATCTCTATTCTTCTTTCTTTATTTTGCAATTATTAGAGTAACATTAGAAATAGAAAACAAATCTTTGTTGTGGAAGTGCAATCTAGATAATCCAATTGCGCAAATTGAAATATATACCCCTAACACCTATCTTAGCTCCTTGTGGATTCGACCCCGACTCTTAGTTGGATTTCTATTATTGCATACGACCGTTTCATATCTCTATTGAGGTGTGCTTTGGACATGATCAATTTTTGGGGTCGTTATCGGGGAGTTAAAAATGATGTTAGCTATATATTTGGGTGTGTTTTTTGAATATCTTATTTTCCTTCCGTGTTCCTAACTTGTTTGATAAATCGTAGGTACAACTATGGCAAACAATGAGCTTAGAAATATTGATTTGGGGGATGTGAACATCGAAGATGAGCAAGTTGATGAGGTTCCTCTTGAACCTCAAGCCAATAGAAGAGGCCGAGTTCCTCATGACAATGTCCTCGTTCCATCCCCACCTCCACCACGAGCGGCTCCACACCGGGTGTTACCCAATAAAGGATATGCTAGTGCAATAGTCTCTCCTCGTATTAGGGCAGACAACTTTCAAATCACAAATGTGATGATCACTTTACTAGAGCAACGAGGTTTCTTCACCGGTGCTTCAAGTCAAAATGCATACAAACATTTGAAGGGGTTTGTGGACACTTGTTGGGGGAGCAAACAAACAAATGTCTCCGATGATGTATTGAGGCTAAGGATTTTTCCCTTCTCTCTACGGGAAAAAGATTTAGATTGGTTGGAACGTTTGCCGAACCATTCCATTCACACTTGGGATGAGTTGGCGGAAAAGTTATTTTCTAAGTTCTTCTCTCCGGGGTACATGGCTACACTTTGGGATGAGATTTTGGCATTCAAGCAAGAGCCAAATGAACCACTACATGATAAATGGGAATGCTATAGAACAATGGTTAAGGAATGTCCCAACAACGATATGACAGAGAATATGATTCAACAAACTTTCTATCGTGGGATCAACACAACCAACCAATGTGTAGTGAACCAACTTGCCAGTGGGAACTTTATGACTATGCCTTATGCGGAGGCATGTGAGATTTTAGATGAAATGGCGGAAACATCATCAGCAGGGCAATCCCGGGCTAATGTTCCACAAGGTGATCCCAACGTGATCTACCTTCACAAAGAGTTGCATGACCATGGGCAAGCCATTGCCTAATTGACTACCACCATGAATCAATTAGCAAAGGCTCAACTTCAACAAGTGCAAAATCCTAAGCAAGTCAATGCCATGGAGGGAATGAACATTATGGTGGACAAAAGAAGGATCAAGGGTCCACAAGTGCAACATCGAGTGGAGTTATGTGCAAGAGGATAGTGGTTTTGATCAAGACGATTCTTACAATGAACAAGAAGAGGAGGTGCAATATGTGAACAACTTTCAAGGGCAACGAAACAACTTCCAAGGCCCAAACCAACAACAATAGCGACCGCAAAACAATCAAGGCAATTGGAATTCTAACAACCAAGGAAATTGGAGTGGTGGAAACAATCAAGGGAATTGACATAACAACAACAATCAAGGAAATTGGAGTGGTATTAATCAAGGAAATTAGGGGGGGGGAGGTAACAATCAAGGTGGATGGAACAATAATCAAGGCAATCGGGGGTCGGATTTTCAAAGGCGCCCGATATATCAACAATCGAGCAACCCGCCTCCATATTCTTCCCATATGCCAAGTTCTTAAAACAATGAGATGGGATGTATTGAGAACATGTTCAAGCAAATAATGGAAAAGAATGCCGATTCGGATGCCCAACTTTCCTCACACAACACATCGATCCACAACTTAGAAGTTCAAATGGGGCAAATCTCTCAAGCTCTAAATTCTCATCCTAAAGGGGCACTACCAAGTGACACGGTGGTAAACCCAAAGGGTGGAAACAACGCGGGACATGCCACGACCGTTACTACAAGAAGTGGAAGAGGTGGGAATGCACCCACCTCAAGTCAAAAGCAACTTGTGGATGATGAACAAGTGGTACAAGAAGAAGAGGTCCCGAACAATGTGGTGCAATCAAATGATGAAGTTCGGATTGATATTGATGATCGTATGGAAGAGACTCAAGAGGAGGTGAACCGTCTAGGGATCACATTATTGACATACCGGAGCCGGTAGTGCAAAAGGCTAAGTCACCATTGCCTGAGCCTCCACCTCCACCTCCATACCCTCAAAGACTTGCCAAACAAAATGGCAAGAATCAATTCAAAAAGTTCATTAAAATGATGAAGAGTCTCTCAATCAATATGCCATTAGTTGAAGCTTTAGAACCAATACCCAGTTATGCAAAGTTTATGAAGGTTCTCGTGACGAAGAAGCGGTCAATGAATTTTGAAACTATCAAAGTCACTCATCAAGTGAGTGCAATTGTGCATTAAATGGCTCCTAAGTTGGAGGATCCCGGTGCTTTCACGATTCCTTGTACAATTGGAAGTGCCGAATTTGCTTAAGCTCTTTGTGATCTTGGGGCAAGTATCAATTTGATGCCCTATTCAATTTTCAAGACCTTAGGAATTGGACAAGCAAGACCCACCTCTATGTGATTGCAAATGGCTGATCGTACTATGAAGAGATATTTGGGAGTGATTGAGGATGTTTTGGTTCGTGTTGATAAATTCATTCTTCCGGCAGATTTTGTCATTCTAGATTGTGAAGTTGATTATAGCTGCCGATTATTCTTGGAATACCTTTCTTTGCTACGAGGAAGGCTCTTTGTGATGTTAAAGCCGGAGAACTCACCTTCCGGGTGGGTGATGAACAAGTGGTTTTCTATGTGTGTAAGTCCATGCGACAACCAAATAGCAATGAGGTGTGTTCTTTTATGGACTTGGTGACCGATTTTATTGTTGATGATACAAGTGCCACAATCAATATTGGTGATATGTTGGAGGCCGTCTTGATCAACTTTGATGATGACGAGATGGATGGCTTCATGGAATGTGTGAACTCTTTGCAAGAAATGGGGTCGTACAATTATGCGCCTCGGAAACTATCTTTGGATCTTGAAAATAGGACAACTCCTCCTACAAAGCCTTCCGTTGAAGAGCCCCCTACCTTGGAGTTGAAGCCATTGCCTCCACATATTCGGTATGAATTTCTTGGACCTTGTTCTACTTTACCGGTTATTCTTTCCTCTTGTTTGACTAACGTGCAGGTAGATTCTACATTGCAGTGCTACAAAAGAGAAAGAAGGCTATTGGGTGGACATTGGCAGATATTCCTAGGATAAGCCACGCATTTTGCATGCATAAGATCAACTTGGAGGAAGGCACCAAACCATCTGTTGAACATCAAAAGAGACTCAATGAGGCTATGCAAGAAGTTGTCAAGAAGGAGATTATCAAGTGGTTGTATGTCAGGGTTGTTTACCCCATTTCCGATAGTTTGTGGACTTCTCCGGTTCAATGTGTCACTAAAAAGGAGAGCATGACGGTGGTCACTAATGACAAGAATGAGTTGATTCCTACAAGAATGGTGACCGGTTGGAGAGTGTGTATGGACTATCGCAAGCTCAACAAAATCACAAGGAAGGATCATTTCCCACTTCCTTTTTTTAGATCAAATGCTTGATAAATTGGCCGGTCATGCTTTCTATTGCTTTCTTGATGGGTATTCTGGCTACAACCAAATGCTTATTGCACTGGAGGTTCAAGAGAAAATAACCTTTACATGTCCCTATGGTACTTTCGCCTTCAAGAGGATGCTATTTGGTTTGCGAAATGCACCGGCAACTTTTCAAAGGTGTATGATGGCTATATTCACGGACATGGTGGATGACTACCTTGAAGTTTTCATGGATGACTTCTCAGTTGTTGGAGATTCTTTTGATGATTGTCTTGAAAATTTAGATAAAGTGTTGGCAAGATGTGAAGAAATAAATTTGATGCTCAATTGGGAGAAGTGTCATTTCATGGTCGAGTAAGGCATTTTCCTTGGACACAAAATCCCAAAGAACGGAATTGAAGTTGACAAGGCAAAGATAGATGTGATTTCTAAACTTCCACCTCCATCTTCGCTGAAGGGTGTGCGGAGTTTCTTAGGCCACGCGAGGTTTTACCGGCGTTTCATCAAATATTTCTCTAAGGTAGTGAACCCGTTGTGAAAACTTCTTGATAAGGATGCTAAATTCAACTTCAATGATAATTGCATAAGAGTTTTTGAATTGTTAAAGTTCAAGTTGACAACTACTCCCATCATCACAACTCCAAATTAGAGTGTCCCTTTTGAACTTATGTGTGATGCAAGTGACGTAGCGGTTGGGGTTGTTTTAGGTAAAAGCATCAACAAGATCTTTCACTATGTCTACTATGCTAGTAAGACCACGAATAGTGTCCAAGTCAACTACACCGTTACAGAGAAAGAGCTCCTTGCCATTGTGTTTGCAATTGAGAAGTTTCGCCTGTACTTGATGGGTGCAAAGGTTATTGTCCACACGGATCATGCAGCACTTCGTTATCTTATGAGCAAGAAAGATTCCAAAGCTCGGTTGATGATATGGGTGCTTTTGTTGCAGGAGTTTGATATTGACATCCAAGATAGAAAAGGGAGTGAAAATCAAGTAGCGGATCACTTGTCTTATTTGGAGGGGGAGGGGAGACCGCATGATGGCCTTGAAATCAATGACTCCTTCTCCGATGAGCAACTCTTGGCTATTTCAATGAAAGAGGTGCCATGGTTCACGGATCTAGCAAATTTCCTTGTGTGTGGTATTATCCCGGATGAGTTCTCTTCAAATCAAAGGAAGAAGCTCAAACGGGACTGTCAAGATTATTATTCGGATGAACCATACCTTTTCCAGATTTGTATGAATGTGGTGATTAGAAGATGTGTACCGGAAGAAGAGCAAG
Organism: Nicotiana tomentosiformis; assembly: GCF_000390325.3. Lineage (NCBI taxonomy): Eukaryota > Viridiplantae > Streptophyta > Magnoliopsida > Solanales > Solanaceae > Nicotiana > Nicotiana tomentosiformis. The sequence continues at coordinate 36,758,682 of NC_090821.1, forward strand.
GTGAAATTCTTGGGGCTTGTTATTCTTCGCCATATGGTGGTCATCATGGTGGAGCGATAACGAAAACCAAAGTTCTTAGTTGTGGTTTCTATTGGCCCACTCTTTACAAGGATTTTAGTAATTTAGTGAAAAGATGTGATGAATGTCAAAGGGCCGGTGGAATCTTAAAGAAAAATGAAATGCCTCTCACCACCATTTTGGAGATTGATATTTTTTATGTGTAGGGTATTGACTTCATGGGTCCTTTTATTAGTTCTTGTGGAAATACCTACATCTTGGTCGCGGTGGATTATGTTTCCAAATGGGTGGAGGCCGTTGCTCTACCCAACAATGAAGCGGGAAATGTGGTGGCGTTCTTGAAGAAGAATATTTTTACAAGGTTTGGTACTCCGCTGGCTATTATAAGCGACGGGGGGTCATTTTTTTGCAACAAGGCTTTCGACGCTTTACTTATCAAGTATGGTGTTACTCATAAAATCACAACGCCCTATCATCCACAAGCTAACGGTCAAGGGGAAGTCTCCAACCAGGAGATAAAGAGTATTTTGTCCAATCAGTGAATGCTAACCGGACAGATTGGTCCAAGAAGCTTGATGATGCATTATGGGCTTATCGGACAGCTTACAAAACACCTATCGAAATGTTGCCGTACCGGTTGGTGTTTGAAAAAGCTTGTCATCTTCCGGTGGAACTTGAGCACAAAGCTATGTGAGCTCTAAAGAAGTTGAATCTTGATTGGGATGTAGCCTCTAACTTGAGGGTTGTACATTTGAATGAATTTGATAAATTTCGGTACCATGCCAACACAAGTTCGTCCTTCTACAAAGAAAAGATGAAATATCTTCATGAAAAATACATTTAGAACAAAGAGTTCAAGGTGGGCGATCTCGTATTATTGTTCAACTCAAGTTGAGGATGTTTCCCATAAAGCTAAAGTCTAAATGGAGTGGTCCCTTTGGAATTGTGGGTGTGACACCTTTTGGTGCATTGGACTTGGAGAACAAAAATAGTGAAGTATTCCGATTCAATGGTCACCGAGTGAAGCACTATTTGGGAAGAGTTGGAGATGACCAAGTTGTGGCGGTCATTCATTTCAATTGATGGTATTCTGCGTCGTGCCGCAATATTAAATCAGGCGCTTCTTGAGAGGCAACCCATGTTTCTTTTCCTTTCGTCTGTTTTTCTTTTGTAGTTAGGTGTTATTTTTGCGCTAACTTGATTTGAAATGTGCTATAGGGCTGAGTGTGACTTACAGTAACTGTGGAAAAAAATGAGGCTAAGTATTGAAAGAAGTGCGGACTGCAGTTGATTTGTGCGGATCGTACAATTTGGAGTGTTGTAGCAAAAGAGCATTGCGGCCGCATAATTACCTTGTTGACCGCACAAATGGAGGATTCAAGATGTAAACTCTCTGACGTTAGTCTGTCAGAGAAATGGTCAATGTGCAACCGCAAGAGGAAATTTACGGACGCAACAAGAAATCTGTGGCCGCACGTAGAATTTTACAGACGGCAGTTGGAGCACCAAAAATGCAGCCCCAGGTAACAGAGTGCAGACCGCACATTAAATTGTGCGGCCTCACTTGCCCATCCTTCCCTTAGAAAACCAAGTAGTATAAATAGAGGGCTAAGGGCAGCTGTTATGTTTTTCCCCTCTCTGAGCAGAAACACAGTACTCTCTTGAAATTTCATGGTGAATCTGTCTGTACACACATACAACAGCTTTGATCAGTCACTCTTCACACTCATTCATCTGGTATGCTTCAATTTCTTGTTAATCTTTTATTTTAATTTGTAGATTTTTAGTCATTTTAGGCCATTTGTCAATAGAATTCAATTGTGCACTCATGTGGGGGTAAATCTGTAGTGGGTTAACTAGTATATGTTCTATGGGGATTGGGTCAATGTATTTTCATGCCTTTATGTTGTTACCATGTCAAATTTTGCACAAGAATTGCAAAACCTAGATAGAAATACTGGACTGTTCGTGTCTTTTTGAATTTTACGGCCGCAGGTTTAATTGTGCGGTCTGGAGAAAGTGATCTAGGGTTTTATTGGTGAAGAAGGGGTTTGCGGCCGCAAGAAATTTGTGGGGACCACAAAATTCCCATTGCGGCTGCAGAACATCCCTTTCAGTGTCATCAGAGAGTCTACACTTTGTGACTCAAATGTGCGGCCGCAAGTCTAATTGTACGGACCGCAGAAATCATGTTGCGGCCGCACATTAGCCAATTCTCTATCATCAGAGAGTTGGCATATTTTGGGTTTTTGAGATGCAGCCGCAAGAAAATTATGCAAACCGCAGATCCTTACCATGCAAGCAGACTATGTCTGTGACCCTCACTGTGTTTTCTGGTGTATTCTTGCATATCTTCTATGTATGCTTGAACATTGAACTGTAACTAACAACCACCTTTACTTGGTACAGACAATGGTTTGATCTAGAGGCAGAGGCGGCTCTTCCAAAGGGAGGGGTGAACCTTCTCGGGGACAAGGCAAGAGAGCTTTACCTCTTGCCCAACAGAAGGAAATCAGAAAAAAGACAACAGTCGGGAGAGGGAGAGGTGCAGATCTATCCGAGACGAGTTCATACGCCCCATCTAGGGACGTATTAGAGGGCAACTCAGCCTCTATTCAGGAACAACCGGCAGTACAGTACATGCCGCCAGGGAGATTTCAACTTAGGGACGAGCCGTCCTCATCCCACAGCACTTTCGAAGGATCGAAAAGTACTAGTCAGGCTTCTGAGCCTTCAGCAGCACCAGTCCCTATGCACAGGATACACCTATTCAGGTCATACCCGATGATGGTAAAGGGGGAGATGCCACAACTGCTGGGATTGAAAGAACAAAGAAAAATAGGTTAGAGAGGACTGATTCGTCATCTTAGCAGCTTTCACTAGTTTTCGCACTAGTGGCCGATGAGGTCGCTAACACTTGAGCGATAATTCTTACTGACAGATGTAGAAAGGTACAACCCGGCCGTGCTGAGGCAGTTTAGAGAATGCAAATGGTGGATGTGGTTTACCCAGAATGTGGTGGATGCTAAGGAATGCCATTTCTGGGAATTCTACGCCAATGTGACACATATTAAAAAGGGGACAAAGGTGACAAACGTGTGAAACTTCAAAGTGCGATTTTACCAGCACACATTGAACACATACTTGGGCTTTGATGATGTCGAGCCAATGAATACCTGGAAAAGTGTGCACTTGAGAATGCAATTTGTCTTTGGTTAGCAGAGATTCTAGCTGCACCAGGACCACCACCACCATGGATCACCACTGGGGTACCTATCCAACAGAGCACACTAAGCTTTGAAGAAAATGGGTGGCAATCATTTGTCTGCAGCAGACTGGACCCGAGTCAAAATGAGACTCACTTGCCGATTCGTCGGGCAGTCTTAGTTGCCTCTATTATGGCCGGGTACCCTATCAATGTGGGTGTCGTGATGTCGGCCAATATCTCAGTAATCGCCCAACAGGATGACTCTTCTTACCCGTACCCCAACATCATTATAGAGTATCTTACGGATACGGGGGTGGAACCAAGGGAGTTTAATACAAAAGTGAGGCCGAAAAAGCCTTTCTCATGGTACTCTATTATGGATGCGAACAACCCGAAGAGAAAAGGTCTGTCGTCTACCACCACAGGCCACTCTGATGAGCCAGCTGTGGTAGTTGCGGAGGCAGTTGATATCCATCCACTTTGGTCGAGCCTTCCTCTAGTGCCGCAACTATGCCTCTACCATCATCTTCAGTCCCTACTGCAGTTCCTGATACATCTTCCACCTAGGCTTTGAATCCGGTGCCCATGCCTACTGCCCTACTTTCTACGCTATGAGTCTCCCAAACATTGGCGAGCCTCAACAACTGGATGCAGACATCAACTGCAAAGTTGTCTGACTTATCTAGTACTGTTGCAGCACAATCTACTGTTCAAGTACCTCAGTTTCCCCCGATGGTTGAGGAGACATTGAAGAAGATCCTAGGGAACCTGAACACCATCATGACTACCTTGGTACAACACGGGTCAGTGATCGAAGAGCTGGGAAAAAAAGTAAAAAAGATGAGAAAGTCCCAGGACAGCAAGAAGTCAGTGGACAAGCTCCGGAGACAGGTGACCAAGCTTGTTGCAGCCGGAGATATCCCTTTTGACATGCTGATTGACCCACACCCTTCAGTCTGAGGAGCCAGTGGCACCAACTGGCTAGTCTGAGGAGCCAGATCTTGCTGCCAACACTACCGAGGCAGTGCGCCAGATGTTCACCAACCCAGTCATACCCAGAGTTGAGGATGATGAGATTTAGTTGGATGAGACTGAGGGCAGTGACATTGCTGGGGATACAGAGATGTCCAAGGAGCCATAGGGAGTTTTCTTCACTCTTTCCCATCTTTTACTCTTATTTTGTTATGCATTGGGGACAATGCTTATCTTTATTCGGGGGGTGGAGTTTATTGATCATATTTGGTACATTCTGAGATATTTGGCATGTAATAACTTGATATTATTTTCTTTTTCTTTCTTATTATATATATATATTCTATCTTTTTCTCTCATTATGTGTATTCAGTAGTTCTTGTTTATTAGCTTCTTTATTTTTGTTCCTTTGTTAGTTCTTAGTTTGAGTTAGTAGCTTCTTTGTTTGATTTAGTAGCTTCTTTTTATGTTCTATTAGATAATAAGCCTTTGGTTTTCTTAATGCCACGGTTCTTTCCAAAGATAGTTGTTGTGTGAACCGGGTGACTCGTCCCCACGATGGGTGGCGTGACAACCTTCTTAAGGGAATGAGTCCGTTTTTGTTGTCTAGGTAATAATAGTAGTAGTAATGAATAAAAAGACCTAATTAAGTCATGCTCGAAGAGTCAAACATGCTTCAATTGGTACCAACACACTTAACTACGTGCTTATGGTTATAAACAAGATTTTTGAAAGAAACAACTCTAGTTAGTAACTTTGTGACTCTTGTGTTGACTTTGGTTATAAAAGGCAAGTTCTAGACCTTTTGCACGGGTACTTGGACTAGCAACAAAGCATCTCACCAATCACGCAACTAGATTGTTAAAGAGGAAAGAGTCGAGGGCCCACAACGAACACATTCAAGATTGAAAAGAACTATGGTTCAATAAAATCAACACAAGATAGAGCAAGAATCCTTGATGAGTAAAGTCAATTCTTGAAGCTCAAATGTCACATTAGAACTATATGTGCATGAATGTTTAACTTGTTCCCTTGTTGATAATACATGAGTAGTGTGGGTAATTGTTGGTCCCAACTGATGTTTGGATGGCTCACCTTTTCCTCGCTGAAATGAACCTTAACTTTTGGAGGTGGGAACTAATTTTTTTGCTTGAGGACAAACAAAGACTTAAGTTTGGGGGAGTTGATAAGTGGGGATTTTGACTGCTTATTAGCGTCTTTTAGCTTTAGTTTTAGTCTAAAAGCATTGAATTGTGTTCCCAAAACTAATAAAATTATACAAAATTGCAGGAATGCTGGAAATTGGTCTCCCGAGATGAAATCCGACTAAAAAAGGAGTAGTCCGAAGCACAAGGCAATAAAGGGCACAGAAGCATAAATGTGCGGTCTGCAGAAGGAATTCTGCGCCCGAAGAAGAAATTACGGACCGCAGAATTCCATCTGCGGCCGCAAAAAAAGAAGAAAAATTTAGCAGACATTTGCGCAAAGTGCGGACCGCACATGAATTGTGTGGCTGAAAAGCTGGGCTAAGAGTCAAAGATCAGAGAGTATGCAAAAATACCAAGTCTAGGAGCTTCTGTGAATTGCGGACCGCACAAGATTTGTGCGGCCGCAGAAGAGTGTCTTTCCACCGCACTCCTAATTATGCGTACCACAGAAGTGTTGCCTTGTGGCCGCAGTCCAGAAATATGCGGCCGTAGAAGAATGCCTCGCGACCGCAGTTCAGAAATGTACGGCCGCAGAACTCCAATTCCTGCCAGATGAAGAAATCTGCGGACCGCACATGGAATTGTGCGACCACAGAACCTCTCGAGGGGCATTTTTTGTCCGAAATTTTCAGTCTTATATAAATAAATGAGTTTCACAAAATTAGGTCAAGTTTGAACCTCTGAAGTTGCTGTAGCCTTTTTTCTTTACTATCTTAGAATGTTTTATTTTGCTTTGGTATTTACAATAGATTTAATCATTTTGAGCTTCCATTATGAGTTTAATTAGTTTTTCTTCCTTATTTTCTTTAAACCCCATTATGAGTAGCTAGGCTTTTACTAGGGTTAAGACCCAAGCCTAGTGTGTAAACCTTATGGGTATGTAATTTAATGTTTGTTTATGATTAGGTGTTGATTATTTAGCTTAGTTCATACTTTAATTGTAGAATTAATGGTTGCAAATATTAATTCATGCCTATTTGACTTAGTCTCTACTTGAGAAAGAGGGACCCAGTCTAGGATAACTAGGCTAACAAGAAATTGGGTCAATTGAGAGATTGATTAACCTAATTAAAAGGTTCAACCTAGAAATAGCAATAACCCGACTTGAGCTATTATCAACTATTTTGGGTGATACCCATTTGGTCTTGAGAAAGTCAAATTGGGCTAAACCACTCTTTGAACGAGAGGTATTGAGTGAGTAATTTAGAGTTGAGAGCTATAATAACCCCAATCGACAAAACAAGTATTAAAGTCTTTATCCCATTAGGCAGACACCTAGGTCATGGCCACAACCCTATGCTTTTTATCCATTTGGAAAAATCTTAAAAACAATTATCTCTAGCTTTCTTTCTTTATTTTGCAATCATTAGAGTAACATTAGAAATAGAAAACAAATCTTTGTTATGAAAGTGCAATCTAGATAATTCAATTGCGCAAATTGAAATATATTGTTACACCCCATGTTTTCATACGTAAAAAAATGCCATAAGTAAATTGATGAAAGCTCGGAAATGAGATATTACATCCCGTATTTTCGTACGTAAAAGCTTTGTCGTAAGTTAATCGACGCAGATTCGGGGATGAGATTATTTTTGAGGTTATAAGCATTTATGCTACTTATAACACGCGATAAGTAAAGTGCCGTGAAGGTTAAACGGTGGACGAATCAAAGATAATGAGTTTCGTTGAAGATTGTAGAGTTGGAAAAAAAAAATATATGGTCCGAGCTATAATACCCGGTATTTATGGATTAGTGCCATACAAGATACTACATGATCATGATAGTAAGATGTATAAGGTATGTTAAAAGTGAGTAGTATTTTAAGTAATTTGAGGTAATTCTTTATTATGTGGGTAATTGGTTAATTATTGGATAGTGAAAGATTATCAAATTAATCATAAGATTAGTGGTTAATTAATGGTGATTTTGGATAAAGTTTGGAGTACAAAAACGTGGCAGCCCACTAATCTAAACATTGTGACTCTTATATAATACTTGAAAGGTGGCAAACATTTAGTAAGATTATGTGACATTAGTCATCAAAGTGGGGCCAACTCAATTTGACAAAGCAATAACCTCCCTTCAATCATAAAATGGAAACGGAAGTGCATATGTTTGGGAGGCAGCAAATCTTTATTTTAATAAGAATTCAACCAAAATTCCTACAATTCCTTATCCACACAACAATCAGAAGTGAGAAGTTAGCAATTCTTATAATATTTCAACAAATTTCATTCTCAAACAACTTCAATCAGATTCTAAACATTACATTGACAACGTGATTAATTCAACCAAAATCCAACGAAGTTTCTTAGCATAATTAGCAACGCAAAAATTTTGGGGTTCTGAAGGAGTACGGTACAACCTTTTCCAAGAACATCATACGGATTTTTCCCTACTCCAGGTATGTTAAGGCTATTCCTTCTTTCTTTTTGGCATGATCCATATGATACAAACGAAACGAGTAAATGCATAATTTTTATAAATGACTCTATTCATAGAAGTATTAGGGGTGTCTATGTTATTGATTCCTTATGTGAATTATTATTATATCTTCTGTTCATGGGTCTCAGAAAAATACGTATTTGATAAAGTTTATCCAAAAGGTATATTGATTTTATGATAATCCAAGAAATCTTATGAACGTAATTCTTATGCATTTCATGCATTTATACATGTACATTGACCCATGACCAGATGGCGTTATATACGCGTATATTATATGTATATGGGATATGGAAAAAGGTTATGGCGTTATATACGCACCACCACCTGATCAACTGGTATACGTTGATGATTTGCCCACATACTCGGTATATTATTTGTACTGACATCCCTTTTGCCTGGGGATGCTGCGTTTCATGCCCGCAGGTCTCGATAGACAGGTCGAGAGTGCTCCAAGTAGGCGATCAGCTCAGCGGAAGATGTTGGTGTACTTCATTTGTTCTGGAGTTGCTTATGTGGTCAGTATGATTAGGACATGTACTGATTAGTATGGTGGGGCCCTGTCCTAACCTTTATGATATTTATGTACTTTTAGAGGCTTGTAGACATATGTCGTGTACGTGAAAGATTGTACGGCCTTGTCGGCCTATATTTTGGGTTTATAAATGATGATGTTGGCTTATTAGGCCCGTATGTCACGTGTATGTGATGATGTAATAAGAAAGATACGTTACGCTGGTACTCGGTTGAGTAAGGTACCGGGTTCCCGTCGCGGCCTATCGGCTTGGGTCGTGACAAAAGTGGTATCGGAGCAATTCTGTCCTAGGGAGTCTACAAGCCGTGTCTAGTAGAGTCTTGTTTATGGGTGTGTCGTGCACCACACTTATAAGAAGGAGGCTACATGGCATTTAGGATTTTCACTCTTTCTTCTTACTCTAGATCGTGTGGTAGAGCTCAGTTGTAAGAACTCAATTTCCTAAGCTCTATCTTATTCGTAATACAACGATGCCTACATGGAGAAAGACGGTTGGTAAGAGATATAGTTGTGGAAGAGTTGATTCAGAGGAACTCAATTTTTGCATCATGCTTATGATGGATAAATATGAGGTATTCAACAGATCATGTGTACACTAAGATGTGTAAGCCTCTTGATAAGGAACCTTAAGGCAAGAATATTTATCCACCTTTATGGTGAAAGACAATGAGAGATTCAGAAGATAAATACAAGTTTCAAGAAGTATAAGAAGCAAGATGAAAAAGGGTACGAGGAATCCAGTTAATAAAGATTATCATTATTTACCATTCAGGAAGGGAGATATAAGCATTTTGAATTACCTTCAATAGTGACAGATGTATGTACAATCGGCCACACCGATCTTAGTTATGCCCTATGGGAGCTAACAGACATAGTTTAAGAGAAGGACAAGTTATCAGGATCCGGTTGGGGATAGAGTAACCCAAAATAGTGGATGGATTGGTAGAGTTAGTTGACGTTTCCGAAAGATAGAGCAAACGTGGTAATGGATCTCCTTGTGAGACACCTCGATGGTACACTCTAAAATAGTACAGCTAGATATGAGTACTACAAAGATAAGCACTGGAAGCCTGGAAGGGATAAATATTACCTTAGTGTGGCTCCCATCCTTGGTAGAAAGAGAATGTTAAGCAATTCGAGGAGCCAGTAGATGGATCAAGGGGAGCTAAAAGTAAAAGAATGTCTTGTTCGAGTTTTCAGAATAAAGTGATAGACATAAATATTTGCGGGAAATAAGAAGAGAGTTAATGAAGCATTATGAGTAAGATGTGATACATGGATGATAATGGTAGATCAAAAAAATGACAGTTTTACAAAGCCTATAGTCAGGTGAAGGAAAGGATGAGAGGTGACTGGCCTTGAGACAATAAAAGAGTATAGGCCATAAAGTCATATCCTCATTTTGAGAAATAAGTTTGTGACTCCAACGCGATTACCAAAAGGAAAAATTAAACCCCAGAGTAATAAGAAATCAGTATGGATTGGTGAACAAGATAAACTAAATATGAATTAGGGACTGAATGATTTGATAATGGTTGACATCATGAGAATTTCAGATTCCGTTCCAGCGATAATAGAATGGACGACAGAAGAATACCCTTTAAAGGTCATTCAGGAAGACGCTTCCCTAAAGCAAGCAAGGTGAGTAAAGTTAATCTTAAGGGACTATATGTGCCAGTTACATTAAGTGTCACCCTCGCGAGTGAGGAATTTTGTTATCCTTGGTACAGAAAGATTACCGCGAGGCGAGTAAGGATCATCGATGATGTGAAAAGATGCCAAAGAAGAGAGGGTAAAACATCTATATGTAGATCATCGTAGCACTAAATATTAGTGCTACCCTAAAGAGGGGAATACAGAGTGATGTGGTATTAAGTCAGAATTAAGTGGTTCTTGTAATTATGGAATGGTAAGGAAAGAATGCGAAGAAAAAAAATGAAAAAGGGATGAGATTGCACTTATTCAAAGCCTACAGATATGCTACGATTCCAGAACATTATGCAAACACAGCGTCAAGGAAAGAAAGTAAGGTCCCTACCCGAGATGTTATTGATAAATAAGGAGCCAGTGCGAGACGTAAGTTAATGCAAAGGAAATAACCCAAGAAAGATTATGCGGAATATTGATATGAGAATGGGCCAACGAGTAGTTAGTAGTTGATCCAGGAAGAGCCTAGTTATGGCTAAACAAGAGGACACAGACAAATTGACAGACTGTGCAAGATGAACATAGTGAACCCCAATATGGGAAATTCAGTCTCGCAGATACGACATCGTGATCCTTGAGAAATATTCAGATAGGAGTTGGGGTAGTAAAGGTATTGTATGAGTGTTACGGAAATAAAATAGCGTCCCACTGGAAAGACAGTCAAAATATCAGTTCACAAGCAACCCTACAAGCACAAGGGCGTGGAGGTAAGTAACTACGGGTAATTATAGGCGAGGAAGGACATCAAAAAAATTCCATCGAGTATACAATGTGATAAGCTCACAGCTTTACAAGAATCAGAGGATCCTCCCTAAATACTACAATGAAAGACTAGCTGAGGAAGTAAGGAAAAAGGCTTCAACCTAAGCTCAGTAACCTAAGGAGAAAATGGTCTTGTAACAACAGTCTCACAACAATATTATATGCTCTCCATAAGGAAGTGGTACCTACCGTGTCTAAGGAAGGGGAAGAAAAAATCAAAAGTAATATTTGAGATCATATGAGTTGCACGAAAATTTCGGTATGCGTGGGAACTAAGATAAGCTAAGTATACATGCAACAAGTAGCAAAACGATCAGGAAAAGTAATTGCTTACATTTAAAGAAAGTGGAGAAGGAACAAAAGGAATTATTCGATCGGTGATCCAGAGTGAGTTACGTTATGAATGCATATAAGATTTTAGAGTATTATCCATGCAGCACATATGTGACAATCATACAGCCGTAGAAGACTCTGGTATAAGTAAAAGAAAGAATTGAGCCCAAGGCATAGACAAAGGATGGAATTGTTAATAGATTGTGTCATGGCTAGTCCATAGAGCCCATGAAAGGATAAAGTAATAACTAATCCCAGAAACGGCATGTCGGAAGATAGTTTAAGCCTATATGAATGCTGATCAGAAGGAAAAGGAAACTAAAGAGTTACATCAACTCAGTAAATCAGGAGTCTGATTATTGGACCAAGAAAATTTTAGACCTAGTGATTGAGAACATTGCAAGATCACTCTTAAATACAAGAGAAATAATACATTAACCATATTCTATAATGGCTTTATGATAAAGCCAGTCAGAAAAGTACCAGCCTTATAAGAAGTCAGTATGAAGCTCCTACCGGATTATGTGTGCACCAGAGGTGCAAGTATTATAATAGAGCTTCAAGTTGTGGATATGAATTATACCTATGTGAAAGGGAGGTCATGAAAGAGATAGAAGACATGATGCGAGATTTTAAGGTAAGTAAGGTAAAAGTGAACAGCGTACGAGAGACTTAAATGTAGAAGGTTGGGAATAGTCCGTACTGTAGATAGAAAGCTAGAAGCGTGGGGATTCAGTATCCAGGAATGGTAGCGGCGTCGTTAGTGACAAAAGTGTTATTTCTAGGTATCGAGAGGTCCAATTACGAGAGTAAAGAAGAGTTAGAAATGATGTGATGTCTCGCTTGATGTTCCAGAATAACGCAAGGGAATCTATGGTACAAGTAAGTTGAAGAAAGGTTGCGAGTAGTATAAATGAATATGTGAAGGTTGCAAGCTAAAGTATGGTAGAGCGACAAGGTTTTGGAAAGACATGAGTAAGAATAAGGAATGGCAAGTGAGAAGGTTACGGGAATGGATAAGTTATCGGGATTAAGCCCATAAAGACAAAAGAGCTGATGGTTTCTCTAAGTTATAGAAAGTTCATCCTGAATGAACTCAAAGGAGTCTAAAACTAATAGCATTTAAAGAGATGGAATGTTGCCCGGGTAGTAAATTGAGGGTATACTTGTGATAAATGAAGGATGACGTTTGGACCTTCGATTGAGTGATGATTTGAAGGGATTTCATGAATTGTACAAGATTAAAATACCCACGTAAGTGAGTCACATTGGAATGCTATAAAGTATGGTTATTGAAGTACAGTATCGCCCCTAGGTGGACCAATCTAATTACTCCAGATGTCCCCAATGAGATGTGAGCCCTAGTGGTAGTGTTACATAAGAGATCAAGTTAGCAGTGGTAGATGATAGATCAATATTGAGGTGAATCAAGAATGGATGGACACAAGTCACAAAGTATGAGGTGAGATTAGGCCGTTATTCTTAAGATGAACAAGTAATGAGGAAGCATTAAAGGACTTAGATTTATACATATGGTATAAGTAACAAAAGTAACTTTGAGTTCGGTAACATACCTCAGTAACGATAAATCAAAGTAAGAGTTATGGTATAATATGACCTACCTAGATGCGGTAGAGTCATACGAACGAATAAGCAGACCTATGAAATAAGATATAGCAATATTCGTAAGTTGAAAAAAAGGTACCGAGCAAAGAACTTCAAGTATACCTATAGATGCCCAGAGGGACATCTTGTCAAGCTCTGTATATGTTTACAAAGTAAGGCCTAAAGATTAGCTAAAAGTTGGAAGGAAAAGAAGAGAAGAGTCGCATAGGCTCACTTACAAAGTCAGAGTCATACATGCTGCATGACATGAGGTAGCAACAGTTACGAGAATGGAAAGATCTCGACCACAAGTCATGGTATGAGAAAGAGGACTAAAGTGGGGAATACCCTAGACTTAGGATTTATTCAAAGAACAGTTGCCTACATGGCTAGAATAATATTAAAGTATTCGCAAAAGCTATGGGTTATGAGAATGATAAGTGCATCAGTTAACATTCGAGGGCGAATGTTCCAAAGGGGGGAATGATGTTACACCCCATGTTTTCATAGGTAAAAATATGCCATAAGTAAGTTGATGAAAGCTCGGAAATGAGATATTATATCCCGCATTTTCGTACGTAAAAAAGCTTCGTCGTAAGTTAATCGACGTAGACTCGGGGATGAGATTATTTTTGAGGTTACAAGCATTTATGCTACTTATAACACGCGATAAGTAAAGTGTCGTGAAGGTTAAAGGGTGGACGAATCAAAGATAATGAGTTTCGTTGAAGATTGTCAAGTTGGAAAAATAAAATATATGGTCCGAGCTATAATACCCGGTATTTATGGATTAGTGCCATACAAGGTACTACATGACCATGATAGTAAGATGTATAAGGTATGTTAAAAAGTAAATAGTATTTTAAGTAATTTGAGGTAATTCTTAATTATGTGGGTAGTTGGTTAATTATTGGATAGTGAGAGATTATCAAATTAATCATAAGATTAGTGGTTAATTAATGGTGATTTTGGATAAAGTTTGGACTACAAAAACGTGGCAGCGCATTAATCTAAACATTTTGACTCTTATATAATACTTGAAAGGTGGCAAATATTTAGTAAGATTATGTGACATTAGTCATCAAAGTAGGGCCAACTCAATTTGACAAACCAATAACCTCCATTCAATCATAAAATGGAAACAGAAGTGCATATGTTTGGGAGGCAGCAAATCTTTACTTTAATAAGAATTCAACCAAAATCCCTTCAATTCCTTATCCACACAACAATCAGAAATGAGAAGTTAGCAATTCTTATAAGATTTCAACAAATTTCATTCTCAAACCACTTCAATCAGATTCTAAACATTACATTGACAACATGATTTATTCAACCAAAATCCAACGAAGTTTCTTAGCACAATTAGCAACGCAAAAAATTTGGGGTTCTGAAGGAGTACGGTGTAACCTTTTCCAAGAACATCATACGGATTTTTTCCTACTCCAGGTATGTTAAAGTTACTCCTTCTTTCTTTTTGGCATTATCCATACGATACAAACGAAATGAGTAAACGCACAATTTTTATAAATGACTCTATTCATAGAAGTATTAGGGGTGTCTATGTTATTGATTCCTCATGTGAATTATTATTATATCTTCTGTTCATGGGTCTCGGAAAAATACGTATTTGATAAAGTTTATCCAAAAGGTATATTGATTTTATGATAATCCAAGAAATCTTATGAACGTAATTCTTATGCATTTCATGCATTTATACATGTACATTGACCCATGACCAGATGGCGTTATATACGCGTATATTATATGTATATGGGATATGAAAAAAGGTTATGGCGTTATATACGCACCACCACCTGATCAGCTGGTATACGTTGATGATTTACCCACAGTAGCCGAAATGATATGATGGGATGCCCTCAGAGGCTTGATGATGTTATGAACGCATATACCAATGTATGGTATGACATTTATATGTATATGCATGACATTATAAAAATGAAATGATTCACAGAGCTATGCAGACGTACATGTCGAGTCTTTTACTCAATGTTTCTCTCATGTCTATTATTTACTGATTTTCATTCCTTACATACTCGGTACATTATTTGTACTGACATCCCTTTTGCCAGGGGATACTACGTTTCATGCCCGCAAGTCTCGATAGACAGGTCGAGAGTCCTCCAAGTAGGCGATTAGCTCAGCGGAAGATGTTGGTGCACTCCATTTGTTCCAGAGTTGCTTATGTGGTCAGTATAATTAGGGGCCCTGTCCCAACCTTTATGATATTTATGTACTTTTAGAGGCTTGTAGACATATGTTGTGTACGTGAAAGATTGTACGGCCTTGTCGGCCTATGTTTTGAGTTTTTAAATGATGATGTTGGCTTATTAGGCCCGTATGTCACGTGTATGTGATGATGTAATAAGAAATATACGTTACGTTGGTACTCGATTGAGTAAGGTACCGGATGCCTGTCGCGGCCCATCGACTTGGGTCGTGACTTATATACCCCTAACTCCCATCTTAGCTCTCTGTGGATTCGACCCCGACTCTTAGTTGGGTTTCTATTATTGCATACGACCGTTTCATATATCTATTGAGGTGTGCTTTCGACGTGTTCACATCCTCAGAATCCCCGCCATTGAAATAAAAAGGATGATACTTCAGGAACCTCTCTAACCTCTTCTGCTCCTCAACCGACGCAATTTGCCCAACCTCAGACTGAACTGCAGTTACTGGCTGCACCGGCACAACACCCGGTGTTTGATAAGCATGAGCCAGCTGCTCTGGTGTACGGGCGGCGGAAGTCTAAGCTCTTCCCCCAGCCTGTGAAGTAGCTGGTGCAACTGCAATAAACCTTGTCTGGGCCAAACACTTGAACATACTCATGAAGTATGCCAAGGTCTCCTGGAGCCCTGGTATAGGAATAGGCTGCTCAGGTAGCCGCTCAACATGCTCAGGCTCCTGATCCTTAACTGGAGCTGCTGGAGGCTCCACAACTACTACTCTAGCTATAGCACATGCCTCTTATCGGCCCCAGCCTCTCGCGGATCTAGTAGGGGGCACGAGTGTCTGCTCTACTTATCTGGTAGCACGTGTCCTCACTATTTGCGAGAGAATAGAAGAGTAAAGGTTTTGACTTAAGAATATCAAATCGACATGATGAATAATGAAAGAAAGTGGTGTTTCCTAATAGCTCGGTAGCCTCTCTAATATAAGTACAGATGTCTCCGTACCGATCTGCAAGACTCTACTAAACTTGCTTATGACTCGTAGAACCTATGGAACTAGAGCTCTGATATTAACTTGTCACGGCCCAAATTCCACCACAGGGGTTGTGATGGCACCTAGTCTCTAAAACTAGGTAAGCTGATCACTTAACATTATTTAAATAAATAAAATCATGATTTAATGAAACCAAGTTTAGCATAAATGCGAAAATAGAGATAATCCAAGCCAAAGTGACAATACTCAACATAACTCCCCAGAACTAGGTAGTACAAAGTCAAGAGCTCTAACTGAATACATGAGAATATCTCAAATATATAATATTGTTCGGATAAAAAAATAAAAGGATAAATATAAGAAAAAGACTTCAAAGGACTGTGATGGTCAATGCAGCTACCTCGAATCCTCACGGTCAATGAAGCTCTCACTGCTTAGATCTGCTACCTCCAACACCTGTATCTATACAAATATTTACAGAAGTGTAGTATGAGTACATCACGGTTGGTACCCAGTAACTATCAAGAGTAACCTCGGTGAAGTAGTGATGAGGTTCAAATCATGTGATACTCACTAGTCAAAATAACTCATGCAATAAATCAAAAGACTGGCAATAGAAAGTATAACAGAAACAACAATAATAATCTCATCGGAATAAGTGATAACAGTTAAAAACAAGAAAATGACTCAGCTTCAACAACAATTCATTAAATTGAAATACACACATATGGCACCTCATACCCACATTATCACTCACACTCGCACGGTAAAGACCTCCTGCCAAAATACCAATCACACTTGCACGACAAAGACCTTGTCCCAATACCACTCACCCTCGCACGGCAAAGACCTCATGCTTGCACGACAAAGACCTCATGCCACAATATAATTACACCCGCACGACAAAGACCTCGTGCCAATATCAATCACACTCGCAGGGAAGGGATCTCATGCTCGCACGACAAAAACCTCGTGCCAATATCCAAACAATCCGCTCAACATGTCCATCTGTATCACAAAATCACAAACTATAATGCCCAAGTTTTTATCATAAATATGAGTTCATAATTTATTAACAAAGTGTACAAGGACATGAAGAATAGTAAAATACGGATAGGCATTTAACAAATAAAGCATTACTACGGCTAAAAACAAGTGTAGTTTATATACCTCAAATTAAGGCATATTAATAGCCTAAGGTCTATTCCGATCACAAACCATACATAGCACCCCTGTACACGCTCGTCACCTCGTATACATGTAGCATTTCACATAACATAATAAGCAATTACGGATAAATCCTAAGGGGTATTCCCCCGCACAAGGTTAGGCAAGATACTTACCTCAAATAAGCCAAAATAACACTCTAAAAAGCCCTTGCCTCTAGAATTGACATCCAAACGGGTTGAATCTAGCAAAAAATAACTCAATAATATCAAACACGGCTATAGAAATCGATTCTAATTAATAAAGCTCTGATCTTTATCAAAAATTAAAAAATCAACCCGGACCCGCCTCCCGGAACTCGACAAAAGTAACAAATTCCGAATACACATTCCAATATGAGTCAAACCATACATGTTTCATCCAAATCTGACTTCGAATCGGGGTTCAAATCCCCATTTTTTATTTTAGAAAAGTTTTGCCAAAATCCCCAATTTTCTTCACTTAGATTCATTTTTCAAATGCTAAAATCAAGGATGGAATCATGAATGATAATCAAATCTGAGTAAAAAATATTTACCCCAATCCAAATCATGAAAATCCCCTAAAACAATCGCCCAAATACGAGCTCCCAATCTCAAATGTGATAAATGAAATTAAACCTTTGCTCAAGATATATTCTGCCCAACACTTTTGCTTATGAGGCCCATATGTCGCTTCTACGACAGCACATCTGCGGAAAAATCATCGCAGACATGGAATCCACTTAAGTCCCCATATTTTGCTTTTACGGAATAATACCACGCCTCTGCAGAACAGCTTTTGCGGTCAAGGATGCGCATCTGCACCATCGCATTTGTGCAAGGTCATTCACATTTGCGCACCAAGATGCCTCCCTCTCAACTTCGCATATGCGACCAACTGTCCGTATTGCGGACTTGCACCTACAGACCTAACCTCGCAGGTGCGAAAACATCAAAACAAGAATGCCAACCAAGGCCAGAATGATCTGAAGCTCATCTGAAACTCACCCGAGCCCCTCGAGACCTAGTCCAATCACACCAACCAATCCCAAATCATAATACGGTCATACTCGAAGCCTCAAATCATATCCTCAATTCAAACTTAATGAACTAATCCAAATTTCTAAATTCCAAACTTACGCCGAACATGCCTAAACAACTCAGAATGACCCAAATTTTACAAACAAGTCATAAATCACTATATAAAACTATTCCAAGGGTCAGAATCCCAAACGGACATCGATAACCACAAAGTCTACTATGGGTCAAACCTATGAACTTCTAAACCTTCAAACTTCCAACTTTTGCCAATTAAAGCCAAATCAACCTAGGAACCTCCGAATTCAAATTCGGACATACGCCTAGGTCTAAAATAACAATCACGGACCTAATAGAATATACTCCGATCTGAGGTCAAATACACAAAAGTCAAACTTGGTCAACACTTCCAACTTAAGCCTCCAACTAGGAACCAAGTATTCCAAGTCAATCCAAAACCTCCTCGAAACCAAATCAACCATCCCCACAATTCACATAACAACAAATAAACCTACGAGAAGTATCAAATAGGAGAACAAGGCTCAAATACACAAAATGACCAGCCGGGTCATTATAGTTATGTATACAGACTTGTTCTCATTTTCGTAGTTTGCTCAGGTACTTGTGCCACCTAGACTTGGGGGTCGTACTGTATAGGCCGTGTTTAGGTTGTGTTTTTATTATAGCAGATATTGTTACTCTTTTATTGGTTTTCCACCCGATGTCCGGTACCCACATTGGAACCCGACTAAATCTGAATTCGCGCCGGGAAGTCCCATATTAGGGGGTAAAGCACTCCCTAACAAAGACGACTCCATACCCAGGGAGTCAAACCCGAGACCTCTAGTTAAGGATGAAAGATTACTTACCACTCCACCACAACCCTTGAGATTATTTCTATCTTTACTTATTATATAACTCTGTTAATTAAAGGAAATAGACTTAATTTTGTGGTTTGTGAGTTGTCTTGCTTACCAAGTTCGGGTAGGCGCCATCACGGCCCTGAGGTGAGATTATTTGGGCCGTGACAAACATGAAATAAGTCATTTAACCACCAAATCGTGAATCAATAAGACAAAGTATATGACTATGGCTCAACAAAGAAGCTTATTATGGTAAACAATCATATATGCCCAATTCAACAAGTTATAACCCTCAACATGCTTCTAAGATATAATTACGAATCATCACGTAGTCATAAAATCAATAAAATATGAGTAATAGGTTCACATAGTCCAAACAAGGCATAAACATAAGCCAAACATTCACCGGATGTGGTGATAACCTACCTACGCATATATGCTCGTCACCTCGCATATAAAGGGCTCCTAAATCGAGCAACAAGTAGCAAATATATCACCTATGGGAACTTTCCCTCTTACAGGGATAGACAAGAGATTTATCTCCATCCAGAAAGCTTTAATCAACAACAACCGCATTTTTCTTTGAAATCCAACACCAAATGACTCGAATCTAGTCAAATACAACTTAATAACGTCAAACAAAGTGTCACGACTCAAAATCCCAGTCATGGGACCGTGATGCCGCTAAACATCCACTTGCTAGGCAAGGTAACATTAGCTAAATGATTAAAGCAATTTAACAATTAAAAACTAAATAATAAGGAATAAAGACTGATATCTCATGAAATGTGTAATAAATTCATAACCATCGTTGTCTAAGACTATTCACAGAATCTAGTATCACATATACATGAGCCGCTGACAACGCTAAACACAAGTCTAAAATGGAAAATACAATATTGTCCGGTAAAATAAACAATAGTAAAAGATAGGAAAGGGGACTCTAGTGTCTATGAACACCAAGCAGCACTACCTCAAGTTTCCTGGGACAGGGTTTGAGCAATCACCTCTGAACGCTGTTAGGACCAATACCTAGATCTGCACAAGACATGCAGAAGTGTAGTATGAGTACAACTGACCCCATGTACTCAGTAAGTATCGATCTTAACCTTGACGAGGTAGTGACGAGACTATGACAAGACTATGACAAGACATCTACTGTAAACCTGTACTAGTAATAAGCAGAAAAGCAATAACAATGTAAAGAAAATAGATAACTACATAACGTATAAAATAAAAAATGTAGATAGCAAAGGGCCCTATAATAACATCACATCACAACCTCACAACACAAATACGGTAATGGAGCATATAACCAAGAATAACTACATAACATCCTTTCCATTGCGGCATGCAATCCGATCCCAACTATCAATAACAACACCGTTGCAACACTCAACCTAATCTAATATATATATATATATATATATATATATATATATATATTATTGCAGCGCGCAACCCGATCCAGTATATATAACAATGTTATTGCGAACGCTTGGTGAGATCTAATATATATATATATATATATATATATATATATATATATATATATATATATATATAATAATACTATTGTCTCATGCAATCCGATCAAATATATATAATAATATTATTGTAGCGGGCAACCCCATCCGATATATCAGTAACAACCAAATACGGCGAATCTCGCAACATAACATACAAGGGAACTAAAACGCATAATTCTCTACGGCAATCCGATGTAAGATAGTAGAGTGAAATAGGAAACAAGCAAAGGCAATAAGGCAAGTAAAGGCATGAGACAAGTAAAAATATCTATCTAATAACATGTAAGATCACGTAACAAATAAAGGCGTACAATGACTAAAAGTATGAAATAATCTAGAACATATAATAATTAAGGACATGTAACAAGTGGAGACACATATATCAAGTAAAACATGTATCAAATATGAGCACCTAACAAGCAAAACATGAAATAACCAATGGCATAGTATAATTAAAACGAAAAATAAGGAAATACACCCTGCATGCTTAAACCCATGACAATGCATATACACTCGCCACCTTGCATATACGATGTCCCCACATACAGATCATGTAGCAAACAGACCAATCATGTCTTAATTTTCTCAAATCAAGGTTAACCACAATACTTACCTCTTTTCGAAAATAGATCAACAACTCAAAACGACTTTCAATTATTGTTCAAAACAAGTCAAAACAAGCTGTAGAAACTACCCTCGTATGAAAAAGGTTCGATCTTTAATATAATTGAAAAAGTCAACAAAATATTAACCCGGGCCCACGTGAAAAAAATTCGAAATTAAGACCAAATCCCGATTACGCATTCATCCCCCCGAGTCCAAATATGTGATTTACTTCAAAATGCGACCTCAATTTGAGGTCTAAATCTCAATTTTACAAAATCCCTAAATTCTACCCAAAACCTCAATTCTACCATATGAAATCTTAGATTAGATAATGAAATTCATGGAAAAGTAATGGAAATTGATTGAAAACAAGTTAATGTTACTAACCTATAAATTTGGGAAGAGATTGCCCTCCAAATATTGCCTCTATGAGTCTAGGTTTAAAAAATGGAGTAAAATGAGCTAAGTCCCGAAATCCCAATATTTTACCCAGTTGCAGGTATCGCAATTGTGAAGACTTATTCGCAATTACGATGTTCGCAAAAGCGAATCAGTGATCGCAAATGCGATCAATGTCTGAGCCCCTCAAATATCGCAAATGCGACACAATGATCGCAAATGCAAAGCTAGGACCATCGCAAATGCGAACTGGGCTTCGCAAATGCGAAGTAGTCCTCTACTCCCCTAGAGTAGCAAATGCGACAAAGCCATCGCAATTGCGAAGACCAACTCCCTCGCAAAAGCGAACATAGCTTCGCAAATACAAAGCTGTCCATCCCTCTCCAGCATCGCAAATGCGAGGCTCAAATTTGCGAATAGAACCTCGCAAGTGCTAGATCTGCAGTTCAATAACACCATCAAATACAACAACTATGCAAAACAGTCTGCAAACCTATCTGAAACTCATCTGAACCCAAGGGATCCAACCCTAACATTCACATAAATATATTAACATCACACGAACTCGCTTGTAGGCTCAAATCTTTAAAAAACATTTAAATTCAAGAATCAAACACAAAAACTCAAAAAAAATTAAAGTTCAACTCAATTTTCCAACTTTTAACATAAAGCACCGAAACAACCTCAGGTCACCTAGGACCCCAACCAATATGAACCTACCAGAATCGTCAAACTACCGATCCGAGTTAGTTTACAAAAAATATTGATCATGGTCAACTCTGGCCACTTTCAAAGTCAAAAATCACATTTTCTTCAAAAATTCACGTTTAAACTTTTCGAAAATCGACACGGACCATACACACAAGTCATATATCATCAAGTAGAGCTATAGAAGGTCTCGAATTATAAAATGGGGAACTAGTCCTCAAAACAACCTATCAGGTTATCACACAAAGCCATAATCATCAACTCTAAATAATAAAGCTTCAATCTTTAATCAAATTCCCAAAAAATAACAAAATTCAATCCGGGCCCACATGGTCAAAACCCTAGTCAATAGGTAGATTACGATTACCATAACCCCACAAATCTAAATATGTGATTAGATTCTAAAACCGAATTCACTCGACCCCCAAATCTCCAAATTATACCCGCTTAGGTTGTTGACAAAAAATCCAAAATTTTACTTTTAAATTTTCAAATTTTAGGTGTAGAAATCCATGGGAAATCAAGATATGTAGATAAATCCAAGTTCAATTAGTTACCCTCAATATGGTAGTGAAATTTCTCTTCAAAATCTCCTCCTCTTGAAGTCTAGGGCTCAAAATATGAAAGAATGGGCAAAAGTCTCGAAATTGGACAACTTAAATTACTGCTAGCAAATACTCTATGCGATCGTGGCATAACCCACGCGATTGCCATGAATAGATAAGCACTGCCTCCGAACCTTATATGTGAACCCAACATAGACCACGTGAACACGGAGGCCAATTGGCCTTTCCACTACGCAAATGTGAAGGACCAAACGCAAACGCGGAAGACTGCTGCCCGACCTCCTCCAACGCTTCACGAACGTGAAGAACCAAGTCCCAGCTTCCAAACACACTACACGAACGCGACACTATTCCTGCGAACGTGAAAAACAAATGCCAGCATGCCAAATACTTTTCCGCTATCGCGAGCCAAGCTCCGTGATTGCGAAGCACTACTACACACCAATTTCTCAGCTGCTCTAAAACACATTGAAATGGTCCTAAATCATCTCAAATCATACCCTAGCCCCCGGGACCCCATCAAATCATACTAACAAGTACAAATACCTTATCCAATCTTATCCTAAGGCTCCAAACATTGAAAAAAACAATGACAAACCAAGAATTGAAGATCCAATCTATTTCTTAACCAAATATTTAAAATTGGTCGAATGAGTTCGAATCACACTTAGACATTCTGGATCACAAACCAAACTTTGCACACAAGTTTCAATCAACCAAATGAACCTATCTAAGGTTTCAAAACCACAATAGGAGTCCAATAACACTAAAGTCAACTCCCGGTCGAACCTATGAATTCTCTAAATTCTTCAAAGTGCTAACTTTTGACAAATAGAGCCAAAACCTTCTAGGAACATCCAAATCTAAATTCGAACATATGCCCAAATCCAAAATCACCATACGAACCTATTGGAATCATCAAATTCATAATTCGAGGTTATTTACTCAAAAGTCAAACCTTGGCCAACTCTTCCAACTTAAAGCTTTCAAATTGAGAATCACTCTATCAAATCAATTCCGAATCATATGAACATCAAAACAAATCATACACACAAGTCGTAATATATCATATGAAGTTACTCAAGGCCTCAGATCGCCAAATATAATGCTAAAACTCAAAACAACTAGTTGGGTTGTTACACTTTCACAGATGCAGACCATCACCAGACCACCTCAACTTCGCAGATGCGGCCCAGTCCTTTGCAAAAGCGATCTTGCACCTGCGACCAAAGCTCCGTAGGTGCAAAGCCCAAGAACCAAAATTGCCCAATGGCTGGAAGATTGTTAGATTTGACTGAGGGTTGACTTTATTGATATTGGTTCGAATTGTCATTACGGGAGTTGGTGTAGGTTCGTTATATCGTTTGGGACTTGCATGCATAATTAGAGGTCATTCCGAGATGATTTGCCATGGTTCGGCATGAGTTTTAGAAGATGAAAGTTCATTAATTCATTAGGCTTGAATTAAGGTGCGATTCGTAGTTTTGATATTGTTTGGTGTGATTTTAGGCCATGAGTAGGTTCATGTTATGTTTTGGGATTGGCTGGTGTATTTGGATGGGGTTCCGGGAGCCTCGGGTGTGTTTTGGATGGGTATGGGCCATTTCCTCATGTTTTGAATTGCTATTTTTAATGTCTGGTGTTTCTTCATCGCGATCGCGACTAAGGTGTCGCGTTCGTGGAGGGCTTTTGGGAGGCGGAGGATTTGTTCTTCGCATTTGCGGAGGGCTTTTGGGAGGCAGAGGATTTGTTCTTCGCATTCGCGGAGCTTTAGGGAGGTTGTGCTTCATAATCGCGAGCAAGTATCCGCGATCGCGTAGAAAGGGAGCATGGAGGGGGAGGGGTCTGTAAGGCATAAGCTTTCGCGTTCGCGGGAGCTGGAGCACGATCGCGTAGGCATAGTTGGGTTGGCCATCGCGTTCGCGACTGGGTAGTCGCGTTCGCGAATAAGGATTGGCAGCTGGATTGAGTTTGTTCTTTGTGATCACGAAGGTATTTCTCTATCGCGATGTGTATACCAGGGCAGACCTATTTAATACTCTATTTCGAGCACTTTTGTTATTTTATCACATTTTGAGTTATAGATCTCAAATTTGGGCGATTTTGGAGGGGATTTTTACAATTTGGATTAGGGTAAGTATTTTTTACTCGAATTTGTTTTTATTTCATGATTCCAACCTTGAATTTAGCGATTGTTTGATGAATTGAATTGAAAAAATTGGGGATTTTAGAAAAAAAAAAAATTAAAATATAAATTGACGATTTGAAGGCCTATTTGAGGTCAGAATTGGATGATATTGGTATGGTTGGACTCGTATCAGAATGGATGTTCAGAATTTGTGAGTTTTGTCAGCTTCCGGGGTGCGAGTATGGGGTTGACCTTTTAATTTTAGTTAAAGATCGAAGCTTTATTATTTAAAATTATTTTCTATGGCTTTTATTTATGATATTAAGTTATTTTGGCTACGTTCGAGCCGTCCGGAGGTGAATTTGTGCGGGAAAGGCTTATTAGTGGATTGATTTAGCTTATTTGAGGTAAATATCTTGCCTAACATTGTGTGAAAAAATACGCCTTAGGCGCTAGTCCTGTTATGTTGATTTCTATGATGTGAAAGTGACGTGTACATGAGGTGACGAGCATGAATACGTGTACTACGTATGAATTTGACCGAAATAGACCGTAGGCTATTAATATGCCTTAATGTGATAATGAACTTTATATGAAACATGTTGAGATCCTTTTATGACTATTTGATCATGATCATTCATTGACTTAGCCATTGTTATGCTATATCTATTGTACATCCCTCCGCTTTTATGATTACTGTTATGTCCATGTGCACTGTTGTTGAAAGTTGTGAGCCTACATCATAGTGGAACTTTGGTATCATTGTCTGCGATATTATGACACTTGGTATTATTGTTTTGAGGTGTTGTAGAACGTGTGGAAACGTTGAGCGGTTTGATTGGGGGTGTCAACACGAGAATTTTGCCGTGTTGTGTTTACTGTTGTGCGCGTGGGATGAAATTTGGGTGGCGTTATCTCGGGCTCCCCACGCGGCGAAACTAAGGTGGCTATATGCGCATGTTGCAAAATAAGGGTGGCATATCATTTTTATGTGCATATGCGCGTAATAAGGGTGGCATTATTGATGATGTTAGGAGATATTTTGGGGTATCCTTATTGTTGTTGTGATTGTGTTGAGACGGGGTTGTTAATTTTATTTTATAATTGTTTTTGAAAGCTTATGTTTTGCCCTCATTTGACTTAATGATTGTATGTTGATGTGTTATCATATGCCTCACCTCTATTTGATGTTTTGGGATCAAAGATGGGCTTATTATTTTGAGTTGTTATCGCACGCTCTAAAGGGGTTGTTGTTACTGTTTTCCATTATATTTCTGTCATCAGTTTTCTTTGATATATTTATTGCACAGGTTATTTGTTTAATGAGTATCAAACGACTTGAACCTCATCACTACTCACCGAGGTTAGTCTTGATACTTATTGGGTACCGATTGTCATGTACTCATACTATGCTTTTGCATATTTTTGTGCAGATGCAGTTACTTTGGATCGGGCTGATCGGCAATGAGGCTTTTGGTACACCAGAAATTTCAAGGTATCCCTGCATGATCTGACCGCAGGCCTCGGAGTCACTCTCTCATTTCATTTCTGCTTGTTGGCCCAAGTAAAGGTTAGTTTTTTGAAGATTGACAAATGAAGCTAAGGCATGTATCGGGTCCATCCTTTGTGTGCATAGACACGGGCAGATTTGAGCATGTGGGATGCACGTGAAGGAGATAAGCTTAACTTGGTCTAATTAATATCTCATGATCGAAAAGGGTTGCATAATTGATAAGGAGAATGACTCCTTAATCAAAGAGAATACTATCCAAGATAAGGGAGGAGTTAGAGGTTGAGATCAACTAGAACTCTTCCACCAAGGAAGAGTAGCATTTGAACTCTAGTTATTTTCTACTCTACTAACTCTATAAATCGCAGGATGTTCTCATTCTACGGGTAACACACAAAAGCATAAGTTAAACGTGAATTGAGAGCAAAATAGCAAGGCATTTTGCAAGCAATTCGTGTGTGATTCAAGTGTCTAAACCTGAAGCTACATGAACCAGATAGAAGAACCAGCACCAAACATCTGTCTTTTATTCTAGTTCAATTGTAGTAGGTGTTTTCATATTATACCTTTCAGCTTTATCTAGAAGCAATTGTAATAGGTACTCAGAGTATTCAAGTTAGAGTTAACTTGAAGTTGTCGCAACAGTTAGAGGCTGTGTGCCATAACGGGATTAGAGTTAACCCTAGGTTTACAAAAGTCTTTTGTAAATGCAGTTTTTGGCTAAGTGATTTAGTGAAGAGTTTTGGAAAAATCCTACTGGGAAGTAGGTCGTGGTTTTTTCACCTTTTGAGCCAGGTATTTTTCACGTAAAAATCCTTGTATTCCTTAATTTCTGCATTTATTATTCCACAACAGTAGTATAAGGAACACATAAAAGAACCAGGTCTTTCTATAATCTGTGCATGCGAAAAATTGGACACCACATAAATCACCCCCCTCTTGTGTGGTATTGAAGTTAAAACATAACTATTGTTTATGTATTTCAGACAATACCATATTTTTTGATATTCTCGTGTATTCAGTTAGAGCTTGTGACTCTGTACCACCTAGTTCTGAAAAGTTATGTTGAGTATTGGCGCTTTGGCATGTATTACTCCTATTTCTGCATTTATGTTAAATTCTGTTTTCGTTATATCATGTTTCTATTGTTTTAAATAATGTTAAATGATCGATTTATCTAGTTTGGAGAATAGGTGCCATAGTGATTTCTAAGGAGGAATTTGAGTCGTGACATAAGAAAACAAAGCCTTTTTTTCACTCCACTTAAAAGGATATAAAATAGTTCACTTATGTTTACATTAATTACATATACTTACCGATAAGTACTCTACACTTGGAACAAACAAATCTCACCCATGGAAAATAAAGCATTTTGTTGATTTGATCCTAAGAACGATGCGCGTGTTTCCGAAAATGTATTTTTTTGTTTGCGTCATAAAAGCGACCCAACTGAGGAAACAGACGGTTACTCTTCGATTGGCTGTTCAGAAGGCAGAGTGACTACGTGAATGAAGACGTGAAAATATCTCGGGTTAAGAAACATTGCCTACGTCAACTCATTCGACCGTTTGAGATCAATAGGAATAGTGAAGATTTTCTTGAAGGTTGTGACGAATCTTAATGATGATAATTTCATGGATATTTTCACTTTTCTTCTTCTTGAAAAAATAATGACAACCCTTTATATGTTTACTTATATGTGTTAGTGATAGCTGTAATTTTGAACATAAGACATTGCATCATACAATTGTGCACCACATGAAATAGCGAAATAAAAAATATTATTGAGGAGACTCAAAAAAATTATGAACTTGCACATGAATGAATATATTTTATTCGGTCCATAATAAGTGATTTTTGACTTTTTTTTGTGGTTCAAAACAAGTGATTTTTTCAGATTTCAGGAATGAGTTAATTATTTTTTCTACATTACCCTTGGAGTAAATAATGTTGGAGTATGTGTGAGGGGTATTTATGTGAAGAGATACTAAAAGTTAATATGGTCAATTTTATTACTAATTAATATTAAAAGGCAAATTTCTTAATCTGTATGAAAACATCCAAAAAATCACTTATTGTGGACTGGAGGAAGTACTTAACTATCCAAAAAGATTCAATAATTTATGTTTATAAATGTTATTTATTGTTATCCTACTTATATGATGTGTGACTTTTCGGAGATTTAATTTAACTCCTTTTACGACACTTATAGTCTGTTTGGTCAAGCTTACAGAATCAGTTTATTTTGAAAAGTATTTTTTTCAGAAAAGTTAGAAAAGTACTTTTGCTGGAAGTAGTTTATGTTTGACTAATTAAATTGAAAAGTATTTTTGAGCAGTAATTAATGTTTGCCCAAACTCTTAAAAGGTACTTTTAAGTGTATTTTTGACTTTCAGGAAGAAACTATTTTTTACTCTTTTCAAAAGTTATTTTTGCTTCTATTCAAAAGCACTTTTTTTCCCCAAAGTTTGGTCAAACACTTTAATTTTGAAAAAAAACTTTTAACCCAAAAATAATTTTAGCTAAAAAGAAAGCTACGACAAACCGGCTATTTGTTATACCACTAACTAGACGAACTTGATATGTTGTCTCCTTAATCTTAATGAATAGATTTTTAAGGAGCCTGGTAACTGTTTTTGATCATTTATGGAGCTGTCAAAATATTATATGATCAAGGCAACCAAACAAGTTAATATCATTGGATTAGGGAAAAAAAGAAAGTGATAGAGTCATAATTTTGTGTTAGGCAGGTTAAAAAATCACTGATTCGTTTAATTAGCTTGGTTCTCTAGGCGAACACTCTCCCAACACTTCTGGAACAAAAGACTTTCAAGGAATAATATCTGAGGACCGGATGAATATACTGTTAACCCGAATTTCTTATTTAAATATTTAGCGCTTGTTAGGGATGCTGTATTAAGACAATTCAAAAGCGAAGGCTCATTCAGCTGAATGAAGGAGGTGGGATAGGTTAGATGTAGCTTGGTTTCAAGCCTACCCGAGTCCTTGTCTTTCTCTATATAGATAGAAACATCAGCCTAAGTTTTTCGTACTATATTTTGATCTTCCTCTTCTTTGATCCGAAATTTTCAGTAAATCCTTGACTTTTCGGGTATCATAAAATTTCATACCTGGTGAATTTTTCACTCTACCTACTCTTATTAAAAATCATTAATTATTTTTTTCCAAAAATAAAAGTCGAGCCCGCCATTCAAATTGATAAATGCTACTTCAACATAATTGGTATGTCATAGAAATTATTCGAAGGCCAAATACGTTCACACTTAAACTTGCTCAGAAAATTCGGTTACATACTTAAATTTTACGGATAACTTTTTAACCCCTATTCTTATACTATGAAGTAAAAATAATATCCCACTAAAAGGTGGCGTGCCAGCAAAAATGACTTCACCGGCCCAAAACACTCGTGAAAAGCAAGAGATACATTTGAGATGAGTAAAATCAGCACGTGTCATTCTCTAATTGAATAATTAGTATGTAACATTTATTTTTGTGGGCCACTTTTTTTTCTTTCTTCTCTTTTACTCCGATACTCCATCTTCTCACCAGAAAAGTCCACCACCGTATCCATCGGCTCCAATCCACCCCAAGTCCCCCACTGCAACAAAAGTATTCCACCATAAAGATGTGGCGGCTCCTCTAGCTATTCGAAATGATGCCTTATCTGCATACCCACATAAAAAAAAAAGTGTTTTTGGGGTTAAAATTCATAGAACTTTCTAGACACTCATCCTTGCTGCCATTAAATTCATCTCAAAATTATTATTTTTTGCTACAGTTATGAGTTCTTTTTTAAGTATCACGTATATTTTTTTGCTGCCCAATTTTGAGATTGGCACTAAGAATCTTATTGAGTTCTTGGTTAGCACTTTGTAGCGGGGAGGACAAGCTACAAGTTTGCCATCAATGGCGACACGTCCACTTTGGATTTTTTTTTTTTTAAAGCAAAGATGCTCTTCTTGTTCTCTAAGCAATTCAAATTCAATCGTGTTACCAATCTTTAATTTAAGTCTTTTTGGTTCGGCGCAACAAATCGTTGAGGTTCTCCTTTACAGATGCTAATAGTTATCGTGGGATTTAAAAGCTAATTATAGTTAATTAGTGTAAAGAAGTAATATAAAAAGAAGAAAAATGAGAAAAAAAGAAAAGATAAAGGAAAATTAGTGAAAATTAAGAATTTAATCGATTTCGGCATTGATGTGGCATGCTCGTGTAAAACACATCAGACCATGAAAATGGTTTATACATCAGAGGGTGGGTATTCATTTGTATAACCGAAAATGGTTTATTCATTTTACTTCTTACAAGAAAAGGGAGGTAAAAAGTCATTTGTGTATAACAGAGTTTTTTGCGCAAGTTTTAGTGTGAACTTATGTATTTTGCCTTATTCGAATGAATTGTGTTTTTAGATGAACTCTCTCGACTCAGTAATGCAGTCAAAAAAAAGAGGAAAAATTCATTGTATAGGATAAAATTGACTTATATTAAATGATCAAATAATAGGGCGACACTTGAAATCAAAGATAGGCAGAAGATGAATCGAGTAACAACCAGTACCGGGGACGACAACTGCCATTGGTATCGGATGAATCCCGAAGGGAGCCCAATCAACGTGAGTAGATTGAATGTTTTTCATCGGAAAGCATTTAATGAAGAATATTTCCTCGTATTAAATGAGCAGCCGTTTCAAAGAATATTTGCATTCATAGTATACCGTTACATATTCATCAATGGTCCCTTTTATTGTCATCTAAGAGGGGCTCAATTATAGGATCTTGTTTTCCTAGGTCTGGGTATAAATAGTAGGCTCAACATTCGTTATAAGACACGAAATCTTTGGCAAAACTTATGCTACATTCTA
Source organism: Nicotiana tomentosiformis (assembly GCF_000390325.3). NCBI lineage: Eukaryota > Viridiplantae > Streptophyta > Magnoliopsida > Solanales > Solanaceae > Nicotiana > Nicotiana tomentosiformis. The sequence continues at coordinate 36,790,078 of NC_090821.1, forward strand.
TTCTCAAGCTAAATAATATAACTTTACTTTCTACTTGATATTCCTATTATTTCTGTCCTTGGATGCATCGCTCCCGGAGCCAGACCTGCCATTTCCTTTGATTTTTACGCTAAGTCTTATCTTTAATCTTATTTACTTATCGTTTTTGGATCAAATCGGTTCGCTTGTCTATAAACCACGTAACAAATTTAACTGTGCCGTTTTATGAGCAAATAGTTTGACGCCCACCGTGCGTCTTAGACAGTTGCGTAATTGAGTTGATCCTTGTATCTATTACTAACTCGTTTGATTCTTTGTTTCATAGCAAAAATATAAAATGGCAGCTAAAGATGTCAATATTGCACACAACGTTGAGGCACATGAGCATCTGCCTTAAAATAAGGATTCAATCAGTGACACTCGCAACGAGGGGACATGGCAACTCGGTCCATGACAGATAGTATCCCCGACATATGCGGGAAAGACCTCCCGATGATGCGGAGGACGAACACATTGCGGAAACGGTAAGGATCTTGAGAGAGCAACAAAAAATTCATCATGGTCCATCTATCAAGGCAGGACCAGGTCATGACAGAATTGAAGAAAGCATTATCGGGTGCTTCTAACAATGCAAACGGAAGAGGCCTAGTTCCTGCTGGCGCTCCTGCAAATCAAGCGGCTCAAAGGGTTGATAACAATACGCCGAGGGCCGAGGTCAGTTTTGATAGAGCGGGGGGAACCAATATCGGATCCGGTAACGACAATGGTAATGATTCCTTCAAAAAAGAACTCATGAGATTCATGAGGGAGATGAATGAGCAGATGGATCAGAACGCTAAGAAGTTTCACGCCCGAATGGACCAGATTCTGGGCGCACCGCTAGTGTTGAAGGGCCCGGACTCAAAGAAGTACACCTAGTTGCCGTTTAATCTAGGCGCAACACCAGAATTGATTCCAAAATAGTTCAAGATGCCGGGCATACCAAAGTACGATGGGACTTCAGATCTGCAGAAGCACATCACAACTTATACAACGACGGTGAAAGGAAACGACTTGGCTCAACACGAGATTGAGTCGGTTTTGTTGAAAAAATTCAGAGAAACCCTCACGAAAGGGACCCTGACATGGTATTCACTCCTACGCGAGAACTCAATAGATTCTTTTGAAATGCTCGCAGATTCTTTCATTAAGGCCCATACCGGGGCCAGGAAGGTCCAAGCCCAGAAGGCGGACATATTCAGAATCGCACAAGGAGAGTTTGAATTGCTGTTGGAGTTCATGCTTAGATTCTAGAAAGAAAGGATATTGTTACCGGTTGTGCCAAACGAATGGGCAGTAGAGGCATTCACTAAGGGTTTGAAACCGAGGAGCTCCGATGCCTCCCGAAAGTTGAAGGAAAGCCCGCTCAAATTCCAAGCGACCACATGTGTGGATGTCCATAACCGCTATGAATCGAAGATAAGGATAGAAGATGATCAGCTTGGGTTCCCGATTTCAACCAAGGGGCGGGACCGAGACAAAAGGCGGGATAAGATCAAGGATGATTTTGATGCAGACCGGCGATCTTCCAAAGGCTGCTTTTTGCCCTACGAAAGAGTCGAGGGATGCGGCAGTAAAGGGTTCCAGTCCTCGGATAGGTTCGCTCCCGAAAGAAGAACTGACCGTGGACGAAACAACAGATTGTTGCAAGACGAAGAGGTATTGGGGGACCCGAGATTCCAGTTATCCCAGTTTGTCAGATTACTATTTAAATATCAGTGTCGTGGAGCTAGTATCGGCGATGAGGAATATCAAAGAGGCACGATTCCCGAGGCTAATCAAATCTGACCCCAGCTAGAGGGATCCCAACATGTGGTGCGGATATCATGGGATGCACGACCACATGACTGGGGACTGCCAACATCTACGCTAGGAGGTGGAAACACTATTGAAGAAGGGCCATCTTAGAGAGTTCTTGAGCGACAGAGCCAAGAACAATTACGGTCACAATCGGAACAATACAAAACCCCGAAGATAGGGGAATATCCTCCTCGACTGACTATCAACATGATTTTCGGAGGGAATGAAATCAATGACATAACCTTCTCGACAACCAAGAAGATAAAAGTATCGGTGACCCACAACAAGAGACTACGGGAAGTCGCCAAAGACGACATCACCTTCACGGAGGAAGATGCCGATGGATTCCTTCTGCCGCATAATGACGCCCTGGTAATTTCTCTTAATATTCTAGATTTCAAGATTAAACATATTTTGGTTGACCAGGAAGCTCAACCAACATCATTCAATGGAGAGTGCTGGAACAAGCCAAATTAACAAGAAGCATCATTCCGGCAATGAAGCTCCTCGTCGGGTTCAACTTGGAAAGTGTGACAACCCGAGGAGAGATCCTGCCGCGCACAAATGCCGAAGGGGATACAAAGACCACCTTATTTGAAGTGGTGGACGGCGACATGGGCTATAACATAATTCTCGGTAGACCATGGTTGCATGAAATGAAGGTTGTACCATCAACATATCACCAATTGATGAAATTCCTGACCCTAGAAGGAATCAAGCAAATAAGAGGAGATCAACCGGCCTCAAGGGAAATGAACACAGTGTCAATTTCCAGCAGTAAAAGGAAGGAGCCCATCAAATAGAAATTAAAATAATCGATGCCTGCTCACGAGCTGAGTGAAAATGGTAAAGGCGGGGAGTCATTAGAATCCCATAAGGTACTGAGGTACTTTTAGGTACCGGAAGAGACAGACACGACCAAGTCCACGGCAGAAGAACTCGAACAAGTGGCTTTGTTTGAGGAATTCTTGGAGAGAAAATTTCACTTGGGAACAAGACTCAATCCTGAACTCAGGTCAGAATTGATTAATTTTCTTAAAGCTAACGTTGATTGTTTTGCATGGTCTCACTCGAATATGACAAGTATTCCGCTAGATGTGGTCGTGCATAAGCTACGCCTGGACCCAAGCATCCCTTCGATAAGGCAAAAGAAACGCCCGATAGCCGAGGTTTTAAACCGATTTGTTAAGGAAGCGGTAACTCGACTACTTGACATCAGTTCAATCGGGAGGTAAAGTATCCCGAATGATTAGATAATGTAGTTGTAGTTCCGAAAAAGAATAACAAGTTTCGAATGTGCGTAGATTATAAAGACTTGAATAAAGTGTGCCCTAAATACTCGTTCCCACTTCCAAACATCGATCAAATGATTGATACAATGACCGGGCACGAGTTAATGAGTTTCCTTGATGCCTATTCTGGGTACAACCAAATTAAGATGAACATGACGGTTCAGGAAAAAACTTCGTTCATAACAAACTTCGGCACATATGGTTATATTGTGATGCCCTTCGAGTTTAAAAACGCCGAAGCCACTTATCAAAGGCTCATGAACAAGATGTTCGAGAAATAAATAGGTAAAACAATGCAAGTATACATAGATAACATATTGGTCAAGTCTTTAAATGCAGATGATCATTTAAAACACCTCCAGGAAACCTTTGATATCTTGAGGAAGCACAATATGAAGCTCAATCCGGAAAAATACGCGTTCAAGGTTAGCTTCAGTAAGTTCTTGGGTTTCTTGGTTTCACAAGGGGGATTAAGGCAAATCCCGATAAGATCAAAGCCATCGAGGGCATCACAGACCACCTGACAAGCATAAAAGAAGTCCAAAGGCTAACCAGAAGATTGGCCGCTCTAAGTAGGTTCATCTCTCAATCTTCGAAAAAATGTCATCACTTCTTCTCTCTTTTGAAGAAGAAGAACAATTTTGAATGGACTCCAGAATGTCAACACGCCTTAAAAGACCTGAAACGTTATCTATCAAGCCCCCCGCTACTATCAAAGCTGGGGGAATGTGAACAACTGCTAATATACTTAGTAGTCTCAGAGGTAGTGGTAAGTGTCGTGCTAGCCCTGGGAAGATGAAGGTATACAATTTCATGTCTATTATGTTAGCAAAATTTTGTCAGGAGAGGAGACTCATTATCCGCACCTCAAAAAACTAGCCCTAGCTATCGTAGTTGCCTCTCGAAAGCTTAGGCTTTATTTTCAATTCCACTCGATAGCCGTTGTGATAACCTTCCCTTTGCAGAATGTTCTTCACAAGCCTGAATTTTTAGGCCAGTTTGCTAAATGAGCGGCCGAAATCAGTGAGTTCGATATTGAATATAAGCCTAGGACTACGATCAAATCACAAGTTTTGGCCGACTTCATGGCCGATTTCAGTCTCGGGTTATTACCCCTAGATACTAAAGAAGTGGTGATGGTGTTGGAAACATCATCAGAAGTTTGGACATAGTTCACGGACGAAGCTTCCAATGTGAAAGGGTCCGGGCTCTAGGTTGTCCTAATCACGCCTTTAGGGGAAATCCTGAGGCAGGCCATAAAAACTGTTTCGTTAACTAAAAATGAAGCCGAGTATGCGGCTTTGAATGCAAGACTCAAACTGGCCTAAGGACTTGGCTCCGAGGTCATAGAGATCAAATGTAATTCCCGGATAGTAGTAAACCAAGTATATGGGATTTTTGACACAAAGGAAGAACGTATGCAACAATATGTGATTAAAGCTCAATCTTTGTTTGCACGATTCAGGGAGTGGTCGATCACACACATCCCGAGAGAAGAGAATGTTAAAGCAGATGCATTGGCCAATTTGGGGTAACCCACAGAGAGGAAAGGATCTGAATCAGGTAATGTCGTTCGACTTATACATTCGGTACTGGATGTCGCGGCTATTGTGAAGTAAATACAACAAACCTAGTCTGAGACTGGAGGAATGAGTTCATTGACTATCTTCGGCATGGCAAGCTGCCCGAAGACCTGAAGGCGTCCCGGGCACTACGCACCAAAGCGACTCGCTACAGCCTTTTGGGTGGACAATTATATAGGAGATCATTTCAAGGCTCGTCGGCCCGATGTTTAGGGGCCTCGGAGGCGGACTACGTAATGAGAGAGATCCATGAAGGGATTTGTGAGAACCACTCCAACGCGGATTCGCTGGTGCAAAAACTGGTTAGGGCAGGATACTACTGGCCCCGGATGGAACAAGACGCAAAGGCATTCGTTCAGAAATGCGATAAGTGTCAGCGCCATGCACAATTGGTACACCAACTAGCAGAACGCTTGCATTTGGTACTATCCCCATAGTCGTTCATGAAATGGGGGATGGATATAGTTGGGCTGCTGTCACCGGGTCCCGAAAAGGTAAGATTCCTTTTAATTTTAACATATTACTTCACTAAATGGGTTGAAGCAGTTTCTTACCAAAAGATCGGTGAGCGCGAGGTGGCCGAATTCCTGTGGGAAAACATAATTTTCCAGTTCAGAATACCAAAGGAGATTGCCTGTGATAACGGGCCACGGTTCATAGGCTCCAAAGTCACAAAATTTCTTGAAGACTTGAAAATCAAAAGGATTACATCCTCACCATACCATCCGAGCGCTAATGGGTAGGAGGAATCGACCAATAAGGTGATCATTCAAAACCTCAAAAAGACGTTAGAAGTGGCTAAAAGCAAGTGGCTTGAAGAGTTACTAGGCGTGCTATGGGCGTACCGGACGACGACAAAATCAAGCAAGGGAGAGACACCTTTATCTCTCTTATATAGTGCAGAAGATCTGATCTCGGTGGAAGTAGGAGAACCGACCATATGGTTCTTCCGAATGGACGTAGAAGCAAATAATGAGGCATTGCTGGCAAAGCTAGAATTGCTCGATGAACGCAGGGACTTGGCACACATAAGAATGATGGCTTAGAAGCAGAGGATGGAAATGTACTATAACCGGAGGGCCAATCTCCGCTACTTTAAAGTAGGAGACTTGGTATTGAGGAAAGTTACTCAGAACACTCAAGAAATCAACTCCGGGAAGCTGGGTCTAACGTGGGAAGGCCTCTACCGGGTTTCAGCTGTCACCGGTAAAGGATCATACGACCTGGAAAATCAAGATGAATTCAAATTACCTAGCAAGTGGAATGTGACTCACTACAAAAAGTACTATTGCTGATGGATCCTGCCTATATTGAAAGTATGTGCTACACTCTTTTTCCCTTCGACCAGTTTTTGTCCCAAAAGGGTTTTTCTGGCAAGGTTTTTAACGAGATAGAAACAGAGAGCATACTACGAAGGAAACGTCATCAGCAAAGTTAAGACCTTAAAATGACAAGGCACTAAAACAACAAGCCACTATGGGATGGTTATATAATGTTTGGCTCGATGGCAAAATTCCTAACGGGAAACAAAGCTTGCCATCAAACCAAAGATTATTCAACCGTTCACAAGTGTTTTTCCTCAAAGGAGAAAGACTTCTAGTGTTCTAATTCGCATACTTCGCATTCGAATACGGGGGAGGGGGGGGGAATAGTATGAGAATACGACAATATGATTTCCACAAAAATTGGGACTACGAGACCCGGGAAAAATAATGTCTCATCGGGATCGGGGACTGTACGACCATCCCCGTAGAAATAAGTTGTACAAGTTATCCACATGTATTAGCAATTTCGTTTTTAGCAAACGAATGCTTATTTACTTTTGAAGATAGAAGGATAAAATGAAGTCCTTTTGGTTTTGCTCTATGATCTTCTTATACCTCTCTTCCGTCCGGCCCCCTTTTTCCTCGGCAATAGCAGCCTTTTCGATTTTGGAGTTCAAGGCTGCCTCCAAATTATTCACTCGTTCAGTGGCGGCAAACTCGCGCTCGGCAGTAGCGAGCACATAATCTTGGACCTCAGCCCATTTAGCCTTATCTTCTTGAAATTGTACATTTAGCTGAGTGGCTTCTTGGCTAAGGGCCATCACTTCCTGTGCGCTTAGCTACAACCGGGCCTCAAGCTCACTCGGCTCAGCAGCCTTTGCCTCCAGCACTGGGAGGCAAGCAACGAGTTGGTCCCTCTCAGCCAATATCTTATCCCGCTCGTACATAAGTCCTTCTTTATCAAAGATCAATCGCTGAAGGCCCTCGGATGCAAGGAAGTTGGCGTGCAAAAAATATATCGACGTTAGAAACCCTATTATAACAGATGAATAAAGAGCAGGCAGTAAGAGAACATGTAAGATACTGCCGTCGTATTGTTCATAGAGTTATTCAACATACACTACCCTGAAAGGGAGTGTATTTTATTCTTATCTTTTTCTGAAGCCAGCAAATTCAGGTAGTTAGCAAGCTCTACCAGCCTGGACAACAGATGATACCCCTTTGAAACCGAGAGAGTGACACTCTTCCTCCCTCGAGGATCTGGAGGGGGGAGGGGGTGAATAATTGTGCCCCAAATTCCTGTGATGGGGAGATATGGGAGGAGAAGCAGCCTTCTCATGGACATCTGGGACCGGTGGAGGAGATGTAACCGTTGCTGGTGATAAAGGCACAACTAGTATGGAGGGGGATGAACCTGATGGTGTTATAGGTTGAGAAGCAACTGCAAAAGAGGCAGTGGTGATTATTGGTTTCTCATCAACAAAAGGCAGAAGAGGCCCGATTTCTGACCTCATAGGACCAGAAGTAGCATCTGGGACCGGAAAGCAAGAATTGACATTCTCTACTAACTCCCCAAAGCGCTCGAACCTCGCCCTCAGTTGAGGTTCTAAGCTCTTCAGATTGAGCATTCTGTTGAGCTGATAAAGATTGTTGTCTCCTTTGAAGGGAATCCTCTCCATCACTAGCTTCCCCGTCATCGTCAATGACCACAATGTCTGCGGTTGGCTTGGGCGCGACCTTCTTTATTTTCTTATTTTTATCCTCAGCCGAGGAAGAATGCCGCCTTTTTGGTTGCTTGTTCTCTAGATGGGGACTTCGAGAGGAAGCACATACACCAGAGGCAAATTTGAGGGCACCGCTCCGAGTGAGAGCCTCCTGCAATAACCTGGCAGTGTCACGACCCAAACCTATGGGCCGCGACGGGCACCCGATACCTTACTCAACCGAGTATCAATATAGCATATCATTCTTATCGTACTTTCATTGGCAAATGGGCCAAACGGGCCATCATGGGCTAACCAGAATGAACATGGGGGAGTACTTCATATAGGACGACCCAACCTGATATAAAAACTTACACATGTGACATACAGGCCTATAAGGCCAACATGATCATTTGTAAACTCAAAACATAGGCCGACAAGGCCATACAAGTATCCGTATACATGACATCTGTCTACAAACCTCTAAGAGTACATAAGTATCATAAAGGTCGGGACCGAGCCCCGCCATACCAATCAATACATGTCCTAGTTATACTGACCAAATAAGCAACTCCGGAGCAAATGGAGCGCACCAACATCTTTCGCTGAGCTGATAGCCTACTTGGAGGACTCTCGACCTGTCTATCGGGACCTGCAGGCATGAAACAAAGCGTCCCCAGGCAAAAGGGACGTCAGTACAAATAATGTACCGAGTATGTAAGGAATGGAAATCAGTAAATAATAGACATGAGAGAAACATGGAGTAAAAGTCTCGACATGTACGTTTGCATAGCTCTGTGAATCATTTCATTTTTATAATGTCATGCATATGCGTATAAATATCATACCATGCATAGGTATATGCGTTTATAATATCATCAAGCCTCTGAGGGCATCCCATCATATCATTTCGGCCACTGTGGGCAAATCATCAACGTATACCAGCTGATCAAGTGGTGGTGCGTATATAATACCATAACCTTTTCTCATATCCCATATAACGCCATCTGGTCATAGGTCAATGTACATGTATAAATGTATGAAATGCATAAGAAATACGTTACTAAGATTTCTCGGAATATCATAAAATCAATATATCTTTCGGATAAACTTTATCAAATACGTATTTTTCTGAGACCCATGAACAGAAGATATATTAATAATTCACATAGGGAATCAAGAATATAGACACCCCTAGTATTTCTATGAACAGAGTCATTTATGGAAGTTGTATATTTTGTTCGTTTCATTTGGACCATGCCAAAAGAAAGAAGGGATGGCCTTAACATACCTGAATCGATTCTCTTGACAATCCTCTAACATATGTTAATTGCGATAAAATACGGAACAAGTCATATGAAAAGTTCGAAGCAATCACGTTGCTATGTAAAGGAAATCTTGGCCGAAACTTTTCCTTAAGCACTTAGCAATAACGTTTCTATGCAAGGATATTTTGGAAAATGATTTAACACTTACTATGTAAGGAAGCTTGGCTGAAGCTCTTACAATTAACGTTACTAATGTATGGAAGCTTGGTTGAAATGCTTTCTTATGAGATTATAAAAGTTATCCAACTTTTTAGGTGGCCCCACATAATAAGATGACTAAGACACTTAATTCTCTAAAGTTGCCACATTTCTTTATGACTTAAGAGTCATATTTTAACCAAGGTTCTTGGCTGCCACGTTTTTGGCTTGTCAAGCATATCCAAATTACTTAATTAACTTAATCACTTAGTTAATCTCCCACTAAAAATCTATAATTATCCAATTATTCACATAATTAAGAATTATCTCAAATTACTTAAAATATTACTCATTTTTAGCACACCTTGTATACCTCACTATCATGGTCACGTGGTACCTTGTATGACACTAGTTCATAAACACCGGGTATTTTAGCTCGGGCCGCATTTTATCCCAAAATATCAAACTTCGATGAAATTCATTTTCTTCGATCTGCTTACCCTCTCACCTTCACGAATTTACTCATCACTCGTTTGAAATAGCATAATGCTTATAATCTCCAAAATAATATCATTCCCGAACTTACGTCGATTAACTTACGATGAAACTTTTAACGTACGAAAATGCGAGATGTAACGTCTCATTTTTCGAGCTTCCATCAATTTACTTATGGCATACTTTCATGTACAAAAACATGGGGTGTAACAGGAAGCCTCCGAGGGATCGGGCAAAACCCCGACTTTGGGGCAGGTAACAGAACCTTGCGGGAGTCCTGAATAAAACAAAAAGGTATGGTTAGTAAGTTTTCTTATGTACATACAGAGACGGAAAGTAGAAAGAATCATCTTAACGTGGTTCTTGTCCTTTCACCTGTATTTTGGGGAGTCTCTTGCATAGTAATATCCAAAATCTTCCGAACCCATTAGTTCAGGCCTTCAACCCTTGGTAGTGTCTACCGAGTAGCTGAAATAACGGAAACAAAAGGGTTAGCAATGACAGGGAACAACCTTTTTACGGAGAAAGAGATAGATTACAAACTTACGTAAACGACTCCATGATTCGGGAAACAATGGATTTGTGGTCGGGATGATATCCCTGGTTGCAATGATGACAAACCGCTCCATCCACCCATGTTCATTGTCATCAGCCATGCTGATAAGCAGAGCATGGTGGCCACGCTTGCTGAAGTTTATTACTCCCCCCACGGAAGATTTTGGGAGAGTAGAGGTTCATCATATGTGCCAGGGTTAGGGTTTTTCCTGTCTCCGTGCATAGCCAATGCAGACAAGCAATCGTTCGCCACACAGAAGGACCTACTTATGCCAAGCAAACCTGGTACCGGTGGCATAACTCCAAGATCACGGGGTCAAGTCTCCCGCTCAAAGAAAATAGGCCCAAAGTGAATGGGTACTTATAGACACACGTAAAACCCTTCTTGGTGAAGGTCACCCGCTCCACCAGGTCAGGGGCAATGATGTTTAGGTCATGGCAGTTACAATCCTCCTTCACAGTATGAATACTGGAAGGGCGAATAGAAGAAGGATTCCTGCTAATAGCTCAAGTTCGAGGATTTGCATAAGGGAACTTCTCTTGGAAGTCATTAACAATGCTCAAGTGCTTGGGTATGATGGTGCTTACCGTAGGAGGATCAGTATCGACATCAACTTCTTTATCTTCGCTTCTTTTCGGACCTCCGCCAAAGAGAATACTAGAGTTTTTAGAAAATTCAGTAAAAGAAGCCATGATAATAAAAAGTTTATGGGTTAAGAGCAACGAAAGTCAGAAAAAGATAAAAGTAGAAGAAGGTTAAGAGCAAAGAAGGTGATAAACGTATGAGAGCTTTGAGTGAAAGAGGTAAGATGTTGAGTATAAGTAAAGGTATAGACGGCAAAAATCATGGTCATGATTACCTTGAGAACCGGCGAAAATATTATTGAATTGTGGGGCAAAACGTGTTCGAGGTATGAAATGCGAGGAGACGTGCGTCTTATCAAGCGTCAGAGACTATTCAGAAGGTTTCAAAAAATTTTCCGCCAAGAAAGAAGTCTTCACCAACTTCCCGATGACACAAAGATGTGCCACCGGAAAGCGGGGGGACTATGTGTATAGGGTAAAATCGGCTTATATTAATTGATGGAATGATAGGGCGACATGTGAAACCGAAGACAGGCAGAAGATGAATCGAGTAACAACCAATACCGGGAACAACAACTGCCATTGGTATCAGATGAACCCCGAAGGGAGCACAATCAACGTGAGCAGACTTTGCCATCAGAAAATATTTAATGAAGAATATTTCCTGACATTAAAAGGGCAGCCGTTTCAGAGAATATTTGCATTCATAGAATACCGTTGCATATTCATCAATGACCCCCTATATTGTCATTTAAGAGGGGCTCAATCCTAGGATCTTGTTTCCCTAGGTATGAATATAAATAGTAGGCTCAACATCCATTGTAAGACATGAAATCTTTAGCAAAACTTATACTACATTTTATTCTCAAGCTAAATAATACAACTTTACTTTCTGCTTGATATTGCTATTATTTCTGTCCTCGGAGGCATCTCTCCCGGAGTCACACCTGCCATTTCCTTTAATTTTTACGCTAAGTCTTATCTTTAATCTTATTTACTTATCGTTTTTGGATAAATCGCTTTGCTTGTTTATAAATCACGTAACAAATTCAACTGTATCATTTTACGGGTAAACAAGTTTGTATTTCTAGATTTTGAAGTTTGGAGTAGAAACACTAGCTACATAAAGGCTTAGGTCAATGCTTATATCAACTCTTGCAACATGATCTAAAAGAGGAAGTAAAATAATTGCTGGAGTGAAACAAGTGAAATATAACAACCAGTACCTTTTGATATGAGTGGAATTCATGCCCTTATCAACTATCATTACGAGAAAATAACTGCTCCTACTGTTCAAGTTTACTTGTCGAAAATATTAAAAATAGATATTTACTTTTATTTGTCTAATTTAAAAGATTAATGGATAGTTTATTATTTTATATCTATTTTACCTTTATCGTTTTCAAACATGTTTGATTTATAATAATCAAAGTTGGTTTTCTAATAGTAATAATTATGAGTGATATAGTAAAATTATCATATTATTTATTAGTTTTTGAGGGATAAGTGAAATTAATAATAGACAAGTAAACTTGAATGGAGGGAATATTATAATCCCAGTAAATTAATTCCATCATCAATTCAACTCTTCTTTTTTCATTAAGAAGATAATTGTTTCATTACCAGTTGTCATGAGGAAATGAGACAACATATCATTAAAGTGAAGACAAATCACTTCTCGCTTGTTCGAAAAAACAAAGAAAAAAAATAATGGTATATCTTAATGAATTATTATACTAATATTGCTTTCTGACTTACTTACCATAAGTTGTCAGCACGTAGTTTGCATTTATTTCAAAGTGAACAAAAAACGTATATCTCAAAGGGTCAATTCCTCTATATTATGATTTGTCGACGCTTGAATGATTCAAAAGTTCCTTTGTATAGCTTAAGCTTTTTCTTTAACTTCTCCTCAAGATACGTGGACTGGGAACCAATTATTTTTTGAATTTAAGTCAAATATACAACTACTTACAAAATCAATGTGTTTACCCTTAAAACGAATAACAATTAAATTTATATACGGTTTTAATGATATGTGGATTAATTCAACACAAATAATCAAGAACGTTAGATAAACGAGTTAAATATAGGGTTAATAACCGAACCAATTGTGATGTTACAGTTGAGCTCGGATTTGGGCTGAACAGTAATTTTTCTCTCGATCGGACCCTTGGTTCAAAACCTAATGTATATGAAGAACAACAATAAAATAAGAACTTTTCAATAGCTAGAAAGCAGAAAAATAAATTTGTATTGCCTTGGTTTGCGTGTTATAATGTGTGTTATCAAAGAAAAAACTTTTCCATTATATAGTAGGAGAGTTTCATCCCTAGTACAAGTCTAAAAAAGGTAAAAATTCTCCTATCTCGTTAATTACTGATCTGTAATCGTCATCGAGCGAGATCCGCGCCGTGATATCCGATTGGTTCCGGATATCATGGCCCTCTATCTGTCGCCTACAACCGTTCATCCGCTTTCCGAAGTCTCAGAACTCATCCCGGGTCCGGGGTGCATCGTTTTATCAAGTCCGATGGCGAGCACTCCGTTCGGGCCTAGGTACAGGAAGCTCCCAATTTCGATTTCGATCCCATGTATTCATACCCTTGCTTCGTTTGACCCACCGAGAAATCGAGGTGTGTGTTAACCCCGGTTTCACCCATATACAGATAGTCTCCTCGTTTCCTAGAGAGTTGGTTTGCCGAAACGATGGAAAACGATAGATGAACTCCGGTTCCTTCCTTCGTACGTTACAATCGAGATGACAGATAAGCCGAAATATCCCATCAGTCGCGTCATTCTGACTCCGAACACGTGTCGATCATCGGCTGCCCCTTCATCTTCCCATCCGGCCGCATATGCCGAAGTGGCTGCTCCCGAGGTGGCCCCAGAGCCTTCCATGAAAAGCTTTATACCCGGGGGCTATTCACTCGGGGATGACTTCAAGGTCGAGAATGCCTCTAGCCAACAAGACCGGGGCGAGGGAGCATCGAGATACATACATGCTCTGTCACCGAAGAAACCTTACCCGTAGTCCGAGCGGACTAAGTGGGAGGGTAAAGATGTGGTTGTCCCTGGGCCCGGCGATGATATAACCACTCACGTGAAGGGGTATCTGAGTGTTTACACTTACCCCTTTACGCTCACCCTTGTGGATCCCGTAGTTCTTGCTTTCTGCAAGAGATACGAGGTGTGTCTCGGGTAAATCCATCCATCCTTCTGGAGGATCGTGATCCTCTTGCACTACTTCGTAAACAACATCGAGTCTCACCGGTTCACCCTCGACCACCTACTCCGATTATACAGTCCTCGAATCTTTCGAGGGGGACGGATCAAGCTCGTCCGCCGAGCAAGCAAGGCTCCTTTCTCGAGCATTGACGAGGACCGAGACCGAGGTTGGCAGGGGCAGTTCGTTTGGGTGAAGACCTAAGACCTGATTCCCCCCAAGTTTCTGCCGTTTCCTGAGGAGTGGATCGCATCCCGTAAGTATTGTCTTTCATGGGTATTCCTCCCCTTCTATTTCTTTTTTCTCATCGCTTGTGTTTGTGGTCTTGCAGCCGTTGCCCCAGTTCTAGATGCAATTCCCCGATTCAAGGAGTGGATCGAGAAGATTTGTAAGCAGATACCTTACTCCGAGCGCGCTTGGCACAAGCTCTCAAAGGGCAAATGGGAGGCCCGTTCTCATGGTGAGGTTCCTTCCCGAAATTGTTATCATCACGCGTTTAACTTCTCCCTTTTTCTTGTAGGTCTGCCTAAGACAACTGAACTTAGGCCTCTCAACGAGGATGAAGATTCGTCTTTGCCTGCTGAGCCCTCCATCTCGGGATAGCCCTGGGCTACCGCGAAGGAGGAGAAGAAGAAAAAGAGAAAGTCCTCGGGTTCTTCGGATCCTGAGGGAAAGAGGAAGAAAAGGGTGGCCACCCGGGCCCGGAAAACCAAGAAGAATACCAAGTCCAGAGCAACGGACCCTGTCTATCCCTATCGGCTCAGGGATAAGCCCGAAGGAGACGACATCTTTGTCGCCCATAGATCGACCCACACCGGGGAGCATGTGACGACTGATAAAAGGGGCCACGAGGCCGATCCCCTTCAGGCAAGGGAACCTGAGGGGGAGATGGAGGCTGTGACCTCCCAGGAAGCCGCTCCTATTCCTAAGGAGGAGACTAGTGTCATAGAAATGCCCTCCTATACCGAGTCTGTGCTCGAGGAGGCCCAAGTGGGTAAAGATAAATCAAGTGAGGGAGTGCAGGGTTCAGATGACCCCCTCAACTCCTTTTTCCATGGTATGGACATGTCTACATTGGAGGACTTTTCTGGGCTAGGCGACCTAGATATCTCGAAGAAAGATGTGCCCTCAGGAGCCGGCGGGCCGAGTTCGAGCCCAAAATTGGGTAAGTAGTTTCCCGCACCGAGCGTGGACACCGGCCGCAAGAGAACAATTATTCTTATGCTTCCGGAGGATGCTCGGGTCCTATCCGATGCCTGGTGACCGAGGAGGACCAGGCAGGGATGAACGAGGTGCGCGCGTCAAGTCTTTTCAACGAGGCGCAATAGGCGCTGAACCGGGTAAGACATCAACACTTTTACACCCCCTTGTGAATTCCGCTTATGTTTTGATGTCTCTTACTATTTTCGTTATTTTTAGAGGCCTCAGTGCTTCACCATGAGAGCTTCCTACGGTACTGCTTGGAAATCAGCTAGCTCGAGTTCGAGCTCAAAGAGTAGGTCCGTTATAAGGACATGTACCTGCTTCTCAATAAGCAACAGTACGGGGCCCTCAAAGACCTCCAGGCCGAGCTGGACAAGGCTTAGAAGGAAGCTTCGACCCTGAAGCGGGAACATGCTGACCTGGTTGAAAAGGTAAAGGTCTTTGAAGCTAAAAATGAGGAGCTAGTCGTGGTGACTAACAACATAACCTCGCAGGTCCAACAGAATATCAACATGATCGACCAGCTCCAAGCCGAGATGAACGAGGTCAAGGCCATGGCCGAAGGGTGGAAAGGCAGAATGGACCTACTGGCTTCGGAGAAGGAAACCACGAAGGCGGAGCTGGCATCGGTTGAGAACCAACTCCAGGTGGTGAAGGACAAAGATGACAAATGGTCTCAGCTGAATTATGATCTTCGAGCACAGCTGAGCTTGGTCATCTCAGAGCGGGATGCCCTTGATAGAGAATATGAGGCACTGAAGTCCAAATTAGACACAACCTTCGCTGATGCCAAAGCAATAGTGTCCCAATACAAGGCCGATATGGAGGCAGCCAAGACCCGCCTAAAGACAAAGGATGAATATGTTAAGCGACTGTCCCGAAGAGAGACCCTCGAAGAGATCCACGCCCGAGGTTTTGACTTGTCGGCCAAGATCGAGGAAGCCAAAAAGCTCAAGGCTGAGGCAAAGGAGCTCTACGAGCTTGAGGGTGCTGAAGGCTCCGAGGGTTCTAAGGGCTCTCAGGAATCTGAGGGCTCCGCCGATTCTGGAGATGAGTCGGGCCCCGGTGAAGACCAGACGTAGATGCCTTAGTACTTTTTCAGTTTTTGTTTTCCCTTATATATATTTTTTTTGTTTATTTTGAGGCCATTTTTATAGGGCCTTTGTAAATATATTTCAGAATATATATGAAAATTTTCCTTTCTGGCAACATTGTGTCTTTATGTTTTCAGCATTTGTTTTTCTATTCATGTAATATTTTTGATGCCTTAGCATATAATCAAATGTAGTTATGGGGAGTTCATTTTTTGGAGGTTCGAACGGAGCCCGACTTCGATACAACTTTGTTTGCTCGAGGCTTTGAAACCTCAGTATGACCGGAAGTTTTCGAGATGCTTAAGTGATTTTAGACGATGCGTTTTCGGAGGGTAACCTTTTAGCAGGTTTCGAGTTTTTATAAAGGCCTTACTTTCTGATTACGAGCTTTGGACGTCTCCGATCCATTTTTAGAGTGGCCGTAGCCTTTTGTATTTGGGCACCGCCTAATAGGTTTGGTGCCTCCGGGATTCGGTAGCTCGGGTTGTCCAGACTTTCTTTGGGCGATAGTCCCTGAGTAGGGGTATCCCTTGGGATCGATAGTCCCTGAGTAGGGGTAGCTTATGGGCTCGATAGTCCCCAAGTAGGGGTAGCTTATGGGATCGATAGTACCTGAGCAGGGTAGCCCGTGGACTCTTAGGATATGGAATTGAAGAAGCAAGAAAATGCGTAATAGCAAGCCGGAACTTTCTTTCATTTCTCAGTGCGTAAAGTACATGATCGAAAGTGCATAAAAACATGTATCATGGCTAGAGTGGACTATGTCAGCACGGTTCATACAACCGTTTGGCCCTTAAAATGAATCTTAACCACCAAGACTTAACTTCTAGATACAAGGTTTTCTTTTTTCCTTGCTAAAAACCTTAATCCGAGGGTAATGGCCCCCAGTATTTGAGGTCGAGCTTGAGAGGGCTCGGATACTATTGATATGAAGTGAACGATCATTGACTCCGGTTTGAGACCAATCTTCGAATCTAAGTTAGCACATTTTACTATTGCTTCGTTAAAAACCTTGCCAAAAAATCCATTTTGGGACAAAACCGGTTCAAGGGAAAAAGAGTGCAACGCGTGCTTTCAGACCTAATAGCCACATCCATCCTTGGTCGTTTGCCTGCAAATGTTAGTCAGATTCAAAACATGATTAAAGAGTAATTGAGTTCATACCTTAGCAGTAGTACCGCTTTAAGTATGTCACATTCCAGTTGTTCGGTAGTTGCACACCATTTCCTGCTTCGAGTTTGTACGAGCCTTTGCCAGTAATTCCGACGACTCGATATGGTCCTTCCCAATTCGGTCCCAGCTTCCCCTCATTCAGGTTCCGGGTGTGTAATGTTACTTTCCTCAATACCAAGTCCTCGATCTTAAAGTATGGGAGGTTGGTTCTTCGGTTGTAGTATCTTTCTATTCGCTGTTTCTGGGAGGCCAACCGGACTAGGAGGACCTCCCGCCTTTCAACTAATAGTTCCAGGCTTGAGATCATGGCCTCTCCGTTTTACTCTTCTGTTGTATATTGGAACCTAAGGCTCGGTTCTCCCACTCTGACTGGTATTAAGGCTTCGGCCCCGTAGACCAACAAAAATGGGGTGGCCCCGGTACTAGACTTCGAGGTTCCCACAGGACTTCCGACAGGATTTCCTTCCATTTTTCTTTGGCATCAGTCAACCTCTTTTTCAGGTTTTGAAGTATGGTCTTGTTTGTTGATTTTGCCTATCCGTTCCCACTAGGGTGGTAAGGTGTTGATCGTATCTTCTTAATCTTTTGATCTTTGAAGAATTTATTTACCTTGCTGCCGATGAATTGTTTCCCATTATATCAAATGACCTCGGCCTCTATCCCGAATCGACATATTATGTGGTCACAGATGAAGTCAATGAATTTTGAAAAATAATCAGTCACGAATTGTATGAATTGAGCCTTACCAGGTGCCCACGGTAGGGGACTGGCGATGCCCATTCCCCACTTCATAAATGGCCACGGGGACAAGACTGAGTGGAGTAGCTCTCCCGATTGATGGATCATCGTGCGTGTCTCTATCAATCGTCGCATTTTTGTACGAAGTCCTTCTCATCTTTCTCCATTTTGGTCCAGTAATAGCCGACCCTTATTAATTTCCAGACCAAACATTCTATCCCCGAATGGTTCCCGCAAGTGTCTTCGTGAACTTCTCTCAAGGCGTATTCGGTATCTCCCAGCCCTAAGCATCTGACTAGCGGGCCGACGAACGTTCTCCTGAATAATGTCCCTTTGACCAGGCTAAATCTAATAGCCTTGGTATGCAGGGCTCTCGATTCTTTAGGATTCGAGGGCAATTTCCCGGTCTTCAAGTAATCTATGTACTTGTTCCTCCAATCCCAAGTTAAACGCATTGAGTTTACTTCGGCATGGCCTTCTTCTATTACCGACTTCATGAGATGTACTACTGTTCCCGAACCGAATTCATTGACATCGACCGGCGAACCCAAGTTAGCCAGAGCATCGGCCTCATTATTTTGATCTCGGGGCATGTGCTGCAGGGTCCATTCCTTGAATTGATGCAGCATTACCTATAATTTGTCTAAATACCTTCGCATTTGTTTCTCTTTCACTTCGAACGTCCCATTGACTTGATTTACCACGAGGAGGGAGTCACACTTAGCTTTGATCACCTCGACCCCAAGGCTTTTAGCCAATTCGAGACCTGCAATTACGGCCTCATACTCGGCCTCATTATTATTCAATTTCACAGTTCTAATAGACTGCCTAACTATATTCCCCATAAACTGTTTTCACATGATGCCGAGCCCAGAACCCTTCGCGTTTGAGGCACCGTCCGTAAAAAGGGTCCAAATTCTCGAAGTAGTCCCTGAGGTTAGCAATAATTCCCTTTCGACTTCGGGTATTAAGGCCAGCGTAAAGTAGATCATGAAGTCTGCCAAAATTTGAGATTTTATGGCGGTTCGGGGTCGATACTCGATATCATACCCGCTGATTTGGATTGCCCATTTGGCCAACCAGCCCGGGAGCTCAAGTTTGTGCATGATGTTCCTCAACGGGTAAGAGGTTACGACACATATGGGGTGGCATTGAAAGTACGATTTTAACTTTCTGGCGGCGCTTAGCAAAGCGAGAGCCAATTTTTCCAGGTGAGGATACCTTGTTTCGGCCTCGCCTAGAGTTCTACTTAAATAGTAAATAGAAAATTGCGTACCTTGCTCTTCCCGGACTAAGACTCCACTTACCGCCACCTCTGAACCCGCCAAGTAAAGGTATAATTGTTCGTCTGCCTTCAGAGTGTGGAGCAGGGGCGGACTCGATAGGTACCCTTGGAGTTCTTCTAAAGCTTGTTAGCATTCCGGGGACCAGGAAAAGTTATTTGTCTTCTTCAATAGTGAGAAGAAATGATGGCTTTTGTCCGAGGACCTCAATATGAACTGGCCCAGGGCGTCTATACGCCTGGTCAGCCTTTGAATGACCTTGACATTATCCACCATGGTGATGTCTTCTATGGCTTTGATTTTGTTGGATTGATCTCGATCGCTCGATTGGATACCATGAACCCGAGGAACTTTTCCGATCCAACCCTGAATGTGAACTTCCTCGGGTTCATCTTCATATTGTATTTCTTCAATAAGTCGAAGGTTTCCTGCAAATATTTCAAATGGTCCTCTGCTCACAAGGACTTGACTAGCATGTCGTCAATATAAACTTCCATTGATTTTCCTATCTGTTCTTCGAACATCCAGTTTATTGGGTGTTGATAGGTAGAACCAAAGTTCTTTAATCTAAATGGCATTAAGTTATAACAATAGGTGCCACATTTAGTGATAAAAGAAGTTTTTCTTGATCGCCTTGGTCCATCCAAATTTGGTTGTACACGGAATAGACATCAAGAAAGTTGGGTATCTAGTGCTCGGCCGCTGTGTCGATCATACGATTGATGTTAGGCAAAGGAAAAGAATTTCTTTGGGCATGACTTGTTCAGATTATTATAATCTACACACAATCTTATCTTATTTATTTTTTAGGCACTACCACAACGTTAGCTAACCAATCCGGGTATTTAACTTCCCGAATGGACCCTATTTTAAGGAGTTTATATACCTTGTCCTTGATGAATGCATGCTTGGTCTCAGACTGTGGTCTTCTCTTCTCTTCTGTTTAACCGGGTGGAACTTCGGGTCCAAACTCAGCTTATGCATGGTCACTTCCGGGGGGATCCCTGTGATGTCAAGGCGGGACCAAGCGAAATAGTCTATGTTAGCTTTAAGAAATTCAATGAGTTTTTTCCTAAGCTGGGGACTTAATCCCGTACTCAGGTATACCTTTCGATCTGGTTAGGTTTCGATCAATATTACTTGATCCAACTCCTCGGCCGTCGATTTGGTGGCATCGGTATCATCCAGAGCTATGAACAACACTGGAACTCCGTAATCACCCTCCTCGTCTACTCCTCGCTCCTCCGGTTTGGTCGAGGCCGACATCAGTGATTTCTATTTAATTTCTTCCTTTTTGGTCGACTCCGGGTTCCTTGATGTCGAAACCACGGGCACTGGGATTACCTCGTCGACTGTGAACATTTCCTTTACGGCCGACTGCTCTCCGTAGACCGTCTTGACTCCTCTCGGCGTAGGGAACTTCAGTGCCTAGTGTAAGGTTGAACGTACCGCCCTTATGTTATGAACCCATGGCCTTCCGAATAGGGCATTGTACCTTATATCCCCTTCGATCACGTAGAACTTTGTTTCTTGGATCGTCCCGGCAGTGTTCACTGGCAGGGTTATCTTCCCTTTAGTAGTTTCACATGCCATGTTAAATCTGTTCAATACCCGGACCGCCAGCACTATTTGGTCTTGTAACCCTAATTGCTCTACGACCCTTGATCTGATGATGTTGGCCGAGCTACCTAGATCAATCAATACATGTTTAACTCGAGATTTATTGATAAGTACGGATATTACCAGTACATCATTGTGTGGTTGCACGATGCCCTCGGCATCCTCGTCGTTGAACGAGATGGTTCCCTCGGGGACATAATCTCGGGTACGTTTTTTCCTTCTGATGGATACTTTAGTGCGCTATATCATCACTACCTGAGGGATATCGACCCCTCCAATGATTATGTTGATGACGTGATGAGGCTCCTCAAGTTTGGCCTATTTGTTGGCGTCCCTGTTCTTGAAGTGATTATTGGCTCGATCGCTCAAAAATTCTAGGAGGTGCCCGTTATTGAACAACCGGGCAACTTCTTCTCTCAATTGTCAGCAATCCTCGGTCCTATGGCCATGAGTGCCATGATACTTGCATATCAAGTTAGGATCTCTTTGGGTAGGGTCAGATTACAACGGTCGGGGCCACTTAGTTTCCTTGATGCGCCTAATGGCTGATACGATGCTAGCCGCATCAATGTTGAAGTTGTATTCTAACAATCTTGGTGCTTATCTACCCCCGAGTGGCCTGTCAAAACCATTTTTTCTCATCAGATCTCGAATACTAGGCCCTCAATCACCACTCTTTTCATTCCTTGTGGGCTGACGCCCAAACCCATTTGCCCTTCGATCCGCATTGTATGGTTGGTATTGATCCCGGACCGGTCTTAGCTCATGATCGTTGTCTTCCCAAGGGCCTGTCGTCGGCTCTGATGGGATAAACGGACACAGAAGGGGCTCCAAGTTAGTCTTACTCGACTCTGATTTTTGACTGGTATCTATTGTGGACGTCAGCCTAAGTTACCGCCGGGTACTCTACCAAATTTTGTTTTAGTTGCTGCGAAGCCAAGGAGCTTTGGGGGTTAAGTCCTTGAGTGAATGCCTAAACGGCCCAATTATCCACAATCGGAGGTAGATCTATCCGTTCCATTTGAAACCTTGATATGAACTCCCTGAGCATCTCGTTGTCTCTTTGCTTAACCTTGAAAAGGTCTGATTTTCTAGTCTTGACCTTGATTGCTCCAGCATGAGCCTTCACAAAAGCATCTACAAGCATAGCAAACGAGTCAATGGAATTTGGGGGTAAGTTATGATGTCATATCATTGCTCCTTTGGACAAAGTTTCCCCGAACTTCTTTAGTAACACCGACTCGATTTTATCATCTTCCAAGTCATTTCCTTTGATTGCACATGTATAGGAGGTCACGTGCTCATTCGGATCCGTAGTTCTGTTATATTTTGGAATGTTGGGCATACGAAACCTCTTAGGGATTGGTTTTGGTGCTGCGCTCGAAGGAAAAGGCTTTTGGATAAACTTCTTGGAATCTGGCCCCTTCAATATTGGGGGTGCTCCTAGGATTTGGTCGACTCAGAAATTGTATATTTCCACCTTCTTGTCGTTGGCCTCAATTTGCTTTTCACCTGATTCCACCCGCTTCGTTAATGCTTTAAGAATTTTTATTACTTTGGGACTGACTACGGGATCGGCTTCACCTAACCTTTCAGTGGTTTGTTCGTTTCTTTGGGTGTTCTCCCGGGACCGTTCGGGCTCGACCCTACCAGGGGCGTGGCCTTGATTCTGTAGCTGCGCTATCGCCCCCTGTTGAGCCCTCAACATTTCGAAGATTAGCCGCATGCTTATCTTATTACCTTTGCCCTCGGGCATTTCTTGAATTGTTGGCGAGGGACCTCCGCGAATGGTATTTTCGAGGTCAGTTGGCAGGTTGACGTCGATAGCAACCTGTGAATTGGCGTCGATTGGATCGACAACTGGGACTCTGTTAGGATCATCAGGGGGAAACTCATTGCTAGGCACCAAATTTTTGTTTTCGCCATGATGGCCAGATTCAGCCTTAACGTTCAAGTGAGCAGACTGAGAATTTGACATATTTAAGCTGACCTGAAATTGAGACCTTAAAGAACAAGCGTAAAATAGAGTGTGTTATGGAGATTTGTATCAAACCACCACTATTATCCTTATCCCCACAGTGGGCACCAAACTGTTTACCCTTTAAATGGATAACAATTGAATTTATACACGGTTTTAAAGATGTGTGGATTGATTCAACACAAATAATCAAGAATGTTAGATAACGAGTTAAATATAGGATTAATAACCGAACCAATTGTGATGTTACGACCGGGCTCGAATTTGGGCTGAACAGTAATTTTGCCCTCGATCGGACCCTTGGTTCGAAGCCAAATGTATATGAAGAACAACAATAAAATAAGAACTTTTCAATAGCTAGAAAGTAGAAAAATAAATTTTTATTGCCTTGGTTTGCGTGTTACAATGTGTGTTATCAAAGAAAAAACTTCCCCTTTATATAGTAGGAGAGTTTCACCCCCTAGTACAAGTCTAAAAATGGTAAAAATTCTCCTCTTTCGTTAATTACTGATTTGTAACCGCCATCGAGCGAGATCCGCGCCATGATATCCTGTTGGTTCCGGATATCATTGCCCTCTATCTGTCTCCTACAACCATTCATGTGCTTCCCGAAGTCTCAGAACTCATTTCGGGTCTGGGGTGCATCGTTTTATCAAGTCCGATGGCGAGCACTCCGTTCGGGCCTTGGTACAAGAAGTTTCCAGCTTCGATTTGATCCCATGTATTCATACCCTTACTTCGTTTGATTCACCAGAAAATTGGGGTGTATGTTAGCTCCTGTTTCACCAGTATACACAATGATACTTCCTACATGATTAGAGAATAAGGGGTTACCTTAATTAATATTAATAGTTGAGCAAAGATCACGGCTAAGGTCGAATATTGTATTTCTATTCGTTTAATAAATCATTAATGATATATCAGTTGATTAAAGTGGGCTATGAGGACTAATAACATGTTTGGTCAAGCTGCAAAAATCAACTTATTTTGAGAAGTATTTTTTCTTAAAAGTATTTTTCTCAAAAGTATTTTTGGTGAGAAGTAGTTTGTATTTGACTAATTAATTTGAAAAGCACTTCTAAGCAGCAATTAATATTTGAACAAACTTTTAAAAATTGCTTCTAAGTGTATTTTTCTCAAAAGTGTTTTTCCAAAAAAGTACTTTTGGAGAGAAACTATTTTTTTCTGCTTCTCCAAAACTGCTTTTGTTTCTGCTTAAAATTATTTTTTTCTTCTAAAAACTTGGCCAAACACTTCAACTTTGAAAAAAATAATTTGTTTTTAAAAAAATGCTTTTGACTTTGGAGAAGCT
Source organism: Nicotiana tomentosiformis (assembly GCF_000390325.3). Taxonomy (NCBI): domain Eukaryota; kingdom Viridiplantae; phylum Streptophyta; class Magnoliopsida; order Solanales; family Solanaceae; genus Nicotiana; species Nicotiana tomentosiformis. The sequence goes on from NC_090821.1 coordinate 36,814,467, forward strand.
TGGCCAAAAAGGCTATAAGATTCCTTGAAGATTGATTTATCTATTAAGTTGGTCGTTACGTTCGTATTCTCTTTTATTTTTTTTAACTTTCGTGTTTATATCAGTTTTTGGTATCAAAGCTTAGACCTTTTGAGTATTTTTGTGCTCAGTAGATCTTAAATTAGATTCTTTAAAAGTAAACAACAACAAAAATCTGCAGAAGTTTTGCAACTACAGACCCTTATAGTAGCTGTAAGAAACATTTGACTTTAATTATGATTCTTCAAGTGGATTATGATCTTGTAGTTTGATATCACTGCATATTGATTGGGGGTACTGTTGAGGTCTACCACAAATTTGAAGCAAATAGTAAGATTCTGTCCAATGTTTACTAGATCCGTTGGGTAATCGATTCTTTTTACAAACTCAATCGATGAACTAATCCTCCAGTTATTATTCTTTACAAAGTGACCCATTTTTAAGATTAGGGAGAATTAGGATTAACAAAGTAAAAAAGTTATTACCAAAAAAAAAAAAACTAACTAAAGTAAAAAAGTTTATTCTACCCATCCCCAAAGTCTTGAAAAATATATTTTGCCAAAAATGGAAAGAAATTAATTAGTGTCCTCCATAAATTCTTATTTTCGACAATTCCTAATAGTGCTTTGGGCCAAATTTCCTGATTGATTGAGCTTAGATTATGCTCTATAACTAGCAAATCTCAATTCCCCAAGCTTTCTCCATCCCATTGCGGTCTTAGCTCACTTGCATCTCTCATTTTTGCATTGGAAGATGAAGATTTAAATTTTAATTTAGGCGGTCCTTTTGTGAGTACATTGTATTATCAATTCATTGTAAGAGACATATTCTTTGGTTTGTTTAGCTGGTAAGCGATAAAAAGCTCTCTGGCGTTGCTTAGACATTTTCGAAGATTTGATTCTAATGTAACTGGTCACTAGTCATTTTCAATTTATTAGGTTGATTTTATCTGCGTAGTAGGCGGTGATTATATGAGTGAGTGATAGAGACTGTAAGATATTGAAAATAGTAGTCTGAGTCGATGTCGACATTAGCTGTTGATGTGCCTCGTAGCGGTTCTTTTAACAAATTGGTTGAGAGCATAATTAAATTTGATCAATTAAAATGGGATTAGCTATATGATTAATTCTGTGTCTAGTAAGGTAAAAGTAGCTCATTCTTTCATCTTGAATGATTAACATGTGGAATTGTATCTTCTTGATATTTCTAGTAATGGTGCTAGGCCTATTCTAAGGATAAATAAGGTTGATAGGTCTCAAAAAGCATCATCACCGTTACTACCACCATCACAACCACAACCATTAGTTGATGAATAGATAATAAAATATGAAGGATGAGATAATTACACTATTCATGTGTTAGATCATAATGAAAATTATCCAGAGAATATGGATATTCCAACAGATGATAATCTGAAACGAAATAAACAGTAAAGAAGATAGGAAGGGGATTTCAGTATCTGCGAATGCTGTGCAGCTCTACCTCAATTCTCCTGAATATGGTAGGTCCGAGCACTCTCCAATGTGCGTCGCAGGGACTAACACCGGTGTCACGACCCAAACCGAAGGGCCGCGACGGGCACCCGGTGCCTAACTCAACCGAGTACCAACGCAGCATATCCTTCTTATCATATTATCATAGGTAAATGAACCGGAAATGCCGTCATGAGATAACCAGAATTACACACACACACACACACACATACACACACACACACACACACATATATATATATATATATATATATATATATATATATATATATATATATATATAAAATATCAAACCTTATATTCATTACAATACATCACCAAAATAGTCCACACCATCTCACCCAACTACCAAGTTCTAACTTGCACTTTTCCAAGCCTTCTCTTCTTCCAAACATATCAACCACAATAGCAATAGTATTCTTAAGTTATTTCTGCTGATTTCCAGCCATAAAACATCAAGAATTCAAATCCAAAATAGTCCAACAACTATAACACTTCAACATGAAGTTCAACCTACTTCAAAAGTTCCCTTTATCAAATCAACTAGATATACATAGATGATCTTAAATACATATAGGAGAAGTTAAACCTTATCTTGTCAGCAAGAATACTTGTCCAACTAAGCTTTACTTCAACTTCAAACAAGCTCTTTACCCCAAACAACAAAGTAGAGAGATAACTAGGTGATCTTGATCTTCCAATAGAGAAATCATCTTACCAACTTGTGGATTTGGTCTTGAACACTAGGATAACGTTGAGAGAGGTCTTGGGATGATATTTTGGAGCTCCTTCACGTTGTAATATAGAGAGAGGGATACTAAATTATTTTCTAAGTGAAATATCTATGTATATATGGCCTTACTAATGGGCTTGGGCAGATGGGTTAGGTTGCCCATCTCTATCCTTTTCCTTTCTCTTTTAATTTGGTCTGCAAACTCTAAGAAGGTAATGCTCCTACTTGTCACCTACTTAATCAAGTAGGTGATTCATGTTGGTTCCTTTTCCATTTTGAAACATGTGTCTCATCCTCGTTAAATAATTTAGACATGTGTCGAGTAGCTCAAGCAAGTAGGATGGAAGGTAAGTTGGTGAAGCAGCCACGTCGGGTAAGCAAGCAGCTCATTTTTATTTGTCCAAAATCTCCTCTCTCACGTTTAAGTGCATTCGTCCTCGACCTAGCCATTTGTATGTTGAAAGGAAATATGGGATGTAATATCATCCGATTATTTTATATACTTTCAAAGAGGATCTCATTTCCGAGCTTACATCAATTGAATAATGACGTATTTTTGTGACGAAAACATGGGGTGTAATATCATTCCCCCCTTTGGAACATTCGTCCTCGAATGTTGATTGAAGAGCTTATCAGTCTAATAACCTACAGCCCTTATGAATACTTTAATACTGTCTTTGCCATCTAGGTAACTGTTCTATGAATAAATCTAAAGGTTAGGGCATTCCCCTCTTTATGCATCTTTATCACACCACGACTTGTAGTCGGAATTCTTCTACTCTCATAACTGTTGCTACTTTTTGTCATGCAGCCTGTACAACTCTGCCCTTGTATGCACGCCTATGAGACTCTTCTCTCCATTTTCCTCCATCTTTTAGCTAATCTCTAGGCTTCACTTTGGGAACATATACAAAACTATGACAAGCTGTCCCTTTGGGCATCTATAGGTGTACTGAAGTTTTCCGCTCGGTACTTTGTCGAACTTTCGACTATTGCTATATATTGTTTCATAGCCTCGGTTATATATGCTTATGGCTTTACTACATCTAAGTAGGTCATACAATACCATAACTCTTACTTCGATTTATTGTTACTGAGGTCTGCTACCCAACTCCAGGTTACTCTCGTTGCTTATCCTATATTTATAAATCTAAGTCCTTTAATGCTTCCTCATTACTGTTCATCTTAAGAATGACAGCCTAATCTGATCTCATACTTTGTAATTTTTATCCATCCATTGTTGATTCACGTCAATGTTGATCTATAATCTACCACTGATAACTTGAAACCTCTTACGTAATACATTGTCATTAGGGCTCACATCGCATCGAGGAACATTTGAAGTGATTTGCCTGATCCACCTAGGGATGATATACTTCAATAACTGTATTTCGTAGCATCCCAATATGATTCATCTTATGGGGGTATTCTAATCCAGTGAAATTCATGAAATCCCTTTTCTTTAGATCATTACTCAATCAAATGCCTAAACATTATCCTTTCATCTTTCACAATTACAACCTTATTCTACTACCAGGGCAACAATCCATCTCTTCTAAATGCTCCTAGTCTTAGACTCCTCTCAGTTCATTCATGCTATACTGAGCTTTCTAGAACTTACGGAAACCATCAGCTCTCTTGTTTTGATGGGCTTAATCCTGAGGCCTTACCTATTCTTGTCACCTTCTCATTCCTTTTTTTAAAAAAATATCCTTACTCCTATGTACCTAAAACCTTATCGCTCTACCATACTTTTGCTTGCGACCTACACATATCAATTTATACTACTCGCAACCTTTCTTTAACTTGCTAGCACCATCGATTTCCTTTCGTGCCTTCTTAGTTGTCTTTAAACATAAGCAATTACTTTTCCTGGTCGTTCTGCCACTTGCTGCATGGATACTTGGCTTATGTTAGTGCCCACACATATTGGAATTACATGCAACCCATATGATCTCGAATATCACTTACTTCCCATTCATTAGTCACGATAGGTGTCACTTTCTTATGGAGTGCATCCAATGTTATAGTGAGACTGTTGTTACAAGACCATTTCTTCTTCAAGTTACTATGCTTAGGTTAAAGCCTTCCTCCTTATTTCCTCAGCTAGTCTTTTGTTGTAGTACTTAGGGAAGACCCTATGACTCTTGAAAGGCTGCGAGCTTATTACATCGTTTACCCGATGAAAGTTTTGATGTTCTTCCTCGCCTATAATTATCCTTAGTTACTTACCTCCACGCCCTTATGCTCGTAGGATTGCTTCTGAACCTAATTTTGACTATATCCCCAGTGGAACTCTCTATTATTTCTGTAACACTTATACGGTACCTTTAACTACCCGAACTCCTATCTGAATATTTCTCAAGGATCACGATGTCATATCTGCGAGACTGAATTCCCTATGTTGGGGTTCACTATGTTTATCTTTCATGATCTATTGATTTATCTGTATCCTCTTGTCTAGACATAACTAGACTCTTCCTGAATCAACTACTAACTACTCGTTGGTCCATTCTCATATCTATATTCCGCGTAATCTCTCTTGGGTTATTTCCTTTGTCTCAACTTACCTCTCGCACTAGATCCTTATGTATCAAGTGTTCATTCACACATATTTATCAATAACATCTTGGGCGGGAACCCTTACTGCCTCTCCCCGGCGTCGTGCTTGCATAATCTTTTGGAGTCGTAACATATCTGCAGGATCTGAATAAATGTAATTTCATTCTTTTTGCCTTTATACAACATTCTTCCTTTACTATTACATAGTTACATGAACCATATAACTCTGACTTAATACCATATCACACCATCTTCCCCGCTCTCTTCATCTTTGGCATCTTTTTACATCTTCACTCACTCTTACTCGCCTTACGGTAACCCTTCTGTACCAAGGATAACAAAATTTCTTACTCACGAGGGTGACACCTAGTGTAACGGGCACACTTAGTCCCTTAAGCTTAACTCTGCTCACAGTGCTTGCTTTAGGGAAGCGTCTTCCTGAATAAACTTTAAAGGTTATTCTTTTGTTGTCCATTCTATTATTGCCGGAATGCTATATCTGAAATTCTCATGATGCCGACTATTATAAAATCCTTCGGTCCCTAATTCATGTTCAGTTTATATTGTTCATTAGCCCATACTAATTTCTATTACTCCAGGGGTCTAAATTTTCCTTATGGTAATCACGTTGGAGTCACTAACTCATTTCTCGAAATGAGGATATGACTTTATGGCTTATACTCTTTTATTGCCTCAAGGCATGTCACCTCTTATCTTTTCCTTCACTTGACTATAGACTCTGTCATCCTGTTATATTTTGATTTACCATTATTAGTCATTTATCACATCTTACTCATAATGCTTCATTTACTCTTTTCTTATTCTCCTGCTAATATTTTTGTCTATCACTGTATTTTGAATTTTTCAACAATACATTCTTCGCTTTTAGCTCCCATTTCTCCATCCACTAGCTCTTCGGGTCGCCTAACATTCTCTCTTGACTAGGGACAGGAGCCATACTAAGGTAAATATTTATCCTTTCTAGGATTCCAGTGCCTATCTTCTGAATTTTATGAACATGCTAGTATTCATGTCTAACTGTACTATTCTAGAGTGTACCATCTCGGTGTCTCACAAGGAGAACTATTATTATGTTTGCAATATCCTTCGGAAATGTCAGCTAACACTAAAAATTCATCCACCATTTTGGGTTACTCTAACCCCAGTTGGACCCCGATATCCTGTCATTCTCTTAAACAATATCTGTTAGCTCCCATAGGGCATAACTGAAATGTGTGTGGCTAATTGTACATACCTCTGTTACTGTTGAAGATAACTCAAAATGCTTATATTTCTCTGCCTGGATTATAAATACTGATAATCTTCATTAACTGGGTACCTTGTACCCTTCTTCACCGTGCTTCTTTTACTTATTGAAACCTGTATCTACCTTCTGATTCTCTCGTTGATTTTTACCACATAGGTGGATAGATATTCATGCCTTAGGGATCTTTTTAGAGAAGCTTACACATTGTAGTACACACATGATCTGCTCAAGACCTTACATTTACTCATCATAAGTATGATGCAAAATCCAGTTCCTCTGACTCAACTCTTCCAAATCCAGTTCCTCTGCTCAGGAGTTTGAATTCTTACAACTGAGCTCTACCAGACGATCTAGAGTAAGAAGAAAGAGTAACATTCCTAAATGTCCTGTAGCCTCTTGCTTATAAGTGTGGTGCACAGCATACCCATAAACAAGACTCTACTAGACACAGCTTGTAGACTTCCTAGGACAAAACTGCTCTGATACCACTTTTGTCATGACACAAACCGAAGGGCCGCGATGGGCAACCAGTGCCTAACTCAATCGAGCACCAACGTAAAATATCCTTCTTATCATATTATCATGGGTAAATGAACCAAAAATGTCATCATGAGATAACCAGAATTAAACATATACATACATACATACATACATATACATACATACATATATATATATATATATATATATATAAAACCTTATATTCATTACAATACATCACCAAAACAGTCCACACCATCTCACCCAACTACCAAGTTCTAACTTGCACTTTTCCAAGCCTTCTCTTCTTCCAAACACATCAACCACAATAGCACTAGTATTCTTAAGTTATTTCTACTGATTCCAGCTATAAAATATCAAGAATTCAACTCCAAAATAGTCCAGCAACTACAATACTTCAACATAAAGTTCAACCTACTTCACAAGTTCCCTTTATCAAATCAACAAGATATACATAGATGATCTTAAATACATATAGGAGAAGTTAAACCTTACCTTGGAAGCAAGAATACTTGTCCAACTAATCTTTACTTCAACTTCAAACAAGCTCTTTACCCCCAAAAAATAAAGTAGAGAGATAACTAGGTGATCTTGATCTTCCAAGAGAGAAATCACCTTACCAACTTGTGGATTTGGTTTTGAACCCTAGGATAACGTTGAGAGAGGTCTTGGGATGATATTTTGGAGCTCCTTCACATTGCAATAGAGAGAGAAGGATCTTAAATTATTTTCTAAGTAAAATATCTATGTATATATGGCCCTATTAATGGGCTTGGGCAGATGGGTTGGGTTGCCCATCTCTATCCTTTTTCTTTCCCTTTTAATTTGGTCCACAAACTCTAAGTAGGTGATGCACCTACTTGTCACCTACTTAATCAAGTAGGTGATACATGTTGGTTCCTTTTCCATTTTAAAACATGTGTCTCATCCTCGTTAAATAATTTAGACATGTATCGAGTAGCTCAAGCAAGTAGGATGGAAAGTAAGTTTATGAAGCAAGAACGTCGGGTAAGCAAGCAACTCATTTTTATTTGTCCAAAATATCCTTTCTCACGTTTAAGTGCATTCGTCCTCAACCTAGTCGTTTGTATGTTTAAAGGAAATACGGGATGTAATATCATCCGATTACTTCATATACTTTCAAAGAGGATCTCATTTCCGATCTTACATCAATTGAATTACGACGTATGTTTGTGAAGAAAACATGGGGTGTGACAACCGGTATGTGCAAAAGAAGTACAAAAGTGTAGTATGAGTACAATCGACCCCATATACTCTGTAAGTTCCAAGCCTAACCTCGACGAAGTAGTAACGAGGCTATGACAAGATACACACTACAAACTTGTGCGGATATTAGTAGAAAAGAAATAACGCACTAAAGGAACAACTAATTAACATCACAAATCCGAGATAAGAATGAAAACATAAGGCCCCAGAATGTCAGCACTACTCCGTTTCACAACACAATACGGTAACAAAAATCAACAGTCAAGGATAATCACAGTACATTATCTTTGTTGCGACGCGCAACCCGATCCTTATATATAATACCAATACCGTTCCGAACTCTTCTCAATATAAGTACTATTGCAGCATGTAACCCAATCCTCATATATGCAATTTCTCTGTTGCAGCTTGTAACCCGATCCCATGTCAACATATATATCGTTGCAGTATGCAACCCATTCCCATTGGTTCAATGATATCACAATCAACTACGGCGTACCTCAAAACGTAGTATAAAAGGGAAACTAAACGCATAAGTTCTCCAAACAACCGATATAATGAAGCAAAGGGAAGTAGAATCAAGTAAGGCGAATAAACGGGTAACGACATAAGACAAGTAAATCATTTATCCAATAACATGTAAACGTATAAACCAAGTAAAGACGGACAACTAATAAAGGCACGGATACATGGAGCATATAGCAAATGGAGGCATGTGACAAGTAAAGACATGTAATGAACAAGTAAAGAAGTAAGTAAGGGATGAATCAAGTAATAACTTGGAATAAACGAAGGCATAATATAATTGGAAATATGTAATTAATTACTCCACCCCGCATGCTTAAACACCTGACAACACATATACACTCATCACCTTGCATATATGTCATCCCCACACATAATTCATGTAGAAAATAAACCAAACAAGTCCTAATTCCCTCAAATCAAAGCTAACCACGATACTTACTTCTGTTTCTTCAAGGTTGGGCTTCTTCTGCCTTTCTAACTACTTGATCTCTTGTGGGAGGTTCTCAAGCATCATGCTTTCGTCGTACTCTTTGTAGTCTGGATCATTTTGATCAAGGGTTTCGTTACATGTCATAATCGCGGAGCGCGGATTTTTATTACTGAAAAGGAAAAGTAAGTATAAATAAGAGCGAAAAAATGAATTTGTAATGATTTTAGAAAAAAAATAATTCTTTTTATTTCATCAAAAGGAACGTCTCAACGTTCAAAGAGGCAATTTGACAAAAAACGTACAGGCATGGTTGAGGCCTAAATTGATCGTGCATTTTTTAAAATTACTACAATTCTACACTACCAATACTCCCGGCGAACCAGAGATGGATTGGCGATCCAATTTTGTAAGGCCTCTGCTGGTTTGGCATCCCGAATGGTCGGTTTCTTGATATCAGCTTCATCACAACATTCCTCGATCATAGTCACGAACAATCTTCCTATTCCATCAATGATGTCATCTTCTGGTGGTGAGCCCTGACCCGGACCTGGAACATACACTGGTACAAAAGCCTTCTTCCCAAGATTACCAGTATAAGTCTTTCCAATTGTAGGTTGATACCCCAAGCCAGCGGTACCCTCCAGCCCTTTTGGTTCAATTGGCTTTGTTATCCCATATGATTGGGCTCCTAGCTTGGTCCCTAGCCGGTACCCATACTTCATCAACTCTTACATTGCCATCTTTGACCAGTACGACGACTGCATACCGTGGTTCTGCTCATTCTTCTCCATCTCCGTTGCCTGCATGATCTCGACCGCATGAAAGGTAACCCCATCTAATACTTTTACGAAAGGGACTGCGTGGTCCAAGTAAGCTAACCGGCTCCACTACCCATGTATCACAATCTCTTGGCAATCCCACTCGAATTTCATATTGGGAACTCAACTGGTCCAATCTGTAAGGCTAGGTAAATTTCTCCAATAACATTCTTCTGCAACCCATCGAAAGCCCTTACTCTTACACGGGTTTCTTTCACTTCCCTCAAATGAATACTCAATTCTCGCACAATAGAGAACAGTAAAATATTTACTCCGCATCCTCCGTCGACAAGTACTCGGGATATAATTTTATCCTCACACATGACTATGATGTGCAGAGATCTGTTATGATCCATACTATGATATGCAGAGATCTGTTATGATCCATACCCTCCACAGGGAGTTCATCTATCCGAAAGGAAATCATGTTTGCTTCGACCATCTTTACAATAGTTGTTGCTAACGCCTCGCTGGTAGTATTGTCTGGCACACTTACTCCGCTTAGAACCTTCACCAAAGCATGCCTATGACTGTCGGAGCTCATCAATAAATCCATGATCGATATGTGAGTAGGGGTCTTCCTCAACTGTTCCTCCATGGAATACTCTTTAACTGGCATCTTCGTCCAAAACTATGTCGCTTCGGCATCTGTTATGTTTCTTCTTTGATTCTGTTCTCTACTCGGATTCCTTCGGTTCACCTCTTGTGGAGCGTAACAGCTTCCTGACCTGGTCATCTCGTGAGTAGTTATAGAGTCTATCATTCTACCCTTTCTTTTATGCTCGTACGTCCACGACACTGTTTTGTATTCTCAACTCTCCTCACTTCTGGCGGCAGCGGTGGACCATTGTTCGTATGTTTCCACCATCACAAGAGGTTTCAACTGCACGGTAATCAAAGAAGTCCTTCAGGGTGGCACCCTTGCAGCTTTGGCATTCCCAATAGTGATGATGGTACCCTTCAGATCATAATCCAAGTCCAATGCAATCATGTTGGCTCCTTGATTTCTATGATTTGACAGTGGGGTACGATTTACATTTGGTGGAGCCGGGGTACATTGTATGGCTCCGTTTTTAATTAGCAGCTCAATTTCATTATTCAATCTATATCAGTCCTCAGCGTCGTGCCCAGGAACACCAGAATGGTATGCACAATATTTGGTCGCGTCAGAATATTTGGAGGGTTGGTCAGAGATTCTTCCTTCCACTGGGTATATCAGCCTGACTCTCTTTAGACTTTCAAACAACTAGGCTAAGGATTCAGAGATTGGAGTGTAGTTTATGGGAATTCTTTCTTCAAAGTTTGGGCGTGGTCGTGGAACATAGGCGGGTCTATTTTGATGGGTGGTGGTTTGGAATGGAGCATATGGTCATGGTGCTCGGGGTGGGTTGTATTGAGGTCTAGCATTGTAGTACAGTTGGGTGTTATATACTGAGGCATAGGTAGGTTGATGTGAAGGATGAGTTTTTATGGGGTAGGAATTGTTTCTGTGAGGAGGACTATACTGATAGTAGGGAACAATTATTGCTACTTCCTCTTTCTTCTTCTTCTTCCTACTACCTATAGAACCAGATTGTGTTGCCTTTCTGGCATCTTGCAGCGTGGCCATCGACTGTATTTTGCCTGATTTGATGCCTTCCTCCAAGTAGTCTCCTATCCTAACCAGCTCAGAAAATTTCTGACACATTATACCTATCATCTTTTCAAAATAAATCCCCTCTTGGGCCCTGATGAAATACTTGGTTAGCTCATTATCGTCGAGTGGGGGTTGGGTTCTGGCAGCCTTCGATCTCCAGTGGCGAGCATACTCTTGAAACGATTCTGAGGGTTTCTTTTGCAAATTCACTAAGTCCAACCTGTCTGGTGTGATATCGGTATAAAACCCGAATCGGTTCATAAAATCCTTTGCCATGTCTTTCCACTCTCTCCAATTTCTGGGATCCTGGCGGGTATACCAAGTGAGCGCTTCTATTGTTAGACTCCTTTTAAATAACTTCATTCTCAGCTTTTCATTTCTTCCTATCCCGATCACCTTATCGCAGTAGGCCTTCAAATGCGCATGGGGATCACCCGTTCCATTGAAAATGTCAAACTTTGAAGGCTTATACCCTACATGCATGTCAACATCGGGATGTATACACAAGTCCTCATAATCCAGGCTCCCGCTCCCTAGAGCAACTTGGAGATTCTTCATCTGCTTTCTGAATACTCGCAACTCTTATAACATTGATTCATCTCCCTTGTACTTTTCTTTTTTCTCCGTCTCAGCATATTGATCAATCTCATATGGCACTCTAACCGTTATGGGCACGGTAAAGATGGGTTCTGAGGTGGCATATATAGGGGGAATATACCACCTTATGTGTGGCAGTGTGTGCCGCAGGTATGTGCCGGGTCTGATTATTGGCAAAAGTGACGTTGTCACGAGGAGGGGTATGAATTAGTTGGTGGTGACTGGTATATTTTGTGGTGTTTGGATATAATTCAGGACATAGGGTGTATGTATACGAGGGTTTGGTGGATTACTAGGGGCTACTGGTGGTATAACTTAGGTTGTGGGATTTGTGGTGACAGTGGTTGGGGTACTGGTTATTTGTCGGGTGGTTGAAGAGAAATGATTAGGGATTGAATCTAATGAAGGGAAGTAGAGTTGTTGCGGAAGCGTCGTCACAACCAAGTGTGCTAGTTCCCGGATATGCTGTACTTCCTCGCTCAATGACTCCATTTTTTGTGCCATTCTAGCAACGTGCTCATCCTTTCAAGTATCATGCTTTTCTCTCGATTGCCTTGGGTTGTCGTCTATTACTAGAGCATTTCTGGCCGGGTTGTCAGTTGCATACATCTTTCCCTTAGATCTCAGATTGTACAGTGGCTCGGCCAGGTTTACGTATCAACATAAACCAACCTCTATTTTCAGGGGATAAAAATAAAGAAATAAAGCGAGAAAATAAGGAAAAGTAAAAGTTAGTTTCAGAAATTGCACAAATATAAGCACATAGGGAAGTTAATTCACGTGTTCAGATAAGCGCATTTCCTAAGATGCGTAGGACCTCTCTTTGCCAGAGGTAGGCCTATATCGCGAATGTTTGGCGAATAATCAGATTTTGACACGTTTAGATACAGAGCAAACTGTGGTCTTTCATTGATAGGCTTTGGATTATAATAGATGGGAGCGGTGGTTAAAACATTGTGTTTCAAAGTTCACAAGATTACATGGGCTCATAGGCTTGCCCTTAGGGAAATGAAAAGGGTACAAGATAAAGAGAAATCAACCAACCACTAATAATCGTCCCCAGATTCACCTCCCAAGCTTTCTTCTTCAGGCTCCTCCTCAAGGTCCTCTTTGACTTCTTCCTCCTCCTCGTCGTTGTTGTACTCAGGCTCTTCTTCGGGATCCTCTTCTAGTTCTATTTTTGATTCAATTTGTATCTACTGGATCACCTGATGATCGTCCTCCAGTGGTGGCAACATGTTGTCGACCTACCCTGGAACTACTTGCCAATGCATGGCGGGGCTAATGAGATAGTGGGGTAGAATCTCATGGTATATATGCAGAGCTGCTGCTAAATACTCTAGTGTTAGTCACTCTCTACTAGGTCTGGCTAACTCATCCTCCTCATTGTCCACATGAAGTATTCAGGAGTGCACCAGGAATTCTGACCCATTGGCATCATGATCAAGTCATTCCATTCATCTTGAAGTCTCTTCACCCTTGGGATTGAAATTTGTCCATTGTAGTTATCCTCGTATAAAGCAGTCCTTGACCAAAGGGGCACATCTTAGATCAGACCAGATTGCCTTAGAACCCACAGAGGTGCATATGGCTGAATTCCTTCAAGTCCCACCAACTTGATGAAGTATTTTCCGTGGCTCCTTAAGATTGCCCTGCCATTTAACCATGAAAGCTTCCAGTTTACCCATTCTCCACTCAGATAGGTCAGCATGCCTCTCCACTCCTCTTGCCCGTGCGGTGCAACCCAATGAATCATCCTCTTGTTATAGCTCCTGATCATGTTACTGACGTCCATAAAATAGTCGACTGTTGCCTCCCTCTGAAAGAAATGTTCTGTGGCCCATATCTGGAGTAGTGGGTAGCAGCCTTTGAAAAATTCATATCCTATAGAGCATGCTGACAAAGCCCGGAATGTCTCTGCTAATATCATGTTAACAAGGGTGACTTGCAGATTCCCTTAAATGGGTACCAAGACGAGGGGCAACATGTTGATGTTGATTCATCCTTTTCTTTGCGAGAAGACCAGTAATTCCAACAATGCCAGAGAAAAGGTTAGAGGGCGTAGACTCTCCCACGTTGCTTGATCGCAATGAAACTCCTTCGAATGCCACTCGTAACTTTCCTAGTGTCCGAATCTGCCAAACATCTAGTCCAAACTCACCCATCCATCTTCAGTGTTTCTCAAATTCCTGTTGTTTGTCAGACCGAATGAATGAAGGAACCAGTGGCCGGGCATGACAACTGGTAGTATTGGTTTTCTCCCGGCAAACGACAATATGAAGCTAGCGTTTCTTCCTATGTTGGTGCCAATTCACAATCGAAGAACTTGAAAACCACCTTAGCTGGGTCCCAGAATTCTATCAACAGTCTGGTAAGGACTTTGTTGGCTCGGATGTTCATCAAAGTGGTCAGTGATTCCGAGTGCGTTCTAATCTCATCCCCATATTTCCGGCGAATGTTTCTCAGCTTGTGCGATGCACCCATGACCATATTGCTTTTGCGGGTGTTATGGTTGATTTCGATCTAAAGAGGTGAAAAAGGGTTTAGTAAGTATTTGCTCCAGATCTTTAGCGTATTCTCTGGATTGGTTTGTCGTTCCACAAAAGGCATGCCATTGGGTGCATGACCCGTTGATATTAAGTTGGCTTTCTTAATAGTGAGTCAACACCAAGGATCGACTCACCTAAGGTTTATGCAATATGGCCTATGCTTGCTAGAGTAGAGTTTTTCCTAATTTTGGAGTTGGACTGAACACTGCGAGGCGTTATGTCAGTTGACCTGACAAAGCCGTTCTATGAAACTAGAGAGTTTTGAAAGAAGGTTTGGAGGGGTATAAAAGACAATCCTCGCATGTCATTTGTGTGTGATATTGTACGGCCAAGACTCGATAGGAAAAAATGTGATGACAGTGTATAAAGCAATAATAGATAATTGGGATAACAGTAGCAATATTAAGATCAATCAAATTAGTACATGTTAAACAAGATAAGTAAGCACGTATTTTCAAAGTTAAAGCATAATTAAAGCATATAAACAAATGTCCTTAAATTTTAGATCTAGCCTAAGTCTGCTACGATCAGAACCTATGTGTAAGATCCCCAACAGAGTTGCCATGTTGTTGCACCCTGTTTTGCAAATGTCAAAACAAGATTCAACTAGTAATTCTTCTGATGTTGATAAAAGAGAGTTGCCATCTAATATTTTAAGGTGTATTAGGGTACTTCTGTTTTATTAGATCATTATACTATTAGTTTACTAACCGGTGAGATTTGGGTAAGGGTTCTTGTTCTTCTAAGTGAAAGGTGTTAGGCACCCCCTAGAATCTACCTGAGGTAGCTCCCTAGAACTTAGGCTAGGTTCAGGGAAGTAGAGGTCTATATTATGCTTAGTTCAGTGCTTAAAGTTTGTAAGTTATCCCGAGTCTTGTTTAAAGTCTACTTATTTTGAAAGAAAGTTGTGTATATATACTTTGAAAGAAGAGTCATGGGTTTTATAAAGTTTACAACTTGTGAAATCTTTTGAAATGTTTACACCCTCAAAGTTGAGAAAAATTAACAAAGTAATGCTATATTTTGAATATTTATTTCTTGAAATAAAATGGTTGTTCGTGTAATTTTAATGGAGCAAAGAATACTAGAAAATGTATCGTGGGTATACCTTTGAAAATATGTTTCCATGATTTCGGAAAACTCATTGAAGTTATTTGTTCATAATTAGCAGCTATGTTGATTTTACTTGTCGAAAACCAGGCTTGTAATCATCCGTTCAGTTCTGATTCTTTTTCGAAGAGAAGGTCGTTCGATTTTCAAATCTGTTCAAACTTCAAAAGCTTCATTAAAAAAATGTTATCGTTAACAGAAATGAAATCTTGTATTTGTTAGGAAAATAACTGATTGAAATACTTTAATGGACATGACATATAAACTCAGATTCCTTTCATTATTTACCTATGGTCTTTGATTTGCCTAGGTTCCTAAAATAATTAAAATGTATCAAAAGTATCTAATAATAACGTTAGTCATTCAAGAACATATATACATATATGACATATCAAACAATGACGCAATAAATTTAGGAGAAGTAAGGGTAAAGAGCTGGACTCTGAATGATTTTGGGCTCAGTGCTTTAAACAGGCCCAAGATTATATGTACAAATAGCGGATGCAACATGAATGCACCGACCCAGGATTTGATAATGGGCTTGAGCTGCAGATGGGCTCAGCAGGCCCAAGTTAAATTCATGCATAAAAAGAGATAAAAACAATTAGTGAAATCCACATGAGGCCGAACAGAATAAAATTATAACAAATAAACATGATTAAAGAGCACCCGAAAACCAACTTTTATTTGCACTAATCTTAAGAGGATTAGTAAGAGTCTATGACTAAGAGCTTGGGATAAAACTTTATTCATGGACGAGGTACCCTTTGAATCCCTCGCACTTCAGAGTTCACAAGGGTCTTATGGACCCAGAGCAGTGCTTGTGTCAAGGAAGGGCATCTCAATCCACAATCTAAGTTTCACCCCATATACCCTTAGCCACTCACACTTACTCTTCCTTAGAGGTTTAAATACAAATAAGGTATTAACTCAGTCGTTAATATGAGAGTAGTAGTAGACACCAAAGGGTTCAAATATACATAGCTCAGAAGCAACAGAGAATATCATCACAGTGTAAAGACATGCACACTTTAGTTCATGGCAAACTATCAATGGACTAATTCAAGTTTGGAAATACCAAGTTAAATGATCCAAGGGAGGGGCAGGAAATACATGTATGTTAACTTCATTAGTTCTACTAGTAGGTTCAAACTTTCAGGAATCCCTAACTAGGTTCAAAGTGCTTCAGCAGTTATTTAGACTATCTTCAGAACAGTTAAAGTTCACACACATGGTTAAGTCCTCACTCTACTAGATATATGGATTGATAATCCTGTTTAGGTTTTCTAAAGAGCAACAACACCAACAGAGGTACCCATACAGGCAGGACGGTCAATTTTAATTCGATCCAAACTTAGTAGCATGATTACTAGATTATCAGATTCCCAATCAAAAATCCAGACTCACAACTAGGCCTTCACAGACAAAGGACATCAACCAGATGTGGAACAGTATTCATTTAAACAGGATAAGTAAGTACTAATGGGTAGGTTTAAACCTATAAGTGACAACAATGAACTTCCATTTTTAGATTCTATATAGCTCAAGCCATTAAGTTATTAGAGTAGGAAAGATTCAGTTTCTTCCTTTGACAAACAATTTTCAAATAAGGCACCTGATAGTTTATACATGAAACTTTCTCAAAACAGGTAAAAGTTCATAACATCACTAGTAAACACACACAAGAATAAAGGTCATTAATGACCACTTAAACAACATGTCATGAGATTTCACCAATAATTCCATGTTCCCAGGACATATCAGATGAGTTGATGATAACTAAGCTAAATATTTCATTGCAGAAGTTCAGATCATATAAGCTTTAAAATGTGTACAACAGACATGGTTTTAGTAGTAGATTACTCAGTCAAGCAGATAGGTTAAGTGTGTGGCATGGATACTATGATGGAGATCATTTAGTTGAATCAAAAGGTGATACAACATTACTAACACAAGCACATAAACTCTCAACAGGACATCAGGGAAAAGTTTAAGAACACAGCTTAAGTTAAGCTAGCAAAGCATGGTAGTACAACTGATAAAACACATAGAATCATCAAAGTCTTTAGTTAATGATAGATGTGCAGCAAGACTCATATCCGTCAATATAGAAATTATTATCTACTTAAGTTATGAGGTTCATTAACATAGATTGGTCGACAGAACTAGGACAATCATAAGTTTTCAGGAAAGCATTAATTTAGTCAATCAAAATAGGATGTGAGAACAGAACATAATAATTATTCATGAGCTATTAATGCATATCACAGACGAAGACAATCAATAGAAAGAACATCACGAACAAAAATAATATAAGTAATCAAAGAATAAAGGGAGGGTCAGTGTGCACTGACCTTCTGCTGGGTAGCAAACCAAACCAATATTGATTCTTAGCCGTTCGAACCCACAAACTCACAACAGTATTTCCACAGTGATTTAAGTCGCCCAGAAATGAAAGATGTAAAGAGGAAGTTAGAGAAAAAACTGTTGAAACTTAGGCTTAGCAAAAGAAGCATTTTTTTGATTTTTAAGTGTATTGATATCTATCTATCTCTGATAGGTGTTTCTAAGTGAGAGCAATTAAGGGTCCTATTTATAGTGGCCTTCAATGCATTAGAATTTTGGCAGATCCAAATTAGATAGTGGAAGATGACGAAGAGTAGATGATGATAGAAAGGCGGGTAAAATCAGAGAAAATAGGGGGAAAATCACCAAAGAAGTTTACCTGGGCACGAGTGTGGAGTGAATCGACCGTTGAATTTGAAAAACTATCGATCAAAGCATCAATGTTAGATGTCACTACGTTTGACCTCTAGACATTCAATAACAATGATGAAGCTAGAGAAAATCTTCATGCATGCTCCGATTTGAATGAACATAAGAGAAATCAGATGATTTGAAGTTTCATTTTTAGGTCTAGGGTTTCAGATTTAGGGATTTCAAATTTTATCGATGGAAACAGAAAGAAACCAACAGGATTCGCATGTATAGGGACAAGATGGATGGCCTAGGGTTTGATTTTGTGACCTTGCACAAATTATTGCATGGTTTCATGATTCATTGAGGTTGAGGGGATTAGAGAAAGAGAGGGATTCGGGAAAAAGGGGCGGCCGATATGGGGGGAATGAATTAGGGTTTAGGTGTTTGATAGGTTTAAAGTGGGTGGGTGATGGGGAGTCGTTAGATCATTATGATCAACAACTTTGATATTTCGGAGATAAAATGCTTGTTGAGAAAAAGGGATGACCATTGGATTTATTTTAATCCAACCGCAGGGATAAATTAATGATGGATATAATAATAAAAGAAAACATTTAGTTTAAGCATGGGCCGTTGATCATTTGGGTCAACGGTCCAAATGTAATGTGTTTCTTGTGTGAGTGTGAAGGAGGGGTGACGTGACGCTTTGCCATTGGCTTAGGGGAGAGGGCCTGGATCGCCAAGGTAGATAAGAAGGGTTATTTTCGGACCGAGTCAGGTGGGACTAGGGTTATGTTTTGGGCTGGAATTAATTTAATAAATACTCATATTATATTTAATTGGGCTTTTTCAATTATAACCTTTTAGTCATTTAACCCCTTTAAAATTAACTTAATTAATTCTAATTAAATATATTAAAAATATAGTTATCAAGTACACGATAAATTATTATAATTAACTAATTATTTATTAAAATGCTTTATTTACCAAATTACGAAATTAATTTCAGAATAATTTAAATAATAAGTGGTGTAAAAATTAATCAAAGATTAATTTGTTAAATTAATTGTAGAATATGTGTATCAAAATATAGAAATTATTTTAACAATATCAAAATAGTAAGGGCAAGGTATTTTATAAATATTTAACACTAAATCGTTAAATTAATACTATTAATTACTAATTTCCTATTATGATTATAAAAATAGGTATTATCGATTAGAAAATATCTTCACCACATTTGTTGCAAATCATTAAGTATAAATAACTTAATTTAAAAAGGGATGGCCAAAATTGGTCGTCAACCTGGCACGCTCACCTCGCTTAACACTTTTACCAGAGCATCCCTGTGATTGTCGGAGCTCATCAAAAAATCCATAATCGTTATGTGGGCAGGGGTCTCCCTAAACTGTTCTTCTATGAAGTATTCTTTAACCGGCATCTTTCTCCAAAACTCTGTTGCCTCCGCGTTAGTTATGTTTCTCCTATGATTCTGCTCCCTATTCGGATTTTCTCGGTTCACCTCTTCTGGAGGGTAGCACTTTCCTGACCTAGTCATCCCATGAGCGGGTGCAATGTGTGTCATTTTTCCCTTTCCCTTCGACTGATAAGTCCATGGAACTATTTTATATTCTTGACTCCCCTAATTTCTAACGGCTACGATGGGCTATTGTTGGTATGTATGAACCATCACAAGGGTTTTAGCTGCACAGTGATCCATTGAGTTGCTTGGGGGGTATCCTTGCTGCTTCGGCATTTCCAATAGTAACGATAGTCCCTTTCAAGTCATAGTCCTCGTCCAAAGTGATCATGTTGTCTCCTTGGTTTCTGTGGTTTTTTAATGGGTTATGGTTTACATTTGGTGGGGCTGAGGTGCATTGGATTGCTCCACTCTTAATCAGCATTTCGATCACACTCTTCAACCTATAACAATCCAAGGTGTCATGTCCAGGAACACCTTAATGATTAGCACAATGCTTGCTTGCATCGAAATAAGTGGATTGGTCATGGATTCTTCCTTCCATCTGATATATCAGTCCGGCTCTTCTCAACCTCTCGAATAATAGGGTTAGAGGCTGAGCAATTGGGGTGAAATTTCTATGATTTCTTACTTCAAAGTTTGGACGTGGTCTGGATGTATAGGCAGGTCTGTTTTGGTGGGTAATGGTTTGAATTGGAGCATATGGTTATGGTGGGTTTGGATGTATATGGGCTCGGGCGGGTTGTCATAGGGTTGAGTATTGTAGTATGGTTGGACGTTATATACTAGGGTATAAGTGGGTTTACATGGAGGATGAGTGTTTGTGGGGTAGGGGTTGGTTCGACGAGGAGAACTCGATTGATAATAGGGGACAAACCGTCACTTCTTCTTTCTTCTTATTTCCACTGCAGATGGAACCAGATTGTATAGCCTTGCTAGCAGCTTGTAGCGCGGCCATTAACTATATCTTTCCTGACTAAATACCTTCTTCCAGGAAATCTCCCATATTGACCATCTTAGTTAACTTCTGACCCATCATCCCACCATCTTCTCGAAGTAGATTTCTTCTTGAGTACAAATAAAATACTTAGCCAGCTTGTTATCATCCAACGGGGGTTGTGCCCTAGCAATTTCTGATCTCCAACAACGAGCGTATTCTTTAAATGGTTCAGAGGGCTTATTGTGCAGATTTACCAAAGCGAATCTATCCGGAGTGAACTCAGTGTTAAACCTGAAGCGGTTCATAAAATCTTCGACCATGTCTTGCCATTCCCTCCAGTTCCTGGGGTCTTGTCTGGTTTACCAAGTAAGCGCTTCCCCAGTCAAACTCCTTATGAATGACTTTATCCTTAACTTCTCATTTTTTCCCACTCCGACCAACTTGTCGCAGTATGCCCTCAAGTGAGCGTGGGGATCGCCTGTTCCATAAAAAATATCGAACTTTGGAGGCTTGCACCCTGCCAACATATGAACATCAGGGTGTATACATAGGTCCTCATAATCCAAGATCTCGCTCCCTCGAGCACTTGGAGATTTTTCATCTACTTCCTTAGTACCCGTAGGTATTCCAATAGTGACTTATTTTCTTTGCATTTTGATTCTCTCTCTATTCCGGCATATTGGTCTATCTCATAAGGCACTCTGACCGTGACAGGTGCGATAAAAGTGGGTTCTGATACGGTATATATGGGTGGAACATATTGCTCATGTGTAGCGGTGTGTGCCATAGGTATATATTGCGTATGGGTGTTGGTGAAAGTGAAGTTGCCATGAGGAGGTGTGTGGACCAAATTGGTGCTGGTCGGTTGATTTTGTGGTGCTTGGACATAGTTGGGAACATAAGGTGTGTGTATGGGAGGGTCTTGTTGATTTGTGAGGGTTACTGGCGGTACGACTTAAGTTATGGCATGGTTTGTGGTGATAGCACTTGGAGTATAGTTGTTTGTCAGTCGATCGAGGAAAGTGGTCGGGGATTGAAGCAAGGGATGGAAAATGTGGTGGTTTTGGAAGCGTCGTCACGGCCCGGTGTATCAACTCCCGGATTTGTTGTACCTCTTCTCTTAATGACGCCATCTCCTATTCCATTCGGGCAATATGTTCGTTATTCCGAGTCTCGTCCCTTCCCCCTGATCCCCCTTGGTTGTCGGCTACCACCAAAGCATTTCCGCCCAGGTCGTCTATAGAAGTCATCTTCCCTTTAGACCTTAGGTTGTACGGTGGCTCGGCCAGTTTATATATCAACACAAATCAACCTCTGTTTCGGGGATAAATAAATAAAGCAATAAAGCAAGAAAATAAAGAAACGTAAAAGTCAATCTCAGGGATTGCATAGATATAATCACATAGAGCAGTTAGTTCACATATTCAGACAAGCATATTTCCTAAGATATGTAAAGACCTCTCTTTGCTGGAGGTAGGCCTATATCGCGAGTATTTGACAAACAATCAAATTTTGACACATTCAGATCTGGAGAAAACTTAATTTTTCATTGATGGGATTTGTGTGTTTCAATATGGCTTCATCACTGCTACAAAGATGGGGATAGCTATCACTAGCTACAACATGATTCTCAAAGTTTACATTAGGTTGAATGGGCTTATAGAATCGCCCTTAGGAAATGAAAAGTAAAAAGTACAAAAGGGGAAATCAGCCATCAACTTAATAGTCGTCCCCGGAGTCTCCTCCCAAGCTCTCTTCTTCTGGATCTTCTTTAGGATCCTCTTTAACCTCCTCCTCATCCTCATCATGGTTGTACTCTGGTTCTGTCTCAAACTCGATCTGTATGTATTCGACTATCTGGTTGTCATCATCCAGCGATGGCAGCATGTGGTCGACCGATCCTGAAACTACATGTTGATGCATAGCAGTGGTGACGAGATAGTGAGGTATGATCTCATGGTATATCTGTAAGGCTGCTATCGAGTCCTCTAATCAGGTTAATCCCTTTTCTACTCAGCCTGGTCAATTCATCTTCTTCATTGATCCACACAAAGTACTCAGGCGTGCACTAGTGGTTTTGCCCCATTCTCATTGTGATCAGGTCGTTCCACTCGTTCTAGAGCCTTCTTACGCTCGAGATTGGAATCTGCTCCTTATACTCACCCTCATACAAAGTTGTCCTTGACCAAAGAGGCACATCTTGAACCAAACCAAACTGCCTCAGAACCCTAAGTGGTGCGTACA
The DNA here is from genome assembly GCF_000390325.3 of Nicotiana tomentosiformis. NCBI lineage: Eukaryota > Viridiplantae > Streptophyta > Magnoliopsida > Solanales > Solanaceae > Nicotiana > Nicotiana tomentosiformis. The sequence goes on from NC_090821.1 coordinate 36,837,300, forward strand.
ACTGAATCTCTTCTAGACCTACCAACTCGATGAAGTACTTCCCTAGGCTTCTCAGGATCGCTCAACCACTCAACCAAGAAAGTTTCCACTTGATAAATTCTCCACTCAGATGGGTCAAAAGTTCTCGCCACTCCTCCTGGTCATGTGGTGTAGCCCAATATCTTATCCTTTCATTATGCATGCGGATCATGTTACCAGTGCCAACAAAGTAGTCAATGTCGTCTCCCTCTGGAAGAAATGCTCCATAGCCCATATCTGTAGTAGCAAGTTGCAGCCCCTTAAGAAATTGTATCCTCTTGAACATGTCGACAGTGCTCTTAACATCTCTGCCAGTATCATAGGAACAAGGGTGACCTGCAGATTTCCTCGGAAGGTAGCCAAAACCAAAGGAAGTAAGTTGATATTGATCCGCTCTTTCCTTTGTGTGAAAATTAGAAGTTCCAAAAGTGCTAAAGAAAAGTTCAGGGGGCGAAGGCTCTTCCATGCCGCTTGATCACACTGGAACTCCTCAAGATGCCACTCATAGCTCTTCCGGTGCCCAAATTCCTGTTGCTCCTCAGACCTAGTGCATAGAGGAACCTATGGTGTGGCATGATGATCGACAGTATTGGATTCCCCCAAGCGAATGGTAACTCAGTGAAACTAGTAATCTCCTCCAGTGTTGGCGTTAGCTTAAAATAAACAAATTTGAAAGCCACCTTGGCTTGGTCCCAAAACACTATCAGCAACCTGGAGAGTACCTTGTCAGCTTGGATGTTTATTAGTGCAGTCAACACTCCTAAGTGCATCATGATCTTGTCCCCGTGCTCCCATTGATTGTTCCTCCACCACTGCTTCAATTTGTGAGTTCACCCATGACCATGTTAATCTCCAGGACGTTGCGGCTGATTTTCATATAAAGGGGTGAAAGGTTTGTTAAGTGTTTTGCTCTAAATCATTAGTGTCTTATTTGGATTGATTCGTCATTCCATAGAAAGCACATCATTTGGGCGCATGACCCGTTGACATTAAAGTTTCTTTTCTAATTGTGAGTCATACCAAGAATCGATCCACCTAAGGTTTATGCATCATGGCTTATATTTACTAATAGTAGAGTGTTTTCTAATTTTGGAGTTGGATTGAATAACTGTGAGACATTATGTGAGTTGCACTGACAAAATCGTTCTCTGAAAACTATAGAGTTTTGAAATAAGGTTCGAAGGGGTGAAAATACAACCCTCGCGTGCCATTGTGTGTGATTGTGTATGGCCAAGACTCATATTTGCAGGAAACATGTGATGATAATAATAGTAACATGTGTATAAAGTAGTAACAGATAATAATAATAATAATAATAATATAATTAAACAGGTAACCATATATCGACATGTTATAAAGTATAAACAAGTAGGATGAAGCGAGTAAACACATATTTGCAGGTTAAGCATAATTAAAGTAGAATATAACAAAACATCCCCAAGTTCAAGTCTAGCCTAAATCTGCTAAGGTCAGAACCTAAGTGTGCATCCCTAGAAGAGTCGCCATGTTGTTGCAACCTATTTTGCACTAGTCAAACCAATATACAACTAATGGTTCTTCGAAAATTGATAAAAGAGAGTCGCCACCTAATATTTAAGGTATATTACGGTAACTATAAGTCTGTGAAAGTTATTATCCTAATGGTCTGCTAACCAATAAAATTATGGGTAAGGGTTTTAGTTATTCTAAGGGGAAGGTATCAGGCATCCCTTAAAATCCACCTGAGGTGGCTCCTTAAACTTAGTCTAGGGATGCAATATTCCAGCATATGGGGAAATCTTTGGACAATCATTCATAAGGCGAACAATTGGTTAAGTTGGGTTCTTCATTTGCAAGTTGTGCTAGCTCATTATGTACTTCATGTTGAGCGTAATGCTCAACTTTGGTAATAGGATTGATGTAATTTCATGCTTTAGTTTTCTTTACTTTGTGAGACCTCCTGACAATATTTTATATTTTGTTCTTATTATTAATAAAAACTACCACTAAGCACACAGCTTAGTGGTATATTAGCCTTTTAAAAATAACTTAGGCTAGATTTGGGGGAAAAGGTCAATATTCTGCTTAGTTGGAGGTTAACGTTGCGAAGTAAAATTTATCAAAAATGTTTAAGTTTGTTTAGAAGCTCATTATTTTGGAAAAGGTTGTGTGCTTTCTTTTAAAAGACTGATGTTTGTTAGTGAGATTTTATAACTTAATGAATAAGAGACTAGTAAAGTATACCTTAGTTGAAAATGATTATACCTTGTTTGTTGAAATGCCTTATGTTTCAAGCTCATTTGTTCTTTCCTGTAAGAACGGACGTATGTAATTATTTTTATTTTCTTTGAAACAAAGCTTGTAATTTTTATGAGACCCGTTCAGTGATTTTCCAAGAGAATTTGTTTTTGTTTTTCAATCTGCCAAGAAGCTTAAAATCACTGAAGTTGTTAGTGGTGAACATAGGTAAATTATTTGTTTAGTGAAAGATTAGTTTAAACTATTAAAGCTTAATATGCTAAGGTAACGAAAAAGCAGGCAAGTTTAATAATTCTATTTAACCTTCTTACCTACAAGTCTTGGTTTGCCTATGTCTCATAAACAACCAAAATATCAAACAATATCCAATAGTAATGTTAGTTTGATATATACAGAATAATTAAACAATAATATTTATTGTCTAAAAAATGAGAGGGAGGAAAGGATTGGACTCTTTAGCCATTGGGCTAGTAAGCAAACCAGGCCCAATAGGATTTAGTTCATCAGCGGTAGACTTCAACAAAAGCAGGAAAGGAAGCAATCTGGATCTGGAACTTAGACCTGAGTCCCAAAGGAACTCAGTAGGCCCAATTCAAAATACGCATACAAAATATTAAGAAGGTAGTTAATGTATTTCAATATAGAATGAAGCAAGATAAAGATCATAACAAATAATGATAATAAAGAACCAAGGAATATAGTAGAGCCAATTTTATTTGTGTTAATCCTATGAGAATTAATAAAAGTTGGTGACTAAAGGCTTAGGGTAAACCCTCATTTTTGGATAAAATCCCATTGTGAACCCATGACACTTCAGAGTTCACAAGGGTCTCACGGATCTCGAGCAGTGCTTGTGTCAGGGAGGGGTACCTTGACCACAAACCAAGTTCTACACCGAAATACCCTTAGTAACCCACTATAACTCTTCCTCAAAGGTTTAGACACAAATAAAGTGTCAACTCAGTTGTTTCACATTGACAGGATGAAACCAGTAAATATAAAGGATCATGGCAAAACTTCCAAAGGCCCAAACACACAAAAACTCAATAACTTTAAACAAATAGGACACTGTAGTTGATCATCAGAACACAGAAACAGCTTAGGACACAACATTGACCTAAGAAAATTCATATCAGAGTATGGAGCATAAAGATAGGGTATTACAATATGCATAGAGTCACTATTAGGGCATAATCAAGCAGGATCACAGAGCACATGCAATTGATTACACATGGACATGCTTCATTACTTATAATTTCAAGCTCAGAAGTGTTATCAGGCAATCAATATCATATAGAGATGAGCACAAGTATTTGTTTTATTGGTTTCACTAAAGGTTCAATGTTTCTAGAGCTCCCCCAAGTAGATTTAGGTTCCAAGAATAATTCCCAGGTATCCTAATGGTTCAACATAGTTCATAATAAGCATACATCAAACTAAGACGTCTCTACTAAACACTTAGACTAATGGTTTCATTTAGAATCCCTAAAAGGCATGCCAACTAATCAGGCCAGCAGAGACATCAACCTAAATGGAAAAGTTAATTTTAGTCTTGTTTAATCTTGATGGCATGATATCTAGTTATAACAACACATAGTCCATCAAACTTTCCAGCAATCAAACCCAAACAACTTCAGATTAAGTCCTCCATAAGCAATGATATTAACAAGCATAAGACAACAAACAATGACATTCCTTTTAATTTGGTGAGGCAAACAGACTCCAATAAGTTAACACTATGGAAATATAGACAGGTTCATTAGTAGGGTATGTTAAAACTAGTCAAATCCATGATTTTGTATACAGGCTGTCATAATGACATGGTTTCATGACCAAGTTTACTAGCTAGAGTTATTTGAGTAAGAACATGTCATTATGGGAATTACACACAGATCTCTTAAGGATAATTATTCACTGAACTGAAACCACTACAACACCATAGAAAGGTCATGATTACTACAATGCACAAAGTCCTAATAGGTTAACACACAAATATAAACACAAAGTTCCTTAAGACAAGGTCGTGTAATGGTCCATGAGCACAACAGAACTTAACATGACAGATGTGAGCTCAGGTATAAAAATTAAGGAGAGTCATCCAATTAACATACATTAAAGGTTTCAAGTAGCCATTACTATAGGGTTCATAGTCATAGAAAATAGCAAAGAAACATGGAAAGTGGGCAGATTAAGGGATAGCTATGCTAACAAGTTCACCACATGATTTTAAACCATAATGATAGGCATACATAAGATGTTTTGAACATACATGGTATTAATGACAAGATTGCCAGCTAAGATCGTCAAAGTAGACATATCAGATATGAGACGTGAGTTATAATAAGAATCATTTATTGGACCAAAATAAGGCAGCATAACTTCACAAGCATGATGATCATACTACTGGAGATATGGTATCTCAACAGGACATCAAGAAGGATTCAGAAACATGATTTGATTAACTTATCTAACGTGACTGTGTCTATATCATTATTATCTTTATTTTCTAGGGATGAATCACACATAATATCATTAACATAAGGTTTAATCTATTTAATCATGAAGACTTAACAAGATTTGTTCATAAGGATAGTACAGAATCATCTTAACTAATTAAACCATGGAGTTAAGGTTCAATAATCATCATAGATCGAATATAAACACAAAGCAATATAACTACCAGGAAACATCAATATTCTTAGAAGAAACAGAGTATTATGAATAACAAGACATAGTGAAAGCCACATATTAGCATGCTCAGCAGGTGATTATCAGTGTTAACGACATAAACATAGAATTACATAGCTAGTTTAGGGAATGTTAAAGAGAAGAGGTCAGTATCCACTGACCTTTTATGGAGCAGCAAACCAAGTAAATGCTAACAGCCATCTAAGATCTCCAAACTTACAATGATCAACTCACAGTAGATTGAAATCGAGCAGAATGAAAGGAAGAAAAGAGGAAATTCGATAACTACTACTGGAAACTCAAACTTAGCATAAAGCCTTAAATTTAATGCTCTTCTTGGTATTTTTATGTATCTCTTAGTTTTCTGATCGTACTCAGTGTGTGTTAGGTGAAGACATTGAATTGCCTATTTATAGTGGCATTCAAGATACTTAGGGTATTGATAGGTTCAAATTGATAGTGGATGGTGACGATAGTTGGATGATGATAGCAATACAGTGAGATCAGAGATGAATTGAGGGGAAACAATGTAGACGTTTACCTGGGCACGAGGATGGAGGAGGAAGACCGTTGGAGCTATTGGACCATTGGTCAAAGCCAAATGTCTAGAGGTCACTGTGTTTAATCTCTGGACATCGAATACTTATGATGAATCTGATAATCTGTGGACATGCATTCCTGATTCAACGGGATGGAGGAAGGACTTATGGTATCCCAATTTGTGCATTTTATGTCCATGGTTCTGATTTGGGATTTTGATTTGAATCGATGGAAATGGGATGGAAGCCGGCGTGATTCGCGGCTATCAGGGACAAAGGAGATGATTGAGGCTTGAATCGAGTGACCTTGCACAAATTTGTGCAAGGTTTTTTATTGATAGGTTATGATGAGGATGAGAGAAAAGAGAGAGAAAGGCAAAACTAGGGTGGCCGGGTGGGGTGAGAGAATGATTTTAGGGTTAGGGGTCTCTTAGGCTTAAAGTGAGAGACTGAATCTGAGTTGTTGGATCTTTTGTTCAATGGCTCCGATTGTTTGAGAATAAAAATTGATAAAATGAATTATTATGGAAAAACGATGGCCGTTGGATCTTTGTGATCCAACGGTTGAGATGGGTTCTGGTAAGAGTTTTAAAAGTAAGGTAAAATGGAGATCATATATGGACCGTTGATGAGTAGGATCAACGGTCCAGATCCTTTTGTGCTTGTTTTTGGAGTTTAAAAGAGGGGTAACGTGGCGCAATGCCATTGGTTTAGAGAATATGGCGTGGATTGCCAACTTGGATGAAGAGGTGGGTTTCGAACTGGGTAAATATCACGACCCAAAATCCCAACCAGTCAAGATGGCACCTAAAACACTTGCTAGGCAAATCGATAATCATATGACAGCTAACCATTTGTATAAGACACGTCTTAATAAACTGAATAACGAAAAATCTCATAAATATCTGATACCAATAAATGGAATGCTACTACAACCACCCCAAAATCTGGTGTAAACGAGTGCATGAGCACTACTAAGTATCACCATAAACCAAAACTCTTATACAACTATCTGAATAATAGAACTGTACTAAAGAAAATAAAAGGAAAGAGAGTCAAGTTCTGCGGGCGATATTTCAGCTACCTCGAAGTCTCCAAGCAAGTACTGGCAATGACCTAGAAATCACCGTGTCTAGATGTACCTGAATCTTCACACGAAGTGCAGAGTGTAGTATGAGTACAACCGACCCAATGTACTCAATAAGTAACAGGACTAACCTTGGGCTAAAAGCAGTGATGAGCTTAAAAGGATACAATCAGAACCAATATAATGACAACACAGGTAAGATAATGACAAAGATAGTAAATAGCTCAGACAAATGTCCATATCCAGCTCGTTCATAATACAGAAATTTAGACATGCTATCAAGTTCACAATTTAAAGACCAACACTGATAAGAACATGTCAGTTATAGCTAGCATGAGGAATGGTACATCTCTATACCTACATGTCAAATATGCATGTCAAATGTAAGGTATCACAGTAATGATCCCAGGTACCCACGCTCTTAGATTACTCAATTTGTCTAACTCAAATACCCACTCATCATACACACAATCACTCGGCACTATATGGGTTTCTGGCATCAATGCCCCTCACCAAAGCACGTGTATATATCATTGTGCCTGAGCTCACTGCTGGTATGTCAGACCCCGGAGGGGTGGATCCTACCCAAGAGCTAATATAACGCCTATAAGGCCTACTGTGGCGTACAACCCGATCTACAATAATAAATAAGCTAATGAAGCCTGCTGCGGCATGCAACCCGACCCACAATAACACTAACAACTCATCTCTCATGCCCCACTTAGTCATCAATCTCTCAAGTCTCAATGGTTCACAATCTCATACTACTTAGCCCAAAACAATAAGAACATGTAATGTAACAGTAAATGATAACGGAGACTGAGATATGATATGCAAATGAAGGATCATGACTGAGCACATAATTGTAGTTAAAGCAGATAACTCAAAACAACAAAAATAACCTCACTAGGTCTCAATAGAATAAGCACATAGCCTAAACATGATTTCTAACATGAATCACAGTTCAATTACTCTAACAAAAAAAGATTTCACAGATAGGACAAGACTTGATAACAACACAGTACAAAAGAATCATGTTTAGGCAAAACATAATAAATCGTATATGAACCTGATGCTGAAGTCGAAACTAGAACTGGAACTGTAGACAACGTAGTGTTGAGCTTCTGAAAGCTCTCCTTACACTCATCCGACCACTTGAATGGGTCACCCTTCTGGGTCAATCTAGTCAAAGGTGTAGCAATGGATGAGAAACCCTCCATAAAATGGCGATAATATCCGGCCAAATCAAGAAAACTCTAGATCTTATTAGCTAAAGACGGTCTGGACCAACTCTAAACTGCCTCAATCTTCTTCGGATCTACCTTGATACTCTCACTGGATACCACGTGCCCCAAGAAATCCACAAAATCAAGCCAAAACTCACACTTAGAGAATTTAGCATAAAGCTTCTTCTCCCTCAACGTCTGGAGTACAATCCTCATATGCTGCTCATGATCCGCCTGTCTGCGTGAGTACACCAATATATCATCAATGAATACTATGACAAAAGAATCAAGATATGGATGGAATACACTTTTCATCAGATGCATAAATGTTACTGGGGAATTAATCAACCCAAAAGACATCACAAGAAACTCATAGTAACCATAGCGGGTCCTGAATGCCTTATTCAAAATATCAGAATCCCGAATCTTCAACTGGTGATATCCAGACCTCAAATCAATCTTAGAGAATACTCTAGCACCCTTAAACTGGTCGAATAAGTCATCAATGCGTGGTAGTGAGTACTTGTTCTTAATTGTAACTTTGTTCAACTGCCTGTAATCAATGCATATCCGCATAGTACCATCCTTCTTCTTCACAAACAGAACTGGTGCACCCCAAGGCGACATACTAAGCCTAATGAATCCCTTATCAAGTAGCTTATGAAGTTGTTCTTTCAATTCCATTAACTCTGTCGGTGCCATATGATACGGAGGAATAGAGACGGGATGAGTGCCCGGCACCAAGTCAATACGAAAATCAATTTCCCTGTTGGGTGGCATGCCCGACAGGTCTGCAAGAAACATATCCGAAAAGTCTCTCACTACCGGAACGAACTCAATTGTAGAAGTATCAGCACTAACATCCCTCACAAAAACAAAATATGCCAAACATCCCTTCTCAACCATCCGTTAAGCCTTAAAGTATGAAATCACCCTATTGGGGACATAGTACAGGGAACCTCTCAACTCAATCCTAGGCAATCCAGGCATCGGCAACGTCACGGTCTTAGTGTGACAATCCAGAATAGCATGACATGGTGACAACCAATCCATGCCTAAAATCACGTCAAAATGAATCATACTAAACAGTAAAAGATCAACTCTCATCTCCAATCCCCCAATAGTCACCACACACGACCGATACACAAGGTCCAAAATAATAGAATCACCCATTGGTATAGATACATGAACATAAATAACTAAGGAATCACGGGGCATTTCCGAATAGCGAGCAAAGTACGATGATACATAGGAATAAGTGGAACCGGGGTCAAATAATATGGAAGCATCCATGTGGCACACTAAAACAATACTTATGATCATTGCGTCTGAAGCAACTGCCTCTGGCCTTGCAGGAAAACCATAGAGTTAAGCCTGACATCCACATAATCGACCTCCCTCTCTAGGGCGACCTCGAGCTACCTGACTCCCATCCCGAGCGGGTTAAGTGGGTGGTGAAGTAACTGGTGGGGAAGTCATAGCCTGAACTCTCTACTGAACTGGACCTTTCATATGGCGGGCTCAATACCTCCTTACATGCCCCAACTCTCCACACTCGTAGCAACCTCGATCTATAATTGGTGGTGAGGACCGAACCGAACCCCGAGAACTAGAATAGATGCTAGAAGAACCAGGTGATGGCGAACCCTGAACTGATGGAGCATGGGATGAATTCTGAACTAGGAGGGCACTGAAAGATGACAGACCCGCACGAGCACTATATGAACCATGACTAGCTGATGCACCACGATGAACCGGATGAGCCGTTGAGCGGACCTATAAGGACAACCCCTGTTGTGATGGAAATCTCCTCCAAATGAGGCACTACTGAAACCAGCTGAACTACGAGGCCTCATGGCCTCCGGTTCCTCACGTTCCTGACTGCGAATCAGCTCTAGGCGTCTAGCAATATCAACCACTTCATCAAACCTCGTACCTGTCACAACCTGCCAAGCCATAATGAAATGTAATCCATAGTTAAGGCCATCAATGAACCACCTAATCCTCTCCCTCTCAGTGGGAACCAACTGTACTGCGTGACGAGCCAACTCTAAAAATCTCATCTCATTCCAAGACTTTAACATACTCTCCTGGTGTAGCTTCTCAAAGTGCCTACGCAACTCCTCTCTGCGAGTCTGTGGAACAAACTTCTCTAAGAAGAGAACTGAGAACTCATGCCATGTAAGTGGTGCAGCGCCGGCTGGCCTGCTTACCTCATAGGACTCATACCATCTATAGGCTGCCCCTATTAGCTGAAAAGTAGTAAATAAAGCTCCATTTGTTTCCAAAATACACGTTGTGCGAAGGATCCATTGGCACCTGTCTATAAAATCCTAAGAATCCTTTGACTCTACCCCCTGAACTCTGGAAGCTTAAGCCTCCCAAACCGCTCTAGTCTCTTCTGCTCATCATCACTCATAGGTGGGCCAACTTGGGCCCGATCAGCTATAACCGATTAGGCTGGTAGTGCCCCCGGTGTCTGGAGTCCTTGAGCTACCTGCTCTAGAGTACGGGTGGTGGGAGTCTGAGCACCTCCCCCGGCCTGAGAAGTGGCTGGTGCAGCGGGAACCAAAATCGCCTGAGCAAGGCTCGTGCATACAATCAAAATATGGGCCAAAGCCTCCTGAAGGCCTGAAATCAGAATGGGCCCAGTTGGTGTCTGAGCTGGTCCCACAGGCTCAACAACATCTGGTATTTGCTCCACAGCTGGAGCAATTGGTGGCTCCACAGGTTCTGCTCTAGCTGTAGTGCGAGCTGCACCTCGGCCTCCACCGCGACCAAGTCCTCTCGTGGCCCTAGCTAGTGGTATTGTGGCTATCGGCCTAATCCGGTCTCACGTGTCCTCACCATCTGCGAGAGAGCAGAAGAATAGAAGTTCAGATTCCGGAATTAACAAATCCGCATGACAAGAATATAAGAAACTAAAGTTTTCTAACGGTTAAGTAGCCTCTTGAAGATAAGTACAGACGTCTCTGTACTGATCCACAAGACTCTACTAAACCTGCTCATGACTCATGAAACCTAAGTAACCTAGTGCCCTGATACCTGCTTGTCACGACCTAAAATCCCAACCAATCATGATGGAACTTAACACACTTTCTAGGCAAACAGACAATCGCATGATAGCTAACCATTTGTTTAACACATGTTTTAATAAACTAAACAGCGGAAAATCTCATAAATATTTGATACAAATAACTGAAATGCTACTACAACCACCCCAAAATTTGGTGTCAACGAGTACATAAGCACTACTAAGTATCAACATAAACCAAAACTCTAGTATAACTATCTGAATAATAGAATAGTACTAAATAAAATAAAAGAAAAGAGAGTCAAGGTCTGCGGACGTCATAACATCTACCTCGAAGTCTCCAAGCAAGTACTGGCAACGACTTAGCAATTACAGTATCTAGATGTACCTGGATCTGTACACGAAGTGTAGAGTGTAGTATGAGTACAACCGACCCAATATACTCAATAAGTAACAAGACTAATCTTGGGCTGAAAGCAGTGACGAGCTCAGAAGGATACAGTCAGAATGAATATAATGACAACACAGGTAAGATAATGACAAAGACAGTAATCAGCTCAGAGAAACGTCTATATCCAGCTCGTTCATAGTATAGAAATTTAGATATGCTATCAAGTTCTCAATTTAAAGACCAACACTTATAAAAACATGTCAAGTATAGCTAGCATGAGGAATGGTACATCTCTATGCCTATATGTCAAATATGCATGTCAAATATAAGGTATCAGAGTAATGATCTCAAGTACCCACACTCTCAGAGTACTCAATCTATCTAACTCAAATACTCACTCATCACATACACAATCACTCAGCACTGTACTGGTGCCTGGAATCAATTCCCCTCACCAAAGCACGTATATATATTACTACATGCGCTCACTTTTGGTATTTCAGGCTCCGGAGAGGCGGATCCTCCCCAAGCGCTAATAAAAAGCCTATAAGGCTTGCTGCAGTGTGCATCCCAATCCACAATAATAAATAAGCCAATAAGGCATGATGCGTCGTGCAGCCCGATCCACAATAACACTCACAATTCGGTTCTCAAGCCCCACTCAATCATCAATCTCTCAAGTCTTAAGGGCTCACAATCTCATACTACTCAGCTAAAACAATAAGAATATGTAATGTAACAGTAAATGATAACGGAGACTGAGATATGATATGTAAATGAAGGATCAAGACTAAGCACATAATTGTAGTTAAAGCAGATAACTCAAAACAACAAAAATAACCTCACTAGGTCTCAACAGAATAAGCACATAACCTAAACATGATTTCTAACATGAATCACTGTTAAATTACTCTGACAAATAATGATTTCACGGATAGGACAAAACTTGATAACAACACAGTACAAAGAATCAAGTTTACTTACCACGGTGATGCCCACACGCCCGTCACCTAGCATGCGCGTCACCATAACACATTTTTACCCTTAGTCCAAAGTTTAGAATGTTACTTACATCAAAGTGCGCAACTCAATGCTCCAACAAACCCTTGCCTCGCGAATCGGCCTATGAACGACTCTAATCTAGTCACAATAACTTAATATAATCAATACAAGCTATAGGAATTAATTCCATATGATAAAGCTAAGATCTTTAAATAAAATCAAATAGTCAACCCAAAAGGTCAACCCCGGGCCCACGCCCCCGAAACCCGAAAAAATTCACAAAATTCGAACACCTATCCAATTACGAGTCCAACCATACCAAAATCATCCAATTCCAACCACAAATCGATCCTCAAATCCCCAAGTCTTACTCTCCAATACCTAGTCCAAAAGTCCCCAAATTTCACCCAAACACACATAATCTAAGTGTAAAAATTAATGGGTATTCAATATTTATGGACAAAAATAATTAGAAGTCACTAACCTCTTCAATCTAGGTAGAAATCTCTCCAAAATTCGCATTAAGTCATAACATGAACTTAGTCAAAGCCTTAAGTCATATTAAACAACATTAAAATCACGAATCGCACCCCAATTCAGGCCTAACAAAACTAATGAATTTTCAACTTCTAAAACCAATGTCGAAACCTATCAAACCAACTATGATTGACCTCAAATTTTGCACACAAGTCATAAATGACACAACGGACCTACTCCAACTCCTGTAACCAAACTCTGAGCCCGGTATCAATAAAGTCAACTCTTGGTCAAACTTCTAAATCGTCCAAACCTTCAACTTTGCAACTTTTGTCAATTCAAGTCAAAACGACTTACAAGCCTTCGAATCCAAATACGTACATACGCCTAAGTCCAAAATAACCATCTGAAGCTATCGAAAGCATTAAGACTCCATTGCGGAGTCGTTTACACAAAAGTCAATATCCAGACAACTCTTTCAACTTAAGCTTTCAACCTTGGGACTATGTGTCCCAATTTATTTTAAAATATCCCTGAAACCAAACCAACCACCCCGACAAGTCACATAACCACAAATAAATATAGAATAAGAAATAAATGGGGGAACGAGGCTATAATACTCAAAACGACCGGCCGAGTCGATAGAGTCACAGTGTATTGGGCCTCTATTTTGGCTAAAGCAGCTGAAATAAAATTTAATATGTAGCCACATTGCATTTAATTAGATAATTGCAATTACAGACTTTTTAAGTTTTAACCCCTTTTTATAATTAAGTTAATTAACCCTAATTAAATATAATAAAATAAACTCATCAAATATGTTCTTAATTACTATTATTAATTAGTTATTGAATAAATTAATTATAATACTTCATTTATTAAAATGTGAAAACTAGTTTTTGGCTAATTTAAGTAATAAAGTTAATGAAATTATAATTTTGAGACTAAATTTTTGAATTAATTGTAAAATTTTTTTATTGATGTGAAAGTTATTTTTTAACTAATTAAAATAGTATACGTTGTATAATTTATAAATAATTAAACTAAATTACTTTTAATTAGTATTGATAATAATAATTATTATTATGATATATTATATTATTTATAGTTTAAGAAAACATGTATTATTGATTTAAAAATATTTTACTACATTCTATTTCTGATTAATAAGTATAAATAATTTAATTTAAAAAGGGAGAGTCAAAATTGGTCGTCAACAAAGATTCTACCTTCTATCCAATCGGATGCATGTACTACGATGTTGGTCTGGATCACTTGAGGAAGATGGCGCGACTATCATGAGGTCAAGTGTGCATGTGGGGCTGATAACTTGGGATGTATTATTCTTAGTGCAACATGAGCTTCTGAGAATTCTGCTGAGTAATGGTGTGTGATCATGGTAGCAGGGAGGAGAAATCATTTTGAGTTCTTAGATTATGTGATTATTGCTTAAAGCCAAGTGAAGGTTCCTACCGTTGATGTTTGCGCCACATGGTCATGTGTTTTTGTAGTTTCTAGGTTTTGGTATATTTATGGATTAGTTATGACTCTAGGAAGAGGGCATCAAGGGTAAATCGAGCAAGGAATTTGTTAGATATGTGTTACATTTTGCCTTATTAATTTGGGAGGTTGTAGGATGACTCAGACTTGATATTTCTTTATGGATATGATGTGCAAGGGAAATGATTCATTCAGTTGCTTCTTTTGATGTATTCATGTGCTAACGGAGCACTAGTCATTCAATTTGTTTGGCTATGTATTCGGAACTAGACCAGAGTGGGAGACTTTGAATGATGGTTCTGGTGGGTTCAAGATTCAAGGTGTGGTACCTAAGGATTTTTGGATTAGTGTGTGACTAAAGATTCGGAATTTGTGTTGGTTTATGGAAGATACTTGTGTTAGATCTAGATTTCAATGATGAAAAATAGCATATCTTTGTTTGCAGGATCACACAAGTCATAAAGAAGGATGCGAGCACGTCTGTCAATGATGTACGAAAGAAGACAAGAACAGAAGGAGTAAAAGAAAGGAAGAATGCAAAGACCTGTCAACAGAAACAGGAAAGGAAGGACCAGGAATAATGAGATTTGTAAAATATATGACAACCAGGATGACGGAGTATAAATAAGGAAGGACCAACATTTGAGGAGATCTAGCTTGCTAAAATTGTGCCTGCTTAGATTGCTGAAGATATGCGTTGTAAAGGAAATCTATCAATCCCTTAGATCAAGGAACAATCTAAGGACCACTCACACAAGGATATTCTCTTTCAAAAAGGAAAGACCGGCAATCAAGAACCAAACTAAGGAAGTTTCGCACTTATTCTTTGAATGAAACATAACAGATTCAACTCCAAGGATCAATTCCCTTGGGATCGCAAATCTCTCAACGATCTGCTGAAATCAGTCAAGCCAAAGTTCAAGTATATATTGCAAATTATCAAGGAAGAATCACATACTTTGATCAAACCAACTTCATGCTCTTTGTTCTACTCTAAACAAGCATTGTAATCTAAGTGTAGTTGACTGTGTAATCAGTAGAGAGAAGAAAGAGAGAAAAACTTTGGTGAGGCATTGTATCACAATTATTATGAGTGTACTTAGAACCAAGAGTGAGTTGGTGTTCGGAGATAACATCAACACAATTATACGAAGTTATTCAAGGAGGTTTGAAGAGAGAACACCCTTGAAATCCAAGGGGACTGGAGTAGGATTCACATTAAATCTGAACCAATATAAAAATTCTGGGTATCTTTAATTCCTGCACTTTACTTCTTTTTTTAGTTTTATTTTGCCTTTACTTTCAGTCGACTGATTGGTAAACTAGTCAAGTACTTAGGATATAAAAAGAAAAATCGAAAATTCATTCCCCCCCTTCTTGTACTTTCAATTGGTATCAGAGCAGGTCTCACATATTTACCCTTTTGCTGAACAGCTAGTGAGAAAAGATCATGTCGAACCAAATAACTGTTGGAAAACTATTTCAAGAAGGGACATCTCAAGTAAGGCCACCATATTTCAATGGACAACACTACTCTCAATGGAAAGTTCGCATGGAAATATATGTGAAGTTTAATGATATCAAAGTATAGCATGTTATCAAAAAGGGAAACTATCCACTTTCAGCAGCAGATACTAACAAGAAAGTAGAAGGACAATCATCCATTGATCCAGAAGATATAGATGACTACTCTGACGAGCAAATGGAAGTTGTTCAAGTTAATGCTAAGGCATGGAATCTGCTATATAATGCCATAAGTAGAGAAGAGTATGAGAAAATTTCAAGCTGTAATACAACTAAAGAAATGTAGGACAAACTAAAAAGTTACTTATGAAGGAACGAGAAAAGTGAAAGAAACAAGGATAAATTTGTTGGTTCACGACTATGAACTCTTTCAGATGAAAGAAGGTGAATCTATTGAAGAAATATTTGCTCGGTTCAGCAAAATCATTGGAGATCTGAAAGCTTTTGGAAGGCCATATTCTAGTAGTGAACAAGTTCAAAAAATCCTAAGAAGTTTGCCTACTACATGGCAGACTAAAGTAGTGGCACTTGAATTTCAAGACCTGGACAAATTATTATATGATGAACTGCTTGGAGATCTTATCGCCTTTGAGAAAATACATCTCAAAAAAATTCGTCAGGAAGAAAAGAAAACTTTCACCTTCAAAACCACAACTGAAGGCTCTGAAAATGATAATTATAATGATGCAGAGGCTCTTGAAGAAGAAATTGCCATGGTCTCTAAAAATATGAATGGATTGATGAAGAGATACAGAAACACAAAAAGAGGAAGAATGTCATCCAGAAGAACCAGACAATACAATGAGCAAGATAAAGATGATGGAAAATATTTTAAATGTGGATGGTATGGCCATGTCCAAGCAGAATACCCAGACCTCAAAAGAAAAGGCTCCAGACGTTTTAATAAAAACAAATCCTTCGGAAGCTGGAGTGATGAAGACAGCTCAGAACATGAAGAAATAGCCAATGTGTGTTTCATGACTATTCTGGAAAATGACATGAACAAGTACCCTAGTTGCTGGACTGATGAAGATAATCAAACGATGACATCAAAGAAGAAACTAAAAATTGCTTTATGGCTCGAGGTGAAACAAGTGAGGTAAGACCCTATAACTGTGATAGATATAATGAATTACAGGATATTCTTGATCTCACTCTAAAAGAGTCTCAAAAAATATTAATTGAATTAAAGAGACTCAATAGGGAAAAGAAAGACTAGGAACTCAAACTTGAAGTCTGTAAAATCGAAAGAGATTTCTTCAAGAGGAAGTTCAGGAATTGCAATTGCAACTTAATAGCATTCGTAAATTCACCAGTCACGGTTTCGTTAGATCTAACCAAGCGACTTACAAGTCAACTGAAAAGAGACCTGTTAGGAATGGATCCACAAGCACTAACATCAGTGGTAGCTCAAAAACTGAATCTACTCCTGTGTGTCATTTTTGTAACAAGGCTGGTCATAAATATTCCTTTTGTAGATTTCGCAGATCTAATGTCTCGGGATGGATTTGGAAATCCAAAAATAGCCCTCATCCTAATAGAACTAACCAACAAGGACCCAAGAAAGCTTGGGTACCTTAAAGAAGGTAATATTTTTATTTTGCAGGAACACCACAGAAAGAGTCGTAAAGGGAAATGGTATTTAGACAGTGCATGTTCCAGTCACATGACGGGCGACAAGAATCTATTCAAAGAGGTCACAAAAATAAATGGAAGGAATGTCAAATTTGGTGATAATTCAAAAGGAAAGATTGTTGGCACCTGCACAGTTCCTTTCAATAACAACTATGATATTACCGAAGTGTATATTTTGGACGGATTCAACTATAATCTTCTAAGCATAAGCTAACTATGTGATTCCAGATATGAAGTCAAATTCAAAAAAACGGGTTGTGCCATTGAAGATGAGACATGTAAAATCAGTCTATCGGGAAAAAGGTATGGAAATGTTTACATTCTAGATGACATTGAAAACCTAGATGGTCATTTTTGTTTAGCGTCCATTTCTGACGATCCATGGCTGTGGCATAAGAAACTTGGTCATGCAAGCATGTATTTGATTGAAAATCTCTCCAAACATGACCTAGTCATTGGTCTTCCCAAACTCAATTTTTCTAAATATCATGTATGTGATGCATGCCAATTTGGCAAACAAACCAAAAACTATTTTGTCACGCTCCGACCTCGGGGAGTGCGACCGGTGCTCAACCGAGATAACCCGGCCGAGCAAGCCTGCTAGATTTCTTCTATCCAACTCACCCAGAAATAAAGAGAAGGTAAACTTAATTAGTTAACACCAAGAGAGTTCATGAACAACACTCATTCCATCACAATTTGTTACTTCATTTATAAAGTCTCAAAATACATACACATACAACATTACTATCTTGACCTTCCCAATACCAATACATAACCCACACCATGTCTACGGAGCCTCTTATGGATACAAAAGAGTACAATGATAGTGCCGGCAATAAGGCTCCGGCTATACCTCAAAACATAATACACATACAACAAAATATGCACAACCTCGAAATGAAGTGGGGCTCACCAAGCCAACCGGGAAGAGAGTGTACTGCAATCACTTGTCAATGCCCTCCGTTGTGGAACCACCTGCATCCATTAAAGATGCAGTGCCCCGGAAACAGGGACGTTAGTACATGTCGAATAGTACTTAGGAAACCAAACACCTATGCAAGGACTTGGAAATACAACATGAATATGATGAATCAGAGTAACAATAAAAGGCTTAGTTAGCCATTTAATCCATAGAAAATTTATTAATATCTTTCAATAACATTTATAAATTCTTAAGTCGGGGATCCTCTACAACTACCTTTACACAAAGCGGCCCTGCTTCCTCACCCCAATGTATGCGGGTGGAGGTACAATCACAATACCAGAAACTCTACACAAAGCGGCTCTGCCGCCTCACCCCAATATACGCGGGTGGAGGTGTATTCATAATACCACAAACTCTACACAAAGCGGCCCTGCTGCCTCATCCCAATGTATGCGGGTGGAGGTATATTCAGAATACCACAACTCTACACAAAGCGGCCTTGCCGCCTCACCCCAATATATGCGGGTGGAGGTGTATTCACTATGCCACACTTCAGATTCCTAAAACGATAATAGTTGGTACAAAAGAGTTCCCTTTCATATCAACTATTTGGCACCTTTGGCCTTAGCAAGAGTAGGTTCATAATGTTTCATCATATGAGAAATAAGTGTTTAATCACATTGATTTCATACAAGATCTACTTCCCCAAAGGGGTATAACATAATTAAGTCAAAAATAGAGAATCATTAACACACGAGGGTTCCGACACATTATGCCAATCGAAAATCAATTTTACTAGTTTGAATACCCCACATCAATAGCGCTCCATATTCTAACTTCACACGATGGAGTTTTGTAAGAACACGAAAATTCCAATACCAGAAAAAGAGTTTAGCCTTCATACCTCAATTTGAGCTTTCCTTAATTTACTAACAGTTCTGAAAATCCTAGCAACTTCGATCTATTTAGAGACATAGTAAAATTGAACACAAATTAGGAAGATATTCATGGTTTCAGCTCATTTGAGCATTTTATCAAACAGTAGGTGTGCGAATTTGATTACAAGGTTCTTCTACAAGATTTTCTTCACTCCACAACTAATTCAATACCAAGAATTTACTCATACTAGTTCAATTGCCTCCCCACCATTCGCATAGCTACATGCATGCATAAATAACAACTCTCATACTCAAGAATCATACTCCCAATTACCCATCTTCTATCTGAACTCGAAATTGAAGACTAGGGTTAGAACCTTACCTCTTGGATGAAAATCTTGTGAGATTTCTTGCTGAATTTCAAAGCTTGGACAAGATGTTGATGAACAAAGCACTTGGGGCTTACTTCTATCTCTCTATAGAAAACTCCACTCTTCTCTCTAAAATGACAGGTTTTGCCTTCAAAACGAGCCCCAGGAGCTTTTAAACAAAATAGGGTCGGGTAAAAAAAGTTAGAAAAATGAAGCCCCAACACAAATATGTAGTCGCATATGTGACCACATAATGCTTCTTAAATCCACATAATGACCCTACGGAATTGGGCACTTCAGCCTCACTCTACAACCAGTCTGTCCGCATACCAATTCTGCAGTCGCATAATGCGCTGTAGAATTCCCCTCCAGAAATTTTCATACGGGATCTGCGATGGGTTGTGCGGCCCGTGAAATGATTATACGGCCACATACTGGACCGCATAATGGTCCGATAATTTGCCCAGATTTCTACTTCAGTCTGCAGCAGATTTGCGGTCTGCAGATCAGTTCTGCGACCGCATAATGAACCGTAAAAACGCCCTGGACTTCCAAATATTTTCTTCAACTCATAAGTCTAACTCGGCATCACGAAACCCCGGGTTTTGGGAAAAAAGTTTTAGGGCCTTACATCTTTCAAAAACAATGATATTGTGACCATAACCAAGCCTTTATAATTACTGAACATGGATCTTTTTGGACCTACTAGAATTGCCAACATTGGAGGTAAACAATATGCATTTGTTATTGTTGATGACTACTCATGTTTTACATGGATAATTTTCCTATCTCATAAAGATGAAGCTTTAAAAAATATTGAGATTTTCTATAAAAGAATTGAAAGAGAAAAGGAATATCTCATCTCAACTATTCAAAGTGACCATGGAAGTGAATTTGAAAGTAGATCCTTTGAAGAATACTGCAATGATCAAGGATATACTCACAACTTCTCAGCCCCAAGATCACCCCAACAAAATGGAGTAGTTGAACGCAGGAATAGAACTTTGCAAGATATGACAAGAACAATGATATTAGAACACTCGTTGCCAAACCACTTTTTGGCAGAAGCAGCCAGCACAACATGTCATATCCTCAAGAGATGTCTCATAAGACCTATCCTAAAGAAGACTCCATATGAGCTATGGAAAGGTAAAAGGTCCACTACAGGTTATTTTCATCTAATCCGTAGCAAATGTTTAATTCACAACAATGATAAGGACAACCTTGGAAAGTTTGATCCAAGGAGTGATGAAGGTATTTTTCTTGGATATTTTATTAACAATAGATCTTTTAGAGTTTACAATAAACGTACATTATGTGTAGAAGAATCAGTGCATGTTATATTTGATGATAATAAAATTATGGCTGAGAAAGGAGTCATTGCAGGTGATGAAGATACAAATCAAGGTGTATCAAAGACAACTAAGTTTCAGGAGTCCACTATCATCAACAGCGAACCTAACGAGTCAACTGATGAATCTATAAGCAATCAAACTAGATCACAAAAAGAGTCGCCTGCTCAAACTGCTAAAATAAGACCAAATGAATGGAGGAGTGAACCGGAATATCCACAAAATTTAATTATAGGAAATCTCAACGTTGGAATGAAAACCATGGGAGCACTAAAGAAAAAGGCAAACATTGCACTTATTTCTTAGATCGAACCAAAGAACATTAATGAAGCTTTAAAGGATTCAAGCTGGGTACAAGCTATGCAAGATGAACTTGATCAATTCGATAAAAATCAAGTATGGGAATTCGTATACTGGGTACAAGCTATGCAGGAACAAAGCCAGATTGGTGGCCAAGGCTACTCACAATAGGAAGGAGTCGACTATGATGAAACTTTTGCTTCGGTAGCCCGGTTAGAATCAATTCGTATACTGCTTGTATATGCATCTTTTAAAGGTTTTAAACTTTTTCAAATGGATGTTAAAAGCGCTTTCTTAAATGGATTTATTGATGAGGAGGGATATGTAAAAAACCTTCCTGGTTTTGAAAACTCACAATTTCCTTACCATGTGTATAAGTTTACCAAAGCCTTGTATGGACTTAAACAAGCTCCTCGAGCCTAGTATGAAATGATTAGCTCATTTCTAACTGATCATAGATTCACAAGAGGTAAAGTAGATACTACATTATTTATCAAAAGATCCTCTGAAGGTAATATTATTATCCAAGTCTATATTGATGATATTATTTTTTGAAGCGGTAACTCTCTCATGTGCAAAGAATTTTCTAATCTCATGAAGAGTGAGTTCAAAATGAGTATGATGGGAGAACTCATATTTTTTATTAGATTCCAAATTCAACAATCTGAGAAGGGAACATTTATCTGTCATACCAAGTATACAAAGGAATATATTCAAAACTTTGGCACGAGTAATGCTAAAGCAATTGGTACACCCATGAGCCCTTCAATAAGTCTTGACAAAGATGAGAAGGAAAATCCAGTGGATGAAACTAAATATGATTGGATCCTTACTTTATTTAACTGCTAGTCGACCAGATATTATATCCAGTGTGTGTAAGTGTGCCAGGTTTCAGTCAGCTCCTAAGGAATCACATCTGACAGCAGTAAAGCGGATAATTCGCTATCTTATTGGAATTATCTCTTATGGACTATGGTATCCACGATCTAACAATTTTAAGCTTGAAGGTTTTTAGATGTTGATCTTGCAGGGGATAAAGAAGACAGGAAAAGCACCAGTGGAACATGTCAACTACTGAGAAATGCATTAATTTCCTGGAACAACAAGAAACAAGGTTCAGTGGCACTGTCCACAACTAAGGCGAAATATATTGCTATTGGAAAGTGTTGAGCTCAATTACTCCGGATTTCTCATCAACTGGGTGACTATGAACTATCCTTTAAACCTATTCAAATATTTTGTGACAATTCTAGTGCTATATGTCTTTCAAAGAACCATGTGCATCATTCTAGAATTAAGCATATAGATATTAAGCATCATTTCATTAGAGATCATGTCCTTAAAGAAGATATTGAATTGATGTTTGTTAGCACTATTGATCAATTAGCAGATATTTTTACAAAGCCTTTGCTTGGAGATAGAGTCTATGCTCTAAGGGAATTACTTGGCATTATTTCGCTTAGTATAAAAAATTAGGACTTGTGTGTTAATTTTTAATTTTTTATATGGTTATTGTTCTATTTTTGTTTATGTGTAATAAGTCATTAGTTTTGTTCCTCCGTTTGCCCTCCCTTTTCACATCGGTCGCCACTCTCTAGAAAGGAAAATCAATCATCATGTCCTTTCACTGACGCCTTTTCCTCTTCTATACTCAACCATCAAATCCCTTAGTTTAAACCCTTTAAATCACTCCCATTCCTTATTCATCGGTTCTATCACTCAGAAACCCTCCTCCAAAACCCATCAATGGCTAAAAACTCCAAAAATCCCTCTACCTCCACTCGAAAAAGCACCCGTTCTAGGGCAAAACCTTCCTTCTCAGCCCCCAAAATCAATTTATTTACGTTCCGATCATTCTGAATGCTTTGCCTCTTCTCAAGCAGAGCTCTGAACGAGAAAGCCCTTGGAAAATGACCCATGGAAGAACCTCCTGAATCTTTCACCACAAAGAAATCCAAAGTAGACCTTTTGAGCTCTTTAGAGTCTGACATCAAGTTCTGGGATACTCCAAATAGAGGCACCTTCATTGCCTTCAAAGACAAGCCTATAGCCTATGGCAGAGTGATCGATTTGAATGATATGGAAGCCCTCAACAACAAGGTAAAATAGCTTTTCGATTTCCAAGGTTGGTCAAACTTCCTCTCTCTACCGCCTCCAAAAGTCTATGAACCCCTAGTTAGTATGTTTTATGCTAATCTTTGTTCTCCCAAACGTGATAAGTTGGAATCTTTAGTTCTAGGGAAGCGCATTGTTCTAGATTGTGCCATGTTTGACTTAATTTATAAGTGTAAGTGTTCTGGTTTCTCTATGATTTTCAAAAGGCCAAATTGCCCCGTGGCCACTTAAACTTGTATTGGTTTGCAAATCCGATACATGAACTTACACTTTTCCTATTTGAATGCTCCAACTTGACAAAATAGATACTAATAAACATCTTTGACCATTGACCATGCCTATGTAGAAGCGGTGCAGCTGACATGGCTAAATTATGTGAAAATCACGCTGCCAAGGTACGTGGATGGTATTGTTTTTTTATTTAAAACAAATATTAGAATTAGAATAAAATATAAATAAGAATGAAAAAATAAAAAATAAAAAGGAAAAAAAGACATTTCTCTCTCCCCTTCTCTTTTCCCGTCCCCTCCCCTCCTACCTCTCTTGTCTTCCCCAGCAAACTCCCAACCATTTTCTGTAATTTGTTTCATTTTCCATCTTAATTTCCCTCCCCCTCCCCTTTCTCCATTTCTTTTTTCCTTCCTCTTCCCCTTCCAATAATCATTTCTTTCATTTGCCAGTGTCCACCCGCCTTTTCCGTCCCAACTCCCTCAACCACCGGTGATCAGAAGATAGCCCAAAATTTGTCGTTGTTCTATCATCGAATTTATCTATACCAAAATAGCAGAAAAAAGGTAGATACTTGCAATGATATTGGGCGACCTCCACTATTTCAAAATCATGGATTTCAATTGATTTTTTCTGAAATTCTAAAAGTAATTAATTTTGTTATGGTCTAATCATGACCATAATGGTGTTGTGAATTTGATTTAGAAATAAAAGAGAGAAAGAACAATGAAGAAAAAGAGAAAGAAGAAGAAAGGAGAAGAGTAAGGAAAGAAAGGGAGGTGGGTGAACGGAGAAGAAGGGGGATGGTTGGGTACGAGTTAATAGGGTAAGTGTCAGGTGTTTTTCCTTTTCTTCTTTTTTGCATTTGTAATTTCTTTTTTGCTGATTTAGTATTTAAAAATGGAACCCACAAAGAACACATGTCAAGTAATAAATAGTCTAGCATATGATGTATTGTACATGTCAGCGCAATTGATATGCACACTCTCCTGGATGTATTTATTAGTATCCATTCCATTAAGTTGGAGTGTTACAAATGGAAAAAGTGTAAGATCATGTATCGAGTTTGCAAACTGATACAAGGTTAAGTAGCCCGAGGCTATTTGCTCTTTTGAAAAATGCATGACCTGAAGATTTTGAAATTACCTTTGATCAGGCAAAGCGTTGCATAGCCGAGTCTCCCTCCAATTTCCTTCCTAACCAGTTAGGCTCCAGTGATGTTAGTTTTGAAACCCGGGTCCTTGCACACATTGTAGCAACAACCCTTCTCCCTCGCACTGATTCATTCACCACCTTTCCTCAACGGGATACCTTTCTTGTTTATTGTCTAGTGACCACGCATAAAGTCAAAATGTCTTCTTGGGTCATAAATTTTATGATTGAAAGTGCTGATGATCCCACTAGTATTCATTATGGTATGGTTATCACTCATTGCCTAGAAGCCCATAATATCTCTATTTCCAGTTACCCCTTTGTCTCTGTCACCAGATCTTATAATTCTAGATCCTTTGCCAGTATGGGGTATGTTTGTGCTAAAGGTACCTAGGTGAAGAAGCAAGAAGGAGGGATTAAGGTTGTTCGGACTGAATCCAAAGCTAGAGCGTCTGGTTCCCATACTGGGGTGTGTGACCCTGAACTTGTGGTGAAATTGACTACTATTGACAACAAGTTGACCATCATCAAGGATCTTCTTGTCTCGGCTCAATCAACCATTGGGGACATTCATGACATCTCTAAGGAGACAGGGTCGGATGTATCAAAGAAAAGGGTCAAGATTCTCAAGTTAGCAAAGAATGCAGTCAAAGCTTTCGAGGAGGTGCACGACATGATCGATGGGGTATCTGTTATAGTGAATGCTATCTTTGATCGTCTGAAGGAGGCTATCTGTAATACTCTCACTTATTTTCTGCGCAATTAGTTGTGAGACATTTTTTTCTTTTTGTTGTTTTCTTTTTGTTGTTTTGGGCTGGTTCACCAACCTTTGACTATTTTGGTAGGACACTCACTATCCCTGCATGACTATCACTGCACTTATGTTCGCTTAGTTTGCTTGAAATATTTCTGTTTGTAGTGTTTTTTATGTTCACATAGTGTTATAATGCTTTTTGTTGATGCCAAAAGAGGGAGAAATGAAATTACAGTACAAGTAGCAATTTTGTTTTCTAATTGTCCTATTGAGGGGGAGTTGACCACTACGAGTATTTAGCACTGCAAGTATACACATCCTTATGACTGTCCTGTTGAAGGGGAGTCAACTACAGCAAGAAAAGAGTCGACTAAACAGAGAAGTAAACTATTTTTATATATATTATTTTGTCATCGTCAAAAAGGGGAGATTGTTAGATATAGATTTCAATGATGAAAAATAGCATATATTTGTTTGCAGGATCACTCAAGACGCAAAGAAGGATGCGAGCAAGTTTTTCAATGATGTTCGAAAGAAGACAGGAACGGAAGGAGTAAACGAAAGGAAGAATTCAATGATATTCAACAGAAACAAGAAAGGAAGGCCCGAGAATTAAGAGATTTGTAAAAGATATGATAACTAGGATGACAGAGCATAAAGAAGGAAGGACCAAGATTTGAGGAGATCTAGCTTGCTCAAATTGCGCCCGCTCAGATTGCGAAAGATATGCGTTGTAAAGGAAATATATCAATCCCTTAGATCAAGGAACAATCTAAGGACCACTCACACAAGGAGATTCTCTTTCAAAAAGGAAATATTGACAATCATGAACCAAACTAAGGAAGCTCTGCATTTATTCTTGGAATGAATCATAGCAGATTCAACTCCAAGGATCAATTCCTTTGGGACAACAAATCTCTCTACGATCTGCTAAAATCAGTCAAGACAAAGTACAAGTATATATTGCAGATTATCAAGGAAGAATCACATACTTTGATCAAATCAACTTCATGCTCTTTGTTCTACTCTAAACAAGCATTGTAATCTAAGTGTAGTTTACTGTGTAATCAGTAGAGAGAAGAAAGAGAGAAAAACTTTGGTGAGGCATTGTATCACAATTATTATAAGTATACTTAGAACCAAGAGTGAGTTGGTATTCGTAGATAACATCAACATAATTGTATGAAGTTATTCGAGGAGCTTTGAAGAGAGAACACCCTTGCAACCCAAGGGGACTGGAGTAGGATTCATATTAAATCTGAACCAGTATAAAACTTTCTGGGTGTCTTTAATTCCTGCACTTTACTTCTGTCTCTAGTTTTATTCTCCCTTTACTTTCAGTCGACTAATTGGTAAACTAGTCAACTACTTAGGATGTAAAAAGAAAAATTGACAATTCAACCCCCCCCCCCCCCCTTGTACTTTCAACTTGGAGTATTTCTACATCATGATTGTTTTTGAGATATAGTGTTAGAGAGATTAAAGAAACAACTTTGGATTCATAAAAGGTCTCTCAGGAACGGGCGCATTAGTTGGAGGTGCTATTGAGTGCATAAGAGGACATAAAATAGTTTATGGGTATTAAGACGACGTGATCGTGTGATTTGGGGTTACTCGGGATGAGTGTTGATTAAGATAATTTGTGTGCCGGTAAAGAGAGAAGTTATTTTGAAGGCAGGTCAAGAGAAAATCTGAAAAAGTGGGGTCAGTTTAATAGTGGCTTGGATCAGCATGGTAAAGGAAATGATCAGCTCTTTCGGTATGATAAGGTCATACAAGTGTTTCGTGGAAATAATTGCGAGCTTGGCAATCTCCGTGATTTAGTTGATTCATAGGAGTTCAATTATTATGGCTTGATTATGTGCAAAAGAGTCCCGAAAAGTTATGATGGCTTCGACCATGACTTGAGATTGGGGTCTTTTACGGTTAGAGGAAGTTGGTAGCGTGTTGCAATTTTTCTACTAAGATGAGTTAAGTGAACAGTGTCTAGCTGATGGAGTGATTCTTCTACTGGTAATTCAGGATTTATGATAGGATCCTCATAATTTCACATAATAGCATGATAGATGCGGTGAGTTGTGTGGAATTGGGATTGAAGGATCAAGGTTGTGGTTCTGTTTTTATAGGGATGTCATGAGTTTGAGGCAACGGGAGAGATTTCAGATGTTCAGAGTATGCTAGCACTATTTTAGTGTCACCTGAGAATGGCGTGTTTTGTGGAAGATGCATTGCGTAATGATTTGCGGATGCTTGGCTAGCACTATATAAATAACATGGTTGGTAGCCATTGATGATTCAAGTTTTGTTACTCGGTGCGAAAGGTTATGGGAGTATCTCCCATGGAATAATTGTGTAGGGGTGATGTGTCAGTCATTTAAGTGGGAGAGATTCAGACCAGGTATGGAGATTCTAGTATTGTCGTAGATTGGAGAGTTTATTTCTGTAATGCGGACTACTCCTTTGGTTTCGGACTATGGAAGTTTGTTCAGGATTTGACTGTTGATTGTATGTGTCATGGATGCGGTTATTGTGGATCTTGAAAAGATATTTACCTACTTTGAGATGATCAGAATCGGTTTAGAGGTCCATTGGTAGGCCTAATGAAAATGCATATTCTACTCCATATCAGATCTGTTTATTCAGCACAACATTTGTCTATGGTTGAGTCTTCGGGCATGGTGGATATTATTCCTATCATCATCTATATCATGTGTTACTCTTTTGTACTATATGGGTTGTGAGGCGACTTGATTATTCACACGCGTGTTATGGTCATGTGTGGGCTTTGTGGTGTTATATGAGCAAGATGGGTCTCGAGATGTTGATTTGGTGATTGCACCGTAGTCATGCTTGGCCTTTTATGTAGCGCATTATTCTATACATCTCCCCAGAGATTATTTTTATGCACATGGCATTATTGTTGTGGATATATGTGTGTTTAGTGAGTATGACCATTTTGGATTTATGGGTATTCCTATGCAGGCTATTATTTGTGGATCGGGTGGCACACTGCAATGGGCATGATGTTTGGATTGGGCTGCACACTGCAATGGTATCATGTGTGGATTGGGTTGCACGCTGCAACAGTGAGATGTTAGGTAAGATTCCTTGTACTTATCTTGTGTGTTTTGTTTCTCCTCTGTTGGATAGATTCCTAGCATTTGTTTGGTTGTTGTATTCATTACGCTGGCTGGATAGTTTTAGTACTTGGGTTTTCTTCCCTTATTGGTCACATTCGAGTTGTGGCTTGTTGTCATGCCCCGACCTTGGGGAGCGCGACCAGCACTCAACCGAGATATCCCAGTTAAGCAAGCCTACTTGATGCATTCTACCCGAACTTACCCATGAATAATGCGAAGATGAATATCACGAGTTAGATAACAAAAGAGTAACATGTACAACACCAATTTCATTTCTTTTAGAAACCCCATTTACAATGCCCCAAAATACATTACACATTTGTAGTTTAGAAGTGGAAACATGTGTTACAAGTACAACATTTCTAGTTTGACTTTCCCAAATCAAAATGCAACCCACTATATGTCTACGGAGCCTCTAATTGATACAAAAGAGTAATATGATAGTGCAGACGATAAGGCCCCGGCTATACCTCAAAACACTATACACAAGAAGTAAAAGACACAAGACACCGATATGAAGTGGGGCTCACTAAGTCAGTTGAGAAGAGGGTATACCGCTATCACTGATCAATGTCGCCTGCTGCGGAACCACCTGCATCCATTAAAGATGCATCATCCCCGAAAAAAGGGACGTTAGTACATATGGAATAGTACTAATATGTAAAGCTAAACACCCTCTCAATGAATGGAGTAACAGTACAAAAGGAGAGGAGCATGAAATCAATGAGACAACCAAATAATGTTAAAACACCAAGTCAAGAGTGAGGTAAATCTTTAAGAAATAATCAATGTTTTAGGTTGGGAGATCTTAAGCACCGATACACCACCATGCTTGTAGCACGGAGTCCGATATCTGCCCGAGCTAAGCCATCTTACCCCAAAGTATGAGGCTTGACATAGAAACACAACACCACCATGTGCGCGGCATGGCGTCCGATCTCTGCCCGATCGGCTAAGCCGTCTCACCACAATGTCGTGTGGGTCGACATGGTCTTTGCAAGCTCTCAACTCAACTCATCCCAATTAAGGGGAATAATCTCTATGTAATATAATGGGAATTTATCCTCCAATCAATCCCTGCACCGGCACATATAGTTTCAGGCTTGGGTATTTATTTTCCAGCTTTCGTCGGTGACCTAACGATACTCTCAAAAGCATTTATCATAAAAAAGGTCATATACTTTTCATAATGTTTCATACTTTCTTTCATTTTTAGTGGCACTCTTGGACTCATATGTAAATCATCATTCATGGCACGACGACCGCATTTCAAAATTCATACTCTTATTCTTTCATTACCTCTCAAGGATCATCTTAAAATATTTAAGGATATTTGAAACATTGTGAAAAATTATATCTTTAGTTCATAGAGATGTAAGAATTCAAAACACATTGGGATAAGCATAAAAGGGGGGCATAGCATTATTCAACTGAAATGTCAATCAAACTATAGGCATTTGGACCAGCTAACCATAAAAGTAGACAGTTATGATAGAAATAGGAACTTGATCAAACCATAATTGAAGTTTACGAGAATTTCGAGGAATCCGATTCTACGGAAAACGTTTAGCCAACATACCTCACTTGAGCTTTCCTTAGGTTACTACAACATTCCAAAACTTCTAGTGACTTCAATCTATTAGAGATATGGCAAAATTGACCCATAATTAGGAAATGGGTCATGTGTTCAGTTCACTTAGGCATTTTATCAAGCACTAGGTGTGCAATTTGACTACAAGGTTTCTATGGTGGAATTCCTTCATCCCAAAACCAATAGTTCACCCATATTAGTTCAACAATCTCCTCACCACCTTTATTGGTACATGTATGCACAAAGAACAACTCCCACTCCTAAGAATCACACTCCCTATTACCCATCTTCTGCACACAAAACAACTCCCATTCGCAGAAGGCACCGCAGAATAGGTTTGTGGCCCACAAAATAACCCTCCAAAACTGGCCTGGCATATTCAAGTCTGCGGCCGTTCTATGGCCCGAAGATTAGTTATGCGGTCGTGAAATGGGCCGCAAAACCTCCCTCAAAATAAATCCTCCCGTCAGTTCAGATATGGAAGTGCAGTCCGCGAAACAGTTATGCGGCCGCATAATGGACCACAAAATAACCTTCAAATTTTGAGCTTCTCTTGTTCCACTATGCGGTAGATCTGTGGTTTGCGTAGTAGTTTTGCGGTCGCATAGTGGACCTCAAAAATGCCATGTTCTGCAAAACTTATTCCACCAACTCCTCAACGCATTGCACAACCCAAAACGGCCGAGCCGCGGCGAGCTATCTACAACCTTCAAACACATTAGCTTACCTCGGCACCACAAAACCTCAAATTCTTGGTAAACATTTACGGGACCTTACACTAGTTGGCGCATGGATTGTGTTGTATGAGATTCTAAGTGGTATTTGTTGGACCTAGATTCAGCGCAATCGAATTGGTATAATATATGTTTGGAGGAGGAATATCACTAATCAGTTCAGAATGCGGCAATGGTTTTTGTCGAGCGGAAGAACTCCATGTTTTATTGATTTGGCAGGTGGTTATAAGTTTTTGCACATCTCTTTCATCGTTGCAGTATTGCAAGGAAAAGGGATTTTATGTGTCATGAGGTATATTACCAGTACTGGGTTCGGTAATGAGCAGCTATTGTGGTTGGAAGATATTGCTATGGATATATGGGTTATACTGTAAATTGTACGATTACAACTTGGGTGTATAATTATGCTTTGGTATAACTTGTTGAGATCAATACAGTGTATGTATGCAAGAAGTGGACCTTATAGGAAATTTTGGATTTTGGAATTGGTTCTAAGGCTTGTGGGGTAAGGTCGCAAGAAGGTTTTTCAGCCTGGGTTGTGCTAATGTGCTTATATGGATTGTGGTTGTTACACCCCATATTTTCGTACATAAAAGTACATCGTATATCAATTGATCTAAGCTCAAAAATGAGATCCTTTTTAAATGTATATAAAGCAAGTTAATCATGTTACTTTGGAGGTTATAAATATTTAAGATCGTGATGAGCAAGTACCAAGAGGGTTGGAAGGTTTAGAAGCTAAACGAATCGTGAAAAATAGGTTTCGTCAAAAGTCAAAAAGTTGGGAATGTTATAACCTGTACTTTTGGTGCAAGACTAGGGTGCTTAACATGATAATAAAGTGATTTTATGAGGTATTTTGGTCGTACGATAATCGTGTGTTACGTTTTTAAGTCAAGTGAGTTATCAAACAAAAGTCGACGAAAGTCGTCGCAAGTTACGTTCATAAATTTAACTGAAATTTGGGCCTAATGCAACTGATCTTTTATCATAATATACTAGGATTTACGGGGGTGATCCACCCCCCAGACTGAAGGTCTACGAGTCTAGTTTCCAATTCATTAAATCATTTGTCAATGCAATAGCAGAGAAGAAAGATATTCACATTTTTATGAGACTGCGCAAACTGGTAGGTGAAAAGGAGGTGTGTCTTTTGCTTGCTTAAATGAAGGCACCAAATAAATCCCCAAAAGAGGCAGATTGAGGAAGGCAAAAGGGCCTTTTAAGGGATAAATTAACTCAATTCTCTCGCTCATTTTTCAGACCAAGAACATTAGATTGAACCCCTGCAACTCCTCCCCCAAAAATCCCACACAAGCCCTAGGTGATTCTAGTGCCGAAAAATCCGGACAACTTGCTAGTTTCCCTTTATCCTTCTTGTACCTGCATTGGGGGACTAATTTCGGATGAACATGGACTAGGTTTTGTGGGTTCTACTCTGTCCAAGGTAAGTTTATGCTTCTCTTTTCCTTATCTAAGGTTCTATGAGTTGTAGCTCGATCGTAAAGACTAGAACTTGCGAGTTTCGAAAGAGTATTATGTTGTTTGTTGTTGCATCATTGTTGACTGGTTGTGAACTTATTTTTAAGTTAAATTCATGGCTTGTTTATATGAGAAGAGTCTTAATTATGTACTATTGTTTGTGTTGTTTGAGTGAAATACCATAAGATAGTACTTGAAAGAACATGAGACATGGTTATCATTTTATTGGGTTGTTTTGTGGCTACATATATGGTTTGTGGTGGCTGGAAATTATGAGAAATAATTTAATAATGTTATGGCTATTGTTGTTAAGTTTATCTAGGTGTTAATTAAGTTTATTGAAGAAGAAGAAAGCATGAAAAAAATAAGTGATTGACGATAAAAGTTAAGGTGCTAGGCGTGTGGACTGTTTTGAAGATTATTCTTATGATGTTTTGGGCAAAACCTGATGTGGTAAACATAAGTATAATATTATTTATATTATAATCAGATTCATGAAGAAGAAATTGGATTCAAACTCTATTTTGTTGACCGTAAATCGAGTTTGCTGCTCGTTGGGATTGTTAAACTATTTTGAAATGCTTATTATGAGTATTGTTGATGTTGTTTGGGCTGTTGTTAGTTGTTATAACTTGTGGGACGTCATATAAACAGGGGAGGTGTTGTTCATTTATCATAGAATAAAGTGTGTCGTTCAAATGCGATAAGTTATGGCATTCGTATTGTGACAATAGTATTGTTCATTGCTTGTAGACAAAGGAGCTGCATGTTAAGTTAGCTTGAGGATTAGAGGGGATAGTATGAGGTATGTAAGATCTTCCTTTCTTTCCTTTGCCATGATTCTGTAAGTTATGTTGCCCTTATAAGGAACAAAAGGGACGAGTCATTGTATACGGACTATGCTGACGTTTAAGGTTCGTTCACGAGTATAGTCACGAGTATATATATATATATATATATATATATATATATATATATATATAGCGAGTAGCCTCACAAGCTAAGCATATTACATAGCTATAAGTAGACAGAATCATGTTATCCCCAGAAACGAGTCGTGATGTGGAATAAGTATAGAAGTGCAATTCCAAAATAGTTATAACGTTCTTTACGGCTAAATAATATAGAATACGAAGGATAACATAGCATGCGACTAAGGGAAAAGATTGGTTATTGTAACGAATTACTCATGAACTTATATGTTTATGAATACGAGTTTATCTATTGATGATTGAATGATGTATGCACGAGTAATATGGAATTAATATGTATACGACATGATTCCTATGGACGGTCTATGAATGCATAAGTGTACGGTGAAGCCCTATGGATGGTGTATGAATGCATAGGTAGATAATGAAGGTTGGTTATGGACGGTCTCAGTTGTATGCATAGCCAGACCTCGGTATTGTGAGTCATACGGACGATCTACTATGTTACGTGTACGAGCTACCATCTATTCATGATTGTTGTGAACCGTACGGTCGGTATACTATGTTGCGTGTATGAGCCACTGGTTATTCGTGTAGAGTGAGCCTTACGGACGATCTCTTATGAAACATGTAAGTGCCACTTTTATGTTTCAGTGTATCCCTAGAGATGTTTGATCTGTCTGAGGTAAGTAATCAGATATAAGGTATGATGTTTAGAAGAATGTTATAGGTGAAGTTCCATAATACGATGGTTTCCAGTATAGATAGAATATGGGAACAAGTTCAGGTACATTATGATGTGAATTAGGTGTATATACGATAGTCGCAAAATTGGATATTCTCGGCCAATGGAGCCTTCCCTTTTCAGTCTAAATCCTTTGTAAAGTAAGTTGGATAATTCGGTACTATAGATATGTTACGAGTCAGAATAAGGTAAGTATGCTTCCTGAATTTCATTGAACCTCCAGATTACTTTCAGTATATCATATATACATGTTAGTTCGGTTTCAATTAAGTTATCATATATTATCTACCTTACATATGTACGGTTTCCAGTACAAACAACATAAGGGAACAAGTTCAGGTATATCACGACACAAATTAGGTATATATACGACAGTCGTGACATTAGATGTTCTCGGCCAACGGAGCCTTCCCTTTTCTGTCTAAATCCTTTATAAAGTAAGTTAGATAATTAAGTACTGTAGATATGTTACTAGTGTTTTTTGTTGATAGTACTGATATATTATTTCTCTTGTCGTCTTCTTGAGCAGAGGGTCTACCGGAAACAACCTCTCTACTCCCTCGGGGTAGGGGTAAGGTCTGCGTACACTCTACCCTCCCCAGACCCCACTTGTGGGATTTTATTGGGTTGTTGTTATTGTTATTGTTGTAGATATGTTACAAGTCAGAATAAGGTAAGTATGCTTCCCGGATTTTATTGACCATCCAGATTACTTTCAGTATATCATATATACATGTTAGTTCAATTTTAATTCAGTTATTCATATGTTATTTGCCTTATATACTTAATACATTCTTTTGTACTAATATCCCATCATTGGGGCACTGCATTCATGCCTGCAAGTTCAGGTATCCAGTTTGATGGGCTCTTATTATAGACGAAGTTGATATCCAGTTGAGGATTGGCGAAGCTCCATTTCATCTGGAGTACAGCCGATTCTAGAGGTTATCGGACTGTCCTATGTATATGTATACTTATGGAAAGGTCGAGGCCCTATCCCGACCATGTTATGTTAGTCAGATATTCTTAGAGTCTTTTGGAGAGGCATGGACACATGTGGTCAGTTATATCATTGTTAGCAGCATGATGTACAAAGTGAGGCCCCATAGACCTATGGTGTGTGTGTGTATGTGTGTGTGTATATATATATATATAGGACTTTTCTACATGTAGGAGCTCGAGTTTAAGTAACTCAATGACCGTACAGAATGAGTCATTATGTAAATGAGGTACTAGGTGCCTCTCCACCTCAACTAGGTTGGGGTGAGACAGAGGTCACGTGATATCATCTATGGATATGTGTATGATGAGTTATACAGTGATTTGGCAGCTTGGGGACGACTCTTGGCACGTTTGAGGATGAACATATGTTTAAATGGGGGAGAATGTAATGACTTGACCGGTTGTTTTTAGCTCTTGCATTTCATTCGATGGTTTTAGACCCTGAGTAGCTTTACTTTATGTATTATGACTTGCATGTGTAGTTGGTTTTGATTTTCTAGAAGTTCGGAGTTGATTTGGAGGAATAATTCTCAATTCGAAAACTTTAGGTTGGAAGAGTTAACCAGGGTTTCACTTTTAAGTAAACAATATCGGAATCGGGATTTGAAGGTTCCTATAGGTTCGTAAGGTGATTTCAGACTTGCAAGTATATTCGAGTTGAGTATTGGGTGGTCCGGGAATGATTCGCCGCTTATTATCGGAAGTTTACATTTTTTAAGGTTCTTAAATTTGCTATGTTTGACTTGGAGTGGAATTTAATGTTATGGGACTTTGGGTGGTGTTTAGGGACCTTGAAAAAGTTCATTTAGTTGATAATAACTTGTGTGTAAAGTTTGGTCGTAATCCGGAATGTCTAAGTGTTATTCGGACGCGTTTGGGGAAATTTGAAGGTTTGAAATTAAGATAAGAATTTTGATCGTTGATTCTTGGCTTTGATGTTATTCGTAGCGTTTTGAGCCTTGGATAAGTTTGGATAACATATGGGGACTTGTCGATATGATTGGATGTGTCCTGGGGGCCTCGGGTGTGTTTCGGGAAGGTTTTGGACAATTTCCCTTTGAATTGCAGTTGCTGGTTTCTGGTGTTAGTGGTATGCATCGCGATCGCGGAGAAGGAGGCGTGATCGTGAAGTGTTGTGTGGGGATGGATAAGAATTATTCTTTGCGATCACGGAAGAGGGTCACAATCACGTTTGGTGGCCTGGTTATTCTTTGCATTCGCGGGGTGAGGGTCGCAAACACGTTGAGTTTGCGAGGATGGCCTGGATTAGAAGGTTGCTCATCGCAATCGCGTGAGTTCAATTGTGATCGCGGAAGAGAAGGTTCTGAGACTTGAAGGATTGGCCTATGCATTCACGAAGCTTGTCTTGCGTTCGCGTAGGCTTGGCCAGCTCAGGTCCACGATCACGAGTGGTCCCTGACGTTTGCATAGATGGGGATTTTGGCTGAGGCAATGTTGTCTTTCGCAATCGCGAAGAGGATCGTCTAGGAAATTTATAAGATTGCAAATCGGGACTTTGCTCATTTTCATCTTATTTTCTTAGTTGGAGCCGATTTTGGGGTGATTTTGAAGGGACATTTCACCCACCTATTGAGGGTAAGTATTTCTAACCTACTTTTGATTATATTTCATGAACATGTATGAATTTAGGCATGTAAATTCATGATTTGGGGTAAAAATTGTGGGATTTTGGAAGAAGACCTAGAAATGGTATTTTTGAGTTTTGACCTTGAAATCGGGCATAGAATTTGGAATAAATTAAATATTTGAGTTCGTGGTGCTATGGTAATATTTATCTTCGAGAATTTTCAGAATCCGGATACGTGGGCTCGGTGGTTGACTTTGTTGACCTTTCTTGTGGAGTTGAGGATTGATTCTAATTGTTAAATTGCGAGTCTTTGAGCATATTTTGATTTGTTTGGACGTTCCTTTGGCTAGTTTCGGATTGTTGGCATTGGTTTGAGGTGTTAGAGAGGCGTTGGAGTCGATTATCGGACTTCAGAGCAAGGTAAGTCTCCTGTCTAACCTTGTAAGAGGAACTTTACCCCCGTAAGTGCTATACTTGCTACATGCTACGTGTTATGTGACCTATGCACGTATGAGGTGACGAGCGTCTGTGCATATGCTATATTATTGATTTATCCTGGTAGACTTAAACTCACATATGCTTTAATTGTACTATTTGAGTTATTCTTGCTTGTTTAAATATTTTAGTTTATGTTTTAGCCCGAGACTAGACTTGCATAGAGTATCAAACTTTTCTATTCTAGAAACTTGACGCGTTACTTGATTATCCGCGAAAATTATACTTTCTTTTACGAATTACTCATGCGTTGTAGTTATTTGTTTGAAAGGTTCTTGATTTCATAATGCACACATATGTTCGCGAGTTGGGTTGATGACCCGTCAAAAGTTTCACTATTTTTATGGGATTGGGCTGACTGCCTCAGCAATACTATTACGAGATCGAGTTGAATCCCCTCAACAGTACTATTATGGGATTGGGTTGAACGCCTTAGCAGTACTATTATGGGATCGGGTCATTCGCCTCGGTAGTATTATGAGATGCATCTATGGACCGGGTCGTACGACCTCGATAGTATCATGTAACACAATCTCATGGGAGCGGATCGTTTGCCTCGGCAGGATTTTGAGATATATTTATGGGATCGGGCCGTTCGCCTCAGCAGTTCTATGAAACACTCTTATAGGATCAAGTTCTTTGCCTCGGCAGACTCGTGTCTAATATTCGATAGGGAGTGAGCATATATATGAGTTTTCTTAACTTGAGATTTGGTATAATATTCCATATTGGTTATCTTTGTTTTCTTCGAGGCAGTTTATGGTATTTGATGATTTCGAAATTATTGTTACTTTGAAAATCATGTTGTTTATATTTTATCTGTTTCATTGCTATCTATTTAAACTATATACTTACTAGGTATGCGTTGATTCACATACTCATACTATACACCTGCACCAATTGTGCAGATGCTGAGACAGGTACAATTGGTGGTCATATCGGCGCGTACGCGCAGCTGCTGAGGAGACTTTGTGGTGAGATGCATTTCATGTTGCAACCCACAGCACACAGAGTCCCTGTCCTATTCATTTACTGTATTATATTTATTTTCTATTCCAGACAATTATTGTATTAGTATTGTATACTCCAATAGATGCTCACGGGTTTTAAGGATTTAGATTTTTGTTCTTGGTTGCCTTTTGTTAGGATATTTGAATTTATATTTCGACCACATTCAAACATTTTAGATAATACCACTACTTTTCTATAAAAACAATACATAAATTCTACTTATTTATTTCATCACTTGTATTAAAATGTGTTATGGACTATCGATCAGTGTGTTGATTAATTTTTGGCTTGCCTGACGGCAGCATTGGGAGCCATCATGGCCTATGGTGGGAATTGGATCGTGACATTTCCCATGTTTTGGCTCCTTTCTTAAGTTGCATTTTTCACCTGAAAGTTTAGAAGCATTATTTTCTTTGTCATTTTCCTTTTCAAGAATCTATGAACGAAATAATAATGATTTATTTTGGATTAGTGACTTAGTTACTCCATTTAAAAAGTGTATTATGCCACTTATTGTTTGGTCAATTTCAACCCTTTTATTATTACTATGCGAGTTGAATAGATAAACTAGAAGTTCAAATTTCATGAAATATTAGCCTACATGGTGCGTAATGGATGTTAGATTTGACACATGCTTATCGTGTTCTATTGTAACGACTCGACCAGTCATTTTGAGATTTAGCGCTCCGTTTAGTGGTTCGAAGTCTTGAGTGGTTTCATATTGTGTATTATGACTTGCGTATATGGTCGGATTCTATTTTCGGATGTTATCGGATTGATTTGGATGAGTGATTCTCATTTTAGAAGCTTAAGTTGGAAATGCTGACCGAGGTTTGACTTTTGTAAAAACGACCCCGAAACGGTATTTTTATGGAGGTCCCTAGGTTGATTTGGCATGTTTTGCCAAAAGTTGGCAATTTGAAGGTTTAGAAATTTTTTAGATTTAGATATGGTTTGACTTTATGGATATCGGATTCGGATTTTAGTTTTGGGACTTGGAATAGGTCCGTTTTGTTATTTGGAACTTGTTTGCAAAGTTTGATATTTCCAAGTTGATTTGTTAAGAATTGGACATGTGGTTGTATTTTTAGAAGTTCTTGAGTTTCAATATTTATTTCATGCGTTTTGATGTCTGATTCGTGGTTCTGGATGTTATTTTGATGTTTTGATCGTACGAGCGAGTCCGTATGATATTTTTAGACTTGCACGGATATTTGGTACAGAGCCCCGAGGGCTCGGGTGAGTTTCGGACGCGTTTCAGATTGTTTGGAAGAGTTTTAGTTTTGCTGGTTTTTGAATAGGTGCTTCAAGTCTCACAAATGCGAAATTTTGTTCGCATTTGCGAAGTTCACTAGGGTCTATCAGGTTCGCATTTGCGAACACAGTATTCGCTTTTGCGATAGGGGCCTAAGCTAAGCTGGATCGCATTTGCTATCAATATGGTCGCTTTTGCGAAGGGCCTGACTTTGCAAATGCGAAGTCAGGGTCACATTTGTGACATTCCCTAGGCTCATCAGGCTCTGCATTTGCGATGGTTTGTCCGCATTTGTGAGGGTTCACAATTGCGAACCCAGTGTCGCAATTGCGACATCTGCACCTGAAAAAAGGGCTGGGAAGACAGGATTTGATCTCATTTTTCATATTATAGAACCATAGACTCGGTAAGAGGCGATTTGGAGAGGAGATTTTCACATACAATCATTGGGTAAGTAATTTTTATCAATTTCAAACTATATTACATGATTATATATGAGATTTAACATCAAAATTATGAGAATCAAAGAGAAATTTTGGTTATTTTTGTCTAAGTTTTGACCAGGCGAGCCCAGGGTTGACTTTTGGGAAATTGTGTAAAGATCATAGCTTTATCTATCATAATTGGTTTCTCTTGTATTGTTTGATGTTATTAAGTCATTTTTTGTCTGGAGCCGTGTGGAGGAAAATTGTAAAGGAAATGCTATTTTTGAGTATTGATTTGGCCTAGTTGAGGTAAGTATCTTGCCTAACTTTGTGTGGAGGAACTACCCCGTAGGGATTGGTTTAATTGCACTGTTTGAATTACGTGAAATACGTGTACACGGAGTGACGAGTCTGTACACGGCTTTATATGTAGAAATTGATCGGTCTAGACTCGTAGGCTTATTTCGTGCATTTAATTGAAGTTTCCATATCATGATATATTCTCCATTTGTTAAGTTTAATATTACATGCTATAATTGACGTCGCCATTACATGTTCTATCTTTTATTGTCAAGCTTACTCTTATATGTTTTATGTGAAGTTGCTACCTTTTTTATTGTTGCGTTATGCTTATTTGACGTTTCATTACATGTTACCCATTTTATTATTGATTAATCCTTATTTGAAGTCATCATTACACGTTAATTCTTTCATTGGCGAGCTTATTCTTTCGTTTCATTGTGTTGTTGTAACTCTGATGTTTATTTACTTACCGTACTTTTCTG
Organism: Nicotiana tomentosiformis; assembly: GCF_000390325.3. Classification (NCBI taxonomy): domain Eukaryota; kingdom Viridiplantae; phylum Streptophyta; class Magnoliopsida; order Solanales; family Solanaceae; genus Nicotiana; species Nicotiana tomentosiformis. Next base: position 36,877,922 of record NC_090821.1, read on the forward strand.
TCATTATTGTTGTTATTGCACATTGTTGTTGTTAAGCCATGGGCTATGTATTTTTTGGTATTGGTATTGTTGTTATGGAAAATATTATGGCACATGGGCACGTGTGGTGCGCGTTGTGGTTATGTGGTGATGTTGTGTTTTGGCACATGTCGAATTTGTTGAGAGGATTGTCGGGGTATTTTGCACGTGAGTGGTCCGTAATATTATTATTAATGATATTTGCACATGCGGCGAGACAAGGTAGGCTATATATGTTGGGTTTGCGCATGTGACGAGATAAGGTGGGATATTGTTGATGCCCGTATGGAGAGACATGGCGGGCATTTACTTTATTGTGATTTGTGATGGACTGGGGCATTGTTATTGATGATATTTTTGTGGTGATGTGAATTTCTAGTGTGTGTCATGCATATTACAGGTCTTAATGTGTTGTTTCCAATGTACTAATTGGTGTCTCTAATCTTACCTGTTGACTTAAGCTATGATAGTACACTTGCACAAGAATACACCGCAACATGTCACATATATCAATCCGGGAGCATGAATTAAAATGTTTATTGATCATGTACATGTATTATTGCATACCTGCTTTCTGCGTGTGGGTTGGACTGGTGGCACGTGAGTTGTCCATGCTGTTATGAAATATTGTTACTATTGGTACGTGAGTTATTCGTGTAGATCTAATTTATTAACGGTATTGGAATGTGAGTTGTCCATGCAGCATGTGAGTTATCCGTGCAGTTGTGATTGATAATGTGGGCTCAAGGTGCCATGTGATTTTGATTTCATGATTCGGGACTCGTGATTCATGATTATGAGGTGTGGTACCTCGTGATAATTCTTGTATAAACCTTGTGGTAGAACGGTTGATTATTTGGTTTTCATTGTTTCCTTAATTGGTTTCGCTGGTACTTTAAATGTGTTCTGATTACTTGTTGTGTTATCATCTATTTACTTCTTGTGGCTACTTGTCATCCTATTTTCCATTGCTAATGTTATATTATTGTTCTTTCTATGTTTAGTTGTGCATTGATATTTGTTCCTATGTTAGCTTTATATTAACCATTACCCAGGTTATTATGTATAGTAAGTGTCTTGACTTGAACCTCGTTACTACTCCACCGAGGTTAGTCCTGATACTTACTAGGTACTGATGTGGTGTACTCATGCTACGCATCTGGATATATTTTTGTGCAGATCCAGGTACCTCGGAATGTGTCGGTCATTATATAGTTGATTATGTGTTGCGGGGAGACTTCAAGGTATACCTGCCATTGCGTTCACAAGCCTCGGAGTCACCTTTTGGAGTTTTACCTTGTTACTATTTATTTTCATTTCAAACAGTGATGTATTTGATATTCTTAGTTACTCTTAGAAGAGATTATAAGTTGAATATTTGGTATGACAATCCTATTTAAGTTGGAGCTTGTATTTTCTTCCCTTAAATTTAGTGTAACTCATCTCACACATATTCCAATATTATTCATACGATTTTAAAAAATTTATACTTATTAGGTGAATATCATGTAGGAAGATCCTATCTTCAAGGTTGATTTACAATAATATTTTTTTAAAATCTAAGTGACGATCATTTTGTCCATGAAGAAAAAAAATCTTCCATTACATAAATTTTAATTATTTATTACATTAGAAGTGAATCAGGTAAACTAAAAGTGAAGTAGTATTACTTTAACGCTTCAGTGTCACGACTCAAAATCCAACTAGTTGTGACGGAACCTAACCCAACCCACTAGGTAAGCCAATTAACAACTATCCAATTCCAATGATATTAACAAGACAATTAAACGAAAGTAATTTACTAAATCTTATACATTTTTCAAGGACTGGTAGTACAAATCATGAGCTTCTAAGAATAGAATTCACAAAGCTGAAATGAAATAAATACATCGTCTGTTTGAAAAGTACATAAACAGAGTTTTATAGATTTAAGGCTACCACGAATAAGAGGCAGCTACAACCGAGACGCAGGTACATCTTCAATCCAGCTTCCATCGATCACAGCAACATCAGCAGCCAACATCTGCACGCAAAGTGCAGAAGTGTAGTATGAGTACAACCGACCCCATGTACTCAGTAAGTAATAAACCTAACTTTAGGTTAAAAGTAGTGACGAGCTAACACAAAGGTCGGATCCAACACCAATATTCCACAACAGTTCATAACAGCATAGTACAAGTAATAAAAGAGGTATCTCAGAAATAAAATGCTCAGTTCGTTCACAGTTTCAGGAAAATAGGCGTTTCTTTTCAAGTATCTTAGTGAAAACCCAAATCTTTTACCGAAAATGCCAAAATACGAGTAAGTTTGAAAACTGTGATTTTTCCCAAAAATCCTTTCAACAATAAGTAAGATGTTTCATTTTCAGATAGCATCAGGAAAGTACGTCTCTATGCCTACATGTCAAGATACAAGTAAAATCATAAATGTCCCCAAAACTGGGTAGCAGAAGGAAATGCATCTCTATGCATGTATCTCAAGTACGCATGACAAATGCAATGCATCACGATGATGAGCTCATGTACTCACTCTCCCATAGTACTCAATCTCAATGTATCACATTCTCTCTCATTATGCTCAATGCTCAACACACTCAATCACTCGGCGTTGTACAATACCTTCTCCGGCGTGCAGCCCGAGCACATATGACCATAAGGCCCATTGCAACGTGCAACCCGATCCACATATATATAGTCGACTGCGCTCACTGGGGGTGTGCAGACTCAGAGGGGCTCCTTCAGCCCAAGCACTATATCGCTACAGTGTACAGCCTGATCCCATAAAATGTAATCAATATAACATGCTGCGTCGTGCAGCCCGATCCCAAAATATGTAATCAATATAACATGATGCGGCGTGTAGCCCGATCCCAAAATATCACTCTCACTCAGGCCCTCGGCCTCACATAATCATCAATCTCTCCAGTCTCACTCACGGGCTCACAATGTCATGAAACTAGCCCGACAACAATGATATGATGTATCAATAAATAATAACAGAGACTGAGATATGGTATGAATGCATGGATATGATCGAGAACGAAATATCAATTAAATCAGTGGGATGACAGTAAGAAACGACCACTATGGGTCCAAACAGTATCGGCACAATGCCTAAACATGATATCTAGCATGATTGACAGCTTAACTACTTTATCACATGGTGGAAACACGGATATCAACAAAGTAGGACTACTATACAGTACCATAGAAGCAACAGAGTCCCAATTCACAAGGAGCACGCCCACACGCCTGTCACCTAGCATGTGCGTTACCTCAATACCAATCACATAACACGTATTACGGGGTTTCATACCCTCAACACTAAGTTTAGAAGAGTTACTGCAAGCCAAGCGATGCTCCAAAGACGCCATAACGCGTGTAGCGACCCCCGAACGGCTCAAAACTAGCCAAAAGCAACTCAAATACATAAAATAAAGCCCAAGAAAACAATTCCAAATGATAAAAATCGAACCCTTAATCAAAACCTAAAATCGGCCAAAATTCACACACGAGCCCATGCCTCGTAACCCAACAAAACTTATAAAATACGATAACCCATTCAATTACGAGTCCAACCATACTAGTTTCACTCAAATCCGACTCCAATTCGATGTTCAAAACTCAAAAGTTCATATTATGAAACTTTAAGCCAAAACCCCCAATTTCCTCTTTAAAATTCACAATCCAATTACCAAAACGAAGGTAGATTCATGGAATAAGATTAAAAAAAAAAAGTGTAGAACACTTATCCCAATCCTTGTGATGAAAATTGCTCCAAACATCGCCTCAATCCGAGTTTCATATCTCAAAATATGATAAAAGAACCAAAGCCTCGATATATAGCATTCTGCCCAGTATTCTCGCACCTACGGCACATTAGCTGCTTCTGCGGCATCGTTGTTGCGACCAAAAACATGCTTTTGCAGAAAAGCACTAGAGGTCTACCTTCGCACCTGCGGTAGAAACTCCGCTGCTACGCACACGCAGGTGCGAGTCTAAATTGTGATCCAGCGCTGACGTTCGCTTTTGCGCCCTTTCACACCGCATCTGCACCTTCGCAGATGCGAAGGAACCTCCGCTTCTGCGGACTCCTGCTCCCAGCAACACCTCCTCTCCTGCGGCTCCTTTGTCGCTTCTACGACCATCGCATCTGCGCAAACCAACCGCAGGTGCGGTCATACCAGAACCAGCAACAACCAGTAATGAAAACATGAAGAAAATGATCTGAAATCAATCCGAAACTTACCTAAGCCCCTCGGGACCCCGTCCGAACATGCTAACAAGTTCCATAACACAATACGGACCTACTCGAGGCCTCAAAACACACATAACAACATCAAAACGACGAATCACACCTCAAATCGAAATCGATGAACTTTGAACTTTTCAAATTCATAACTCGTGCCGAAACATAGCAAATCAACCCGGAATGAACCCAAATTTTGCACACAAGTCCCAAATGACAAAACAAAGCTATTCCAATTCCCGGAATCACAATCGGATTTCCGATATCAAAAAAATCCACTCACAGTCAAACTTTTCAAAAAGCCAACTTCCGTCATTTCAAGCCAAATTCCATTACAGACCTCCAAATCGCAATCCGAGCATGCTCCTAAGTCCAAAATCACCCAACGGATCTACCGGAATCATCAAAATTCCGTTCCGGATTCAAATCCACAAAAGTCAAACTTGGTCAACTCTCCCAATTTAAAGCTTCCACAATGAAATCCATTCTTCCAATTCAATTCCAAATAACCTGAAAACCAAAACCGGCGATTTACATAAGTCATAATACATCATACGGAGCTACTCATGCCCTTAAACTACCGAGCAAAATGTAAATGCTTAAAACGATCGGTTGGGTCGTTACATTCTCCCCCACTTAAACATGTGTTCGTCCTCGAACGTGTCTAAAGTTGTTCTCAAAGCCATCAAACCATCGTATAACCTTGCCATGCACATACCCAGGGGTGATCCCACGTCACCCTATCCCATACAGGTCCAATAACACAACATAACTGAAATTTCTCAATTCAACCTAGCCCACAAGCCTTAGAATCCAATTTCTAACTCCAGAATTTCTTATAAGATCTGAATCTCGCAACCTACACACTGTATAAATCTGAACAAGTTGTACCAAGACACAACCATAACCCAAGATACAATCGCATGATATATCGCATAACACAGATACTCGTAGCAATGATTTCTAATCACAGCAGCTGCTCAAAACAACCCAATGCCTGGTAATAAACCTCATATCAAACAAGACTCCATTCTAAAACTTTCGTACATTACCGATGATGAAAGAAACATGGAGAAACTCGTAACCATTCATCAGATCCACCAGTCATGGAGCACCCTCTCCTTCGACAAGAACTATAGCAAATTTCTAAGCCGACTTCCGATATTATCCTTCCAACCATGCTGTAATCTATTCCAATAGTATCCATTCTAGGTCCAATGACCTCATCTCATCCAACACGACCACTCTAGTGACATGACACACCCATACAATCTAAAGCCACAACCCGTGCAATCCGTATACCAATAAGCAATATTCCAAATGTACTCAATCATGGAAAAATGACTCAGACAAGAGAACTGTCACGCAAGCTCAACAAGTACCACCACAACGCAATTCTAAGAACCTATCACACACCGTAGAACCAAAACACACGAACCTAACACAAGGGATCATATCTCAACATAACTCCGCTGCAATGCTTGACCCCATCCAAACACTGATCCATATGAAATACCTCAGCCATCATGCTCAAAATCAATAATGACATCAAGTACTCAAAGTGCATTACCATAACCACGAAGAAGCAGATGACACAATGCCAAAAAAACCCGAAATAACACAACCCATACGCCATCAACCATGCAATACTTAATTACTCATCTCGCTCAAATTTCACTATAAAGCCCAAAAAGAACTGCACCAAGTGTGCTTATAACCAACGGATCACAACTCCTCGTAGCATAGAAGAGTAACTCACAGATTATTTCAGAACATGAATAAGTTCAACAACAACCGAATTATACATCCCTCAACAATAGTAGTATGGAGCCAACCAATCCGGCTCGGTGTAGAATACACATCCTAATTGGGCCTACCAATGGACCCCCAAATCTACTCCGGGCACCCATAAATAGATAAATAACCCTCCGAAATCCCACAATGACTGAATCATAACACATACTATCATCTGGCTAGCTTCGTCCATGACTTCACAGTCCACAACCATGAAACAAGCTGCTCTTGAGAACTCTCAATCTCCAAATCCATAGAACACATGAATCACCATATCTGATCCCAACTCCATCGCCAGAATGTCTAACACATCTCGCATACACGATAATCCCACGAGGAATACTTCTAAAATTCTTCCATGCCACATAGCAAAATTTGAATATCATCAGTCGGTCAACAAGGAGAGTGTCGCAGTACTAGTGAAGTATCCATAAATCAAAACACATTGCCCCTTCTGAAATGTATACTCTCATCAAGCCATACCAAATAGTAATATCATTTACCTAGTCATCGGAAACCGTCCATGCTGCCTATGAATTTTATGACCTTCCCTTCAAAACTAAACTATGATCTCGCTCACGTAAATCTCAATCCCACACAACACACCGTATATACCATACCATCATATGAAAAATACGAGAACCTTATAGTCCACTCCTAGTCATAAGCAACTACATACACAATTAGCCAAGGACCTTCCATTTGACTTCATCTAGGAGAAAATCACTATACACCATATGCTCCCTATGCCAGTAGAAATATACTCCTCAAAGCGTGGTAGAAACCATTGAGAACTCTTCGAAGTCCATTTGCACATAACCAAGCTATCAGAACCGAATCTCTCTAACTCAACCCAGCCACGCAGGTCGCTAAGCCCAAGAGCCTTGCCACGAAACACTTGTAGAGACTAGACACATCATAAGTACCCAAAGAACCGATTATATCCATTATTGTGCTGATCCAGCCTACTAGCAAGCTATCATATTTCTCCAAGTCCTTTTCAAATTTCTTTCAAATTGATACTTCTCTTGCTAGAACACCACGATCCTTAACTAAAATTCACCACACAAGAGACCCTAATATAAAACCACAACACCATAAGACCCATAAGCCGTTGACTTCCCTCTTAAGCACCCCAAAGAACCACAACCGAGATACCCACTCTAAAGAGACCCTATGTGAACCTAAATTTGTTTCCTTCACCTTCTTGATACTGAAATGCATAACCCACAATGATATAAAAAAATGCCACAAGTCTCGACACCGTCCAATGTAACTCTCAGTTTCTAGCCATATACAAATCTTGAAAATTTCAAATCGCTACATATAAATCTTGAATCCATTAGAACCATTCTCGAGAGTCATCCACTCTACTCAAATCTCAATTAAACCGACCAAATGAACCGAACGACCTGAGCCCCATTAGCACACCAACACCCAAGGGAGTAACCCACACTCCTAAGCAACTGAGCAAATTCCTACTCCATGTACACTACATCCTTTACGAATAACCACTCAATTATTTTATGATTCCCATATACCCATATACCCATAGAGTGTAATACAACCTGTATCCCGAATTTCCTTTACATGAGTCATCCTCGATCTCGATCTCTGCAAGTCATAACTGATTTACCAGTATACCCAGAACCAAAACCAATACAATACATAACCGTGCAGTCAACTCGTCGATAGCAGACTCCCCCACTTAGCTAAAAGCCATAGAACAAAACAGTCGATAACATCACGATACCCATACTATATTACTGCCAGAATCCCGTACTGAAATTCAACTAAATCCTTCGTAAGCTCATGTAACACAAACCATATAATACCTCAAATCATCTGCAAATCTCGCATTCAGCCTCGTGATAGTCAAGTCAACTGTTACAACCGATCCAAACTCAAATCGTACAAATATACCCCACTGGTAGAAAAGAAAGCCCCCACACAATATTATAAAAACCACACGTCCGTAGATTACCTCGCAGTTTATAACCCACCTGTTTAGCCTCAAATTGACATATCTTTATACCCTTTCACAGCCACAACTACTAAGCAATCACGTAATCTCCCTGAGTTTGATCTCGATAATAAGACATGAGAACCTATTTCGTTCCAGCATTAAGCAACACAAAGGATCCTTCAATGCACTCATACTCGAGACTGTATGTCACATCAAAACAAAAATCAAGCAACCAATGTCCCCTCCTTTACATTTCAAGGAAATATTTCTCGTTGCATTTAAATCATCTTAACACATCCCACAGTCACATCATACTCATCATAAAGCCATTCCACCGCTCATCGAGCCATAAATTCCACTCGTAGGGACATTACCAGACATATGAGTCTAGATGTAAAAATTACAACTGAAGCTACCGAGCTTAAGCTATGGTCTAACCATGGCCTCAAGTCCTCCAGGCTGGCCCATCACCAAAACACATAATACACATATCGAACCTCATTCATAGAATCACAAGCAGGCGATGCACAGCTGATACCGAGCGCTCATATGCGCATACTAATGTGTGGAAGGAATACAAAGAGTTACGCGACAGGCTGAATTAATGTCGCACGATAAGGAAAGAAAGATGGGAAGTATATCTTAAATGTCTTGTAGCCTCTAAAAGATAGGTATGGACGTCATCATACCGATCTGCAAGACTCTACTAGACACTTGCTCATGACTTGTATAACTTATGAACCTAGAGCTCTAATACCAACATGTCACGACCCAAAATCCAACTAGTCATGATGGCACCTAACCCAACCCGCTAGGTAAGCCAATTAACAACTATCCAATTACAATGATATTAACAAGACAATTAAATGAAAGTAATTTACTGAATCTTATACATTTCCCAAGGACTGGTAGTATAAATCATGAGCTTCTAAGAATAGAATTCACAAAGCTGAAATGAAATAAATACATCGTCTGTTTGAAAAGTACATAAACAGAGTTTTATAGATCTAAGGCTACCACGAACAAGAGGCAGCTACAACCGGGATGCAGGTACATCTTCAATCCAGCTTCCATCGATCACAGCAACATCAGCAGCCAACATCTGCACGCAAGGTGCAGAAATGTAGTATGAGTACAACCGACCCCATGTACTCAGTAAGTAACAAACCTAACTTTAGGTTAAAAGTAGTGGCGAGCTAACACAAAGGTCGGATCCAACACCAGCATTCCACAACAGTTCATAACAGCATAGTACAAGTAATAAAAGAGGTATCTCAGAAATAAAATTCTCAGTTCGTTCACAGTTTCAGGAAAATAGGCATTTCTTTTCAAGTATCTCAGTGAATACCCAAATCTTTTACCGAAAATTTCAAAATACGAGTAAGTTTGAAAACTCTGATTTTTCCCAAAAATCCTTTCAACAATAAGTAAGATGTTTCATTTTCAGATAGCATGAGGAAAGTACGTTTCTGTGCCTACATGTCATGATACAGGTAAAATCATAAATGTCCCCAAAACTGGGTAGCAGAAGGAAATGCATCTCTATGCATGTATCTCAAGTACGCATGACAAATGCAATGCATCACGATGATGAGCTCATGTACTCACTCTCCCATAGTACTCAATCTCAATGTATCGCATTCTCTCTCACTATGCTCAATGCTCAACACACTCAATCACTCGGCGTTGTACAATACCTGCTGCGGCGTGCAGCCCGATCACATATGACCATAAGGCCCGTTGTAGCGTGCAACCCGATCCACATATATATATATAGTCGACTGCGCTCACTGGGGGTATGCAGACTCCGGAGGGGCTCATTCAGTCCAAGCGCTATATCGCTGCAGTGTGCAGCCTGATCCTATAAAATGTAATCAATATAACATGTTACGGCATGCAGCCCGATCCCAAAATATGTAATCAATATAACATGATGCGGCGTGCAGCCCAATCCCAAAATATGTAATCAATATAACATGATGCGGCGTGCAGCCCGATCCCAAAATATCACTCTCACTCAGGCCCTCGGCCTCACATAATCATCAATCTCTCCAGTCTCACTCATGGGCTCACAATGTCATGAAACTAGCCCGACAACAATGATATGATGTATCAATAAATAATAACAGAGACTGAGATATGGTATGAATGCATGGATATGACCGAGAACGAAATATCAATTAAATCAGTGGGATGACAGTAAGAAACGACCACTATGGGTCCAAACATTATCGGCACAATGCCTAAACATGATATCTAGCATGATTGACAGCGTAACTACTTTATCACATGGTGGAAACACGGATATCAATAAAGTAGGACCACTATACAGTGCCATAGAAGCAACAGAGTCCCAATTCGCAAGGAGCACGCCCATACGCTTGTCACCTAGCATGTGCGTCACCTCAATACCGATCACATAACACGTATTACGGGGTTTCATACCCTCAACACTAAGTTTAGAAGAGTTACTTACCTTGAACAAGCCAATACTAATGCCGAGCAAGCCAAGCGATGCTATAAAGATGCCATCACACGCGTAGCGACCCTCGAACGGCTCAAAACTAGCCAAAAGAAACTCAAATACATCAAATAAAGCCCAAGGAAACAATTCCAAATGATAAAGATCGAACCCTTAATCAAAATCTAAAATCGGCCAAAAATCACACCCGGGCTCGCGCCTCGTAACCCAATAAAACATACAAAATACGACAACACATTTAATTACGAGTCCAACCATACTAGTTTCACTCAAATTCGACTCCAATTCGATGTTCAAAACTCAAAGGTTCATATTATAAAATGTTAAGCCAAAACCCCCAATTTCCTCTTTAAAATTCACAATCCAATTACCAAAACGAAGGTAGATTCATGGAATAAGATCAAAACCAAGTATAGAAAACTTACCCCAATCCTTGTCATGAAAATTGCTCCAAATATTGCCTCAATTCGAGTCCCACATCTCAAAATATGATAAAAGAACCAAAGCCTTGATTTATAGCATTCTGCCCAGTATTCTCGCACCTGCGGCACATTAGCCGCTTCTGCGACGTCGCTTTTGCGACCAAAAATACGTTTCTGTGGAGAAGCACTGGAGGCCTGCCTTCGCACCTGTGGTAGAAACTCTGCTGATGCGCACACGCAGGTGCGAGTCCAAATTGCGCTCCTGCGCTGACGTTCGCTTCTGCGCCCTTTCACACCGCATCTGCGCCTTCGCAGATGCGAAGGAACCTCCGCTTCTGCGGACTCCTGCTCCCAGCAACACCTCTGCTCCTGCGACTACTTTGTCGCTTCTGTGATAATCGCACCTGCACAAACCAACCGCAGGTGCGGTCACACCAGAACCAGCAGCAACCAGTAATGAAAACTTGAAGCAAATGATCTGAAATCAATCTGAAACTCACCCGAGCCCCTCGGGACCCCGTCCGAACATACCAACAAGTTTCATAATACAATACGGACCTACTTGAGGCCTCAAAACACACATAACAATATCAAAATGATGAATCACACCTCAAATCGAAATCTATGAACTTTGAACTTTTCAACTTCAATAACCCGTGCCGAAACATAGCAAATCAACCCGGAATGAACCCAAATTTTGCACACAAGTTTCAAATAACAAAACAAAGCTATTCTAATTCCCGGAATCTCAATCCGAATCCGATATCAAAAAAATTCACTCCCGGTCAAACTTTCCAAAAATTCAACTTCCGTCATTTCAAGCCAAATTCCATTACAGACCTCCAAATTACAATCCGGACGCGCTCCTAAGTCCAAAATCACCCAACGGACCTACCGGAACCATCAAAACTCCATTCCGGGTTCAAATCCACAAAAAGTCAAACTTGATCAACTCTCCCAATTTAAAGCCTCAACAATGAAATCCATTCTTCCAATTCGATTCCGAATAACCTGAATACCAAAACCGATGATTCACACAAGTCATAATACATCATACGGAGCTACTCATACCCGTAAACTACCGAGCGAAGCGCAAATGCTCAAAACAACCGATTGGGTTGTTACAGTCAGAAATTTAATTCAAATATTTTGTAATAACTAAAATTAATTACTCGCCAATGAAGGGACCGTCATTACAGTCTCATCATTATGTTGAATTAAAAGCAATACTAAATTAAGTTTCTGAACTTTATAATTCATGCTGAAGTATTATGATCGTCCATGTAATTTTATCTTTCCTTCAAGGTGCGCATATATATAATTTTCTTTCTTTGTGTTGTCCACATAAACACGAAGAGGTTGTCTTTGACAATATAGAAAAAAGTTTCAATCTTCTTTTTTTCTTTGTATGATCTCACCAAGGGCCTGTTTAAGTCGAATACAAGATTTGCACCAGTCCCTCTTCCTAGAACTAATACCAAATTAACTAAACATCAGTCTTGAAAGGTGGTTGTCTCACACTTTAAAGAACTTTTATTTTTAATAATTGAAGTATCAGTAGTCATAGAAGAAATAGTTTTCATGGACTGATGGAGTTGTCTATCTATGTGCTTCTGAGGGAGTAGTAATTATTGATCCAACAACTTGTTTGAGTAGGATTGAGTTCAATCTCACTACTGGTTGATATATATATATATATATATATATATATATATATATATATATATATATATATATATATATATATATATATAAACGTTTGATCCTTTTCTTTTTGCTTTAAAAAAAGTTTTCTACAAATTCTTTTCAAAATTTGTTTGTTGCTTTTTCAGTATTGTTGTATTTTATTTTAACCAATTGACTTAAATTTGTGAATAACCTTAATTAGAATGTTTGTTGTTGATTTATTTAATTAAAAATTTTAAAGATTCATGGAGCATCCCCTTTTTAAAAGTTCCCCATGAGTTACGGTATTTCTGGTGGATGACACGATACACAAGGTAAAGGTAATTAGTGAATTCGTTAGGTTGTGTTCTTCTTGTATTTTTTTTTTTCTTTTTTCTGTGTGTAATGTTCTTCCTTGTATAGTTGGATTGGTTTTTAGAAAGCTTTTCCCCCAAATTTGCAAGTCTGCATCATAAAATGAACAAAATTCTAAAATTATAATATAATTAATAATCTTCTGTTGTTTTTTAAAAAAAATTATCAAAATTCAGGAGACACTTCTGTCCAAAAATTAGTAATCATATATATATATTATATATCATACTATACTATAAGTGGAACACTTTAAGTCAAAGTTAATTTACCATAATATCCTTTAAAGTTTGATATACTTTTTTGCCCTTGACCCCAAAAAACAAAGCTTACTCCTCAACTTTTTGCGTTATAAGAGTTTAAACAACTTGTGCATCGTGAGTAATGAATTAATGATAGGCGTTCAAGCTTTTATTTACGAGTTAATTGAGCTGTCCATTAATCTTTTTTATTTTCTCTTCTTTTAGCTTCCGTCCGTTACTAAGAGCTTTTCATATCCTTATCAGATTCTATAAACTGCATAGGAAGTTAGGAACGCATAAGTCACTCAACTTTAATCTTTTTGGTCCTCTATCAAATTATTATCTGCTTTTTCCTGTAAAATACTTACTATTTGGTGCACTTCAACACCTTCTTCAACAAAGGTACACTATTTTTATGTTATTTTCTTCATTTTCACTGTCAAAGTAATTTCTTTTCACTTTCCCTTTGAGAACTCTTTATAAGTTTGTATTACTAGACACGTCTTTCAAGATTATTTTTGTAAATAAGAACCAAAGGAGTCTGTATAGAAGATGACCAACAAAAACAAAATGACGACAAAAAGTTTCTTTATTTCCCTTAGTATTATTACAGAATGATAGTAAAATTGTTTAGAAAAACTTAAACTTTTCTATTCTTGCCTTGCTTTTTATCTTTCTTAGCTTTTTCTGCTCTTTCCCTATGTTTCTCCTAAGATTAGGCAAGGCGTCAGTTCTTGCATATTTACATTGATTCAAACTCAGTAATTCTTTGTTGGTTCTCTGTAAGAAACTTAGAATTGAGGTACTTTGATATATATGGATATTGTACCTAATGGACTATATGAACATGCCATTTTACATGGAAAATGCAAAACATCTGAAATAATGATAGAAACATGAAGACTGCAATTAAGGCAAGATTTCGTATTCATATCACACAAGTCATATATCATAAAAAATGTGTTATGCATATCAATGAAATAATATCATGAGATAATTAGTTTTATCTCCGTTATTTTTAGAATGAATTGACTTTTTATTATTTGGCATGGGCGTTCAATTGACAATTTTCTATTAAGGCTTATATTTTTTTTTAAACACTCTTAATAGGTGACTTGGAGTATTGTATCACGAAATTGATTAAACTTATATAGTTTTGTATTAAATGTTATAGTAATAGTAACTAACATAGTGAGTACATTTTAGTTTCACTTGTATCGTAGAAGGCTTGATCTAAAGTTTATCAATTGTCGTGTCATATTTCATATATGACTGTACATATATAATTCAACTTCTTCTTTTTTTGTCATAATCACAGATGCAAGGAATCATAAGTTTGTATCTGACGAAGGGTATCTATACGTATAATTGATTTATATATGTCGATTGAATTTTTTATGTCAGTAACTATTATATATCTCTATAACAAATCACTATTTCTTCTTTGCCGGTTATTTACCCTCAAAATTGGATAACAATTAAATTTATAATGTGGATTTAAGGACACGTGATTTCACTTAATACCGATTGATAAATATGAAGATTAAAGATAGAATTATACAAGAAAGTAAATCAAACCAGTATTTGAGTAGCACTCAACCCTTGAGTTAAAGTATCCTCGAACTCATTGATGCAAGGATGATAAAAACACAATAAGCTGAAGAACAGTGAGCGAGGAAGAAAATTATATTGCTATGTTATCAGTCGTCCCTACAAATGGTTAGAACTCCCCTTTATATAGTAGAGGAATTCTATATATGGTACAATTCTAATTACAGAAGGAAATCCCATGATTAACTAAATAACCGTTCTTGATTCGATCCGTTTCGAGATTTCCGCCATGATCTTCGACCGATCGCGGATATCTCGCTTTTCCGTTATTACGCAATCTTCGGTATTGCTCGATACCTGTCTCGTTCGATCTCGATTGTTGTCGTCCTCGATCTTGGCAGGTGCCTCGAATTCCGATCTCGGTACCTTGTCTTCGTGCCTCGATCCGATCTACTTCGGAGTCGTCCTTCGATGCAAACTCCCGGTCTCGGTCAAACAGTAAAATCGGATGGGCCCGGTTTTAACCGTATACAGATAGTCCCCTCGTTTTTTGGAGTGTAATGACAAGAAACGAATTGAGCCTTCAATTTTCTACCTCGACCTGTCATGACGTCATCCTTGTGACGTAAGCGACGGAAGTGACTGAAACGTCCCGTCTATACAGTTTCCTAGGCATTAAATACGCGTCAGTCGATGGTCGGCCACCACCAATATTGAACCGTCGTTGTGAAATTTATAAGTAGCCCATCTCTCCATTATTTTGAACTTTTACTTTCAGATTCTTAATATTCAAAACTTTTTATATCTTCTAACCTCTTTATCTGCACATCCACGATTTTCACTGCTACCATCCTCTCAAAACACCAAATTATCATCTGCATCTATTTTTAACTTCAAATCCATACAAAAATGGCAAAAACATCAAAGATTGTTCCTCAAAAGGAAAACGCTTCTTCATCGCGGCCGGCCGGCGACAAAACGCCGATGGAGCCACGACCTGAAGAGTGTGTTCCCGGGGGGTATGTTATTATTTCTGACTTCAAAACCGATAAAGTCTCGTCGATTCTTGGTCGATGTGAGCCAGTGTCGAGGTATATATGCTCGATAACTAAAGGGTACCTTAAGCAGTTAAGGAAAGACTACAGCTGGAAAGGCAAAGAAGTAGTGATACCGACCCCGAAAGAAGACATTACCACTCATGTGGAAGGGTTTTTAAGCGTTTACTCCTACCCTTTCACGTTGGGCCCCCTCGACCCCGTCGTCATCGATTTTTGTCATCAGTACCAGATAATCCTAGGCCAAATCCACCCATCCTTTTGGTGAATTGTTATTCTGCTCCGATTCTTCGTGAGCAAAGTCGAGGGGATGCCTTTCACCCTCGACCACCTCATCAGGTTATACAGCCCCCGCCTCTATCAAGGCCGGTTGATAAAACTCCAACGCCAGGCCACCAAAGTGGTGTTATCGAGCATAGACGAGGACAAGGACCGAGGCTGGATGGGCCGGTTCATTCGAGTGAGGACTTCCGACTTAATCTCGGCCGAGAAGATGCCATTTCCTGAGAAATAGAATATGAAGCGTAAGTATAGTTTCATTTTTAATTCTTATTTATTGTTTTGGCCATTTGCTTATTCTCATCGATATCCTTTTCCGCGATGTAGCAGTTTTTTGTATGCCCGGTACAATTCCTAACCTCAAGAGCTGGGTTCAGGACCTAGCCTCGACCTCTTCGTACGCTGAGCGCTCATGGCGCGATTTATCAAAGGGCCGATGGGAGGCCAAAACTCATGGTAAGCCCATTTCCTATGTCCTTGATGATTCGATCAAAATGTCTTTCTTATACTTAACCAATTTTCCTGCGTGTAGGCCTCGACAAAGATGCGGTCATGAGGCCACCGTCTGGCGAGGAAGAGACCTCGGCCCCGGTTCCGAAACCGGCGAAAGACAACAAGAGAAAAAGGACCTCGGCTTCCAAAGATCGAGAACTTAAGGAAAGGACAGCTCATAAGCCGAGGAAGAACACCATCCCTCTGACCGAAGAATCTATTCGGTGTCTGAGGGATGAAGACGAAGAAGAAGAAAATGACGACGGCTCCATACTGGTGGCCCGAGGAAAGAAAACCATCGATGCCCCAAAGACAACTAGATCGATGGTGGTTGATGAGGCTCCGCCTCGAACTGAGGGGATATCGGAGAAGGACTCGGGAAAAGTCCCCGAGTCGTTGGAGATCGAGGATGTCTCCCACCGAAATGAACAAACGGTGGATATATCTGAAGGGACCGGCCTTGAAGCTCTTCGAACTGAGGAGAACGCCCCAAGTGACTCCTTTGGGAAAATAGTAATCGGAGACTCGCCCACTCTCCCTGCTTTTTCCAAGGGGAGATTCGGGAAGCCCAAGCTTTGGGGACCCTCGAGGTAGATGGAGCTCATGAGGGACAGGACCCCTTCCGTGATTTATTTATAAGTATCGAGGATGTTGCCGGCCCGAGTGATGCATCGGGTCTTTTCTTCGAGGCGCAACGAGCCCTGAATCGGGTAAATCTCGATTCCCTTTGTTGATGTCATATTCTTCCATTTTATTCCTAACTTTTTCTCTTTTCATATAGGCTTTAGCTCTACATCAGGAGGCATTTTCCAAGTCTCGGGCAGAGCTGAGCCGATGTGAGGCTGACTTCCGAGGGCTTCCGGAGGAGAGAAATGCCCTCAAACTTCTTAGTGGGCAGAAAGAGGAAGATATCAGAGATCTTCGAGCCGAGTTGGCCAAGGCTCACAAAGATCAGACAGATCTGATCGAGCAGGTAATGAAAATCATAAAAGCTCATGGGCTCGATTCAGGAACGGTGGCTAATATTTCAATCTCACAGTTGCAACAGAAAATTGAGAGGATCGAGCAGTTTCGTGAGGAGGTCGACACAATAAAGGTGGAGTCCTTGGAGTGGAACGAAGGTATGGACCGCTTTGCTGCAGAAAAAGAGACTGCTCGAGCCCAATTATCCTCGGTCGAAAGTCAACTTCAAGGCATGAAAGAGAGGAGCTCGACTCAAGCAAGGAAAATAGAGGAGCTCGAGGCTCGGTTGGCTTCTGAACTTGCCAAGGCCAAATCTGAAGCCGAAAAAGCAAAGGCCAAGGCAAATGCGATCGTGGCCGTATATCAGGCCGATGCTGAAGCCACTCAAGTCCAAGTGAGAGAGGCATCCGAGTCCGCTCAAACTCGAGCATATTGGATTGTTGAACTCGCCAAATGCCAATTCCAGAGGGAAACCCTCAAAGAAATTCACGCTCGGGGTTTTGATCTTACCAATGAGATAGAAAAGGCTAGAGAGTATGAAGCTGAAACCATAGTGCTGGCCACTTCCGATGACGATGATGATGATGGCAGCAAGAGCGGGTCCGAGAATGGGGAGGACCTCGATGTAGAAGAAGCTGCCACCGGAGGAGATCAGGAACCTTAAGATTTTTCACTGTTGATATTTTTGTATAGGATCCCGATCGGACCTTGTAAATATTCATATATATAATGATCTCTTTCCTTTCCTACTTGTCTTTATTTCTTTTATGCCTTGTGAAAGTTTTATTCATAAGTTCGACGCTTAGGCATTTTGATCAAAACAGGACTAGTATAGTTTTTATAATCGAGTGAGAACTTGCTCGAACTCGGAATAGGGTGACCCTTAGGTTTTAATTGAGTGAGGATGATTTCTTCGAACTCAAAAATAAACTGGCATTTTAGGCTCTTGAATTAGGCCGATACGGCCATAGAAAAAAGAATGGCTTTTTTCCCCTTTTCGGCTTGATAAATTTATCGTTTAATCATATAAATTATTTTGTGCCTTAACCCAAAATAAAGGATTTTCTCAAGAGTTCGAACGGTTCCGTACCCATTAGGATTTTCAAGGGTCGATATTATCGAGACCTTTTGTTTCGCAGTGCCTTAGCATAAAATAAAGAATTTGTTCTAGAGCTCGAACGCCTTTGTATCCATTAGGATTTTTGAGGGTCGATATTATCGAGACCCTTAGAAATTTAACCAAGGGTAGCCTTTTTAACCGGTTTATGAAAATATTCGAAGGCCTATTTAATAACGGAAATCGGACGTCTCTGAACCGTGTTGATTTGGCCGTAGCCTTTAACTTGGGATTCGCCTTTTGGGCTTGTTCCCCTATTATACTTCGAACTTGTTCGAAGTATCAGTCCCCGAGTGGGGTGGTCATGGCCTATAAAATCGAGGATTGCCTTTTTAAGGTCTTATGATCTCGAGCTTTAGTAATTCGATCATGTCGGTTTTTTGGACGGCAGTCCCTGAGTATCGGATAAATTATTTGAACTTCAGTTGTGATCGGCCCTTAAGCCAGTTGCCACCATAGATCATAAGTATGAGACTGAAGAGTATAAATTTTAAAACATAGGGTATCTGGTAAGGAAAAATACTTCTTTCAATAAATTATACATGCGTACATGTTTTGCCATTAGGGCTCGAGTAATCTACACAGATACGGTTCATTTGACCGTTTGGTCCTCTACAAAATTTACCTATCGAGACCTTGTCGACACGAAGTATTTTCCTTGTAACTATCCGAGGGTGATGCCTCCCGGTATTCGAGGTTGATTGTAAAGGAGCCTCGGATACTGTTGAATTGCTCTAAGTTAGAACGAACAATGGTAGCCTCCTTAAAAACCTCGCCGTAAAAACCCATTTGGGATAAAAACCGGTCTAAGGGAAAAAGAGTGCAACACGTGATTTCAAACCTAAGGACTGCGTTTGAAGGATCCTTTGATGTCTTTGATTAAACACCTGCAAACGGTTAGTATAAAATATAAATGAAAATGGAGAAGGTTGTACCTTAGTTGTAATATCGTTTGAGGAGTGACACTTTCCAATTATTTGACAATTGTTCGCCGTTCATCGTGCCGAGTTTGTAAGATCCTTTTCTAACGATATCGAGGATCTGATATGGTCCTTCCCAATTTGGGCCGAGTTTTCCTTCATTTGGGTCTCGAGTATTGAGGGTGACTTTTCTCAATACTAAGTCCCCTGTTCTAAAATGTTGAAAATTTTCTCTTTGGTTGTAGTACCTTCCGATCCGTTGCTTCTGTGCGGCCATTCGAATGAGGGCGCTTTCCCGTTTTTCATCTAGCAAATCAAGACTTGTATTCATAGCCTCGTGATTCGACTCTTCCGTTGCATTTCAAAACCTGACGCTAGGTTCCCCGACTTAGACCGGGTTAGAGCTTCGGCGGCATATACTAAAGAGAACAGTGTTGACCCCGTACTGGATTTTGACGTTGTTCGATACGCCCAAAGGACCTCGAGAAACATTTCTCTCTATTTTCCCTTTGCGTCGTTCAAACTTTTCTTTAGATTTTGAATGGTGGTTTTGTTCGTTGACTCTGCTTGTCCGTTCCCGCTGGGGTGATATGGCGTTGACAAGATCCTTTTGATTTTGTAGTCTTCAAGAAACTTTGTTACTTTGCTGCTAATGAATTGCTTTCCTTTCTCGCATACGATCTCGACAGGCATTCCAAATCGACATATAATGTGGTCCCAGATGAAGTCGATAACTTCTTTTTCCATGACTTTTTTGAAGGCATGTGCTTCAACCCATTTAGAGAAATAGTCATTCATAAATAAAATGAATTTAGCTTTACCTGGGGCCGATGGTAGAGGGCCCACGATATCCATTCCCCATTTCATGAACGGCCATGGGGATAGGACCGAATGGAGTTGCTCCCCGGGTTGGTGGATCATTGGCGCATATCTTTGACACTTGTCTCACTTTCGAACGAATTCCTTCGTATCTTTTTCCATATTGTCCCAGTAGTATCCTGCTCTGATGACTTTGTGAACCAATGATTCAGCACCGGAATGATTTCTGTGAGTTCCCTTGTGAATTTCCCGTAAGACGTAGTCGGTGTCTCCTAGACCCAAACATATCACCAATGATCCATCAAACATATCCCTTAGGATCCGACGGAAGCTTTTCGTTCTTTAGGTACTCGATATATTTATTCCTCCAATCTCAGGTCATACTTGTAGAGTTTATTTCGGTGTGGCCTTCTTCGATCACTGACCTCGAAAGTTTCACGATAGTCCCCGCGCTAATTTCGTTGTCTTCAACTGATGAGCCCAAATTTGCGAGGGCATCGGCTTCGCTGTTTTGCTCTCGAGGTACATGTTGTAGGGTCCATTCTTGAAATCGATGTAATGTCACCTATAATTTATCTAGGTATCTTTGTATTCGATCATCCCGAACCTCGAAGGTTCCGTTGACATAGTTTACCATAAGTAAGGAGTCACATTTGGCTTCGATGACTTCTGCTCCCAAACTCTTAGCTAGCTCAAGACCTGCAATCATGGCCCCATACTCTGCATCATTATTAGTTAACTTGAAAGTTTTGATAGATTGTCTAATTGTATTACCCGTGGGCGGCTTCAAAATGATGCCTAGCCTGAAACCCTTCACGTTCGAAGCATCGTCTGTGAATAGGGTCCACACCCCCGATGTTGTACCCGATTTTAATAATAGTTCTTTTTCGACCTCAGGTACGAGGGCTGGCATAAAGTCGGCCAAGAAGTCTGCTAAGATTTGAGACTTGATGGTCGTTCGGGGTTGATACTCAATATTGTGCCCGCTGATTTAGACGGCCCATTTGGCCAATCGGCCCGAAAGTTCGGGCTTGTGCAAAATATTGCAAAGAGGATAAGTGGTCACTACACAAATTGGGTGACATTGAAAATATGGTTTTAATTTCCTAGAGGCGCTTATTAAGGCAAGCGCCAACTTTTCTAAGTGTGGGTACCGGGTCTCGGCCTCGCCTAGAGTTCAACTAACATAGTAAACAGGAAATTGCGTACCTTGCTCTTCTCAAACTAGGACTCAACTTTCCACGATTTTCGAGACTGCTAAGTAAAAGTAGAGTTGCTCGTCTGCTTTTGGGGTATGAAGCAGCGGAGGGCTCGAGAGGTACCGCTTTAATTCTTCCAATACTTGTTGGCATTCCGGGGTCCATGCAAAATTGTTCTTCTTTTTGAGCAGCGAGAAGAACTTGTTACTTCTATCTAAAGACTTTGAGATGAATCGGCCTAGGGCGACTATGCGCCCTGTTAATCTTTGTACGGCCTTAACATTATCCACGACTGTGATGTCTTCGATCGCCTTGATCTTATCGGGGTTGATTTTGATACCCCGATTTGATACCATAAAGCCGAGGAACTTGCCGGAGCCGACCCCGACTGCACACTTCTCCGGGTTGAGTTTCATGTTATATTTCCTTAGTATATCGAAGGTCTCCTGCAAATGTGTCAAATGGTCCTCTGCTCACAGGGACTTAACTAGCATATTGTCAATATAAACTTCCATTGACTTACCTATTTATTCTCCGAACATTCGATTTACTAGGCGTTGATAAGTGGCACCAGCATTTTTTAGTCTAAACGGCATTACATTATAACAATAGGTGTCGTACTTAGTGATGAACGAAGTCTTTTCCTGATCCTCCGGGTTCATTTGTATTTGATTGTACCCGGAGTAGGCATCGAGAAAACTAAGGATCTCGTGGCCGACCGTGGCATCGATCATGCGATCGATATTCGGCAGAGGAAAAGAGTCTTTAGGATATGCTTTGTTTAAATCTTTATAATCTACGCACATCCTAAGTTTATTTCTCTTTTTATGGACTACGACTACATTTGCTAACCATTCGGGATATTTTACCTCCTGAATGGATCCTATCTTGAGAAGTTTGGTTACCTCGTCCTTGATGAATGCGTGTTTTACCTCGGACTGGGGTCTTCTCTTTTGTTTTACTGGGCAGAACCTTGGGTCCAAGCTCAATCGATGTGTAGTGATTTCCGGCGGGATCCCTGTAATATCTAAATAGGACCAAGCAAAACAATTCATATTATTGATAAGAAATTTAACGAGTTTTTTCCTGAGCTTGGGGGTTAACCCTGTTCCTAGGTATACCTTTCGATCGGGTAGATGCCCGATCAGTATGACCTATTCTAGCTTCTCGACAGTTGATTTGGTGGAATCGGAATCCTTGGGGATTACGAAGGATCCAAGGATCCAATAGTCATTGTCCTCGTCTGTTCCCTGCTCCTCCGATTGAGTCGAGGCTAGTAGCTGTGGTTGCTATTTAGCTTCCTGTTTTCCTTTAGATTCCGATCATTTTGTTGACAAAAGTGCCGATACCGGTATCACTTCGTCGACCGCGAACATCTCTTTGGCAGCGTGCTGTTCCCCGTATACTATTTTTACTCCATCCGGTATTGGGAACTTCAACATTTGGTAAAGTGTTGAAGGAACTGCCCTCATATTGTGAATCCAGGGTCTTTCGAATAGGGCGTTGTATCTCATGTCGCCTTCAATCAAGTGGAACTTGGTTTCTTGAATAGTCCCAGCTATATTTACTAGTAAAATGATTTCTCCTTTAGTCGTTTCGCTTGCCATGTTGAAACCATTGAGAACTCGAGCTGCGGGCACGATCTGGTCTTGTAAGCTGAGCTGCTCCACAACCCACGATCGAATAATATTGGCCGAACTTCCTGGATCAATTAAAACACGTTTAACCTGAATTTTATTCACAAGGATAGAGATTACCAATGCATCATTGTGGGGTTGTGATATTCCTTCTGCTTCCTCATCGTTGAATAATAAAGTGCCTTCTGGTGTATAGTTTTAAGTTCATTCTTCCCTGGTGATCGATACCTTAGTGCGTTTGAAAACAGGCCCTTGTGGAATATAGATCCCACCAACGATCATGTGAATCACGTGTTGTGGATCTTCATGCTCATTTTTTCTATCTGCATCCCTATCTCTAAAATGATTTTTAGCTCCGTCGCTCAAGAACTCTCGTAGGTGACCCTCGTTGAATAGCCGGGCCACCTCCTCCCTTAGTTGTCTGCAGTCTTTGGTTCTGTGACCATGTGTACCATGGTATTTACATATTTGATTGGGGTTCCTTTGGGATGAATCGGTCTGTAGGGGCCTGGGCCATCTAGTATCTTTGATTCTCCCAATAGCTGACACAATACCTGACACGTCGATGCTGAAATTGTATTCTGATAATCGTGGTGTCTCTGTGGTATCGACACATTTATCGAAACCATTTTTCCTCATGTTCCCTCGAGAGCTCTGTCCTCGATCGTTCCTTCGATCATTTCGGATGGGATTGCGTCCCGAGCCATTGTTTCTACGATCTGTATTGTATGGCTGATATCGGTTTCTGTTGGACCGAGGTTCTCTGTCAATATCTCTCTGAGTTCTTCCAACAGGCCTGATCGGATAAGCGGAACCAGAAGGAGTCCCTAATTGATCATCCTCGACCCTGATTTTCAACTGGTATCGATTATGTACATCGGCCCAAGTTACCGCTGGGTATTCAATTAAATTCTGCTTTAGCTGTCGTGAGGCCACCGAACTTTGATCGTTCAAACCTTGAGTAAAAGCTTGAACATCCCAATCGTCTGTGACTGGTGGTAGTTCCATACGTTTCATCTGAAACCGAGATACGAACTCCCTTAACATTTTGTTATCTTTCTGTTTTACCTTGAAGAGGTCCGACTTCCTAGTCGCAACCTTTATTGCTCGGGCGTGTGCCTTTACGAAAGAGTCTACAAGCATGGCGAAGGAATCGATGGAATTAGGTAGCAGATTGTGATACCATATCATTGCCCTTTTTCGATAGAGTTTCTCCAAACTTCTTAGTAGAACCGATTCGATCTCATCATCTTCTAAATCATTTCCTTTTATCGCACATGTATAGGAGGTGACATGCTCAGTTAGATCGATGGTCCCATTGTACTTGGGGATTTTCGGCATGTGAAATTTCTTCGGAATGGGCTTCGGAGCCGCACTCGGGGGGAACGGCTTCTGCACGAACTTCTTCGAGTCCATACCTTTCAAAATTGGTGGTGCTCCAGGTATTTGATCAACCCGGGAGTTATATGTCTCTACTTTCTTGTCATTTGCCTCAATTTTCTTTTCTCCCATTTCAATTCATTTAGTGAGCTCCTCAAACATTTTCATAATGACAGGGTCAGTCCCCGATTCATTGGCACTTGACCTTTTCGGCACTGGCTCGGTCTTGTGAACGACTTCAGGTTCTACCCCACTCGGCGCTCGATGTTGATTTTGTAATTATGCTATAGCGGCTTGTTGAGCCTGTAACATTTCAAATATCAATTGGAGGCTAACTCCACCATCTCCTCCGCCCTGCGTACTTCGACCACCAGATCGACCTTCCCTGCATACGCTACCTTCGGGATCAGCGCCCAAATTTGTATTTAGGGCGATATGTGAACTAACGTCGATGGGGTTTACAATGGGTACTCCCTCAAGATCAGCCTGAGGCACCTCGATTTCTGGGGCGACTATATTGTCATTTTTCCCGTGAAATCCAAAACCGTTGTTACCGTGTGTGGGTGTTGTTTGTTAGTTTGACATACTTTTTCCTGAAAACAAAAACACTTACAAGAACAAGCGTAAAGTAGTGTGTGTTATCGGAATCAGTGTTAAGAAATCACTATTATCCTTAGCCCCACGGTGGGCGCCAAACTGTTTACCCTCAAAATTGGATAACAATTAAACTTATAATGTAGATTTAAGGACACGTGATTTCACTTAATACCGATTGATAAATATGAAGATTAAAGATAGAATTATACAAGAAAGTTAATCAAACCAGTATTTGAGTAGCACTCAACCCTTGAGTTAAAGTATCCTCGAACTCATTGATGCAAGGATGATAAAAACATAATAAGCTGAAGAACAAGAGTGTGAGCGAGGAAGAAAATTATATTGCTATGTTATCAGTCGTCCCTACAAATGGTTAGAACTCCCCTTTATATAGTAGAGGTATTTTATATATGTTATAATTTTAATTACAGAAGAAAATCCCATGATTAACTAAACAATCATTCTTGATTCGATCCGTTCTGAGATTTTCGCCATGATCTTCGACCGGTCGTGGATATCTCGCTTTTCAGTTATTACGCAATCTTCGGTATTGCTCGATACCTTTCTCGTTCGGTCTGGATTGCTATCGGCCTCGATCTTGGCAGGTGCCTCGAATCCCGATCTCGGTACCTTGTCTTCGTGCTTCGATCCGATCTACTTCGGAGTCGTCCTTCGATGCAAACTTCCGGTCTCGGTCAAACAGTAAAATCGGACGGGCCCGATTTTAACTGTATACAAAGGTGTACACCATAAAATTGGCATTGATCTATTAGCCATCTTAATGAAGTCATTTATTGATTGAATTTCTATACATCTTCTACAAAATACTATTTTCAGTCGACAATAATTTTGTGATATATATATATATACAACTGTAGAAAGGCAGAGGTTATAATTTATTAAAGACATGGGACAAACTTTAAGATGTGAAGCATTTATAACCATAGTTGATGTTGCTTAAACTATCTATTGTAGAAATATCACGAACTAGAAAATTATTAAACCGAATGTATATTTGATATATTAGAAGCATTGCATAGGAAAAGGTTATGTCAATTCGTTGATTGTGTACAACTACAAAATTATAATAGTGATGGAAGTAATAGAATATTATATTGTTAAAGAAATATTTTTTCTCTTGAAAATGAAGGATATCCATCCAACTTCAGCGATTACAATTTCAGGTAAGATGCTCTTTGAGAAATAATAAATATCGACAGTAGATAAGCTTACCATTCAAAAATTTGAGCTTGTACTTTTTTCTTTCAAATTTCGTATAATTCACCGTATACTTATTGTAAACTATCTATTTTTTTTTAAAGATAGTTTATATTAAAAGTGGAAAGCTCCTTAGTATAAAGTTAAATTACCTAAATGCCCTCTACTTAAACACTACTTTAATAATATTTTTGTACAAAAATGTAAATATATATTTCAACCTAAATATCCTATTTATCTTTGTCCTCAGTTTTTTTCTTTTTCCCCCTATTTTGATTTGAACGATATTTTGAAAAAAAATCCCAAAGCCACCTCTGTAAAAGTTGGGTTTAGACTAGGAATATTCGAAAAGTCATGACCATTACAGAAACGAACAGTTAAAGAAGCATTTCCGTTACAATCTTTAATGCCTCATCAATTTTTCATAAAATGATTTTTCTTATAGTTGGATCTGTAATGATCCATTCCCTTATACAAATCATGTGCCAGTTCTTTTGTGAAAGAATAGCCAAGGAAATGGTCGCCCAGATAAACTTCATCTCAAGTACAAACGGAAGCGCGCTGCATGTGAATTGCCCAAGTGCATAATACTTGCCTATATCTCATGGTATTTTATTTGCGCTTAGAATTCCTTTTTCCCTTTTGCCTTTGGACTTATTTTGGACATATTTGAAGGATTGGATTTTCTGATCAAGTGGGTGAAGGGGAAGAAGATAATGTCTGCAGGGGACTCTTTGAGCCTTTAACCAATTGCAATCACTCACATACATGTAGCTAGCATGTGCAAAAACGAGATGTAAGAAAGGAGCAGATGAGGGTTCATATCCCAAAAATTTATCGCTTACCGTAGAAATTGGATTGTTGTATTGCGTAGTTCATGTAACTCGAGTTTAATTTAATCCTTTAATCTTAAATTTTGATTGGAAGCCATCTTTTACTTCTAATTCTTTTGATGCATGTTGATTTATCTGTAATCATGTCTTTGTAATATTTGGCCGACGTGCAAAAGTTTGATTTCTGATGCTATATATGATCATACTTCTATTGTTGACCCATTGCAAAGACAGAGAAAAATGTTCTTTATAATTTGATCAGGCTGCCATTGGTTTGGTGACTCTGTTTACATTGGATCAGGCGACCGACAAATAAATCAATAAATCAAAATTGACTTCGAAGATGGTATACTCTAATAATAATGTGCAAAGTCTCTTTTATATGGTTTTCTTCCTTTCTGGTCTCTTTACGTACAAAATATGTTGCAGACAAATGTATTATTTGAAATATATATTTCTTAATACATGTGCATCATGTATGTTATTTCGTGATTCCATCCAATTCTGTGGATTTGATAGACAAATTGTTGTCAGTATATATAGCAAAGTATATTCCTTAAAATAGAGAAGAAAACTATTAAAAGGCATATACATAAAATGTTGGATGTATGGAGTACTCGGCATGATAACTCAGCACAAAGTAGTTTGATAATTTGGATGTCAATACATGGTATTCTCTCTTTATATACAATTCAAAGACAACCAGCACTTTGTACTACTCCTGGCATTTCCCATGGGATTCTTTCTCTTTACAATATTAGATCTCTTTTACTTTCAATTATTTTATAGAAAGTACCTCTCCTATTATTCTTTGCTGCGTGAGCGTGAGGGGTACAATGTCTAAACTCTAAAGGGCCATATGGTTGTCCTTTATTATGTCAACCCTCAATCCGTACGTATGGACTTTTGAGACTTACAAGTTACAACTCATGAGTGAAGTGGCTGCCATGGTAATTATGAATCAAGAAAACTCAATTTTTGGCGTTGCATGCGGCGAAAGAAAAAACTGTAACTTGCCGAAAGACTAGTATATTTTATATACATAGAGAGAGAAGGAAACTAAAATAATTAAAATAAGAAAAAGAGAGAAAAAAACACCACCCTTAGAAGTTAAAATTCACCGAATAATTGTGTCACTTCAGAAAAAATAAAAAGTCCTAACACTAGAAACCTTGATTTTTACCCTTACCGTTCTTTCATAAATGTACAAGAAAAAAATTACTCTTGCTCTCTCTAGAAAAC
The DNA here is from genome assembly GCF_000390325.3 of Nicotiana tomentosiformis. Classification (NCBI taxonomy): domain Eukaryota; kingdom Viridiplantae; phylum Streptophyta; class Magnoliopsida; order Solanales; family Solanaceae; genus Nicotiana; species Nicotiana tomentosiformis. The sequence continues at coordinate 36,906,433 of NC_090821.1, forward strand.
TCTTTGAAATCATTTCACAGGAAAGTTGGAAGTAGTTTTCCTACGCTTTTCTTTGCAGGATTTATTTTCCTATGTAATTCAAGTACGATCACAAATTAACCTTTACGGTATAGTTCATGTTTATATACATGTAATTATATGGGAAAGGATCTCCTCCAGTACACTACTGGTGAAACAAATACATTGAGTTTTGGAAGAGTGTGCTCTGGATTTTCCTTTTACTGGGTAATGGGAAGGAATTCACCCTTGTTTGGTTTGTTAAAAAAATAGTACGGAAATGAAAAAGAAACACAGCATTTTCAGTATGTGTATCCACCTAATTTCACTCTTTTTTTAATTTTGCCCATCACCGGTGGTTGTGATGGAATATATAGAATTTATCTGTCTTTTATAAACCTAATAGAGGTCTCAAGTTCAATCTCTGAAAATGACCCTATAATAGACCTAAGTGTGCCTCTCAAGGGGATAAGGTACACCCTTTTGTGGGTTAACAGAGACTCAAAAGATGAGAACCTTCCTCCTCGTAGCCGCAAGCCTAATTTTTAATTGGACCCTATAAAATTTTCACTCTTCTTTTGGTATGGAAAAATTACTTGCTCCCAACTTTCTCGTACTCTCTCCGGACCAAAAAGGATAAATTTACCTTCTCTAATTTTCAAAGGTTAAATGTGAAATCACTGCAATGTATGAAAATTATGAAAATAAGAGACCAGTAATGATGTGAAAATTTATCTTCCAGAGGATTCAAACACCTTGGATGAACTATTTGTCTAACATTTTAGAACATAAGAAAAGTTTAAAAAAGGACCTAGTTGTAAGTTCCTAATACAACAAAGATGATTACAGCACCATCAATAATGGCCACAGGGAAAAGTTCATTGCTCATCTTCAATCAAATACCTTGAAAAAGGCTTACTCAGTTCAAATATTATGCTATAGCCACCCTGAAATTTATTAATAGTGAGCAAAAGAGTAAGTTTATGTCAGCCGTTTTCTAAATATCGTCCAGACTATTTTACTATTTTAGTAGTTTCTTGTATATCCATCTCTGTAATCATTCTGCCTTATTGCCCCAGTGAATTCAATTCTATGCAACATCTGCAGACATACACCAAACTGCACATTCAGAGTAAAAGAATAGAATAACATGTTAGTTATAAGGTTTGAATTATAGAAAATACAAGTACTTAGAATGACATGTTAGTTGTAAGGTTTGCAATGCAGAGTTATCAGTTGCAGCATACTAAAAAGAAAAGATATGAGAAAGATTTCTACCTCTGAATAGCAATGGGAAGGAAATTGCCACAGTGGAGAACAAAAGAAGAACATGTTTGAAACTTAAGCAGATTCAACCAACCATGGGACAAACAATTATTTGACTTCAAGGCTGCATTTAGGCTGCAAGCAACAAGATAATGCAATAAGTTAAAGATAAAAACCATTCAGAAACAGGCATAAATTCATTTATGAGCAAAGGGTTCTGTTAGAGACCACACATGCTTTGACATCTAATTTAGTTAGTCAACTAATTAAGGCTTATAAATATCAGACAAATGGGGATAATGAGATATGCTTAACTTGAAAATTGAAACAAATCCAAGAAAAAGACATTTCTTCTCTGTTGATCTTGCTTCAACTACTAAAAGGAAGGAAATATACAGCAGATAGTTATTACTTAAAGGCAAACCCTGGAACATTTTAAGCCAAAATGAGAAGAAACACATTTTTCTATGATGAGGTTATTAATAGTCTGGAATCCTAATTTGAAATCATTCTAACTGGGAACTTTACATATAGGTCCCTCGTCAGTTATCTAATAAACAGTGAGGTCATCACATCATAGAACTTTTCTGGTGCTGAAAAATACTGCACTACTCAAATTGATACTCTCATTCAACCGTCTTTCATATTAATTCTTTATCAATTCACCTGCACAACGTTTTAGAAGTAATTCCTAATAGAACCTTCTTAAACTTTAGCAGAATGAAAGCGAATCAAAATGTTGACATTAATCACAAATCTTGGTCAAACCAGAGTGCTTTTTGGTGAAGCAGTTCCAAACACATATTAGCATACAATTGCGGACTCTCTCGGCCAATACAAAATGTTCAAATATTAGAGCTCATCTAAACAAGTCCTGAGTACTCCAATTTGGCAAAACCTGCTTAAAAGTAGACCCTGAATTCTTAGGCAACTATACAATGTCACGACCCAATTTCACCTGTAGGTCGTGATGGCGCTCAACACTACAGCTAGGCAAGCCAACTAGTGATTTAAACACATATTCAACTCTTTAAAAATTTAACCGATTAATTAAACTCTTATAACTTGCAAGAATTAAGACAATATAAAAAGATCTGGTAAATAAAAAAAAATACAGGAATAGAATTAAATCCAAAAATTCTACTAGTGTGTGCCAAGACCTAGTGTCACAAGTGCATGAGCATCTAGTATATTATACAAAAATTCTAAATATTGTCTGAAATGAAATAGACAGAATAAAATTTCAAGAAGAGGCACTAGTTGCTGCAGAACGGCTCAGAAAGGTAGCTCACCACTAAGCCTCTGAACAACGTGGGTGCGCGCTCATAGGTCCAACTATAGCACCTGTCTCAGGTCCTGCACAAAAAGTGCAGCAAGTGTAGCATGAGTTCGTAAACAACATGTACACAGTAAGTATCAAGCCTAATCTCGAAGAGGTAGTGACGAGAGGTCGACTTTGACACTCACTAATGGTCAATAATAATAAATAAAATAAAAATAGAAATATTTAAATCAACACGATTTATAGAACTAACAATAATTTTCTTTAACCAGCAGAAATAATTAAATTCTTTCAAATACGACAATTCCCAATTTATTTAACTTCACAAGCTGCAATTAAAATATCAAGGTATCATGTAATTATTATTATTAGGCACGATTTCTGCCGAGGTCGTACGACCCGATCCAGAGTGTCGTGTACACTACCGAGGGACGTGCGGTGCGATCCATAGATGCATCTATACTGCCGAGGCGTTCGGCCCGCTCTACAAGAAAGGAGAATGTTTTCGTATGTACCTCCAGAATGAGAATATATATATTATGAGATTAATACAAGAGGGTGTACAATTTCTTTTAACAATTAATTAATTTATACAAAAATTCAAGTATATGAGATTTCAATCTTTTACTATTTTCCCTAACAATTCACAGTATGGTTCAAATACTTTAATTAAATAAAGGATACAATTAACACACGTAATTCACGATTTGAGTCCTAAACTACCCGGACTTTAGCATAAATAGTAGCTACGTACGGATTCTCGTCACCTCGTGCGTATGTCGCCCCCACAATTAGCAACAATTATTAATTTAAATCACCTATGGAGTAAATTTCCCCTTACAAGGTTAAACAAGAGACTTACCTCGACTTGCTCCAATTTAATCCACTAGTAGGCCTTTTCCTCGATTATCAAACTCTGAATGGCTCGAATCTAGTCAAAATAATTCGATACAGTCACCAAAAATTATAGGAATCAATTTCATAAGAAAATACTACATTTTTCAATAAAAATCCGAAATTAATTCAAAAATTATCCACGGGGCCCACGTCTCTACGAAATATGAACGCTCATTCAACCACGAATCTACCCATATCACAATTACTAAATTCCGATAACAATTCGACCCTCAAATCCTCAAATTTATCCAAGAGGGTTTTCAAACTTTTCCAACTTAATTCAATTAAATGATAAAAACAGTGATGGATTCGAGTAATTTAACCAATATTTAGTTAAGAACACTCACTCCGTTGTTTTCTCTGAAAATCTCCCAAAAACCGTCTCAATCCGAGCTCCAAATCGGTAAAAATGAAAAATCAGAACTTAAACTCTCTGCCCAGTCATTTGCTCTACGCAATCGCGAACCTTCTCACGCGATCGCGAAGCACAATTTTTCCACTGCCCAAATTAACCCTACACGATCGCGGACTTGTCCACGCGATCGCGAAGCTCAAACTTACAGGCCTACGAGATCGTGAACTTATCCACGCGATCGCGAAGCACAAACACGTGACCTCCACTTCTGCTCCACTTACTCTACGCGAACGCGACCTTCTTCACGCATTCGCGAATAACAAACTCCCACGGCTACGCGATCGCGAAGAACAAAAATCATCACTGCCCCAAACAAGCCTACGCGATCGCAAACCATTTCATGCGATCGCGTAGAACAAAGTCGCATCTGCCCCAAATTAGCTTACGCGATCGCGGATGAATCTATGCGATCGCGTATAAGGAAACCAGAAGAAAAATACCAGCAGCTATCAGCTATCTCCCAAAGTCCAAAAATGATCCGTTAGCCGTCCGAAACGCACCCGAGTCCCTCGGGACCTCAACCAAAAATACCAACAAGTCCTAAAACATCATACGAACTTAGTCGAAACCTCAAATCACATCAAACAATGCTAAAACCACGAATCATACTCCAATTCAAGCTTAATGAAACTTAAAATTTTCAACTTCTACATTTGATGCAGAAGCCTATCAAATCAAGTCCGATTGACCTCAAATTTTGCACACAAGTCATAAATGACATAACAGAGCTATGAAAATTTTTGGAACTGGATTCCGACCCCGATATCAAAAAGTCAACTCCCCGGTCAAACTTCCAAACTTAAATTCCTATTTTAGCCATTTCAAGCCTAATTTAACTACGGACTTCCAAATAAAATTTTGAACACGCTCCTAAGGCCAAAATCACCATACGGAGCTGTTGGAATCATCAAAATTCTATTCTGGGGTCATTTACACATAGGTCGATATCCGACTAACCTTTCAACTTAAGTTTTAAACTTTGAAACTAAGTGTTCCAATCCATTCTAAAAACCTCACCGGACCCGAACTAACCACCCCGGTCAGTCACATAATAATTATAAAGTATAAATTGAGCAGTAAATGAGAAAACGGGATTCTGAAAGTCAAAATGACATGTTGGGTCATTACACTGATAAGCTTTAATAAAACCAGAATAAGTGGTTGATACATATGCTATAAAAAAAAATACTGCCCAAAGACAACTAGAGTCCCAATGAACTAGACATTTGGAACTGAAAAACATTCTATTCTGCAGTTCATAAGATGGTTTCCCATCTTTATAGAATGTCCCAAATCCAGAGTAGCTCTATTTCCAACAACGTAAGAAGTGCCAATTGAAAAACTGGAAAGCTTCAGCATGGACCCTGCCTTTACTTGTACAAAATGTAGATGTTTGAGCAATCTACTTCATGTGCAGAAGCCAATGCAATCTATTTCAATGAGTTTCACTGTGCCCAGTATTTTCAACATTGGACATAGATATGTATATACAAAATAACTAAAATTTCAACAAATATAAATTTTAAACCTATAATTTCAAAAGAGAAATGTATTCGGTGCTAAAAAACTTAAAGGTGAACTAATTAAGTTTAAATTTGGAATCCGCTCCTGACTTCATGTCAACTGTTCAGACCCAAACCATGAAACTAGTGACTTCTTAGCATTAATATCTGCTTTCTCTTGAATAATGGATTAAAGTACTAATAGGTGCTTTTACTTTTTTATTTTTTTATTTTTTTATTTTTCACAATTTCCTGGAAAGTTGTGGTTGGTGGTCTTACCACACTATACTATTTTAGTAAAATACAATTCTAACAACAACAAAAAAACAAAGTATGATCTCATGCCATCAATAATTAAAGATACAAAATTGATTTCTTTAAAAGCGGAATCCATTTGGATCTTTCCCTGAATCATTGTGTACTACACTGACAAAATAAACATAAACAAAACCAATAAAAAGAATAAACAATTGCTACTTAACAACCAACCTCAGATTCCAGGTAACTTCCATGAGGCCTAATAATTAAAGAATGAAAATCTTCCAAAGACAAAGCTGCTCTATTCCTCTCCTGAACACAATCTTGAGTCCTATTCTGCATACTGAACAACACATTATGCCAAGTATTCACCCTCGAACGACCCTTTTTAGGTAACCCCACATTCATATCAGCCAAATCCTCTGCTGTAACACTTAAAATCTCCTCTGGTTCAGCACCATCAAGCAACCATAACAAGCAAGAACAAAACCCTTTTGTGATCTCTGAATCACTATCTACTCTAAACCTCATTGAACCCCTTTTATCCATCCTAACCTCTAACCAAACCTGAGTTGTACAACCCATGACTCTGTTTTCTTGAACCTTAACTGACTCGCTTAATGGAGGGAGAATACTTGCATAGTGTAATAATCTTTTCACTCTATCAATTGGTTCTGATAAGGACCTAAATTCCAAAGCTAAAATCTGAATTTTTTCAACAACACTTAACCCCTCTTCTAGTGGTGCTTCTTTGTCCATAATCAGGCAAGAAACTGAGGAAATGCTCGGTTTTTTAGTTGTTGATCTTGAATTTGAGTAACACCCTTTTGCTGAATACTTCACAGAAGTGAAAAAGATTGGATTTATGATACATAATTGAGGATTTGGCTTGGTGGGTGTGAAAAAGACTGGATTTTTACTACATAATTGAGGATTTGGCTTGGTGCGTGTGAAAAAGACTGGATTTTTACTACATAATTGAGGATTTGGCTTAGTGGGTATAGATGAAATTGTTAAAAAAGAATATGGGGATGGAAGTGTGTGCATGTTTGATTAAGAAGAAAAAATGATGAAGAAAATTGGAGACTGAGGGGATTTGCAAGATTTGATGACAGAAGTTTTTTTTTTTTTTTTGGGGGGGGGGGGGGGGGGTTGGTGTTGGTGAAGTGTGAGATTTTCAGAGATAAAAGTGGGAATTGGATCCTTTAACTGCGGGAAGTTTCAGTTTCAGACAGCGAAAAGTAGAAAACAAAGGTGAAAAAAGGCCATAAGAATCTGATGAAGAAGCCGATGAGAAGATGAAAACGCAGCAAAAGAGAAATAAAAGCAGTGGCGTTTTATAAGCCCGAGGCCATTGGATATTTCATTCCAAAAACACAAAAGGCGCCAAAAGTGGAAATATATTTCTATGTGGGTCCCATGAATCTTGTTTTTTATGTTTTAATTTCAATTTCTTAAAAGGCATTTGGGAAATAGTTGGTTGAAGTCCAAAAAAGAAAGAAAATTGAGGTTAAGCTATGGTGAAAAAAAGAGGTTAAGTTGAATAAAAGGATATTTAAAAATTGAAATATTCTTTAAAATGCATTTACATATTAATAGATTAACATAAAATTAATATAAAGCAAAAAAATTTATAGTAAAAATATAAAATATCATAGTTGAAGAAAAACTTATTTGATTTTTCAAATAATAGTAACATGGTTATGTTTTTTGGAATAAAAAGGAGTAACCTTTAACTTAACTACTAATTGAAGCTCGTCTGCATCTTTTTTTTCTTTTCTTTTTGTCTGAAAATGTGAGGGTGATGAAAATTGACTCAAATTCCTCTTCTTCTTCTTCTTTTTTTAATGACTTTCCCTATAAGATTTGAAGAAACCCCGTATTACAAAATGAGATATAGTACACTCAATATGCATGTTATTATTTGGGTATTAAGTAAAATTCGTTGTACTCTAACCCGAAACAATACACTCTCCGTTTCAATTTATGTGAATCTGTTTGATTGGGCACGGAGTTTAAGAAAAAATAAAAAATTTTGGAATTTGTGGTCCTAAACAATTCAAAAAGAGACTCAGAGTATTTGTGTGGTTATAAAAGCTTCTCATTAACGGTAGAATTGTAAGTTTAAGCAAAATTGTTTCCAAAACGGACCAAAAAGAAAATAGGTTCACGTAAACTAGAACGGAGGTAGTAACATTTTGCTAAAAAGAAGCTGGTACCTTAAAATTGAATAAAGTTCTTGAGAATAAATTCATAATTTAGCAAGAATTCTTATTGTCAACGGTACAAGACGCAGCGAAAATGATCATAATATAGAAAACCAGTGAATTTTGAAACCTGACGAATGGACAAAACCACACTACAATCCGTGCAAGCAAACAAGATTATAAGCAAACCTTTGGATTCTCCAAGAATCGCACAAGTGTTCGAATTCTATTTGGTGAAAATATGAACCAATAATTAAGAGCAACAGTCTATATCGAGTCTGAGGAGTTTTCCTTTGCTTCAAAACACAACGACTGAAACCTACTCTAGCTAGCTTCCTCTAGACATCAATAGTGCGGCAATTTATGGCTTCTTTTGTATTATTTCACATATGTACATGGTGAGAAATTTATAAAGATAGAATGGTACAAATTAATATCTACTAGTTGGAGCAAAGAATATATGTAAACGTATCAACAAGTTGAAATTATTAAGACTTTATATTGTTAATTAGGTTAAGTTTATTGTTTATGAAAAATTCTTTTAGTCGAGTTTAGATACTGTATACGGATAAAATCGAGCCCACTGAACACCCCGATTCGGTGAGGCAAACGGAATAGGAACGTGACCGTAATGAATCGGAGTCAGAGCGAGGAGCCCCTCGTATCGGGGCTCGGCAAAACACCTGCCCTCGAGGGTATCAGGGCCATGTCCTCTGGGTCTGGTTCGAGGATCAAGATTTCGGAGAGCATTACCAAACAACTGCACACGACTAACAAAGGGTCGTGATGTCCGTGCCCAACCGAATATCACGGCGTGAATCTCGGCCTGTATCGGCAGAAAATCAGTGATTAGCAAAACGAAAGATTTTTACCTTTCTTAGAATTATACTTAGGGTAAAACTTCCCTACTATATATAGGGGGAAGCTTATTATTCAAAAAAAAAAATTGTAACATGCATACCAAGGCAATTTATTTTAATTCTCTTTGTTATTAAAAGCTCTTATTTTTGTTCTTAAGTTCTTCGTAAGTGTAAGCTTGGAATCGAGGGCAGGTTCCTCATTGAACCATCAATCGAGCTCGGAATCATTATTATCATTGGTTTGGCCATTTACTACGTCTTTTATTTGATTAATCTAACGTCATCAATCACTCGTATTGAATAAATCACATATCCTTAAAACCACATATAAATTAAATTGTTATCCATTTTTAGAGTAAACAATTTGGTGCCCACCGTGGAGCTAGGGATAATAGTGATAATTTGATACAAATTTCCATAACGCACTTTGTTTTATGATTGTTCTTTGAGATTTTAATTTCAGGTCAAATCAAAAATGTCAAACTCTCAATCTGCTCATTTGAACGTTGATGCTGAGTCTGGCCACCATGGCAAAAACAACAATGTACTGCCTAGCAACGAGGTGCCTCCCATTGACCCCAATGGAGTTCCGATCGCGGACCCAATCGATGCCAACTCACATGTAGCCATCAATGCAAACTTGCCTACCGACCCCGAAAACAGCGTTCGCGAGGGAGCCCGATCGATAGCTCGGGGTACACACGACGGCAAAGGCGATGGGATCAATTTACGGGTGATCTTCGAGATGTTAGAGGCTAAACAGGTGACGATAGCCCAGTTGCCCAACCAAAGTCGCGCCCCCAGCAGAATTGAGCTCGAACCATCTCGGGATAACACCCGCAGAAATGAACCAGCCACAGAAAGGCCAAGTGAAGTTCAACCCGGGACCAACCCCGAGATAATAAAGATGCTTGAGGAACTGACAAAGTGGGTGGAATCGGGGGAAAAGAAGATCAAAGCCAACGACAAAAAAATGGATACCTATAACTCCAGTGTTGATCAAATCCCAGGAGCACCACCGATACTGAAAGGCCTGAATTCCAAGAAATTTGTCCAAAAGCCTTTCCCTCCGAGCGCATCTCCGAAACCAATCCCAAAGAAATTTTGTATGCCCGAAATTTCAAAGTATAATGGGACCACGAATCCAAATAAACACGTGACCTCCTACACATGTGCCATCAAGGGAAATGACTTATAAGATGACGAAATCGAGTCGGTGCTGCTGAAAAAGTTCAGAGAAACCCTATCCAAAGGAGCAATGATATTGTATCACAACCTGCCCCCTAATTCTATTGATTCGTTTGCTATGCTTGCAGATGCCTTCGTAAATGCTTATGTCGGGGCCATCAAAGTCGAGACCAGAAAATCGGACCACTTTAAAGTGAAACAAAGAGATAATGAAATGCTCAGGGAATTCGTGTCGAGGTTTCAAATGGAAAGAATGAACTTGCCTCAGGTTGCGGACGATTAGGCCGTTCAAGCATTCACTAAAGGACTCAACCCCCAAAGCTCCTTGGCTTCACAACAACTGAAATAGAATTTGATAGAGTACCCAGCGGTAACTTGGGCTGACGTCCATAACAGGTACCAATAAAAAATCAGAGTCGAGGAAGATCAGCTCGGGGCCCCTTCTGGGTCCGTGTATCCCATCAGAACTAATGACAGGTCCAAAAGAGTCGTCGATCATGAACCAAGACCTAGAAGAGATCGGTATCAGTCGTATAGCGGAGATCAAAGGGGCAGCGGATCCGGACATAACCCTGTAAGGAATGAAAAAAGAAGCGATCGAGGTCACAATAGCCGGGGACTCATGAGCAAAAATGATTCCGACACGCCAATCGGGGCCAGGGAGGCACTAAGGTTATCGGAATACAACTTCAGCGTCGATGCTGCCAGCATCGTATCAGCCATCGGACACATCAAAGAAACCAAGTGGCCTCGGCCATTGCAGTCTAATCCTACCCAAAGAGACCCCAACCTGATGTGTAAGTATCATGGCACTCACGGCCACAAGACCGAAGACTGCAGACAGCTAAGAGAAGAAGTGGCCCGGTTATTCAATAATGGACACCTCCGGGAATTCCTGAGTGATCGAGCCAAAACTCACTTCAAAATTAGGGACTCCAACAAGTATACCGAGCAAGAGGAACCTCATCACGTCATCAACATGATCATTGGTGGAGTCGACATCCCCCAGGGGCCAATGCTAAAGCGCACTAAGGTGTCCATCACAAGGGAAAAACGGACGCGAGATTACATGTCGGAGGGAACCATCTCTTTCAACGATGAAGACGCTGAAGGCATCATGCAACCGCATAACGATGCACTGGTAATTTCTGTACTCATAAATAAATCTCGAATTAAGCGTGTGTCGATTAATCCAGGTAGCTCGGCCAATATCATCAGATCAAGAGTCGTAGAGAAGTTGGGTATACAAGACCAAATAGTGCCTGCAGTTCGGGTCTTAAATGGATTCAACATGGCATGTGAAACTACTAAATGGGAGGTTACCCTCGGCAAAGATATTGTCTAAAAACATTTAAGCAAGCATCTTGGGGAAGTTTCCGATCACTCCGAGTTTCCACAAAGTTTCGAGCAAAAATTGCACCGAGGACAAGTCTTGTTCGGACCTCCGAAAAATGACTTATTACTACGTTTGATTCTGTGCTAAAGCATTAGAAATGTTTGCAATAGTAAAAAGATGCTAAGATAATAGACTTGAAAATTTCCAAAAGGGAAAATTTTTATATATTCCAGAATATCTTTACAAAGGCCCAATAAAAACAGCCTCAACAAAATATATGTATAGGATACAGAAACAAAACAATCCTAAGGCATCTACGCCTGGTCTTTACCGGAACTCGACTCGTCACCAGAACCGTCGGGGCCTTCGAATTCTTCAAAGCCCTCAGAGCCCTCTTTACCTCGGGGTTCAGCTAGCTTTTTGGCCTCGACCTCGAGTCTTTTTTCCTCCTTGATCTTGGCAGATAGGTCGAAGCCTCGGGAGTGTATTTCTTTGAGGGTCTCCCTTCGGGATAGCTGCCTCACATACTTAACAGTAGTCTTCAGGCGGGTCTTGGTTGCTTCAACATCGGCCTTGTGTTGGGCTACCATCTCGTCAGCATTAGCGGAGGTTACTTCCAACCTGGACCTCGTTATTTCGAGCTCCTTGCCGAGAGAATCCCGTTCAGCGATGGCCGAGCCCAGTCATGATTGGAGGTCCTCATTTTGCTGAGCCCGTGTATCGGCCTTCTCCTTCTCCACCCGAAGTTGAACTTCCACCGAAGATAGCTTGGCTTGGGCGATCTCCTTCTCCGAGGCCAGCATGTCCATCTTGTTTTTCCACCCGTCAGCCATTATTTGGATCTCGTCCATCTCCTTGCAGAATTGGTCGATCTGGTCAATCTTCTACTGGACCTGCGAAGTATTGTTGTAAGCCTCTACTACCTTTTCCATCAAGTCGGTGTGCTCCTGCCTTAAGGCCGATGCCTCTTTCTAAGTTGCATCCAGCTTGGCCTGGAGGTTCTTGGTGACCCCTCTTGCTGCTCACTAAGAAGCTTCTACATGTCCCTTTTTTGGGCAAGCTCCTTGATCCTGAGCTCGAGTTGATTGACCTTAACCCGGTATCGAAGGAAACTCTCATGGTGAAATACCGAGGCCTGCAAAGGGACGAAAAATGTGAGAAACATCAAATAAAGATAATAATAGATCAAGGGAAATATTAGATCGACAAGTCCGCAAGCTGAGAACAAAGGATGTAGCTTCCGTGAAAGTATTATGGAGGAACAAGAATATAGAAGAAATGACATGGGAAGCAGAAGAGGAGATGAAGTCTAAATACCCTTACCTATTCCAGAGTGAAGATAACGAGGATGCCGGGGGAAAGAAGGACGCATTATAAGGTGAAACGGCTCTATGAGGTAAGCAATAGCTTGTGAATACTCTTTTTTTTAATACAAAATGGTGATATGCAGATAATGTACATATCCATAATGCTTTGTATAGTCTTGTAAGGCCATAGGTTGGGTTTAACTGCTTGCAAGTTTGGCTAGTGTCCATTTTATGGGGGAAACTCAGCCAGAAATCTCCGTCGGAATCCACGATGAGTTAGACACCCCATAAACCCTTACATTCGAGGACGAATGTTCCTAAGGGGGAGAGAGTGTTACAACCCAAATTCGCATACCATAGATCACGTCGTAAGTTAGTCGATGTAAATCCAAGAAGAGATTATCTTTGAGATGATAAGAAGTTAATCCTATTGGTCTTAAACGATACAAGGGTGTATAAGAGTGGTTAACAAATATTAGAAGTTAAACGAATCAAGGATGTTGTAACCCGTATTTTCGGATAACACTAGAGGTGATTAACTGTCCCAAGAGGTCTTGTTTTAATGTATTTGAATCATATAATATCCGCATCATAAGTCTTGAAGTCAAGCGAGTTATGAAATAAAAGTCGATAAAAGTTGTCGCAACTTAGGTTTATAATTTTACTTAAACTTTAGGTCAAATGTTACTGCATTTTACTCCCAATGTGCTTGGAATTATGGGGTGATCTACCTATCAAATTGAAGATCTATGAGTCTAGTTTCCAACGCATTAAACCGTTCGTCGATACGATCTCGGAATAGAGAGATATTCGCGTTTTCGCGAGAGTGCGCCAAGCTGCTCTCTATGGGGCCCACAAAGGCGGTTTAAGACATTTGGACATATATAAGATAACTCAACCCCGTTTTAAGTCATTATTTTTCAGTATATTCAGACCTTATAACCCTAAAAACATTCTCTCAAGGTTCTCTCATGATCCAAGACCCAAACAAAGGGCAAACAACACAAATCAAATGTCGGGAATCCCGTGGCGCTAGTAAGTTTCTTGTTCTTCTTGTTGTTGCTGATTTTTGTGTTGTTCCAGCTCGTGTGGGAGGTTGTTTTAAGTGTTTTATGTCCTGTAAATACACCTTCAAGTTTTTAATATCAACCCTAGGTGATTTCAAGTCTTTTAAAGTAATTCTAATGCCGAAAAACCCGAATTAATTGCTAGTTTCGCTTCCTTGTTCTTGTGGCAGAATTGAAGGGATATTTCGTGGAACATTAAGGTCAAATTGGAGTTGTTCTTTCTGTTTAAAGGTAAGGAACCTCTTACTCTATATATATTTAAGATTATCCAAGTTGCAGCTAAGTCATTGAAGCTAGAACTTGTGAAATATATATCGAAAGGCTTGGTAGTAATGTTGTTGGTTAGTGACACCAGGTTTTGGGGAGTGTTCATGTCAGTATTTGTGAGATTTTGTATTGTGTTAAATTATTGTATTTTCAAACTTAAGAGAAATTATAGTTTATCGAGATTATCGGCTTGCCTAGTATCGAGATAGGCGCCATCATAACAGGTTGGGATTTTAGGTCGTGACACTACTGTGCTGAGGAAGGTTGAATATGACGGAAAGAAGTTTGCTTGGAATGAAGAGGGGTACAAAAGTTGGATTATCGTTATGGTGATTTCAAGTCTTCTAAAGTAATTCTAGTGCCGAAAAACCCGAATTAATTGCTAGTTTCGCTTCCTTGTTCTTGTGGCAGAATTGAAGGGATATTTCGTGGAAAATTAAGGTCAAATTGGAGTTGTTCTTTCTGTTTAAAGGTAAGTAACCTCTTACTCTATATATATTTAAGATTATCCAAGTTGCAGCTAAGTCGTTGAAGCTAGAACTTGTGAAATATATATCGAAAAGCTTGGTAGTAATGTTGTTGGTTGGTGGACTGTTTTGGAGGCTCAATATGATTATTAATGATGTTGTTTGGGCTGTTTGGTGATTGTATTGACTTGTGGGAAGTCATATAAATAGGGGAGGTGCTGTCCGTTTCATCGTAAAATAGGTTGTGGTCGATACATAATAGTTACGACGCTTAAACGATAATGATAGTGTCATTTGTCTTATTGTAGACTAAGGAGTCGTGACATTTGCATAGCTTGAGGTTGGGCAGTATATACAAGGTATGTGAGGCTATCCCCTTCATTCTTTTGCACGACTCCGATTGTACATAATGTAATGAACGAGCTCCCAAAGATACTCTACTCTTAGAAGCTAGCAGTACTTACATTGCTGCCCTTCTTATGAAACGATTGATATTGATGTTACTTCTCTTATTCTTATATTATCAATGTTGTTGGTAGTTCCTGATTCTTATAAGATTCTTGATGAAGAGTTAATCCTAATAATGTGTACGAAGGATACCAACCTTATGTCACTCCGAAAGGTTCAAAATGTGATTCCAATGAGTCCAGCATGCATCATATATATGTATCTATTTTACTCTACCGAGCCGCGCTATAGTCGGCCGGGTACGGCACCTATTGTGCAACCACTGATCAGTTGGGTTTTACCGAGCTCCACGTGGCCGGGTACGATTCTACCGAGCCCTATGATGGCCGGGTACGTTTTACCGAGCCTATTATGGCCGGGTACGATATGATGATGGTGATGCCCACAAAGGCGTATGTTTTAAAAGTTTATGTATATATATGTATGTATCATGTATTTCATGTCAGTAGCCCTCAGAGGTACCCAGATGTCACAGGTTGTATATTCTCTATCCCTGTTTACATTACTGTTCTTACTTATGCTTTCTTGCCTCACATACTCAGTACTTTATTCGTATTGACGTCCTTTTTATTTGTGGACGCTGCATGTCGTGCTGCAGGTCCTGATAGATAGGTAGACGTAGCTCCCCCACCATAGTAGGCTGTCCAGTTCAGCGGTTATTGGCGAGATCCCTTCTCCGGACTTGCCGTGGCCTTGGTATGCATTTTTGTTATAGACATTATGGGTATGTCGGGGCCCTGTTCCGGCAATGTTGTAGAACTTATGTTCCTTTAGAGGCTCATAGACAGGTGTCGACTTATGTATGGTTTAGAATGCCTTTTCGGCTGATTTTTGTTGTATAGTCTTTCATGGCATCATGATAGCTCGTACCTTATATATAGTTTCTTGACAGTCTTGTCGTCCCATGTTATGTATGTTCATGACATTATCTTTCATTGTTGGATGTTCATGATCCATGTCTACTATTTATATTGATCTTGTCGGCCCTTAAAGATAATAAGGAAGGTTAGATAAAATGTACGTTGGTGCTCGGCAAGTATGGCCCGGGTGCTAGTCATGACCCTCCAGTTGGGTCGTGACAAACTTGGTATCAGAGCAAGTCTGTCCTAGGGGATGTCTATGAGCCGTGTCTAGTAGAGTTTTGATTATGGATGTGTAGCGCGCCACATTTATAATCAGGAGGCTACGTGACATCTAGGGTTGTTACCTTCTTCCTGAATCTAGATCGTGCGTAGAGTTGAGTAGTAAGTATTCATATCTAATATTTACCTTGTTTTCTTTTAGTGATGCCTTCGACTAGGAAGCAAGCAATTAGTAAACGGCTTGATATAGCTGTGGGAGAGGGTAACATTCAGGTGCCTCCAGCCAGAGCAGGCCAAAGTGAGGCTCAGAGTGAGATGCCGTCTCATACCTCTCCGTCTTCTCCAGAGGATATTAGGAGGCACCCAGTACATCCAGTTCCTCCGTCTAGCACTACAGATCACGATATGTGCAGTGCGGTGCAATTGTTGACTAGCTTGGTAGCTGCTCAGGCTCAGAGGCAGAATACCGGTGCTGCTGATAAACCGGTTAGTGCGAGAGTTTGTGATTTTATTAATCTAGACCCTCTAGTGTTTACCGGATCAGACCCCAAGAAGGACCCACAAACATTTATTGATCAGATTCATCGTACATTGCGGGTTATGCATGCTAGTGATACGGAGGCAGTAGAGTTGGCTTCTTATCGGTTACGGGATTTAGCGGTTTTCTGGTATGATAGTTGCGAGAGATCTTGGGGTCCGAACGCTCCTCCAGCCGTGTGGAAGGAATTTTCTGAGGCCTTTCTTCGTCACTACTTGCCAGTTGAGATACGACGAGCTAGAGCTGATAAGTTCTTGAACCTTCGACAGGGTAATATGAGTGTATGAGAGTATAGTATACAGTTTGATTCTTTAGCAAGGTATGCTCCCCATATGGTGGCCGAGATGAGTGATAGGGTGCATCTGTTCGTGAACGGGTTGGGACCACATCTGATAAATGAGTGCACAACAGCCTCCTTGGTAGAGGGCATGGATATTTCCCGTATTCAGGCTTATGCCCAGACCCTAGAGGATCGTAAGCGCCAGCAAAGGGCAGATAGGGAGCAGGATAGGGGCCAGCATAAGAGGGCAAGATTTGCAGGGTATTCTGATGAGTTCAGAGGCAGTATCAGGCCCCAATCTTCGAGGAGTTCGGCGCCACCTATAGCTAGTGCTCCTCCAAAGTTTCAGAGGCCTCGGTATGATCGATTTACCTATTCTGGTTCAGGTCAGAGTTTGAGGGCATCAGACTCACAATTTCATAGAGATACTAGTCAGACGAGACCCCCAACACCTCGTTGTGATCAGTGCGGCAAGGCCCACTTTGGACTGTGCCGTCGAGGTTCCGATGCGTGCTATTCTTGCGGACAGCGTGGCCATATGATACGGGATTGTCCTAACAGAGGAGGTGGTGGTATGGCTCAACCGACTGGATCTGTGTCTGGTTCTTCCTCATCAGTTCGACCTCCAGCACAAGGTTTTCAACAGTCGACAGGTCGTGGTAGAGGTAGAGATTCAATGCCGAGTTCGAGTGGTGCTCAAAATCGAACCTATGCTCTAATAGGTCGACAAGATCTCGAGTCATCTCCGGATGTTGTTACAGGTATATTGTCTGTGTTTTCTTATGATGTATATGCGCTAATTGATCCAGGATCTACCTTATCATATGTTACACCCTTTGTGGCTAATAAGTTTGGCATTGAACCTGAATTGATAAGTAAACCACTTGCAGTATCCACTCCGATAGGAGATTCTGTGATTGCTAGAAGGGTATATAAAGGTTGCACTGTGATGATTTGTAGTCGTCAAACCTCGGCAAATTTATTTGAGTTAGAAATGGTTGATTTCGATGTGATAATGGGAATGGACTGGTTGGCCTCATGCTATGCAAATGTTGACTGTCGTACGAAGATGGTTAGGTTTCAGTTTCCTTGTGAACCCGCCATTGAATGGAAGGGGAACATTGCTACGCCGAAAGGTAGGTTTATTTCCTATCTTAAGGCAAGGAAGATGATCTCAAAAGGTTACATTTATCATCTTGTTCGCTTTAGGGATGCGGAGGCGAAGCCGCCTACTCTACAATTAATCTCTGTGGTCAATGAATTTCCAGATGTTTTCCCAGATGAACTCCCAGGCCTTCCTCCTGAAAGGGAGATTGAGTTTAGCATTGATGCATTGCCTGACACTCAACCGATCTCTATCCCTCCATATAGGATGGCCCCGGCAGAGTTACGAGAGTTGAAGGCACAGTTGAAGGACTTGCTGGATAAGGGTTTTATTAGGCCTAGCACTTCACCTTGGGGTGGCCAGTCTTGTTCGTGCGGAAGAAAGATGGGTCGTTAAGGATATGTATCGATTATCGACAGTTGAATAAGTTTACAATAAAGAACAAGTATCCACTTCCAAGAATTGGTGACCTGTTTGACCAACTCCAGGGTGCCAAGTATTTCTCCAAGATTGACTTGCGTTCAGGGTATCATCAGGTGAGGGTTAAGGAGAAGGATATTCCAAAGACGGCCTTCCGGACAAGATATGGGCATTTTGAGTTCTTGGTGATGTCGTTCGGGCTAACAAATGCCCCAGCAGCTTTTATGGATCTCATGAATAGTGTATTCAGGCCCTATCTTGATGTGTTCGTGATCGTATTCATTGATGACATTCTGGTGTATTCTCGTTCGGAGGCGGAACATGCGGGCCACTTGCGGATAGTATTACAGACCCTTCAGGATCATAAGTTATATGCTAAGCTCTCTAAATGTGAATTCTGGCTGAACTCAGTAGCATTCCTTGGCCATGTGATATCTGATGAGGGTATTAGTGTCGACACTCAGAAGATCGATGCAGTGAAGAATTGGCCGAGACCTACAACACCGTCAGAAGTCCGCAGCTTCCTGGGGCTAGCAGGATATTATAGGCGATTTGTAGAAGGGTTTTCCTCTATATCAGCACCATTGACTAAGTTAACACAGAAAGCTACCAAGTTCCAGTGGTCTGATGCTTGTGAACATAGTTTTCAGGAGCTAAAGAATCGATTGACATCCGCGCCAGTGCTCACTCTCCCAGAAGGAACAGAAGGTTATGTGGTATATTGTGATGCCTCAGGTATAGGTTTGGGGTGCGTATTGATGCAACATGGGAAGGTGATTGCTTATGCATCAAGACAATTGAAGAAGCATGAAAAGAATTACCCGACTCATGATTTGGAATTGGCTGCAGTAATATATGCTTTGAAGATATGGCGGCACTACTTATACGGCATCCATGTTGACATCTACACAGATCACAAGAGTTTACAATACATCTTCAAGCAGAAGGAGTTGAATTTGAGGCAGCGTAGGTGGCTTGAATTACTGAAAGACTACGATGTCGAGATATTGTACCATCCCGGTAAAGCTAATGTTGTGGCAGACGCTCTCAGCCGTAAGTCAATGGGAAGCTTAATACATATTGAGGCAGGTAGACAAGGGTTGACCAAAGAGCTTCACCAGCTGGCCAATATGAGAATCAGATTGTTGGACTCTGATGACGGAGGTGTTACTGTACAGAATACAGCAGAATCATCTTTGGTAGCCGAGGTAAAAGCACGGCAATATGAAGATCCTACCTTAGTAAGATTGAGAGAGGGAATTCAGCAGTGTAAGATTATAGCTTTCAAGATCGGAGGAGATGGGACACTGAGATACCAGGGCCGATTATGTGTACCTAGTGTGGCAGGGTTGCGAGAGAAGATTATGATTGAGATTCACCAGTCCCGATATTCTATCCATCCTGGCTCGACAAAGATGTATCATGACGTTAAGGAGCAGTATTGGTGGGATAACATGAAGAAGTCTATTGCAGAATTTGTAGCCTAGTGTCCTAATTGTCAACAAGTAAAGATCGAGCATCAGAAACCTAGTGGATTGATTCAGAATATAGAGATTCTGACCTGGAAATGGGAGGTGATTAATATGGACTTCATTATTGGATTACCTCGCTCTTATCATAAGTTTGACTCCATCTGGGTGATAATTGATCGACTTACAAAATCTGCCCATTTTCTGCCAGTTAAGATAACTTACACGGCTAAAGATTATGCGAAATTGTATATCAAGGAGATTGTTAGGCTTCATGGTGTGCCGGTATCTATTATATCAGATCGAGGAGCTCAATTTACGGCTAACTTTTGGAGGTCTTTTCAGAAGGGTTTAGGCACACAAGTAAATCTCAGCACTGCATTCCATCCGCAGACTGACGGACAGGCTAAACGTACCATCCAGACGCTTGAAGATATGCTACGAGCATGTGTTCTAGATTTCAAGGGGAATTGGGATGACCATCTGGCACTTATAGAATTTTCCTACAATAATAGCTACCAGTATTAAAATGGCCCCGTATGAGGCACTGTACGGGAGGAGATATAGATCACTAGTTGGATGGTTTGAAGTCGGTGAGACAGAATTATATGGGCCAGATTTGATTCACCAAGCCATTGAGAAGGTGAAAATGATACAAGAGCGACTGAGGACGGCACAAAGCAGGCAAAAGTCTGATTCTGACGTCCGACGTCGTGATCTGGAATTTGAGGTTGGTGATTGGGTTTTCCTGAAGATCTCGCCGATGAAGGGTATTATGCATTTTGGGAAGAAGGGTAAGTTGAGTCCGCGGTATATTGGGCCGTACAAAATTCTTCGACGAATTGGACAGGTTGCTTACGAGTTAGAATTGCCATCTGAATTGGAATTTGTCCACCCGGTATTCCATGTATCTATGTTAAGGAAATGTATTGGAGACCCTTCTCGGGTCGTCCCTATCAAAGATGTACAAGTTACAAAGGATCTATCATATGATGAAGTGCCAGTGGCTATATTAGATCGACAAGTCCGCAAGCTGAGAACAAAGGATGTAGCTTCCGTGAAAGTATTATGGAGGAACAAGAATATAGAAGAAATGACATGGGAAGCAGAAGAGGAGATGAAGTCTAAATACCCTTACCTATTCCAGAGTGAAGATAACGAGGATGCCGGGGGAAAGAAGGACGCATTATAAGGTGAAACGGCTCTATGAGGTAAGCAATAGCTTGTGAATACTCTTTTTTTTAATACAAAATGGTAATATGCAGATAATGTACATATCCATAATGCTTTGTATAGTCTTGTAAGGCCATAGGTTAGGTTTAACTGCTTGCAAGTTTGGCTAGTGTCCATTTTATAGGGGAAACTCAACCGGAAATCTCCGTCAGAATCCACAATGAGTTAGACACCCCATAAACCCTTACATTCGAGGACGAATGTTCCTAAGGGGTAGAGGGTGTTACAACCCAAATTCGCATACCATAGATCATGCCGTAAGTTAGTCGACGTAAATCCAAGAAGAGATTATCTTTGAGATGATAAGAAGTTAATCATATTGGTCTTAAACGATACAAGGGTGTATAAGAGTGGTTAACAAGTATTTGAAGTTAAACGAATCAAGGATGTTGTAACCCGTATTTTCGGGTAACACTAGAGGTGATTAATTGTCCCAAGAGGTCTTGTTTTAATGTATTTGAATCATATAATATCCGCATCATAAGTCTTGAAGTCAAGCGAGTTATGAAACAAAAGTCGATAAAAGTTGTCGCAACTTAGGTTTATAATTTTACTTAAACTTTAGGTCAAATGTTACTGCATTTTTCTCCCAATGTGCTTGGAATTATGGGGTGATCTACCTATCAAATTGAATATCTATGAGTCTAGTTTCCAACGCATTAAACCGTTCATCGATACGATCTCGGAATAGAGAGATATTCGCGTTTTCGCGAGAGTGCGCCAAGCTGCTCTCTATGGGGCCCACAAAGGCGGTTTAAGACATATGGACATATATAAGATACCTCAACCCCGTTTTAAGTCATTATTTTTCAGTATATTCAGACCTTATAACCCTAAAAACAGTCTCTCAAGGTTCTCTCATGATCCAAGACCCAAACAAAGGGCAAACAACACAAATCAAATGTCGGGAATCCCGTGGCGCTAGTAAGTTTCTTGTTCTTCTTGTTGTTGCTGATTTTTGTGTTGTTCCAGCTCGTGTGGGAGGTTGTTTTAAGTGTTTTATGTCCTGTAAATACACCTTCAAGTTTTTAATATCAACCCTAGGTGATATCAAGTCTTCTAAAGTAATTCTAGTGCCGAAAAACCCGAATTAATTGCTAGTTTCGCTTCCTTGTTCTTGTGGCAGAATTGAAGGGATATTTCGTGGAACATTAAGGTCAAATTGGAGTTGTTCTTTCTGTTTAAAGGTAAGGAACCTCTTACTCTATATATATTTAAGATTATCCAAGTTGCAGCTAAGTCGTTGAAGCTAGAACTTGTGAAATATATATCGAAAGGCTTGGTAGTAATGTTGTTGGTTGGTGGACTGTTTTGGAGGCTCAATATGATTATTAATGATGTTGTTTGGGCTGTTTGGTGATTGTATTGACTTGTGGGAAGTCATATAAATAGGGGAGGTGCTGTCCGTTTCATCGTAAAATAGGTTGTGGTCGATACATAATAGTTACGACGCTTAAACGATAATGATAGTGTCATTTATCTTATTGTAGACTAAGGAGTCGTGACATTTGCATAGCTTGAGGTTGGGCAGTATATACAAGGTATGTGAGGCTATCCCCTTCATTCTTTTGCACGACTCCGATTGTACATAATATAATGAACGAGCTCCCAAAGATACTCTACTCTTAGAAGCTAGCAGTACTTACATTGCTGCCCTTCTTATGAAACGATTGATATTGATGTTACTTCTCTTATTCTTATATTATCAATGTTGTTGGTAGTTCCTGATTCTTATAAGATTCTTGATGAAGAGTTAATCCTAATAACGTGTATGAAGGATACCAACCTTATGTCACTCCGAAAGGTTCAAAATGTGATTCCAATGAGTCCAGCATGCATCATATATATGTATCTATTTTACTCTACCGAGCCGTGCTATAGTCAGCCGGGTACGACACTTATTGTGCAACCACTAATCAGTTGGGTTTTACCGAGCTCCACGTGGCCGGGTACGATTCTACCGAGCCCTATGATGGCCGGGTACATTTTACCGAGCCTATTATGGCCGGGTACGATATGATGATGGTGATGCCCACAAAGGCGTATGTTTTAAAAGTTTATGTATATATATGTATGTATCATGTATTTCATGTCAGTAGCCCTCAGAGGTACCCAGATGTCACAGGTTGTATATTCTCTATCCCATTTTACATTACTGTTCTTACTTATGCTTTCTTGCCTCACATACTCAGTACTTTATTCGTACTGACGTCCTTTTTATTTGTGGACGCTGCATGTCGTGCTGCAGGTCCTGATAGACAGGTAGACGTAGCTCCCCCACCACAGTAGGCTGTCCAGTTCAGCGGTTATTGGCGAGATCCCTTCTCCGGACTTGCCGTGGTCTTGGTATGCATTTTTGTTATAGACATTATGGGTATGTCGGGGCCCTATTCCAGCAATGTTGTAGAACTTATATTCCTTTAGAGGCTCATAGACAGGTGTCGACTTATGTATGGTTTAGAATGCCTTTTCGGCTGATTTTTGTTGTATAGTCTTTCATGGCATCATGATAGCTCGTACCTTATATATAGTTTCTTGACAGTCTTGTCGTCCCATGTTATGTATGTTCATGACATTATCTTTCATTGTTGGATGTTCATAATCCATGTCTACTATTTATATTGATCTTGTCGGCCCTTAAAGATAATAAGGAAGGTTAGATAAAATGTACGTTGGTGCTCGGCAAGTATGGCCCGGGTGCTAGTCATGACCCTCCAGTTGGGTCGTGACAAGTCTTTTGAGTTTTAAAGGGGGTCGATCTCATGAGTCTTCCCCTCAGATGCATCCGAGTCCCCGGGATAGGTCGTCCCATGGGTAACAAAAATAGATTCATCCTCCGACTCGTCCCTGAGCCGGAGAAGGGAGTTCGAATCCAGCACCGGGGAACTGGAGCCCCTCCTGGGCTTGCAGAGCACTCGTTTCTTTGGCTTCTTCACCTCGGAGCCCAGGGAGCCCGAGGGTTTTCTCTTCCTCTTCTTATTTCCCTCCGTGGAAGCAACGAAGGGACCAATGGGAGGAGGCACATCCTCATCCCCTTCCGAGGGCCTAAGTTCGGTGGTCTTAAGCAAACCTGCAATAACAAAAGGGAAGAGGAGTTAGTATAATAAAAGTTAGAAACATAGTATTGGCTACTCCGAAAGAAGCCTTACCATGAGAACGGGCTTCCCATTGGCCCTTCGAGAGTCCGCACCATGTGCGCTCGAAAAATGGCATCTGAGTACGGATGCCCTCGATCCACTCCTTCAACCGGGGAACCGCATTCGGAACCCGGGTGACAGCTACACAACCACAAACATGAATGAGAAGATAGAAATTAAAGAAAAAGAATTTTAATGTTTAAAGAGAGAATTGCACTTACGAGACGCATTTCACTTCTCAGGGAATGGCATGTATTCCGGGGGGATCAAATCCTTGGTTTTCACTTGGACAAAGCGTCCCTGCCAGCCCCGATCTCGGTCTTCGTCGATACTCGAAAAGGGGGCCTTGCTGGCCCAGCAAGTAAGCTTGACCAGTCCCCCTTGGAACATATGGGGACTGTATAATCGAAGCAGGTGGTTGATCGTGAACCAACGAGATTCAGTCTTGTTCACAAAGTAGCGGAGGAGGGTCACGATTGTTATATTTCGCATTTTCGTACGTTAAAGTTTCGTCGTAAGTTAATCAATGTAGGCTCGAGAATGAGATTATTTTTAAGGTTATAAGTATTTATGCTATTTATAACAGATGATAAGTAAGTGTCGTGAAGGTTAAAGGGTAAACAAATCAAAGAAAATGAGTTTCATTGAAGGTTGTCAATTTGGGATAAAATACAGTCCAAGCTATAAAACCCAGTATTTATGGACTAGTGCCATACAAGGAACCACATGACCATGATAGTAAGGTGTGTAAAGTATGTTAAAAGTGATTAGTATTTTAAGTAAATTAGGATATTACCTAATTATGTTGGTAAGAGGTTAATTATTGATTTTGGTGGGAAATTAGCAAATTAATTAGAAATTAATGGGTAAATCTTGGGTGGAAACATCACCCCACGTGGCAGCAAAGGGATTATAATTGTTAAGACTAAATGGTGACTCTTGGTTTATGTGACTAGGTGGCATCTTTAGGGGATTTTTGGGCAAACGTAATCCACAAAAGTGGGTCCCACAACCCACAATTATAAGAGATCTTCCTACATTATTAAGTGGGATGTGTATGTTTGCTAAGTAACGGATGAAGTCTCAAAAACGAATTCATATGAAACTTTAGAATACTATAGCAGCGCCAGATTACGATTCTAAGGGAGTACGGTATAACCTTTCTCAAGAATATCATATGGATTTTTTCCTACTTCGATCTCGTCGTTACGTGTTTTGTCGTGATTGACGTGTGTTAGAGGGATTGTCAAGAGAATCAGCTCAGGTATGTTAAGGCTATCCCTTCATTCCTTTTGGCATGATCCATATGATACAAACGAAACGAGCAAACGTACAACTTTCATAATATCTATACTCATAGAAGCACTAGGGGTGCCTATGTTCTTGAATTCCCATGTGTCTTATTATTATATCTTCTGTTCATGGGTCTGAGAAAAATATGTAATTGATAAAGTTTATCCGAAGGCATATTGATCTTATGACATTCCGAGAAATCTTATTAACTTACTTCTTATGCATTTCATTCATTTATACATGTACATTGACCCATGACCAGATGGCATTATATACGCGTATATTATATGTATATGGGATATGGGAAAATGTTACGGCGTTATATACGCACCACCACCTGATCAGTTGGTATACGTTGATGATTTCACCCACAGAGGCCGAAATGATATGATGGGATGCCCTCAGAGGTTTGGTGATGTTATGTACACATATACCTATGCATGACATGACATTTATACGCACGTGCATGACTCTATAAATATTTCAGGATTCACAAAGTTATTTAGACTTACAGGCTGATTCCTTTACTCCATGTTTCTTTTTTATCTTTTATGTATTGATTTTCATGCTTTACATACTCGGTATATTATTCGTACTGACGCCCCTATTTCCTGGGGCCTGTGTTTCATGCCCGCAGGTGCAGGTAGAGAGGCTGACGGTCCCCCTTTTTAGGATCCTTGATCAGCGAGAGTTGGTGTGCTCCACTTGATCCGGAGCTGTTATTGATTTTGGTATGTTATTTTTGTATGTAGATATGGGTACGATGGGGCCCAATCCCGTCCTTCATATAATTGTACACTCTATTAGAGGTCTGTAGACAGTCATGCATAGTTGGACAGTATGTGGACTTGTCGGCTTCTAGTTTTGGATATATAGTTATCTATAGCAGCCTTGTCGGCTCGCCCTATCGTATTTCGTATGTATGTATATTATGTCTTTTGGACATATTTTCCTCACGTATGTTATTCAAGTGATTCAGCAGTTTATTGACAGATGTTATTCATGACCTACCCTTAATTCATGTTTATATCTTAGACGCATGCTTAGGGGTGTTCGACACGTAGGACTCGGGCACTCGTCATGGCCCATCGGTTTGGGTTGTGACAAAAGTGGTATCAGAGAAGTTCTGTCCTAGGGTTGTCTATAGACTGTGTCTAGTAGAGTCTTGTTTATGGGTGTGTTGTGTACCACACTTATAGACAGGAGGCTACAAGATATTTAGGATGGTTTTTTTTCTTTCTAATCTAGATTGTGCGATAGAACAGAGCCGTAAGTATTCACTCCTTATCTTTACCTTATTTATATTCTTAGTGATGCCTATTACTACCTGACGACAGGCGCCAGCCGCTAGCACGGGTCAGAAGGCCACGAAAGTGTTAAAAGGTGGTATAAGCTACACTATGGAGTCAGACCCATCGGAGATCATGGGTTCTATTGAGGAGGATCCTTTCGGGATCCATATGAGTCATCCGTTCAAGTAGTTTCGATTTCGCCGATAGTAGGTGGGGTGAGAGGAGTTCCGACCTCACCAAGGCCCTTAATTTCATTATCAGGGCACGTTGATCAGGGTATAAGGGGAGTGGTGCATGGATTGGCACAACCGGATTCCCCTCAAGCTCAAAACTATGTCAGGGTATTTACAGACACTAGCTCTTCTGAGGTTCCAAATAGTCCACAGTCTTAGGAGTCTGTCAATCAAGGTTCGTTTGTGTATGTCATGAGATATGTAGAGGAAGAGGAGAGTAGTCGGGCCAAGAGGAGGAAGGTAGCTGATAAGGATATGAAGATTCCGCTTCGAAGTGTGTATGATCGAGGCTCTCATATAGGACGAGGCGAGGACCCTCTACTGTACGCTGCCTCCAGATATCAACTTTTGGTTAGTGAGCTCCACTTTTTCCTGTAGTATTAACAAGTCAGGGTTATGTATATGTTATGTTGTTTTATGAGGACGTCGAGAGCCCTGTCCTGACTTATATATATTATGGTCATGCTTTCTTAGAGGTTTTTTGCAGACAATATCCTATGTATCGTTTTGGGTATGACATGTCTACGGCCTTGTCGGCCCCTATGTATCTATATAAACCTTGTTTTGAATTAGTTATGCGAGTTAAGTTCTAATATTGTTACTTATACATACATATATATATATATATATATATATATATATATATATATATATATATATATATATATATATATATATATATATATATATATGTGTGTGTGTGTGTGGGGGGGTGTAATGGCCCGTAATAAGTTTGATAATAAACAAGGATAAGGTACGTGGCGCTCAGTTGAGTAGACAAGTGAATAAGGGGACAATCAAGAATAAGTACCCGCTCCCGAGGATTGATGATTTATTTGATCAGTTGTAATATGTCAAGTGTTTCTCGAAGATAGACTTGAAGTTCGGGTACCATCAGGTAAGAGTTAAGGAGAAAGATATTCTGAAGACAACATTCAGGACCAGATATGGGCACTTTGAGTTTCGTGTTATTTCATTCGGTTTGACCAATGCCCCAGCAGTATTCATGGACTTGATGCACCGTGTGTTCAGACCCTTTCTAGATCTGTTCGTGATTGTATTTATCGATGATATATTGGTTTAATCTCGTTCAGAGATTGAGCATGCATATTATTTGCGTACTGTGCTCAGAATTCTACAAAAAGGGAAGTTGTATGCAAAATTCTCTAAAAGTGAATTATGGTTGAATTCTGTAGCTTTCCTAAGACCCATCTGCCCAAACCCATTGGTGGGGCCATATAAACATAGATATATCTCAATTGCATTTAGAAAACAATTCATAATCCATCTCTCTCTATTGCAACGTGAAGAAGTTTCAAAATATCATCCCAAGATCTCTCTCAAAGTTATCGTAGGGTTCAAGACCAAATCCACAAGTTAGTAAGGTGATTTCTCTCTTGGAAGATCAAGATCACCTAGTTATCTCTCTACTTTGTGGTTTAGGGTAAAGAGCTTATTTGAGCTTGAACTAAAGCTTAGTTGGATGAGTATTCTTGTTGCCAAGGTAAGGTTTAACTTCTCCTATATGTATTTAAGATCATCTATGTATATCTAGTTGATTTGATAAAGGAAACTTGTGAAGTAAGTTGAACTTCATGTTGAAGTGTTGTAGTTACTGGACTATTTGGAGTTGAATTCTTGATGTTTTATGGCTGGAAATCAGTAGAAATAACTTAAGAATACCATTGCTATTGTGGTTGATGTGTTTGGAAGAAGAGAAGGCTTGAAAAGTGCAAGTTAGAACTTGGTTCAATAAAGACTTGGCCTAGACCCACGACGCCGACGGAGGTTCGTAGCCTTCTCGGTTTGGCAGGTTATTACAGGAGATTTGTAGAGGGATTTTCTTCTCTTTTAGCACAATTGACAAAGTTGACTCGGAAAGGATCTAAATTTCAGTGGACTGATGCTTGCAAACGGAGTTTCCAGGCATTGAAGGATAGATTAACTTCAGCACCCGTTCTAACACTCCCAGAGGAAACCGATGGTTATGCTATCTATTGTGATGCTTCGGGCATTGGATTGGATTGTGTACTGATGCAGTATGGTAAGGTTGTAGCTTATGCTTCTAGACAACTAAGAAAGAACGAGAAGAATTACCCGACCCACGATTTAGAGTTAGCCGCGGTGATTTATGCACTAAAGATATAGAGGCACTATTTGTATGGCATTCATGTTGATATCTATACAGATCATAAGATCCTTCAGTATATATTCAAGCAAAAGGAATTGAATTTACGCCAAAGGAGATGGTTGGATATACTGAAAGACTATGACGTTGATATTTTATACCATCCGGGAAAGGCAAATGTAGTAGCAGACGCCCTCAGCCATAGATCTATGGATAGCATGTCATATTTACAGCCAGAGAATAGTGGAATAGGCCATGAGATTCATCAGCTAGCTAGTCTTGGAGTTCGATTACTGGACTCAGGTGATACCGGAGTTACTATTCAAGACACGGCAACATCATCTTTAGTAACTGAAGTGAAGGAACGCTAGTACGAGGATCCTGTGTTAGCTCATTACAGGGATCCAACCCCTCCGAAGGATAAGGCACCATTTGAGGTTACAGGAGATGGAGTCCTTAGTTATCGAGGACGATTATGTGTCCCTAATGTTGCAGGGCTACACCGACAGGTTATGGGAGAGACTCACTATTCTCGATATTCTGTCCATCCAGGAGCAACAAAGATGTATCACGATATCAGGGAAATATATTGGTGGGACGAAATGAAAAAGGATATAGCGGAGTTTGTTGCTCAGTGCCCTAACTGTCAGCAGGTTAAGATTGAGCATCAAACACCCGGTGGATTATTGCAGGCTATAGAGATTCCGACTTGGAAGTGGGAAGTAATTAATATGGATTTTATCATAGGTTTACCTCGTACCCAGTGTAAGTTTGATTCTATATGGGTGATATTATCTCGGATAGAGGTGCTCAGTTTACGGCTAATTTCTGGAGGTCCTTCCAAAAAGGATTAGGGACTCAGGTAAGTCTTAGTACATCATTTCATCCCCAGATAGATGGACAGGCTGAGTGTACTATTCAGACACTCGAGGATATGTTACGGACTTGTGTGATAGACTTCAAGGGTAGCTAGGATGATCATCTGCCGCTTATTGAGTTCGCGTATAATAATAGTTATCATTCCAGTATTCAGATGGCTCCATACGAAGCTTTTTACGGATGGAAGTGTAGGTCGCCTATATGATGGCCCGATGTTGGGGAAACTAAGTTAGTAGGACCAGAGTTGGTACAACAGGCAATCGAGAAGATTAAGCTTATACAGGAAAGGCTATTAGCAGCTCAAAGCCATCAGAAGTCTTATGCGGATAATCGATGATGAGACTTGGAGTTTCAAGTTTATGACTAGGTATTCCTAAAGGTATCACCGATGATAGGCATTATGAGGTTCGGTAAGAAAGGAAAACTTAGCCCTCGATACATTGGACCATATAAGATCATATGCAAGGTAGGCCAAATAGCATATGAGTTAGACCTGCCTTCTGACTTGGAGTCTGTACATCCAGTCTTTCATGTGTCTATGCTCCATAAATGTATCAGAGATCCTTCCAGAGTCCTGTCAATTGACTACATTCAGTTTATGGAGCAGCTATCATATGAGGAAACTCCCATTGCTATACTAGATAGACAGGTTCGGAGATTGAGAACTAAAGACATAGCTTCGGTGAAAGTACTTTGGAGAAACAATAATGTGGAAGAAATGACTTGGGAAGCTGAAGAAGACATGAAGTCTAGGTATCCTCACTTGTTTCCTCTTCTAGATGAGGAACTGACTGAGACATCATAGCCTTAAGATGCGTGTATGGATTCTTGTATTAGTTATTGTCATTGGGCGTGTGAGGCCATTGTCGTTATTAATGATTGTGGTCCTATGTGGCATTGAGTTATTGAGTTTTCTAGAGGAAGGGTTGGTAGTAGTACTGTTACAAAGGCGACTCTGCCAAAATTTATATAGATCCCGGGGAGTTAAACATTCGAGGACGAATGTTTCCAAGGGGGAAAGAGTGTTACATTTCGCATTTTCATACGTTAAAATTTTGTCATAAGTTAATCGACGTAGGCTCGGGAATGAGATTATTTTTGAGGTTATAAGTATTTATGTGATTTATAACAGATAATAAATAAGTCCCGTGAAGGTTAGAGGGCAAACAAATCAAAAAAAATGAGTTTCGTTGAAGGTTGTCAATTTGGGATAAAATACGGGCCAAGCTATAATATCTGGTATTTATGGACTAGTGCCATACAAGGTACCACATGACCATGATAGTAAGGTGTATAAAGTATGTTAAAAGTAATTAGTATTTTAAGTAAATTAGGGTATTACCTAATTATGTTGGTAAGGGGTTAATTATTGATTTTGGTGAGAAATTAGCAAATTAATTAGAAATTAGTGGGTAAATATTTGGTGGAAACATCACACCACGTGGCAGCAAGGGGATTATAATTATTAAGACTAAATGGTGACTCTTGGTTTATGTGACTAGGTGGCATCTTTAGGAGATTTGTGGGCAAAAGTAATTCACAAAAGTGGGGCCCACAACCCACAATTATAAGAGATCTTCCTACATTATTAAGTGGGATGTGTATGTTTGCTAAGTAACGGATAAAGTCTCAAAAAGGAATTCATATGAAACTGCAGAATATTATAGCAGCGTGAGATTATGATTCTATGGGAGTACGGTACAACCTTTCTCAAGAAAAACATACGGATTTTTCCCTACTTCGATCTTGTCGTTACGTATTTTGTCGCGATTGACGTCTGTTAGAGGGATTGTCAAGAGAATCGGCTCAGGTATGTTAAGACTATCCCTTCGTTCCTTTTGGCATGATCCATGTGATACAAACGAAACGAGCAAACGTACAACTTTCATAAATGTCTCTATTCATAGAAGCACTGGGGGTGCCTATGTTCTTGAATTCCCATGTGTCTTATTATTATATCTTCTGTTCATGGGTTTGAGAAAAATACGTAATTGATAAAGTTTACCCGAAGGCATATTGATCTTATGACATTCCGAGAAATCTTATTAACTTACTTCCTATGCATTTCATTCATTTATACATGTACATTGACTTATGACCAGATGGCATTATATACGCGTATATTATATGTATATGGGATATGGGAAAACGTTACGGCGTTATATACGCACAACCACCTGATCATTTGGTATACGTTGATGATTTCACCCACAGAAGCCGAAATGATATGATGGGATGCCCTCAGAGGCTTGATGATGTTATGTACATATATACCTATGCATGACATGACATTTATACGCATGTGCATGACTCTATAAATATTTCCGGATTCACAAAGTTATTTAGACTTATAGGCGGATTCCTTTACTCCATGTTTCTTTTTTATCTTTTATGTACTGATTTTCATGCCTTACATACTCGGTACATTATTCGTACTAACGCCCCTATTTCTTGGGGCCTGTGTTTCATGCCCGCATGTGCAGGTAGAGAGGCTGACGGTCCCCCTTTTTAGGATCCTTGATCAGCGAGAGTTGGTGTGCTCCACTTGATCCGGAGCTGTTATTGATTTTGGTATGCTATTTTTCTATGTAGATATGGGTACGACGGGGCCCAGTACCGTCCTTCATATAATTGTACACTCTATTATAGGTCTGTAGACAGTCATGCATAGTTAGACAATATGTGGACTTGTCGGCTTCTAGTTTTGGATATATAGTTGTCTATAGCAGCCTTGTCGGCTCGCCCAACCGTATTTCGCATGTATATGTATATATGTATTTTGGACATGTTTTCCTCACGTATGTTATTCACGTCATTCAGTAGTTTATTGACAAATGTTATCCATGACCTACCCTTAATTCATGTTTATATCTTAGACGCATGCTTAGGGGTGTTCGACAGGTAGGACTCGGGCACTCGTCATGGCCCATCGGTTTGGGTCGTGACAACGATCCTCCACAACGATGGGTGGATTTGCCCGAGGCACAACTTATACCTCTTGCAAAAGTCTAGAACGATCGGGTCTATCGGGCTCAGTATGAAGGGATAAGTGTAAACACTTAAGTACCCCTCCACATGGATAGTAACGGCGTCCTCGGGCCTGGGGACTACTACGTTCTTTCCTTCCCAATTGCAGTCCTTACGAACTATGGGAAGAACATCTTCAGTCACAGAACATATGTACCTCGAGACTCCTTCACCCCGGTCCTATTTGCGCGATGGCTTCTTGACTTTAAAGTCATATGCAGTTGAGCAGCTCCCGGGAATGAACGCTGACAAAGGAGGCTCGGCGGCCGGTTCGTTAGCAGCCACAATGGGGGAAGCCGTTTCGAGGGCAACCACCTCAGGGGAAACCGCTTCAGTACCAGCGGCCGGTTGAGAAGATGAAGAGGTAACTTGTTGAGGAACGGTTTTTGATGTTTTGGCCATTGTCATCTAGGGGAGTATTTGAAAATTTGAGGAAAGAACGCACAGTTTTGGAAAAACAGGTTTTGAAGATGAAAAACAAAGTATGAAGATTTGAAGAAAATCTGGAGTTTACTATGGAAATTGAAGAACAAGGATGAAAATATGAAGGTTTGAAGAAGGTTTGATAATGGCGAAAACTCGAAGGTAGTGATTTAGTCGAAAAGTAAAAAAAGGACGAAAGGAGGAAGCTTTTATAGGGAAACAGCCGACGCTTCGCATTCGGGGGCAACCTGCCGGTAAGCGACACGTGTCTGAAGTCAGAACGACGCTACTGATGGGACGTTTCGGCTCCCTCGTCGTAACGTATGAAGGAAGGAACCGGAGTCATCTGTCGTTTCCCATCATTTCGGCAAGCCTAGTCTCTAAGAAACGAGGGAACTATCTGCATACAGGTAAAATCGAGCCCACTGAACACCTCGATTTTCCGGTGAGGCAAACGGAACAGGAACGTGACCGTAATGAATCGGAGTCAAAGTGAGGAGTCTCTCGTATTGGGGATCGGGCAAAACACCTGCCCTCGGGGGTATCGGGGCCATGTCCTCCGGGTCTGGTTCGCGGATCAAGATTTTGGAGAGCATTACCAAACAGCTTCACATGACTAACAAAGGGTCGTGATATCCGTGCCCAACCGGATATCACAGCATGAATCTCGGCCCGTATCGGCAAAAAATCAGTGATTGGCAAAAAGAAAGATTTTTACCTTTTTTGGAATTGTACTTAGGGTAAAACTCCCCTACTATATAAAGGGGAAAGCTTATTATTCATAAAAGACATTGTAACATGCATACCAAGGCAATTTATTTCAATTCTCTTTGTTGTTAAAAGCTCTTATTTTTGTTCTTAAGTTTTTCATAAGTGCAAACTTGGAATCGAGAGCAAGCTCCTCATTGAACCATCAACCGAGCTCGGAAACACTCTTATCATTGGTTTGGCCATTTATTACATATTTCATTTGCTTAATCTAACGTCATTAATCACTCGTATTGAATTAATTCACATATCCTTAAAACCAAATATATATTCAATTGTTATCCGTTTTTTTAGGGTAAACAAATACTTATATGGCAGTGTAGAAATAAGCAAATGACTAGAGAACTCTAATATTTGAGACTACAGTCCAGTTAGATACTAATATGGCAGTGTAGCTTATATGGCGGAAATTAAGGCTTAGTTTATATATTGTCTTAGTTTATTGATTGACGGATTTTTAACATATAAACATTTAAGACTCGTACTTTATCAAATTATAGTAAGCAAAGTATCGCCTCACAGAGATTGGATATTCTATTCGACAGGTTTATATTACCTTGACTTATTATTTGACAGAATCGAATTGATAAATGTCGATGATAGTGTTTAATATTAAATTTCTCGAAATAAGAGGAACTACAAGAAAGCATGTTAAATAAATAAACTGCATAGAATTCTCAATATGAATGTAGTTATATTATAATGAAGATGACATTTTTCTCAAGAGATTTCTAAAGTGATATTTGTTTATTTTTAATACAAATATATTTTTACTATGGAGTGAATTATTAACAAAATATCTTTCAGTTGTATTTGTTAAATTTACTAGTGATTTAAAAGATAAAATCTCGGTTTGGATAGTAAAAACTTCTTTCGAATATTTTTACTCTCACTAATTTGAGTAGTTAAGGCCTTGAAAATGTATTATCACCTAAATATGTTATTCCTTAATTACTCGTATTATCCTTTGCTTCTTTCGAATGCAAGAACTAATACAAAATATGTTAAGAAATAAAATAGATAGATATGACAATATTTATCACTTCAACAATCTGACCTTTCAATATATATAGGTAAATTTCTGATCAAGCACAAAATTGAAAATACGAATATCATTATAATAACTTAACAAAGTTCATGCGGAAATTACCAAAAGAAACAAACTTTAACACATGACATACTACTACATATAAGTAGTAGGCTTATTTAGAGACTCACAGACAAAGAAAATACGAAAATAGGACAATAATAATATTACAAGTTTGAAATAAAAAGAGAGTCATCTAAAAATAAAGTTAATCTTCTGAAACTAAGAATTGATCATTTCTTTCTTCTAAAAAAAAAAAAAACCATTTCCTTCTCTCTGACTCCCTGTAAGCAGCTGAAGATGGATGTATTTATAGCTTTTTTTTTTCTTTGGCAAATGAAGTGTACACTTTGAAATTTTGTTTCTCAACTTGGCAAGTAGCCAACGCTACTTGCTTGAAGTGCATACTTTCAATCTTTTTGTTCATTTTATCTATGTGCTCATTTCTATATGATGGGTCCACATATGAATTTCTGATCTTTAATTTCGTTCTAGTCCAAATGTTGACAAGTAGTGATTTGTTGATTTTTTCCAAATTTTATTATTTCTTGCAACGCAAATAGAAGATTAGTACCGTAATTTTTTATATAACAATTAACTTTATGCATAGTATTTTTATATTTTTATCTTTATCATTGATCGATTAATATGAAATGAAATACCAACTATCTCTAAATAATCTGCTTTTGTCCCTCAACTGAATTACCAGATTATACTAACCTTTGTAAATATGAGTTTGGTCAAGTAATGATATCTTTTCCCACTAAAAAAAGAAAGTTATTAAAATATCCCAATGTTGTTTCTTTCCTATGAATTCACCATCATATTCCAACTTTTGGGACAACATCATTCATATTCATGCATTTGGATATTGTAGGAATTACGTCACTGCATACAATTTCATGTGGGGCCTATGAGACCCTCAAAACTCCTCTAAAAATTGTAATACTACAAATTAAGGTTCTTTCTTCCTGCTACTAACAAATCTCTAGTTAGTCAAACTATGATGCATCATCAGATTGGCTCTGAAGGGCGCCAGTGATATTTTTATACTTCAATATCACACAAAAGGGTATATATGGTACCTAATTTTCGCATACACGGGTTATCAAAGGACATGATTCTTCGATATGTTTCTTATACTATAGTTGCGGAATAAATAATACAAAAAATAAATAACACAAGAATTTTTAGGTGAAAAACATCCTGCTCAAAGAGGTGCAAAAACCAAACCTAGTAGGATTTCTTCAAACATTTCACTAAAACTCTGAGCCAAAACAAAGTTTACAAAACTCTTGCAAACCTAAGGGTTAAACTCTAACCCTTATATCAACACACTGCAAGTTGTTGCAACTATTTCAAGTTAACTCTAACTTGAATATGACAAATCAAATACCTAGTACAAATGTTTCTAAAGAAAGTTGAAAGGTACAACTCAAAACACCTACTACGCTTTGAACTAGAAATAAAGATAGACACATAAAACTCTTTATGGAACTGGTTCTTCAATCTGATTTGTGTCGCTTCAGATTCGCACTCTTGAATCTCATAGGTTGCTCACAAAATGCCTGGTTATTTTGCTTTCACTTCTTGTTTTGCTTCGGTATGTATGCATACCTGTAAAAGAGTTAGTAAATAAAGAGTAACTAGAATTCTATTGTTTTACTCTTATTTGGTGAAAGAATTCTAGTTAACTTCAACATTTAACTCTTTTCTTATCGTGGATTAAGTTTTCTTAAGTAAGGAGTCCTGCTCCTTATTATATATGCAATCTTTTCGTTCAGGATTTATCAAAAATAACAATTTATACTTATCTCATTTACGTGCACGCTTTTTGTTTGTTTCTAACTATGACCTACGTACTGTGTCAAGTTAACACCCAGTAAATATCAAATCAATCCAAAGCGCCCTGCTAATATAAACATGATCCAACTGACATTGATCGAAAAGTCGTATTCAAGCTCGACGGTGAGGTTGTGTTCTTTGAACTTTTCAAACTTAGGAACTAAAACGTCCTTTTGGTTAAGGAAAGGGAAATCAACTCAATTTGTCTTCGGTGTATCTGTTTACCCGAAAAATCAGATAACGTTAAATTTAAGTATGGTTCTAAGGATACGTGATATCCTTTGATACAAATCGTATAGAGAGATAGAAATACGAGTACTCTTGACTATGAGAATGAGAATAATGAACAGAAAGAATGAGTGAAGTAAAACAAGCGCAGGGAGATATCTTTGTATATGAGAAAAGATCTTTGTTCCACTCTATTCAGTCCCTGCATAGCTTACAAGGATCCCCGCATTTATAATAGAGGGTCATTACTTTATTTATAACAAAAAATAATAAAATAAAGCATATAGTGGAGGACCCATGATGATTTGTCTCTTCCTCTATTCCCGTCAAGATTCTCTCTCTTAGTGCGGTTATAACGGCTCTTGTCTGTGAGCTCGATACTGGGTCGAACCTTTCGGTTTTGGCTTGAGTTCGACCTTCGGGGTGGACGTAGCGTATTTCCGACCTCGAAGCGATGCCTTGCGGATCGATTTGATCACGGGCTCGATAAGATTATCGAGCCGACTCCTCGAGCAGCCTTCGGACTCGATGCTCGTTTGTACTGTTTTCGGAGCTCACTCCCAAAATCCCGCTCCGATATCTTGCCATTCGAACTCGATCGAACGTAGGAAGGCCGAAATCTATTTCGACCATATACAGTAGCCTGAATCAATTCTATTGATTTGACTCTTTATCTCCCGTCAGTATATCCATAAAATTATGTCAAATCGTTCCTGAAGCATAATTTAAAATGACATAGTACTATTTTTGTTCCTTCTTAGTCAATGAATTTTTGGGAGATGGGAATTAATTGGTGTTTGAACTTCGTTACGTACTCCACATTTGTAGATGTTTATGCTGTTGGAGTCCTGAGTCAATTCGATGTTATTGTACAGAATTCTCATACATCTAAGGGTTCTCAAGCTTTACTAGAAGTACCCCATCGGCTAGAATTTCAAAAATACAAAGAAGATAAAACTACTTCGTTTCTCTCTGTCGGTCAGAACTAGTAAAATCAATACATACTCGTCGTATCAATTCTGCTCTATTGAGGCTAAACACAAATACTCACCAAACATGCATAAGCAGAACGAGACCTAAAAAGTCACGGGCCGGTTATGATGTAAAGGGCAGAAACTGAAAGTAAATCCCGCTACGGTATCTTGCCACTCGAACTCGATCGAACGTAAGATTGCCGAAATCTATTTCGACCGTATACAGATAGTCCCCTCGTTTCTCATGAAGGATGCAGTGAGAATCGATATGATTTTCGACGGTTCGATCGGGTTATAAGCTGACGTTTTCACAGGGAGCGATTATGACGTGTGTGATAGCTGTTCCATCGATTTAGTCTTTCAAGGTATTTAATGCTTATCCGATGGCGGTCGGCCACCTCTGATATTGAACCGCTACGATGCGAGCCTATAAATAACCCTTCCATCTAACATTTACCATTTTTACGCCTTCTCTCTTCCAAATTTTCTTATCCTTTCTCTCTATTTCGTCGCTTGCAGAGCCATCTATACCAGGGTTTGGTGTCGTCAATTTTTCACTTTCCTTTTGCCTTTCTTCCTCTCATATCAATGGCCAAAACTTCGAAAACTGTACCTCAGAAGGAGAAAACTTTTTCTTCACGGTCGTCCGGTGACAAGGCACCAGTGGAGCCGTCCACCTATGACTATGTTCCCGGCCCGTGTACTCTGAAGATCGATTTTAAAGTTGAGAATCCTTCATCTGTTCCGGGTCGATGCGAGCATGTGTCGATGTACATGTGCTCGATAACGAAGGGTCATCTCGAGGTCGTTAAGAAAGACTGCAACTGGGGTTCCGAGGTTGTGTTGCAAATTCCATCCCCCGAAGAGAGCGTCATCACCCATCTGGAGGGGTATTTAAGTGTTTATACTTATCCCTTCACGTTGGGTCCCGTCGACCCAGTGATCATTGATTTTTACAAAAGATATCATGTCACCCTCGGTCAAATTCATCCCTCTCTATGGCGTATAGTAATCCTACTTCGATTCTTCTCCATCAAAGCCGGGGGGCTGGATTTTTCCCTGAATCACCTCATATGATTGTATCGGCCTCAAATCTTTCGAGGACTAATCAGACTTCATCGTCGGACATCGAAGGCTTTGATGTGAGCATCGACGAAGACAAGGATCGGGGTTGGATGGGCCGTTATATTCGGGTGAGGACCCGTGACCTCATTCCAGAAGAGAAGATGTCGTTCCCCGAGGAATGGAATCTCGACCGTAAGTGGTTCTCATAAGACGTTGTTTTTCGTATCTTTTCCCGATTTTTTCTGATGTCTTTCTCCGATATACAGCTGCCCCTTGGATGCCACAAGCGGTACCCGACCTCTAGGATTGGGTTCGGAAGTTAGCCTCGACTTCCTCTTATGCCGAATGCGCTTGGTGTGATTTGGCAAAAGGTAGATGGGAGGCCAAGAATCATGGTAAGGTTTTATTTCTTGTTTCCTTCGAAGTGTTCTTTATGCTCTATTCGTTACCGATTTCCTTTCATGCAGGTGTAACCAAGGATGCCGCTTTGAGGCCTTCGAGCGGTGAAGAAGGAACCAAGTCCCCTGTCCCGAAATCGGGGAAAGATAAGAAGCGAAAAGTTGCCTCTCGGTCAGAGGACCCCAAGCCCAAAACTCGAAGGGTGAGGAGGAAGGCAATTGCTCTTCCGATGGACTCGGTCCAATGACTGAGAAAAGAAGAAGAAGACGATGCCTCGGCTTTGGTGATTCGATCTGCGAAAGCTATCGAGGTCACCAGAGCTCCTGAGCCGATGGCGGCTGTACCGGTCGGGGTCAGTCTTGGAATCCCGAGTCTTGATCGGAGCGTCCCGAGTGATTCGCTTGGGGCTATGACAGTGGGTCATTTTCCTTCTCTTCCAACCTTTTCTGAGGAGGCGTTAAAGGAAGCTCGAGAATTGTAGACCCCCGATATGGGCGGAGGCTCTAGTGTAGGGGACCCTTTTCGGGATTGCTTTACTGGAGTCGATGATGCTTCCGATATTGGTGACACTTCTCTTCTACTAGAAGAGGCCCAACATTTCATTACTCGGGTAGTGATTTTAATATACTTGGTTTTTTTGTTCTTTTCCAAACTTGACTTGTGTTCTTTCCCTACTGTGAAGGCCATTAGTAGGTTTCGAGTCGACCTTAGCCAATGTGAGATCGAGCTTCAGAAGGTCTCGGGGGAGAGAGACGCCCTGCGGCTTCTTTGTAGCCAAAAGGATGAGGCTATAAAGGACCTCCAAGCGGATTTGGCTAAGGTTTGTGAAGAAGAGGCCGAACTCAATAAGCAGATGAGCCTCGTTCTGTTAAAGTATGGGTTTGACTCAACTGTGAAAGTTAACCCTTCGTTGTATCAGCTGCAGCAAAAGGTTGAAAAAATTGGGTTACTTAGGGAAGAAGTTGATCAAATCAAAGCTGAATGTAATCGGTGGAAGGAGACTATCGACCGCCTGGCTGCGAAAAAAGAAACTATTTTGATCAAATTATTATCGGCCGATGTTCAGCTTTGAAGCATCAAGCAAAAGGGTTCGGCTCAAGCTAAGTGGATCGAGGAGCTTGAAACACGGCTTGTTGAGGCCAAGGCGGAGGTTGAGTCGTCGAAAGTCATGGCGGATAAGTCCATTGCCGTGTATCGGGCTGATGCCGAGGCTACTCAGATGGAGGCAAGAGAGGCGGAGAATACTACCGATGCTCGAGTACATTGGGTTGCCGAACTTGCTAAATGTAGGTCTCGGAGGGAGACCCTCAAGGAGATACACGCTCGAGGTTTCGACCTTACTGAAGAGATAAAAAAGGCTAAAGAGCTCGAAGCTGAAGCCTTGGCTTCTAATGGCGATGATGATGATGATGACGGTAGCAAGAGCGGATCCGAGGATGGGGAAGAGCCTGACAGAGAAGCAAACGCCCCTAAGGATGACCAGGAATCTTAGTTCTTAATTTTTTACGTTTGTAATCAATCATGTAGACAATTTTGTGTATAGACAACTTGGCCGACTTGCTTCTGTTTCGTGAAGACTTTATACGTGCCTTGCAAATATTTTCACAAGGAACTTAGCAATTTAATCAAATTTGGACTTCTTAGTCTCTATGATCGATCGATTGTTTTTTCAGACTTGAAGTGATGTAGCCCTTAGGCTTACTAGTTGAGTCGATGATTGGAACTCGAAGAAATATAACCCGTAGGCGTAATGGTCGAGTGAGTGCTCGCTCGAATTCGGAATGAAAGTAGCTTGTAGGCTCATTAGTCGTTGAGTGAATGATTCAAACTCGAAGAAATATAGCCCGTAGGCATAATGATCGAGTAAGTTCTTGCTCGAACTCGTAATAAAAGTAGCCCGTAGGCTTAGTTGTCGAGTGATTGATTCGAACTCGAAGTAATGTAGCCCGTAGGCATAATGGTCGAGTGAGTGCTTGCTCGAACTCGTAATAAAAGTAGCCCGTAGGCTTAGTTGTCGAGTGATTGATTCGAACTCGAAGTAATGTAGCCCGTAGGCATAATGGTCGAGTGAGTGCTTGCTCGAACTCGTAATAAAAGTAGCCCGTAGGCTTAGTCGTCGAGTGAATGATTCAAACTCGAAGTAATGTAGCCCGTAGGCGTAATGGTCGAGTGAGTGCTTGCTCGAACTCGTAATAAAAGTAGCCCGTAGGCTTAGTCGTCGAGTTTATCTTAATTCTGATTGCATAATAAATCTCCAAATAGAGGAATGTTTCTTGGATATAAGATACCGGTAAAGATGGGGACTTTCTTTGCAAGTCATTATACATGTGTACATGTTTCGCATTTGGGTTCGGGCCAACTACATGAGCATGGTTCGTTTTGACCATTTTGGCTCTTACAACTTTTCCTACTGGAACCACGTTATTGCGAAATAACTTTCTTGCATCAGAACTTGATATATTTGAGGAACTTGATATATTTGAGGGCTAATTCCCCCCCCCCCCCCCCAGTATTCGTGGTCGATTGTACAGAAGCCTCAGATACTATTGTAAGTGCAGCACGATCATTGTTTTCCTC
The DNA here is from genome assembly GCF_000390325.3 of Nicotiana tomentosiformis. Classification (NCBI taxonomy): domain Eukaryota; kingdom Viridiplantae; phylum Streptophyta; class Magnoliopsida; order Solanales; family Solanaceae; genus Nicotiana; species Nicotiana tomentosiformis. The sequence goes on from NC_090821.1 coordinate 36,948,699, forward strand.
ATTAAAAACCTTGCCGAAAAACCCATTTGGGAAAAAACCGGTCTAAGGAAAAAAGAGTGCAACGCGTGCTTTCAAGCGAAGGATCAATCTTAGCTCTTGTTCGGACTTCTGTAGGGGTTAGTTTTGAAATGTAAATGAATATGGAAGAGTCGTACCTTAGCAGTAGTATCGTTTTAGATGTGACACATTCCAATTGCTTGATAGTTGTTTGCCGTTCAGAATGCCGAGCATGTATGATCCCTTTCCGATGTTCTCGAGAACCTGATATGGTCCTTCCCAATTTGGTCCTAATTTTCCTTTAGAGTGGCGCAGCGAAAGCGTGGTGGGCCCATAACCCACAGGTCCCAGGATCGAAACCTGGCTCTGATATTAAAGAGTAGCTTCCCAAAACCTTAGTTTTCCTTCGTTTGGATTTCGGATATTGATGGTGACTTTCCTTAATACTAAGTCCCCGGGCTTAAAATGGTGGAGCTTGGTTCTTCGATTATAATATCTTTCGATTCGCTGCTTTTGGGCGGCCAATTGGACAAGAGCAGCTTCTCGTCTTTCGTCTGATAATTCGAGGCTGGTATTCATAGCCTCGTTATTTGATTCTTCCATCATGAATCGAAATCTAGTACTGGGTTTGCCAACTTCGACTGGTATCAACGCTTCGGACCCATATACTAAGAAGAATGGGGTCGCCCCCGTACTGGATTTTGACGTTGTCCGATATGCCCAAAGGACTTCGGGTAGGATTTCTCTCCACTTTCCTTTAGCGTCGTTCAACCTCTTCTTTAGGTTTTGAATGATAGTTTTGTTCGTTGATTCGGCATGTCCGTTCCCACTGGGGTGGTATGGTGTTGATAGTATCCTTCTTATTTTCTGATCTTCGAAGAATTTTGTTACTTTGCTGCGAACGAATTGTTTCCCTTTGTCACATACTATTTCGGCGGGTATCCCGAATCGGCATATGATATGATCCCAGATAAAGTCTATAACTTCTTTCTCTCTTATTTTCTCGAACGCTTGTGCTTCAGCCCATTTAGAAAAATAGTCAGTCATAAATAAAATGAATTTGGCTTTACCTTGGGTCGATGGCAGAGGGCCGACGATATCCATTCCCCATTTCATGAACGGCCATGGGGATAGGACTAAGTGAAGTTGCTCTCCTGGTTGATGGATCATTGGCGCAAACCTTTGACATTTGTCATATTTTCGAACAAATTCCATCGCATCTTTGCCCATATCGATCTAATAATACCCTTCTCTGATTATTTTTCAAACTAGTGTATCTGCACCGGGGTGATTTCCACAAGTGCCCTCGTACACTTCCTGTAGGATGTAATCGGTACCTCCCGGACCCAAGCATACTGCCAACAGTCCATCGAATGTTCTTCGATATAGCATTCCATCCGAAGCCAATGTGAATCGAGCAGCTTTAGTCCGTAGGGCCCTAGAATCTTTAGGGTCCGATGGGAGCTTTCCGCTCTTTAAGTATTCAATATACTTATTTCTCCAATCCCAGGTTAAGCTTGTAGAATTTATCTCGGCATGACCTTCTTCGATTACCGATCTTGAGAGTTGAATGACAGTCCCCGAGCTCAAGTCATTTTCCTCGACCGACGATCCCAAATTCGCAAGTGCATCGGCCTCATTGTTTTGTTCTCGTGGAACATGTCGTAAAGTCCATTGTTTGAAATGGTGCAAAGTGATAAGTAGTTTGTCTAAATACCTTTGCATTCTACCTTCTCGAACTTCGAAAGTTTTGTTTACTTGACTCACCACCAGCAAAGAGTCACATTTGGCTTCAATGACTTCTGCTCCCAAGTTTTTAGCTAGCTCGAGACCTACAATTATGGCTTCATACTCGGCCTCGTTGTTAGTCAACCTGGTAGTTTTAATCGATTGCCTAACAGTGTTACCCGTGGGTGGTTTCAAAACTATGCCTAGCCCGGACCCCTTCACGTTCGAAGCCCCATCCGTAAAAAGGATCCATACCCCGATGATGTACCCGGTTTCAACATGAGTTCTTTTTCGACTTCGGGTACGAGGGTTGGTGTGAAATCGGCTACGAAGTATGCTAAAATTTGAGACTTGATGGCCGTACGGGGTTGATATTCGATATCGTACCCACTGAGTTCGACGGCCCATTTGGCCAATCGGCCTGATAGTTCGGGCTTGTGCAAAATATTACGAAGCGGGTAAGTGGTTAATATACATATGGGGTGACATTGAAAGTACGGTCTTAACTTTCTAGAGGCGCTTATCAGTGTAAGTGCCAATTTTTCTAGGTGCGGATATCTAGTTTCTGCTTCCCCTAAGGTCCGACTTATATAATAAACGGGAAATTGTATACCTTGCTCTTCTCGAACTAGGACACCGCTTACGGAGATTTCCGATATTGCCAAGTACAAGCAAAGTTTTTCGTCTATTTTTGGAGTGTGAAGTAGTGGTGGGCTCGATAGATATCGTTTTAGTTCCTCTAATGCTTGTTGGCATTCCGGGGTCTAAGCGAAATCGTTCTTCTTTTTTAGTAGAGAGAAAAATTTGTGACTTCGATCTGATGATCTCGAAATGAATCGGCCTAAGGCTGCAATACGTCCCGTTAGTCTTTGTACAGCTTTCACACTGTCCGCGATGATGATGTCTTCGATGGCCTTGATTTTATCGGGGTTAATCTCGATTCCCCAATTTGACACCATGAAGCCGAGGAACTTGCCCGAACCGACCCCGAAAGCACATTTTTCGGGGTTGAGCTTCATGTTGTATTTCCTCAAAATCTCGAACGTATCCTGCAAATGGGTCAAATGGTCCTCTGCGCGCAGGGACTTAACTAGCATGTCATCAATATAAACTTCCATTGATTTACCTATTTGTTCTTCGAACATTTTATTTACTAGGCGTTAGTAAGTAGCCCCTGCATTTTTTAGCCCGAAGGGCATCACATTATAACAATATGTTCCATATTTGGTGACAAATGAAGTCTTTTCCTGGTCCCCCGGGTTCATCTGGATTTGATTATACCCGGAATAGGCATCGAGAAAAGTGAGGATCTCGTGGCCGGCTGTGGCATCGATCATGCGATCGATGTTGGGTAGCGGAAAGGAATCTTTGGGGCATGCTTTGTTCGAATCCTTATAGTCCACACACATTCTAGGTTTGTTCTCTTTTTTAGACTTTACAACTACATTGGTTAACCATTCGGGATATTTCACCTCCCGAATGGACCCTATCCTGAGAAGTTTGGTTACCTCGTCCTTTATGAATGCGTGCTTTTCCTCGGACTGGGGTCTTCTCTTTTGCTTCACCGGTCTGAACCTAGGGTCCAGGCTTAGCCGATGCGTCATTATGTCCGGTGGGATCCCTGTTATATCTAAATGGGACCAGGCAAAACAATCAATGTTTTCGATAAGAAATTGAACAAGTTTCTTCCTGAGTTCGGGGCTCAACCTCGTTCCCAAGTATACCTTTCGCTCGGGCTAGTGCTCGATTAGTATGACTTGCTCTAGTTCCTCAATTGTTGATTTGGTGGCGTCGGAGTCATCGGGAATCATGAAAGATCGAGGGACCTTTTGATCATCATCTTCTTTGATCTTCTGGTTATCTGGCTGGGTTGAAGCCGACATCTGTGATTGCTATTTGGTGTCCCGTTCTCCTTCTGAGCCCGATCCCTTTATCGGCAAAGGTGAGGATATTGATTTCACTTCCTCGACGGCGAATATTTCTTTTGCGGCCGGTTGTTCTCCGTACACTATTTTGACACCTCTCGATGTTGGGAATTTGAGGACCTGGTGTAGGGTCGAAGGTACAGCTCTCATATTGTGGATCCATGGCCTTCCGAAAAGGGCGTTGTATCTCATGTCGCCTTCGATCACGTGAAACTTCGTTTCCTGGATGGTTCCAGCCACATTTATTGGTAGGATTATCTCGCCTTTGGTCGTTTCACATGCCATATTGAATCCGTTTAGAACCAGAGTTGCGGGTACAATATGGTCCTGCAGGCCGAGCTGTTTTACGACCTTCAATCTGATGATGTTGGCCGAGCTACCGGGATCGATTAACACATAATTAATTTTAGTTTTATTTATGATTACGGATATTACTAGTGCATCATTATGAGGTTGGATGACTCCTTCTGCATCTTCATCATCAAAGGACAAAGTCCCTATGGGTGCGTAATCTTGAGTTCGAGATCGTTGCCTGCAATCTTCCGTTCTGTGGCCATGGGTGCCATGATATTCGCACATTTGATTGGGATTCCTTTGGGCAGGATCAGTCTGCATGGGTCGAGGCCATTTAGTGTCTTTGATGTGTTCGATAGCCGACACGATGGCGGATGCATTGACGCTGAAGTTATACTCTGATAACCGAGGCGCTTCTATAGGATCGACATATTTATCAAAGCCGCTCTTGCTCATAAGTCCCCGAGAATTTTGCCCTCGATCAATCCTTCGATTGTTCTGAACTGTATTGCGTGTTGAACCGTTGTTCATCCGATCTGCGACGTACAGTTGATATCGATCTCTGTTCAACCTTTGTTCTCTGTCGATCTCCCTTTGGTTTTTAGCAGTTGTCCTGTTCTGATGCACGGGTCCATACGGAGCTCCCAACTGGTCATTTTTGACCCTAATTTGAGATTGATATCGGTTGTGTATATCTGCCCAAGTTATTGCTGGATACTCGATCAAATTTTGCTTCAGCCGACGTGATGTCGTCGAACTTTGCTCGTTCAACCCTTGGGTGAAAACTTGTACGGCCCAATCGTCTGTGACCGGTGGCAATTCCATGCGTTCCATTTGAAATCGGGATACGAATTCCCTTAGTACTTCATTATCCCTTTGCTTTACTTTGAAGAGGTCTGATTTCCTTTTTGTAACCTTTATGGCACCAGCATTTGCCTTTACGAACGAATCTGCTAACATGACAAAAGAATCGATGGAATTTGGCGGTAGATTGTGATACCAGATCATTGCTCCCTTCGAGAGGGTCTCCCCGAACTTTTCAACAACACTGATTCGATCTCATCGTCCTCCAAATCGTTACCCTTGATGGCACATGTGTAAGAGGTGACATGTTCGTTAGGATCGGTCGTACCGTTATATTTGGGAATTTCGGGCATACGGAATTTTTTGGGAATTGGTTTTAGGGCCCACTCGAGGGAAAAGGCTTTTGTATGAATTTTTTTGAATCAAGCCCTTTTATCATTGGTGGGGCCCCCGGGATTTGATCGACCCTGGTATTGTATGTTTCCACTCTCTTGTCGTTGGCTTCGATCGTTTTGTGAGTTCCTCGAGCAATTTAGTAATTTCGGGAGTGGTCCCCGATTCTTGCTCGTTTGATTTCACTATGGCGGGCTCCGTTCTAGGGGTGATTTCTCGAAGCGGATTGGGATCCGGCCTGCTTTGCATATGAGTTTTGCTCTGCAACTAGGCTATCGCTACTTGTTGGGCTTGTAGCATCTCGAAGATCATACGTAAGCTGGCTCCGATTTTCCCCGCGTTATGGGTGTCTCGAGCTACGGATCGAGTACCGTCCTGAATGCTTTTTTCCGGTTCGGAACGCTGATTCGCCTCCAGAGCTATTTGTGAATTGACATCTAATGGTACTTCGGCTCGAATTTCGGGTACTTCGATTCGAGCCTCAGTGCCACTGTCAAGTGGCCTTCCTCCCTCGGGAGCCAAGTTGTTGGTTTCATCTTGAAGGCCGGCTTCGTGGTCGATATGTAAAGCCATTGCTGATTTGAAGTTGTAAACTGGTGTGTACTGCAGATTTATATCAAACAATCATTGTTATCCTTAGCCCCACGGCGGGCGCCAAACTGTTTACCCGAAAAATCAGATAACGTTAAATTTATGTATGGTTCTAAGGATATGTGATACCCTTTGATACAAATCGTATAGAGAGATAGAAATACGAGTACTCTTAACTATGAGAATGGGAATAATGAACACAAAGAATGAGTAAGATGAAGTAAAACAAGCACAATGAGATATCTTTGTATATGAGAAAAGATCTTTGTTCCAGTCTATTCAGTCCCTGCATAGCCTACAAGGATCCCCGCATTTATAATAGAGGGTCATTACTTTATTTATAACAAAAAATAATAAAATAAAGCATATAGTGGAAGACCCATGATGATTTGTCTCTTCCTCTATTCCCGTCAAGATTCTCTCTCTTGGTGCGGTTATAACGGCTCTTGTCTGTGAGCTCGATACTGGCTCGAACTCGTTACTGGGTCGAGCCCTTCGGTTTTGGCTTGAGTTCGACCTTCGGGGTGGGCGTGGCGCATTTCCGACCTCGAAGCGATGCCTTGCGGATCGATTTGGTCACGGGCTCGATAAGATTATCGAGCCGACTCCTCGAGCAGCCTTCGGACTCGATGCTCGTTTGTACTGTCTTCGGAGCTCACTCCCAAAATCCTGCTCCGGTATCTTGCCACTCGAACTCGATCGAACGTAGGAAGGCTGAAATCTATTTCGACCGTATACAGTATCCTAAATCAATTCTATTGATTTGACTCTTTATCTCCCGTCAAGTATATCCATAAAATTATGTCAAATCGTTCCTGAAGCATAATTTAAAATGACATAGTACTATTTTTGTTCCTTCTTAGTCAATGAATTTTTGGGAGATGGGAATTAATTGGTGTTTGAACTTCGTTACGTACTCCACATTTGTAGATGTTTATGCTGTTGGAGTCCTGAGTCAATTCGATGTTATTATACAGAATTCTCATACATCTAAGGGTTCTCAAGCTTTACTAGAAGTACCCCATCGGCTAGAATTTCAAAAATACAAAGAAGATAAAACTACTACGTTTCTCTCTGTCGGTCAGAACTAATAAAATCAATACATACTCGTCGTATCAATTCTGCTCTATTGAGGCTAAACACAAATACTCACCAAACATGCATAAGCAGAACGAGACTCAAAAAGTCACGGGGCCGGTTATGATGTAAAGGGCAGAAACTGAAAGTAAATTAACAACTTAGAATCTAACTTTTGTGGTAGAAAAAGCACAAATGTCATACTAACGGATAGATAAGTCTACACCTTCAATAATCTCTTTCTTTACATACGAGAAAATCTGTCTATTTGGGCCTTTGCCCAACTCAAAGGCAGAGGGCTCCAGAAGTGGATGTGATGAAGCAACTTGGCGCCACTCTGAGACAGGTGGATTGATTGTATGACCCTCCCATTGAGGGCTTAGAGATTACCCGAACATAAAGACTGCTCCGTCCCCTCACCGTACTTGTAATGATAAGAAATAGACACAAGGATAGTAAAATTTCATCAGTAAGATCCAACAGAAGTAGAGTACAAAAGATGGATACAACGTGGACTTGATGCTGAGGTGGATTAGTTGCAGTTCAAGACGAACAGCGCACAACCGTGAGCTTTTACTGACATAGATACTGAATCCTTTATGGCTCCAAGATTTGTGGCACTCCATACTTCTCTGGCTGTGCACGTTGCAACATTTGAACTTCTTCTAGCAGGAATTGCCTTGGCTATGTCTGATATCTTTGCTGACATATCCGTCACCTGGTTGTTCAAATTGAAGAAAGCCAAGTAGATTTCTCCTGAAATGTCAGTATAGCCAATGTCAGATTGCAATAATCTAGTATGCACCGACAATGTACAAGTCTTTTTACACCATCAAGTTAAATTGAGCTACAATAACATATAATCTAATAGTTGATCTGCAAACTCTAATTGAAGTTGAGACATTTGCAAGGATCTGTAATACTTGTAGACTTACATTGCCAATGTCAGATTGCAATAATCTAGTATGCACCGACAATGTACAAGTCTTTTTACACCATCAAGTTAAATTGAGCTACAATAACATATAATCTAATAGTTGATCTGCAAACTCTAATTGAAGTTGAGACATTTGCAAGGATCTGTAATACTTGTAGACTTACAGTGGACTCACTTAGCTTCCATTTTATAGCTTTATTTATACCATACACCAACGTTCAGCCAATAAGCTCGTATCTATTAACACACAACAATAGTCTTATTTCAAATTCGCTTAGTCCCTCAATCCCTCGATCAGGACTAGACTCTTTTAGTTTAACCTTAGGTACTCTTTTAAGTTACAAGTGTAGAATATCGCTTGCATCTCTTTAACTTCTTAACGTAGATTAATTTACTGCAATTTCCATAGTTATATCCCTTTTCATTCAGTCTTTCAATATTTAACAATATAAAACTGTTTATATTTCACTATCATCCATTGAAGACATGTATTCTCCTTCTATGCTACTGAGATATCTGTCTCCTCTATGTTGGATTAATTTTTGGTTAGAGAAATCATACCTCTCCTTCCAGTTGCAAGCCAAGACCTAACTCCACCAGATGAAGCTGCACGAAAGAAGAATCACTACATAAGCGATCTCTAAATTAGAGAAAAGCAAGTAGAGTGTAGGCAAGTTTTTCAGATGAAAACAAAATGACCTTTGACAATATCCAAGGAAGCACAAAGGCCAGAATAACTATTCTTTAGTGTTCCATTGTTGTTCAACTCCCACATCTGTTATGAAAATATCAGTGATAAAGTTAGCCAGTGATTAGCAGACACCGTGAACTGAATGAAACTTCAAGAGTTTCTACTTTTATTCAAAGAATGCACAGAACTTGTCGCATGAACTGCTGCTAACAGAATTGGTCATGGAAAGTCTGATTATTCAAACTAAATTACCTGGCTGGCATGGGATCTGCATCGTGAAAATGAACCTCTGCTCGACTCTTTGGATGTAAGCTTTCTATTTGAAGATGCACTAAAACAAAGTTCTGTTCTCTCTGTTACCAGTAAGTGAAGGTTTCCGTGACTTTGGTGATTATATACCATCTCCCCCTCTCTGCATGAACAACAGTTAGGATGATTGACAAAGATAGCATCAACAAAATCATGATTGAAGCAGATGAATCAGAGGAAGTTGAAGATATTTACGATACTGAAGGTGCTTTTCTCTTGTATAGACAAAAAGGTGAGGTGCGATTATTTGAGTTCTCTTCCCAGCACACCCGCGCTACATCATTGTCAAGAACTTTAGTGGACCATCCATTTGCCTTCACATCTTTGCAGCTCCTGAGAGCCAAAACTTTCGTCTCCAACACACTTGTCTTTCCTTCATTCTTGGAATAGTGGGTCAAGCCATGCTTTCCAGACGAACTTACTGAACCTGTTACATAGTGAAACTGCATTTAAAAACATCAGCTTAGGATTGAATTATATCCCTAAGTGAAGCCAAAAGTCGAGTCAATTTATTCACATGCCTCCATGTTGTTTGAACTAAACCAGTTAATCTCCAACAGAGTAGGATTTGTAAGAAGATTGAATGTAGTATCATCAATCTTTCTCATATCTCCACCAAAGATGAAAGGGGACCTGACCATCGACCATAGAGTCACCTGCCAGGAAAGGAAAAGTCCGTTGAATACAAGCCGGTCACATGAGCTATGTCACATTTGGAGAATGGCTGCAGCAAAAGTACCTGAGTCCGTTGCTCATCCAGATTAAGCCTGCAATTTCTGTGTGGACCAAGATTTGAACCTGCAACAAAATGGAGTATTAAATAATCTTCCGATGCCATATTTTCCTCCTTGTTTCGACCAATAGAAATGCATAAATTTCGTAGAAGAGGATAACTGGAGAACGACTAAATTGGTTCATAACGAAATCCTCACCAAGTAAGCTAAGCACAAGAAATTGTAGGAGAAGTTGTATCTTTATTATATGATGGACTTTGTCCTGTTTAACATTTAATTTTAGCTGCAAAAGATGTCTCTAGTTGGAATATGTTGGAGCAATAATTTGTATTCATCTCCTTAACCTATATAATAGACGGAGAACCTTGCGCTAATAAACATAAACCAATGGAGGCTGATGAGAATGAATGTGCATCAATCAACGATGTGCTTTGCAGCGAACTGATACAGAATCCTTTCTGAAATGATGATATATTTAACAGTTTAAAAAAGACGAAGAATAAAAATAAATAGAAAAGTATTATCCTTCACCTGCGTCTGTTAGCCATCCAAGTGGTAGCATATCTAAGTCCGGCCACAACTTCCCCTTCAGGCCCTTGACTCCTACTAACTTAGCAGCAGAAAAGTCCCTGCCACAAGCGTAAGGAGAAACCAATGTCAACAGTTAAATAAGAAAGTAGTGTCACAGCCAAATAACAAACCAGAAAAATAAAACTTGAGCCGAGACACAATATGAATGTTAGATAAGCAATCCCAAATCACAATGTGACAAGAAACTTTTGGCAGCAAGCCTAGAAAAAATGAGAAAATCCTGACAAATTAGTAGAACAGATAGCACGATTACCTTGCAACGTTGAAGTGGGCAGAGACATCATTCCAATCATCCCAGTCATCACCGGTTACTCGATACATGTTGACTAAACCACTTATATCCTTTGCCATGGTTGGTTTTGCATTAGTTCCCGGGGACAAGGAATATACGATAGGCCGTTTAAGTCCGTTCAATACCTACAGACAGGTAAACATTCTAACTTGCCATTATTAGAAAAATGTATCAATTGAAAGACAAAAAGTTTCAGCCATTATGTTTACTTGCTCTTCTTTCTTTCCATTTTCCTTTTTATCAGCTTTTCTATCTTTCCCTTTTCTAGTAGGGTGATGGTTTTCAGAAAGTAAAATCATTTTGTAGCACCAATAGAAGGGGCAAGATGAAGTGAGTTAAGGAGAAGAAAGTTAGCAATCTTACCTCTGAAACAACAGTTATCTCATCTAAATCCAAGTCATCACCGAATACACAGTCATGCTTCACTGAAGAAGAAAAAACAGAAAGTTCCTTTAATATAAGCACAGAATGTGATCTGGGATCCTTTAGCTTGGATGACCACAAACAAGGATTAGTCCTGCTTCTCAAAGAAGTTTCCCTAGAAAGCAGAATCAATGGTTTTATGACATCAAAGTCTACCGAAACAGACTTTTGAACACATCGACTCATCAGCATGAATTCATCGTAACCCACCGAAACAGATGTTCCAATAATAGTCTTGAGTTAATGAAAGTGTCTTACCAAAATCAACACCCCAGTCAGCGTATTGTTGATAAAGTGACCTAAGAAATGCTCTTCCAGCTCCCAACTTGGTATTCACACTCATGAAACCATTTGTCATCCACGCACAAGCCCTCTCCTTAATTCCTATATCTTGTGCACGCCACTCTCGACCAGCCTCTTCATAAGCTTTGCCCTGTTGGATGTATCACTAAGAAGTCAAGCATTTATCATAGCTACTAATATGTATTAACATGAACTTTATCAGCTATCATCAACACAATTAGTATAAAAAAGGTATGAACTTGCCTAAGAAGTTGCATTTTCCAGTCCAACGAAATTGGACTGGATATACCAATATTTCAATCTACAAATGAAGGCACAAAGTTGAATTTGCATCTGGATAAAGAGAAATACCGTAGTGGTATCCAGTATGAGGGTGTTAGCATTAAATGCTTGTTTACTTAAACCTCTCATGACATGAATCCCAAATTTCAGGCCCATGCTATGAACGTTTTGGGCCACTTCAGAAAATCCTTTTCCACCTCGCGAGGAAGGCCATCTACCAGGGTCAGGAAGCATCCTTCCCCACTCATCAATGACGTCATAACCATAAGAATCGGTATAAGCACCTTCTATTTTCTTCCTATACCAAAGAAAGTCCACCACAACATACTGGATAGAATCCAAAAGCAGACATAAATTTAGAGATGAAAGCAAAAAACATGTTGGAAGGGTAAAAGAATCTAATTAATTCTAGGCATTCTCATTGTGATGGAAGTCATTTTCTATGGAAATGTTTTCCGGTGTTTGGTGGTGCTTGAAAATATTTTGCGGAAAAATGTGGATTAGAGATTATTAATAAATAAATAAAAAGCAAATCATAGGAGTGTTTTGATGAAATTTTTTAGCACCAAAAACTAATAACGATGTCTAAATGTTTGTTGGAATAAATAATTTGAAGTTAAAATAGTTGTAAGGAAAATGATCTCCGCCCAAAATTTTGAGGGAAATCCATTTTTCTGTTAACTAAACACCAAAAAATGGTTATCATGAAATATTTTCCTTCATACCAAACACACCCTATTTTTATGGTTCTTGTGAAAATAATACTACCTGATAACCATGAGCTTTTAGTCGCAGTGCTACAAGTTCTGCATTCTTAAGAAACTCTTCCTCAGAGATTGTCCAACAAAATGAGTCATAGGAGTTCCAACCTCTTGGTGGTAAGCTGGCTTGTCCAATTTCAGCCTGAGATTTAGTTTCTGAGGTTTCCCTGTGGTTATGACCCAAATAATACTCCACATCTTACAATTTGATCAAAGAAGAAAAATCTTTTCAAGAATACATGCAATTTATTAAGTATGTATAAGGGGAAACTATTGAAAACCAAGAATAGCAGTGTAATACAAACCCATAAGTAAAAAAGTTGTTGTACCGCCCAACCCTATAACAGCCTAACTGATGCCACTATGCTGATAATACCCAAAAGATTTAAACTTGAATCCTTTGAGCAAATCTTGGCCAATGAATCTAGGCCCAAAAATAGATTTGGGTTTTATTTCTCCAGTACAGAACTTATTAATATAACAATTACATCAATACCATTTTTTATTTATTGAAAGACATAGAAAAATGGAAGACTGGACTAATGCTGAAATTCTATGAAGTGTATGTGTCATAGTACATGATTATGGCTAGAAAACAATTAACAGAAACTAGCATAGAAAAATTCCAAGAAATGTTAAGAAAACCATTTGAATTAACACAATTGGAGATGCCACGGAGCTGTAAATACTCAAAAGATTAAAACTTGTACATCATATAAGTAAATCTTGGCCAATGAATATGCATCAGAATTTCATTTAATGGGGCCTTTAATTTTCCTCCAATACTAATTAATTATAGCACGAAATTTGTGTAAAATGACAACATCCAAAGCTAATGCTGCCAGAAAGTAGTATAGAAAAGTTACCAGTGAAGAAAAAGAGTGAAGAAGACAATGAAAAAAGAAGCTTTCAAGATCATCCCTTTTCGGAGTAGTATGAAGTGCTAAGGTGATAAAAGTGTTAAAATTAAAGTGATTTTTGAGTTTGAAGATTTATATGATAGAAATGAAATAATTACATGGGGCCTGAAAAGGGGGTCAGTTAAGAAGTGAGGTAAAAGGTGATGTCTGAAAGAGTGTGATTGTTTGTCGGAGTAAACGGCAAGTGTCAAAGGTGCTGTTTGCTAAGGTGATAAAAGTGTTAAAATTAAAGTGATTTTTGAGTTTGAAGATTTATATGATAGAAATGAAATAATTACATGGGGCCTGAAAAGGGGGTCAGTTAAGAAGTGAGGTAAAAGGTGATGTCTGAAAGAGTGTGATTGTTTGTCGGAGTAAACGGCAAGTGTCAAAGGTGCTGTTGCGCTCTCTCTCTCTCATATGTCTTTTTTTCTTTACGCATTCAGCACTAAAAGGGGATCCGGAACTCATTTGTGGGTCTTTTAAACAAGTGTGACGTAAATGTGTGTTTAAAAAAAAAAGAGTTGACATTTTTATATATAACGCTCTTTTAAAGAGTATTATATATATATATATATATATATATATATATATATATATATATATATAACGCTACTGTAAATCGTGTTATACAGGGCTGATAAGACAGCTATGCATAACGCAGTTATATACCGCACTATACATAGATACATAAACGGTCCCCTCCTTCTTCCCCACATTCGAACCAGACGCCCCCTCCCCAGAGCCCCCCATTTTTAACCGAATCCCCCCTCCCCCTCCCAATTTCCTTCTAAAAAAATTATAGTGGACCCCACCCGCCACACAAAAAGATAAGATTGTAGGTCCCACATCCTAGCTAAGCCTTCTATTGTTGTGGTTTTCTCGTTTCGGGCTCAAATTTTTAATTCATCGACTTTCCGAAAAATATAAATCGAGATATTCCGATTTAGTTTATATCGAAAATCGTATAATAATGCATATTAGTTGTTTTGAATGTGTTTCCATGTTGTTTTGTATTATTTTTTTTTTGCAATTAAACTAGTATGTTATTTTTATCCAGACTAAGATATTAGTATTTTGTGTTTGTTTTGTGATTAAAATGTATTTGTTATTTTTATCTAGTTTAGATTATTTATTTGCTTAAAGACTAGTGCCCTTTTAGCGTAGTAAAATGTAGAGCCTTTTATCGTAGAATCCCTGTAGTTTAAGTATCTTTTATACTGATAGATCAAACACAAACTCTGTCCATATGATAAAAATTAATTATTTAATTTATAAAACAAACATACAAAATTATGAAAATATTTAAATTGACACACATAAGAATTCAGGATAGCTTGGTGCTACTGGGCCTCAAATATCGAGCCTAGAACCCATATGTATATACTCTGTCCAATTAAATATGATAAAAATTAATTATTTAATTTATAAAACAAACATATAAAATTATAAAAATATTTAAATAGACACACATAAGAATTCAAGATAGCTTGGTGCTATTGGGCGTCAAATATCGAGCCTGGAACCCATAGGTATATACTCTGTCCAAGTAAATATGATAAAAATTAATTATTTAATTTATAAAACAAACATACAAAATTATAAAAATATTAAAATTGACACGCATAAGAATTCAGGATAGTTTGGTGCTACTAGACCTCAAATATCGAGCCTGGAACCCATAGGTATATACTCTGTCCAATGTCCATATGATAAAAATTAATTATTTAATTTATAAAACAAACGTACAAAATTATGAAAAAATTTAAATTGATACACATAAGAATTCAGGATAGCTTGGTGCTACTGGGCCTCAAATATCGAGCCTGGAACCCATAGGTATATATTCTGTCCAATTAAATATGATAAAAATTAATTATTTAATTTAAAAAATAAACATACAAAATTATGAAAATATTAAAATTGACACACATAAGAATTCAGGATAGCTTGGTGCTACTAGGCCTCAAATATCGAGCCTGGAACTCATAGGTATATACTCTGTCCAATTAAATATGATAAAAATTAATTATTTAATTTACAAAATAAACATACAAAATTATTAAAATATTAAAATTGACACACATAAGAATTCACGATAGCTTGGTACTACTGGCCTCAAATATCGAGCCTGGAATCCATAGGTATATACTCTGTCGAATTAAATATGATAAAAATTAATTATTTAATTTACAAAACAAGCATACAAAATTATGAAAATATTAAAATTGACACACATAAGAATTCAGGATAGCTTGGTGCTATTGGGCCTCCAATATCGAGCCTTGAACCCATAGGTATATATTCTGTCCAATTAAATATGATAAAAATTATTTATTTAATTTACAAAACAAACATACAAAATTATGAAAATATTAAAATTGACACACATAAGAATTCAGGATAGCTTGGTGCTAATGGACCTCAAATATCGAGTCTGAAACTCATAGGTATATACTCTGTCCAATTAAATATGATAAAAATTAATTATTTAATTTACAAAATAAACATACAAAATTATAAAAATATTAAAATTGACACACATAAGAATTCAAGATAGCTTGGTGCTACTGGGTCTCAAATATCGAGCCTGGAACCTATAGGTATATACTCTGTCGAATTAAATATGATAAAAATTAATTATTTAATTTACAAAACAAACATACAGAATTACGAAAATACTAAAATTGACACATACAAGAACTCAGGATAGCTTGGTCCTACTGGACATCAAATATCGAGCCTGGAACATATATATATATATACACACACACACTCTGTCCAATTAAATATTGTATAATTATAAAGCATAATTATTTAATTTACAGATCAAACATACAATTAATGTTGTTTAATTTACAGTAGACAACATGGACGTGCCGCCTATGCATCCCGGACCTGTCTCCGATGAGTTATTAGTGTTACAGGGCGATCATAGACCCGCCTACGTATGGGAGGGAGAGTTACTGGCCCAGACTCTCCGCGCCAGGAGAGTGAACGACATGTGGAATTTTATGAAGGACAGAGATCTCCATCCCCGTGTAGTCCAGCACCTGCGGGATACAGGTTCTATTGATCACGGCCCTGATAGAGCGGTGGCGACCGGAGACGCACACTTTCCACCTGCCCATTGGCGAGGCCACCATCACGCTGCTGGACGTGGAGGTTTTATATGGGATGCATGTTGATGGACTGCCCGTTGCACTGCCTCAGGCCATGAGAGAGATGACGCGTGGGTAGTATTTGGACATGCTGCAGCAGCTCACTAGTTTCAGGCCACAAGATGAGACTGAACACTCAGGGGCCAGTCGCATGAGTTTGACAGCTATTCAATAGGATTTGGAGATATTGCACCCCGACATCACCGGGGAGACAGATGATCTGCATATTCACCGGTATACGAGGTTGTTGCTGCTCCTACTATTTGGGGGGGGAGAGGGGGTCTTGTTCCTGAACACTTCGGGGAACCTAGTCAGCTTGCGATTTCTTTATCATCTTCAGCTGCTAGATGATTTACCCCAGTACAGCTGGGGTGCTGCTGTTCTCGCCTACTTGTACAAGTATCTGTGCCGGGCGAGCATGGACACCCAGCATGACGTATGTGGATTTTTGCCGCTTCTACAGGTTATAACATATTCGAATACTCTATTCATTCCTTCCAATTCTATCTAGTCAAATTTTTTCTTCAACTTTACGTCAACTTTGTATGTTAGGTTTGGGCTTGGGAGCGGTTCCTGCAGTTGCAGCCACCTCTACCACATTTACCTCCGGATGTACCACCCCCGTTTCTCCCTCTAGCTAGAAGGTAGGTTCTCCGGCGTGGATATGTACTAGATTACGAGGCTCGGCATCAGCATAATCTCCCCCTTTGCAGGGATGTGTTGGATATGCTGGAGGGCGCACAGGTAAATGTGTACCTAAACTTACTTGGTATAGCTTCACATGTGTTGCGCATACTCACGTTTTCTGTTGTTATTTGATAGTTCATCTGGACGCCATACATCGACGACTTGATAGGTGGCCTGCCCGATTATTGCTCGGTCGGCCGACTGATTTGGAGCACTTCCGTCCCACTCATGTGCCTCGATATTGTGGAACATCATGCCACGGAGCGGGTACTTCGCCAGTTTGGTCATCCGCAGTATATACCGAGGGGGCCTATATGGGAGGCCACACATTATCAGCGGGATGATCGTTCCAGGGCGGACGACACATATGTAGTATGGCTAGAGGTGCAGGTCCATACTTGGGACCAACGAGCTGACCTGATCCCCCCCCCCCTCACAGATCCAGACAGAGACTATTCAGCTCTATATGCCCTGGTACCGCCGCATTACCCGACTTTTTGTTGGGAATCCCATTCATCAAGCTGGCAGTCGGTACGTTCCATATGCCGGGCGGCACGAGGCACTGGTATGTTTTCTATTATTATTAATTATATAACTATAACTTAGTGTCCTGTAGTTTATATTTTATACGTTGTGCAGGCTATTGGCTTACATATAGTCTACCAGATGGGACTGCAGATGCAGCATCATGCCGGCGAGGGAGCGGCCGCTTTGCACGATTACGGCCATCAGGTTGCAGAGGTGGATGCCCAGACACTGCAGCGAGCTCGAGAGGATTAGCGCTTGGGACACGACCCTGCTTATGTGGCGCTAGAGCAGTACCAGCGAGGTAGGGGTGCCCCACGAGGCAGGGCTGCCCCTCGAGGTAGGGGTGCCCCACGAGGCAGGGCTGCCGCACGGGGTCGTGGTGGGCGGTGAGGAGGTGGTCCCCAGTAAGGGGACGTTGAGGCCCCTATTGATGATGTTGATGTTGATCTGCCGGGTGACCCACATGAGCCGGACAAGTATCCCACCAGTATGTCGTCATACAGCCTTAGGATGCAGCTCACTCCAGGGACTTCGCAGGTGACCCCGTCAGGTCCGTTATTAATCACGGGCACAGACCTTACCGGAGAGGATTGGGAAGCATACTTCCCAGGGTCATCGACCGCTGCTGAGGATCGGCCGACCCGAGATTTGGATAGTGGGCGTCGACTGAGTTATGGCTCATCATCACAGGCGCAGGTATGTTTTTATTAGTATTAAATTTAAATTTGTTTTTTTTTCTCATTTATTTTCCATAACTTTATTACTTTTCTTATTAAGGCTTCATCCCCGCCCGTCATGGAGGCCCATTTATGCGATGCTGACATGGCTGCGACGGATGATTGTATTCAGGAGCCCGACAAGATCATGGTAAGACAATTTAAATTGTTGTGACTTAATATATACTTTCCTATACTGAGCTGACTTATTCTTCTGTAGGTTTCTACTGGACCGACGGCCCCTTCTATCGATCCTGCCAGCACCACTGATGATCATGCTACAGCGCATCCTGCTATAAAGAGGCGTCGTGATGAGGATGATCCTGATAGCGTAGCCGGGTGGGATGGGATGCGCCTCAGGCCAGCGGCTGCATTGAAGCACACAGGCTGTGGGACACATTGATTTTTGTTTTTATATTTTATGTAAATAATAACAATAATGTTTTATGTTTACATGATATGCGCATTATGTTTTTATTTCCCCGTTCCTTTTTTGTTTTAATACTACAACACAAACACAAAACATAACAACTTAACATAATTTAAATTCAGTATAACTAATGAAAATACATGACACGTGAAACATAAAGATAAAGTAGTACACTCAACACATATATGTTATTGTTTAGTCACTGCCGCCTATTATTCTCTGCTCCAACCACTTCAATTTCTCTTCCATCTTATTTTTTTCTAATTCTGCCTCTTTTAGTTTCTCCTTCAACTCCGCAATTTCTCGTTTATATTCTTTTTCATATTCACATTGTTTTAAGGTCAAATCATGAAGATACTGCAAAGATCATTTGTAGCATTCCTGCTTACAGGGTTCATCAATCCATACCTCAAAATTGCAAAAAGGTTCGTCTGGAACCCTATAAAACTTGTTCACACACATCCAGTAGTGGCGTCCAACTTCACCATCATCCCAACAGTCATTCATCAAACATGTTTTGCCGCACTGGCACCTTGCTACATAAAGGCGTTCAGACATTTGTTAAAGCGTTAAAAATAAACCTTGATTTTATGGAAAGTTTTGCTATCGGTTATTGTTAAGCGCAGAAAATAAATAGAATGCGCATGTTATTTATAGGAAAGGCAACACTATGCTTTGCGTGTTAAAGATGATTACGGATACAAAACAGCTTTTTCTCAGACGGGCAACTTTTCAGTTCGACAAGACAATACACATAACGTAGTATAGTGTGTATATATACACTATATATATACACACTATAATACGTTATGTGTATTGTCTTGTCGAACTGAAAAGTTGCCCGTCTGAGAAAAAGCTCTATATATACACACTATACTACGTTATGTGTATTGTCTTGTCGAACTGAAAAGTTGCCCGTCTGAGAAAAAGCTGTTTTGTATCCGTAATCATCTTTAACACGCAAAGCTGTTGTGTGTGTGTGTGTGTATATATATATTCACACAACGTAGTATTTAATCTCGCTATATATATATATATATATATATATATATATATATATATATATATATATATATATTTATTCACATAACGTAGTATTTAATCAGGCTATGTGTATTCACATATTTATCAGAAATCTACCTTTAACTCAACTATTTTTGAACTATATTTATCAACTATATTTATCAAATATATTCACATATTTTTCTATTTTTTAATCTAATACTATTTTTGATTACATGAACGGGAGGGAGAAATGCATTAATTTACTCAACTGGAAAATGTTAAATATCAATAAGATTTAACAACAATGGAAACATAATTTTATTTGATACATCTTGCAATATAAACAAAACAACTACTTATTACAACATAAACTCATTGATATTTGGCCACATTAGAAGAACACCCACCACGAGCTTGATTACCACCGCCATCCAAACCAGCCGAAGGACATTTTCGATGGTCGTGTCCTGTTTGCGAGCATATACCACAGTTGTGCACATAAATGGTATCGCTAACATCCATTTGATTTCGCATACGCGTTCTCTTCTGCACCTATATTCGACGCAAATAGTCCTTGTTACACACCATTTTAAATGGTTCCGGCGGCCAATAATGCTCAGCACCCACTGGCTGCAACTGCCCACTATAGGTGTTTAAGTAAGCAGCAATGCTATATTATTTATAAATGTAGTTGGTTGGCCCTAAACCTGTATGTTGAAAGAACCTGATGGCATGTGAGCACGACATGTGGTAGATGGACCATTTCCCACAAGAGCATAACCTTTTAGATTCATTTATGGTATGTACATTATTCCCCCGATTTTGATGAATAGCGGTGCGAACTTCAAAAATATTTCTGTCGTGATCATACTGCAAAAATGAATGCTAATGTGCTCGCCGCCTGCATTTCTAAAATCTCTTCATCGGCAGTGGAATAAATTCAACACCCCTTTCCATCAATGACGTTGCAGCTGCAGCCCTTTCAACAAACCTCTCCGCCATCTGCTTGAACGACATCCGCACCATGGCAGTGACATGCAATCCTCTTGCCGACTTCAATAACCCGTTGAAAGACCCTGACACGTTTGTAGTCAGAATTCCCCATCTCTTTCCACCATCCGCATGCAAAGTCCACTTGTGAAGCTCATGTCGCATTAACCAATGATAGGCTCTCTCGTCTTCCTGCCTGATAGATTCCATGTGCCTCCGGAATTTATGCTCTTGGTGGTCTGTTGCTGCCATCCACATCAAATTATGCAGATCCTTGTTGGGATGTACCTTCTGGAAATTGGCCTTAAAGTGCCTCACATAGTAACGGTGGTAGGCATAAGGTTCTTAACATGCAGGCAAGTTCTCTACAGAACTTAAGATACCACCATGCCGATCAGATATTAGATAAATGCCGGAACGCTGTTTGACAACGTGCTCTTTCAAATGGTTCAAAAATAGCGTCCACGTCTCTTGGCTTTCATTGGCACAAATAGCAAAAGCTAGAGGAAATATTTGTCCATTAGCATCTACTATAACGGCTATCAACATCTTGATATCATACTTTCCATAGACATGAGTGCCGTCTATGGATATTACCGTCCGACAATGCAAAAAACCATCAATTGCTAGTTTAAATGCCCAGAACATGTAATTGAATATATATTCTGGTTTTCCCAGACTCTGCTCAAGCTTTCATTCAACAACCGTCCCGGGGTTAAAGTGTTGCATTGCGGCCATGTACTTGGGTAGAGCTGCAAATGACTTATCCCAGTTACCATAAACAATTTCAAACGCACGTTTGCGCCCGGGAAATGTCTTTCTTTTGGTAATGGTACGGTCATATTCCTGGTGGACTGATGTAATGCACTCTTTGATTTTATACCTTATGGACGCTTCAAGGTATGGAATAAGGACAAGAGAAATCAAGTCAATATCCAAGTTGTAGTGATTCCCATTAAATGTGTCCATTTCACATCTGTGGGTGGGAATATATTTACCCACTTTTCACAGACCTATGTTCTTCTTGCTCGCACGCAGTATCCAATGATAACTCGTAAACCATCTGCGACAAACAACCTTGTATACATCCGTACTTGACTCCCATACCGTCATCTCACGACACTCTTTTACGCTGTATATTTTCGCCGCCCCTGCTTAGCTGCACTTTATTAGGAAAAAGCATGCCCTTTGCCAGCACCGTTGGTCTAGAATCATCCCATATTGCTGTCCAAATTTCATCAAAATCCCTTGTGAGAGCATCCACATCCGTCATGCTTGGCAAGTTATCAAGGTAGGAAATCTTCCTTGAATGAAACGACAATTGGGACTCGTATACTCTTGGTCTAACGGGGGTGGAGCATACTCCCTCATCAAATCAGGTCCTTCATTCTCTTCCTCCTCGTCACCATCCTCACGAGAGAAGAGTGTGTCGTCTCCGGAATCGTCGACATTGTTGTCATAATCACTGTTCTCTTCCTCACTCTGTGTATCTGCCAGATCCCGATTTAATATGTCGTCTTCGGGCAATTGAGTGAGGACAGGTGGTTCAACTTGCTTGTTTTCACTGCACAAACAACAAAATAATAAGCTACTGAAATTAATAAATACTTTCCATATAGCTGTATCACTTCACTTACAAGTTGTAACGTGTTGACATTCCTTGATAGACATTATTCTATTAGTGATGACTCCCGGATAGACCACCATGATCCAACACACCAGAACTACGCATATTCCAACTGGGCGTGGGTTCATAACTTATAAAAGTCATATCTGGCCGGTACCCCCTGTGGAATATATGAGTGTTAATACAAATTCAATACAACAAAAATATATATCATAACACTAAGGAAAATTGAAGTTTACCACTCGTCTTGTAGATTATGTAAAGTAGGAGAGAAATTATTTCCTCGCTCCTCATTCGCCCGTGGTGATAAGTTTAAATCAAGGCAAACTCTTTCATCCGGAACCTGTCCGGCAAAAACTGCTCCAGAATAACCACCCGATGACTGAGGGTTATCCCTACTATGCGCAACCTCATTATTGCAAACGTCTTTGACCTTGACGTACATTTTCAATATTTTTATCACAAGAAATTCCCGGTATTCATCCGGAGTCCTCAAAATATCCCTCAAAGTTTCATCATCATCGATGTTAAACTCAGCGTAACAAGCAACCCATTACGGAATGACGGAATACAGATATCTTCTGGTTACTTTAAGGTTCACCGAACGTTTCCTCACACTCATTTTATTACATAACAATGATACCAATCTATCGTACTCTATTGTAAGTGGCAACTTAACATGACACTGTGGAGATAAACTATAGCTCACAAAGTTATTTGCCACTACAACCTCACCCCCCAATATAATGAAACCCTTATTTTTCGCTCTTCAGACATTATGCAAAAATGCTTGAGAATTTAACAAGAAGAAAAATTTGAACGAGAGTTAGGAATATTTTTGAATGGATTTTTGTAAAATCCTAACGCCTTTAAATAAGGCAATGCCTAGCTCGGTGGGCTGAGGTATAGCGCTCTTTTAAAGAGCGCTATACCCATTTGAATTATTATTATGTCAGTTAAACGCATGAGACTTATTAGTGAGCCCACAAAATAGGTATAGCGCGGTTATATACCGCACTATGTATATAGCACGGTTTACAGTGGCGTTATATATATATATATATATATATAGTGCTCTTTTAAAGAGCGCTATACTTTAACGGCCAAAACTCCGTTAAAGTATAGCGCTCTTGAAAAGAGCGCTATATATAAAAATGTCACTCTTTTTTTTAAACACACATTTCCGTCACACTTGTCCAAAAGAACCACAAATGGGTTCTGGAGGAGGCGGTAACATTAGGATAAGGGTGGCAAGTGGGCTGGTTCGGGCTCGGTACTGGTCTGGAGCTGCGGGCTAAGTGGGCCGGGATCGGTAGGACCGTTAAAGGTAGGCTTGAGCGGGTTCTTGCCTAGGAACCGTTAGGATCGGGACCGAACCGGTCCCTTGGCAGACCAAATGGGCCCAACGAATATTTTTTTTAAAAGAAAACTAGACGTTTGGCTATTTAAAAAAAAGATCTGTTGGGCTTTAAAAAATAGACATTTAACCCCCCAACTTAGGACCCGTATGGCCATAAATTTTGCCAAAATAAATTTGGGTTTTATTTGGCGAACACATGTTTGGCCATAGATTTTGCTTACATTTTGGCAAAATCCCAAATCCCAGAACCAGCTCAATAGCTGGTTTTGGGACAAAATATCATTATTACTTTTTTTAAAATTGCCCCAAATTTTTGTATTTAATAAAAGAGCCCACCATTTATTATTTTGTAACAATGTTGCTTCGTCTTCTCGGTCACCTAATAGTGTATCATGTAGTTTATTATAAAAATGATAATTTTGTATCAAATTTATTTATGTTCAAGACTATGATTTGCGATAATATAATGAATGTTATTGATAATGGTATTGTTGGGTATTTGTGATAGTTTTTAGAACTTGTGGGTATAAGTCATGTTTCATGTTTTTTCAAAATAAATTTGAGAAATATGTTTTGAAAACTGATGTCCAAACATATTTTCATCTTCAAACCAAACTTCACCCAAATCAGATTTTTCAGAACAAATTTGGGAATCTATAGCCAAACGCTAGCTTAGTTTTAACCCCAAAATTTTTATAATTACACTTTTTTCCTATTTTTAACTATAAATACCCCCTCATTGTTTCATTTTCTTACAAAATCAATATCAATATATCACAATCTCTCTCTAATTTTCTTCTATACTTGCTACTATTGCTTACTTTATTCCAAAAAATAGTCAAAAAAATATTGAGGTTGTTACAATTTGTGAAACATTTGTGAAGCTGGTGAATTGAAGTTTTCAAGTCTTCAACGATAATCAATTTTTAACAAGTTGTTCGTCAATTCGGTAAACTCGTTCCAACTCTTAAATCTTAATATTATAGTTTTGTTTGTTTTATTTATTTGCTATTATTTGATTAATTAAGATGTCTTCCTTAAGAAATATTTTTGGTAAAAATATAAATAAGAAAAAATCCAAGACTGGCGAATCTAGTAGTATTGTTGTTCCTCATTCCCTGCCCCCGACAAAACTTGCTGAAGATGCTGCTTCGCCCGACAATGGAAGCGGCGATGACCAAGCTACTTTTTCACCACCACCAACAGAAATTCCTCCGAACCTTGAAGGATTTATGAAGTTTGTAAGAGAGAGCATGTAACTTGTATGAACAAAAATTAGTATGTATTATGTAACTTGTATTTTGGCACATCTTGATTAGTTCCTTTTTCTTTTCAGTGGTGGTATTAGCACCTTATTGTGCTCATTCCATAGGGGGGAGGAAGACTAAGAAAGATATTGCCATATTTTTTATTGCTATAATAAAATTACAAGGCATTGCTTTGAATATCTTTTTACAATATTTTTGTCTTTAAATTTGAATTAAAAAATTAGGTCACAATTCTATAATAAATTTATAAGGCATTGCCTTAGATATTTTTTTAACATCTTTTTGTCCCTAATTTCTAATTAATTTTTAAAAAAAATATCACAACTTAGCCATTGGGCCCACTTAGCCCACTTAGCACGCGGGGCCGGCCTGTTTAGCCCGGGATCATGAGTTCGTGGGCCCGGTCCCGAGCCGGTTCCTACAAAAAGACAATTTAGCCCGGGACCGCTAAGCCCGTTTATTTAAGGACCGGGACCGCTGCCCACGAGACCGACCCATTTGCCACCCTTACACTAGGATCGATAATCTCTGCAATTTAAGGGTCGTTTGGTTGGAAACAAGTTATCTCGTGATTAATTATTCCGAGATTAGTTATTTCACCCTCTCATAGGGTTAAAATAAATACTACAATTCCTGAATAGCTAAACCCGAGATTAATTATACCATAATTTTATCTCAATCAAACATAAGATATACTCATCTCAAATTTAATCACGAGATTAATTATCTGTAATGACCCGACTTGTCGTTTCAAGAATTTAAGTCCCGTTTGGCAGCATAAGGCCCAGAGCAGCTTCGTATTACGCATATTAACTTGCGTGCGTGGTTGAATTCAGTTACCGGATGATTCAAAGTGATTTGGGATACTTGGTCCATAAAAAGGAAGCTTAAGTCTTAGAATTTTGACCGTAGTCAGAACTATGTGAAGACGACTTCGGAATAGAGTTCTGTCGGTTTCGTTAGCTCCGTATGATGAGTTTGGACTTAGGAGCGTGTCCGGAAAATTATTTGAAGGTCCGTAGTGGAATTAAACTTGAAATGGTGAAACTCAAAATTTTAGAAAGTTTGACCCGGGGATTATCTTTTTGATATCGGGGTCGGAATCCAATTCCGAAAGTGGGAGTAGGTCCATAATGTCGAATGTGACTTGTGTGCAAAATTTGAGGTCAATCGGACGTGATTTGATAGGTTTCGACATCGATGGTAGAAGTTGAAATTTCAAAGTTCATTAAGTTTGAATTAGGATGCGATTCATGATTTCGATGTTGTTTGATATGATTTGAGGCTTCGAGTAGGTCCGTGGTATGTTATGGGACAGGTTTGTATAATTGGACTAGGTCCCGAGGGGCTCAAGTGTATTTCGGGGTGGTTTCAGACCAAATTGGAGATGTTTGGACTGTTGTTGCCGAAGTCTGGTTTCCTTCTTCGCGAACGCGAAAAGAGTCCCACGTTCGCGAAGAGGAATATGAGGGGCTGATGGTTTGGCCTTCACGAACATGAAGCTGTGGACGCGAACGCGAAGAAAGAGCATGGAAAGCCTTCGCGAACGCGGCCAAGGCAATGTGAACGCGAAGAAAAAAGGAAGAGTTGGGGCTGAGGTCATGTGACCTTCGCGAACGCGAAGCGCGGAATGCGAACACGAAAGAGCTGGTCAGCTGGTCATCGCGAACGCGACGAGGAGGTCACGAACGTGAAGAGGAAATGATAGGGAAGGAACATTTGGCCTTCGCGAACGCAAATATGGTCACGCGAAGAAGGATTTGAGGCAGCTGGGTTTTGGCCTTCGCGAACGCGAAGCAATGGTCGCGAACGCAAAGCAATGGTCGCGAACGCGAAGAAGGTGTATCTGGGCAGAATTAAAAGTCCCAAAAACGGGGGTTTGAGTTCATAACTCAAAATCAAATTGGGAGCTCGGTAGAGGGCAATTTTTGGAGAGATTCTTGCGTGGGTGTTTGGGGTAAGTGATTCTTATCCAGTTTTGATTAATTTCCATAATTATGTCTTTGAATCCATCATTTAATTCGGATTTAAATGGAGGAAAATCAAGATTTTTGTAAAATCTTCCAAAAACGAAAATTTAAGATTTGGGAGTCGAGTTGTTATTGGAATTCGATAAAATTGGTATGGTTGAACTCGTATCGGAATGGGTGTTCGGATTTCATGAAAATTATGCCGTGTTCCGAGGGGCGGGTCCCGCGTTGACTTTTGTTGCCTTTTTGGAATAAATTTGTAAGTCGACGTATTATTATACGGAAGTATTTCCGATGAAGTTATATAATTAATTTGGATAGATTTGAGCGGTCATGAGGTCAATTCAAGCAAGAAAGCAATTTTGGAATATCGACGTAATTTCAAAGAGGTAAGTGTCTTGCTTAACATCGAGTGGGGGAAATTACCCCTTAGGCATCGAGTCTTATGTGCCATTTGTGAAATGTGAAAAGTCGTGTACACGAGGTGACGAGTACGCACTCGGCTTATATATGTAAATTTTATTGAGTTAAAGTCTTGAGCATATTGTGTGGTAAATTGGGTAATTGTTGGTATATATTTAATCATCTATTTGTCGTGCCTAAATCCTTGTTGTTGTTGAATCGTTTGTTATATGACAATTTGATGTGATTGTTACTTGATTATTTATGTAATTCCGTGAATTTGTTGGTTTGATAATTATTGGAATTGAATTTCATTATGGATTTTTCCTCTGCAAATAATTAATTAAATGAGCTTAAGAAGAGGTGTTTATATAATTATTGAAAATTTAAATTTAATGAAGACTTTACTTTATGTTGAGTAATTTCTATCTCTATTGATTAGTTTTGGGTATTGTACATATTGTTTGGAGCTTTTAGCTATTTGTTGTGAAATTAATTGACTTGATTGTAGCTTTGGAATATGGATGTGGCCATTGGGAAAATTGTGATATAAATTAATTTTGTTATGTTGCCGTGATAATTTTCTGTGTAAATTGTTGTGTTGTATTAATTATTATTTTGAGGATATAAGGGTGGCATTTCACCATTGATATTATGTGGGTATAAGGGTGGCATTTCACTGTGGTTGCATTTGTTGGAATATGGTCTGGACGGAGCGATAAGGGTAGCTATAGGAGCGATAAGGGTGGTGACAATATGAGCGATAAGGGTGGCTATTGATATTGTCTGGGCGGAGCGATAAGGGTGGCTATAGGAGTGATAAGGGTGAAAATATGAGCGATAAGGGTGGCTATTGTCAGGGACGATATGTGATGATGTGGGGTTGTGGCGTTGATGATTTTTATGCGATGTTGTGATTTTCTTGTGTTTATTTTTATACCTTGTGCAATTTGTCTTGTTGTTGGTAAATTGATAACAATCTGATTTATGTTAAAATTGAGAGCCTGTGGTTATTGCCAGGCGGATTATAAAATAAAATGTGGGTATGAGGTGCCGTGAGTAAATAATAAGAATATTTGGCACGTGAATTGTCCGTGTAGTTGAGATATGAAATGTGGGCACGAGGTGCTGTGATTAAATGATAATGATGTTTGGCACGTGAGTTGTTCGTTCAGTTGTGATATGAAATGAGGGCACGAGGTGACGGGAAAATATGATGATTTAATTATGGGCATGAGGTGCCGTGAAAACATAAAAAATGGGCTGAGACCTGTATTTACGAAAAATATAAAAATGGACCGAGACCCGTATTTTTATGATTTTGAAATGAGGTGTCACATGGTGACTTTTAATGGAAAGAATTATATTTAAAATATTTATTTGGAAGGATTTTTATTCAAAAAGAATTATATGAAAGAATTGTATTTGAAAGATATTTATTTGAGGAAATTATATTTGAAGATATATATTGAAAGAATTTTATATTCGAAAGATGTTTATTTGAGGAAATTATATTTGAAAAAGATTTTTATTCGTAAGTATTATGTGTGAAAGATATTTAATTGAAGAACTTGATTTAACTGGGTGTAAATATATTTATCAATTTTTGAGCGATATTAATGGTGATTTTATTGTTTTACTGTACACATCACTGGTTGTTTTATGTTGCCCTTATTGTTATTTGTTTCTTATTATTTTGTATATTATATTGCACAAGTTATTAGACTAGTGAGTGTCTTGATTGTACCTCGTCTCTACTCCACTGAGGTTAGTCTTGATACTTACTGGGTACCGACCGTGGCATACTCATACTACACTTCTGCACATTTTTGTGCAGAGCTAGGTATTGGAGATATCATACTTGAGCAGAGTTAAAGCGGGATTGTAAGGATTTAAGGTAGAGCTTCTTAGTCGTCGCAGTCCTTTGGAGTCTTTTTATTTCATAGTATTGTTAATTTGTAATCAAACAGTATTGTATATTCGGTGCTCATGATCATTCCATGTATTCAGTTAGAGTTCGTGACTCAGTACTACTAGTCTTGGGAGGTTGTATATTGTAATTATTTCCGTTGTTAGTTTTAAAAAAGAAATAGCTTCAAAATGTAATTGAAATCGGCTTACCTAGTCTTAGAGACTAGGTGTCATCACGACGCCTGTGGTGGAATTTTTGGTCGTGACAAGTTGGTATCAGAGCTCTAGGTTTATAGGTTCTACGAGACACGAACGAGTCTAGTAGAGTCTTGTGGATTGATACGGAGACGTCTGTACTTATCTTCGATAGGCTATAGAACTGTTAGGAAATTTCCATTTCTTTCATTCTTGTTGTGCGGAATTTATTGAATTTAGAATTTGAACCTTTGCATCTCCATTCTCTCACAGATGGTGAGTACACATGCTACTGGGTTAGCTGAGCAGGCATCCGCACATACTGCTAGAGCTGCTAGAGGTCGGGGCCGAGGTAGAGGTCGAGGAAGGACACGTGTTGCGACTAGAGCACCTGTCAGAACAACAGTTGATGACCCGCCAGTAGTTCCAGCTGGGGGATAGGTACCAGAAGCACCTGTTGTTAGCCCCGGACTTCAGGAGACTTTAGCACAGTTCCTGAGTATTTTTGGTACATTAACTCAGGCAAGATTGATCTCTGTTGTACCAAATATTCCACAGATTGGGGGAGTAGCTCAGACTCCTATCACAACTCCAGAGCAGCAGGTTCACGTTGGTCAGGTTCCGGGTATAGTACCGGTACAACCTGTTATTTCGGTTCGGCCTGAGGTCAGGCCCGAGTCATCAGAGGAAGAACAAAAGAGACTTGAAAGGTTTAAGAGGTATAGTCCACCTTTTTTCAGTGGCACAGCTGTAGAGGATGCCCAAGAATTTCTAGAAAATTATCACTGTATTCTCCGCACCATGGGTATTGTGGAGGTGAGTGGAGTTGCCTTTACTACATTCCAACTGTCAGGCGCAGCGTATCGGTGGTGGCAAATCTATGAAAAAGGTAGACCAGCCGATGCCACACCACCAACTTGGGCTCAATTTTCGGAAATGTTCTTGAAAGAGTTGTTCCCCAAACTCTCAGAGATGCGTGGCGCACAGAGTTTGAACGGTTGCATCAGGACACTATGATAGTGTCAGAATATGCTATCAGGTTCATTGAGTTAGCCCGTCGTGCAACGATCTTGGTTCCTACAATCAGAGAGCGGGTTTGCAAATTTATTGAGGGGCTCGATTATGATATTAAAATATGTATGGCTCGAGAGTTGCAAATTGATGCTCTATTTCAACAAGTAGTGGAGATTGCAAGGAAGATTGAGGCTGTTTTAGGCGAGGAAAGGGAGTCTAAGGAGGCCAAAAGGTCTCAAAGATCTGGAGGGTTCAGTGAATTTTACTCTTCAGCTAGAACCCATTACAGGGGAGACTCTGCCAAAATTTCTGAAAAATTTGGGAGTTAGTAAAAATTTGGGGGATTGAGATTTGCAAAAGAAGAGACAAATTATGTTATGTGTTTGAAGGCGAATGATCCTAAGCGGGGAAAAATAAAACACCCCAGAAAATTTTTGAAGTACTTCAACACTATCAAGAAAGTTAATGTGTGCATAGGAACGAGTTGCTATAGCCAATTGAGACTAATACCGTGCGTCGAAGTAAAAATCAGGCATTTTGGAAATGATTGGAGAGTTAGGGATTTTTGCTCTAAAGCTTATAAGAATGGAGAAAAGAAATAATCTCAATCGAGATGGTGTTGTCGAACCCGTGTTAAATTGCAGGAATGTAGAATCGCCCACAAGAACGTGTGCAAGAATATACTCAGTAATTTAAAGTCCTCAGAAAGATTCTTAGCACGTTCGAGAATGAACGTTTGTTTAAGAGGTGGAGAATATAACGATCCGACTTGTCGTTTCAAGAATTTAAGTCCCATTCGGCAATATAAAACCGGATCAGCTTCATATTACGCGTATTGACTTGCGTACGTGGTTGAATTCAGTTACCGGATGATTCAAAGTGATTTGGGACACTTGGTCCCTAAAAGGAAGTTTAAGTCTTAGGATTTTGACCGTATTCGGAACTGTATGAAGACGACTCCGGAATGAAGTTCTGTCGGTTCCGTTAGCTCCGTATGATGATTTTGGACTTAAGAGCGTGTCCGAAAAATTATTTGGAGGTCCGTAGTAGAATTAAGCTTAAAATGGCGAAACTCAAAAATTTGGAAAGTTTGACCGGGGTGTTGACTTTTTGATATCGGGGTCGGAATCCGATTCCGGAAGTGGGAGTAGGTCTATAATGTCGAATGTGACTTGTGTGCAAAACTTGAGGTCAATCGGACGTGATTTGATAGGTTTCTGCATCTATGGTAGAAGTTGAAGTTTCAAAGTTCATTAAGTTTGAATTAGAGTGCGATTCATGATTTCGATATTGTTTGATGTGATTTGAGGCTTCGAGCAGGTCCGTATTATGTTATGAGACAGGTTGGTATGATTGGACGGGGTCCCGAGGGGCTCGGGTGTATTTCGAGGTGGTTTCGGACCAAATTGGAGCTGGTTGGACTGTTGTTGCTGAAGTCTGGTTTCCTTCTTCGCGAAGCAATGGCCGTGAACGCGAAGAAGGTGTATCTGGGTAGAATTAAAAGTTCTAAACGGGGGGTTTGAGTTCATAACTCAAAATCAAATTGGGAGCTCGGTAGAAAGCGATGTTTGGAGAGATTCTTGCGTGGGTGTTTGGAGTAAGTGATTCTTATCCAGTTTTGATTAATTTCTATGATTATGTCTTTGAATCCATTATTTAATTCAGATTTAAATGAAGAAAAATCAAGATTTTTGTAAAATCTTCCAAAAACGAAAATTTAAGATTTGGAGGTCGAGTTGTTATTTGAATTCGATAAAATTGGTATGGTTGAACTAATATCGGAATGGGTGTTCGGATTTCATGAAAATTATGCCGGGTTCTGAGGGTCGGGTCCCGCGTTGACTTTTGTTGCCTTTTTGGAATAAATTTGTAAGTCAATATATTATTATCCGGAATTATTTCCGATGAATTTTAATGAAGTTATACAATTAATTCGAATAGATTTGAGCGGTCATGAGGTCAATTCAAGCAAGAATGCAATTTTGGAATATCGGAGTAATTTCAAAGAGGTAAGTGTCTTGCTTAACATTGAGTGGAAAAAATTACCCCTTAGGCATCGAGTCTTATGTGCCATTTGTGAAATGTAAAAAGCCGTGTATGCGAGGTGATGAGTACGCACTCGGCTTATATATGTAAATTTTATTGAGTTAAAGTCTTGAGCATATTGTATGGTAAATTGGGTAATTATTGGTATATATTTAATCATCTATTTGTCGTGTCTAAATCCTTGTTGTTGTTGAATCTGTTGTTATATGACAATTTGATGTGATTGTTACTTGATTATTTATGTAATTCCGTGAATTTGTTGGTTTGATAATTATTGGAATTGAATTTCATTATGGATTTTTTCTCTGTAAATAATTAATTAAATGGGCTTAAGAAAAGGTGTTTATATAATTATTGAAAATTTGAATTTAATGAAGACTTTACTTTATGTTGAGTAATTTCTATCTCTATTGATTGTTTTTGGGTATTGTACATATTGTTTGGAGCTTTTAGCTATTTGTTGTGAAATTAATTGACTTGATTGTAGCTTTGGAATTTGGTTGTAGCCATTGAAAAAATTGTGATATAAATTAATTTTGTTATGTTGCCGTGATAATTTTTCGTGTAAATTATTGTGTTGTATTAATTATTATTTTGAGGATATAAGGGTGGCATTTCACCGTTGATATTATGTGGGTATAAGGGTGGCATTTCACTGTGGTTGTGTTTGTTGGAATATGGTCTGGGTAGAGCGATAAGGGTGACTATAGTAGCGATAAGGGTGGTGGCAATAGGAGCGATAAGGGTGGCTATTGATATTGTCTGGGCGGAGCGATAAGGGTAGCTATAGGAGTGATAAGGGTGGAAATAGGAGCGATAAGGGTGGCTATTGTCAGGGACGATATGTGATGATGTGGGGTTGTGGCGTTGATGATTTTCATGCGATGTTGTGATTTTTTTGTGTTTATTTTTATACCTTGTGCAATTTGTCTTGTTGTTGGTAAATTGATAACAATTTGATTTATGTTGAAATTTAGAGCCTGTGGCTATTGCCAGGCGGATTATAAAATAAAATGTGGGCATGAGGTGCCGTGAGTAAATAATGAGGATATATGACACGTGAATTGTCCGTGCAGTTGAGATATGAAATGTGGGCACGAGTTACTTTGATGAAATGATAATGATATTTTGCACGTGAGTTGTCCGTTCAGTTGTGATATGAAATGAGGGCACGAGGTGCCGGGTAAATATGATGATTTAATTATGGGCATGAGGTGCCGTGAAAACATAAAAATGGGCTGAGACCCGTGTTTACGAAAAATATGAAAATGAACCGAGACCCGTATTTTTATGATTTTGAAATGAGGTGTCACATGGTGACTTTTAATGGAAAGAATTATATTCAAAATATTTATTTGGAAGGATTTTTATTCAAAAAGAATTATATGAAAGAATTGTATTTGAGAGATATTTATTTGAGAAAATTATATTTGAAGATATTTATTGAAAGAATTTTATATTCGAAAGATGTTTATTTGAGGAAATTATTTGAAAAAGATTTTTATTCGTAAGTATTATTTGTGAAAGATATTTAATTAAAGAACTTGATTTAACTGGGTATAAATGTATTTATCAATTGTTGAGCGATATTAATGGTGATTTTATTATTTTACTGTGCACATCACTGGTTGTTTTATGTTGCCCCTATTGTTATTTGTTTCCTATTATTTTGTATATTATATTGCACAGGTTATTAGACTAGTGAGTGTCTTGAGTGTACCTCATCTCTACTCCACTGAGGTTAGTCTTGATACTTACTGGGTACCGACCGTGGTGTACTCATACTACACTTCTGCACATTTTTGTGCAGAGCCAGGTATTAGAGATAACAGACTTGAGCAGAGTTAAAGCGGGATCGTAAGGATTCAAGGTAGAGCTGCTTAGTCGTCGTAGTCCCTTGGAATCTTTTTATTTCATAGTACTGTTAATTTGTAATCAAACAGTATTGTATATTCGGTCCTCATGATCATTCCATGTATTCAGTTAGAGTTCGTGACTCAGTACTACCAGTCTTGGGAGGTTGTATATTGTAATTATTTTCGCTGTTAGTTTCAAAAAAAAAAGTAGCTTTAAAATGTAATTGAAATCGGCTTACCTAGTCTTAGACACTAGATGCCATCATGACGCCTGTGGTGAGATTTTGGATCGTGATATTATCCCTCGTACCAAATGAGCCTTTAGTCTTTATAAGTTGTTTTTAGTTGTTTTTATTCAAGTATCGCTAATTCTTAGATTATTTTTTTTTTGTTGCTAATTCTTAGATTGTTTTCTCACATTGCATGTAATATAAAAGTATACTAACATTTCAGTCTTAAATTACACTACTATTACTTATATCGAAAATTAGAAGGCAATCAAAATGCGTCTTAAATTTATATATCAATATCTATCTATTTATCTATCTATATCTATTTATCTATATTATTATAAAAGCACAAATATTTCTCGCTAAATGTTGAACAACAAAAATGTTCTCGAAATATTGATCGACTTTTATACCCTTTATTAATTAAATTAAGTTTCATTGCATCTTGGATAAAATAGTAAGCACCGTTACTTGAGTTCCTAATATTAAGATCTTTAAAGTCAAGTATAATTCAATTTTCATGGGATTCTGATACCAATCGAGTGTCCTACCCATTGTTGAAGTAGCAAGATACCCCAATCGATGTTAGGATGTAAAGTTATTATTGGACTAAAAATTGGGTTTCACTACACAAATTTGATCCCAACAGGATGTAAAGTTATTATTGGACTAAGAATTGGGTTTGACTACACAAATTTGATCCCAACAAAAAGACTTCCAACTCCAAGTCATTTCATGTCAGAATAAATTTTATTCTTTTTTCTTGTCTATAAAAGAACATTATTAGTATGTAATTTTTCTATTAGATTTTGTTGGGACTCCAAAGTAATTAAGATTGAATTAGATGAAGAGGCTACTCCCTCAGGTTCGTCATTGGATTCTTATATTGCAGCGTAAGAGCCTTTGTTTCTAATGCACAACTTGCTTATGAATTACTTTCATCATCCCTCTCGGACAGGTTGATGTGCTTTTGGAAGCGAACTCCAGAAGCATCAGACCGTCTGTAATGGGTCGTCCCTAGTGCCTTTGAACGAACTGAAAAGCCTCTCTTCAACTCCCTCTGAGGTTTGAACTGCCAACCAACTCTTTCGACTGCGAGTCATCAAAAGAATGACAATGCTTACTAAAAAAAAATAAGCGAATAATATTTTGTTACGGACTTTCGTACTTTTAATATATTATAAATTTTAGATTATAGATAGATAATGAAGTCTCTTGTCACTTTATTCTTAAAATTTTGAAGTGATTTTTGTTACGGAATATTATTGTATGTCGCTTTAGATGGGACTGGAAGAGCTTCTTCGATTGTTCAGAGCCAAAATAACTTTAAAAGGAAGAGCAATTAAATACGTCTAATAGCTAAGGAAAAATCAATCTCTAAGTAAATAAACGTGCAAGATTAATATTTTTTTCTTTTTCTACGAAAGTGCAAGGTTAATATTCATATGTACGATTACATAATCTTATTATGTCTTCATAAAAACAATCATTTTCACAAATTCATGTATCAAATTAATTTCAAAAGAGAGCCGCTCTTTTCCTTTTTCTATGTACATTTAGGTGCAAAAACTTGCGTTTTTTTATTAGTGTCTTTTAGGAATGGAAAACAATTTTCTTTTCTTTTCTTTTCTTAAAAAGATATTTTTCCTCTTTTATTTGTTTTCGAATAAGATTTTCTGGAATTGAAAACATTTGACTCCTTCTTGAAAAGGTATTTTTTTTCTTTATTTACTCAATTTAGGAATAGAAGACAGTTTGAGTCCTTTAAAAATTTCATTTTTATGTATGTTAGGAATTTTACGAATATCTTTAACCTTTTCAATTTATTCAATTCAGGTTAGGAATTTTAGGAATGTATTTTCTTAGAACACAATTTAATTCCTTCTTGGAAAATGCTACTATATTATAATAAATTGGTTGGCGAGTTTATCTTTAAATTTCGAGGATTAATTTATCTTCTTTTATATAATTTTCTCCTACTTAAAACTTTAATATTACTAAATAATTGCATTTTTAAAAGTAAACATCACTTCAGTACCTCTGAATATGCTTGCGATATTTCTTGGTTGAACCCTTTATTTTATGTCTGTTTCAAAACATGTATACTCCTATTTAAGTGAATATATAGTTTTCTGACTAACTTGATCTCTGATAGGTCATCTAGAAAATGATTCAATGAAGATGGAAATTAAGGTTACATGGTTCGAAGTATTGGAGTATTTTCATTGAATTATCTTTACATTCGTGATTCCTTCACATAATTTTTGGAGGAAAATACTTTCCTTCTCAACCGAGGACACAAAAATAAATTGCACGTATGTTTCACTTTCTTATTCATCGTTTTGGTTTGGAATTTTTCCTTTTCCTATCTCTTGTTACTTGTAGTTAAATGTTGAAAAAAGAAAAGATTAAAAGTTTATTACATTGGATACAAATTAAATAATAATTATCATGGGAGTTGGGACATACGTGCAAAGCACGTACATAGAGACTAATATTATATTAAAAGCACGTACATAGAGACTAGTATTATATTAAAAGCACGAAACCCCTATCGAAATGTCGTTCGCCCTTTTTACCCTTTAAAAGTAAATTTCACACTAGACAAAATATGCATTTAATTACTTTCCTAATATTTAGGACTTCAAAATCAACTAAAATTTTACTTAAAAAGATCCTAATATTTAGGACTTCAAGTTCAATTAAAATTTACCTTATTAAATTTTTTTCTTATTTGACCAGTTTTTATAAATATTCTTTTGGAGTTTAGTACGTGGCCATTAAATTTTTTTTTAATTCTTAGCCTCTAAGGTATATAATAGAATATTTTTCTCGAAATTACTAATAATTGATTACCTAAAAATATGGAACATCCATTAGCAATGCATGTTCGCCTTTTTCCTGTTAAACTTTTAAGAGTTTTGATTTAATCTTAACTTTAAATTTCTAGAAGTTTGAAAGAATATGGCGTTAATTTAGAAATAAATTAAGCTACAACAATACTATGTGAATCTGCAACTACAGTTAATTTTTTAAACTTAAGATAAACTAGTGTATTTGGAACTCTTGAATATCTATATGAATTTGTCAACACCCCCCCTCCCCCCCTCGGGATAATTTTGAAAAATTGACCTCAACATTGTGTGATGACCCAAAATGTCATCTTTAAATTTAATAAGTAATTCTGTATTTTAAGACCTCAAAAAAGCACCATTTATCATTTCTCGACTTGAGTACGCAGTTCGTACAATTTTCAGGAAAATATTTATGTGAAAAATAAATTAAAATGTGAAATAGAGCTTTAAAACTCAATTGAGTTGACTTTGGTCAACATTTTTAGCAAACGGACCCGAATCAGTGTTTTGACAACCCTGATAGGTTTGTATCGTGATTTAAGACTTGGGTGTATGCTCGGAATCGAATTTCGAGGTCCCTAGCCCGAGATATGAAATTTTGATAAAACATTAAAAGCTTAAAAGTTTAATGATTTTTAAAAAATTACTGATGTTGGATTTATTGACCCGGAGTTCGTATTTTAGTTCTGGAGCCCGTATAGGTCCACTATAATATTTATGACTTGTCTGCCAAATTTGGTGAGAATCGGAGTTGATTTGACGTGATTCGGACGTCCGGTTGTGAAAATATAAGTTTTAAAGTTTTTTTTGAAAACTTTCTTTGATTTGATGTCCGATTCGTAGTTGTAGGTATTATTTTGGCGATTTGATCATGCGAGCAAGTTCGTATGATATTTTAAGACTGGGTGCATGTTTGGTTTGGAGCCCCGAGGGCTAGGGTGAGTTTCGGATAGGCTACGGGATGATTTTGAACTTAGAAAATCTGGTTTTTGAGCTTCTGTTGTCATCTGGTGCATTGTGCTTCGCGATCGCGAAGCCATTCCTGTAATCGCGAAGAGAAAATTTTAAGCCGTGAGTTTTACTCTTCGCGTTCGCGAAGATAGGCACGTGAACGTGAAAGGCTAGCTCCCAGTGCATTGCGAACGCGAGCTCAAAGCTGCGATCGCGAAGAAGGAGTGAGGCAGAAGATAAAGCACCGAAATTGTGCTACGCGATCGCATAAACTTGTACGCTATCGCGTAAGGCTGAGAAATTGTGTTCTGCGATCGCATGGCCTTATACGCGATCGTGTAGTGTTAAACAAACCTGGGCAAATTTTGTTCTACGCGATCGCGAACGAATTTCCGCGATCGCGATGAATAAAGATCTGAAAAACAGAACTTAAGTTCTAGAAATGGGGTTTCGACCTATTTTCAACAATTTCCAATTTTTGAGCTCGGGTAAGAAGATTCTTGGGCGATTTTCACGGGAAAATATTGGGGTAAGTGTTCCTTATCCTATATTGATTATATTTCATGATTTCATACTCATTTATATCATGAATCCATGAATTTATGGAAGAAAAATCAGATTTTTATAAAATCTTTCAAAAATAAAAATTTAAGATTTGAAGGTCCATTTGACATCGGAATTTGATAAATTTTATATAGTTGGACTCGTATCGGAACGGGTGTTCGAATTTCGTAAGTTTTTCCGAGATTTGAGATGTGGGTCCCACTGTCGAATATTTTAATAAATTTCAGATTTTTATCCAAAAAATTAGTAAATTCATATGGAATTAGTTCCTATGATTTATATTCAGTATATTGAATTGTTTATGAATAGATTTGAAATTTTTGGAGACAAATTTAAAATAAAAAGTTGTGGTCGAGTAATTGATTAGAATTTGCAAAGCTAGGTAAGTGTCGTGGTTAACTTTGACTTGAGGGAATATAACCCTTAAACTATTTGTTATGTGAAATGCATGTGAACGACGTATAGGCGAGGTAACGATTGTCTATACGTCGTCAAATTAATTATATGCATAATTACTTAAAAAATCATAAATCGTTTTAAATCATGAATTAATTATTATAATAATTATTTCTCGCCTATTCTTTGTCAAATTTTAATTCTTGAATTCCTGCATTAATTGTTACATGCTATTTGAATTATATGTCTTAATTATTATTTGACATTTAGCATATTAAATATTAAACTAACTATTTTCTCCCTGATTTCCATAATAATTTGCTATTTGTCATTGATTGTTTCTGTAACGACCCGACCGGTCGTTTTGAACATTTGCACTTCGCTCGGTTGTTTGAGGGCATGAGTAGCTCCGTATGATGTACTTTGACTTGTATGAATCGTTGGTTTCGGGTCGCAGGTATTTCGGAATTGAATTGGAAGAAGGAATTTCATTGTTGAAGCTTTAAATTGGGAGAGTTGACCAAAATTTGACTTTTTAGCATTCGATCTCGGATTTGAATTCTGATAATTCCAATAGCTCAGTATGATAATTTTGGTCTTAGGAGCGTGTCCAGAATATTATTTGGAGGTCCGTAGAGGAATTCAGCTTGAAATGCCGAAAGTTTAATTTTTGAGAAGTTTGACCGGGAGGGGGGGGGGTGACTTTTTTATATCGGGGTCGAAATCCGATTCTGAAAA
This sequence comes from Nicotiana tomentosiformis, assembly GCF_000390325.3. NCBI lineage: Eukaryota > Viridiplantae > Streptophyta > Magnoliopsida > Solanales > Solanaceae > Nicotiana > Nicotiana tomentosiformis. The sequence continues at coordinate 36,988,630 of NC_090821.1, forward strand.
TTGGAATACCTCTATTATGTCATTTATGACCTGTGTTCAAAATTTGAGGTCAATCGGACGTGATTTGATAGGTTTCGGAGTCGTTTATAGAAATTAGAAATTTCAAAGTACATTAGGCTTGAATTGGGGTGTAATTCATGGTATTAGCGTTGTTTGAGGTGATTTGAGGATTCGACTAAGTTCGTATGATGTTTTAGGACTTGTTGGTATATTTGGTTGAGGTCCGGAGGGCCTCGGGTGAGTTTCGGATAGTTAACGGATCAAAAAATTGAACTGGAACAGCTGCTGCAATTTCCTTCTGTTGGAAATTTATTCTGCCAGATTCGAGCCCAGAAATCTCTCAGAATCGAGCCCAGAAATTGAGCCCAGATCGAGGGCCACGATCGAACCCAGGGTCGAGGGTCACGGTCGAAGGCCGGGTCAAAGACATGTTCGAAGGCCTAGGATCGAGAACCAGGATTGAAGGCCTTGGATCGAGGACCAGGATCGAGGGCCAGGATCGAGGACCAGGATCGAGGACCTCGATCGAAGGCCAAGATCGAGGCAGAACCGAGGTTGTCTGGGCAGAATTATAAAAATAAGGATTCCGTCCCATTTGTCATTTTTGACAAATTGGAGCTTGAGGAGAGGCGATTTTTGATATATTTTCAAGGAAAGCTTGAGGTAAGTCCCTTGTGAACATTTCTACTCCATAATATTGAATTATCATCGAATAATCCGACTAGATTACATGATTTTGAGGTGTAAATCGGAGATTGAAACTTAGAAATTTGAAAATAAGATTTGTAGATTTGAGGGTCGAGTTGAGGTCGGATTTTGGTAAAATTGATATGGGTAGACTCGTGGTTGAATGGGCTTTCGGATTTTGTAACTTATGTAGGGTTCCAAGACGTGGGCCCCACAAACGATTTTTGAGCCAATTTTGGATTTTGGTCTAATTTTGTAGTTTTTATTGTCGAATTCATTCCATTAGCGCGTATTGATGGTGTTGTACTAATTGTGAATAGATTCGGAGCATTTGGAGGCCGAGTCCCGAGGCAAGATCATTGCGGGATAGAGATTTGACCGGTTTGAGGTAAGTAACGATTGTAAATCTAGTCCTGAGGGTATGAAACCCCGGATTTTGTATCATTCTACTATTTTTAGTGATGCACATGCTAGTGACGGGCGTGTGGGCGTGCACTGTTGGGAAATTGTGACTTGGTCCGCCCCGTAGCAACTGTAAAGTTGCATACTTTGTTGAAACCATTTGATAGTTATATGTTTTAGAAAGAATTTCTGTAAATTGGGCTGAATGCCATGTTTGGGCCTTGCGCCAATGCTGTTTGGACCCTTTTGGGCTGTTTCTTACCATCCTCTCATTGTTTTCGATTCAAAATCTATACTCAATCATGTTTATACTTGTTTACCGCATAACTCTATTTTATGACTCTATTTTGATGCATATAAATGTTTTGGGCCGAATGCCCTGTTTTACTGAAATGCCAAAGTGGCTTGTGAGGTTTATGACTGAGTGAGGCCGAGGGCCTGATTTGTGAGGATGAGTGTGGATCGGGGCTGCCCTCCTGCAACATACTTTATTATTTTGGCACGTGAGTTGTCCGTGCAGATTATAGCGCTTGGGCTGAAGGAGCCCCTCCGGAGTCTGTACACACCCCAGTGAGCGCAGGTACCTATTGAGTGCGAGTGCCGAATGCCGAGTGCCGAGTGACTGGGAGGCATGAGTGATTGTGAGGTATGCCCGAGTGGCAAGAATGATTGTGAGATATACCCGAGTGGCAAGAGTGATTGTGAGGTATGCCCGAGTGGCACGAGTGACTGTGAGGTTTGCCCGAGGGACTGTATCTGAGTGATGTTTTGCCCGAGGGGCTGTTTATGATTTCATCATTTTTGCTCACCTTTGCATTGAGCCTTTGTTTGAAAAATTATTGGAAAAATATTTTTAAATAATTTTTACTAGAACTAGGTTTAAACTAGATAATTTGATTCAAATCCTGATTTTTAAAAGCATGTGGTATTTTACTGAGATATCCTGATATGAACGTTATATGCTTTATTGCTTGTCACTACTGCTCAGTCTTTATTTATTGTTGTTACTTACTGAATTGGCGTACTAACGTTACTCCCTGCACCTTGTGTGCAGATTCAGGTGTAGTTAGACACGGTAGCGGTTATTGAGTGTTCTGGTTGCAGATTTTCTTGGAGATAGCAAGGTAGTTGTTTGGCGATTGCAACCCCTGCTCTTCTCCCTCTTATCTTCCTCTAGTTGTATTTAGCTATTTTCCAGGCTGAGTTAGCCTTGATATTGTTAGACAGATTGTAGCAGATGCTCATGACTAGTAACACTCCGATGTCGGGCTTTTCTTTTCCGCACTTCTATTTTTTTCTTCTTTGATTTGAACTCTTTTAATGGAGGTTTTATGTCAAATAACCTTGAAATTATCTTTAAAATAAAAATATCGGTTTGTTTTGGAAATGAGTCGGCTTGCCTAGTTCCACAATAGGCACCATCATGACAAAGGTTAGTTTTGGATCGTGACAGATTGGTATCAGAGCCTAGGTTACATAGGTCTCACGAGTCATGAGCGGTTTTAGTAGAGTCTTGCGGATCGGTACGGAGACGTCTGTACTTATCTTCAGGAGGCTTCAGAACCCTTAGAAAAATTTCACTTTCTTGTATTCTATCGTGCGAAAATGATTCAGCTTGAGACATAACTCTTTGAATTCCTTCCACGCATCTCGTATGCGCACATGAGCGCTCTATATCAGTTGTGCATCGCCGGCTTGTGATTCTATGAAAAAGGTTGAGATGTGTATTCCGTGTTATGGTGGTGGGCCAGTCTGGAGGACTTGAGGCCATGGTTAGATCGAAATTTAGGCTCGGTAGCTTCAGTTGTAACCTATACATTTGGACTCATATGTCTGATAATGTCCCTACGAGTTGAATTGTGGCTCGATGAGCAGTGGAATGACTTTGTGGTGAGTATGACGTAACTGCTGGAAGTGTTAAGACTATGTGAATGTGACGAGAAGTGTTTTCTTTAAATGTAAAGGAAGGCCATTAGGTGCTTGATTTTCATTTTGATGCGACGTACCGTCTCGAGTGTGAATGTTTTGAAGTATCTTTCACGTTGTTAAATTTTGGGGAAAATTAAATTCTCATGTCTGTCAATGAGTTTGAACTCAAGAAGAGTAAGTGGTTGTGTAGTAATGGTGGTTGCGAATGGGTATTTTGATGTTGATGGCTCGGGAAAGATAATCTTTGAAGAGACTTAGAGTCGATAACATTTTATTGGTTTAAGTGCGACAGAAATACATTTCAATTTGATGTAGCAGTTGGGTAGCAAAGTATGAGGGAAGACATGTCGCGAAGTGTTTCGTGGTGGTTGAAGTACTAGCAGGTCAAGTAGGAGAAGTAGAGGTTGAGAAATTTCTTAAAGGAGATGATTTAACCGAAGTAAGAGTGGCAGATTAGGATATGAATTCACTAGTAGGGTAGTCGTGCGCCTTGAGAAAGTGTAGAGTGGTTTGGAATCGTGTTAATATGTGAATCATCTTGCATACTCTATTTGGAGTGATGGTTAGTGTACAAAAAAAAGGTGTGTTTGACTTGAGTTGTGAAGATCTGGTGGGCATGAAGATCATGAATAGAGGCGTGAAGATCTGATTTTTGTGTCAGGTACAATATGACTTGAGTTCGGAAGGTATTGTTGACGTACAGTCGATGTCAATAGGGAAAGTGCAGACTTATATAAATGGCGGGAGAGCATGATCTCAGGAGAATTTATGAATTTCGTGGTCGTTGCACTCAGTGCAGTGTCATTGGGAGATGTCGGTAAGGAATTCCACAGGTAGGTTATCTCCTGTGTGCAGCTAGCGGTGGCGTGATGTTGATGAAGCTTTTACGAGGAATATTACTAGCTACCCGGTAGGAGGTCGCGTGTGTAATTTTGACTGGATATTCAAAATGTTCATGAAAGGCTTAATAACAGACTTCGAGAAGTCTGGCAGGTTAACGGTGCGAGACCTTGGTAATTGAGAAGGAGAAATCCTTACGGGTTCTAATTATATATAATTGCAGCTTAAGGCTAAGTGGGGGAGTCTGCTATCGACGAGTTGATTGCACGGTTATGGGTCGTATTAGTTTCGGTTCGGGGTATGCCGGTGAATCAGTTATGACTTGCAGAGGTCGAGATCGAGGATGACTCGGGTAAAGGAATTTCTGGACACAAGTTGTATTACACTCTATGGTTGTAGGAGGACCATAAAAATAATTGAGTGTTTATTCACAGAGAATGTAGTGTACATGGAGCGGGAATTTGCTCGGTTGCGTAGGAGTAAGGGTTACTCTTTATTCTCTTGGGTGTTGATATGCTAATGGGGCACATGTCATTTCGGTCCGTTTGGTCGGTTAATTCGAGAATGGTTACAATGGATTCAAGATTTATAAATATGGCTAGAAAACTGGAAGTCGTATTGAATGGTATTGAGACTTGTTGCATCTCATATCATTGTGAATTATGCATTTCAGTATCAAGAAGGTGAAGGAAACAGTTTAGGTTCCTTCAAAGTCTCTTCGGAGTAAGCATGTTTGGTTGTGGAATCTTTGGAATACATAAAAAGGGTATTCGGCGGCTTATAAGCCTTAGGGCGGTATGACTCTATGCTAGAGTTCGTGGGGAAAGTTTTAGTTAAGGATAGTAGTGTTCTAATAGGGAAATAAAATAGCAATTTGAAGGCAATTTGGAAAGGACTTGGGGAAATAGGACAGTTTGGAAGTAGGTTAGGGTAGCACAGTAATGGGTATGATCGGTTAATTGTGGACTTATGACGTGGCTAGTATCTACAGGTGTTTCATGGCAATGCTCCCAGATTTGGCAACCTGTGTGGCTTGGTGAAGTTAGAGGAATTCGGTTCAGATAGCTTGATTATGTGCAAATGGATTTCAAAGTGTTCATGATGGGTTCTACCATGGTTTAAACCGAATAATTTCTACCGATGTACGGAGCATGTTGTGTGTTATGATTTTCTCCTAGAAAGAAGCAAGAAAGAGGTTTCTGACTAATAAGGTATGTAATTTGCTAGTGACTCAGAGTTGATAATGGAATTCTTATGCTTGTCACATGATGGCATAATAGATGTGGTATGTTGTGCGGGAATAGGATTTACATGTACCAGGTCACATTTCAGTTTTGAAGGGAAGGACATAAATTCTTAGGCAGCATGAACGGTTTCTGATGACTAGGTAAATGATATTACTATCTGGTATAGCTTGATGAGAGCGTACATTTAAGAAGGGGCAGTGTGTTTTGATTTATGGGTACTTCGCTGGTATTGCGGCACTCTCCTGGTTGATCGACTGTTGATATTCAAATTTTTTCCAGGTGGCACGGAAGATGTTTCAAAGTATTTCTCGTGGGAGGATTGAGTATGAGAGAGGCATTAGGCATTCGGGCGGTGGAGGTGGAATCAAATAGGGTGATTCATATGTTTTATGGAATTGAAGATTGGGAGTTCTCATGAGCAGATTGTTTCATGGGTGTGGACTGTGAAGTTGTGACCGGAGCTAGCCAGGTGATAGAATGTGTTATGATTTAGTCATTGTGGACTTTCGGAGGTTATTTATCTATTTATGGCCGACCATAGTCGATTTGGGGCCTAGTGGTAGGCCCAATTAGGATGTGTATTCTACACCGAGCCTGATTGATTGGCTCCATACTACTATTGTTGAAGGATGTGCCATTCGGTTGATGTGAAGCTTATTTGTGTTCTGGAATGATCTGTGAGTTACTCTTCTATGCTACGAAGAGTTGTGATTCGTTGGTTATATGCACATATGGTGCGGTTCTATTATGGCCTTATAGCAGAATTTGAGCGAGAATAGTATTGGATATTGCTTGGTTGATGACGTATTGGTCATGTTCTTTTAGATTTTATGTGGCATAGTGTCGTTTGCTTCTCTGTGGCTATAGTAATGCACTTTGGGTACTTGATGTCGAATTGCGCATGGTTATTGATTTTGGCAGGGTGACTTGAGGTGTTTCATATAGACCAGTATTTGGATAGGGTCGCGTATTGCAGCAGAGTTATGTGAAAATATGATCCCTTGTGTAAGATTCGTATGTTATGGTTCTGCGGTGTGTGATGGGTTCTTAGCATTGCGCCGGGGTGGTACTCGTCGAGCTTGCGGAATGGTTCTCCTATTTGGGTCATTATTACGATTGGGTACATTTGGAATGTTGCTATCTGGTGCCAGGATTGCACGGGTTGTGGCTTTAAATTGTATTGATGTGTCATGTCACTAGAGTGGTCGTGTTGGAGGAGACAAGGTCATTGGGCCTAGAATGGATCTATCAGATTTGATTGTGGTATAATTAGGAGGATAATATCGGAAGTCGGCTTTGAAATTGGCTATAGTTCTTGTAGAAGGAACGAGAGCTCCATGGCCTGATGTTCTAATGAATGGTTATGAATTCGGTATGTTTCTTTCATCATCGGCATTGTACGAAGGTTTTAGAATGAGGGTTTGTTTGATATGAGGTTTATTACTGGCACTGGATTGATTTGAGTCGATACTATGATTTGAAATCATTGCTTCGAGCATTCGAGCTATGCAGTATTTGAATTTGAGTATTTGAGTTATGGTTACGGCTTTTGGTACAGATTGTTCAGACTTATACGGTATGTAGATGCAAACTTCTCGTCTTATAGGAAATTTCGGATATTGGAAATTTGATTCGAAGGCTTGTGGGCTAGGTTGAATTGAGAAATTTCAGTTATGCTGTGCTATCGGACCTGTATGGGAAAGGGTGACGTGGGATCACCCCCGGGTATATGCATGTGAAAGCTACACAGCGATTTGATGGCTTTTGGAACAACTCTGGGCACGTTCGAGGACGAACGTATGTTTAAGTGGGGGAGGATGTAACGACCCGACCGGTCGTTTTGAACATTTGCACTTCGCTCGGTTGTTTGAGGGCATGAGTAGTTCCCTATGATGTACTTTGACTTGTGTGAATCGTTGGTTTCGGGTCGCAGGTATTTCGGAATCGAATTGGAAGAAGAAATTTCATTGTTGAAGCTTTAAATTGGGAGAGTTGACCAAACTTTGACTCTTTAGCATTCGATATTGGATTCGAATTCTGATAATTCCAATAGTTTCGTATGGTGATTTTGGGCTTAGAAGCGTGTCCGGAATATTATTTGGAGGTCCATAGAGGAATTAGGCTTGAAATGCCGAAAGTTTAATTTTTGAAAAGTTTGACCGGGGGGGGGGGGTTGACTTTTTGATATCAGGGTCGGAATTCGATTCTGAAAATTGGAATACCTCTGTTATGTCATTTATGACTTATGTGCAAAATTTGAGGTCAATCGGAAGTGATTTGATAGGTTCCAGAGTCGTTTGTAGAAATTAAAAATTTCAAAGTACATTAGGCTTGAATTAGGGTGTAATTCATGGTTTTAGCTTTGTTTGAGGTGATTTGAGGATTCGACTAAGTTCGTATGATATTTTAGGACTTGTTGGTATATTTGGTTGAGGTCCCGAGGGCCTCGAGTGAGTTTCGGATGGTTAACAAATCAAAGAATTGAACTGGAACAGCTGCTGCAATTTCCTTATGTTGGAAATTTATTCTGCCAGATTCGAGCCCAGAAATCTCTCAGAATCGAGCCCAGAAATTGAGCCCAGATGTTAGCCCAGATCGAGCCTAGGGTCGAGGGCCACGATCGAAGCCATGATCGAGCCCAGGGTCGAGGGTCACGGTCGAAGGCCGGGTCGAAGACATGTTTGAAGGCCTAGGATCGAGAACCAGGATCGAAGGCCTAGGATCGAGGACCAGGATCGAGGACCTCGATCGAAGGCCAAGATCGAAGGCCAAGATCGAGGCAGAACCGAGATTGTCTGGGTAGAATTATAAAAATAGGGACTTCGTCCCATTTGCCATTTTTTTACAAATTGGAGCTTGAGGAGAGGCGATTTTTGATATATTTTCAAGGAAAACTTGAGGTAAGTCCCTTGTGATCATTTCTACTCCATAATATTGAATTATCATCGAATAATCCGACTAGATTACATGATTTTGAGGTGTAAATCGGAGATTGGAAATTAGAAATTTTGAAATAAGATTTGTAGATTTGAGGGTCGAGTTGAGGTCGGATTTTGGTAAAATTGGTATGGGTTGACTCGTGGTTGAATGGGCTTTTGGATTTTGTAACTTTTGTCGGGTTCCGAGACGTGGTCCCCAGAGGCGATTCTTTAGCCAATTTCGGGTTTTGGTCTAATTTTGTAGTTTTTCTTGTGGAATTCATTCCATTAGCGCGTATTGATGGTATTGTACTAATTGTGAATAGATTTGGAGCATTTGGAGGCAGAGTCCAGAGGCAAGATCATTGCGGAATAGAGATTTGACCGGTTTGAGGTAAGTAACGATTGTAAATCTAGTCCTGAGGGTATGAAATCCCTGATTTTGTATCATTCTACTATTTTTAGTGACGCACATACTAGGTGACAGGCGTGTGGGCGTGCACTGTTAGGGAATTGTGAGTTGGTCCATCCCGTGGAAACTGTAAAGTTGCATACTTTATTGAAACCATTTGATAGTTATATGTTTTAGAAAGAATTTCTGTAAATTGGGCTAAATGCCGTGTTTGGGCCTTGCGCCAATGCTGTTTGGACCCTTAGGGGCTGTTTCTTACCATCCTCTCATTGTTTTCGATTGAAAATCTATACTCAGTCATGTTTATACTTGTTTACCGCATAACTCTGTTTTATGACTCTATTTTGATGCATATAAATATTTTGGGCTGAATGCCCTGTTTTACTGAAATGCTCGAGTGGCTTGAGAGGTTTATGACTGAGTGAGGCCGAGGGCCTGATTTGTGAGGATGAGTGTGGATCAGGGCTGCCCGCCTGCAACATACTTTATTATTTTGGCATGTGAGTTGTCCGTGCAGATTATAGCGCATGGGCTGAAGCTGCCCCTCCGGAGTCTGTACACACCCCTAGTGAGCGCAGGTACCTACTGAGTGCGAGTGCCAAGTGCTGAGTTACTGGGAGGCATGAGTGATTGTGAGGTATGCCCGAGTGGCAAGAGTGATTGTGAGGTATGCCTGAGTAGCACGAGTGACTGTGAGGTTTGCCCGAGTGGCTGTATATGAGTGATGTTTTTCCCGAAGGGCTGTTTATGATTTCATCATTTTTGCTCACCTTTGAATTGAGCCTTTGTGTGAAAAATTATTGGGAAAATGTCTTTAAATGATTTTTACTGGAATTGGGTTTAAACTAGATAATTTGATTCAAATCCTGATTTTTAAAAGTATGTGGTATTTTACTGAGATTTCCTGATATGAACGTTATATGCTTTATTGCTTGTCACTACTACTCAGTCTTTATTTATTGTTGTTACTTACTAAATTGGCGTACTCACGTTACTCCCTGCACCTTGTGTGCAGATTCAGGTGTAGTTGGACACGGTAGCGGTTATTAAGTGTTCTGGTTGCAGATTATCTGGGAGATAGCAAGGTAGCTGTTTGGCGATCGCAGCCCTTGCTCTTCTCCCTCTTGTCTTCCTCTAGTTGTATTTAGCTATTTTCCAGGCTGAGTTAGCCTTGATATTGTTAGACAGATTGTAGCAGATGCTCATGACTAGTGACACCCCGATGTCGGGCTTTTCTTTTCCGCACTTCTATTTTTTTTCTTTGATTTGAACTCTTTTAATGGAGGTTTTATGTCAAATAACCTTGAAATTATTTTTAAAATGAAAATATCAGTTTGTTTTGGAAATGAGTCGTCTTGCCTAGTTCCACGATATGCGCCATCACGACAGGGGTTAGTTTTGGGTCGTGACAGTTTCATAATTAAATCATAATTATTATATGATTGTTGTCTTACAATTTTATATTAATTGTTGCATTTATTGAGGAAATTTCTTCTATAAAAATTGATAAATGGATATATTGGAGGATCGGGTTGCACGCCGTAACAGAATTGATTGAAATTGATATATCGGAGGATCGGGTTGCACGCCGCAATAGACTTATTAAAAAGTCCATATTGGAGGATCGGTTTTGCACGTCGCAACAGACTTATTAAAAGTCAATATTTGGGGGATCGGATTGCACGCCGCAATAGACTTATTTAAAAAGCAATATATATACTTGATTAAAAATAATTATATGAGAGGATTGAAAATGAATATATTGTGAGAGCAGGTTACACGCTGCAACAGAATTGAATGTGAATATATTGTGAGAGCGGGTTGCACACTGCAACAGAATTGATGGAAATGATAATTGGTTATGACTACTGAATTGGCTTCAATTATTATAAATGAGTTACCTGATTTATTTCTATTATTGTTGTTGTTACTAATATTGCGTACAGGTAATGTAAGTGACCCGCCTTAGCCTCGTCACTACTTCGTCGAGGTTAGGCTCAGCACTTACCAGTATATGAGGTCGGTTGTACTGATACTACACTCTGCACTTCTTGTACAGATTTTGGAGTTAGTCCCAGTAGCGTACCATAGACTTGCTCGGATTTCAGCTACTCAGAGGAGAATTGAGGTATAACTGCACGACGCCCGCAGCTCTGAAGTCTCCGTCTACTTTACTTTAGCTGTGTGTTTATTTTCACATAGCTTTATTTTATTCAGGCCCTTATTTGTATTATTCTAGAAGCTCGTGCACTTGTGACACCAAAGTCTGGGATGATATTTAGACACCGTTGTTTTTATGAATTATTCACTATATTTCAGACTTTACTTCCGCAATCGTTCTTTGTTATTAATAAATTTAAAAATTGTTTAAAAATTAGTTAATATAATTCTAACGTTAGCTTGCCTAGCAAGTGAAATGTTAGGCGCCATCACGGTCCGAAGGTGGAAATTTCGGGTCGTGGCACATTATGAACTCTTAAAATTTCAAAATTGTTATTAACAGAATGCTTTCGGAGTGAGTTTAGGATAATATTAACTTTTATTTGGTATTGGATGAATATGGCAAGAAGAAAATTTAGACTTAAATCAATAAGAAACTAGACAATCTTTTTACACAAGAAGAGGTTCATTTGGCTTGTCTATAATTTTGATTAACTTTGAATGAAGAACTATTTTTTTTATAATGACATTATGAGCATAGAGTTTACAAAGAAATGCTAGATGAGATACAACAACATATCATATTTGTATCTTATATAATAAAATATTTATAACTATAAATACTATAGAACTAATTACACTAAATTCATTCAGAAAGTATTGAATTCAACTATATATTGTATCAATGTACTAATATTTATTTTCATATTTAAACATATATTGCGTTTAGTTTTATCTCCATTGCTATTTTTTAATAATTTGTATACGTTTTATATTGATTAATTTGATATACACATGCAACGCACATACACTAAAACTAGTAAGTAGAAATTATAGAAAAATTATAATATTTTTTACTTTATATAATATTAGTTTAAGATGAGCTTAAATGATAAATATGATCAGTAAAAATTTAATTACAATTCTAACTTACTTCAAACTGAGATGTAGATATTGCATGCATTAGCACCGTCCATAACTAAATCTGTTACAAAAATTTCCAAAGCAATAAAAAAAATAGTTTCCAAAGCATTTACTTCTATCAATTTGATATTTAAAATTAAATAAATTACTGTACTAACTACCTTACTAAAATCAAACAAGCAAGGCCGTGAAGATTAGAAAAATGCATCACAACTAAAAGGGATATGCTAATTAATAACAAATGGAATTCCTAATTTTGAAGTAATAACCTATTAATGACAGAGTTTGAGAGAAAACGAAAAGTATTACGGTTTGTCATTGACTATTGTTTCAGGATAATATCAACTTTCCTCAAATAATTTAAGATGCTAATAATATTTTGACATAAAATAGCTAAATTGGAGATTTTGACCCAACTTACTCTTATCTGTTAACCATTTCTTGAGTCTATTTTCAATAGCAAATTGTTAGCGTACGACTCGAATTCCTCCCAATTACGTGTATTAAAACTTCTTTTCATGACAATATGAAATCAAATAGAAGAAAAAAGCTTAGACATGTTAACAATTGTACCAGACGGATCTTAGAAATTAGTAATAGACGGAATCAAATTTAAAAAGCCTCCCAAAAATATTTTCAAAAAGTTATTTAAAAAAATTATTTTCAAGAACATGTCACATTTTATTTAGTTTACTTTTATATTATAATATACCACTAACATTTTGGCTTTGCTTATTTTGCGAGGTATGCGGAGTTGTTTGTCAAAGACGATGCCCGAGCATAAACGACAAAAGTGTAACCCCCTCCCCCCTTCCAACTTGCCTAGCTTCGTACTTCCGTTCTCGAATGTACTTAAATACAAGTATAGTAATTATAAAAAAAAGTGTACCATTTTAACTTAATAGCAGTTAGAGGTGTACATAGGTCGGGATAGCTCGGGTTTTTAAATTACCAAACCAAACCAATTGCGACGGGTTATTAAATCTAAAGATCAAACCAAATCAAACCAATAAAAGTCGAGTTTTTTAATCTCAATTTTTCTCGGATTTTTTGGTTTTCGGATTTTTTTGGATTATTTTTCATAAAGTCTTCATAACACAAAATATAAAATTCGTGCTCCAAATATATTTCTTTAATTCAAGTAAGACAGAACTATATAAGGTGTTTTCAAGAAAATAACATAAAATATGAGATTAGCCAAGACATTGTACTAAAATATTCAATACGTAATAAAAATAATAAAATCGCATAAAAATATTATTAATAAGCCATAATAAACATGAACATAATCTAACATTACTAAGTTACTAAAATAAGTACGACTAATAAGTACTATTATTTACATGACTAAACATTACAAAAAAGTTATGTATTTTATCTAAATCATGAAATAGATATCCAACACTATGACCATTTCTAATATAATTAAATTGAATGTCTTTTGTTAGCCGTAATATTGATTTGATTTTGATTTGGACTTTATTTGAGTTACTAACATTTATTGAGTATAAAACTTATTGGGGCATTCAAAAATTATAAGTCCAAACATAAAATAATACATTAAAAGATTCAAAATTATCAGCCTTTTATTATTTTACTATTTGAAAGTAATTTTTGCATTGTTATTATTCATAAAGGAGTAATATTTTAAATTATAGTATTGATAAAATTTATTGATTATTTATTTTTAGGAAGGTAAATGTGTAATTTGATAATATTTTTTAAGAAATGGTGATCTGTTAATAGTTTAAAAGTTAAGACGTTACTTCGATCAGTATCTCATAATAACTTTAACACTATTACGTTGTTTATACTTGTAAAAATATACTAGATATTTTATTTCTATGGGTTTCTTTAATCTTTTTATGATTTTATTTTAAACTTTTACGGTAAATTTTTATATTTTTTTATTATTATGCTATTTTATTAATTTATAATTTAAAAAATTAAAAATTCACAGGGCTTACACCCCATGTCTTAGTACTTATGCCTCGTCTTGTATTAAGTAAAATGTCCCGTCTCATGTTCCTGCATTTTAAAATACCGCTTACTAGTAATATTGTCTACTGAGACTAAACTTACAAGGTTTTAAAGTATATTAGTATGCTATTAAGCTCGCCTTCTTATACAAATTTTCCAATAGTGTAACATATACCCTCTTTAGAAACTCAAAATATCATCGTTTAGGTATGGCTCGCCATCATTTTAAAGATGTGAGGTTCTCGTAAACTGATCATATGAGCTTTGGTCCATGACCTATCTTGATGGTGTGGTTTGTCTTAACTCAGCTGAAGACTGAGGTTTAATGATGTGAATTGCGCCTTAACTTAGTTGAAGGTTGAGGTTCGCCCTATCAGTGGAAGGTTGAGGTTTAATAATGTGGGTGTTGTTCTAACTCAATTGAAGTATGAGATTGCCCTATCATAAGCATATAATACCACTTGAAAGGTATAATTTGGGCGTATTAAATTTTGCCTTCCTCATTAAGTAATTTCTTTAGTTGTTGGAGTTTTTAAGACAAAAATATTCCATCATTTTGTCTCCATCTTCTTTATTGCGTTGTAAGATTTGATGTCTCACTTTAACATTTGTATTTTTGTTATTGTTCTTTAATGTCTAGCTAAATACTTTAGTTAGGATTGTAGAACCGTTGTGTTAGTTATGTAAACGGGTATGAATATTAAAGCATGGGTTTATTGAAGTTGGTATTTTCTATTTACTCTTTATGCTTTATTATTTATTTGATGGTTGCAAATATTGAATAGTACAATTTTACCTTTAACTTTACTTGATAGGGTTTGGAAAGAGTAATTAATAAGGATTTGGAGCTTTAAACCCCATCTAATAAATTTAACCTAGAGATAGGGAGAGTTTAACTTGGATGTATTGATTGCTCATATTTACACACTTTAGCTTTAGGAGAATCTAAGCGTGACATCTATTAGATGAGTCGAGAGATCTTTAATGGAAGCTTTGACATTATTGTGCATAACTACTTCATTAAATTTGCTAACCACATACTCATTGTCATTACCTTCACTTGGGAATCACAACCTTATCTCTTTTACCCACTTGTTACATAATATAAACATATTCTCTTGTTACTTAGTCTTTAATCAATTAATCAACTTGCAATTGTAGTTAGAAAATTCAAATTTTTTTCTTGTTATCATAGAAATATTAGACTTTGAGTTGGTTTCACACTTAACAAGTGATCCGTTCTATATTGTATTCTCTGTAGGATTCGACCCTAACCTTGTTGGATTTTATATTTAACAATAACAACTTATATCAATTGAAAGGTATAATTTGGATGTATCAAATTTTGGCACCGTTATTGATGATAATATATTTTGGATTGTAATACCATATATTACTGTAATACCTCGTATCTCTCGACGTGTGCACGACTAAGTATAACGACCCGATCGGTTATTTTGTGTATTGTATCCACGTTCCCTATTTATTGCCTCTTCTATATTCATTTGTCGTTATGTGACTTGCCGGGATAGTTGGATTGGTTTCGGGAAAGTTTCGGAGTGAATTGGTACACTTAGTTCCAAGGTAGGAAGCTTAAATTAGAAGAGTTGACTAGAGTTTGACTTTTGTATAGACGACTCTAGAATAATATTTTGATGATTCCAATAGCTTCATATGGTGATTTTGGACTTAGACATATTTTCGAATGTTGATTTACATGCCCGTAAGTTGATTTGATGCTTTTGGTAAAAGTTAAAAAATTAAAGGTTTGTAAGGTTGAGGGGTTTGATCGAGGGTTGACTTTGTTGATACGAGGCTCGGATTTTGATTCTGAGATTTGAAATAGTTCCGTTGTGCCATTAAGGACTAGTGCGCAAAATTTGAGATCATTAAGAGCTGATTTGATATGGTTCGGCATGAATTTTAGAAGTTAGGAGTTCATTAGTTTCATTAGGCTTGAATTGGAGTGTGATTCATGGTTTTGATGTTGTTCGATGTGATTTGAGGCTTTGAGTAAGTCCTATTATATTTTAGAACTTGTTGGCATGTTTGGACAGGGTCTCAGGGGCGTCGGGTGTGATTCAGATGGTTGGTGGATCTTGTTTGGACTTAGTGAGGCTGCTGAAATTTCTGGTGCGAGAACGCAAAAGCGAAGGAGAATGGGCTTAGCTGGGGCTGGGGAAGGCCGCAAGTGCGAGGGATTTTTCGCATCTGCGAGCTCGCAGATGCGGGCAAGGGAACACAGAAACGGAGGAAGGATAGCAAGGCAGGGATCGCAGATGCAGAGGCGGAGCCGCAAATGCGAAAGTGCAGATGCGCAATGTGTCCGCATATGCAGAGCTGCAGAAGTGGCTTGGAGCCCGCAAAAGCGCATGAGCGGGAAGTTAGTGGTTTCCGCATCTACAAAGAGAATTCCGCAGATGCAACGTCGCATGTGCGCTTATTGGGACCGCATGTTCGTTTCGCTAGGCAGTTGTTAAAAATGAGGGTTTGGTCATTTTGTTCTCAGTTTGGATATGTGGAGCTCGGTCTAATTGGGAGACATTTTACTACAATTGAAGAGGTAAGTGAAGTTTTAACTTTTGATGTTAGATATTGATTATCCATTGATTATTACACCTAGTTTATGTGAATTTAAAGTAAAATTTGGGTATTTTAGACAATGTTGTTGGAGAGTGAGATTTTGGTGATTTGGGGGTTGATTTGTGGATGGAATTGGATGAAATTAGTGTGGTTGGACTCGTAATTGAATGGATATTCGTAATTTATAAATTTTGTCAAGTTACGAGGTGCGGGCTCGGGGTTGGCTTTTTGGGTTGACTTTGCATATGTGATTCACGACTTTAGCTTTATCATTTGAGATTGTTTCATATGGTTATTATTGATGGTAATAAGTTGCTTTGACTAGATTCGAGTCACTCGGAGACCGATTCACGAGCCAAGGAGTTTTTGGAGTATTGATTTGCGCATTTTGAGGTAAGTAATATTTCTAAACTTGGATTTGAGGGTAATTATCAGTAGGAACTATGTTATTTGTGATGTGTTAGGGTGACACACATACTAGGTGACGTGCGTGTGGGCGTGCACCAGGGTAATCATGATCCGAGTTGACTTTTAGACTATTACCAGACTTGTTTTGCTATTATATCTTGTTATATCTGTGTTCTCCCTACTTGTTTGATTATCTGAGATGTGATTCATGTTAAAAATCATGTTCATGCTATGTGATTATTTAGTTGATACCTAATGAGACTATATCTATTGTTCTGGGCTATCCGACTTAACTGTAAATATACACTCAGTCATGATTCTTCATTCGCATATCATATCTTAGTTTTTGTTCATCATTCATAGTTACATCGCATGTTAGTTTTTCATATGTAGTGCTGTTGGACTGAGTGATATGACATTGTGAGCCCTTGAGACTTGAGAGGTTAATGTTTAAGGTGGGCCTTAGAGCCGTGTTGAAAGTGTTATTTGAATCGGGTTGCACGCCATAATAGACCATATTAGCTTTATTGTTATTTGGACCGGGCTGCACGCTGCAACATGCCATATTGACTTTTGATTAGCGCTTAGGCAGGATCCGTCCCTACAGAGTCTGACATGCTAGCAGTGAGCGCAGACACAATGATACATATGTACACATTCTTTGGTGAGGGGCATTGATTCCAGGCACCCGTACAGTGCTGAGTGATTGTGTGTGTGTGTGTGATGAAGTGGGAATTTGCGACAAACACCTTGAGTATGCTGAGAGTGAGAGCACTTGGGGATACAACTGTGAAATTATTCACTTGACATGCATATTTGACATGTAGGCATAGAGATGCACCAATCCTCATGCTTGGCGGTAAATGAAATGTTCTTATCAGTGTTGTGCTTTAATTGTTATACTTGGAAGCATGTCTAAATTCATGTAATGTAAACGAGCTGATTATGATGATTCCTTTGAGTTACTTATGGTTACTGTCATCATTATATCTGTGTTGTCATTGAGATTGGCCTCTGACTATTTTCTTCTGAACTAGTCACTGCTTTCAGCCCAAGGTTAGTTTTGTTATTTATTGAGTACATGGAGTCGGTTGTACTCATACTATACTTTGCACTTCGTGTGCATATCTAGGTAATTTTGGATGTGGTGACTGCTAGAACCGTGTTGGTACCAGTACTTAGGAGACTTCGAGTAGTTTCTATGTAGTCCATAGACCTTGAATCTCTTTCCTTTATTTGCTTTATTACTGTTCTATTGTCCAGACAATTGTATTGAGGATTCGGTTTGTATTTTGATATTCCATTGTGCACATGTACTTGTTGAAAGCAGATCATTGGGATAGTTGAAGTAGTTTGTTGTTGCTTTCTCTGTCATTTCATGATATTTCCACCGTCGAGTTTATTAAATCACGTTTTATCAAATTTGAAGTTATTATGTGACTGTTGGCATGCCTAGCAAGTAGTGATAGGCACCGTTGCGGCTCCGGTGGGATTTTGGGTCATGACAAGTTGGTATTAGAGCCCTAGGTTGCTTAGGTCTCACGAGTAGGTTTAGTAAAGTCTTGCAGATCGGTACATAGACATCTGTACTTATCTTTAAAAGGCTACCGAACTGTTAGGAAACTTTATTTTCTTGCATTCTTTTCATGCAAATTGTTATTTTCGAAGTTTGAATTTTGACTCTTATATTATCTCACAGATGGTGAGGACACGTGCACTCAGATCAAGCAAACGACCACCAGTACCATCAGCTAGGGCCTTGATAGGCCGGGCCACGGTAGAGGCCGATGTGTGGCTCGTACTACAACCAGAGTAGCACCTGTGGAGCCACCAGTTTCTCCAGCTGAGGAGCATGTACCAGATATTGTTGAGCTGGTGGGGCCAGCTTAGGCACCGACAGTGCCTATTGTTATTCCTGGACTTCAAGAGGCCTTAACCAAGATTTTGACTGTGTGCACAAGCCTAGCTCAGGCATTTCAGTTCCGGTGGCACCAGCTACCTCGCAGGCTGGGAGAGGTGCCCACACTCCTGCCGCCCATACTCTAGAGCAGTTAACTCAGGATCATCAGACACTAGTGGTGTTACTAGTTCAGCCGGTTGCTCCTTCTTGGGCTGAGTTTGGTCCACCTATGAGTGATGAGGAGCAGAAGAGGTTGAAGTGGATTGGGAGGATTAAGCCTCCAGAGTTCAGCGGAGCAAAGTCAGAGGATGATCAAGATTTTCTAGATAGATGTCAGCGGATTCTTCGCACATCAGGTATTTTGGATACCAGTGGGGTTGCATTTACTACATTTCAGCTAACAAGGTCAGCCTACACATGGTGGTAGGCTTATGAGTTGAGTAGGCCAGCCGGCGCAGCACCACTTACGTGGCATGAGCTCTGAGTTCTTTTCTTAGAGAAGTTTGTTCCACAGACTCACAGAGAGGAACTGCGCAGAGATTATAAGCAGCTACGCCAGAGAGATATGATTGTGACTCAGTATGAGATGAGATTCCGGATATGGCTTGTCATGCAGTATGGTTGGTTCTATTGAGAGAGAGAGAGAGCGGATTAGTAGGTTCATTGATGGCCTTAACTATGGCCTACGCTATAGTTTGGCTCGAGAGGCCCAGACAGATTCTAGGTTTTACCAGGTGGTCGAGATTGCTAGGCTCTTGGAGCAGGTTTGCAAGCTTGAGCACAAGGAGCGGGAGGGAAAGAGGCCTCGAGGTTC
Organism: Nicotiana tomentosiformis; assembly: GCF_000390325.3. NCBI lineage: Eukaryota > Viridiplantae > Streptophyta > Magnoliopsida > Solanales > Solanaceae > Nicotiana > Nicotiana tomentosiformis. Next base: position 37,007,834 of record NC_090821.1, read on the forward strand.
AGGTGGTTTCAGTGGTACCTCATCTGGAGGTCAGTCACATCACAACAGAGGTCGTCCTTTTAGGCCCGCTCAGTTGGCTCATCCGGTTCATTATGGTGCATCAACTAGCCACGGTTCATATAGGACTCATCCGGATAAGTCAACCTTCGGTGCACTTCCAGCTCATAGCTCATACCGTACTCTATCAATTCAGGGTTCATTAGTACCGGGTTCTTCTAGTGGCTATTCTAGTTCTCGGGGTCTAGTTCAGGATCCGCAGTCATCCCTAGGTCGAGGGTGCTATGAGTTTGGGGAGTTAGGGTATGTGAGGAGGTTTTGCCCCCATTTTGTTGGAGGTCCCGTACAACAGAGAGGTTAGGCTATGACTCCTGCACCAGTTACTACACCACCTGCTCAGCCAGCTCGGGGTAGCACTCAAGTAGTTCGAGGTCGAACTAGAGGGGAAGGTCGATCAGGTGGTGGTCAGGCTCGATGCTATGCTCTTCTTGCTAGGCCAGAGGTAGTTGCTTTCGATGTTGTGATCACATGTATTGGTTCAGTGTGCCACAGGGATGCTGTAGTATTATTTGACTCTAGTTCTACTTATTCATATGTGTCATCGTACTTTGCTCGTTATTTGGATATGTCTCGTGATTCTTTAGTTATGCCTGTTCATGTATCTACGCCGGTGGGGGATTCATTTATTGTGGACCATGTGTACTGGTCGTGTGTGGTGATTATTGTGGGTTATTAGACGAGAGTTGATCTTTTACTGCTTAGCACGGTTGATTTAGATGTGATTTTGGGCATGGACTGGTTGTCGCCATGTCATGCTATTCTTGATTGTCATACTAAGACCATGACGTTGACGATACCAGGGGTGCCGAGGTTGGAGTGGAGAGGCTCCCTAGATTATGTTTCTAGTGGAGTGATTTCATATTTGAAGACTCAACGGATGGTTAAGAAGGGATGTTTGTGAGGGATGTTAGTACTAATACTCCTACCATTGAGTCAGTTCCGATAGTGAGAAACTTCCCAAATGTATTTCTAGCAGACCTACCAGGCATACCACTTGACAAGTATATTGATTTTGGTATTTATCTGGTGCCGGGAACTCAGCCCATCGCTATTTCACCGTACCACATGGCACCTATAGAATTTAAGGAGTTGAAAGAGCAGATGCAGGAGCTACTTGATAAGGGATTCATCAGTCCTCGTGCGTCTCCTTGAGGTGCACCGGTTCTATTTGTGAAGAAGAAGGATGGTACTTTTTAGGAAGTGTATTGACTTTAGGCAGTTGAACAAGGTTACTATTAAGAACAAGTACCCGCTGCCGCTCATTGATGACTTATTTGATCAGCTTCAGGGTGCTAGAGTGTTCTCGAAGATTGATTTGATGTCGGGGTATCATCTGTTGAAGATCCGGGATTTAGATATTCCGAAGACGGCTTTCAGGACCCGCTATGGTCACTACGAGTTTTTGGTGATGTCTTTTGGGCTGACCAATGGCCCTACAACCTTTATGCACTTGATGAACAACGTGTTCCAGCCATATATTGATTCCTTCATCATAGTATTCATTTATGATATATTGATGTACTCACGCAGCAAGGAGGATCATGAGCAATATCTGAGGATCGTACTCCAGACTTTGAGGAAGAAGCTATATGCTAAATTCTCCAAGTGTGAGTTTTGGCTTGATTCAGTGGCTCTTTTGGGGCACGTGGTGTCCAGTGAGGGGATAAAGGTAGATCCAACGAAGATTGAGGCAGTTCAGAGTTGGCCCAGATCGTCTTCTGCTACTAAGATCCGGAGGTTTCGTGGTTTGATTGGATATTATCATCCTTTTGTGGAGGGTTTCTCGTCCATTGCTGCACCTTTGACTAGATTGACCCAAAAGGGTGCTCCTTTTAGATGGTCCGATGAGTGTGAGGTGAGATTTTAGAAGCTCAAGACTGCATTGACTACAACCCCAGTGTTGGTGTTTTATGCGGGTTTAGATCTTACTCTGTGTATTGTGATGCATCACGTATTGGGCTTGGCGCGATGTTGATGTAGGACGGTAGGGTGATTGCCTACGCGTATCGGTAGTTGAAGGTTCATAAGAAGAATTACCATGTTCATGAATTAGAGTTGGCATCCATTGTTCATGCATTGAAGATTTGGAGGCACTTTCTATACGACGTTCCATGTGAGGTCTATATCGACCATCAGAGTCTCCCACACCTGTTCAAGTAGAAGGACCTTAATTTGCGTCAGCGGTGTGGTTAGAGTTGCTGAAAGACTATGATATCACCATATTATATCATCCGGGGAAGGCCAATATGGTGGACGATGCGTTGAGTAGGAAGGATGAGAGTATATGAAGTTTTGCATATTTAGCATTAGTAGATAGGCCACTAGCCATGGATGTTCAGGCTTTGTCCAATCGGTTTGTGAGATTGGATATTTTGGAGCCTAGCCGGATTCTTGCTTTTGTTGTGGAACAATCATCGTTGTTAGAGCATATCAAGGCTCGCCAATTTGATGATCCTCACTTGATGTGTTGAGGGACATGGTTCAATGGGGTGGTGCTAAGGAGGTTGTGATTGGTGATGATGGTGTTATGCGGCTTCAAGGCCGGATTTGTGTTCCAAATGTTGATGGGTTGAGAGATTTGATCCTTGAGGAGGCTCATAGCTCGCGCTTCCATTCACCCAGCTATCATGAAGATGTACCGTGACTTGAAACAACACTATTGGTGGCGGAGAAAGAAGAAAGATATTGTTGCTTATGTCTCTCGGTGTTTGAATTGTCAACAAGTGAAGTATGAGCATCATAAACCGGGAGGGTTGACTAAGAGATTGGAGATAATAGAGTGGAAGTGGGAGCCCATCATTATGGATTTTGTGGTAGGTTTACCATGTACCTTGAAGAAATATGACAAATTCTGGGTTATTATGGATCGGTTGACTAAGTCCGCACACTTCATTCCAGTGATGACTTCCTATTCTTCAGGGTGGTTGGTTCAGATTTACATCCGGGAGATTATCCGCTTGCATGGCGTGCCCATTTTTATCATTTCTGACCGAGGCATGCAGTTCACATTGCAGTTTTGGAGAGCGGTGTAGCGAGAGTTGGGCACACAGGTAGAGTTGAGTACATCGTTCAATCCTCAGACGACGGACAGTTTGAGTGCACTATTCAGATCTTGGAGGACATGTTACGTGCTAGTGTAATGGATTTTGGAGGTTCATGGGATCAGTTTCTTCCATTAGCAGAGTTTGCCTACAACAATAACTTTCAGTAGAGTATCCAGATGGCCCCTTATGAGGCCTTGTACTGGAGGATATGTCGGTCTTCAGTTGGTTGGTTCGAGCACGGGGTGGCTAGGTTGTTGGGCATTGATTTGGTCCGTGACGCCTTAGAGAAAGTGAAGTTGATCTAGGAGTGGCTATGTACAGCACAATCCAGAAAGAAAAGTTATGCTGATAGGAAGGTTCGTGATGTTACATATATGGTGGGCGGGAATGTTATGCTCAAAGTTTCGCTCATGAAGGGTATGATGAGGTTCGGGAAGAAGGGAAAGTTAAGACCTCTTTATATTGGTCCTTTTTAGGTGCTTGAGAGGGTTGGATAGGTGGTCTAGAGACTTTCATTTCTACCTAGTCTATCAGGTGTTATATTTCATGTTTCCATTCTCTAGAAGTATCATGGGGATCCGTCGCATGCATTTTACTTCAGCAAGGTACAGCTGGACGGAGATCTGACTTATGATGTGGAGCCGACGACTATTTTGGGACGACAGGTTTGAAAGTTGAGGTCAAAGAATATAGCGTCAGTGAAGGTGCAATGGAGAGGTTAGTCGGCCGATGATATAACATGGGAGACCGAGCAGGAGATGCAAAGAAGATATCCACGCCTATATGAGACTCCAGGTATGATTCTAGACCAGTTCGAGGACGAATGTTTGTTTAAGAGGGGGAAAATATAATGACTCAACAAGTCGTTTTGGGGAAGTTTCGGAGTGGATTGGGACACTTAGTTCCAAGGTAGGAAGCTTGAATTAGAAGAGTTGATCGGAGTTTGGCTTTTGTATAGATGACTCCATAATGACATTTTGATGATTCCAATAGCTTAGTATGGTGATTTTGGACTTAGACATATTTTCAAATGTTGATTTGGTGGCCCGTAGGTTGATTTGATGCTTTTGGTAAAAGTTAGAAAATTGAAGGTTTGGAAGGTTGAGAGGTGTGATCGAGGGTTGACTTTGTTGGTACCGGGCTCAGATTTTGGTTCAGAGAGTTGAAATAGGTCGGCTGTGCTATTAAGGACTAGTGCACAAAATTTGAGATCATTCGGAGCTGATTTGATATGGTTCGGCATGAATTTTAGAAGTTGGAATTTCATTAGTTTCATTAGGCTTGAATTGGAGTGCGATTCGTGATTTTGATGTTGTTTGATGTGATTTGAGGCTTTGAGTAAGTCCGTATTGTATTTTAGAACTTGTCGGCATATTTGGACTGGGTCTCGGGGGGTGTCAGGTGTGATTTGAATGGTTGGTGGACCATATTTGGACTTAGTGAGGCTACTGAAATTTCTGGTGCCTGATGCATTCGCACCTGCAATGGTTTGACCGCAGGTGCGAGGCTGCAAAAGCGACAGCTGGAATGAAGAAGCGAATGAGGCTAGGCTTGGCTGGGGCTAGAGAAGGCTGCAAATGCAACGAATTTTCATCATCTACGAGCCCACAGATGCGGGCAAGGGAATGCAGAAGCGGTGGAAGGCTGGCAAGGCAGGGATCGCAGATGCGGAGGGGGAGCCGTAAATGTAGAAGTGCTGTCACGACCCGAAATTCCCACCTTCGGACCGTAATGAGGCCTAACATTTCACTTTCTAGGCAAGCCAATGTTAGAATAATATTATCTATTTTTTTTTAAAATAATTTTTAAATTTATTAATAACAAAGAACAAATGCGGAAGTAAAGACTAAAATATAGTGAATAATCCATAAAAATAACGATGTCTAAATACCATCCCAGAATTGGTATCACAAGTGCATGAGCTTCTAGAATAATACAGATAAGGGTCTGAATAAAATAAAGCTGTTTGAAAATAAACACACAGCTAAAGTAAAGTAGATGGGGACTTCAGAAACTGCGGACGCCATGCAGTTATACCTCAAGTCTCCTCTAGTAACTGAAATCCGAGCAAGTCTATGGTACGCCGCTGGGACCAACTTCAAAATCTGCACAAGAAGTGCAGAGTGTAGTATCAGTACAACCGCTCCCATGTACTGGTAAGTACTGAGCCTAACCTCGACGAAATAGTGACGAGGCTAAGGCGGGTCACTTACATTAACCTGTACGCAATATTAGTAACAATAACAAATAATATAAATAAATCAGATAACTCATTTATAATAATTGAAGCCAACCCAGCAGTCATAACCAATTATCATTTCCATCAATTTCCGTTGCAGCGTGCAACCCGCTCTCAAAATATATTCATATTCAATTCTGTTGCGGCGTGCAACCCACTCCCACAATGTATTCATTTTCAATCCTCTCATATAATTATTTTTAATCAAGTATATATATTGACTTTTAAATAAATCTATTGCGGCGTGCAATCCGATCCCTCAAATATTGACTTTTAGTAAGTCTGTTGCGGCGTGCAACCCGATCCTCCAATATGGACTTTTTAATAAGTCTGTTGCGGCGTGCAACCCGATCCTCCAATATATCCATTTACCAATTCTTATAGAAGAAATTTTCCAAATAAATGCAACAATTAATATAAAATTATAAGACAACAAGCTTACAATAATTATGATTTAATTATGAAACAAACAATCACAAATAGCAAATTATTATGGAAATTACGGAGAAAATAGGCAGTTTAATATTTAATATACGGAAAAGGGCCAAAAATACCCCTAACGTATTGAAAATGGCTCAAAAATGCCCTCCGTTAACCTTTTGGTCTAAAAATACCCTTAACGTTTTATTTTTGGCTCACATATACCCTTAATGTTTTATTTTTGGCTCACTTTTACCTTTGAAACTAACAAAACATGGATGGTAAATTTTTGGCTCACCTTCCATCAATATACCATATATTTTTTATATGTATTTTATATCACATATATAAATTATATATATATATATATATATATATGAGATAATACATGTAAACAAATAAAATATACCATACATATTCTTTAAAGTTGTGTATTTTATACTTTATATATACCACTATTATATAATTTATCACATATACTATTATAATAGAAAATATATAAGAACCATCGGTCAAAGTTATAACATGTTAAAATAAGGGAGCGACTCCGCTCCATTAGATGCCAATTAACTTTGAATAACTAACATGTATCCTTGTTAATTTTTAAAGGATGAGATTTTTTTATTTATTAATTCTCTATTATTATTATGGTTAAGTTTCTATTGATAAACAAAAACAATGTGTGAATGACCCGTAAGCATCATGTTCTTCCCCAGAAAGTAATATATATATATATATATATATATATACTCACCCGATCATAAGGGGGAAAAAAATTAATTTAATAGATATATTTATGTGGAAGAACTTGGTATTGACGGGCCATTCACAATTCTTTTTTGTTTATCAATAGAAACTTAACCATTAGAGAATTAATAAATAAAAAAATCTCATCCTTTAAAAATTAATAAGGACACATGTTAGTTATTTAAAGCTATATTGACATCTAATGGAGCAAATTGTAATGTAGCGGAGCCGCTCCCTTATTTTAACATGCTATAACTTCGACCGATGATTCTTATGTATTTTCTATTATAATAGTATATGTGATAAATTATATAATAGTGGTATATATATGTCACGACCCGAAATTTCCCACCGACGGGACCGTGATGGCGCCTAACATTTCACTTGCCAGGCAAGCCAACGTTAGAGAATCATTAAACCAATTTCTTATTTCCATTCAGTAAATAACAATAATTAACTAAAATAAAATATAATAAGTGCGGAATATCATAAAACTGTATTAATTACTACCACCCGGATCTGGAGTCACAATTCACGGGCATTCTAGAATTTACTACAAGTAATAGTCTGAAAGAAATACAACTGTCTGAATAAAAGAAAACAGTAGGACATAAAAAGATAGACGGGGACTTCAAGGTGTGTGAATGCCGACAGATCTACCTTGAGTCTCCGGACAGCGGACCAATAGCAAATCTCGATCAACCTGAGCCGGTATCAAAATCTGCACAGAAAGTGCAGAGTTCAGCATCAGTACAACAGACTCCATGTACTTGTAAGTGTCGAGCCTAACCTCGACGAAGAAGTGACGAGGCTAAGGCAGGGCACCTACAATAACCTGTACAATTTAACAGTGTATACACAAATAACAGGAATGAAGAACTAAATAGGAAATGTCGAGAGGGGAGACATACTGAGGGGAATACAAGATAAATAACTACAACAGAATGATCACCGGAGCAGTCAATATACCATGAATGAATCAACAGGAATAGTGAATACAGTAAAGAAAAATGCACGGCATCACCCTTCATGCTTTTACTCTCAATCTCACCATAAAATTAATAAAAATGGCACGACATCACCCTTCATGCATTAACTCTCATATCATGGCACGACATCACCCTTCGTGCATTAACACTCACAATATGGCACGGCATCACCCTTCGTGCGTTAGCACTCAAAATATGGCAAGGCATCACCCTTCGTGCATTAACACTCACAACATGACACAGTATCACCCTTCGTGCATTAACACTCATAATATGGTACGACATCACCCTTCGTGCATTAACACTCACAATATGGCACGGCATCACCTTTCATGCATTAATACTCTCCCTTACCATAATGCAATGCATAAATATCAACAGGGAGATAGAATAACAAGTACAAACCTTACTTCAACATTTGGTTCCATAACATCAATCTCAACTTTGAAATAAAAACTCAATTATCACCAAAAAATCTGTAAACATGATAAGAACGATAAATTGAACAACACTAGTTTAACACATAGGAATTAGGCATAGGAATGAGACAATATAAGAAAAACTGAGAAACATAGAAAAACAGGTAAATTGGCGGCGCATAAGTACTCGTCACCTCACATATACACTGCTCACAGGAATTTCATTTAGCAAGTAATCTAAGGTTCCTAATTCCCTCAAGTCAGGGTAAGACACAACACTTACCTCACTCTGAAAGCCACTTAATTCTCAATCACAGCTTTTTTCTTTGGAATTTACATCCAAACCACTCGTATCTATTCAAAAATGAATCAATAATATCAAACATTGCTAAAGGAATCAACTTTAATGAATAATTACAGATTTCTCAAATTTTTCTCCAAAAAGTCGAAAATCGACCCCAGGCCCGCTTGGTCAAAACCCGAGGTTCGGACCAAAATCCATTTATCCATTTATTCCCAAGCCTGAATATGTAATTAGTTTTGGAATCCGACCTCAAATCGAGGTCTAAATCCCCAAATTCCCGAAATCCCTATTTTCTACCCTAACCCCTAATTCTACCATGAAAATTATAGATTTTAGGTTGAAAATTTAAGAAATGTAATGGGTAATTGAAAGAAGATGGTTTAGAATCACTTACCAACAATTTGGGGAAGGAATGACTCTTGAAAAATCGCCCCTCACCGTTTGATTTTTGAGAAAAATGAGTTTTTGTCAAAAATCCCATTTTGGATTCTGTTAAGTGCTGGGCGACAGTGTTCATCGCGTTCGCGAGAACACTGTCGCGTTCCCGAAGTGTATGGGCTGCCAAGCCTTCGCGTTTGTGAGGCAGTGCTCGCGTTCGCTTTCGCGTAGGCTACCCTTCCCTGGTCTTCGCGTTCGCGAGACATTGCTCGTGTTCGCGATGAAGAAAAGGCTGACTCCCCCTCCCCAGTGCCTAACACTACGCGTTCGCGATGGGCTTGTCGCGTTTCCGAAGGGTAACGCCCCCATCACTTCGCGTTCGCGATTAAACCTTCGAGTTCATGAAGAAGAAATCCTCAGCTGCCCAATTTACTCTTCGCGTTCGCGAGAGTTCCTTCGCGAACGCGAAGAAGGACATGCCAGAACACAGACTCTGCAGAAAAAATCAGATTCCCAAAGTCCAAAACATCCCGTGACCTATCCGAAACTCACCCGAGCCCTCGGGGCTCCAAACCAAACATGCACACAAGTTTAAAAATATCATACGAACTTGCTCGCGTGATCAAATCACCAAAATAACACCTAGAACTCTAAATTTAGCACCAATTCAAATGAAATTCTCAAGAACACTTTAAAACTTCTAATTTCTCAACTGGACGTCCGAATCACGTCAAATCAACTCCATTTCTCACAAAATTTCACAGACATGTCTTAAATATCATAATGAACCTGTACCAGGCTGCGGAACCAAAATACGGACCCGATACTAACAATGCCAAATATCAATCAATTCTTAAAAACAAATAATTTCCAAACTTTTAATTTTCATCAAAAATTCATAACTCAAGCTAGGGACCTCCAAATTCGATTCCGGGCATACGCCCAGGTTCCATAATTCAATACGGACCTACCGGGACCATCAAAGCATGGATATGGGCCCGTTTACCAAAAATATTGACCAAAATCAACTAAAATAAACTTTTAAGGCAAAAATTCTTATTTTTATTAGTTTTCAACATAAAAGCTTTCCGGAAACCTTCCCGGACTGCGCACACAAATTGAGGAGGGTAAAAATGAGATTTTAAGGCTTAAGAGCGCAGATTCGAGTTCTAAAACATAAGATGACCTTTTGGGTCGTCACATTCTCCACCTCTAAAACAACCGTTCGTCCTCGAACGAATATAGAAAAATACCTGGGCTGGTGAAAAGGTGGGGATATCTACTCAGCATATCGGACTCGGACTCCCAAGTAGCTACCTCAATAGGCTGACCTCTCCACTGCACTCGAACTGAAGGGTAACTCTTTGACCTCAACTGACAAACCTGCCGGTCTAGAATGGCCACCAGCTCCTCCTCATAAGTTAAATCCTTATCCAACTGGACAGAGCTGAAATCTAACACGTGGGACATGTCACCATGATATTTCCGGAGCATAGACACATGGAATACTGGATGAACTGAGGATAACCCTGGAGGCAACGCAAGTCGATAAGCTACCTCCCCCACTCTCTCGAGGATATCAAATGGCCCGATATACCTAGGGCTCAAGTTGCCCTTCTTCCCAAATCTCATAACACCCTTTATGGGCGATACCCGAAGCAATATTCTTTCTCCAACCATGAATGCAATATCACGAACCTTACGGTCGGCATAAATCTTTTGCCTAGACTGAGCTGTACGAAGTCGATCCTGAATAATCTTGACCTTATCCAAGGCATCTTGTACCAAATCGGTACCCAATAACCGAGCCTCTCCTGGTTCAAACCAGTCAACTGGCGAACGACATCGCCTTCCATATAATGCCTCATATGGAGCTATCTGAATGCTCGACTGGTAGCTGTTATTGTAGGCAAACTCCGCTAACGGCAAGAACTGATCCCAAGAACCTCCAAAGTCAATAACACAGGCGCGGAGCATATACTCCAAGATTTGAATAGTACGCTCGAACTGTCCGTCTATCTAAGGATGGAATTATGTGCTCAACTCAACCCGCATACCCAACTCACGTTGTATTGCCCTCCAAAAGTGCGAGGTAAACTGCGTACCTCTATCTGAAATAATAGACACGGGCACCCCGTGAAGGCGGACAATCTCAGGAATGAAAATTTCAGCTAACCTTTCTGAAGAATAGGTAGCTGCCACTGGAATGAAATGTGCTGACTTGGTCAACCTGTCCACAATGACCCCAAACTGCATCAAATTTTCTCTGAGTCCGTGGGAGTCCAACAACAAAATCCATAGCGATACGCTCCCATTTCCAATTAGGAATTTCTAACTTCTGAAGCAACCTACCAGGTCTCTAATGCTCGTACTTAACTTGCTGACAATTCAGACACCGAGCTACATATGCAACTATATCATTTTTCATTCTCCTCCACCAATAATGTTTTCGCAAATCTTGATATATTTTGGCGATACCTGGATGAATAGAATACCTGGAACTGTGTGCCTCTTCAAGAATTAATTCACGAAGCCCATCTATATTAGGAACACAAATACGACCCTGCATTCGCAGAACTCCATCTTCCCCCACAACAACCTGTTTGGCATCACCGTGTCTCACCGTGTCCTTAAGGAAAAGTAAACGAGGATCATCATACTGCCTCTCTCTGATGCGCTCATATAAAGAAGACCGAGCCACTGTGCAAGCTAGATCTCGACTGGGTTCTGAAACATCTAACCTCATGAATTGGTTAGCCAAAGTCTGAACATATGCAGCTAATGGCCTCTCACCAATCGGAATATACGCAAGACTGCCCATACTCACAACCTTTCTACTCAAAGCATCGGCCACCACATTGGCCTTTCCGGGGTGATATAAAATGGTGATATCATAGTCTTTCAACAACTCCAACTATCTTCTCTGCCTCAAATTAAAATCTTTTTGTTTGAACAGGTACCGAAGGAAATGATGATCAGGAAATACCTCACACGAGACACCACAGAGGTAATGCCTCCAAATCTTTAGCGCATGAACAATGGTTGCCAGTTCTAAGTCATGAACATGATAATTCTTCTCGTGAACTTTCACTTGCCGCGATGCATATGCAATTACCTTGCCATCTTGCATTAATACTACACCAAGCCCAATGTGAGAGGCGTCACAATATACCGTATACGATCATGAACTTTTGGGTAATACCAACACTAGCGTTGTAGTCAAAGCAGTCTTCAGTTTCTGAAAGTTCAACTCACACTCGTCTGACCATCTAAATGGGGCACCCTTCTGGGTCAATCTGGTCTTAATAGTTGTTCATAATCAATTACAGAATCGTCAATTAACCTCATGTTAACAAAAATCTCATTTCAAACCTTCACAATACTAATAACGAGATACGAGTCATGAAGACCTCATAATTATTTACCCGAATTAACGAGTCATATTTAACACCACCTGGGCGGGCACCTACCTCGTAGGTTAAAACTCAATAATTACAAAATTCAATATTTTGGCAAATATGCACAGAGAATTTCATACAAAAAATTTTCAAATAAGCCTAGCAGGCATGGCTCCCTATTAGTACTATAGTACAAATTTGATTTCACAAGGGAAAATTTAAACACATGAATTTTTATAACAAGGATCTCGTCCTTATATAACTTCTACCGTACCTCATAGCCCAATTTAAACATATTAATTTATTTTAAAATGTGAGGACCTGAGCCTCAGTTCTGAATCACAAGTAATTTGCACATCTTGCCAATCGAAACTTTCCATTTTCTCCTTTTAAATAACTTTCATTAAACAAAAATCACAACACATAATGAACCCCACACCGGTAGGGCATATAATTCACAATTTGTAATTAATTATCCGGAAATACATTAAAACATACCGAAATAAGTACCAGAAAGGCACCTTTAGCCTCACAGATCTTATTAGAGTCCATCACGGAATGATAGGTATAGTTATCTCCATAAAACCTTCCAACAAAAGTAGACACATAAGTAGATTATAGAATTACGAAGCCCACTCATAAGTGTAGCACAATAGGAGGAATCGTCTTGATACTCAGAACTGAATCAAGTTAAGGAAATTATTCCTTTATTTTAAATCGAGGTCGTACCTATAACGACACCATCTGATGTAACGACCTCCACCATACCATAAAACAAATATATCAACGGCTGGGTCTCCACCTCTAGGACACCTTCTACCCGCCTGTCCTCCACCCTTAACTGATCGTGTGGGTGGTGTAGTAACTGCAATGGGGCACGTAGCCTGAGTGCTTTGTTGAAATATGCCTCTCCCAAGTTTGGGACAAATTTTCTTTTCCCTCATGATGTGCCTAGTATCGTCATATTCATAACAACCCATTTGTGGGTTTGGCTGCTCATACTGAGTCTATGCCAGATAAGTAGAATAACCATTGCAGGACACTTATGTCAGTGGTGCATTAAAAGAACTTACTGGAGCATCTCGATTAATCCGATGTGCGAACTGGGCTGGCCGACTACCTAAGCCCCCGCCATAATGATTTATACTCGCAGAGTAGAATCCACTGAATCCCCCAGAACCTCAAGACGTCTTGGTCTCCTTAGTTTCCTTTTTCCTCACCCCGAACACGTTCTAATATCTTGGCAATTTATACCACTAGTGGAAATGAAGTATCAACATGTAGCTCCCGAGTCATACAAAATTTTACGATCATAATAAGTCCTTTAATGAGTCTATGGACTCGCTCTCTGGCTGTAGAAAGCAAAGTAGGAATATGACGGGCTAACTTATTGAACCTGATGGCATATTATGACACCGTCATGGTGACCTGACAAAATCATTCAAACCTTATGCGCCATGCATTACGGAGAGTCCGGGAAACAAACTCCTTTAAAAGCATTTCTGACAACCGAGCCAAGTGGGCGGTATTGTATTGTCTTGTCTGCCCTCTTCATAGGCTTGCCACAGACACCTGTGGAGAATTATCTCTCCCAAGGCCAATTTATTCTTTTGTTATGCTGTCTCAACACTGTTGAGCTAACTCATTTCTTAACATACTTTTCGATTCTTCTCAGAGGTAACCCTTACCCCTATTTATACACAACGATCACAAAAGTAGAGCTCCATACAGACAAATATTGGCACAAACCACATAGTCCAGAATCTCGTCAACCACTGTACTTCCTCCAAAGCATCCCAAAATCTGCAACCATGATGTCCACGCTGAGTAGATCTTCTGTAAATTTAAAGTTCTTTCTCTAACTCCTTTGGTACTGAAGTATAAGATTACTACGGAGACGGACATATCGCAAGTCCCAACCTTACCCTCTACAAAATCTCAGGCCTTAAACACATGTAAATTTTGGGAGAACCTTTCAGTACCACATATATACATTTCAGGCCAAAACTAATATAACACATAACTTGCAATCCATTCATTGATAGTGGACTCCCCCACTCGGCGCGAAGTCAAAGTTCACCACGTCTGGTGGTCCACAATATTAACCTTCACAGCTTGTATAAATCAACCAGATGCCAAGGTCCGTTGCATCCCCCACCTGATTCACTGGGTGATCTCTTAATACGTTCGCATCTTCAGTCGGAATCACACGTTGAGGCAATATTTGAGTATCTCTGGCTCCCTCGTAGTTCATCTGTGGCATCACGAATCGTCGACGCACAACTGATAACAAGTGAGCAATGTCATACATGAGTGGATACAAAGGAATACGAGATATAGGTTTCAAGCAAAAATTAATGCCGCACGATAAGGAATGAAAGAAGTGATATTTTTCCTAAACTTCATAGCCTCTGAGAGATAAGTACAGATGTCTCCGTACCGATCCTTCAGACTCTACTAATTTTGCTCGTGACTCGTGAGACCTATGTAACCTAGTGCTCTGATACCAACTGTCACGACCCGAAATTTCCCACCGACGGGACAGTGATGGCGCCTAACATTTCACTTGCCAAGCAAGCCAACGTTAGAGAATCATTAAATCAATTCCTTATTTTCATTCAGTAAATAATAATAATTAACTAAAATGAAATATAATAAGTGCGGAATATCATAAAACTGTATTAATTACTACCACCCGGATCTGGAGTCACAATTCACGAGCATTTTAGAATTTACTACAAGTAATAGTCTGAAAAAAATACAACTTTCTGAATGAAAGAAAGCAGTAGGACATAAAAAGATAGATGGGGACTTCAAGGTCTGTGAACGCCGACAGATCTACCTTGAGTCTCCGGACAGTGGACCAATAGCAAATCTCGATCAACCTGAGACGGTATCCAAATCTGCACAGAAAGTGCAGAGTGCAGCATCAGTACAACCGACCCCATATACTGGTAAGTGTCGAGCCAAACTTCGATGAAGTAGTGACGAGGCTAAGGCAAGGCACCTACAATCAACCTGTACAATTTAACAGTGTATACGCAAATAACAGGAATGAAGAACTAAACAGGAAATGTCGGGAGGGAAGACATACTGAGGGGAATACAAGATAAAGAACTACAACAGAATGATCACCGGAGCTGTCAATATACCATGAATCAACAGGAATAGTGAATACAGTAAAGAAAAATGAATGGCATCACCCTTCGTGCTTTTACTCTCAATCTCACCATAAAATTAATAGAAATGGCACGGCATCACCCTTCGTGCATTAACTCTCATATCATGGCATGACATCACCCTTCGTGCATTAACACTCACAATATGGCACAGCATCACCCTTCGTGCTTTAGCACTCACAATATGGCACGGCATCACCCTTCGTGCATTAACACTCATAATATGGCACAGCATTATCCTTCGTGCATTAACACTCACAATATGGCACGACATCACCCTTCATGCATTAACACTCACAATATGGCATGACATTACCTTTCGTGCATTAACACTCTCCCTTACCATAATGCAATGCATAAATATCAACAGGGAGATAGAATAACAAGTACAAACCTTACTTCAACATTTGGTTCCATAACATCAATCTCAACTTTGAAATAAAAACTCAATTATCACCAGAAAATCCGTAAACATGATAAGAACGATAAATTGAACAACACTAGTTTAACACATATCAATTAGGCATATGAATGAGACAATATAAGAAAAACTGAGAAACATGGAAAAACAGGTAAATTGGCGGCGCATAAGTACTCGTCACCTCACATATACACCGCTCACATGAATTTCATTTAGCAAGTAATCTAAGGTTCCTAATTCCCTCAAGTTAGGGTTAGACACAACACTTACCTCGCTCTAAAGGCCACTTAATTCTCAATCACAGCTTTCCCTTTGGAATTCACCTCCAAACCACTCGTATCTATTCAAAAATAACTCAATAATATCAAACATTGCTAAAGGAATCAACTTTAATGAATAATTACAGATTTCCCAAATTTTCCTCCAAAAAGTCAAAAATCGACCCCGGGCCCGCTTGGTCAAAACCCGAGGTTCGGACCAAAATCCATTTACCCATTCATCTCCGAGCCCGAATATATAATTCGTTTTGGAATCCGACCTCAAATCGAGGTCTAAATCTCCAAATTCCCGAAATCCCTATTTTCTACCCTAACCCCTAATTCTACCATGAAAACTCTAGATTTTAGGTTAAAAATTTAAGAAATGTAATGGGTAATTGAAAGAAGATGGTTTAGAATCACTTACCAACAATTTGGGGAAGGAATGACTCTTGAAAAATCGCCCCTCACCATTTGGTTTTTGAGAAAAATGAGTTTTTGGCAAAAATCCCGTTTTGAATTCTGTTCAGTGCTGGGCGACAGTGTTCATCGCGTTCGCTAAAAATGTTTGGGTCCGTTTACGATAAAATTCCGGGCATACGCTCAAGTCCCAAATTACGATACGGAGCTACCCAAACTGTAGAAACACTAATCTGGGTCCGTTTGCTAAAAATGTTGACCAAAGTCAACTCAGTTGAGTTTTAAGGGTCTATTTCATATTTTAATTCATTTTTCACATAAAAACTTTCCGAAATATTTTACGGACTGCGCACGCTAGTTGAGGATTGATAATTAGTACTTTTCGAGGTCTTAGAACACAGAATTACTTATTAAATTTAAAGATGACATTTAGGATCATCACAAGTGCATATGCACAATGTGTTCGCAAATGCGGATCCGCAAAAGTAGATGAGCGGGGAGTTAGTGGTTTCTGCATCTGCGAAGGGAATTCCGCAGATGCAATATCGCGGGTACGCTCATTGGGACAACATGTGCGGTTTCACTGGGCAGTTGTAAATAATAAAGCTTTGGTCATTTTGTTCTCATTTTGGATTTGTGGAGCACGACCTAAGGCGGCATTTGGAAGACCTTTTTGTACAATTGAAGAGATAAGTGAAGTTTAGTCACTTTTGATGTTAGATATTAATTACTCATTGATTATTATACCTAGTTTATGTGGATTTGAAATAAAATTTATAGATTTTAGACTATGTTATTGGAGAGTGAGATTTGGTGATTTGGGGGTTGATTTGTAGTTGGAATTGGATGAAATTAGTAGGTTCGACTTGTAGTTGAATGGGTGTTCAGAATTTGTGAATTTTGTTGGGTTTCGATGTGCGGGCCCGGGGTTAAATATGTACAATGAAGTCCGAGGAGTAGCTTTAACTGGCTACTCCAGATATACACCAGTCACTCTTCTTCTATCAATTCCTATGTCTATATATCCTATGAACATTTTCAGATAGGCATAGTTTGTATATTAGTTCTTACAACAATGATTCCCTAGTGATCAGTGTATCAACTAACTATCTATGGAAACCAGTTCAGCTGCTGTAATGCTTCTTTCCACTTGGCTATGCCCTTTCTTTTGATGTGCAGGTGCAGTACTATCTCCTTGCGGATTTTAGAAGCATAAAATCTAGCTTGTTCAAATCTGATATTGTTCCTCTCTCTCCAAATCAATGCAACAGTCATGGAAAACACACAACTGGTAATAGCATTTGCTCCTGCCCTACTCTTGGCTTTTTTACATGCCCATTCCAATTCAGTGTTCCAATCACCAATTCTCCTATTATATCCCAATCATGAAAATAGTCTGGACCACAATTGCTTTGTAAAGGTGCAATCAAAGAACAAGTGGCTAA
This sequence comes from Nicotiana tomentosiformis, assembly GCF_000390325.3. Classification (NCBI taxonomy): domain Eukaryota; kingdom Viridiplantae; phylum Streptophyta; class Magnoliopsida; order Solanales; family Solanaceae; genus Nicotiana; species Nicotiana tomentosiformis. The sequence goes on from NC_090821.1 coordinate 37,025,551, forward strand.
ATGGTTCCAGGTTATGTCCACAGAATGCATAGGTTGTAGGAATTTGGATGCCAAGTTTCAATAGTCTTTCCATTGTGGCTAGTCTCTGTTGTGCTGCAAGACATAAAGTGAATTTATATCTAGGATGTATGTTTGTGTGCAACATCAAACGTTTCCATTTACTCTAGGATATGTTGGTATCAACTTCAGTACATCTACTTTATCTGGAATTTTGTATTAGTACACATGGACTGTAGTCTATTGTGGATGCCTCATTGAAGTTGTTGGTGCTCCACAATCATGTTCTTGCCATCTATTATCTTCCTCACCACCCAAGATGCAGTCTTAGGTGTAGACATTGTTTCCAGGTCCTTGTTCTTTATATAGAAGTTATGCACCCACAATATCTATAGGCAATCCTTCTTTCTTGCTATATCCCATAAATGTTTTATGATTGCTGTTTTACTCCACAGTTTGATGTCCAGTATATTGAGCCCTCCAGCAGCTGTTGGCCTGCATACTCTCTCCCATGCCACTAGCTCTCTCTTAGAAATAGTAGCAGCACCAGTCCATAGGAAAGTTCTACATAATGCCTCAATTAACTTCATTACCTTCTTTGGGAAAATAAATATATGTGCCTAGTAGGTTTGAATGCCAAAAATAACAGCCTTTATCAGTTGACATATGCCAGCATAAAATAAGAGCTTAGCTGACCAACAGGTGACCCTTGTAGTAATTTTATCAATAAGTGGCATATATTGGTGAACAAATAGCTTTTTAGAGTCTAAAGGAATCCCCAAGTACTTGAAAGGAAGCTTTCCTTCTGTAAAACCCAGAGTTGCAAGGATTTCCTATCTCAAGGCTGATGAAATTCTAGCCATGTATATAGCACTTTTATCCATATTTGCCTGCAGTCCGGAAACAATTGAGAATCCGTGGAAAGCAATATTCAGGATTCTTATAGATTCAATATCAGGTCTGCAGTACACCAAGAGATCATCAGCAAAAAAAATTATATGTACTATTTAACTTCTTGCATCTAGGATTTAAAATCTCCATCCTTATGTAATTGGCCCAGTTCTCTTCCCAAGTATTCTATTGCAATGAAAAATAAGTATGGAGACATTAAATCTCCTTATCTAATTCCTCTTTTGCCTTTAAAATGTGTGGTTAGGCCTCTATTAAGCATCAAAGAATAGGATATTATAGTAACACATGCTATTATCTGCTGCACAAACTTGAAAGAAAAATCAAGATCAACAAGCATTCTTCTGAGAAATCCCCATTCTAGAGTGTCATAAGCTTTCCTTAAGTCTACCTTCAGCACACATCTAGATGAGATACTCTTTTTGGAGTATCCTTTAAACAGCTCATGACTGAGTACGATGTTATCAATAATACACCACCCCTTCAAAGAATGTTGATTGGGAATGTCTAATCAAACTATCAAGAACAGTCTTGATTCTTCTAGTAATGACTTTAGAGATGATCTTGTACAAGGTGGTACAACATGCAATAGGCCTATAGTTCTTGACCGTTGAAGGTGTTGGGACTTTAGGTACTAAAGTGACTAGTATTTATCATCCCAGGTAGGCTACATGTATTAAAAAAATCTCTTAACAGCTGCAAAGATGTCCTCCTTCACTATGTTCCAGTTTCTAGTGAAGAATTCAACACGAAACCCATCAACACCTGGTGCTTTATCCCTGGGCATGTCCCATACGGCTGCAGTGATTTCCTCATCAGTTACTTCCTGTATTAAGTCTCTCTGTTATGGAACAATTAAGCATGGTCCATCCTTAATTATATCTATATTTTCACAAGGCATTTCAGTAGCACAATCACCCATCAAGGACCTAAAGACTCTAATACACTCCGGCTCAACCAGTTTTGGATCAGTCACCTTTATCCCCGTGTCAGTATATATAGAGGTTGACCTTGCATATTTGATTCACGACTTTAGATTTATCACTTAGGATTGTTTTCAATGGCTATTATTAATGGTATTATGTTTCATTGACTAGATTCGAGTTGCTCGGAGGCCAATTCGCGAGGCAAGGGCTTTTTGGAGAATTGATTTGTACATTTTGAGGTAAGTAATATTTCTAAACTTAGATTTGAGGGTAATTATCACTGGGAACTATGTTATTTGTGATGTGTTGGGGTGACACACATACTAAGTGACAGATGTATGGGCGTGCATGAGGTAATCATGATCCGAGTTGACTTTTACTATTACCATACTTGTTTTTCTGTTATATCTTGTTATATCCGTGTTCTCCCTACTTGTTTGATTATCTGAGACATGATTCATGGTAGAAGTCATGTTCATGCTATGTGATTATTTAGTTGAGACCTAATGAGACTATCTCTATTGTTCTGGGCTATCCGACTTAACTGTAATTATACGCTCAGTCATGATTCTTCATTCGCATGTCATATCTTAGTCTTTGTTCATCATTCATAGTTACATCGCATGTTGTTTTTCATATGTGGTGCTGTTTGACTGAGTGATATGACATTGTGAGCCCTTGAGACTTGAGAGGTTAATGTTTGAGGTGGGCCTTAGAGCCATGTTGAGAGTATTATTTAGATTGGGCAGTACGCCGTAGCAGGCCATATTGGCTTTATTGTTATTTGGATAGGGCTACACGCCGCAGTAGGCCATATTGGCTTTTCATTAGCGCTTGGGCAGGAACCACCCCTCCGGAGTCTGACATGCCAGTAGTGAGTGTAGGCACATCGATATATATACACGTTCTTTGGTGAGGGTCATTAATGCCAAGCACCCTTAGAGTGATGAGTGATTGTGTGTGTGTGTTATGAAGTGGGCATTTGAGACAGACACCTTGAGTATGCTGAGAGTGAGAGCACTTGGGGATACCACTGTGAAATCATTCACTTGACATCTATATTTGATTTGTAGGCATAGAGATGTATCATTCCTCATGCGAGCTTGTAAATGAAATGTTCTTATCAATGTAGGGCTTTAATTGTTATATTTGGAAGTATGTCTAAATTCCTGTAATGGAAATGAGCTGATTATGATAATTTCATTGAGTTACTTATGGTTACTGTCATCATTATATCTGTGTTATCATTGATATTGGTCTCTGACTGTTTTCTTCTGAGCTCGTCACTACTTTTAACCCAAGGTTAGTTTTATTACTTATTGAATACATGGGGCCGGTTGTACTCATACTACACCCTACACTTCGAGTGCAGATGCAGGTACTTTTGGACGTGGTGATTGCTAGAGCCGTGCTGGTACCAGTACTTGTGAGACTTCGAGGTAGTTGCTATGTCGTTCGTAGACCTTGACTCTTTTTTCTTTATTTCCCTTATTAATGTTCTATTTCCTAGACAGTTGTATTGAGAATTCGGTTTGTATTTTGATATTTAGTAGTGCTCATGTATTCATTGACACCTAATCATTGGAATGGTTGTACTAGTTTGTTGTTGCTTTCTCAGTTATTTTATGATATTTCCGCTGTTGGGTCTATCAAATCATGTTTTATCAAATTTGTAATTATTGTGCGAGTGTTGGCTCACCTAGCAAGTAGTGTTAGGCACCGTCGCGGCTCCGGTAGGAGTTGGGTCGTGACACTAAGTTTAAGTCAATGAACTTACTTGAAAATGGAGGAATAAGATTATAATAGTTGCCTAAGGGTCGAAGTGTATGTAAATGTAAATGAGATTCATAAACGAATAAGACACAGAACAAAGTTAGACAACCTACTAGCTTTACCTATGTGTGTCACCTATGTGTTTCACTTACATGCCTCACCCAACTTGCTTACATGTCTTGCTTGCTTATACATCCTACTTGCTAGACCTACTTACTTCCTGTCTTACTTGTTTCACGTCCTACTTATTAAGCTAGGACGACACACATGTTTAGTGAAAATTAGTAACCCACTTGTGTGAATAAGTGACAATTAGATGATGCACCTACTTAAAAGCTATGTATCAAATTACAAGGAAGAGAGGGGGGCTGTCTTAGGGGCCTTATAAGGCAAAAGATCTAATTTTATCTCTTCATTTCTCATCCTCTCCTCTCTCTCTCTCTCTCTCTCACACACACACACACACACATTGAACTCTCTCCAAGACCAGCCCCAACGTTCTCCTCTCTCCCACTTATTCATGTTGATCTCCAAGCTCTCATGGAAGTCATGGATGATTATCCTCTTCTCCATAGTTCAAGTATTTTAAGTGGACTCTTCTCCTTACAGTTTCCAGGGTTTTTCTCTCTCTACAAACCGCCCATAAAACCATCCTCTCTCCTCCAAGGTTAAGGTAAGAAGATTAAGTTTCTAAGCTCGGGTTCTCTTCCCTGCTGTCACGTGGCATTTGTGCTAATTTGTCTCTCCTATTTCTTGTTCTTTGGGAAAGGTTTAAAGGGCAGCAAATAGAGAAAAAATAAGAAAGGAATTGGAAAGAAAGGTAAGATGTTGTAATGATTCCACCGGTCGTTTTGTGTATTTGAGCTCCGTTTTCCCTTTTGAAGCTTTTTGTATGTGTATTTGTGATTTTATGACTTTCGGGGATGGTTGATTTCGTTTCGGGAAGTTTTGGAATGATTTGGATCTCTTGGTTCATGGTTTAGAAGTTTAAGTTGAAAATGTTGACTGAGGTTTGACTTTCATAAAAACGACCCCGGGACTGTGTTTTGATGGTACCCATAGGTTCATATAAATATTCTAGACATAGGCGTATGCCCATAATTGAATTCGGAGGTTTCTAGGTTGATTTGGCTTATTTTGCCGAAAGTTGGCAATTTGAAGATTTAGAAATATCCTAAGGTTGACCGTAGGTTGACTTTGTGGCTATCGGGTTTGAATTTTTGTTTCAGAATTTAAAATAGGTCCGTTTTGTCATTTGAAAATTGTCTTCAAAATTTAGTGTTGGTCTGAGTTGGTTTGATATCGGACGTTTTGTTGTGTTTCTAGCATCCCTTGGGTTCACTGAAACGTCTATGTATTTTGGTGTTCGATTTATGGTTTCGATGTTATTTTTATAATTTGATTGTGCGAGCGAGTACTTATAATATTTTTAGACTTGTGTGGATGTTTGGTGTGGAGCCCTGAGGGCTCGGGTGAGTTTCGGAGGCCTTTCAGATTGATTTGGTCATGTCTTAGAGTTGCTTGTGCTGGGCAAGTATTGCAGGTCTCGCAAATGCAAGACACTATTTGCATTTGCATACTTCGCATTTGTGAGGTGGGCAGGGAGGCTCTCAGGTTCGCTTTTGCGAACTATTGATCGCATTTGCGATCAGGCACCTGGGAAAGGGAAGTTCGCATTTGCGATAATATGATCGCTTTTGCGGAAGGGGCAGACTTCGCAAATTCGAAGTCCTTGTCTCATTTGCGACATCCCTTGAGTTCAGCATGAATCGCTTTTGCGATGAAATCTTCGTATTTGCGGGGTTCGCATTTGCGACTTCTTCAGCTGAATAAAAGGGGTGAATTTCAGGACTTAGCTTCATTTATCATATTTTAGAACCCTAGACTTGGTGGGAGGTGATTTTGAGGAGAGATTTTCATATATAACTATTGGGTAAGTGGTTTTGATCCAATTTTAATTATATTACATGATTATTTATGAGATTTAACCTCTAATCTATGGAATTTGAAGAGAAATATAAGGAAATTTTGACTATATTTTAAAAAATAAAAATTTGAGATTTGAGAGTAAAATTGAACTCGAATTTGAAAATAAAATACATATATGGACTCGTAGGTTATGGGTAGTCGAGATCTAACCTTGGACTTGGGTTCTAACCGGGCGAGCTCGTGGTTGACTTTTGGGGAATTGTGTAAAGATCTTAACTTAAGATTATCAGAATTGGTTTCTCTTGTATTATTTGATGATCTTAAGTTATTTTTGGTTAGATTTGAGCCGTGCGAGGCGAAGTTTAAAGGAAAAACTATTTTAAGTGTTGATTTGGCCTAATTGAGGTAAGTATCTTGCCTAACTTTGTGTGGAAAAACTACCCCATAGGATTTGGTCTAATTGTATTATTTGAATTATGTGAAACACATGTATATGAGGTGACTATTTTATTTATGGTAATTTACCGGTTTAGACTCTTAGGTTATTTATATGCATTGAATTGAAGTTGTTGTTAAATTGTTAAATTTGATATCTTTCATTGTTGAGTTATTCTTCCATTTCATTGTGTTATTGTTGAAATTCTTGTACACATTGTTATTGAGCTGTGTGCTATATATCGTTGTGATATTGATATTATTGTTTTGGCTATGTTGTGGTATATGTAATAAGAGATGATTATTGTGTTGTGATGATATGTGCATGCGGCGACATAAGGGTGGTGTTATTGATGCGCATGCGACGAGATAAGGGGGATTTATGTGCGTGTTGCTAGTAAGGTAAATTACTTCATTTGAAGCCCACACGACGAGATAAGGGGGCTAAAGTACATGAAGCTATTTCAAGAAAATATTTTTAAAATAAATGTAAGGCTCACGCGCATTATAATAAAGATTCGTGATTTGTGACTTATGATTTATGATTATGAGGTGTGGTACCTTGGGGTGATTCTTGTTGTAAATCTTGTGTTAGAACAGCTTGATTATTGAGACTGTCATTTGCTTTCCTTAATTGATTTCACTTGTATTTTAACTGTGTTCTGATTATTTTGCTGTTTTATCAGATGCTTACTCCTTGTTTCCATTTATTGCCTTTACTTTCCATTATTAGCCGTATATTAATGTTCTTTCAATTTTTAGTTTTATATTAATATTCTTTCAATTGTTAGCTTTATATTAATATTTTGCACAAGTTGTGTCTAGTGAGTGTCTTGACTTGTACCTCGTTACTACTCCACCGAGGTTAGTCTTGATATTTACTGGGTACCGTTGTGGTGTACTCATACTACGCTTCTGCATATTTTTGTGAAGATCTAGGTACCTCGGAGCGTGCCGGATATTAGATAGCTGTTTAAGTTGCTAAGGAAACTTGAAGGTATACCTGTCATTTCGCTCGCAGACCTTAGAGTCACCTTATGTTGTCTTTCATTAATACTATCAATTAAATTCCATAACAGTGTTGTATTTAGAGATTTGTAATGTATTTCAGTAGAGCTTATGACTCTGTACTACCGGTTTTGGGGTTGTATGACTATTGTTCGATTTCAGCTATGCTATTTCATTTATCAGTTTAATGTTTAACAATTAAGTTAGTTATTTTTGTTAAATCTCATCATGTGTTAGGATTACCTAGTCTTAGAGACTAGGTGCCATCAGGAACCTAAATGTGGGATTTTAGGGTCGTGACAGATGCTTCCCCTATTTCTCTTTGTAAGCTCGTTTGAGCGTTTAAGACGTGTTTGTAGTTAAAACTTACGGGGCGGTGATTGGAAGTCGTGAATTCAAATTTTACTTGTTTTTAGTTATTTTTGGGTTGTTTTGATGGTATGGAGATTGGGAGGGGTCTGGTAGCTCGTTTTGAGCTTGTGTGTTGTTAAAATGAGCTCGGGTGTGAAGTACACCATCGAATTATAGCCTCGGGAGCTTGTCGCTCTTTGATTGCTTGATAATGTTGTTGGTATAGCTATAGCATGTTGCTTAGGAGCTGCTTAGGGGTTGTTTTAGCATTCAAGTTGTTCCTATCATATTGTGTTGTTTAGGTGGCTGTTTTATACTTCATCCGTTTACTTTTACTTGACATGTTTTGACTTTTCACGCCCCTTAAGAAATAATAAATGAAGTGTATAATTTACCATGATACCCATATTAATTGATGCATAGTTTATTGGATTTGAAAAAAATGATTTGAAATGAGTAATAAATACTGTGAGTATAACAGAATTTTTTTTTGTCTTCTCTTGATATGCGTAAAGTGACAATTAAAATTGAAAATCTATTTTTAGTATACATTTCAAGTAAAAGTGAACGGAGGGAGTATGTTAAAAGGCGGGCTAAGCTGCCCATATAAAGAGGGCAGTGCGATACTGTTAAGGGACAAAAACTGAAGGGTGTGGCAATATACCAAGTGTCGAGGCTGTGCGGGCTTACTGTCCATCTTGTGCTATGGCCTACTCTTTTGTGGGGTTCCACATTTGTGATTAGTTGCTAATGTTAGCTTCGTTATAGTCTTTTACGGTAGATTAACATTCCAAAGGAAGGTTCGAGTCATCATACTTTTTCAGAATTGAAAATTGAGGTACATAAGGCTAATTCTTCTTTCGCCACTACTACGACACGACTTTCGCTTATTGTTCCCTATGTATGAGCCATGAAGTTGAGAATCATGAAAGTATGTCAATTCCATGTTATCGGTTTCATGAGTCAAATAAGAGACATGTTGTGTAAATACGAGTCGACACTTCATACGTCGAGTTTCCAACGTACTGTTAAAAGAGTTATAGACCGTGACGTAAGAAGAATGATAGACGTTGTTGCTAAGGTATTATGGAGGGGTTATAGATCATTATAAATGGTAAATATTGTGGGTAGCTTTCGGGTGTTCATTGAGGGGTTGTAGTTCCTACTTAAGGTGAATCGTGTCAATAGAACCCAGATTACCGTTGTTGGATTGTAGAGCGTCACTTAAGACGAATCACGTTGACATAAAAATCCATGGTCTTTTAGTAAGAGGAAATTGGAGGACTAGATCATGAGTTCAGAGAGTACCATAGGAGGGTATATGTTTGTATCGTATCCATCTCCTCCGACATGAAGTTCTGCCATATGTCGCTTTCTCTACCTGCGTTCCTAAGAATGAAAGGTTGTGAGTCGCCTACATGTATACAGTTTTTTCATTCCTAAGCTCGAATTTCAGATTAAGGATATGGAGTTACAGTACGTTACTTAAGATGAATTATATCAATAGCTTTAAGTGTTTGTCGATGGATTATACTCCCTAGCTAAGAAGAATGATACCGACAATTTATAGCTCACCGTTTTGAGGTTAGAGTATCCTGTGCAAGGTGAATTATGTTGATAGTTCCCAAAGCTGGCACCAAAATAGATACCCGTGACTGTATCTAATCATTGTGAAACCTTTTGTACAAAATCTTCAGGCTGTAGTACCTATCTCAACTATGGATCCAAAACTTCTCCAGAACTTGTACACTACCATAGGAGTCATTTCCAACAAACCTCAACCTTTTTAATGTGGCCGCCTTTGCATTTGTCCATTTCATACCAGTTTTTGTTCTACTCTTCAAGATTTGGATGCAAGCCAGCTGAAGTTGATCTGTAACTCCAACATGCTATTCAAGTTTGGCTTTCCATGCAAGGTACTTTCTGTTTTCTACTTTATATCTTCTCCATTCTCTAATGACTGCAAGAAGCACATGCAGTGAAACTGGCAGAAAGAATGGCTGCAGAACAGAATAAAACATTTATTTCTTCCATCCAGACTAATCTCCTTGTTGGACTAAATAATGGAATGACAATAAAATGCAAACTATCAATTACTATTTCGTAGAGAAAGAATGCTGATGCCCTAGTTGCTTTTTCAAAGGAAAGAAACAGAAGTGGTACTGAGAATTGCAAAATGAGTCTGATGCAGCATTTCTCATTGGAAATTATATCAATGCAAACAGCAAGTAAAACACAACAACTTATTATGATGCTTCCCAGGATAAAATGGGAATTGACTTGCAGAAGGTGTATAAGAGTTCAGTTTTTCAGATTTTTCACTATGGTGACGCAGATGGAGCGCCTAAAGATAACTGCAAGTCAGAATTTTAATATTCAATTAAAAGAGTATAGAGGCAAGCTATGTGTTCACAAGCCATTCACAGATTATAGACATGATCCGAAATATTTCTTCAGATCAAGGATACATATAAAAATCCTTCTTATCACATCCCTCTCTTCAGCAGTCAACACACATTAAAAGTTACTTCCAAAACGGTCGTGCTTTTAATAATTGCAATGAGAAATAGCCAATTGAGTGGTGATATGTTGGTTGTCTTTGTTGTGTTGAGTGTAGACATAATCAAAACAGAAGACATGCCATACTGAACAAGTAAAGTTGAGATTGTACGTCTCGGTGAAATGAACATCTTCGATATAGAATCCATGCCAAAGATTTTGTGGTCTCAAATGCAAATTGCAATTCTTGAAATTACTGATAAAGATGCTTCTCAGTTGAAATGGAGTAAAGCACATGGAGAACGTGTATGAAGCAAGTTGATTGCTGGCTATGGTCAGGCTCTGTTGGTTTTCAAATCCAGTGTTCAAAGTTGTAAATCTTATTATGGACCCCAGAGTTATTGATGGAGAAGTGTTCAATGTTGAAACAAGCTTTGGTCTAATATTCTTGCTACAAAATAGGAATCTCAATTACGTTACACGGCAATAGATATCTCAATCTTAATATTTAGCATAACCTAGGGGCGGGAACTAGAGGGTACGTGACGTGTTCATGTGACCGTTAATGGGTTATAAATTGTTGTTTAAGGTGAATCATATTGAGAGTTCTAGATTATCGTCATCGGGGTGTAGATCGTTACGTAAGCTAAATTGTAACAATAGTTTTTAGACCATTGTAGATGGGTTATGAGTTTTACTTAATATAAATCATGTCGATATCCTTCCAAAATTAAAGGGTTATAGATGAATCATGTTCATAGACTATGGATTATCTTTATTGGGCTGTAGCTTATACTTAAGCTGGATTATGTGATGGTTTCCAAAGTATCGCAAATGGAGGATAGATTGCTACTTAAGATGAATCATATGATAGCTTTCAGGTGATCGTTAATGGGTTAGATAGTGTTACTCAAGGTAAATTACTTCTGTATAGCCATTCCTAGTCTCCTATAAGAATAAGATCATTCGAACAATATTGTAAAGTGTCTTTTTTGTTCATATAAAGGGTCTCTCCACTCTTATCGTTATTGAAGTTCCTTACGCATTATGTTCCGACAGTCTAGTCTCCTTATAAGTATGAAGTTTCCACAACACGATATAGAATTCCTTGTGTTTGTCGATGACGTCAAACTTCCTATCATAAGAAGCTTATACTTTATACGTTAAGCAAGTGTGTCCACAAGTTTATAGTTTTGATATATCATGTGTGTTCAGATTATGAAGGTGTTGAATTAAAGGTTATTAGAGATATAACTATGTTGTACATATATGTGATGATCTGATAGGTCATTTATAGTTTTACCTTTCATTTCTTTGTTCCGAAACCTCGAATAGCTCCATTTAGCCTTCTTAGATTTACGTGCGCAGTCCGTATCTTTTTCCGAAAATTTTTTATGAGAAAATTGATGCAAATGTGAAATCGTGCCTTAAAACTTATTTGAGTTGACTATGGTCAATGTTTTGTGTAAACGAACCCGGATCAGTATTTTGATGGTCCCGGTGGGTCCGTATCGTGATTTGGGACTTGGGCTTACGCTCGGAATCAAATTCGGAAGTCCCTAACTTGAGTTACCGTAATTTGTTGAAAACTAGCAATTTAAAAGTTTAAAGAATTCCTAAGTTTGACCGTAGGTTGATTTTGTTGCTACGAGTTTGAATTTCTGTTCCGGAACTTGGTATATGTTCATTTAAGTATTTATGACTTGTCTGCAAAATTTGGTACAAAACGGAGTTGAGTTGACGTGATTCGGACGTCCGGTTGTAAATTTGCATGTTCTTAAGTTTTCTTGAAAATTTCATTCATTTTGGTGTCTCATTCATAGTTTTAGGTGTTGTTTTGGTATTTTGATCGTGCGAGCGAGTTCATATGATATTTTTGGACTTGTGTGCATGTTTGGTTTAGAGCCCCGAGGGCTCGCGTGAGTTTCGGATGTGTGGCGGAGTGTTTGAAAGAGTGGGACTTTGCTGATTTTGGTGCACAGGTCTCAGACCTCGCGCATTTGTGAGGTTAGAGTCGCATTTGCGATAGTAGGTGAGCTCTGTCACGTTCGTATTTGCGAACAGATTCTTCGTATTTGCGATTGGGGGCTGGGGGAAGCTCGTTCGCATTTGCGATCAAATGGGTTGCATTTGCGGAAGGTCCTAGTTCGCATTTGCGAACAAAGCGTCGCATTTGAGATGCCAGCAGATTTGGGGGGAGGTTCGCTTTTGCCAGAACTTCTTCACATCTGGGGGGTTCGCACAAGTCGTAATTGCAACATCTGCGCCTGGACAAAAAGCTGAAAATGCGGGATTTAGCTCATTTTTCTCATCCCTAAACACCCTAGAGGCGATTTTTCAAGAGATTTTCTTTCTAAATTCATTAGTAAATGACTTTAATCTATTTCTTTTTAATTACCCATTATATTTCATAAGTTTTCAACATCAAATCTAGGATTTTCATGGTAAAAATTAGGGATTTGGGTAGAATTAGGAATTTTTGTAAGTCTGGGATTTAGACCTCGAATTGAGGACATATTTCGAAACTAGTTACATAACCGGACTTGTGGGTGAATGGGTAATTGAGTTTTGGTCTGAATCTCAGGTTTTGACCAAGCGAGTCCGGTGTTGACTTTTGTTGACTTTTTGTGAAAAGTGTAAAACTTTCCTAGCATTGTTTGATGTTATTGGGTCGATTTTGGTTAGATTCGATTGGTTTGGAGGCGGATTTTAGAGGAAAGGCCCCCGTTGAGCTTTGATTTGCTTGCGGAGCGAGGTAAGTGTTAGGCCTAACCTTGATTTGAGGAAATTAGGAACCCTTGAGCTATGTGCTATGTGAATTACATGTGTAGCGGCATATATGCGAGGTAACGAGGGTATATACGCCGTCAAAATACTTGTTTTCATGCCTTCCCTTATTTCATTAATTATTTTATTCCACGTCTTAGCTGATGCATGCTTTAATTGCTTTCCATGCCTTAACTTGCTACTTGTCACTTATTTCTCTCATATTAAAAATGTTCGTTTCTCCCATGCTTCCATGATTAATTGCTACTTGCCTTATTTGACTTACTTGTACACTTTAACTGTCATTTATTTACCTTGTCTTGTTGCTTTGTATTAATTGTAGCGTTCTTTGATTTGGTACGAGGTTCCTTTATGGCTTGTTTTTATATTCTTTAATCGTGAAGATTCTTGTGAATTGAGTTGTTGAGTTGCTTACAATTATTGATTTTATTTATGGATCGGGTTGCACGCCGCAACTAGTGGAATAAGGGAGGATTGATATTGATACGGTGGGATTGGGTTGCATGCCGCAACAGATTTTACATGTGATTTTGATATGGTGAAATAAGGGAGGATTGCGATATTGATTCTGATTATATGGTGTGATCGGGTTACGCGCTGCAACTGATTTTACATATTTATTTTGGTATTGATATGGTGAAATAAGGGAGGACTGCGCTTGTATGGTGGGATCGGGTTGCGTGCCGCAATGGATTGTGTGTTTTGTAATCATCATGCATTGTGTTGGCTGTTATTGTTTTCCTACGAGATTTTGAGGACTGGTAATTTATAATGTTACTGATTTCGATGATTGAGTTTATCTTCATGAGTTAACTGCCTTACTTTTCCTGCATTTCTTTCCTGTTATTATTATTATTATAGTGCGTATATGTTATTGTAAGTGGCCCGCCTTAGCCTCATCACTACTTCGTCGAGGTTAGGCTCGACACTTAGAGAGTACAGGGGGTCGGTTGTACTCATACTACACACTGCACTTCTTATGCAGATTTTGTAGTCGGTCCTAGCGGCGGTCAGTAGATTGCTCGGATTTATTGCTTGACAAAGACTTGAGGTTCAGCAGCTTGGCGTTCGCAGCCCTGAAGTCCCCTTCTGCCTTATCCTAGCTGTTTATTTTATTTCAGACAGTTTTACTTTTATTTAGACCATTATCTATATTATTCTAGTCGCTTGTACACCTGTGACACCAATTCTGGTATTTTAACTAGATATTGCGATTATTATACTTTTTCTCACTCTATTTCAGTTCTATTTCAATTTATTCAGTTTAATTAATATCAGTTAATTTGATTTGTTAAAAATAGCTAAAAACTATTCTTACGTTGGCTTGCCTAGCAAGTAAAATGTTAGGCTCCATCACGGTCCCGAGGGTGGGAAACCCGTGTCATGACATGTTGGTATCAGAGCACTAGGTTGCCTAAGTCTCACGAGTCACGAGCAAGCTTAGTAGAGTCTGGAGGATTGGTACAGAGACGTCTGTACTTATCTTTCAAAGGCTATGGAGTTTAGGAAAAATTTCACTTCTTTCTTTCTCTATCGTGCAATTTTATCCTATCATTGATGATTGAACCATTCTATTCTTGTTCTCTTGCAGATGGCGAGAATACGCACTGCATCTACGGTCGGCCAGGAGCCAGAGCCCCCTGTGGGAACTACTACTAAGGGTAAAGGTCGAGGCCGAGGTCGAGCCAGAGGCCGAGGTAGAGCTCAGCCTAGAGATCGAGCAGCAGCACCCGCAGTGGAGCCTCAGATAGATCACGAGGAGGAGGTTCCAGCTCAGATTGTACCCGTCATACCAGCTCAGGTCCCAGAGGGATTCATTGACACTCTAGTGTTTTAGGACGCTCTAGTCCATTTGGTGGGCCTTATGGAGAGTGTGGCCCAGACCGGTACGTTCCCGGTGGTACCAACTGTCTCTTGGGCTAGGGGAGGAGTACAGACTCCTACTACTCACACCCCGGAGCAAGCGACTCCCTAGTATCGGACTCCAGCAGCCCCGCCAGTTCGGGTGGTTCTGTTGGTTGTTGCGGCACAGGCCGGTGATAGGCCCGCTATGTCTTCTGAGGCTTTGTTGAGGTTGGCCAAGTTTACCAAGCTCTTTCATGTTCATTTTAGTGGTGCATCTTCTGAGGACCCACAGGATTATCTAGACCGCTGCCATGAGGTGTTGCGGAACATGGGCATAGTTGAGACCAATGGGGTCGATTTTGCAGTGTTTCAAATGATTGGTTTCGCCAAGAGGTGGTGGAGAGATTATATGTTCACTAGACCAGCTGAGTCGCCTGCACTTACCTGGGATAAGTTTTCACAGCTATTTCTAGAGAAGTTCATTCCTATCACTCTGAGAGAGGAGTACCGCAGGCAGTTTGAGCGTCTTCAGCAGGGTAGTATGACTGTTACCAGTACGAGACTCGATTTGTGGACCTAGCTCGCCATGCTACTATCTTGCTTCCTACTGAGAAGGAGAGAGTGAGGAGATTCATTGATGGGCTCACTTTCACTCTCAGGCTGCAGATGGCCAAGGAGACTATGAGTGATATTTCTTTCCAGACAACCGTAGATATTGCTAGACGGATCGAGATGGTTCATGCTCAGGAGAGAGGGCCGATGTCTGATAAGAGGCCTCGTCATTTTTGTGGTTTCAGTGGTGCCTTATCTGGAGTCAGGGGTTCTTTTGGTAGAGGCCATCCTCCCAGACCATTTCAGTTAGCACTTCAGGCATCTCATAGTTCTTCAGGGAGTCGTGGTTCTTATGTGCCTTATTCTGGGCAGCCCGCCCACAGTGCACCATCAGCTCCTATCAGTGCGCCTCCGATTCAGAGCTATCACCGTGGTTATCCAGCCAGTTCGGGTCAGCTTCAGCTTCACCAGCCACAACAGTAGGATGGGTGTTTTCGAGTAGAAGTACTGGTCACATCAGGAGGTTCTGTCCGAGATTATTGGGCGGCATGCCATAGCAGAGTTCTCATGCCATGGTTCCGGCACCGGTTTCTCCACCGCCCGCTCATCCATATAGAGGCAGGGGTCAGGAAGCCAGAGGTGGAGGTCAGGCTATTAGAGGTGGAGGCCAGCCAGCTAGAGGCTGTCCCAGAGACATAGTTCAGAGTGGTGGGGCCCAGCCCCGATGTTATGCTTTCCCAACTAGGGCTGAGGCCGAGTTATTTGATGATGTTATCACAGGTATTGTTCCAGTTTGCCATAGAGATGCTTCAGTTCCATTTGATCCAGGCTCTACTTATTCCTACGTGTCATCCTATTTTGCTTCATATCTGGTTGTGCCTCGTGATTATTTGAGTGCTCTTGTGTATGTGTCCACTCCTCTGAGAGATTCTATTGTTGTAAATCGTGCCTATCGCTCGTGTGTGATTACTATTGGGAGTCTTAAGACTAGCGTAGATCTTCTAATTCTTGATATGGTCGATTTTGATGTTATCTTGGGTATGGATTGACTGTCACCTTATCATGCTATATTGGACTGTCACGCTAATATGGTGACCTTAGCCATGCTAGGGTTTCCTCGATTAGAGTGGAGATGGACTCTTGTCCATTCTACCAGCAGGGTTACTTTCTATGTGAAGGCTCGACGGATGGTCGAGAAGGGATGTCTAGCTTATTTGGCCTATGTCCGTGATTCTAGTAGGGAAGTTCCTTCCATGGATTCAGTACCAGTTGTTCGTGAATTTCTAGATGTGTTTCTTGCAGATCTGTCGGGGATGCCACCCGACAGAGCTATTGACTTTTGTATTGATTTGGCTCTGGGCACTTAACCCATTTCTATTCCTCCATACCGTATGGCCCCGCCGGAGTTGAAGGAATTGAAGGAGCAGTTACAAGATTTGTTGGATAAGGGGTTCATTAGACCTAGTATCTTGCCTTGGGGTACGCCCGTTGTTGTTCGTGAAAAAGAAAGATGGGTCGATGAGAATGTGTATAGACTATCGGCAGTTGAACAAAGTCACTATCAAGAACAAGTATCCGTTGCCGAGGATTGATGACTTATTCGATCAGCTTCAGGGTGCCAAGGTATTTTTGAAGATTGATTTGAGGTCTGGCTACCTTCAGTTGAAGATTAGGGGATCTGATGTCCCTAAGACGGCTTTTCAGACCCGGTTTATGCATTATGAGTTCCTAGTGATGTCATTTGGGTTAACAAATGCCCCAACAACATTTATGGATTTGATGAACCTGGTGTTCAAGCCCTATTTGGATTCTTTTGTGATTGTGTTCATTGATGATATCTTGATTTACTCCCGCAGTCGATAGGAGCATGAGCAACATCTTTAGATTGTACTTCAGACTCTAAGAGATAGCCAGTTATATGCCAAGTTTTTAAAGTGTGAGTTTTGGTTAGACTCAGTCGCCTTTTTGAGGCTTGATGTATTGGAAGAGGGCAAAAAGGTGGATCCTAAGAAAATTGAGGTAGTTCAGAACTGGCCTAGACCTACTTTGGCTACAGAGATCCGGAGTTTCCTGGGTTTGGGGGGTTACTATCGCCGGTTCGTGGAAGGGTTTTCATCCATAGCATCCCCATTGTCTAGATTAACCCAGAAGGGTGCCCCATTCAGATGCTCAAATGATTGTGAGTTGTGCTTTCAAAAGCTCAAGACAACTTTGACTACTGCACCAGTGTTGGTGTTGCCTACAAGTTCAGGATCCTACACGGTGTATTGTGATACATCTCGTATTGGGCTCGGTGTAGTATTGTTGCAGGATGGTAGAGTGATTGCATACGCGTCACGATAGTTGAAGGTTCACGAGCAGAATTACCATGTTTGTGACTTAGAGTTAGCAGCCATTGTTCATGCGCTGAAGATTTGGAGGCACTATCTTTACGGCATGTCGTGCAAGGTATCCACAGATCATCAGATTCTACAATATTTGTTCAAGAAAAAGGATCTCAACTTGAGGCAAATGAGGTGGTTGGAGCTGTTGAAACACTATGATATCACCATTTTGTATCATCCCGGGAAGACCAATGTGGTGGCCGATGCCTTGAGTAGAAAGGCTGTGAGTATGGGTAGCCTTGCATATATTCCAGTTGGTGAGAGGCCACTTGCTATGGATTTTCAGGCTTTGGCCAATCAATTCGTGAGGTTAGATATTGTAGTGACGAGAGGTCAATAGTCTGACCTACTATTAGCTCAGTAATTATGGAAGGCATGAATAATATCTAAAATAAAGCATGATATCATCAATCCAGTCTATCATCAACAACACAATAACGCCGATATGTAAACATGCCTTTCAAATATAAGATAGCACACAATATCAGGTATCTCAAATCTTTCACAATTAGGATATGAAGCAATCTATAGCCAATAATCATAAGAGACATTGCATGATTTTAAGCTACCAATACAAGCTCATAACATAATACCAATCCTCTGCACGAGTCCATATAACCGATATAGATCGAGTGCTCAAATATCTGAATATCTTGCGCTCATAAGGCCCAAGGTAACATGGGTAATCACCTGACTCCGGAGGGACGATACCGAATCCAAGCGTCATTGCTGCGTGCAACCTGAACCACTAATAAGTAATATAATATTGTGGCGTGCAGCCGGATCCACAAATATTCTCGTTGCGGCATGACACCCCATCCACACATATACCTATAGTGGCGTGCCACCCGATCAACATATATATCCATTGCAGCATGCAACCCGATCTATAATTATCTCATCAATAATCAATATCTTCTCATAATGTTCGTGGTTCCAAAACTCAATTATTTCACAATATTAAACTCTCCAACTCATAGATGTATGCATATGAGGCAACATAATCAAGGCCCCAAATCATAATAACAGAAATGCGGATACAAGCACAGTTGACTAAAAGATGGCTATGGCAAATCATGTAATTCAATTCATCTCAACAATCTAATAAGTAATTTCATCGTTCAAGATTTTTATCATAATATTTAACATGAATGAAATAATTCATTTAACCATCAAAGCATAAAGCAATAAAACAAGTATGTGACTATAGCTTGACAAGGAAGCTCAATATGGAAAGCAATCTTTTATGCCCAATTTCAACAAGTCATAACTTTACACATGCTTCGAAGCCACAAATACGATCCATCACATAGTCATATAATCAATGAAACATGAATAATAATCTCACATACCCCAAACAAGGCATAAATATAAGCCAAATATTTATTGGATATGGTCATAATCTAGCTACGCATATACGCTCGTCACCTCGCATATACGTGGCTCCTAAACCTAGCAACAAATAGCAAATAGGTCACCTGTGGGGAGAATTTCCTTCCTTTAAGGATAGATAAGAAACTAACCTATACTAGTTAATCTTCAACCTTCAAAAATAGCTTTCCTCTCAAATCAACCTCCAAACGAGTCGAATCTAGTCAAATACAACTCAATAACGTCAAACAAAACCATTTGAATCTAATACAAACAATAAAGTTTCAATCTTTATTCAAATATCCAAAAGTCAACAAAGGCTCACATGGTCGAAATTCGAGTCAAGGGGTAGAGCCCTACTACCCATAACCCCACGAGTCCAAATATGTGATTAGATTCCAAAACCGAGTCTAAATCGACTCTCAAATTCCCAATTTACACTCTGCAAAATTGTAGTCAAAACTCCCAAATTTCTCTTTCAAATTCCATAATCTATGTTTAATAATTAGTGGAGGAACAAGATATATTATCAAAATCAAGTGGAATCCCTTACTCACTTGCCTTGTATGAAAATCCCCTTAAAAATTGCCCCTCTCCAAATTTAGGGTTCAAAATATGAAAGAATGGGCTAAAATCCCGAAATAAAATATTTAATTGTTCTGCCCAGCCGATATCCTTCATGAATGCGGTCACTACATTGTGTTCGCGAAGCACAAACAGTGACAGCCTCAAAATAACCCTTCGTAAACGCGACATTAACCTCACGAACGCGGTATGGAGATGCCCCAAGCTTACACCAACATGAGCCCCCCCTCACGATTGCGAAGGCCAACCTCCAGTCAACTCCAAGTTTGTCTCACTGCAACGAAATGCGACCCTCAAGGCATAAACTTAGAGATCAACTGCCACAACCGATCGTGACCACGACTACCAGCTCACGAACGTGAAGAGCAAAACCAGACTACTCCAAAATCCTTCTCCGCGATAACGTGACCTACTCTACGATCGCCAAGCACACCAGACACTAGGAAAATCTGCAATATCAAACATGCTCTGGGTGGTCCGAAACTCACCCGAGCCATCCGGGACGCTGCCCAACCATACCAACAAGTCCATAAATACTATTCTTCCCAAGCATATGTGAGGTCATCACATCTACGAATCGAAGATCAAACCACAAATTGAACTTCTCTTAAGTCCAAGAATTTCCAAACTTCCCACCGAGCATTTGATTCAAGCCTAACCAATCCGGATTACATCCAAACTTTGCACACAAGTTCAAAATGACAAAACAAACCTATTCCATATTCCGAAACAATAATCCAAACACGATATTATCAAAGTTAGATCCCGATCAAACTTAGGAACTCTCCAAACCTTTAAATTGTCAACTTTCGACAAATAGAGTCAAAACATTCTAGGAACCTCCGAATCCAAATACAAATATATGCCTAAGTCCAGAATTACCATAAGAACCCATTGGACCCATCAAATCACCAATCGGAGATCGCTTACACAAAAGTCAAACCTTGGTTAACTCTTACAACTTAAGCTTCAACAATAGAACTAAGTGTTCCAATTCACTCCCAAACCTTCCTGAAATCAAACCAACCATCCTCGCAAGTCACTAAACAGCAAACAAGCACATGGAAAGCATCAAATTGGAAAATGAGTCTCAAATACACCAAGCGACCGGCAAGATTGTCACATTCTCCCCCTCTTAAACAAACATTCATCCTTTAATGGGTTTAGAATCATATATGTGATGTAAATAAGATGAGGGTATCTACTCCACATATCATGCCCGGTCTCCCAAGTCACTTCCTTGACTGGTAGACCTCTCTACTGAACCTTATCTTTAGACCTCAAGTTCTGAATCTGCCTATCTAAAACGGCTTTCGACTCTTCTTCATAAGCCAGATTCTCATCCAACTACACTGAATTAAAATCCAACAGATGTGACTGGTCCTCATAATATTTTCTAAGAATGGAAACATAAAACAAAAGATGAACTCCAGATAAGTTGGGTGGCAAGGCAAGTCTGTAGGCCACCTCACCAACTCTCTCTAACACCTCAAAGGGACCAATAATACCGAGGGATCAACTTGCCCTTCCTCCCAAATCTCATCATGCCCATCATAGGCGAAACATAAAGAAGAACCTTCCCACCCTCCATGAAAGCCACATCATAAACCTTTCAATCAACATAACTCTTTTTCATGGATTGTGTTGTACGAAGCTGTCCCTGAATCAATTTCACCTTCTCCAAAGCATCACAAACCAATTCTTTGCCCAATAACCTAGCCTCACAAGACTCAAACCAACTAATCGGAGAATGACATCGCCTCCCATATAAGACCTTTTATGGAACCATCTAGATACTAGATTGATAATTGTTGTTGTATGCAAACACCGTTAATTATAGAAACTAATTCCACTGGCCTACGAAATCAATAACACATGACTACAATGTATCCTGCAAAATCTCAATGGTCCGCTCAGACTGCCCGTTCGTCTAA
The DNA here is from genome assembly GCF_000390325.3 of Nicotiana tomentosiformis. Taxonomy (NCBI): domain Eukaryota; kingdom Viridiplantae; phylum Streptophyta; class Magnoliopsida; order Solanales; family Solanaceae; genus Nicotiana; species Nicotiana tomentosiformis. The sequence continues at coordinate 37,046,836 of NC_090821.1, forward strand.
GGGTGAAATGCAGTGCTCAACCTGCGTGCCCAACTTATGCTGATAAGCTCTCCAAAAGTGCAATGTAAAATGAGTGATCCAATCCGAGATGATAAATATAGGAGCACCATGCAAGCGAACAATCTCTTTAATGTAGATCTGAGCCAACTTCTCTGAAGTGCAAGAAGTCATGACCGAACTGAAATGCGCAAACTTGGTCAGTCTATCCAGAATGACCCAAATAGTGTCAAATTCTCCTTAGAGTCCATAGCAGTCCTACCATAAACTCCATTATTATGTGCTCCCACTTCCACTCTGATATCTCTAACCTCTGAAGTAGACCACTCAGTCTATGATCTCATATTTGAATTGCTGGCCACGACATATGCCCAATAATGTTCTTATTCTTCCTCCACAACCAATAATGCTCCTTCAAATTACGGTACATCTTTGTATCACCTGGATGATAAGAATACCGTAAACTATGAGCCTCCTTAAGAATCAACTCTCCTAAACCATCTACATTAGGAACAAAAATTTGACCTTGAAGTCATAATACACCATAATCCCCAATAGCCACCTCCTTAGCACCATACTGCAACACTGTGCCTTTAAGGACAAGCAAATGAGGATCATCATACTGACGAGTCATAATGCGCTCAAACAAGGACAACTGTGCAACAACACAAGCAAGAACTCTATTAGGCTCAGAAATATCCAATCTCAAAAACCTATTAGCCAAAGCCTGAACATCCGTAGAAAAAGGTCTCTCAACAGCTAGATCAAATACCAAACTCCCCATACTCTCCCATTCCTACTCAAAGCAACCGCTACCATATTTGCCTTGCTCGGATGATACAAGATAGTGATATCATAAAACTTCACAACTCCAACCACCTCTGCTGCCTCAAATTCAACTCTTTTTGCTTGAATAGATGTTGAAGACTCCGATGATCAGTGTAAACCTCACAATACATGCCATACAAGTAGTGCCTCCAATCTTGAGCGTGTGAACAATAGTTGCCAATTCCAAATCATGTATTGAATAGTTCTTCTCATGGGGCTTAAACTACTGTGATGCATATGTAATCACCCTACCGACCTACATCAACACACACCTAAGACCAACACGCAAAACATCACAATAGATAATATAAATCCACTATCCTAAGGGCAATACTAAAACTAGAGTTGTAGTCAAGGAAATCTTGAGCTTCTAAAAACTCTCCTCACACTCGCCAAATTATTTAAATGGAGCACCCTTTTAAGTCAACTTGGTCAATAGAGCTGCAGTAAATGAAAACCCTTCCACAAAGCGATGATAGTAACCAGTCAAACGTAAGACACTCCTGATCTTTGTAGCGGTAGAAGGTCTGGGCCAACTCTGAACTTCTTCAATCATCTTCGGATCCACCTTGATCCCATCACTAGACACCATGTGGCCAAGAATGCCACCGAATCCAACCAAAACTCGCAGTTGGAGAACTTAGCATATAACTTCTTCTTCCTTAAAATCTGAAGCACAATCCTCAAATGCTACTCACGCTCCTTCCTACTACGAGAATACACAAATATATCATCAATGGACACAATGACAAAAGAACTTAAATAAGGCTAGAACACTATGTTCTTCAAATGCATGAAAGCTGCTGGGACATTGGTCAAACTAAAAAACATCACCAAGAACTTTTAAGTCCCATAACGGATCTTGAAGGCTGTCTTAAGAATGTCCTGAGCCCCGATCCTTAACTGGAGATAACCCAATCTCAAGTCAATCTTTGAGAACACCGTAGCACCCTGAAGCTAATTAAATAAATCATCAATGTGTGGCAGTGGATACTTGTTCTTGATGTTAACCTTTTTCAATTACCTGTAATCAATACACATGCTCGTGGAACCATCTTTCTTCTTCACAAACAACATCGATGCGCCCCAAGGTGAAACACTCGGCCTGATGAACCTTTTATCCAGCAGCTCCTATAGCTACTCTTTCAATTCCTTCAACTCAGCTGGCTCCATTAGATATGGTAGAATAGATATGGGCGGAGTATCCGGTACCAAATCAATATAAAAATCGACATCCCTATTGGGTGGCATTCCTGATTGGTCTGCATGAAACACATCTGAAAACTCCCTCACTACTGGAACCGACTCAACAGTAGGAGTATCAACACTAACATCTCTAACAAAAGCTATATATTCCAAACACCCCTTCTCAACCATCCATTGAGCCATCAAAAATGAGATCGCTCTGCTAGGAGTGTGACCATGAGAACCCATCCATTCCAACCTTTGAAACCGCAACATAGCTAATATTGTGGTCTTAGCGTGATAATTAAGAATAACATGGTACAAAGATAGCCAATCCATACCCAAGATTACATCAAAGTCTACCATATTAAGCAATAGAAGATCGACCCTATTCTCTTAACCCCTAATAGTAACCACACAAGTCCGATACATACGATCCACCATAATAGAATCATCAACATGTGTAGATATATGAACAAATATATCAAGAGAACCATGAGGCATATCCAAATAAGGAGCAAAGTATGATGACCATAAGAATAAGTAGACCTTAAATCACAAAACACATAAGCATCTCTATGACAGACTGAAACCATACATGTAATCACTGCATGTGAGGCCATCGCCTTGGGTCTACTTAAAAAAACATAATGCCGAGCCTGACCACCACTAGTCGAAGCTCCTCCAACATGGAGTCCCTTTCTGGGGCGACCTCTGGCTACACATCCTCCCCCTCTAGCTATCTGGGCAGAGATAGGGCAACTAATGTTGAAACTGCTGACTAAGAAAACTATGGAGCTGCGCCCTTAAAAAATCTCAGGCAATGCCTCTTCTTGTGGCCAAGCTCTCCACACTCATAATAACCTCTAGTTGACTGAGTCTGCTGTCACAGAATCATCCCCTGATGGCCTGAATACCTACTGGATGCCTGAATATATAGAGCATGGGTATGAACTCACTAGGAGGGCACTGAAAGATGATAAAGCATGAGTACTGAAAGAAGGTCGAGACACTACTCAACGGGCCATATGTGGTGTAGAATGAGTTGGCATACCATATATCCTCTGCTAACTGACCTCTACCTCCAGATGAGGTACCACAAAATCTACAAGAATGATGATGCCTCCTGTCTCTCTCTCTCTATAGCCTCTCGTCCATGACTACGAATACGCTCGATCCTCCGAGCTATCTTGAAAGCCTAATGGAAAGTAGTTCCAATCTCGGACTCTCGAGCCATAGAAATTGTGATATCATAGTTCAAATCCTCAATGAATTGCCTCACCCTCTTAGCCTCGATGGGGATTAATATAGCAGCACGACAAAGACAAATCTATGAATCTTGTCTCATACTCGATCACGGTCAAGCGATCCCACTGAAGCCACTCAAACTTTCCTCTCAGCTCATCCCTCCTAGTATTTGGGATGTACCTCTCAAGGAATAACTGCGAGAACTGAGCCCTAGTAAGTAACGATGAATCTATTAGTATGCCCAGCTTATAAGTAGTCCACCATCTCTGGGCGGTTCCTTTAAACTAAAAAGTAGTGAAGTCCACCCCATTTAACTCTACCAAGCCTAAATTGCGAATCATCTAGTGACATATGTCTAGAAAGTCTTAGGCATCGACATAAACACCACCCTTAAAGTATGGAGAAAATAACATCTTGGACCTCTCTAATCTTTTTTGCTCATCGGCAGACATGGCAGACAAAATCTCAAGCCTAGCTGCTGCAAGAAGTTGCTCCAGAGTACGAGTGATAGGGGCCTGAACTCTCCCTCCAGCTTGAGACATGACTGGGGCCACTGGAACCACCCCAGCTTGAGTCAAAGCATCGATAAACCTGACCATCATGGCCATGGACACCTGGAATACTGGTGCAACGACAAAGCCCCCTGGGTGTTGTGTGGGAGCTAGGGCCTCAATCTGATCATCAACAAATTGATCCTCTAGACGATCCACAGACAGATCAACTAATACTTCCCGAACATGCTCGTGGGCCCTAGCAGGTGCTCTGCCCTACAGCCATCGTGCGGCCCCTGGTGGGTGACCCAACCCTACACCTCGTGGCTACAGCTGGAGGTACCGCCTTTGTATCATCGACAGTGGATGATGCACGAGTTCTCACCATTTGTGATAAGGTAGAAGAGAAAATTTAGGCTAAAAAATAATCAACGCACGAGAAAGAATCAAGAAAAGAGAGTTTTCCTGAAGTCGTATAGCCTCTCGCAGATAGATACTGGCGTCTTTGTATCGACCACAAAACTCTACTAGGCCTGCTCGTGACTTGTGAGACCCTTAGAACCTAGAGCTCTGATACTAACTTATCACAATCCAAAATACCACCAAAGGTCGTGATGGCACCTAATCGCTTGCTAGGCAAGCCAGTACTCAACAACATCATCAATGTTTAATTATTAAATCATTAACTAATTAAAATAACAGAATAAGCACAATAATTCATACTCATATATCAAATATGCATAAATCGCTGTCTCACAAACTCTTCCCAATGCTCAGGTGTCACAACTAGTCATAAGCATCTAAAAAGAGTACAAGATCTCAACTGAATACGAAGCCTGTTCGGATATGACTAATACAAAGACATATATAAAGAGAAGGGAAGGGAGGACTCCTTGCACTGCAGATAGAATCAAGTAAGAAGCTCACCATGGAGTCTCCTAATTGCACTCCTACTCCGCTAGGTGTATGCCACTAAAACTAGCCTCAGAACCTGCAAAAAAAAAATAAGCAGAAGCGTAGTATGAGTACAAATAGTGGTACTCAGTAAGTATCAAGTCTAGCCTCAAATAAGTAGTGATAAGAGGTCCATAGTCGGACCTTCTATCAGCTCAATAATCATGAGAGGCATGAAAAATATACTCACTCCCTTTGAATTTATGTGAACTTGTTTTTCTTTTAGTCTGTACTAAAAAGAATGATCCCTTTCCATATTTGGAAATAATTTACCTTTATGCAATAATTTATAGCCATACAAAGTATATGTGTCTCATTTTATACCACAAGTTCAAAAGTCTTATTTTTTTGTTAAACTCCATCCCTAATCAAATTATTTCACATAAATCGAAATGGCGGGAGTATGAAATAAAGAATGATATCATCAATCCTATCTATCAACAACAACACAATAACTCTGATATGTAAGCATGCTTTTCAAATAAGAGATTGCACACAATATTAGGTATCTCAGATCTTTCACAATTAGGATATGAAGCAAACAACAGTCATAATCATAAGAGACACTGCATGAGTCTAAGCTACCAATGCAAGCTCACAGCATATACAAACCCACTGCACGAGTCCATATAACGACACAAATCGAGTGTCCAAATTAATACCAATCTGAATATCTTGCGCTCACAGGGCCCAAGGTAACATGGGTAATCACCTGACTCTGGAGGGACGGTACCAAATCCAAGCACCATTGTAGCATGCAACCCGATTTATTAATAAATAATATGATGTTACAGCGTGCAAACCGATCCATAAATATTCCCGTAGTGGCATGCCACCTGATCCAAACATATGGCCATGGCAGCGTGCCACCTGATCTACATATATACCCGATGCAGCGTGCAACCTGATCCACAACAATCTCATCAATAATCAATATCCGCTCATAATATTCGCGGTGCCAAAACTCTATCTTTTCACAACATTCAAATCTCCAACTAATAGATGTATGCATATAAGGAAGCATAATCAAGGCACCAAATCATAATAACAGAAATGTGGATAGAAGCACAAATCACTAAAATATGGCTATGGCAAATCATGTAATTCAATTCATCTCAACAATCTAATAAGCAATTTCATCGTTCAAGAGTTTTATCATAATATTTAATATGAATGAAATAAGCCATTTAACTATCGAAGCATAAAGTGATAAGACAAGTATGTGACCACGGCTCAACAAAGAAGCTCAATATGGCAAGTTATCAGTTATGCCCAATTTCAACAAGTCATAACTCTACACATGCTTCTAAGCCACAAATACGAGCCATCACGTAGTCATAGAATCGATGAAACATGAATAATAATCTCATATAGTTAAAACAATGCATAAACATAAGCCAAATATTTATCGGATATGGTCATATTCTAAATACACATATATGCTTGTCACCTCACATATACGTGACTCCTAACCGAGCAATAAATAAAAAATAGGTCACCTATGGGGAGAATTTTCCTCTTACAAGGATAGACAAGAGATTTACCTCCACCGGTAATCTTCAACCTTCTGAAATAGCTTTCCCTCCCAAATCAACCTCCTAACGAGTCGAATCTAGTCAAATACAACTCATTAATGTTAAACAAAGTTATATGAATCAATTCCAAAGAACAAAGTTCCAATCTTTATTCAAATCCCCGAAAGTGAACAAAAATCAACTCTGGCCCACATGGCCAAAATTTGAGCCAAGGGGTAGATTTCGACTACCCATAACGCCACAAGTCCAAATATGTGATTAGATTCCAAAATCGAGTCTAAATCGACTCCCAGATCTCCAATTTACACTCTCCAAAGTTGTAGTCAAAACCCCCAAATTTCTCTTTCAAATCCCATAATATATGTATAATAATCCATGGGAAAACAAGATATACTATCAAAATCAAGTAGAAATCACTTACTGTCACGACCCAATTCCCACTATAGGCCTTGATGGTGCCCAATGTCGCTGCTAGGCAAGTCAACGATGAACTATCCATTTATGTGTTCATTTTTAATATTGTTAAAGTCATTGATTTTATTTAATAAAGAAATAAATAGTAGGTGACCAAAGTAGTATAAAGCATAAGATAAACATAAGAGTGAAGTAGATTTAATAATCAAAAACCATGAATATCTACTCGAATTTCTCAAAATTCGGTGTCACAAGTGCACGAGAAAACTAGTAGAATATACAAAACCTCATTTACTACTGTCTGAAGTAAGATAGACAGAAAAATAAATACAACAAGGAAGAGACTCCGGGTGCTGCAGAACGGAGCATAGGAAGCAGCTCACACTAAGTCTCCGGGTAGCGGGGGTACGCGCTTGACTGGCCACCAGACGCATATGCCTCAGATCCTGCACGATTAGTACAGAAGTGTAGCGTAAGTACATAAAATAACATGTACCCAGTAAGTATCTAGTCTAACCTCGAAGAAGTAGTGATGAGGGGTCGACATCGACACTTACTAGAGGTCAATAAATAAAGTGTAGAAATCATAAGTAGGAATGAAATACAACAATAATAATGAAATAAGAAATAGTAATTAATAATTCTTAAACATAATATCAATTTAAAGTCTCCAACTATCATAAGCCAAGTATTTAATATATAAGAGCCACCAAGTAATTTTCAAGTCTCAGATCAAGAAAGAAATATCAAGTATAATCGGACTCCGAGCACTATCACACACAATTTATGCCGAGGTCGTACGGCAGTGTGTACACTGCCGAGGGTCGACCGGCGCAAACCATAGATGTATCCAATATAATGCCGAGGCGTTCGGCCCAATCTACAGAAATAGAGAAAACTCTACATTCTCCGATCAACGACTACTACATAGGAATAATACTCAAAGAAGGCATAAATTCCGCTAACAATCAAGTATTCCTCCAAAACTCAAAGTAATGAAGCTCGGTCTTTTACAATCCTTTATCCAATTTCAATTATAAATTTAGTAATTAAACTTATAAGTTGGGTGCAAATAATACAAGTAATACATGGTAAAGTCCTAAATCTACCCTGATATAAGCATGATTTTAGCTACGTACAGACTTTCGTCACATCGTGCATATGTAGCACCCACAATTATTAGCAAATAACTATTTAAAATAACTACGGGGATAATTTTTTCTTACAAGGTTAGGCAAGAGATTTGCCTCATTTTCAAGTCCTCTTCCCGGTCCACCATTCACACTAAAAGCCTCAAATCAGTGTCAAGCAATCCGAAACTAGCCAAAGGTCGTACAGACTAATCAATATATGCTCAAAAGTTTATAATTTAACTATTAGAGTAGTTACCCAACCCAATTTGAAAGATTTTATAAAATTACCCCCAGGCCCACGTGCCCGGATTCCGAAAATATTTGTAAATAAATGTTACTCATAACCTCGCGAAGACAAAGCTTGCCCAGAACAGGAACTCTTCATCGCGAACATGAGGACAGACCCGCGATCGCGAAGGCTTGCCCAGCCTGAGCTTCGCGAACACGATCAAACCTTCACGAATGCGAAGAGTAATGGCAGTTGACCCTCCCAGGCCCCTTTCTTCTATGCGAACGCAGACCTGCCCATGCGAACACAAAGGCCACAGGTCATAGACCTTAGCGAACGCAACCCGTTATCCGCGAACGCGAAGAGTAACTTGCCTAGTCCCCCAATTACGTCTTTGCGAACATGATACCACCTCCACGTTCGTGAAGAAGGAAACTACAACCAACATATCAACAATTCCAAACTTAGCTCCGGGTGGTCTGAAATTCACCCGAGCCACCTGGGACCCCATCCAACTGCACCAACAAATCCATAAATATAATATGGACATGTTTGAACCCTCGAAATATGTAAAACAAAATTAAAACTAAGAATCGCATCCCGACCCCAAATTGATCAACTTATGAACTTCAAACTTCTATAACTAGCTCCGAACGCATCGAATCATACATAGATAACTCAGAATGACGCCAAATTTTGCATACAAGTCATAAGTCACAATATGGACCTATTCCTAAGCTCAGAATCCCAAACGGATCTCGATTACACAAAAGTCTATTTTAAACCAAATTTAAAGAACTAGAAAACCTTTAATGCGCCAACTTTCAATATTCTCGGATCACCCGAAACTCGATTCGAACACGTTCCTAAGTCCAAAATTATCATCCGAACCTATTAGAACCATCAAATCCCAGTTCTGAAGTCGTTTACTCAAAATGTTGACTCAAGTCAAACTTGGCCATCCTAGGCCACTATTAAGGAACTAAGTGTTCCGATTTCAACCCGAACACTTCCAAACCTAAACCAACCATCCCCGCAAATCATAAAATAGTAAAAGCACATACGAGGAGTTTTAATTAGGGGAACATGGATCTAGAAAGTAAAATGACCGATCAGGTCATTACACTTACCGTCTTTCCTTGTGCGAACATCCCCTTCAAAAATCACCCCTCTCCAAGTTTAGGATTTAAAACATGAAAGAGTGGGCTACAATCCCAAAATATAACACTTAAGTGTGATGCCGACATTATCCTTCGCGAACACGGTCACTGCATCCCGCTCGCGAAGCACAAACAGTGATAGACTCAAAATAACCCTTCGTATGCGACATTACCTTTGCGAACATGATGCACAGACACCCTAGGTCTACACAAATGCACGCCCCCTCTCACGGCCGCGAAGGCTAACCTCCAGCTAACTTCCAGCCTGCCTCACTGCTACCCGAATGCGACCCCCAAGGCACGAAAGCTAAGACCAACTTCCACAACCCACCGTGAACGCGAACACTGGCTCGTGAGTGCAAAGAACAAAACCAGTCTGCTCCAAAATCCTTCTCCGCGATTGCGAGACCTGCTCTGCGATTGTGAAGCACACCATACACCAGCAAAATTTGTAATATCAAAAATGCTCCGGATGGTCCATACCTTACCCGAGCCACCCGAGATCCCGCCTAATCATACCAACAAGTCCATAGATACTACCCAGACCTATCCAAAATTCCCAAACACTTATGAGATCATCACATCTATGAATTGAAGATCAAACCACAAATTGAACTTCACTTAAGTTCAAGAACTTCCAAATATCCAACCAAGTGTCTGATTCAAGCTTAACCAATCCGGATTATATCCAAACGTTTCACACAAGTTTCAAATGATAAAACGAACCTATTCCAAGTTCCAAAATAACAATCTGAACCCTATATCATCAAAACTAACTCCCCGCCAAACTTAGGAGCTCTCCAAACCTTTAAATTGCCAACTTTTGTCAAATAGAGTCAAAACATCCTAGGAACCTCTGAATCCAAATCCAAACATATGCCTAAGTCCAAAATCATCGTACAAACCCATTGGACTCATCAAATCACCAATCTAAGGTCGTTTATATAAAAGTCAAACCTTGGTCAACTCTTATAACTTAACCTTTTAACAATGGAACTAAGTATTCTAATTCACTCCTATACCTTCTCGAGACCAAACCAACCTTCACCTTAAGTCACAAAACAACAAACAAGCATACAGAAAGTGTCAAATAGGAAAACATGGCCCAAATGCACAAAACAACTGGCCGGATTATTACAAATTTCTAGGAAATAAATGATTGTTTCTCGCTAGAGCACTGAGGCTGATTATTATGATATTGCAGCTCCAACGTTGGTACTAACTTGGTTGGAGCAATTACTTTGTGAAATTAATTGTTTTGATTATGTTGTCTTACTTCTTTCGAGTGACAATTTGAGTGCAACGTATTTGAAAGAAAACCCCATTTTTGATTCATGTACTAAGCATATGGAGCTAAACTCTCATTTCGTTCGTGATAGAGTTCTGGATAAAGCCGTCAATATCCTGACTAAGGCACTAAGTAAGGCACACTTTCAAACTTTACGGAGCAAGTTGGTAGTGGTTCCACACCCTGCTCAACTTGAGGGAGAGAGTAAAGGATGAAAATATATTAGTATGATATACTTAGTTGTTGTGCATATAGGAGTCTAGGATGCATTGACTTTGTGTTACAGTAAGACTCTTAATGTGTGTCTGTGTAGGGGTCTTATTGTTCAGGGATCACTTTTGTATATATAGATTGTACTGGTTTGATATATCAATAAAGACAAATATACCTTTACAGGTCTTAATAATTTGAAAAATTATCATTATTTTATACAATAAGACGTGGCAGGGACACATGAACTTCCATTGATTGATGAACTGTCCATACTAACCAAAACCGTCTGAGGCCAAAGATTCATTTGTCAAATATACTTAATACATTCTCTTTTGCTTCTTTCTTCTTCCTTTTTTTTAACCCTGAATCATTGGTCAAACAAATAATTTTATGATAGAAAACTGTTAGATACTTGACTCAAGCTACAAATTCGTGACGGAGAAAGTACAAGGATCTGAAAATGAAGGGGTAGCTTTAGACTAATAATTTTTATAGTACATTATGATATTGAACATGCTCAATATCATAGTTTAACTACATTTTTCTTTTGTCTATCAAATTGCTAGTGCATATGTCCAATGAAGTATAGGAGATAAGATACGAGTTTTTCCCAAATTCAGCTTCACTTTGCACAATCTTGGATACTAAAAATTAGAGAAAAAGAGATTAAACTAATAAAGAAGCTATTATCATTCAACATTTACAAGAAAGGTATTGATTAAGACTCGAATACCGAACATTTGAAGCCGCCAAAATGGGTTGGGTCCAGACTGATCTACCAAACCCGTGAGCGTATAAGTTTTATTAACCCAACCTGTCATATAAAGGGCTTTCAAATTGCTAGCCCGACCTTAAGCAGTCCATGGCTAGCTTGTTGGTTACTCTCCTAAAGGAATATTTGCTAGGGATCATTATGGGCCTAAATCGGTCGGCCATCTAGTTTTAGAAAAATATGCCCAAATGGCTCGTTTATTACCCGGTTCAGCCCCATTACTATATATTAGCCATCTTTTTTTAAAAGAATGTCTGAAAGTAGACGACTCGGCCAAAAGCACGGTAACAATACCCCCATCACATCCATATTTCTTCTTTCACTATTTGTTAAGACATTTTTGCCATATATAAACCCATCACCGCACTATCGCACCACCATACTGCTATACCCACACCCCAAAAAATAAATTAAAAATCAAATTCACTCACTCCTAGATTAGCCTCATCCAACCCCAAACTCCATACCAAACCTAAAGAATTAAGAACTAAAGAGGAATAAAAAGAAAAAAAAGAGTACTGAGAATATATACAAAAAGTTGTCACAAAAAGAAATTCCGAGCACAGATACTGAACCTCCCTTTAGCAAGAAAAAAAGGTTTTACTATTTAAACCTAAAGCATTAAGATACAATAAAGAAAAAGAAAGAAATAGAGAGAGTGTGTTTGTTTGTGAGAGGAATATTATACACTCTATATATACACAAGATATATTAATTATTCACTTTATAAACATGTTATAAGTTATACATGTACTATATACATTTTATATATATAATTTATGCAAAAATTATATGAACGCTGAATATTTATAGATAATTTATACGCCTTTTATATTGTAACGATCCAGCTAGTCGTTTTGTGTATTTCAGTCCCGTTTCCCATTTGATACTTTTCGTGTACTTGATTTTTATTTTGTGACTTGTAGGGATGGTTGGTGTGGTCCCGGAAAGGTTTCGGAGTGTATTGGAATAATTAGATCTACTTTTGAAAGTTTAAGTTATAAGAGTTAATAAATATTTGAATTTTATGTAAATAACCTCGGATTTGTGTTTTGATAATTTCAATAGGTTTGTATGGTGATTTTGGATATAGGCGTATGCCTGAATTTTAATTTGGAGGTTCCTAAGATGATTTATCTCTTTTGCCGAAAGTTGTTAATTTGAAGGTTTTAAAATTTTATAAGTTTGACCATGAGTTGACTTTGAGGCTATTGGTTCATCTTATTGTTTCAAAACTTGGAATAAGTCTGTTTTATCAATTGAAACTTGTGTGCAAAGTTTAGTTTCGTTCCGAGTTGATTTGATATGAATTGGACGCTTGCTAGTGAATATTGAAGTTCTTGAATTTGAAGGTTTGCAGGATGAGTTTTGATATTTGATTCGTGATTATGGATGTTATTTTGATGTTTCAAGCATGCGAGCAAGTTAATATGAGGTTTGTATACTTGTGTGGTTGTTTGGTGTGGGGCCCGGGGGTCTCGGATGAGTTTCAGATTGGTTTCTGATTGATTTTGGGAAGGTTACATTTTTGTTGGTGCTGCAGACCTCACAATTGCGATGCTTTGCTTATAATTATGATGGTCTATATTCGTGGTGCCTTGATCGCATTTGTAATGGGTTCCTAAGAAGGCCAACTTCGTATTTACGAAGCTGGTGTTGCAATTGCGACTTCCGTAACGCATTGGTGACACTTGGATGTATTTGCGAGCTTCCTGATCACAATTGCGATGTCCGAAGTAGAGAGAGCTTGTCCGCTTTTGCAAGCCACTTCTAGTATTTGCGAGGCTCGTAGTCGCAAATGCAACTTCTGTAGTTGTAATGACCCGACCTGTCATTTTGAGATTTAGCATTCCGTTCAGTGGTTTGAGGTCTTGAGTGGCATCATATTGTGCATTATGACTTACGTGCATGGTCGGATTCGATTTTTGGATGATTCGGGATCTATTGTGGTGTGGGTCGTTATGTTATGTTGTTATGTTTTTGGCACATGTGGTATTATTACTGTTAGCGGGTGAGTTGTCCGTGCAGATATGAGGTATTAATGGTATTGGCACGTGAGTCGTCCGTGCAGCACGTGAGTTGTTCGTGCAGTTGTGATTAGTAATGTGGGCACAAGATGCCAAGTGATTAGGGTTCGTGATTTGGGACCCGTGATTTGTGATTATGAGGTGTGGTACCTCGGGAAAATTCTTGTATAAACCTTGTGTGAGAGTGGTTGATTATTTGATTGTTACTTGTTCTTCCTTACTTGGTTTCACTAGACTCAAACTGTAATCTTCTTACTTTACAATGTTATTACCTATTTGCTCCTTGTTGCTAATTGTTGCTTCTAGTTTCCATTGTAAGTATTGTACTGTTATTCTTACCATTTTTAGCTTTATATTTATATTTTTCCCTGTTAGTTTTATATTTATACTTGTACAGGTTATTACGTCAAGTAGGTGTCTTGACTGTTCCTCGTCACTACTCCACTGAGGTTAGTCTTGATACTTACTGGGTATCGCTGTGGTGTACTCATGCTACGTTTGTTACATATTTTTGTACAAATCCAGGTACCTCAGAGCTTGTTGGTCATTAGATAGCTCATCGAGTATTGCTGTGTAGACTTCAAGGTATACCTACCATCGTGTTTGCAGGCCTCGGAGTCACCTTCTGAAGTTTTACTTTGTACTGTTTATTTCTATTCCAGAGTAGTTGTATTTATAGATTTTTTAGTGAACTCAGTAGAGCTTATGACTTGTACTACCGGTTTTGGGATGTTATATATCTACTTTGGATTGTTGGCTTTGTATAGAAATTTCTGGTTCATGTTTAATAGTTGATTGGTTAAAATTTGTTTTTAATTCAGTAAGTGTTAGGCTTACCTAGTCCCAGGGACTAGGTGCCATCACGACATTCTAAGGCAGAAAATTGGGATCGTGACAAGTTTGTATCAGAGCCCTAGGTTCATATGTGCTATGAGTTATAAGCAAGTTTAGTAGAGTCTTGCGGATCGGTACAGAGACGTCTGTACTTATGTTCGCGGGGCTACAGAACTATTAGGAAACATCACTTTTTTCATTCCTATCGTGTGAGTTTTTGCTTTTTGAGTTTGAGCCTTTGTCATGCTATTCTCTCAGAGATGGTGAGGACACGAGCTGCAGTTACTGGTGACGTTGCCCCAGAGCTAGTGTTGCTAGGGGCCGGGGCAGAGGCAGAGGCCGAGGAGGATCACGTGCTACAGATAGAGAACCTATCAAAGCAGCAACTGAGGAGCCACCAGTAGCTCCGGTTAGGGGACAGTCACCGAAGGCGCCTGTTGTTACCCCTAGACTTCAGGAGACGTTAGCGTAGTTCTTGAGCAAGTTTGGTACATTGACTCAGGCGAGATTGATTCCAGCTGCACCAGTTACTTCACAGACTGGGGGAGGGGCTCAAACTCCCGTCGCCAGCGGATGCAACTCCACTCACTTGGGCTCAGTTTTCAGAGATGTTTTTAAGGGAGTTTGTTTCCCAGACCCTCTGGGATGCGTGGCGCACATAGTTTAAGCAGCTGCACCTACTTTAATCTCTACAGTTAGAGAGCGAGTCTACAAGTTCATTGAGGGGATCAGTTATGGTATCTGGTTCAACATGGCTCGGGAGTTGGAGATGGATGTTTCGTTTCAACGGGTGGTAGAGATCGCTCGCAGATTAGAGGGTATGTGGGTCTAGGAGAGAGAGAAGACAGAGAGGCTATAAGGCCTCGTGGACTGGGATGATCAACCGATCCCTATTTTGAAGGTAAGATGCGTCATGGTAGTGGTTTTGTGGGTCAGCCAATTTAGTTTGCACTTCAGGCTTCATGTGGTGCTTCAGATATCTATGGGTCCTAGAGTACCCATACCGGACAGCTTTCACAACCCCGTCAGCAAAGAGGTTGCTTTGAGTGTGGGGATACCAGCCACATGGTGAAAGTTTTTCCCAGACTCTGGACAGATGTGTCACAGTGAGGCATTCAGGCTATGAGTTCTGTTCCAATTGTTGCTATACCTGCACCGCCAACTAGGGGTAGAGGTTAGGCGGGTAGAGGTCATCCTAGAGGGGGAGGCTGGGCCCATGTTATACTCTTCCTGGTTAGGCGGAGGCTGATGCACCAGATGATGTCACTATAGGTATGGTTTTGGTTGATTATAAAGATGTATTTATGTTATTTCATTCCAGTCCCATTGATTGGTACGATTCATCCGACCTTGCTTCAGATATGGTTGTGTTTTGTGATTCTTATACTACGTTCATGTGTTCACGCCAGTTGAGGAATTCTATTGTGATATCTCGTGTCTATCGTTCTGGTTTGATTGCTTTTGAGGGTCATGAGGCTTGGATGGACTTTCTATTAGTTAAATACGATCGGTCTTGATGTGATCTCTGGATGGTTTGGCTTGACTTATGTTTTGGGTGCTCTACAGGTATGTGAAGTTGTTACGTGTTGTGGTTTTGGTTCTACGGGATTGAATTAGTAAAGTATTTTAGATGTTGAGATATTATCTTACTTGTGATTCCGGGTGGAGGATAGAGCCTAGTGTTCTTTGTGGATGGGCATGTCTGTATCGGGCTATATGCCGCAGTGAGGTTAGGTTAGGGTAAGATTCATTATGGTTGTTGCGTGTGTCTTCTTTCTTCCTTGTGGATTAGATCCGTATTATGGTGTCGATGGGGAAGTTGACTTGTTGGGCGTGCTTTATAGTTCTATTATATGTTTCTCTTTTTCCATGTTTAGTTATATATTCAGGTCAAGCTTGTTGGGGATTTAATTGTGATATATGTGCTGGGTAGCGTTGATGTGGCTGGTTGCTCTCTGAGTAGTTATGAGCTCCATATGTTTCTTGCATCATTTTCAGTGTTTTGAAGGTTTAGAACAATGTTCTAGTCAATATGAGGCTATTTGTCAATACCGGGCTTGGTGTTTGGCAGCTATTATGGTCAGAAATGTTGCTACGGGCATATGGGTGATGTGTTACATCGTGTGGTAGTATCTTAGGTATGTATGCATGAGCCGATACAGCTAGTTGAGGATTTTACAGAGTGTTTGCATGATGATAGGGGTTTTGGCGGATGTGAAAATTTGATTCTAAGGCTTATTGGCATGAGTAGAAGGAATAATCTTCGGTTGGGATGAGGTTGTCGGCCTATGTGGATTGGATTATCGTAAGATCACCCGTGGTTACGCGTTTGGTGAGTTTATGCAGTGAATTGATGGCTTTGGAAAGACTCTTATCACGTTTGAGGACGGACGTTTATTTAAGAGAGGGAGAATATAATGACCCGATCGGTCGTTTTGAGCTTTAGCATTCCATTCAATGGTCTGAGGTCTTGAGTGGCATCATATTGTGTATTGTGACTTGTGTGCATGGTCGAATCCGAATTTCGGGTGATTCGGGATCTATCTTGGTGAGTGATTCTCATTTTAGAAGCTTAAGTTGGAAATGTTGACCGATGTTTGACTTTTGTAAAAATGGCCCCACAACGGCATTTTGATGGCTGCGATAGGTTTGTATAATGATTTATGATTTGGGCGTATGTCCGGAATCGAATTCGGAGGTCAGCAGGTTGATTTGTGTTGTTTTGCCACAAGCTGGCAATTTAAACGCTTAGAATTTTGATAAGTTTGACCGTAGGTTGGGTTCATAGCTATCGTATTTGAATTTCTATTCGGGACATGGAATAGTTTCGTTTAGTCATTTGGAACTTGTCCGCAAAGTTTGGCATCATTACGAGTTGATTTGATAGGAATCGGACGCGCGATTGTGTTTTTAGAAGTTCTTGAGTTTCATGTTGATTTCTTGTGTGTTGGAGGTCCAATTCATGGTTTCGAATGTTATTTTTATGATTTGATCGCGCGAGCAAGTTCATGTTATGTTCTTAGACTGGTATTGATGTTTGGTTTGGAGCCCCAAGGGCTCGGGTGAGTTTCCAATGCGTTTCAGAGAGTTCGTAGAAGATTCAGCTTTCGCTGGTGTTCTGATCTCGTATTTGCGAGAAATATGTCGCATTTGAGAGTTCTTCTTCGCTTTTGTGATGTACTCTTTGGCTAATCATATTTGCGATAATGGCCTGCGCTGGGGGAGGGATCTCTTTTGGGACCAAGTGGTCGCTTTTGCAAAATGTCCAGTGTTCGCATTTGCGACGACAACAGGGGTGTGAGGGTCTTGGCTTTTGCGATCATTTCCTCGCATTTGCGGGGCTCGCACTTGTGAACCCCAAGTCGCATTTGCGACTGGACATAAGAGCTGTGGGACGGGATTTTAGTCTGATTTTCATATCTTTGAACCCTAGGCTCGGTAAGAGGCGACTTTGAAGAGGGAGTTTCATCAACAATCATTGGGTAAGTGATTTTGATCAATTTTCAACTATTTTACATGATTATATATGAGGTTTAACATCAAATTTGTGAGAATGAAAGTGAAATTTTGAGAAATTTTGTCTATGTTTTGAAACAAATTAGAATTTGAGTTTTGAGAGTCGATTTGGACTCAAATTTTGAAACAAAACACATATATGGACTCGTGAGGTTATGAGTAGTCGGAATATACCCTTGGACCCGAGTTTTGACCGGGCGGGCACGGGGTTAACTTTTGTTGAGTTTTGAGGAATTATGCAAAGGTCATAGCTTTATTTACTGGAATTGATTTCTCTTGCATTATTTGATGTTATTAAGTCGATTTTGGTTTGATTTGAGTCTAGCGGAGGTGAATTGTAAAAGAAAAGCTATTTTAGAGTATTGATTGAGGGATTTTGAGGTAAGTATCTTGCCTAACTTTGTATGGGGGACCTACCCCATAGGGATTGGTTTGTTTGCACTATTTGAACTACGTGAAAGACGTGTACTCGAGCTGACGAGTGTGTATATGATTTATAAGTGGAAATTTGTCCGGTTTAGACTCTTAGGGTCCTTATGCACACTAAATTGAAGTTGCTCTATCATGTTATGTCCTCCATTGTTAAATTCACTCTTATATGCCTTATTTGATTGGTTCATGTCCTATATTTTGTTGCCAAATATACTCATACATGCTTTAATTGTAATTGTTGCCTTTTTATTGTTACTTGTTATCTCTTCCATAGTTGATTATCCTTAATTAAAGTTATTGTTACATGTCATCTCTTCCATAATTGATTATCCTTATTGAAGTCGATGTGACATGTTATTTCTCTTGTTGTTGAACTACTCTTACTTGAAGTAATTATTACTTGTATGTCTTCCATCGTTGAGCTTATTCTTCCGTTTCATTGCATTGTTGTCATCCTTGTGTTGATTTACTTGTCGTACCTCGTGTTATTATTGTTCTTATTGGACTCGGTGTTGTTGAGCCGTGGGCTATGTGTGGTTGTGATATTGAAATTGTTGTTGTGGAAATGTTGTGGTATATAGGTACATGTGGTGTGTGCTGTTATGTTATGTTGTTATATTTTTGGAACATATGGTATTGTTAAGAGGATTGTCGGGGTGTTCGCACGTGAGTTGTCTGTGCTATTATTATTATTGATATTTGCACATGCGGTGTGACAAGGTGGGATATATATGTTAGGTTAGCGCATATGGCGAGACAAGGTGGGATAATTGTTGTGCGCGTGTGGCGAGACAAGACGGGCATTTACTTTATTGTTTCACACATGGCAAGACAAGGGGGCTATGTCGGGAATGATTGGTGATGTCCTGGGGGCATTGTTATTGATGATATTTGTGTGGTGGTGGGCCTATCTTGTGTTAGTCATGCATATCACGGGTTTTGTTGTGTTGTTTCCAGTGTGCCATACATTGTCTCTGATCTTACTAGTTCACTCGAGCTGTGATAGTACATTTGCACAAGTATACACTGTAATCTATCACTTATATCAGTCTGAGAATATGAACATGGATGTTTGTTGATCATTTACAAGTATTCTTGTACATATGCCTTCTGTGCATGAGTTGTGCTATTGGCAAGTGAGTTGTCAGTGCGCATATGAGATATTGTTACTATTGACACGTGAGTTGTCCGTGCGGATATGAGGTATTGTTACTATTAGCACGTGAGTTGTCCGTGCATATATGAGGTATTAATGGTATTGGCACGTGAGTCATCCGTGCGACACGTGAGTTGTCCATGCGGTTGTGATTAGTAATGTGGGCACAAGATGCCAAGTGATAAGGGTTCGTGATTTGGGAGCCGTGATTTGTGATTATGAGGTGTGGTACCTCGGGAAAATTCTTGTATAAACGTTGTGTGAGAGCGGTTGATTATTGGCTTGTTACTTGTTCTTCCTTACTTGGTTTCACTGGACTTAAACTGTAATCTGGTCACTTTACGATGTTATTACCTGTTTGCTCCTTGTTGCTAATTGTTGCTACTAGTTTCCATTGCAAGTATTGTATTGTTATTCTTACCATGTTTAGCTTTATATTTATATTGTTCCCTATTAGTTTTATATTCATACTTGTACAGGTTATTATGTCTAGTAGGTGTCTTGACTGTTCCTCGTCACTACTCCACCGAGGTTAGTCTTGATACTTACTGGGTACCTTTGTGGTGTACTCATGCTACACTTGCTGCATATTTTTGTGCAAATTCAGGTATCTCGCAGCGTGTTGGTTATTAGATAGTTGATCGAGTATTGCTGTGGAGATTCAAGGTTTACTTGCCGTCGCGTTCGCAGGCCTCAGAGTCACCTTCTGAAGTTTTACTTTCTACTATTTATTTCTATTCCGGAGTAGTTGTATTTAGAGATTTAGTAGTAAACTCAGGAAATCTTATGACTTGTATTACTGGTTTTGGGATGTTATTTATCTACTTTGGATTGTTGGCTTTGTATAGAAATTTCTGGTTCATGTTTAATAGTTGATTGGTTAAAATCTGCTATTAATTCAGTAAGTGTTAGGCGTACCTGGTCCTAGGGACTAGGTGCCATCACGACATCCTAAGGCGAAAAATTGGGGTCGTGACAGTAGCTGACTATATTGGGGGAATTTCGGGATTTAGACCCATTATCTCATATTTTGAACCCTAGACTTAGAGAGGGGTGATTTTTAAAGAGGGTTTTCAAACAAGACAAGAGGGTATACAATTTTCACTTGATTTTTATATTATATCTTGTTTCCCCTGGATTATTACACCTAAATTTTGGAATTTGGAAGAGAATTTTGGATTTTTACTATGTTTAAAAAACTAAAAACTGGGAATTTGAGAGTCGATTTGGACTCGATTTTGGAATCAAATCATATATTCGGACTCGTGGGGTTATAGATAGTTGCCTAACCTTGTGTGAGTGAATAGCCCTTAAGATTTGGCCTTATTTACTAATTGTGTTATATGTAAAGCGACGTGTACGAGAGGTGCTGAGCATGTACACAGGTGCTATGTGTGGTTTATGATCAAATTGAACCTTAGGCTTCTAATATGCCTTATTTTGATGATGTGCTTTATATGAAATACGGTCAATCAATCTATAACTATATGATCACCTATCCGCAGTTGATTATTGTCATGTACTTGTGTACATTGTTGGTAACTTATGAGCATATTTCTTTCGATGATAATTTGGTATATTGCATTGTTTATGATTATGGCACATATGGACATGTTGTGGTGGATGTTGTTATTGTGATGGGTTGTGGTGTATAAGGGTGGATATTATTATTGTAACGGGGTGTGGAGCATAAGGGATGATATTATTATATTGACGGGGTATAAAGCATAAAGGTGGCATTCTTGTTGATGAAATGTGGATCATAGGGGTGGCATTCATATTGATGAAATATGGAGCATAAGGGTGGCATTCTCGATGATGTTCATGTGGAGGTATGAGGGTGACATACTTGATCATTTATATGCATTCTTTAAACTTCGCCATGTATTTCAGCTAGTTTTTAAGTCGTATTTAACATACTATCATATGCATCTATTTCTATTTGATGATTTGTTTGTCAAAAAAAAAAAGAAATTTCCCATGTTGAGTTATTATCACATGTTTGAACGAGATTGTTGGTATTGTGTTCTGTTATATATTCTTATTGCAAGTCATTATATATATATATATATATATATATATATATATATATGCATATTTTATTTTGTTAGTGAATATCACATGACTTGAACCTCGTTACTACTTCACCAAGGTTATTCTTCATACTTACTAAGTACACATTATCCTGTACTCATACTACACTTGTGCATATTTTAGGCAAATCTGGGTGTTGGAGGCAGCGGACTTCGAGAGTAAGTGCATATGTTGTTTGCGAGGATTCAAGGTAGTGAGTGTTGCATGATCATCACAACCCCTTGGAGTCCCATCCTTTATGTTGATACTATTATTTTCACAATTTCAAACAATATTGTGTTTGAGACTTCTTTATGTATCCGGTTTAGAGCTCACGACTCTATAATACATGGTTTTGGGAGTTGTATTGTGTATTGCTATTTTTGGCTTATGTTATCACTATTTTCGTTGTTCATGTTAATTCAAATTTATTAAATCATGTTTTGATAATTCAATGTTGTTAATGTGATTGGCTTACCTACCCTTGAAGGATAGGTGCCATCACGATCCCTTTGGTGGGATTTGGGTCGTGACAAGTTAGTATCATAGCCCTAGATTAATAGGTTCTACGAGTCACGAGAAAGTTTAGTAGAGTCTTGCGGAACGGTATGAAGACGTCTGTACTTATCTTCGAGAGGCTACCGAACTATTAGGAAAACTTTACCGAGTCATGCATATTTGTTATTCCCGAATTTTGAACCTTTACTCATCTATTCTCTCATAGATTGTGAGGATACTTTCTGCGGGTTCGGCTGAGCAGGCACTAGTGCCCCATGTTAGAGCTGCGAGAGATCAGGGCGAGGTATGCTCCGCAACTGGATCCCCTGCTAAAGTAGTAGTTGTGGAGTCACCAGTAGCTCCTGCTGAAGAGTATGAGCCTTGATATGTTGAGCATGCACCTAAGGGTCTTATCGCTATGCCAGGACTTCAGGAGAGTCCGACTTACTATATGTTTGAGAGTTTGGCCGAGGCAGGGTTAATTCTGGTTGTACCAGCTACTTCACAGGGTAGGGGAGGTGCTTAGAGTACCCCCTCACACATACCAGAGCAGAGTGATCATGTTTACGAGACACCGGGTGTTCTACCGGTGCATCCAGTCATTGCAGTTCTACCCGAGGTAGGGCCAGACATGTCTAGTGAGGAGCAGAATAGGTTTTTAGAGGTTTCTGAGACTTTGTCCTCCCCAGTTCAGTGGTGGGGCTTCTAAGGATGCAGGAGGTTTCTTAGATCAATGCCATCATATTTTCCATACTTTGGGATGGGTGGAGTCAAACAGGGTCTACTTTACCACCTTTCAGTTGACGGGGTCGGCATACAGGTGATGGCAGCCTTGTGAGGCGAGTAGACCAGCGGGCACAATACCACTAACATGGTCCCAGTAATCAAATCCTTTGTTGGGGGGAAGTTTATCCCACAGACTCGTAGGGACGAGTTGCTCAGTGAGTTTAAGAATTTGTGCTAGGAGGATATAACTGTGACTCAGCATGCTATGAGGTTCACAGAGTTATTCGGCTATGCAACTCTTTCGGTTTCTACTAAGAGGGAGAGAGTTTGTAGATATTTTGAGGGACTCACCTACAACCTTTGATTTAGGATGACATGGGAGATGGAGACTGCATTTCATCAGGTTGTGGAGATTTCTAGGTAGTTAGAGCATATTCGCATGTAGGAGAAAGAGGATGAAAAGGCTAAGATGCCTCATGGTTCTGGAGGATTTAGTGGATTCTACTCTACGACCTAGGCTAGACATAGTTAAGGTCATTTCAGGCGACCAGTTCAGTTCACACTTCAGGTTTCATGTAGTGCTCCAACTAGCCATGGATTTCAGGGTACTCATACCATATAGTTATCCTTCTGTACGCCTTCTACACGGGGTTCCTACAGTGATTATTCTAGTCGTCTGGGGCAGATCCAGTTCTAGCAGCCATGTCAGTAAAGAGGTTCTTTTGAGTGTGGTGATACTAGGCGCATTGTCAAAGATTGTCCCAGGTTTAAGATGGTTGTACCTCATCATGGTATTCAGGCTATGGCTACCACTCCAGATGCTACTCCACCTGCATAGCCAACTAGAGGTGAAGGACAAGCGGGTAGGGTCATCTTAGAGGGGGAGGCAAGGCATGTTGTTATGCATTTACTAGTAGTACTAAGGCAGTCACATCAGATGCAGTCATTACAAGTATTGTTCCAGCTTGTTATCGAGATGCTTTAGTGTTATTTGATTCGGGTTCTACTTATTCGTAGGTGTCGTCCTACTTTGCTTCATATTGGGATATGTCTTGTGATTTATTGGATTCTTCTGTTTATGTGTCTACACCCATTAGGAATTCTATTGTAGTGGATTATGTATACCGTTGTTATGTGGTTTCTATTTGGGGATATGAGACTAGGGTTGATCTTTTCATGCTTAATATGGTGGATTTTGATATGATTTTGTGTATGGATTGGTTATCTCCATACCATGATATTCTTGATTATCACACTAAGACTATGAAGTTGGCTATACCAGGGTTGCCAAGGGTGGAATGGAGAGGTTCCTTGGGTCATATTCCTAGTGGAGTGATTTTCTTTCTGAAGGCTTAATGGATGGTTGAGAAGAGGTGTTTGGCATACTTAGCCTTTATTAGGGATGTCAGTGCTAATACTCCTACAGTTGATTTAGTCCCCATAGTGAGAGAGCTTCCAGATGTGCTTCTTGCAGACCTATTGGGCATGCCACCCGATAGGGATATTAATTGTGGTATTGACTTGGCACTGGGCACTCAGCCTAAATCTATTCCACCGAATTGCATGGCTCCAGTAGAGTTGAAAGAGCTGAAGGAACAGCTGCAAGAATTGTTGGATAAATGTTTCATTAGGCCGAGTGCGTCACCTTGGGGTGATCTAGTTCTATTTGTGAAGAAGAATGATGGTTCCATGAGGATGTTCATTAACTACAGGCAATTGAACAAGGTTACCTTCAAGAATAAGTACCCACTACCTCGCATTGATTATTTATTTGATCAACTTTAGGGTACTATGGTGTTGTCCAAGATTTACTTGAGATCGGGGTACCATCAGCTGAAGATTAGGTCTTCGGATATACCTTAGATGACTTTTAGGACCCTTTATGGGCATTATGAGTTCTTGGTGATGTCTTCTGGTCTGACTAATGCACCATCAGCCTTTATGCATTTGAAGAATAGTATGTTCCAGCTTTTGTTGGATTCCTTTGTCATTGTGTTCATTGATGACATCTTCGTATAATCTCGTAGTAGAGAAGAGGACGAGAAACATTTAAGGGGGGTACTTCAGATTATGAGGGAGAAGAAGTTGTATGCTAAGTTCTCTAAGTTTGAGTTTTGGTTGGATTCGGTGGCATTCTTGGGCCCTGTGATGTCTAGTGAGGGGATAAAAGTGGATCTAAAGAAGATTGAGGCAGATAGGTGGCTCAGACCTTCTACCAGTATAGAGATAAGGTGTTTCCTAGATTTTGTTGGGTATTATCGCCGCTTTGTGGATAGGTTTTCATCCATTGCAACCCTACTGACTAAGTTGACTTCGAAGGATGCTCCATTTAGGTAGTCAGAAAAGTGTGAGGAGAGCTTTCAGAAGCTCAAAACTGCCTTGACTAGAGCTCCAGTATTGGTATTACCTTCAGGATCAGGGTCCTATTCAGTTTATTATGATGCTTCACATATTTGTCTTAGGTGTGTGTTGATGTAGGATGGTAGGGTAATTGCATATGTTTCGATTCAACTAAAGCCCCATGAGAAGAACTATCCGATGTATGATTTGGAGTTAGTAGCTATTGTGCACGCACTCAAGATTTGGAGAAATTACTTATATGGCATGTCTTGTGAGGTGTATACCGACCATTAGAGTCTCCATCATCTATTTAAATAGAAAGATTTAAATTTGAGGCCGTTGAGGTGGTTGGAGCTATTGAAGGATTATTATATCACTATTTTCTATCATCAAGGGAAGGTCAATATAGTGGTAGACGCCTTAAGTAGGAAGGTAGAGAGCATTGGGAGTTTAACATTCATTCCAGTTGGGGAGAGGCCTTTAGCTATGGATATTCAGGAGTTGGCCAATTGGTTGGTGAGATTGGATATTTTGGAGCTGAATAGAGTCCTTACTTATGTTGTGTCTCGGTCGTCCTTGCTTGAGTGTATTACGTCTCGTCAGTATGATGATCCCCATTTGCCTGTCCTTGAGGACATAATGCAGCGTGGTGATGCTAAAGAAGTGAATATTGGTGATGATGGGGTATTGTCACTGCAAGGTTGAGTTTGTGTTCCTAATTCCGACAGCTTGAGGAAGTTGATTCTTGAAGAGGATCATAGCTCATAGTATTCTATTCATCCAGGTACTACGAAGATGTATCGTGACTTGAAGCACCATTATTGATGGATGAGGATGAAGAATGACATTGTTGGACATGTTTCTAGGTGTTTGAATTGCCAATAGGTCAAGTATGAGCATCAAAAACTAGGTGGTTTGCTTAAGAAGATTGATATATCGGAGTGGAAGTGGGAGCGCATTAGTAAAGACTTTTTGGTAAGATTGCCGCGAACCTTGAGGAATTTTGATGCCATTTGGGTCATCATGGATCGGTTGAGCAAATCGGCGCATTTCATTTCAGTCATGACTTCCTACACTTCGGAGCAGTTAGATAGGATCTACATTAGGAAGATCATTCGCCTGCATGCTGTACCTATTTCTATCATCTTAAACCGGGACACTTAATTTAGTTTGCAATTTTGGAGGGCGGTTCAACATGAGTTGGGCATACAGGTTGAGTTGAGTGCTGCATTTAACCCTCAAACAGACGGGCAGTCTGAGCGGACCATTCAGATCTTGGGGGATATGTTAAGGGCATGCACTATAGATTTCGGAGGTCGGTGGGATCATTTTCTACCTCTAGATAGGTTTGCCTACAATAACAACTACCAGTCCAGTATCTAGATAGCTTCGTATGAGGCCTTATATAGGAGGCAATGTCATTCTCTGGTTGGTTGGTTCGAGACCGATGAGGCTAGTTTATTGGACACAGACTTGGTTCGTGATGCTTTGGAGAAGGTGAAGTTGATTCAGGAGAGGCTTCACACTGCTCAGTGTAGGCAAAAGAGTTATGCGGACCGAAAGGTTCATGATGTAGATTTCAAGGAGGGCAAGAAGGTTCTTCTTAGAGTTTCACCCATGAAGGGTGTGATGAGTTTTGGGAAGAAGGGAAAGTAGAGCTCGAGGTTTATCGATCCTTTTTAGGTGTTGGAGAGAGTGGGTGAGGTTGCTTATAGACCTTTTTTGCCTCCTAGTCTTTCGGGAGTCCATCCGGTGTTCCATATTTCTATGCTTTAGAAGTATCATGAAGATAAGTCCCATGTTTTGGATTTAAGCATAGTGTAGTTAGATGGAAATATGGCTTATGAGGAGGTGCTGGTGGCCATTTTGGATCGGCAGGTTCAGCAGCTTTGGTCTAAAGATATTGCATCGGTAAAGGTGTAGTGGAGAGGTCAACCAGCTAAGGAGGCGACTTAGGAGACTGAACTTGATATATGTAGCAGATATCTGTTACGACCCAAAACTACCAACCGGCCATGATGGCGTCTATCTCACTTGCTAGGCAAGATAAGCATAACAATACGAAGATAAATGCTGAATTAACAGAACTAGTACAAGTCTAAGGCAAATTAACATAAACAACAACATGGATACATAACAAATTCCCTTGAACTGGTAAATATAGAGTCATGAGCTCTACTACGGAGATAGAAGTCTAAAATACTAAATATCAATACTGTCTAAATGAAAGACAACAGTACAAAATGAAAAGAGACGCCAAAACTGTGTTCGGGATGCAGCTCTACCTCGTCTCTCAGATGACAAGCTCAGTAATAAGTCTCAGCTACTGATGGCTCGGTCCAACACCTCACAATTAAGTGCAGAGCGTAGTATGAGTACAACTGACTCCATGTACACATCAAGTAGTATAATTAGCCTTAGCGAGAAAATAAAAGAAAAAATTATAAATGATACTCGTTATAACCTGTAGAGTTCATAAATCCAACAAGTACAGAACAATGATATGATCAAGTGATAAATCACAGAAAGAACCACATTGGTGCATGCAATTACTTAACGTACTCAATTCAGTCAATGATCCAACATTTAAAGAAGACATACAAATAAATAAGGTAAACAACCAAGGAAATTGCAAGTAAATATGAAACGCAATAACCAAATCAAACACTGGCCAGCTTTACCTCAGAATCTCCATAACCGTACCAATCCACTGATAATTGTTTCTTAAACTGCGTGTACACGATCAATATGGAACATGAGATGGTGACTCTAGGGTAATGGATCCATATCCACATGCTGCACGGATAACTCACGTACTGCACGGACAACTCACGTGCTAATAATATCAACCGCAAATAACTTATGTGCTACACGGACAACTCATGTTCCAATAATATCAATATCTCGGATCCACACGGACAACTCACGGACAACTCATGTTCCAATAATACCAATATCACAATCCGCCCGGTGTGGTCACATGCTTAATATCATAATCCGTCCAGGGTGGTCACAGGCTCAATATTACAATTCGCCCAACGCGGTCACAGGCTTAATATCACAATATGCCTGGCGTGGTTACAATCTACTAGTCCAATCCATATCACACAGAAAGAAGATATACAAGAATACATGTGCATGCTAATGAACATCAAATTTCACACTCATGGGCTGGTATAAGTGACATACAAAGATGTATGCATGTACAAAGTACGCTATCACAGATCAATCAGGAGATTACATCACGAAAGTAACAATTTATCAAGTTAAATCAGGAGATTAACCTCTATTCAACCTCAAACATGGTACAAATAGCTTACAAAAAGGGGTACAAATAGGAGAAACATCATATCATGAAACTTAGCAATCAACTCACGGCATATCATAGCCTAAGAACTACCCGAGCATGAATAGATATCCCGGTGCATGCAGATGGGTTCAAATCCACGCATGTGTGCCACCCATAGCACGTAGCTATCACAAATAACTTAGGCAACTAGTGCCTCAACCAAGTTTAGGTAATATACTTACCTCAAGCAAGCTAAATCAATCCTCTAATAGGCCCTTCCCGTGTGAATCAACCTCCGGACGGCTCGCATCTAGCCAAAATAACGTAATATCATCAATAAAAGCCAAAGGAAACGATTTCAAATGATATAGCTAAGATCTTTAACCAAAATAAAAAAGTCAACCCCGGGCCCACAGCTCAGAACCCGACCAAACTCATAAATTCCGAAGACCCATTCCTACACTATTCCAAATATATGTGTTTCATCCAAATCCGACCTCAAATGGAACCTCAAATCATCAATTTATACTTTAGAAAAGTTTTTACTAAAATACCTAATTTCTTCACTTAAATTCACCAATTAAATGCTAAAATCAAGGTTGGAATCATGAACAATGAACAAATCCGAGTCAAAAATTATTTACTCCAATCCAAATAGCCCAAATCCAAACTCTACAACTCAAAATTTGTTAAAATGACCAAAACCCTAGAAAATAGAGTACATATGGTCTACCCGGGTATACACTTCGCGATCGCGAAGCACATCCAAACACTGCCTCCAGAAAACTCTATGTGAACGCAAGACCCGGGTCGCAAATGCGATGCAAAACACTCCTAAGCCTATGCGAACACGGTCCTCCTCCCGCGATCGCAAAGGTTAATAGCTTGACGCCCCCAGATGGTCTCCCTTTCTATGCGAACGCGATCGCGAAAGCCACTACCTCCCCAAGCTTCACGAACGCGATCACCTCTCCGCGAATGCGAAGAACAAACTTGCCTGCAATAAAAAATACCCTCCACGAACACGACAACCCTCTCACGATCGCGAAGAAGGGAACCAGAACTGAGAATTAACAGTTCCAAAATATGGAGAAATGGTCTGAAACCCACCCGACACACACTCGAGCTCCCTCGGACCTCGTCTAATCACACAAACCAATCCGAAAATAAAATACGGACTTACTCGAGGCCTTGAATCACACAAAATAATATCAAAATCAGGAATCACACCTCAACTCAAGCCTAAGAAACTAATTCAATTTTCCAAATTCAAAACTTATGCCGAACAATCCTAGACAACTCGGAATGACCTCAACTTTTGCAAGCTAGTTTCAAATGACATAACGGACCTATTCCAACTCATGAAATCAAAATTCGAACCCGATATAATCAAAGTCAACTCTCGGTCAAACTTTTAAACCTTCCAAACCATCAATTTTCCAACTTCCGCCAAAAAGCACCAAATCAACCTACGGA
This sequence comes from Nicotiana tomentosiformis, assembly GCF_000390325.3. Taxonomy (NCBI): domain Eukaryota; kingdom Viridiplantae; phylum Streptophyta; class Magnoliopsida; order Solanales; family Solanaceae; genus Nicotiana; species Nicotiana tomentosiformis. The sequence goes on from NC_090821.1 coordinate 37,076,650, forward strand.
CCTCTAAATCCACATCTGGATATACGTCTAAGTCCAAAATTACCATATGAAGCTACCAGAACCATCAAAACTTTATTCTGGATCCGTCTACATAAAAGTCAAACTCCGGTCAACTATTACAACTTAAGCTTCCAACCTTAGGGTTAAGTGTCTCAATTTACTCCAAACTTCTCCGAAACCAAACCAACCACCCCGACAAATCACATAACCATAATTACGTATATGTAAAGCATCAAATAGGGAAAATAAGGCTAAAATACTCAAAATAACTGGCTGGGTCATTATAATATCCTTATCATTTTGGCACTTCAGGTATGACTCTAAACTCGTTCGAGGATAAATATTTATTTAAAAGGGGAGAAGGTAATGACCCGGCCGGTTGTTTTTTGTATTTGATCCCCGTTTCCCCATTTGATGCTTCCCATGTACTTATTTGTTGCTTTGTAACTTGCAGTGATAGTTGGTTTGGCCCCAGGAAGGTTTCGGAGTGTATAGGAATACTTAGTTCCATTTTTGAAAGCTCGAGTTATAAGGGTTGCCAAGGTTTGATTTTTTTTAAAACAACCTTAGATTCGTGTTTTGATGGTTCCAATAGGTTAATATGGTAATTTTAGACTTAGTCGTATGTCTGAATTTAAATTTAGAGGTTCCTAGGATGATTTGATTTTTTTGCTGATAGTTGGCAATTTGAAGGTTTAAAAATTTTATAAGTTTAATCATGAGTTGACTTAAATGCTATCGGGTTCGTATTGTTATTCCAGGACTTGGAATAAGTTCCTTTTGTTATTTGAAACTTATGTGCAAAGTTTGGTTTCGTTCCGAGTTGGCGAACAAGATGCAAAATATATCATAAATGTTGCATTCTAAGAAAGAGGGGGGAGGGGGAAAGTAAAGTCCAAATAACAAAAGACAAATAAGGGATGCACAAGATGAAAAACCAGAGGTATCACTAAGGTGCGAGGGAAATGTAAAAATAACAATAGTTCCACATGAAGGTCATTATATGGAATGTCAAAAAGATCGGTAAAATCGAGAAGGAGAGAGAGGCCAAAGATTATATAAGAGCACAAGAGGAAGATTTGATTGGCTTGGTGGAAACCAAAGTGAGGAGTGGAAAGGCATCCATAATTACCAGATGTTTGGGAAAGAATTAAAGTAAATCCATTACTGTGCAGAATGAGTAAATAAGTTTGACGAGTGTAAGGGCTAGTAAGACCTACCCGCTTTATTCAGCATTTTCATTCACTGAAGCAACTTGAACAAAATAAAAGCAAAAGAAAGAAATTAATTAACTTCAAAAAGGAGGTCAATTAAATGAGTACTAACTCTCTTCTATTACTTTGTTGTATTTGGTAAGAATCGGATGCTTGGTTGTGAATATTAAAGTTCTTGAGTTTGAATATTTACATAATAAGTTTTGGTGTTTGATTCGTAGTTATGGACAATATTTTGATGTTTCGATCTTGCGAACGAGTTCATATGAGATTTATATACTTGTATAGATGTTTGGTGTGGGGGCCGAGGGGCTCAAGTGAGTTTTAGATTGATTTTGAGAAGGTTCAGTTTTTGTTGGTACTTCAGACCTCGCAATTGCGATGGTCCGCTCGCAATTGCGAAGGTCCGCATTTGCGATGCCTTGATCGCATTTTTGATGGGTTCCTAAGAAGTCCAGGTTTGCATTTGCGAAGCTGGTATCCCAATGGCGACTTCCGCAACTGCAAAGGGGAGTCCGCACTTGCGACACTTGGTTGCATTTGTGTGCTTTTTGGTCGTAATTGGGATGTCTGAAGCTGAAGGAGCCTGTCCTCTTTTGCGAGCCACTTCTTGCATTTGTGAGGCTCACAATTGTGAACCCCTTGTCGCAATTGTAATTTTTACAGCTGACTATATTGGGGGAATTTCATTATTAAACCCAGCATCTCATATTTTAAACTCTAGACATGAAGAAGGGCAATTTTTGAAGAGGGTTTTCACACAGGGCAAGAGGGTAAGTGATTTTTACTTGATTTTGATATTATATCTTGTTTCCCCATGGATTATTACACCTAGATTATAGAATTTGGAAGAGAATTTTGGGGTTTTTTGACTATGTTATGAAACATAAAAATTAGAAATTTGAGAGTTGATTTGGACTCGGTTTTAGAATCTAATCACATATTTTGACTCGTAAAATTATGGATAGTCGGGATCTACCCCTTGACACGGGGTTTGACCGTGTGGGCCCGAGGTTAACTTTTGTTAATTGTTTAGAAATTAGGTAGAGATTGAAACTTTATTATTCGAAATTGATTCTTATAACATTGTTTAATATTATTGAGTTATTTTTGGCTAGATTTGAGCCGCGCGGAGGTGATTTTTATACAAAAGGCTATTTCGGAGGATTAATTTGGGCTAATTGATGCAAGTAACTTATTTAACCTTGTGTGAGAGAATACGTCTTAGGATTTGGCCTTATTTTTCAAATTGTGTTATGTGTAAAGCGACGTGTACGCAAGGTGACGAGCATGTACACGGTGGCTATGTATGGTTTATGACCGAATCAGACCTTAGGCTTCTAATATGCCTTATTTTGATGATGCGCTTTATATGAAACATGTTCAATCATTCTGTGACTACATGAACTTGATTTCTATAATTGATTATCCATAGTCATGATTTATATGTTAATCACCTATTTGTATGTCATTATTGTCATATCCTTGTATACCTTATTGTTAAATTATGAGCATATGTCTTTCGATGATAATTTGGCACATTGCATTCTTATGATTTGGTACTTATGGACATATGGGGGCGGATGTTGTTATTATGACGGGGTGTGGATCATAAGGGTAGATATTATTATTGTAACAGGGTGTGGAGCACAAGGGAGGATATGCTTAATATGATAGTGTACGTAGAATAAGGGTGGCATTCTCGTTGATAAAATGTAGAGCATAAGGGTGATATTCCTATTGATGAAATGTGGAGAATAAGGGTGACATTCTCGATGATGTTCATGTGGCGGTACGAGAGTGACATACTTAATCATGTACATGCATTCATTAAACTTCATCATGTATTTCAAAAGTTTTTAAGTTGTATTTAACATGCTATCATATGCCATTGTTTCTATTTGATGATTTGTCAAAAAAAAAGGATTTTCCCATGTTGAGTTATTATCACATGTTTTAACGAGATTGTTGGTATTGTATTCTGTTATATATATATATATATATATATATATATATATATATATATATATATATATTATACATGTTCTTTGATTAGTGAGTATCATATGACTTGAACCTCGTCACTGCTTCACCGAGGTTAGTCTTGATACTTACTAAGCACATGTTATCTCGCACTCATACTATACTTCTGTATATTTTGTGCATATCCGGGTGTTAGAGGCAGCGGAGTTCAAGAGTGAGTGCATATGCTATTCACGAGGATTCAAGGTAGTGTTGCATGATCGTCGCAGTCCCTTGTAGTCCCATCCTTTATGTTGATATTGTTATTAACAATATTATTTTTGAGACTTCTTTATGTATCTGGATTAGAGCTCATGACTCTGTACTACCTGATTTTGGGGAGTTGTATTGTGTATTATAATTTTTGGCTTATGTTATCACTATTTCTATTGTTTATGTTAATTCAAACATATTATATCATGTTTTGATGATTTAATGTTGTTAAGTGATTGACTTGTCTAGCCTTGAAAGCCAGGTACCATCATGACCCCTTTGGTGGGATTTGCGTCCTGACATATATTAATATGCATAAATAGTATAACAACAACAACAACAACAATAACAAACACAGTGTAATCCCACAGGTGGGATCTGGGGAAGGTAATGTGTACACAAACCTTACCCCTACCTTGTCAAGATAGATAGGTTATTTCTGATAGACCCTCGGCTCAAGAAACAATGAAAATAAAGTAACAAACAATAGCAACAATAATGTAATAAGAGAAAATAGAAGAACATATAATAATAATATGTGTAAATAGTATATACATATTATATATACTTTTGTCAATACCCACTGTAGGCACCATAATCATTCACTTTTATTTTTCTATATAATACGCATATAATAAATGTATAATCACTGTATAAAGTATTTATATTGATAATACACATATTATACAATTATTATACACTGAATAATAAAGGAGCATCGATAGTAAAGGAGGACTGATGAACGTTTTGGCCGAAATATTTTTTCCTCTAGCAATGACCCTTTTTTTCCATCTCTTATCTTCTCTTAAAATCCATCCAAAAAAGTACCATAAAATTTCAGACTTGAAAATGGATAGCAAGTGCAGAAGGTGGCAACCATCGCCAGACTTTGATCAAAAATCATTCAGAGAAGATAAATATTTTTGCATCTGATTAAAAAGGAAGAGGAGATCGTAAAGAAAAAAAGAGAAAAGAAAAAAGGCGGTGTGTTGATAATTATTGGAGTTGAAGAGGAGAAACACAAAAATTACAAGAGGAGGGAATGAAGAAGGAAGATGAGAAGGGAGAAGCTGAGTGGGTTGAAGAAGGGAGAAGACATAGAAAGATAGAAAAAAAGTGTACGTTGAAAGATGGGAGAAAGGATGGGATTTTAGCAGGGGTTGGTGTTCAGTACTTCGATACGGTATTTAAGCACTTCAATATTCAGTTTATCAATTGCACATATTAAATATCGTATCGAAGTAATTTGGTACACTTTAGTATTTCTTGTTCGGTTCGATATAATTTTGGTACGATTTCGGTTTATTAATTTGCATAATAATTGCTACTACATTTTCAACATTTGATACAGAAATCAGCAAGACAACTATGAAATTAAATATTAATTTGCATGTCTTAACCACTCACACAAATGCGGTGACAAAAGGAACTCAAATCATCATGAAAAATAAATTACATTGTGGAGAGCAATTCAAGCTTTCAACCTCAAGAAGTAAATCAACACTCAATACCATGAGGCCTAAGTAAGATTTAAGTATAAATTTATGGGTAAAACCTTTCAACATGTAGGCATAGGTCTGCTCAATGAGGTCATCTAGTGGACAATATTATGATCTATTAATTAACCAGAAAGTCTACTTAGCAAAAAATGTAATAAAAAAGGAAAAACTTCAAAAACCTTTATCCTAATGCAATAATCCAAAGCATAAAGGCAAAATATATAATTTACAATCTAAACTATGAACCAAATTCCTGTTATAAACTTTCTAAAGACAAAAATTATCTTACACGCTCAATCTTTTAAGAGTGTGTCTAATACACACATTCTTTGCCCAGGATAGCACGTATAAAACACCAAGATACAAGCGCATGAAAAGTATTGGTACATATTTTATGATTTAAATTAACGGTCAAAAATAAATCTCAACAGCTCTTTTTAAATTTATAAAAGGGGCTTTCAAATCATTTCTCCAAAATAAGACCTGTTTTCCCTTCTCCTTCCTCGCGAAAGCTCGATGTTTCCCCTGTTTTTAGCAATCTTCTTCTTCTTCTTCTTCAAAGCCTCGTAAATCTCTACAAGTGACTCTATTAATTTCAAGCTTAAAGAATATAATTTCAATAAAACTCGAGCGGCACGAGTAGAAAAAGTTCATTGGAATACTCGAATATGAAGGTCATGAGGGCTCGGGTCCCTCAATTAAGTGTGTAAGGATATGATTTTAGAAAATTGAGCAAAGAAGATTAGAAAAATTACTGAAGCCCTATGTGGCAAAGATGCGAGGCACACGCAGGCTATGTCGCTGGCTTTAGTGTAAAGAGAAAGAAGAGAAGAGAGGGCTCAGGCTGCATGGCCAAGTTACAACACCCACATGATAACATCCAAATCCACTCCTCAAAGTATAAGTGTATACGGTTGCATGTAATATAATTTACCCAACTATGAGTTGGGGTTGAATACTATAGGGAACAATATGTAGGTGATTAAAAAAGTAAGAGAATTATCGCTTTTATACTAAATCAAACACTAATAAAAGTTTTAAGAAAATATTTTGACTAATGCGGAAATGTAAACTAAATTAGAAAGCAAGTAAAATGATCAATGGCTACTAGCATGAATACAAGGGGAATTAAATTCAAGTAACGATCTAATGCATTTCACGATTTTACAAATATGATTGAGTCTATGTTAATTAGCCTCAGATAATAATTCTATATTAGCTTCTTTCGGAAACTAACAAGACTTCCTAATTGAATTATCTCTAAAATAATTAAGAGAATTTAGTGCACTAGAATGTGCCTACAAGTAGCTCAATCCTATCCCTAGGTAGAATCTATAAAATGAGGGTTAACGCCTCAAGTTCTTGTAAGTTAATCTTTCCCAACCCCGAGTTTGCCTTTTTCAATATTTAAATCAAAATTTATGGATGAGTCCTAGGGTTAGCTAATCCTTTTGGAAACATTAAAGAACAAGAATAATTGAATAAACATTCAACTCACTTATAATTAATAAAAATCATTCAATATATAAGCATAACATAAGTTTTAATCCAAACTTTAATGATGAATATTCTCATAAAAAGATTCATGTAATGGAATAAAATACTACATACTTAGATATTCAATACAAGGTAAGAAATTAAATAAATGAGTAAACGAATAAGAAATTTCCCATTCAAAATTTTTAACTCGTCAATCTGCAAGTGTGGTGCAAGAACCCTAGCTCTAAGACTTGTATTTTCTGCCAAAGATATGTTTTCAAGAAGTCAGACCGAGTTTTATGTGGGTTTGAGATCAAGAAAATGTGAACTGTCTGTTCTGTCCAGATCAAAAACCCGTGGTTTGCATTTGCAAAGAAAGGTTCGCATTTGCGAACCATGACTTTGCTGTTGACAATCACAATTGTGATCCAGAGGTTCATATTTGCGACCTCTGTCTTCTTCACTACCATTCGCAATTTCATGAAGGAGTTCGCATTAGCGATCCCCTATTCACATTTGCGACCTCTGCCTTTATCTCCATATTTTGCAATTGCGATCAAGGAGTTCACATTTGCGAACATTGATTGGTATGGTTGACTTCGCATTTGCAAGCTTCTATTCACATTTGCGACATCTGAGACCTGCTTTTCAGATTTCTTCCTTTGAACTCTTTTTTGCTCAATTTCACTTCGTTTGATCTTTATTCTCTTCATGGCCCATTGTACCTAAAATAATAGCGATGCATACCATAAATAGCCTCATTTTATAAATAAAGGATACAAAAACCAAAGCAAAGAGACTCGATTAGGCTAGAAGCATGTGAACTTTATCCAAATAACTTCCTCATTCAAAACACAATTTCAAGGAGGTGATGGAGTATCCAAATAATTAAGTGACAACAAACAAGCCTCAAGAAGTGACTCAAACCACGAACCTACTAGATATGCTCATTTAACTCAATTTAGAATTTATCAACATCACCAATCTATCATAATTCATATGTCTTCACTAGAAAAAAAAGTCCCAAAAATACTATATTTACAAGAACAACACAAGGGACATATGCATAAAATCACTCACACTCAACAAAGAAGTTCAAGTACTAACAAATATCATGCCATAGGCTTGTCCTTATATTTATTCGCCACTATCTCAAGAACATTTGGTTGAAAATCACATAAGGACTTTTTAAGCTTATAATGTAGGTTTCGGAAAGGATAGGATAAGCATTTAGGATACAAGTGACTATGCCCTCCTTGAACACTACTCATACTAATTTTTCTTTTCGCAGTTTGCATCTTTTTAAACCACATAGCCCCTATTAACCTCTTGTTACCAACATTGAACCACCTTGAATTTCAAAACTACCCTCTAGTTATGCTTCCCCTTGAATTTGCTCAAGACTCCATTTTTTCTTTAACTTTTCTTTTTCTTTTTGCTTTTGCTTTTGGTTTGGAGATTGAGTGTTTTGTAGCGTAGGATAATGTGAAGCTTTTTGTTGCAAGTATGTCGGCTCTAACTTAGCCATACGCTTCACATGATACAACCTCGAAGGATTTACTTCTACACACGATATGCATCTTCATCATTTCCTAATTAGCACCAACACTCCCAACTTAGGCTTTTAGCCTCATTCTTAATATTCAGTGAGGGGCGGGTTCAAAAGAGAGAATTATTTTACTAAAGGGGTAAAGACTTGTAATGTGATAGCCAAAAAAGGTTAAAGGCTCAAATGGGGTTAACTAATGATAATAGTTATGTAATTGTAGGCTCGAAAGGCTACTGAAGCTTTTTCAAAGATCACAAAGGATACCTAAGGTCATTCCTCCAACCAAACATAACTAAGATTAGCATTGAACGACTACCGGACAAGTTCTAGATGATATAAGTAAGCACAAGAATTATTTAATAAAACTCACTACACATGGCATATGAACTAGTAAAGACGAATCAATTTCACTTCCTAAACAAGATTAAATTAAGCCATATATTATAATACAAAATAAGACAAACTAGTAGGCAACGAGTCACAAAATGAGCCAACAAATTGTCACAAAAATCCTTCTTTCACATGCATGTGGCTTTCACAAAATATTTTGGAGGGGTGTGCTTAATACTTCAAATGAAAAAGACTAACCCTATTAGTACCACGTAAGTCAAAAGTTTCCACATTTTCTCTTGAAAGAGAACTTACGTCTATCCTACAAGATTATTTCCCTTTAGAGAGTCACCCAGCAAACTATCATCGGGCAAAATCGACACAAAAATCTACCTAAAAATATCCGGTTCAAAAAATAATTGGCATCTTTAGAAAAAAACTGTGGCATAAAGAATACTGCCACTAAGCTACTAATAAAAATTTAAGAAGCTAATAAACATACTAATATAAAATATCACAAACACAAGAAACGATATCAATAAAATAACAATCTACCCATATCGATAGTTATATAAGAAGCTACCCCAACTACAAATGTTGTAATTTTCCTAATGCAACTCAACAGAATAGAATAAAATGGTGAAAAGTACTCCCTGAATACTGCATCAAGTTCTCTTGTTGCTCTTAGACTCAACATCCTCGGTCTCAGCCTTATCCTCTTCTTCGGACCACTAAATCACAACATCATCAGCAACTTATGGCTTGGTTGACAGTAGTAACTCTTGAGGTTTTAGAACCTTCTATAGCCCTCACACCCTTCCTCATTTGAGTGAAGAATTTATCTCTCTTTCACATCTTGGTGTGTGAATTTGTAAGGTTGGTGTGGGAAGTATTCAAAATTTCATGCGCCGTGGCCAAATCAGTATTTTCTTTCTCCAATTTTTTAGGTGGTCCCCTCTGCTTCTTCTGGTGATCAAGATATTTCTGAAATTCTTTCTTTGACGCATACATAGGAGGCCCCTCATATGTCTCTTTGGGTCCCTTCAGAAAGCTAGCTATTGTAACGATGGCCTGTTATTTTGTATATTTAAGCTATGTTCCCCTATTTAATATGCCTTGTATGTGTATTTTTTGTTAGATGATTTGAGAGTATGATTGGTTTGATTTCGGTAAGGTTTTGGAGTTAATTGAAATACTTAGTTTCAAGGTTGGAAGCTTAAGTTATAAGAGTTGACCGAGGTTTGACTTTTGTGTAAACGATCTCAAACTGGTAATTTGATGGTTCCAATAGGTCCGTATGATAATTTTGGAGTTAGGCGTATGTTCGAATTTGGAATTGGACGTTCCTAGGTGTTTTAGCTCTAATTGGTAAAAGTTGGAAAGTTTGAAGGTTTAGAAGGTTCATAGATTTGACCGGGAGTTGTCTTTTAGGCTATTGGGGTCGAATTGTGGTTCCGGAGCTTGGAACATTTCGGTCATGTCATTTGGGACTTATGTGCTATATTTGGGGATATTGACTATGGTTTTGGAGAGTGAAAAATGGAGATTTGAACCCCGATTCGAAGTCGGATTTGGATAAAACTTGTACATTTTCACTCATATTTGAATGTGTAGTCGAAATTTGTGACTTTTGATGGGTTCCAGGAAGTGAGCCCGTGTTGACTTTTTGATTGACTTTTTGCAATTTGATAAAGGTTGGAGTTTTATTACTTGAGATCAATTTCTATAGTCGTGTTTGATGTTATTGAGTTATTTTTTTTTACTAGATTCGAGTCGTTTGGAGGTCCATTGGCGTGGGAAGTACTTTTTGGAGTATTGATTCACGTGCTTTGAGGTAAGTAACTTGTCTAAACTTAGTTTGAGAGTAATTTTTACATTGACTATGATATTTAAGATATGTTGGGGGTGACGCATGTGCTAGGTGACAGGCGTATATGCGCATACCAGAGTTATTCATGATTCGGATAGACCTTAGGCTATTATGTGCCTTGATTTGCTATCAGGCCCCATTATATCTATGTTTTCTCTACTTGTATGACTACTTGAGCTATTATTCGTACTAGAAATCATGTCTAGGCTATGTGCTTATCTGTTTGAGACATGATAGTGCTATTCTTGGTATATAGAGTTGTTTGCCTTAATAGTAGTCATATTTTCAACCATGATGTTACATCCGCGTATTATATCTTTGTCTCTATGTATTCCATATATATTATCTCACATGCTGTTGATGCTCTTATATGTGTGACATAGTTTGAGCTGAGTACAGTGAGATATGAATACTTGAGACTTGAGCGGTTGATGACTGAGCTTGGGCCATACAACCACTTTTGTATTGATTATGAGGGTGACGCGTACAGCAAGCACCATATTGGGATTAGTGGAATTGATTGTGAGGTAACGTGTGCACCAGGCCCATATTGGGCTAAGTGATATTGATCATTGACATAGATCCGTGCAACGCTTGGGCAAGGACCCTCCCCTCCGGAGTCAGGTAATAACCAGGGGCGCATGCATACGGATCATATATGTGCTTGGAGAGGGACTTGTGTCAGACACTCATACAACACTAGGTGTTGTTGTTGTGAGTGATGTTGGGGAAATCATGCCATGCACTACACATGTGTTGAGAATTGATATATTTGATGACGTAACTGCGATAGTGTTATTCGGATGTGCCCACTTGTCATGCAGGTATAGGGTTGTGTTTTCTCCATTATGTTTATTAGCAATTGATGTCTCTATTTGATGTCTTGAACTTGGAAATGCATTTAAAATTTGATAAAACCATGTTTAAGGGATATCTGTGGATTAACTTATGCCTTAATTGTTATTCTTGAAAAGTATGCTTACTCCTTTTCTTTGAAAAAAACCGAACTTGATATTATTTGAGATATCTCTCCTTAGCCATTTTTATATTATTATTGTTGTTATTAACTATTGGAATTGGTAGTGGAATTTGCCGAGCTTGTCACTGCTTTCAGTCCGAGGTTAGGCTTGTTACTTATTCAGTACATGGGGTCAGTTGTACTCATATTACACTCTATACTTTTTTGCAGATCCAGATGCTATTGAGAGGGGTGACTGCTAGGGTGTGTCACCAATAACAGGTTTGGGAGATTTTGAGGTAACTACTGTTCCATTCATAGGCCTTGAAGTCCATTTTCTCAATTTATGTTATTACTATTCTATCTTCCAGACGGTTCTATTTTTTGGGATCAGACTCTGTATTTAAAATTCTTAATGCTTATGTACTTGTTGACACTAGATCTTGGGATGGCTTTAGTTATGTTATTGATATTTACTTTAGTTGTTTATGATTATTCCATTGTTGAGATTATTCATTTTTGTTATTTGAGTTTGTTCCTGCTTATTGAATATTGGCTTGCCTAGTAAGCAGTGTTAAGCGTCGTCATGACTTTGGTAGGTTTGGAGTTATGATAAGTTGATATCAGAACACTAAGTTGCTTAGGTCTCACGAGTCATGAGCAAGTCTAGTAGAGTCTTGTTGATCGGTACGGAGACGTCTGTACTTATCTTAGATAGGATACATGGTTGTTAGGAAACTTCACTTACATTAATTCTCTGTCGTGTGGATTTGTTTATTCCTAAGTTTGAATCTTTGTTTTTCTATTCTCTCGTATATGATGAGGACACGATTGTCGGGTGCAGCTGAGCAGGCGCCGATACCCCAGGTTAGGGCCGTGAGAGACCGAGGTCGAGGTAGAGATAGGGGCAGAGCACGTGCCGCAGCTAGAGCCCCTATTCGTGTAGCTGCTATGGAGCTACCAGAAGCTCCTATTGAGGAGCAGGTGCATGAGTATGTAGAGCCGGAGGTACCAACCCAGGTACCCCATGGCTTATTTATTTCGCCAGTTGTTCGGGATGCTTTGATCTGCATGATTGGTTTGTTCGAGAGTTTGTCTCTGGACCGGGCATTTCCTATTATACCAGCTACTTCCCAGGCAGGGGGCGGAACGCAGACTCCAACTAATGTACCCCAGAGCAAGTGGCCTATGGTTATCAGACCCCTGCAGTGTTTCTAGTTGGGAGAGCTAAGCCTACTATTATCGCGCAGCCTGAGGAAAGGCCCGCGATGTTAGTTGATGAGCAAAAGAGGTTAAATAAGTTCACCAAGTTGCATCTTCCTCACTTAAGTGGTATACCTTTAGAGGATTCCCAGGGATTATTGGATCATTGTCATGAGACCGACCAAGAGTTGGTAGGACGTTTATGAGATGGTTTGACCAGTAGGATCATCTCCTCTTACATGGGCTCAGTTCTCCAGAGTCTTCTTAGAGCAGTTTTTGCCATGCACCAGGAGAAAGGAGCTGAGGAGGCAGTTTGAGTACCTATAGCAGGGTCAGATGTCAGTTACTGAGTATGAGATGAGGTTTACAAAGTTGTCTCATCATGCTACTACTTTAATTTCCACTGAGGAGGAGAGACTGAGGAGATTCGTTGAGGGTCTTCACTACAGTATTCGCCTTGCTATGGCTAGAGAGATCGAGACCGGGAGTACATTTCACTAGGTTATTGTGGAGATATAAAATCGTGTTGAGCGCATCCGCAGTGAGGTTAGGGAAATTATGCAGGGTAGGGACAAGAGGTCCCGACAATAAGGTAGCTTTGGTGGTGCCTCGTCTGGAGGCTGAGGTCTATTTGGGAGAGGCAACTCTAGTAGTCCAGTTTACCATTCACCGGCACCCTGTCGAGGAGCTTTGGTGAAGTCTTCATTTAGTGCACTCCCAGCTCAAAGCACTTACCGCGCTCTATCTATTTAGGGTTCGTCGGTACCCAATTTTTCTAGTGGTTATTTTGGTTCATGGGGTCCAACTCAGGCCCCACAATCATTTCCACTCAGAGGTTGCAACGAGTGTGGAGAGTTGGGGCATTTCAGGAAATACTGCCCCTCTCTTCCTAGAGGTCCAGTGCATCTAGGAGGCCAGACTATGATTTCTGCACCAGTTGCTATACCACCCGCTTAGCCAGCTCAGGGTGGAGGTCATTCAGGACATGGTCGTTCTAGAGGGGGAGCTCAATATAGTGGAGGTCAAGCCAGATACTATGCTTTCCCAAGGAGGACCGAGGTTGTTACTTCTGATGCAGTGGTTACATGTATTATTTCTGTGTGCCACAAAGATGCTTCAGCATTGTTTGATCTTTGTTCTACTTATTCGTATGTTTCATCATACTTTGCTTCTTGTTTGGATATGCCTCGTGGTTTTGTTGATGCACCTATGCATGTTTCTACACATGTTGGTGATTTTATTATGGTGGATCGAGTTTATCAGTCATGTGTGGTCGCTATTTATGGTTTTGATATGAGGGAGGACTTCCTATTGTTAGATATGGTAGATTTTGATGTGATCTTGGGTGTGGATTGGCTATCTCCGTACCATATTATTCTTGATTATCATGCTAGGACCGTGACATTGGCAATGTCGGGGTTGCCGAAGTAGGAGTGGAAGGGTTCTCTTAGTTGCACTCCGAGTAGAGTGATTTTATTCTTTAAGGCTCAATAGATGGTTGAGAAGGGATACTTGGCGTATCTTGATTTTGTTAGAGATGTTAGGGTCGATACCCCTACTGTTAAGTCAGCTCCAGTAGTGAGGTAGTTTCCGGATGTGATTCCTACAAACCTACCAGGCATTCCACCCGACAGGGATATTGATTTTGGATTGATTTAGTGTTGGGCACTCATCCTATTTCTATTTTACCGTATCGCATGGCCCAGCGAAGTTGAAGGAATTGAAGGAAAAGTTGCAAGATTTGTTAGATAAAGGGTTCATCAGACCTAATGTTTCACCTTGGGGTGCACCAGTGTTCTTTATTAAGAAGAAGGATGGGTCTATGAGGATGTGTATTGACAATCAGCAGTTGAACAAGGTGACCGTCAAGAACAAGTATCCACTGTCACACATTGATAATCTGTTTGATCAGCTTCAAGGTTCCAAAGTGTTCTCGAAGATTGAATTGAGGTTTGGGTATCACCAGTTGAAGATCAGGGCCTCGGACATTCCTAAGACTTCTTTCCGGACTCATTATAGGCATTATTAGTTTTTGGTGATGTCATTTAGGTGGACTAAAGCCCCAACAACTTTCGTACACTTTATGAATAGTGTGTTTCAGCCTTATTTAGATACGTTTGCTATTGTGTTCAGTGATTATATGTTGGTGTATTCCCGTAGTAGGGACAAATATGAGCAGCATTTGAGGATCGTGCTCCAGACATTAAGAGAGAAAAAGCTATATGCTAAATTCTCCAAGTGCGAATTTTTGTTGGACTCGGTGGCATTCTTGGGTCATGTGGTATCTAGTGTTGGGATCAAGGTGGACCCAAAGAAGATTGAGGTAGTTCAGTGTTGGTCCAGACCTTCTACCACTACAGAGATCAGGAGTTTCTTGGGTTTGGCTGGTTATTATCGTCGCTTCATAGAGGAATTTTCATCTATTGCAGCCTCATTAACTAAGTTGATTCAAAAGGGCGGTATGTTCAGGCGGTCGGATGATTGTGAAGAGAGCTTTCAGACGCTTAAGATAGCCTTGAATACAACTCCAGTATTGGTTTTACCTTCGAGATCGGGGTCATACACGGTTTATTATGATGCTTCATAGGTTGGTGTGTGTGTTGATGCAGGATGGTAGGGTGATTGCCTACGTGTCGTGCCAGTTGGAGCCCTATGAGAAGAACTTCCTTGCAAAGATTAATATATCCCCTACTCTATATAAAACCTTCTCCAAAAAATATGATTACCTATATGAAGTAGATATCCTACCCAATGAACAAAAAGTATCCTCTACCGAATTACCCTCATAAACCCTTACTCAGCTTTTGCCAAAACATCATTTGCCCCATGGTCCCAAAAATTCGTTCTTTAGTCCAACATAGATCAAAAAGAGTAAACTCGTACCCTTCTTTACCTTGCTTCTGTTATCTGTTGAAACTTATACTTTAACCTTCTAATACTCCCATGGCATGCTATTTGCGGGGTATATTAGATATCCCCATCTTAGGGTCTTAAGTAGGAAATCCGCACATCTGGTATGCACGATCTGATAGGGCCTCAAACTGGGCCACATTGTCAAGAATTCTCTCTCTACTAGTGTCCTTACCTGCTGCTGTACTAGCCCTATGGCTAGCTGTAATTTTTCAAATTGCAAGCATCTCTATACTTAGCAAACATAAGTCTTAGCTCGAACTCTTATAACTCATCTCTATCGCACGATGTGGATTTGAAAGAAGGGTAACATACTCCTAAATGCCTTGTAGCTTCCTGTTTATATAATGTGGTGCACAACACATCTATAAACAAGGCTCTACTAGACACGGCTTGTAGATTCCCTAGGACAAAACTGCACTGATACCAAGTTTTTCACGCCCCAAACTAGGAGAGGCATGGCCGGCACCCGGTGCCATACTTGGCCCGAGCATACCACTCTGTAACTGTGAACTCTGGAGGGGTAACCCTCACTTAGGCCGATAAGGCCATATTTTGAATCGTCTAAAAATAACGCCTCTCTCATCCGTGGGGTAAACATACCCAAAAGCTGATATATATATATATATATATATATATATATATATATATATATATATATATATATATATATATATATATATAGACACAGGCCGACGAAGCCGCCATGAACATCTACTGATATACAAAATATACAGGACTCGTCTACAAGCCTTTTGAGATAACTGAACTGTACCATGGTCGGGATATTGCCTCGACCTACCCATCAAATCTGTATATATAAAATGGACTCCAAGGTCTAGAGCTGGTAACTCCGAGGAAGTGGAGCTTACCAACCAAGCTAATGTTTGGCTCTGTCTACTGGGAGGGTCTGTCCAACTGTCAATAAGGACCTGTAGGCATGAAATACAGCATCCCCGGCAAAAGGGACGTCAGTACAAAATAATGTACCGAGTATGTAAGGCAACAGAATAACTAAAAACTGAAACTGAACTGATAATATAATAACTAAAAGTAACTGGGAGTCAAAGATGATCTGGAGATATTCTTAGCTGCTGATGAAGGAAGGGCTTAGCCTTAACATACCTGAGCCGATTCTCTTGACAATCCCTCTAACACACGTCAATTGCGGCAATTCACATAAAGGCGGATCGAAGGAGGGAAAATCTGTATGATATTCTTGAGAAAGACTGTACCGTGCTCTCTTAGAATCGAAATTCCCGTTGCTACTACCTTAAGATGTCTCGTATGAATTTGTTGTAGTACAAGAAAGGAGTCCATGAATGTCGTTCCATCTTTTGCCTTCTTCATTAACCTTATAAGAATGTCGCTGGAACTGATGTCTTGTTTTCCACCTGATCAAGGAAAGCATTTCATCCTCTGTCTTTCTATTTCAACAACAGCTGCAGAAAGTCTTCTTTTTAGCAACGACCTCTCTTCTTCACAAGTTACCATTTTGGTGTCATAATAATATGTTGATTGAATTGTGATGCGTTATTTTGGCGTTACAAAGATCCCTTCACGTCTAGTAGGTAACTTCTCAAGCTTTCTCAATGTTTCATCTCCTTTTGTAATTTTGCCAAATATTGCATACTTGCCATCTAAATACACTTTAATGCTTAGCAAGCATGATTATTCCCAAAATGTGACACCACCTCCTTCAAACAACATTAGTCATACTTTAGTTTAATTGTCTTGGTCCCACGTGGATAAAATAACTTTTACACTTATCCACTTAAATCAATAATTAACCATTTACCCATATAATTAAAAATTATCTCAAATTACTTAAAATACTACTCACTTTTAATACACCTTATACACCTTACTATCATGGTCATGTGGTACCTTGTATGGCACTAGTCCATAAATACCGGGTATTATAGCTCAGACCGTATTTTATCCCAAATTGACAAACTTCGACGAAACTCACGTCCTTCGATTCGCTTACCCTCTCACCTTCACGAATTTACTTATCACTTGTTTGAAATAGCGTAATACTTATAATCTCAAAATAATCTCATTCTCGAGCTTACATCGATTAACTTACGACGAAACTTTAACATACGAAAATGCGAGATATAACATCTCATTTCCGAGCATTCATCAATTTACTTATGGCGTACTTTCGCGTACGAAAATATGAGGTGTAACACGTTCGTCCTCGAACGTGACAAGAATCGCCTCGAAGTCTTCAAATCACTAAAAGCACATGTCCAACATACACCTGCGGGTGACCCCATGTCGCCCCAATCCACATAAACCTGACGACACCATCTCAACTGTAATTCACCCCTTCTACCAACACTGATAAGCTTTAGAGTCCAAATTCTCACCTTTCATTCATCTCCAAAAGACCCAATTCTAAATCCATACCCGGTATCAGTCTCAACCAGCTGTAACAACTCATGCCTACACCCACAAGGTACGACCACCCAACATGACACACCACACATAGGTCCATAATAACATTTATGATCACAATAGCTGCCCGTAATCAAAACCAGTACTGGCAATTAGCCTCATATCTGTTAGCGGCCCATTTCAAAGATCCACAACGCTGACAATGATGCAAGAAATACGAAGACCTCATAACTATATACCCGAATCAACAAGTCACATCTAACGCCACCGGATACACACCCCGTAAACTAAAACTCAAATAAGCACAAGACGAAAATGACTGAATATGTAAAGAGAAACATATAAGAGAAATATTAAACAAGCCCGACAGGCACAACTCTCTATCAGTACCATCCTACGAATCAATTTAAAAGGAAAAATAAAAGTATATGAACAAATCACAATGATCTCATCCTGATATAACCTCCACCGCGGCACGCAGCCCGGCTCAAACATATCAAATCACATGGAATCACGAGGGTCTCACCCTCAACTCTGAATCACAAGCCGAATACACATCATACCAATTGAAATCTTTCACTAACTCAATTCTGCCAATAAAATCACAACACTTACTGAACTCTCACCCGGGTAGAATATCAAATCACAAATCGTAACCAAATTACTCAGGAATCACATCAAACCTACCATAATAGACAACATGAATTCACTTCTAGTCTCATAACTTTCAATAATGAATTAAAACAACGATAGACACAACTATCACTCATAAAATCTCCCAACAGGGGCAAACACATAAACATAATACTAGGTCATGAACTCACCCATAGGTGGGACAACAAATAGGGGAACTCGCCCCGATAAGCAGAACCGAATCAAAATACGAATGGTGCCCCTCTGTAACAAATCAAAAGCATACTTGTATGACATCAGTTGGCACAGTGGCCTCAAGCCTACAATATGAAACACATCAACGGGTCGGGCCTTCCCCTTTTGGGAGCCCTCTACTCGCCTGAATACTCCGATATGACATATTTGTCCGGAGTCTAGGATAATCTCTCACCCTGTGGCTGGTATCTCCACACTCGAAGTGACCTCTCTGCTTACGTGGTTGTAGGAACTATACGGTACGGGTACTCTAAGACCCATGAGCACCTGAAACACTGTGCGAATCCTGAAGTGCAAACTGAATTGGCTGACCCATAAAACATCTACCATGTCGTACCCTGCCTCCAAAATAAGGACCAGTAGATCTCTCTAGTCTACGAGGCCTTCTCGCCTCCCTGTCCTCTCTCTCCTGACCTCGCTTGTCCTCTCTCTCATGGCCCCGCCTGTCCTCTCTCTCCTGATCCCACATGCCCTCCACTCGGCGAGCGATCCCTACCACCTGCTGAAACGAAACATTCGACTCCAACTCCCTAGCCACGCTGAACCGAATATCATGCCTGAGCCCCTCAATGAATCTACAGACACGCTATCTAACTGTAGCGACCAAAGCAGGTGCATGTCTGGCCAAATCACTAAATCTAATGGCATACTCTGACACTATCATAGTGCCCTGGCATAGCTACTCAAAATTCGCGCGCCATGCATCTCGAAGGGACTGAGGTACAAACTCTCTCAGGAACATCTCTGAAAGCTGAACCCATGTAAGTGATATTGACTAGGCCGGGCTACCAAACTCATATGCCCACCACCACTGATAAGCCGCTCCCTTGAGCTGGAACGTAGTTAAAGCAATCCCGCTCATATCCACAATACCCATAGTACGAATAATGCGGTGACACTCCTCCAGAAAACCCTGGGCATCATCTGTCGCCAACCCACTGAAGGTAGGAGGGTGGTACTTCTTGCACCTCTCAAGTCTAAGTTGTTCTTCCTCAGATGCTGCTTCCCTAACCACGGGCTGAACTGGAACCACAGGCTGTGTCACCATGACACCTGGAACTTGACCAACATTAACTCGCTGCTCTAGAGTGTGGGCAGCGGGAGTCTGGGTTCCTCCCCCGGTCTGTAAGGTAGCTGGTGCACCGGAATCAACCCCGCCTAAGCCAATGTACCAAACATGTCCAAGAACTGTGCTAAGGTCTCCTGAAGTCTGGGGGTAATAGCAGGCGCCTCCGGTACCTTCCACCTAACCGGAACTGCTGGCGGCTCCTCAACTGCTGCTCTGGTAGGTGTCCTAGCTGCGGCACGTGCTCCTCGTTAGCCACTGCCTCTTCCCTTAGCGACATCTACTCCGGGGGTAACATCATCAGGAACTGCAGCTCGCGTCCTCACCATCTGTGAGAGAATGGAACGAAAAATGTTCAAACTTCGAGATCAATGAACTCGCACGATAGGAATAAAGGAAGTGAAATTGTCCAAATAGTTCTGTAGACTCTCGAAGATAAGTACATACGTCTCCGTACTGATCCGTAAGACTCTACTAAACTCTCTTATGACTCGTAGCACCTATAAACCTAGAGCTTTGATACGAACTTGTCACGACCTAATTTTTCCTCTGTTGGGCATCGTGATGGCACCTAGTCTTAGGGACTAGGTAAGCCTAACATTTACTGAATAACAACAATAATTAAATAACATCTAACAATTTTTTAAATGGAAATCTCTATAAAATTTACAATTCCCAAAACCGGTAGTACAAGTCATAAGTTCTACAAAGTTTGCTTTAATTTTCTAAATACAACTGTTTGAAATAAAGTAACAGTATGAATACAAATCAGAAGGTGACTCCAAAGCCTGCGAACGCAGCAACAGGCTTACCTTGAGTCTCCACAGCAACAGTCTGCACAGTTAGCTAATGATCAACTTACTGCGAAATACCTGGATCTGCATAAAATATATGTAGAAGTGTAGTATGAGTATACCACAGCGGTACCCAGCAAGTATCAAGACTAACCTCAGTGGATTAGTGACGAGGAACAGTCAAGACACCTACTGGACTAAATAACCTGAACAAGTATAAGTATAGAAACAACAGAGTATGATATCTACATAAAGACTACACGAAATGGCAATTAATACGGTAATTTCAATAAGGAAGGAAAATAACAACTACCAGCGGAACACCATAATAATGACATAGAAGAATGAACGGAAATACAGCCTAAGTCCGATAATCACAAATAAAGAAAGGACAAGTAACAACTCAACAACACGACAACTTTCACACCGGGTTTTAGTCAATAAACCCCACGAGGTACCGAACCTCATACTATTCACAACTCACGGGTTCCAATACTTGAACCCTAACACTTGGCATCTTGTGCCCTCATTACACTTCATAACCGCACTGACGACTCACGTGCCAAATAGAGCCATTCTCACATAGAAGGCAAGTAAACAATGGTGCCTATCTATACTCAACAATATCAAGAAAACTTCTTAACCGATAAGAGTGCTCAACTACGTGTATGCTTGTGCAAGTGTCCTAACATAGTTCATGCCAGCTAGTAAGTACAGGAATAGAAATGGATAGCACGTAGAATGTTTTCACACAACTTTCCACAAGATACAGCTTACACAGGTAAGGGTACCACTACATAAACATCAACAACAAGAATGCCCCCAGTCCATCACAAGTCATCACAAATCAATCCCTGACACAACCCACCTTGTCTCGCCACGTGTGCAATAGTAAAATAAATGCCCGTTTTGTCTCGCCACACGTGCATAATAATGTTCACACCTTGTCTCGCCACATGCGCAACCCACACATATATATATCTCACCTTGTCATATCGCATGTGCAAATATCAATAGTAACAATAGTACGACAGAAACCTCGTGCAACCCCATAACAATAATCGCACGGTGGAAACCTTGTGCATCACAATAACAACAACCGCACGGCAGAAACCTCGTGCATCGCCGCAATAAGTACAACAGCAACAATGACAATAATATAAGGGTACGACAAATAAGTCAACTCAGAAATTTCAGAACTCAAAGAAACGGAGGAACTAATCCACAAGGAGTAGCCACAATAGAGAATGCTAGTCATAATAAGAACAGCTCAATAAGAAAAGAAAATTTATGTAACAACGGTCCATGATGTACAGTTTGACAATGAGGGAGCTAACACAAGGCGAATAATTCCAAATAAGGAGAAGTCAACTAAAATATAGGATATCGAACTCCTTTTAATGTTGGGCAATTAAGAAAGAGATACGACGACTTCAATTAAGGATAAGTAGTATACGGATAATCATTGTCTCAATTAAGGATGAACAATTACAAAATAGATAATTATAACTTCAAATAAAGATAAGCAGTTAGGGAAAAGACAACATGGCAATAGAAGAGATAACAATTTCAGTTAAGGCACATGTGAATCAAATGAACAACAAGAGTGGATCATGAAGCAATTAATTCCAATTAAAGCAGGTAAAAGTGAAAGTGGAAATTGAGAAACGTAATCATAACGAGAACAACTGCATATATAATGAATACAAGGACCTAAGAATCCCTAAAAGGCTAATTTTTCCACAAATAAGTCCGGGCACGTACTCGTCACCTCGCGTACACGGACTACAATTAGCATAGAAGACTCAAATCCTAAAGGGTAGTTCCCCGACACGAAGTTAGGCAAGATACTTACCTCAAAGAAGACAGACCAATACTCTAAAATGAACTTCTCGGGTGAAATGACCTCCGGGCGGCTCAAATCTAACCAAAATAACTTCAAAGCACAAATAAAACTCATAAGAAACTATTCCGGATCATAAAGCCTCAATCTTTATCAAAATTTAAAAATTGACCCCCGGGCCCGTACCTCGAAACCCGACAAATTTTACAAAACCCGAACACTCATTTCGATACGAGTTCAACTATACTAAAATTATCAAATTCCGATACCATTTCGTCCCTCAAATCATGATATTTCATTTTGGAATTTTTTCTTTAAAAACCTCCATTTCCCTCAACTCAAAATACAAATTAAATAATAAAAATAAGGATAAAATCCTGATATATAATAAATTCTAGGCGAAGAACACTTAACCAATCGATTTGCTTGAAAACCCCACAAGGAAGCTCCCAAAACCGAGCTCTCAAAGCCCCAAAGTGAAATGAGATCAAACCCTCGGAATTTCCCCTTTTCTGCCCAGTGGTCTCGCACCTGCGGACTTCCAGTCGTACCTGTGACGCCGCACCTGCGGAAATTCCATCACATGTGCGGAAATGACTTAAGTCCTCTGGTCCGCTTCTGTGAGCACAAGGCCGCACCTACGAGTGCGCGCCTGCGGATTCTTGTCTGCATCTGCGAGCCTCCCCCCCAGCCCGCCCATAGCGCTCCTGCGACCATCACTCTGCATCTGCGGATACGCAGATGTGGCTCCCTTCTCGCATCTGCGCTCACAGACCTTCTTGACCAAAAGCGCACATGCGCCCTTCACTCCGCATGTACGATCCCGCACCTGCGGTTTCCCCACCGCAGGTGCGAAGCACCAGAAACCAGCAAAGCTTCAGCAATTGCATATGTCCAATATTTCCTCCACTATGCACCCGAACACACCCGAGGCCCCCGGTACCTCAACCAAACATATCAACCAGTCCTAAAAAACTATACAAACTTAGTTGAGTCCTCGAATCACACCAAACAATGCTAAAAAGACAATTCACCCTCCGATTCAAACTTGATGAACTTGAAACTTCTAATTTCTACAACTAATCCCGAAACCTACTAAATCACATCCGATTAACCCTAAATTTTGCACACAAGTCATATTCAATCTTACGGACCTACTCTAACTTTCGGAATCGGAATCCGGCCCCGATATTAAAAAGTCCACTTTCGGTCAAAATTTTCGAAAATTCGACTTTCGCCATTTCAAGCCTAAATCAGCTACAGACCTCAAATTCACCGTCCGGACATGCCCCTAAGTCCAAAATCACCCAATGGAGCTAACGGAATCGCCAGAACTCCATTCCTGAGTCGTCTTCATATGGTTCCAACTACGATCAGAATTCTAAGATTTAAGCTTCCGTTTTAGGGACTAAGTGTCCCAAATTACTCCGAATCATCCGGTAACTGAATTTAACTACGCACGCAAGTCAATGCACATAATACGAAGCTTCTCAGGGCCTTATGCCACCGAACGGGACTTAAATTCTCAAAACGACCGGCCCGGGTCATTACACGACAACACAAATGGGGGTCTGAAACTGTTGAAGAAAGCGTATAAATGCCGAGGAATTTAAGAGATCAGTTTGCAAAATTTAATTTTTTTTAAACAATTGTCGAAAAAAATTGGAGATGGTCGGTTATGTCATTGAGCTATGATGGTTTGACCGAATATTTTAAGTTGGGGTTTGAAGAAGATGGTGGAGGAAGGACGGACAAAGACAGAAAGAATAAGAAGGGGAAACAAGCAGAAATGATTTAAGTGGGAAATATACGTTAATTTAGGTGTGTGTATTTCACCACTCCAATAATATTTTAAAAAATGGATTTATTCCAGTTCTAAATATTTCAAGGAGTAGTTGCACCCTCGCAAAATAATGTGTGTAGATAGGCAAATTTAAGCGTACTTATAACTTTTTCATTTTAAAAAACTTTTAGAAATATATACATATAAAACTCAAAGTGAAGACATCAGTGTAGAGCCCATATCCATTGTTAGAAAAGGTGGACACATAAGTGGGGCACTCTAACATCATCGAGCAAAATTCATTTGTAGCTACTCGCTGCAAACTTATATCATTTGGTAGCCATAAATTTTCAGATACATTTAGTAGCCTAAAAGATATTAGAATGGCCAGCCCAAATTTCACCAACCCCACCACATCTACCTTTTCTTTTCCACCATCTATCAGACATCCACACAAAAAAGCTCCATTATTGCCTTGCCGCTATTGCACTGCCGCCGCTACCGTCATGGCACCGCTACCACCTCCATACACTGCTGCCACCGTACCGCCCTACCCACATCCCAAAAATGATAGATCATCAAAAAAGCAGACTCACGCACTCTTGGACCAGCCTCATCCACCCAATTCTACCACCAAACCTAAAGAATTAAGGACTAAAAGAGAGGGGGCAAAAGAGTAAGAAGAAGAAAAAATAAAAGGCAGTATAAACAGACAAATTGGACTTAAAGAAATAAGATCTAAAAGAGAAAAAGAAAGAAAGATTGATTATTTATGAGAGAAAAATTATACGCTTTATATACGGAAGATATATTAATTATTTACTTTATATATAATTATAAATTCTATGTGCACTGCATATATATATTATATATTTATTATACAAAATTATATGAACATTGAATTTGTATAAAAAATGTATATTTATTATATAAGTGTAGATACACCTTTCATATAAATGTGCATACATAATATATACACATTATATACAATATTCTCAACACTCAATGTAGTCACTGTAATCTTTCACGCTCAATTTTCTATAATACATATATAATAAATGTATATATACTATTATATACTTTATATATAAAATATATACAAAATTATATCAACATTGAATTTGTATAAAAAGTGTATATGTATTATATAAGTATAGATACACCTTTCATATAAATGTGTATACATAATATACACATTATATACAATATTGTCAACACTCAATGTAGCCATTGTAATTTGTCACGCCCAGTTTTGTAAAATACGTGTATAATATATGTATAATAAATGTATCGTTAGTGTAAAATGTATACACACTGATTATACACCATATTATACTATTATTATACACTAATTACACAATGTATAAATAAAAGAGCACTGACGGTAATGGAGTACAGTGAACTTGGCCGGAAAAAAGCTTTTCCCCGGCTGTGGCTATTTTATTTTCTCCATTTTTCATCTTCTTGCAAAATTCATCCAAAAAAATATCGTGCAATATTATATCTGAAAGTGGACAGAAAGCGACAACCACCGCCAGGCTTTTGCCGGAAATTACTCAAAGAAAGTAGATATTTTTGCATCTAAGTAAAGGTGGAGGAGATCTCAAAGAAAAAAAAGAGAAGTTTAAAAAAGATGTATGTTGGTGTCGCTATAGGAGAAGAAAAGAAAAAAGAAAAAAAAAGAGGGAGTGAAGGGAAAAGATAAGAAGAGAAGGAAAGATGGAAGTCACTAGTAGATAGAAAATGAGAAAAGAAAGAGAGAGAGGGAGGAGTAGGCGACTGAAAAGGGGAGAAGTGCATTGGGAATAGTGACTATAATTTGTCA
This sequence comes from Nicotiana tomentosiformis, assembly GCF_000390325.3. Classification (NCBI taxonomy): domain Eukaryota; kingdom Viridiplantae; phylum Streptophyta; class Magnoliopsida; order Solanales; family Solanaceae; genus Nicotiana; species Nicotiana tomentosiformis. The sequence continues at coordinate 37,102,499 of NC_090821.1, forward strand.
ATAAATTGGGTCTAAAGTCTATTTCAGGTTCAAGGAGAAAAATATGAGCTAATAAAATTTTCATGGCCATAGAGAGTCATTTTCTCAACATCATCTTGGTGTTAATTTCTCGGAAGATGACTGAGCTAATGAAAATGGGTTATGAAATCACTTTACTTAGTTTTGTAACTAAAATATCACTCAATTTTGCCCTTTATAAACGAAAAATCATTCTATGCTTTTAGAGAATATTTCTCTTTTTTTTTTTCAACCCAACTATTTAAAAAATTAAAAGCGCCAACTAAAATTATTTACCGATCTGCTGTATGACTCGACACGCTAGACCTTTCTCTTTTTTTATTTTGTTTATACCGTGTCATTTTATTCTATATCGCGTAGCCAAAAATACTAAATATACCTTTAACATTACCAACATATTATATTGTGTCAGTTTTGCATAATATAAATATTCTATTATATTTACTGTTCTTACATATACTAGACCAAATATATATAGTATAATACATGTAAAGAAAATATATCATACATAAAGTTTATAACTTTATATAAATGTAATATATTTGATATATACCACTAATATATGGTATATGGTTTATCGCAAAACCATTATTTAAAAATACATAATCATCACCAACCAAATCTATAACATGTTAAAATAATATATGAATAGCCAAACTTGAATTCTAAAAAGGAAAGAGAAAAGAAGAATTTTGACAATATGAAAAGAATATAAGAAATAAAGACACTAGAAAAGAATAGGACAAAATAGAATTTTTCCAATATAAAATAAAATAAGAAAGTAAGTCTAAAGGAAAGTAAATGATTCTTTCCAACGGTAAATGATTCTTTCCAACCGTTACGGTGCCGTTTTCAAGGAAACTACTCCATCCGTTTCAAATTAGACGACTTTCCTTTTTAGTCTGTTCCAAAATAAATGACGCATTTCTAAATTTGGAAATAATTTAACTTTAAACTATTTATTTTTCTCATTTTACCTTTAATGAGAAGCTTTTATAACCACACAAATGTCATGGCCCCACAAAGTTTTTACCACTTAAACTTTTAAGACCACAAGTTTCAAAAATCTTCTTCTTTTTTTTCTTAAATCTGTGTCGAGTCAAACTTCTCACGACCCAAAAATCACACCTGTCGTGATGGCGCCTATCCCGATACTAGATAAGCCGACTACATCAAAAACCCATAATTTCTTTTAAATATTGAAAACATAATAATTAATTTAAGGGGAAAAAATTCCACTAATACTGATTAAAATTTACTCCCAAAACCCGGTGTCATTGAGTACATGATCATCTATACATTACAAGTCTAGGAAAAACACGATCTATAATAGTTTAAGACCAAATACAGTAAATAAGGAGATAGGGAAGGAGAGACAAGGTCTGCGAAATACGGCAGCTACCTCTGAATCTCCAAAAAATTAACTGTGCGAAAGAATCAACACCCACCGAATCCGGAATTACCTGGATATACACACGAAGTACAGGGTGTAGTATGAGTACAACCAACTCAGTAAGTAACAATAATAAATAAGAACTGAAGGTAGTGACGAGCTTCACATCTAAGTCCAAATACATTACTTTTCTACATAAAAGGGTAGGCATGCTCTCAAGTTCAACATTTAGAAATTCATAGTAATTTCATATCAAATTTGACTGAAAGAGAAAATAATATTTTTCCGAAATTTTTAAAAATAGTGATATATGACAGCTGAAATACAGGAAATAATGAAATCAATGCATCCTCTCAGAGTAATAGTCACTCAGTCATCACATTCACTCCAACCTCACAGTCACTCTTTCCTTACAATCACTCATTCATCACAGTCACTCTTTCCTCACAGTCACTCAGCACTCGGCACTCGGCACTCGCACTCAGTAGGTACCTACACTCATTGGGGTGTGTACAGACTCCGGAAGGGCTCCTTCAGCCCAAGCGCTATATCACGCCAATCATGGCATAAATCAATAAAAATATGTTGCGGCGTGCAGCCCGATGCATAAATATCCTCACAATTAGGCCCTCGGCCTCACTCAGTCCTCAACCTCTCCAATCTGCCGGGCTCTCAGAAATCATGATAATCAGCCCAAAATTTATAATATGATGTTTTAATAAATAGCAACAGAGACTGAGATATGATATGAAATGAATAAACATGACTGAGTGTGAAATTACAATTTAAACATATAATTCAACCATAGAAATGACCCCAGTGGGTACCAATAACAACAACATATGTCGAAGCATGATTTTTAATACGAGTCGCAGCTCGATTTTTCCCTAACACGTAGAGAATGTACGGATATCAACAGATAATTTAACTCCTCAGTGCATTGTTCAACCCAAAAGGTGCGAGCCGCGGCTCGCAAGCTCGCTACGAGAAATTTTTATAATCTTTGTACTAATTGATCTACCTCGGCACCACAAAACCTTAATTTCCTTAGCAAAAATTCTCCGGGGTCGTTACACATAAGTCAACCTTTCAACTTAAATTCAAAACCTTGGAACTAAGTGTTCCAAATCATTCCAAAACCTCACCGGACCCGAACCAATTACCCCGGCAAGTCAAATAACAATCGTAAATAACAATTTGAGCAGTAAATGGAAAAACGAGGTTGTAATACTCAAAACGATCGATCGGATCGTTACACAAACTAACTCATCTCAAGTGAAACGGATGTAGTTGATAAAAAAGAGAGATTTATTTTGACGGGGTTACGTTTCTTATGGATATGTTATAGAAGGTAAGCTTTCTTTTTCCGCTAATTCTGATATATTAGTTTTTGTGCTAAAAAATATATAATATCTCTAGCAATATATAGTATAGTTATGTGAAATATTTATATATTGTCCAATTTGACTTATGTTAAAGGAATATTTCTGCAGTGTTCATTCGGTTATTTGTTTTATGAAGTGTGATTTCTGTTATGTTTTTTTTTTTTTTTAAAATGAAAGGTCTAGCTGGTTGGGTCATGGAGCGGGTCAGTAAATGGTTTTAGTGGGTGCTTTTAATTTTTTAAATAGTTGTGTGAAAAAGACAATTACCAAATCTATCTATCTATATCTATATTATATTAAAAGCACGAACGCTCTTAGCGAAATGTCGTTCGTCTTTTTTATCTTTTAAATTTTAATTTTACATTAGACAAAATTATCATTTACTCATTTTCCTAATATTTAGGACATAAAATTAGATAAATTTTTGGATATTATATCATTCCATATTTGGACTATATAAAAGCTCCTAATATTTAGGAATTTCAAGTCAAGAAAAATTTAACTTATATAAATACATTACTTCTTTCAATTTAGGAGAACTAACTATTAGCGTGTCATTACCGTTATCAATATGTTTCTTCCATAAGAAAAAGTGATTTAACTTATATAAATACCTTACTTATTTCAATTTAGGAGAACTAACTATTAGCATACCATTACTGTTATCAATATGTTTCTTCCATATAGAAAAAGTGATCTTTAACTTTTTAAAATTTAATCCCCTCACGTAAAATTATAGACATATAATTTATTTTATAAATATGACTATGTTTCTATCTCAAGACACAACTCGACATTTATAAAATTAAAAATAGAAATAATGCCAACAATTTTATTTATTGAAAATCGACGGGTATTTTATTTGTCTTTTGGGCACGTGGAATTACTTTTGAAAACTATTGATTTGGTTATCTACTATGTGTCAATTTTTAAAATAAATATATATTCTGAAAGTAGAGAAATACTATTAACGTTTTAGAATAAATCTAATAAAAAGTAATAATATTTAAAGTACCTAACAACATAAAACTTTATGGAGTAATTATGTGAAGTTCATTGCCCATAGAGTTGAAATTGGTTGACATATCCAATTTTATACATTTAAAAAACTAAATTATTCCTTCAACAAATAAATCTATGTTAAAAATTTAAATTAATACTTAATTTTTTTTCCTAATATTTAGATCTATTAAACAAATTAAATTCTACCATAATTTTGCTGGAATGTGATTTATGGATCATACATTTGCATTAAAAGAATTTGATATAATATATATATATATATATATAAATGCATTTTATGTCAACAACAACAACAATTATGTCTCATTCCTAACTCCTCCTCTGTGAGATCGCTTACATTGGCTGTCCCAAGCTAGCATAAAGGAGGACAATTACGGTAGGTAGCCATCTAGCATAAAACTTGCTAATTCATAATAAATTCATGTAAGATAAAATCATAATTATAATTAATAATTATGTTTTGACAGAGCTTCTATAGGGACAGAGCTTCTTCCTTTATTGAGATAGTTAAATAAAATCGACAATCATCATTCTCATGATTTTATATTATTTTTTTGTTATCTTTTATTATATAACTCAAAACTTTAAGATAATGCTTATGAGATTTTGTTAAAACTATTGTTTTTTCAGACGAGGTTCACGCGCAACAGGCGTACTCTAAAACTAGTACTATATTAAAAGCACGAAGGCCCTTAGCGAAATATCGTTCGCCTTTTTTACCCTTTAAAACATGATTTTACATCGGATAATCTTGTCATTTAGCGCTTCTCCAAATATTTAGGACATTAAAATCAAATAAAATTTAGTTTATTAAATTTTTCCTTATTTAAATTAGGCTTTTAAAATCAATTAAAAGATATTCTTATTCTAACAAAAAGAGAAATAGAAAACTTAAAAAATTACCCAACGTTAATTAGGCAAACATGGAAAATTGAACAATTCTAATTTACTGCAACATAAATAACGACAAAAGTGAATATAGTTTCTTTAATTAACTATAAAATTCTAACAATTTATGAAGATTAAAGTATCTCTTATTTAATTTAAATAAGGTTAAATTGGTTCTCTAATATCGGTAAAGCAATATCTTCCCATTGCAAATAACAATAGTAAAACATGTAGAAGTTTAGGACTAAAATAATATATATAGTTTTTAAAATTATATACCACTTACTTTAAATATGATTTTGAGCATCCATTGTTTTGATTAAATTATTGTTGTTCTTCTTTAGTTTATCATATTTCTTAATTCATGAAAATTAAAAACTATATGTTATTTTATAGATTACTGTCAGTATTTGTCCGTTATTTTGTACATATTTATTCAAGGTCACAAAAAGATAGTTTTTGCTATGAAAGAATGCACAATCAAGTGCCATAAAAATTTGATTTTGGTAGCAAAAGATATGACCATCAAAATCAGTTTGTATGTTATACTCACGGGTAATTTTTTTAAATTTTCATTTGTCTTTTTGTATTCCTAAAAGGAGTGAACTTATTCTACTTATGTTCTGATTTTAACTTGACATTAGTTTGAAGAGTAATTTTCTTCTCATTTGGAAAGGTGAAATTAGAATCTCAATGCCATAAGTTTACTCTCTTTTGGGGATGGCAGATAGAATTGACAAAAAATTAGAAGAAACAAATTTAAAACTTGTTACTTGCATGTTTCTTTGTAAAAGTCTAGGTGAGGATTGTTCAGTCAATGTGTTTCTATATTGACTTTTTAAATAATTTATTTATATTTGGTTTAGACCAAATCTAATGTCAGTGGGCAAATAAGATTAAATTGTCATTACAATTAGTTTTCTTTGTATTTTTGATTTGTTTATACGTGTATGTTTATTTTTGATTTGTTTTACAGTAATTTGTTTAGCTTTTTCTTATTTAATCTATAATTTATTTTATAATTTGTCTAGGTTTAGTTTAGAATGAATACCAAAGCTATTGAGGAGTCCAAACTTTGTGGTCATTAAGAAATTCATTAACTTTAATTTGTTAAAATTGAAATAACAATGTATTATATGGAAGCTCAAAGAGCAAACTTTAAATAATAATAAATTATATAAGAAAGGAAAAATATATAAAAAGAGATAAAATAATATGATTTAGTCACCTGACCTATATATGAGCAATTCACTAAAAAAAATAGCACACAAACATTTTCCTCCAAAAAAGGAATAGCCAAATAAAGTAACAAGATAATTGTGGCAAATATTTGCCCATGCTTCAAGAAAATTAAAACTTAAATATAATAAATTAGGCCAGAAGCAACAACATAACATATCGTTATTCTATACAATAAAATATGTATAATTATAATTACTACTAAATAACTAACTCATTTTGTGATGACCCAAAATGTCATCTTTAAATTTAATAAGTAATTATGTGTTCTAAGACCTCAAAAAATACCATTTATTATTCCTCGACTTGCGTGCGTAGTCCGTAAAATTTTTCGAAAAGTTCTCATGTGAAAAATGAATTAAAATGTGAAATAGAGCTTTAAAACTCAAGTGAGTTGACTTTGGTCAACATTTTTAGCATACAGATCCGAATCAGTATTTTGACAGTTCCGGTAGCTCCGTATCGTGATTTGGGACTTGGGCATATGCCCAGAATTTAATTTGGAGGTCCCTAACTCAAGTTATGACCATTTAACAGAACTAGCAATTTAAAGGCTAAAGATTTTCAAGTTTGACCAAGGGGTTGACTTTTTGATATCGGAGTCGGAATCCGATTCTTAAAATTTGAACAACTCCGTTATGTCATTTATGACTTATGTGCCAAATTTGAAGTCATTCCGGATTCATTTAATATGTTTTGGTACGAGATTTGCAAATTGAAAGTTTAAAACTCAAAGTTTGAATCGGTGTGTGAATTGTAATTTCAGCGTTGTTTGGCGTGATACGAGATCACGAGTAAGTCCGTATTAAGTTATTGGACTTGTTGGTATATTCGTACGGGGTCCCGAGTACCCCGAGAGTGATACGGATTGAAATCGGATCAAGAACTAGACTTAAGCAAAAATCTATATTTTTCCTTCTACTGTAATCGCACCTGCGGATTTTTCTCGCAGGTGCGAGCTCGCAGAAGCGAGGCTTCGATCGCAGATGCGCCCGGGCGTGGTTGGGCAAAAGTCCGCAGGTGCGAAAACCTGCACGCACCCACGCGTCCGCAGAATCGAGCCAAATAATTGCAGAAGCGAAAGCAGCTCAGGTGCGCATTTTTCCTCCGCAGGCCTCGCCTGGCAGCCCCATTTCGCAGATGCGAAATTTTTCTCGTAGATGCGAGCTCGTATGTGCGAGCCCAGGTACCGCAGGTGCAGAAATGCCTGGGCAGTGTATATATTGAAGAGTCCGATATTTTTACTCATTTTGGTCATTTTGAGCTCGGTTAAGGCGAATGTTTGGGCGATTTTCACGGAAAACATTGGGGCAAGTGTTCCTTATCCTATATTGATTATATTTCATGATTCCATACTCGTTTATATCATAAATCCGTAAATATATGGAAGAAAAATCAGATTTTTTTCTAAAATCTTCCAAAAATGAGAAATTTAGATTTGAAGGTCCATTTGATATCGGAATTGGACAATTTTTGTATGGTTGAGCTCGTATCGGAACGGGTATTCAAATTTCGTGAGTTTTATCGGAATTTGAGATGTGGGTCCCATTGTCGAATATTTAAATAAATTTCGGATTTTTATCCGAAAAATTTGTATATTCATTTGGAATTAATTCCTATGATTAATATTGAATATATCGAATTGTTTGTGAATAGATTTGAAGCTTTCGGAGGCAAATTTAAAAGAAAAAGCTGTAGTTGAATAATTGATTGGAATTTACAAAGCGAGGTAAGTGTCGTGGTTAACCTTGACTTGAGGGAATAGAACCCTTAAATTATTTATTATGTGAAATGCATGTGAACGACGTATAAGGGAGGTGACGAGTGTCTATACGTCGTCAAATTAATTGTTTGCCTGCTTACTTGAAAAATCATAAATTATTTTAAATCATAAATTAATTATTATAATAATTATTTCTCTCCTACTCTTTGTCAAATATTAATTCTTGAATTCCTTCATTAATGGTTACATGCTATTTGAATTATGTGTTTTAATTGTTATTTGACATTTAGCATATTAAATATTAAACTGCCTATTTTCTTTCTGATTTCCATAATAATTTGCTATTTGTCATTGTTTGTTTCATAATTAAATCATATTTATTGTATGCTTGTTGTCTTATAATTTTATATTAATTGTTGCATTTATTGGGGGAATTTCTTTTATAAGAATTGGTAAATGGACATATTGAAAGATCGGGTTGCACGCCGTAACAGATTTATTAAAAAGTCCATATTGGTGGATCGGGTTGTACGCCGCAACAAACCGATTAAAAAGTCCATATTGGAGGATCGGGTTGCACGCCGCAACAAACTTATTAAAAAGTCCATATTAGAGGATCGGGTTGCACGCCGCAACAGACTTATTAAAAGTCAATATTTGGGGATTGGATTGCACGCCGCAACCGACTTATTAAAAAGTCTATATATACTTGATTGAAATAAATATATAACAGACTTGATTAAAATAAATATATTGGAGGAGCGGGTTGCACGCCGCAACAGAACTGAATGTGAATATATTGTGAGAGCGGGTTGCACGCTGCAATAAAATTGAATGTGAATATACTGTGAGAGCGGGTTGCACGCTGCAACAAAATTGATGGAAATGATAATTGGTTATGACTGTTGAGTTGGCTTCAATTATTATAAATGAGTTACCTCATTTATTTCTATTATTGTTGTTGTTACTAATATTGCGTACAGGTAATGTAAGTGACCCGCCTTAGCCTCGTCACTACTTCGTCGAGGTTAGGCCCAGCACTTACCAGTACATGGGGTTGGTTATACTGATACTACACTCTGCACTTCTTGTACAGATTTCGGAGTAGGTCCCAGCGGCGTACCGTAGACTTGCTCGGATTTCAGCTACCAGAGGAGACTTGAGGTATAACTGCATGGCGTCCGCAGTTCTGAAGTCCCCGTCTATTTTACTTTAGCTGTGTGTTTATTTTCAGACAGCTTTATTTTATTCAGACCTTTATTTGTATTTATTCTAGAAGCTCGTACACTTGTGACACCAAATTCTGGGATGGTTTTTAGACACCATTATTTTTATGAATTATTTCACTATATTTCAAACTTTGCTTCCGCTTTTGTTTCCTTGATTATTAATAATTTAAAAATTATTTAAAAATTGGTTAATATTATTGTAACGTTGGCTTGCCTAGTAAGTGAAATGTTAGGCGCCATCACGGTCCGAATGAGGGAATTTCGGGTCGTGACACCTTTCGTACGTGAAGATTTAGAAAACATTCAATTACTTTGAATTCATCTTGTCTTAACGTAAAGTATTTATTTTTTATTCAAAATATTATTGCATATATCTCAACATCAATTGTTATTTCACATAATTCATTCTTATTTTATATTATGTAGGACTTTTTAATAATAAACGCAAAATACATGTGCATCGCACGTACACTAGATTAGTATCCCCTAAAAGCATAGAGTGACTTTTCAGTTAGAAAGAAAATATTGAGGACCTTTTAGTTACAAAATAAAGTAAAAGGACTTTCCTATCCGATTTCCAGTAGATCAGTAACCTTACGAGAAATAAACTCCATCGTCTTGATGCCACTAAGTCAAATCACATTAACAGTAAGATTGGAAAGTCCTCCATTAAGCGTAGTGATTTTGCTTCACTTCGTAACAACTCGCTTAAAATGCACCACGCAAAGTATTTTGCTATTCCTGACTCCTGGGATTTACCAATGATGAGTACGTAGCAAAAGAGAGATTCCATGCATGTCAAGTTGGTATTGGGGAATAAAGCTTGGTGCTTGTTTTAATGCATAAGAACAAAAGACGACGACCCTGAAAAATGCTCCATTTTATAACTTTCTATTTCAGAAATGGGAATGAGATGCCTTCCTTATCTTATTAGAATCCTCTAGTCTATTACTCCATATAATAAAGAGCTAGCATAGAGCTTGCAGTTTCGGCCAAACTTAATAACTTTGGTCCAAACCATATATTAAAGTTTTATTGAATATGTATAAATTGTTAATTTAGAACCGACTATTATAAACGAATTAGAATCTCGAACCCACAAGTTTTAAATTCTAGTTTCGACTCTGCATATAATATACATTCCTCTAGTCATGATATGCCCAAAACTCTATAAATATAGCTCAGTGAAGATTACATTCTCACCGAGCAAAAACTCAAAACTTCACATCTTTAGGAGTAGCATCAATATTCAAGATGGTTCTCCAAACTCAACTTGGGCTAAACAAGCACCAATCCTACGCTCACGAGCAAAACTACTATTCCGATAGTAGCCATGGCGGCTCTATGCAAATGACAAGGCCTTCGGGCTATTCCACCATGCCATATGGTCAGTCCACTCACAATCACATGATGATGGGTCATGGTGGCCAACACCATGGCGGACACTATGGCGGTCATGACCATGGCCATGGCGGATACTATGGTAGTCATGGACATCATGGGGCACATATGCCCCATGACTCCACCAACTTTTCAAGTAGCACCAGTATGGTCCATAGTGATGGTGGCTATGGTAGTGGAATGCAGCAATCTGCCCATATGTCTTCGGCCATGGGCATGGGGTCGACGAATTACCATGGTCATGGTTATGGTGGCAGCCACCCTAGTCACTACAGCCAGAGCCAGAAGTTCAACTGGGCTCTTAAGGATTTGGAGGAATAAATTTACGATAAATTTGATGCTATCATGTATGGTGAAAGTATGTGTGTGTTTTGGTAGTGGCTTTGGCTATATATATAGCGTAAAGACTACTACCTAAATAAGTAATGTCCTAAACAGTCTGCTGCTTTGCTTGATTATCTATGTATCTGCTTTATCATTACTAAAATGATGAATAATTACAAAATGATTTTGTGTGATTTTACTTAAAAGAATCGACATTTCATGAGTGAAAATACACCATGAGTACTAGCTTTTTAGCGTGTGTATATATTGTTGGGAAAAATAATAATCCCGCCCAGGATTAATATCCACGATAAATAATAATAACATAAGAGAGTAACAACGACACCAACTCTTTTAATGGGTAAAATACAATACCCGAGCAGAGCAATATAACCACTATAATATTACAACTTAGTAGTCAAGAGACTACTACAATCTTGAAAGAAATAATACTCTTTATTTAAAATACTTCACTACAATATTACGCACACTGACTATTTATCTCACAGACTACAATCTATGGATTACTCTCTCTAACTTCTATTGCTTCTCTCTTATTTTGGTGTGATTGAAATGAAGAATGGAGGCCTCTATTTATAGTAAGAGATGTCATTCAACTACTACAAAGAAGATGTCTTATTATTGATTTAGTCGTATAATTTTTCAACAAAGTTAGGCACCTCCCATTTTCTTCAACAAAGTTGTCAACAAAGTTAGGCACCTCCCATTTTCTTCAATAAAGTTGTCAACAAAATTAGGCACGTACCATTTTCTTCTTTGTTTTTCTTTAATATGAGCCACACAAATCTCTCCCTTAATTTTGATTTTTTTTTTTTCATTCCAAGACTTGATCTCAATCTCTGAAAATCGTCAAACTTAAGAGGTTTTGTAAAGATATCTGCAGCCTGATCATGAGACTTCACATATTTGAGCTTGACTTCCTTCTTGGCAATGCACTCTCTGATGAAGTGATATCTTGTATCTATATGCTTGCTTCGATCATGAGATACCGGATTCTTGGCGAGTGCCTGTGCAGATTTGTTATCAATACAAATCATTGTAGCTTCAATTTGTGGCAAATTGAGCTCCTTCAATAATCTTCTTAGCAAAATATCATGACAAGTACATGATGTTGCTGTAATATATTCGGCTTCATAAGTCGAGAGAATAACTATGGACTGTTTCTTTGAACTCCAAGAAATAACAGAATCACCCAAGAAAAACACAAAGCCAGTTGTGCTTTTTCTATCATCAATATCTCCTGCATAATCACTATCACAAAATCTCATAAGGTTAAATTCATTAGAAGAAGAATAAAATAACCCAAAGTCGATCGTGCCTTTTAGGTAACGAAGAATTCTTCTAGTGACTTTCAAATGGGTAGAGGTAGGAGCTTACATGAAGCGGCTTACTACTCCAACTGCAAAGAGTATGTCTGGCCTGGTACAAGTCAAGTACCTTAAACTTCCCACAATACTTTTGAAAAATGTGGGATCTACATTTTCTCCTTCATCAAACTTAGACAATTTTGTCCCACTCTCTATCGATGTGTTTACGGGGTTGCAATCGAGCATGTTGAACTTCTACAAGATTTTCTTTGTATAGCTTTCTTGAGAGATGAAAATTCCATCCTTCATCTGCTTCACTTCTAGGCCCAAGTAGTATGACATGAGCCCTACATCTGTCATCTCGAACTCACGAGACATATCTTTCTTAAAAGCTTCAAACAAACTTGGGTTATTACCCGTGAAAATAAGATCATCAACATAAAGATAAACAAGTAAGATATCTCCATTAGTATGAACTTTTAGGTAAAGAACATATTCATGGAGACAACGAGTAAACCTATTGTCTTGAAAATACTTGTCGATGCAACTATTCCACGCTCGTGGGGCTTGCTTTAATCCATATAAAGCTTTCTTCAACCGCAACACTTTATCTTCTAGGGTTTTGACTACAAAGCCCAATGGTTGTTCAACATAGACTTCTTCTTCAAGATAGCCATTCAAAAAAGCTAACTTGACATCTAGTTGTTGGATCTTCCACTTCATTTGCGCCGCCAAAGAGATAAGCAAACAAATCATCTCTATGCGGGCAACATGTGCATAGACTTCTTCATAGTCAATGCATTTCCTTTGCTTGTATCCTTTAGCCACAAGTCGTGCCTTGTATCTCTCCACATCTCCATCAGCATTCTTCTTTGCCTTGTATACCCATTTAATTCCAATTGCTCGATGACCCTTGGGAAGTGTTGTTAACTCCCAAGTGTTGTTCTTCTCTATTGACTCGATCTCCTCCTGCATGGCTTGTCTCCACCTTTTGTCTTCAACAGCTTCATCAAAGTTCATTGGTTCACTATCAGCAAAGAGACAATATAAAAAATCAAAATTAGTAACTTCTTCTGTGTCCTCATAGAGCTCTTGAATACTACTTGTCCTTTGCGGTTGTTCATTTGAACTTTCTTGAGAAGAGGGAGATGCAACATTTGTTGGAGAAGGAGGTGGAGTTGTATCCTGCACAGGTTCCACGGTCTTTGGTTCTTCTTCATCACCAATGTATAGAAGAAAATCATATGAAGTTTCTTCCTAAGCTTCCTAGTTCCATGCCGATTCTTCATCAAATTCAACATCGCGACTTAACACCATCTTGCCGCTACTTGGGTTGTATAGCTTGTAGCCTTTTGAACTCGTATCATAGCCAACAAAGACATGCTTGACACTTCGATCGTCAAGCTTCGCTCTCCCTTGATTGGCACATGAGCATAGGCTATGCTCCCAAAGATTCTCAAGTGCTTGATACTTGACTTTCTTCCACTCCATACTTTTTGAGGATTTTGATCTCTAACAGTCTTTGTGGGAGACATGTTGTTCAAATAAACAACACAAAACACAGCATCTGCCCAAAATTCCTTGGGCATATGTTTAGCTTTTAACATATATCTAGCCATATTAGGAATCATCTGATTCTTTCTCTCTGCAACTCCATTTTGTTGGGGTGAATAAGGTACTGTTAGAGGGCAACGAATTCTATGAGATTGATAAAAGTCATTAAATTCTTTTGAAGTGAATTCGCCACCTCTATCGGACCTTAAAACTTTTATTTCATAGCCCTTTTCGTTTTCTACAAGTACTTTGAAATTTTTAAAAGCAGCAAAAACTTCCGATTTTTTGTTCAAGAAATTAACCCAAGTCTTTCTACTAAAGTCATCAATAAAAAGTAGAAAGTATTTACTTTTACCATAGGAAGGTGGATTGATTAGTCCACACACATCAGTGTGAACAAGCTGAAGCGGCTTAGTTGATCTTGACCCGGCCTCCTTTGGAAAACTCCTCCTTGCATGTTTTCCAAGAATAAAAGTTTCACACAATTGATTGGGATGGCTTATTGATGGTATCCCATGCACCATGTTATTTTCTACCATTGATTTGAGCGCTTCAAAATTTAAGTGCCCAAATCGCATGTGCCAACACCACGATTCATCTTGCACATTAGCCTTCAAACACTTTCCATCAATTGTCTTAAGATTCAGAGAGAATAATCTATTCTTAGCCATATGCACTTTAGCAATTAGAATTCAACCTGAATCTCTAAGCCAAAGATGCATATTTTTTATATGGATGTCATATTCCTTTTCAAGAAGTTGGCCCAAACTCAAAATATTACTTTTTAGTTTTGGGACATAATAAACATCTTGAATTAACTTGTGACTACCATCTTTACAGGAGATCAGAATCGTACATATCCCTTCAATTTGAATCTTTGAGGTATCTCCAAAGGACACATTATCTCTCACCGTTTTATTGATCTCCACAAACTTCTCTTTGCATCCACACATATGATTGCTTGCTCCATTGTCCAAATACCACAAGCTGCAATCATACCTGTCTTCTTCCTTGAGTGCCATCAACAGCGTTGACTCAACTTCTTCTTTCTTGTCGTCAACAAGGTTAGCTTTTTCTAATTTATGACAATTATAATACTGAATTATGGATTTGTCATACCTTTTCTATTATTTTCTTGGTAGTAGCCACGTCCTCTTCCTCCTCTATGTCCACGACCCCGACTGCTGAATGTCTGGTGGATTTTAACTTCATTGTTGAAGTTGTTACCGTTACTTCTTCCTCTTCCATGACCACCACGGCCTCGGCCTCGCCCGTTTCCTCGATAACTCTTTTCACCTCCATAATCCTTAAAGGATGCCTGAGTTTTATGAAGTTGCTCCAATGGCACTTCTTGTCTCCTTATGATCTTTTCTTCAAGGGCCTGTAAAGAAACCTCCAATTGCTCTACCATCATAGAGTCTAAATCTTTAGACTCCTCAATAGCACACACTACAAAATCAAATTTAGAAGTTAAAGTGCGAAGGATCTTTTCTACCGCACAGACATCTTCTATGTCCTCACTATATCTTTTTAGTTGATTTACAACATACTTCACTTTTGAATAATAATTCGAAATGCATTCAGATTCTTTCATTTTTAAAACTTCCAAAATCAGCCCTTAGAGTTTGAAGTTTTACCTTCCTCACCTGGTCAACTCCTTATAGAGAATTTTGTAAAATTCCCCAAGCTTCCTTTGAGGTGGTAGCATCTGCTACCTTCTCAAATATGACATTATCCAAATATTAGTGGATGAGCGTGAGGGCTTGTTGATCCTTCTTCCTTGTCTTTGCCAAGACATATTTTTTATTTTGAGGCAAAACTTCCTCATTATCGGGTTTTGCATACCCTCTATCTACGATTTTCCATACATCTTGTGAGCCAAGAATGGCTTTCATACGTAGACACCATTTTTCATAATTATCTTTTGTGAGACGGGGTACTGAAAAAACTTCGTACCATTATTTGCCATGGCTCTGATATCACGTTGTTGGAAAAAATAATAATTTCGCCCAGGAATAATATCCACGATAAATTAATAATAACACAAGAGAGTAATAACGATACCAACTCTTTTAATGGGTAAAATACAATACCCGAACGGAGCAATATAACCACTATAATATTATAACTTAATAGTATCAAGAGACTACTACAATCTTGAAAGAAATAACACTCTTTATTTAAAATACTTCACTACAATATTACTCACACTCACTATTTATCTCACAGACTACAATCTGTGGATTACTCTCTCTAACTTCTATTGCTTCTATCTTATTTTGGTGTGATTGAAATGAAGAATGGAGGCCTCTATTTATAGTAAGATATGCCATTCAACTACTACAAAGAAGATGTCTTGTTGTTGATTTAGTCCTATATTTTTTCAACAAAGTTAGGCACCTCCCATTTTCTTCAACAAAGTTGTCAACAAAATTAGGCACCTCCGATTTTCTTCTTTGTTTTTCTTTAATATGAGCCCCACAAATCTCTCCCTTAATTTTAATTTTTCTTTTTCATTCCAAGACTTGATCTCAATCTCTGAAAAACCTCAAACTTAAGAGGTTTTGTAAAGATATCTGCAGCCTGATCATGAGACTTCACACATTTGAGCTTGACTTCCTTCTTGGCAATGCACTCTCTAATGAAGTGATATCTTGTATCTATATGCTTGCTTCGATCATGAGACACCGGATTCTTGGCGAGTGCCTGTGCAGATTTGTTATCAATACAAATCACTGTAGCTTCAATTTGTGGCAAATTGAGCTCCTTCAATAATCTTCTTAGCCAAATATCATGACAGGTACATGATGTTGCTGTAATATATTCGGTTTCACAAGTCGAGAGAATAACTATAGATTGTTTCTTTGAACTCCAAGAAATAACAGAATCACCCAAGAAAAACACAAAGCCAGTTGTGCTTTTTCTATCATCAATATCTCCTGCATAATCACTATCACAAAATCTCATAAGGTTAAATTTATTAGAAGAAGAATAAAATAACCCAAAGTCGATCGTACCTTTTAGGTAACGAAGGATTCTTCTAGTGACTTTCAAATGGGTGGAGGTAGGAGCTTACATGAAGCGGCTTACTACTCCAACTGCAAAGAGTATATCTGGCCTGGTACAAGTCAAGTACCTCAAACTTCCCACAAGACTTTTGAAAAATTTGGGATCCACATTTTTTCCTTCATCAAACTTGGACAATTTTGTCCCACTCTCTATCGATGTGTTCACGGGGTTGCAATCGAGCATGTTGAACTTCTACAAGATTTCCTTTGTATATCTTTCTTGAGAGATGAAAATTCCATCCTCCATCTGCTTCACTTCTAGGCCCAAGTAGTATGACATGAGCCCGACATCTGTCATCTCGAACTCACGAGACATATCTTTCTTAAAAGCTTCAAACAAACTTGGGTTATTACCCGTGAAAATAAGATCATCAACATAAAGACAAACAAGTAAGATATCTCCATTAGTATGAACTTTTAGGTAAAGAGCATATTCATGGAGACAACGAGTAAACCCATTGTCTTGAAAATACTTGTCGATGCAACTATTCCACGCTCGTGGGGCTTTCTTTAATCCATATAATGCTTTCTTAAACCGCAACACTTTATCTTCTAGGGGTTTGACCACAAAGCCCAATGGTTGTTCAACATAGACTTCTTTTTCAAGATAGCCATTCAAAAAAGCTGACTTGACATCTAGTTGATGGATCTTCCACTTCATTTGCGCTACCAAAGAGATAAGCAAACGAATCGTCTCTATGCCGGCAACATGTGCATAGACTTCTTCATAGTCAATGCATTTCCTTTGCTTGTATCCTTTAGCCACAAGTCGTGCCTTGTATCTCTCCACATCTCCATCAGCATTCTTCTTTGCCTTGTATACCCATTTAACTCCAATTGCTCGATGTCCCTTGGGAAGTGTTGTTAACTCCCAAGTGCTGTTCTTCTCTATTGACTCGATCTCCTCCTGCATGGCTTGTCTCCACCTTTTGTCTTCAACAGCTTCATCAAAGTTCATTGGTTCACTATCAGCAAAGAGACAATATAAAAAATCAAAATTAGTAACTTCTTCTGTGTCCTCATAGAGCTCTTGAATACTCCTTGTCCTTTGCGGTTGTTCATTTGAACTTTCTTAAGAAGAGGGAGATGTAACATTTGTTGGAGAAGGAGGTGGAGTTGTATCCTGCACAGGTTCCACGATCTTTGGTTCTTCTTCATCACCAATGTATAGAACAAAATCATATGAAATTTCTTACTGAGCTTCCTAGTTCCATGCCGATTCTTCATCAAATTCAACATCGTGACTTAATACCATCTTGCCGCTACTTGGGTTGTATAGCTTGTAGCCTTTTGAACTCGTATCATAGCCAACAAACACATGCTTGACACTTCGATCGTCAAGCTTCGCTCTCCCTTGGTGTGTCACATGAGCATAGGCTATGCTCCCAAAGATTCTCAAGTGCTTGACACTTGACTTTCTTCCACTCCATGCTTTTTGAGGGTTTTAATCTCTAACATTCTTTGTTGGAGACATGTTGTTAAAATAAACAATACAAGATACAGCTTCTGCCCAAAATTCATTGGGCATATGTTTAGCTTTTAACATATATCTAGCCATATTAAGAATCGTTCGATTCTTTCTCTTTGCAATTATATTTTGTAGAGGTGAATAAGGTACCGTTAGAGGGCAACGAATTCCAAGAGATTGACAAAAGTCATTAAATTCTTTTGAAGTGAATTCGCCTCCTCTATCGGACCTTTAAGCTTTTATTTCATAGCCACTTTCTTTTTCTACAAGTACTTTGAAATTTTTAAAAGCAGCAAAAGCTTCAGATTTTTTGTTCAAGAAATTAACCCAAGTCTTTCTACTAAAGTCATCAATAAAAAGTAGAAAGTATTTACTTTTACCAAAGGAAGGTGGATTGATTGGTCCACACACATCAGTGTGAACAAGCTGAAGCGGCTTGGTTGATCTTGACACGGCCTCTTTTGGAAAACTCCTCCTTGCATGTTTTCCAAGAATGACAGGTTTCACACAATTGATTGGGATGGCTTATTGATGGTATCCCATGCACCATGTTATTTTCTACCATTGATTTGAGCGCTTCAAAATTTAAGTGCCCAAATCGCATGTGCCAACACCATGATTCATCTTGCACATTAGCCTTCAAACACTTTCCATCTATTGTCTTAAGATTCAGAAAGAATAATCTATTCTTAGCCATATGCACTTTAGCAATTAGAATTCCACCTTAATATCTAAGCCAAAAGATGCATATTTTTCATTTGGATGTCATATTACTTTGCAAGAAGTTGGCCCAAACTCAAAATATTACTTTTTAGTTTTGGGACATAATAAACATCTTGAATTAACTTGTGACTACCATCTTTACAGGAGATCAGAATCGTACCTATCCCTTCAATTTGAATCTTTGAGGTATCTCCAAAGGACACATTACCTCTCACCGTTTTATTGATCTCCACAAACTTTTCTTTGCATCCACACATATGATTGCTTGCCCCATTGTCCAAATACCACAAGCTGCAATCATACCTGTCTTCTTCCTTGAGTGCCATCAACAGCGTTGACTCAACTTCTTCTTTCTTGTCGTCAACAAGGTTAGCTTTTTCTTCAACATTGCTACGACATTCCCAAGAGTAATGGCCAAATTTATGACAATTATAACACTCAATTTTGGATTTGTCATACCTTTTCTATTATTTTCTTGGTAGTAGCCACGTCTTCTTCCTCCTCTACGTCCACGACCCCGGCCTCTGAATGTCTGGTGGATTTTTACTTCATTGTTGAAGTTCTTACCGTTACTTCTTCCTCTTCCATGACCACCACGGCCTCGGCCTCGCCCGTTTCCTCGATAACTCTTTTCACCTCCACAATCCTTAAAGGATACCTGAGTTTTGAGAAATTGCTCCAATGGCACTTCTTGTCTCCTTAGGATCTTTTCTTCAAGGGCCTGTAAAGAAACCTCCAATTGATCTACCATCATAGAGTCTAAATCTTTAGATTCCTCAATAGCACAAACTACAAAATCAAATTTAGGTGTTAAAGTGCGAAGGATCTTTTCTACCACACAGACATCTTCTATGTCCTCACCGTATCTTTTTAGTTGATTTACAACATCCTTCACTTTTGAATAATAATTCGAAATGCATTCGGATTCTTTCATTTTTAAAACTTCAAAATCAGCCCTTAGAGTTTGAAGTTTTACCTTCCTCACCTGGTCAACTCCTTATAGAGAATTTTGTAAAATTCCCCAAGCTTCTTTTGAGGTGGTAGCATCTGCTACCTTCTCAAACATGGCATTATCCAAACATTAGTGGATGAGTGTGAGTGCTTGTTGATCCTTCTTCCTTGTCTTTGCCAAGACATATTTTTTATTTTGAGGCAAAGCTTCCTCATTATCGGGTTTTGCATACCCTCTATCTACGATTTCCCATACATCCTGTGAGCTGAGAATGGCTTGCATACGTAGACACCATTTCTCATAATTATCTTTTGTGAGATGGGGTACTGTAAAGACATCGTACCATTATTTGCCATGGCTGTGATACCACGTTGTTGGGAAAAATAATAATCCCGCCCAGAAATAATATCCACGACAAATAATAATAACACAAGAGAGTAACAACGACACCAACTCTTTTAATGGGTAAAATACAATACCCGAGCGGAGCAATATAACCACTATAATATTACAACTTAGTAGTGTCAAGAGACTACTACAATCTTGAAAGAAAAAATACTCTTTATTTAAAACACTTCACTACAATATTACTCACACTCTCTATTTATCTCAGAGACTACAATCTGTGGATTACTCTCTCTAACTTCTATTGCTTCTCTCTTATTTTGGTGTGATTGAAATGAAGAATGGAGGCCTTTATTTATAGTAAGAGATTCCATTCAACTACTACAACGAAGATGACTTGTTGTTGATTTAGTCCTATAATGTTTCAATAAAGTTAGGCACCTCCCATTTTCTTCAACAAAGTTAGGTACCTCCCATTTTCTTCAACAAAGTTGTCAACAAAATTAGGCACCTCCCATTTTCTTCTTTGTTTTTCTTTAATATGAGTCCCACAAATCTCTCCCTTAATTTTAATTTTTCTTTTTCATTCCAAGACTTGATCTCAATCTCTGAAAATCCTCAAACTTAAGAGGTTTTGTAAAGATATCTGCAGCCTGATCATGAGACTTCACATATTTGAGCTTGACTTCCTTCTTGGCAATGCACTCTCTGATGAAGTGATATCTTGTATCTATATACTTGCTTCGATCATGAGACACTGGATTCTTGGCGAGTGCCTGTGTAGATTTGTTATCAATACAAATCACTGTAGCTTCAATTTGTGGCAAATTGAGCTCCTTCAATAATCTTCTTAGCCAAATATCATGACAGGTACATGATGTTGCTGCTATATATTCGGCTTCACAAGTCGAGAGAGTAACTATGGACTGTTTCTTTGAA
Organism: Nicotiana tomentosiformis; assembly: GCF_000390325.3. Lineage (NCBI taxonomy): Eukaryota > Viridiplantae > Streptophyta > Magnoliopsida > Solanales > Solanaceae > Nicotiana > Nicotiana tomentosiformis. The sequence goes on from NC_090821.1 coordinate 37,123,499, forward strand.
CTCCAAGAAATAACAGAATCACCCAAGAAAAACACAAAGCCAGTTGTGCTTTTTCTATCATCAATATCTCCCGCATAATCACTATCACAAAATCTCATAAGGTTAAATTCATTTGAAGAAGATAAAATAACCCAAAGTCGATCATACCTTTTAGGTAACGAAGAATTCTTCTAGTGAGTTTCAAATGGGTGGAGGTAGGAGCTTCCATAAAGCGGCTTACTACTCCAACTGCAAAGAGTATATCTGGCCTGGTACAAGTCAAGTACCTCAAATTTCCCACAAGACTTTTAAAAAATGTTTCATCAAACTTGGACAATTTTGTCTCACTCTACATCGGTGTGTTTACGGGGTTGCAATCGAGCATGTTGAACTTCTTCAAGATCTCCTTTGTATAGCTTTCTTGAGAGATAAAAATTCCATCCTCCATCTGCTTCACTTCTAGGCCTAAGTAGTATGACATGAGTCCTACATCTGTTATCTTGAACTCACGAGACATATCTTTCTTAAAAGCTTCAAACAAACTTGGATTATTACCCGTGAAAATAAGGTCATCAACATAAAGATAAACAAGTAAGATATCTCCATTAGTATGAACTTTTAGGTAAAGAGCATATTCATGGAAACAACGAGTAAACCCATTGTCTTGGAAATACTTGTCGATGCAACTATTCCATGCTCGTGGGGCTTGCTTTAATCCATATAAAGCTTTCTTCAACCGCAACACTTTATCTTCTAGGGTTTTGACCACAAAGCCCAATGGTTGTTCAACATAGACTTCTTCTTCAAGATAGCCATTCAAAAAAGCTGACTTGACATCTAGTTGATGGATCTTCCACTTTATTTGCGCCGCCAAAGAGATAAGCAAACGAATCGTCTCTATGCGCGCAACATGTGCATAGATTTCTTCATAGTCAATGCCTTTCCTTTGCTTGTAGCCTTTAGCCACAAGTCGTTCCTTATATCTCTCCACATCTCCATCAGCATTCTTCTTTGCCTTGTATACCCATTTAACTCCAATTGCTCGATGACCCTTGGGAAGTGTTGTTAACTCCCAAGTGTTGTTCTTCTCTATTGACTCGATCTCTTCCTGCATGGCTTGTCTCCACCTTTTTCTTCCTTGAGTGCCATCAACAGCGTTGACTCAACTTCTTCTTTCTTGTCGTCAACAAGGTTAGCTTTTTCTTCAACATTGCTACGACATTCCCAAGAGTAATGGCCAAATTTATGACAATTATAACACTCAATTTTGGATTTGTCATACCTTTTCTATTATTTTCTTGATAGTAGCCACGTCCTCTTCCTCCTCTACGTCCACGACCCCGACCTCTGAATGTCTGGTGGATTTTAATTTCATTGTTGAAGTTCTTACCGTTACTTCTTCCTCTTCCATGACCATCACGGCCTCGGCCTCGCCCGTTTCCTCGATAACTCTTTTCACCTCCACAATCCTTAAAGGATGCCTGAGTTTTAAGAAGTTGCTCCAATGGCACTTCTTGTCTCCTTAGGATCTTTTCTTCAAGGGCCTGTAAAGAAACCTCCAATTGCTCTACCATCATAGAGTCTAAATCTTTAGACTCCTCAATAGCACACACTACAAAATTAAATTTAGGTGTTAAAGTGCGAAGGTTCTTTTCTACCACACAGACATCTTCTATGTCCTCACCGTATCTTCTTAGTTGATTTACAACAGCCTTCACTTTTGAACAATAATTCGAAATGCATTCGGATTCTTTCATTTTTAAAACTTTCAAAATCAGCCCTTAGAGTTTGAAGTTTTACCTTCCTCACCTGGTCAACTCCTTATAGAGAATTTTGTAAAATTCCCCAAGCTTCCTTTGAGGTGGTAGCATCTGCTACCTTCTCAAACATGGCATTATCCAAACATTGGTGGATGAGCGTGAGGGCTTGTTGATCCTTCTTCCTTGTCTTTGCCAAGACATATTTTTCATTTTGAGGCAAAGCTTCCTCATTATCGGGTTTTACATACCCTCTATCTACGATTTTCCATACATCCTATGAGCCAAGAATGGTTTTCATACGTAGACACCATTTCTCATAATTATCTTTTGTGAGACGGGGTACTGAAAAGACATCGTACCATTATTTGCCATGGCTCTGATACCATGTTGTTGGAAAAAATAATAATCTCGTTCAGGAATAATATCCACGACAAATAATAATAACACAAGAGAGTAACAACGACACCAACTCTTTTAATGGGTAAAATACAATACCCGAGCGGAGCAATATAACCACTATAATATTACAACTTAGTAGTATCAAGAGACTACTACAATCTTGAAAGAAATAACACTCTTTATTTAAAATACTTCACTACAATATTACTCACACTCACTATTTATCTCACAGACTACAATCTGTGGATTATTCTCTCTAACTTCTATTGCTTCTCTCTTATTTTGGTGTGATTGAAATGAAGAATGAAGGCCTCTATTTATAGTAAGAGATGCCATTCAACTACTACAAAGAAGATGTCTTGTTGTTGATTTAGTCCTATAATTTTTCAACAAAGTTAGGCACCTCCCATTTTTTTCTTCAACAAAGTTAGGCACTTCCCATTTTCTTCAACAAAGTTGTCAACAAAATTAGGCACCTCCCATTTTCTTCTTTGTTTTTCTTTAATATGAGCCCCCACTCACGCATATATATATATATATATATATAGATATATATGGGGGGGGGGGGGGGGGAGAATTGACTTGCACACTCTTACTACCACCCCAAAACATATCCAACCAGTTTCGTATTTTTCATTTTCGTTTTCACATTTTTCCTACCAACCGTTTCCCCTCCCTCAGCCAAATTGAAAAACAAAGGGAACCGAGTTTCAGATAGTATGAAATCTAAGCTCTTCGAATGAGTGTAATAATTCCGAAGGTCATGCAATTTATAAGATTGAGTCTACATCATCGTAATTCATTTTGGGCTCAACAAAAGTACCTTATGGTTGTTATATAGCTCTAATTCATTGAAGAAAATTGGTCGTACAACTCCCTCCAGTCTTCAAATTTGTCATCTTCTTGTAATTAACAAATTTTTCTGATATTGGACTACGGAGAGCACGCTTCCGTTTTTGATGAACTTATATCTAGTTTTCTTGGGTTGTGATTTGGCTTGCCCGCAGGCAAAGATCCAACGGATTTGGCCGGAAAACTTTCTGGCGAGGAGACCCATCGGTGCTGATTGCTACCAGACCATTCTTTAGAGACCAAACTGAAAGTTAACCATTTATGTTTGCTTTGAAGCAGTGCACAGTGGTAAGCGGGGCGGATACACATGGGGTCAAGAGGGTTTATAATATATATATATTTTATCCTTCTTCCAGAAAATACTAATATAGTATGAGTTGACCCGGCTTAGAACAAGGACAACGTCCAGCCCATGCAATGGCAAAGTGGGTTCAAGTCTTTTAGGTTGTCCTTTTTTTTTCTCCCTATATCCTATACACAACACTTTTTTTCTTTCCTATATTCATAAGACATGGGGAAATTTTTATTCTCCTTTTTAGACTATGAAATCTTTATATATATATATATATATATATATATATATATATATATATATATACACGCACAATTTAGGGAGAAAAACTACATGTCTTATTTTTTCTCTTAATAGAATCTAAAATCTGAAAGTATAAATTATATATTTGCTTCTTTAGATTTTGAACATGCTTGATAAAAATTCTAAGATCATTACTGGACGGTAAGGTCGTTGGTGAATCCATCTCGACCAGTCAATTTCTCTGTCCGAAAATCACCATTGATGGCGACCGTCTAAAATACTCTACCAATGGCCTAATAATCTTGCAGCATAGTAAAAAAATATGGTTTAAGGTCTCTTATACTATATAAGGACGTAGAAATATTTTGCAAAATTGGTGTTCTGTTGGCGTGAGGTGGGATAGTCCATGAAAGGTGGTGGAAACGAATTAAAGTCAAGCGTGGATTTGCCGGTGCTCGGGCGGCATGGATGGAAAAAACAAAAAGGAGAAAAGGAAAAAGAAATTAGTATTACACTGAATACGATTAATTAAATGCAATTAGATATAACATCAAATGATATATCGATATCTGTATAATTTAATTTGCATTTATAGTTATTTCACTTCCTACGCGTCTTGACTAGCATGAAAATAGATCTTCCGCCATGTCACCTTTTAGAGAGGTGTTAATTTCACATTGAACAAGAATATAGTGGTAATAAGTGGTCCATAAAGTATGATTGTGTAAGTGACTCTTTCGGACAAGTTTGAGGTGTTAGCTTTTGTATTTGCCCTAAAGAACTACTCCCTCCGTTTTAATTTTTTTCAATTTTTTCAAAATACGAGGGTCAAATTGACTAATTTTTAGTATGAATTCAAACATAATTTCTTTAAGTCCTTTGAAATAAAATTTACTTGTTTAGAAATTACATAAAAAATACTAATGTCAAAATAGTTAACAATTCAAAATATCTAAAAAATTATGCAAAAATATGATTAAAGAAAACCTTGTTTGATTTCCCAAATAGTAATAGTTTCATTCTTTTTGAAACAGAGGAGCACTACTTAAATAAGTAATGCACTAAACAATTTGCTGCGATGCTTGATTATCTGTGTTTGCTTTATCATGACTAAAAGGAGGAATAATTAAAAGTATATATGTTTATGACTAAATGATTTGTGTGATTTTACTTAGAAAGAATCGACATTCCATTGGTATTTCATTAGTAAGTATACACCATCAATACTAGCATTTTAGGATATTTATATTGAAGGAAAACAACAGTTGCAAAAATGATTTGGTCATGTCTTGTATTAGCCTATACTATAAATATAGATGTGACTCTATAGTGAACGAGCACTACAATATTTTAGGCCTTCAACCACCCTTGAAAAATGTGGTTTAAACTAGCAAAAAGTGTGACATTTGAGTAAAAGCCACACTTTTTGACTTTAGGCAACTCTTTTAATGGGGTGTCCTATATTAGCGTAACCCTTGCCCTAAGGCCATACTTTTGAAGTGTTGCTTTAGAAGTCACGCTTCAAAAGTGTGGCCTATAAGGTACAAAGACCACGCTTGTGCATACCCCTTATACTAACGCTTTTAAGTCCTATAGCAACACTTTCTAAGTGTGGCCTTTGGAACCTTATATGCCACATTGTTCAAGCATAGCTTCTGCAAGAATCCTTGTAAAGTGCTATTTTTTCTTTTTTAATAAAATTACATTTTTTTTAATATCCCAAGTAATCACATTTATTACCTAACATATATTATTAGATATTTTGAGATCATTGCTAAGTATGAAGATCTCAAGAACTACATCAACTAAAAAATAACAAAAAAAAGTTCAAATGCGTACACTTATATATCATGTACTACATTAACTAGTAAAACCAATTGTTCAAAGGTGCAACCTAACAATAAACTAAAAAAAATAAAATTTATGTATTATGATAACACTTTACACATATTAATCAATTGAAGTTAGCATCTATTAGAAATCCCATTTGATATTCCCTTAGCTACAAGTTTCTTTTATAATACATGGCTAGTTTAACACCTTTTACATCATCTCCTGATTTTGTAACTGATCCATTTTTGTAAGCTTGACCTCACCATTAATCTAATAAGCGTGTGAGCTTTTCTTGTTCAAACCCATAGAAACTTCTGAAGGTTTGTAAGCCTTAAGTTCCCCATTTGCATTTTCTTTATTCTCTTTAGTAGCTCTGCCTTCTAATACCTGCAACTGAGACAAACAAAGATGCATTATTTGTTATAGCCTGCAAATAATATGAAAAATATTATATATATATGTGTATATATCTCCATTTCAGCTTCCAATATATATTATAAGATGAGTACTATAAAGCAGATGTACATACATCTATTGAATATACTACAAGATAAATAGGGAGAACAAGATTTTGGGTCATCAACATGTTTACTGTTGTTAGAAATATCATGGTACTAAGATGGTACTAATTAGCCAGTACGAATACCAGAAGATAAGAACGAGATACACTTCCCACATAAATTCATCAGGAAGTAGTAACAATTAGATTAGAAATTCACTTATAATTCAGCGCTTCAGTAGAATTGATGAAATTTTACCTATATCGTTTTCATATAGATTGAATTATGATGAAAATCATCAATTAGCTTGATAACAGATGAAAAATGCAGCAAATTAGTTCAGTGTAATATATTTGTTCCTTTACTAAATGTTGCTAAAAATATAATAGCACGCATACCTTGCTTTTTGTGAATAAACAAGCTAGAAGCCACGAATAGTATGATTAACATAATAATCATACTAAAAGTGTAACGACCTAATTACATACATAAAATCAGAAATGATTAAATTAGTAAAACAAAAAGCCAAACTATAATCTAAAAACAAATAGACATCTAGAAAAGCACGAAAAGTAATAAATATACAAACAAATAATTTTAATCATATAAACTCAAACTAAGTAGACACTTGTACAGGGTAAAATATGTTCATATTAAATGTTCGCATGATAAAGCGACACATAGAGCCGAAGACAGAAGGCAATAAGGTCTGAAGGCAACGATCTCGTTTGTCCCCGAAGGGGATGGTGTTCATGCCTGTTACCCGGTAGCATTTAATGGAGATTATTCTATAGCATTAAATACATGGTCCGTTAGAGAGAATATGGCATTCACTGCCTACAGTTACACATTCTTCAATAGTCCTCATAATTGTCATTTAAGAAGGGCTCGATTCTAGGACCTTGTTCCCTAGGAGCAACCATAAATAGTGAGCTCTACAACCATTGTAAGGGAGATGAATTTTCTGGCAAGCATATACTATACTTTATTCAAAACTCAATAATATTTTATCTTCTTACTTATTAACATTGTTACTATTGCCTCCGAAAGCAGAGCTTCCGGAACCAGAATTTCTGCTGTTTTATCTCGATTTCAACGCTAAGTCCTATATTCTTGTTTAATTTATTTATTATTTTAGGGTAAAATCGATTTACTTGTCTATAAAGCACATATAAATTTAACTGTACCATTTTACGGGTAAACAGTTTGGCGCCCACTGTGGGGCTTGGACAATTGTGTAATTGAATTGATCCTTGCAACTATTACTAACCTTATTGATTCGTTGTTCTTAGCAAAAAGCATAGAAAATGGTAGATAACGATGTCAAAATCACACACAACGTTGAGGCCCAGGGAAATCAGCCTCGACACGAAGATTCAATTAGTGATACCCGTAACAAGAGGGATGAGGCCACACCGGTTCATGGCGAGCAATATCCGCGACATGTTCGAGAGGCAACTCCTGATGATGCTGAAGATGAGCACGTCGTTGAAACAGTAAGGATCCTGAGGGAGCAACAAAAGGCCATTATGGGCCACCTCTCACGATAGGATCATGTCATGACAGAATTGAGGCAGGTGTTATTGGGTGCTTCCAATAACGCGAATGGACGATGTCTAGCTCCTCCCGATGCTCCCATAAACCAAACAACACAGAGGGTCGACAACAATACCCCGAGGGGTGAAGTAGGATTTGAAAGGGCTGGGGGAATGATAGCGGGTCCGATAACAACAATGAGAATGATCCCTTTAAAACCGAACTCATGCCATTTATGAGGGAAATAAATGCCCAAATAGATCAGATTCAGGGCGCACCACCAGTATTGAAAGGACCGAACTCAAAGAAGTACACCCAATTGCCGTTCAAATCAAGCACGACACAAGAGTTGATCCCGAAGTGGTTCAAAATGCCAGACGTACCGAAGTATGATGGGACTTCAGATCCTCAGGAGCACATCATCATCTATACAATGGCGGTCAAGGGAAATGATTTAGCTCCGCATGAGATTGAGTTAGTTTTACTGAAAAAACAGGGAGACCCTCACGAAGGGGGCCCGGCATGGTATTCACTTTTTCTCGAGCACTCAATAGATTCTTTCGAGATGCTCGCAGATTCTTCCATCAAGGCCCATACTGGAACCAGAAAGGTACAGGCCCGGAAGGCCAACATATTCAGGATTGCACAAGGGGAGTCCAAATTATTGCGGGAGTTCGTGGCCAAATTCTATAAAGAAAGGATGCTGCTCCCGACCGTACCAGACGAGTGAGCAGTAGAAGCATTTACTAAAGGGCTGAATTCGAGAATTTCCGATGCTTCCTGAAAATTGAAAGTAAGCCTGCTCGAGTTCAAGGCAACAATATGGGCAGATGTTCACAAATGCTTGTAGTCAAAGATAAGTATTGAAGATGATTGGCTTGGTTTTCTGGCATCAACCAAGGGTCGGGACAGGGAAAAGAATAAGGAGAAATCAAAGGATGATTTCGACACAGATTGACGACCCTCAAGGGGACAGTGTTTGCCCTATGAAAGGGTCGAAGGACGCGACAGAGGTTTTCGATCGGCGAATAGTTTCGCTACCGATAAGAGAGCCGATCGAGGCCGAAATAACAGATCAATGCAGGACAAGGATGTATCGGGTCCCCAAGATTTCTCCTACCCCAGGCTATCCGAATACAACTTCAATGTCAGTGTAGTAGAGCTGGTGTCAGCTGTGAGGAATATTAAGGAAGCATGGTTCTCGAAGCCAATGAGATCCGATCCCAGTCAAAGGGATCCTAATATATGGTGCGAATACCATGGGACTAATGGGCAACGGACAGGGGACTGCCGACATTTGCATGAAGAGGTGGCAACATTGCTGAAAATCGGCCATCTCAGAGAATTCTTAAGTGATCGGGCTAAATGAAAACTATGACCGCAATCGTGATAATGTGGAAGCTTCGAAAGTAGGAGAAGATCCTTCACGTTTGACGATCAACATGATTTTCGAGGGAAACAAGATTAATGGTGTGACTTTTTCGGCGGCAAAGAAGACGAAAGTATCAGTAACCCACAGTAAGAGACTCCAGGAAGTTACTGAGGACGACTTTACTTTCTCGGAGGAAGACACAGATGGACTATTGCTGCTGCATAACGATGCCTTGGTAATCTCTTTAAATGTCTTAGATTTTAAAATTAAACGTGTTTTGGTGGACCCAGGAAGTTCAGCCAATATTATTCAGTAGATGGTGTTGGAACAAGCCAAGCTGACTGGAAGTATCATTCCGGCCATAAAACTCCTAGCTAGGAACTGGCGACTGCTCCCGAGCCGAGCGAAGTCAACCAGGGGGGGGGGGATTCGTCAGAATCCTGTCAGGTACCTAGATATTTCCAGGTACCAGAAGAAACGGATGCAACAAAATCCACGGCGGAAGAACTTGAGCAAGTTGCGTTGTTCGAGAAATTATTGGAGAGGAAGTTCCACTTAGGGATCAAGGTCAATCCCGATAAGATTAAAGCCATCGAAGACATCCTGGACCAACTATCTAGCATGAAAGAGGTTCAAAGGTTGACAGGAAGACTGACCGCTTTAAGCAGATTCATTTCCCGGTCTTCGAAAAAATTTCATCATTTCTTTTTCACTCCACAAAAAGAAAAAGAACCTCGAATGGACTCCGGAATGTCAGCAGGCTTTGAAGGATTTGAAAAGGTATTTGTCAAGTCCTCCATTACTGTCAAAATTGGAAGAAGGCGAACAACTACTGATCTACTTAGCGGTCTCGAAAGTAGAGGTAAGTGCCGTTTTAGTCCGTGAGGATGAAGGTACGCAATCTCCGATCTATTATGTTAGTAAAATTTTAACGGGAGTAGAAACTCGCTACCCACATCTTGAAAAATTGGCCTTAGCTCTCGTAGTCGCCGCTCGAAAACTAAGGCCTTATTTCCAATGTCATCCGATAGCCGTGGTGACCACTTTCCCCCTACGGAATATTGTTCATAAACCTGAACTTTCAGGTAGGCTGGCCAAATGGGCAGTCGAAATGAGTGAATTTGACATACAGTATAAACCTAGGACTGCGATTAAGTCACAAGTTTTGGCCGACTTTGTGGCCGATTTCAGTCTGAGACTGTCACCTTTTTCTACCAAAGAATTAGTGATGGCGTTAGAATTAACATCAGGAGTTTGGACCTTGTTCACGGATGGAGCTTCCAATATGAAGGGGTCTGGGCTCGGCATAGTGCTAACCACTCCCTCTGGAAAAATCCTAAGACAGTCCATAAGAACCGTTTCTCTGAACAACAATGAAGCAAAGTATGAAGCTTTGATTGCAGGACTAGAGATAGCCCAGGGACTGGACTCCGAGGTCATAGAAATGAAATGCGACTCCCTATTGGTAGTAAATCAGGTCTACGGGATCTTTGAAGCCTAAGAGTAACACATGCAACAGTATTTAGTGAAAGTCCAGGCTCTGCTCACTCGATTCAGGGAATGGTCAATTACGCACACCCCGATGGAAGAGAATGTGAAAGCAGACACACTAGCCAATCTGGGATCGTCCACAAAAATGAAGGGATCGAAATTTGGTATGGTCGTATATCTTATGCTTTCGGTATTGGACGCGGATAGCTATAACGAGGTAAACACGACCAATATGGTCTGGGACTGGAGAAATGAGATCATTGACAATCTTGAGCACAAAACATTTCCTGAAGATCCTAAAGCATCTCGGGCATTGCACACTAAAGCAACTTGATATAGATTCAAGGGAGGTCAATTGTATATAAGATCTTTCCAAGGCCCGTTGGCCCGATATTTGGGGGCTTCCGAAGCCAATTATTTCATGCGGGAAGTCCATGAAGGGATCTGCGGAAATCACTTAGGCGCGGATTCCTCAATGCAAAAATTAATTAGGGTAGGATACTACTGGCCCCGGATGGAACAAGACGCCAAGGCTTGAGTACCAACGCTACGCACCGTTAGTACATCAACCGGCAGAGCCACTACACTCAGTTTAGTCGCCATGGCCGTTCATGAAGTGGGGGATGGATATAGTCGGTGCATTAGCACCGGCCCCCGGTAAGGTAAGACTATTTTTGATTTTAACTAACTATTTTTCTAAGTGGGTTGAAGCAGGTCCTTATCAGAAGATCGGCAAACGCGAAGTGGTAGATTTCTTGTGGGAGAACATAAGTTGCAGTTTCGCGATACCGAAAGAGATAGCCTGCGACAATGGGCCATAATTTATAGGCGCAAAGGTCACAAAATTCCTTGAAGACTTAAAAATCAAAAGGATCACATCATCACCCTATCACCCGAGCGCAAACGGTGAAGTAGAATCAACAAAAAATGTGACTATCCAAAATCTCAAAAAGAGATTGGAAGCAGCCAAAGGCAAATAGCCTAAAGAGCTACCGAGAGTGCTATGGTCATATCGAACAACGACCAAGTCAAGCACGGGGGAGACTCCTTTCTCTCTTGTGTACAGAGCAGAAACCTTGATCCCAGTGGAAGTAGGAGAACCTACCCTGAGATATTTCCGGGCGGATGAAGAAACAGACAATGAAGAAATGATGGTCAAATTAGAGCTGCTCGGCCAACGCTGGGACTTGGCGCATATAAGGATAGCAGCCCAAAATCAGAGAATAGAAAGATATTACAATCGAAGAGCCAATCACCGTTATTTCAAAGTAAGAGACTTGGTTGTAAGGAAAGTAACTCAGAACACCCGGGAGCTCAACGCAGGAAAACTAGGTCCAACATGGGAAGACCCCTACCGGGTTTCAACTGTCACCGGGAAAGGGTCATACAAATTGGCAAATCAAGATGGAGTGAAGTTGCCGAGCAACTGGAATGTGCCATACCTCAAAAGATACTATTGCTGATGAGCCTCGCCTATACTGAAAGTATATGCTACACTCTTTTTCCCTTCTCCCAGTTTTTATGACAATTGGTTTTTTCTAGCAAGGTTTTAACGAGGCAGCAATGGACTACGAAGGAAGCTTCGTCAGTAGAAATACCTTTAACTCACAAGTCATATAAGTTATGAGCCACTACGGACCGGTTAGATAGTCTTTTGCTCGGTAGCAAAGTTCCTACCATGAAGCTAAGTTTGCTGTCGGGCAAAGGTTACCCGACCGTTCACAAGTGCAAGCAACTGGGGGATTGTTAGATAGTCTTTGGCTCGATAACAAAAGTTCCTAAGGGAAAGTAAAGTTTGCTATCGAACAGACGATTATCTAACCATACACTAGTGGAATCTTCAAAGGTGCAAAAACTTCCAGTGTTCAAATTCACAATTTTTGCATTCGAACACTGGGGGGGATGGGGGGATGATACAAGAATACGGCAACAAAGACTGCCACATCGACCGGGAACACAAAACCCAAAAATAAAATTGTATCATTGAGACCGGGGGCTGTGCGGCCGGCCCCATAGAAACAAGTTGTACAAGTTAGCCATAAGTAATGACAATTTCTTTTTAGCACAACGAATGCTTATGTACTTTTGAAAATAGAAGGAATAAAGTAAAGTCCTTTTATTTTTATCTTGTTTCTTGTCCTATTGATGAATTAATTTTATCATTTGAAAGTTAAACAAGTACTTCAAATACTAGTGCCATAATGAACAAGAGACGTCCTCTTCAAGAGCACCGTAAACATAAGAGGGCCCTTTCTTATGAAACCCTCATGGTAAAGGGTTGATTCCGGAAGAGCTTATGCCCGGAACCCAAATACTCTCGGGGAAAATACACCCGAAGCCTTGCATAATTCGACGCAAAGAGAAAAACTTACACAAATACTTAAACGAAAAGTACGCAAAGAGAAAAACTTGCACAATACTTAAACGAAAAAATACTTCTATTTCACAGCATACGTGCCAAGCAGCATAAATACAAAGGTATGAAAAAGAAAAGAACGCAAAAGCTAAACTACTACACCCCCAGAATTAAGAGGAAGAGAAGCATCTGCACCCCCGGGAGAAGTAGGCGGATCTATCACCAACTCAATATCCTGGCCTCACCATTTTGGCCCTTCAGCATCATCACCTTCCGGTTCTTCTTCAATTCCCGAGAACTTGGAACCAGAACCAGAAGAGTCGGTAGCATCAGGCTGGATTGGAAGACCCCTTCAGGCAGTTGACTCCAGCTCACAGGCCTTAGCGATTTCAGCATCGAAGTCAATGACGCCCGCTTTGTCCTCTTCCAAGGTTTTTATCCTCATGCTATACAGAGAATATATGTTTTCAACAATGAGGGAAGCCGCTCGATGCTGAAGTTCTTCTTTAAGACGGTCAACCTCGGTTGAAAGGTTATCCCGCTTAGATCTAGTGGCCCGGAGGCTGATATCAAGGTCACAGACGGTGGAGTTGAAAACTTTATTGTGCTCTATGCATCTCTTATGCCTATCTTCCAACCGGGCATAATTCTCCTTAGCAGCAGCAGCTTCTTCAGCTTTGAAGTTCAAGTCTACCTCCAAATTATTCAGTCTTTTAGTAGAGGCAGCCTCGCAATCGGATGCAGCAAGAACGACATTGTGGACCTCAAGCCACTTTACTCTAGCTTCTTCAAATTGTACCCTTATCAGGGCGGCCTCTTGGCCGAGGGTCACTACGTCTTGCTCGCTTTGTTGAAATCGAGCCTCCAACACAATGGACTCAGCATCTCGTGCTTCCAAATCCAGGAGAGGAGCAGCAATTTGATCTTGCTCGGTCAACAATTAATCCCGCTCGGAGGTAAGTTCCTCCTTATCAAGAATCAATATCTGAAGGCCCTCATAATCAAGGAAGTTAACCTGCAAAACAGGAGTTCAAACTAAAAACCTTGCCATAACAACGATAGAAGAAACAACAGAGGAAATAAAGATTGCACTGCCGCTGCATTATGCATGGCATTATTCAACAGACACTATTTCGAGAGAGATTGCATCTTATTCCTATCTTTTTCTGAAGCCAGAGACTTAAGATAATTAGCAAGTTCTACCGGCCGGGACAGTAGATGGCATCTAGTAGAAATCGAGAGGGGGACGCTCCTCCTCCTCTGAGGATCTTCGGAGAGGGAAGAATAATTATGCCCTAAATTTCCATGAACTGGGGACTAGGTAAGAGGGACATCCTCCTCTCGGGCGACTGTGGCCCGTGGAGGTGATGTAGCAGTTGTTGGTGGCAAAGAAGGAGATGAAGCTGATGGCATTGTAGGTTGAGAAGCAACTACGGAAAATATAGTACTGGTTGTTGGTTGCTTATCAAACAAAGATGGAAGAGACCCGGTACCCAGCCTCACGGTACCGGACACGACAACTGGGACTCGAAAATGAGAGTTAGCATCTTCCACCATATCATATTCCCTCCAGAGCGCCGAGGCATCATCTTCAGTTGGCGTAACTAGCTCAACAGATTGAGTATTCTGTTGAGCTGATGAAGATCGTCGTCTTCTATTTAGAGAAGGCCCCTCATCACTGTCTCTTCCATCATCATCAATCACCACTGTGTCTATGGATGGCTCGGGCACGACGCTCATCACTACAGCATCCGCAGATGGCTCGGGCATGGCGCTCTTTGCCTTTTTATTTTTATCCTCAGCCGCAGAAGAACATCGCCGTTTTCCTTGCTTGTTCTCCGGTCGGGGACTCCGAGAAGAAGAACTTGTACCAGAAGCAGGCCCGACGACACTCGTCCGGGCAAAAGCCTCCTGCAGTAATCTCACTGCATTGGTAGGATCAACCAAAACGTCCTCCTTGGGGACGACAACTAAGCCCTGTAGAAGACCTAAGTTCGAAAGGAAAGGAGAGTTAGCCAATTTTCCTATATGAAAAGAAAAAGCAAGGTAAGTTCAACCTACTATGATTTTTGGCCTTCCACCAGTATTTCAGGGCTATTTATTTCCACTTGCGGGTCTCAAGCGTAGTAACATCCAAAATATTTTTGACCCACTGGTCCAGGCCTTCAACCCTTGGTGGTGTTCATCGAGTTGCTGAAATAGTAAAGGAAGGAAGATCAGTAATGGCATGGGACAATCTTTAACTAAAATGAAAGACAAACGATGAACTTACGAGTACGGTTGCATGATTCAAAAAATGATGAAGCCGTAGCCGGGATAATGTCACTGGTGGCAACTGCAACGAACCGTTCCATCCATCCATGGTCGTTGTCATCATCCATGTTGGTTAGAAAAGTGTGATGACCATGTTTGCTAAAATTTATCATTCCCCCACAGAAAATCTTGGCAGAATAAAGGTTCATCAACCGATCCAGGGATAGCTCTTTTCCCGTCTCCTGGCATAGACGCCGAAGAAAAGTAATTGTCCTCTATACAGAAAAACTTACATGTGCCAAGCATACCCGGTAACAGATGCAAAACTCCACGTTAACGGAGTCAAGCTCCTTGCTCAAGGAAAACATGCCCAAAGTGAAGGGATACGTGTAAACATACGTAAAACCCTTCTTGGGTAAGGTTACCCGCTCTGCCAGGCTAGGGACCATGATGTTCAAATCCTGGCAATAATAGTCTTCCTTCATAATAGGGATGCTGGAAGGACGAATGGAAGAAGGATACATGCCAACAACCCCTGTGCGAGGGTTAGCAGAAGGGTACTTCTATTCAAAGTCCTTAGTGATAGTAAGCTTTCTGGGAATGATGGTGCTTACCGTGGGAGGAGCAACATCATCGGTACTTTCTCTATTCTTTGAAGCACTGGGATTTCTGGAAGAGGAGGCCATTGTTATCAGAAAGGAGAAGGGATTTTTTTCTAAAGAAGAAGATTAAAGAGAGTTGAAAGCAAGTGTGAGTTGAGTAAAGGGAGTTTGAGAGAGTTTAGTGAATTACGAAATGTATAAGGGGAAGAGTAATACGTATAAGTAAAGGAATAGACGGCTAAAATTGTAGCCATGATTACCTATGGGAATCGGCAAAAATGCTGCAGAATCAGGGGATCACACGTGTTCGGGGTATTAAATGCAGAGAGACGTGCGTCTAATCAACCATCAGAAAACGTTTTAGAGGGAGTCAAAATATTTCCCGCTAAAAAAGGTATCTTTACCAACTTCCCAGTAACACAAGGACATGCCACCAGAAAGAAGGGGCTTATCTGTACAGGGTAAAATATGTTTATATTAAATGCTCGGATGATAAAGCGACACGTGGAGCCGAAGACAAAAGGCAATCAGGTCCGAAGGTAGCGGTCTCGTTTGTTCCCTAAGGGGATGGTGTTCATAAAGGCAGAATAATGCATGTCACCCGATAGCATTTAATAGAGAATATTCTATAGTATTAAATACATGGTTCATTACAGAGAGTATGGCATCACTGCCTACCATTACACACTCTCCAATAGCCCTCATAATTGTCATTTAAGAGGAGCTTGGTCCTAGGACCTTGTTCCCTAGGAGCAACTATGAATAGTGAGCTCTACAACCATTGTAAGGGAGACGAATTTTCTGACAAGCATCTACTATACTTTGTTTAAAGCTCAATAATATTTTATCTTCTTGCTTATTAACATTGTTGCTATTGCCTCTGAAAGCTCTGCTCCCGGAACATGGATTTCTGCTGTTTTATCTCGATTTCAACGCTAAGTCCTATATTCTTGTTTAATTTATTTATTATTTTAAGGTCAAATCAATTCACTTGTCGATAAACCATGTATAAATTCAACTGTACCATTTTACGGGTAAACAACACTGCCAGAACTCGTAGATGGTTTTGTCAACAAACAGAAAGAAGGAAAAAAGAGAAATAAGAGTAAGTTCATATGAAATTTAAAAAAAATCAGAAAAAAGAATAGGAGTACCATACTAGAGTTATACATGAAGCATTCATGCTGAGCTAGAATACTAACATTACAATGTTGTTTTATGGGTGTTCTAGTTTTTACTAAATATGGTGAGAAAGAATAAGAGAGTAGGAAAGATGGAATTTGACTGCTGTTTAAACTTCTTATAGACCTAAAACAAATGTAGTGTGTCCTGGAACTTTAGAAAACGTCTACCAACCACACTTCATAAAATGCCAACACTCCAACATTCTTGGATTGATAGTTTGAGCTCTAACTTCTCAAGAGCAATTAAGAGATATTCAAAGTAAAACTAACTGATAGAAAAGTGTAACAACAAGGTTGTGTCAGACATAATAAATTGAGTGAGAATTAATTAGTATTTTTTACCCCCAAAAATGGATAAACAATTGAATTTATACGCGGTTTAAAGGATATGTGATTTAATTCACTACGAATGATCTAAGAGCAACACGTAATTAAGTTAAAGATAAAATAAAAGATCAAACCAATTATAATGTGATGATCAATCTTGATATCAGGATGAACAATGAAATTCAACCTCGATCGGACCCTCCATATAAGCTCAGATGCGAATAAGAAAAGAAAATAACCGAGGAACACTTTGAATAATAGCTAGAAGACAAAATGAACCTTTATTGCTTTGTTTTGCGTGTCAATAATGTGTTCAAATAAAAGAAACTTTTCCCTTTCTATAGTAGGGGAATGTTAGTCCTAGTACAAGTATAAATAAGGTAAAATCCTCTTTTTCTGGTAAATATTGATCCGCAGTTGATATCGGACGGGATTCGCACCGTAATATCTAGTTGAGGGTGAATATTAGGACTCTCTACTTATCATGCATAACCATTCTCCGCGCTTCCCGTGGTCTAGAAACTTTACTTGGTTTGGGTCCGTTATTTTACAGTGCCCGATCCCAGATATATCATTCACTCCTCCTGGCTTCCGATATGAGAGGTCCTTCAGCCTTTCTTATAGTCGCGTCGAGCCGTGCTTCCCTTTTGTTTACTCATTAGGGAATCGGGAAAAACTCTGCCCCCAATTTTACCCGTGCACAAATAGTCCCCTCGCTTCTCGGAGATCAAATTTATCAAAGCGATGGGAAGCGATGAATTATCCTCGGTTCCTTCTTCCAGACGCTACAACCAAGTTGACCTCCCATCAGTCGCGTCATTTTGACTTCAAACATGTGTCAGCTTGTTGACTGTCTCCAAATGCAAAATATCACGCATTGATTACCCCTTCTCTATAAAAGCTTTGGTCCCTTTTTTTAATTTTTTACTTTCCGATACCATAGTTCCTTAATTTACCATCGAACTTTTAACTTATTCTCAACCCCTTCAAATCTTCATACATTGTTTCATAGGTATTTACATTTTCATCTCCCTATCTTCAAATCTTCATAATCCTTCCTTAAATCTTTAAAAATGTCCTTCATACCTTCATCCTTATTTTCAAATCATTATCCTCACCTTCAAATCTTCATCCTTACCTTCAAATCTTCATATTTCCCAGAGTTTGATGGAGAAGACTTCAAAATCTGTGCCTCAACAGACCGTCCCTTCAACTTCTAACCCACCACGGATGCTGAGGTGGCCGTACCTGAGGTGGTCCTGGAACCTCCCCTAAAGAGCTTCATCCCCGGAGGCTGCTCCATTGAGAATGACTTCAAGGTTAAAAAAGCCTCCAGTCAATAGGACCGAGTCGAGGTGGTATAAAGGTATATATACTCCATTACCGAGGATATACTCCATACAGTTCGGGAGGATTGTAATTGGGAGGGCTAAGAAGTGGTCGTCCCTGGTCTTGATGAGGACATTACCACTCATGTGGATGGGTATCTAAATGCTTACACATACCTCTTCACACTTTCCCCGGTGGATCCCATAATCCTTAGCTTTTGCAAAAAGTACGAGGTCTGCCTCAGATACATTCACCCGTCCTTCTGGAGGATCGTAATCCTCCTCCGTCATTTTGTCAACAACACTGAAGCACCTCGATTCACCATCGACTGCCTGCTTCGTCTATACAATACCCGATTTTTTCGAGAGGGGCTAACCAAGATCGTTCATCAGGCAAGTAAATCTCCATTTTCGATCATCGATGAGGATCGGGATCAAGGCTGGCAGGGGAGATTTGTTCGGGTAAAAATCAAAGATCTCATTCCCTCCGAATTCTTGTTGTTCCTTGAAAAGTTGAACTCAGCCCGTAAGTTTCTTTCCTTTCTGAGTACTTGGAATTTCTTTTGTTCTTTTTTCTTATTGCCTGCTTCTACCATCGTGCACCGATTTCCCGAGTTCCCAATGCAGTCCCTTGCTTCAAAGAGTGGGTTGAGAGGATCTGCAAATAATTATCGTACTTCGTGCGCGAATGGCGCAAACTCTTAAAGGGCAAGTGGGAGGCCCGTCCCCATGGTGAGTGCTCCTCCCGAACAAGTCTACTTTCCTACTCAACCGTTATTTCCACTAAGTTCCTTTTCTTTCATAGGTTTGTCCAAGACCACTGAGCTTCGGCCATTGGATGAGGACGAGGCTCCGTCCTCACTTGATAAACCCTCCGCTTCGGGACAGCCTGGAGCTACTGCACAGGAAGGGAAAAAGAGAAAAAAGAGGAAATCTTCTGGCTCCCTCTACGCCGAAGCCAAGAAGAAGAGGGTAACAGTCCGGGTCCGAAAAAGCAATAAGAAGAGTAGCCGAGCCAGGGTACCGAACTCTGACTCATTCTACCGGCTCAGGGATTACCCTGAAGGTGACGATCTATAGTTCACCGCCCATGGGTTGGCCATTAATGAGTAAGAACAGGCGGCAACCAGAGGAAGTGGCCTAGATACTGATCCCTCTTTAGCAAGGGAGCCAAAGGGAAAATTCGAGGCTACAGTCTCCCGAGACGCTATCCCTGCTCCGAGGAAAGTTGTCAGTGTCATTGACATCGCAGAATCGCCATCCCATGCAGAGTCTTTATTTGATGAGTCTTAGGCCGTCAAGGAGTGGCCAAATGAGACGGCACAGGCAGCAGAGAAGGTCCTCAACATATTTTTTGACGATGTGGACACGGGCACATTGGAGGAGTATTTTGGGTTCGGTCACCTAAAGATCCCGTAAAAGGATATGTCATCGGGAGCAGACGAGCCGAGCGAGAGCCCAAAGTTGGTGAGGCAGTGCCCTGCTCCGAGTGTGGATCCCCATCGTAAAAGAACGATTGTATTTACTATACTGGCGGACACCCGGGTGCGGTTTGCTCAGGTGGGCATGGCCAGCTATCATTGTTGCCTGGTGATCAAAGAGGATCAGGCGAAGATGAACGTAGTGGGCACATCGAGCCTCTTCAACTAGGCACAATAGGCACTGGATCGGGTAATTTTCCCTTTCCTTTTGCCCTTTGTGCATCTTATTGATCTTCAGCGTATTCTCACCATCTTATTGATTTGCTTTTCAGGCTTTAGTGCTGCATCATGAAAGCTCCCATCGGTCTCGAATGGAATTCAGCCAGCTCGAGTTCGAGCTCAAAGAGCAAGTCTGGCAGAAAGACATGTATAGGGTTCTCAGTGAGCATAAAGACGAGGTCCTTAAGGATCTCCCTATTCTTCTAGCTGAGCTGGAAAAAGCTCAAAGGGAGGCTTTGTCCGTGAAATGGAAGTATGCCAAATTGCTTGAGAAGATAAGGATTTTTGAGATTAAAAACAAGAGGTTACACGTAATGACTAACGATGCAAACTCGCAAGTCCAAGAAAAGATAGACCTTATTGACCAGCTATGGGCCGGGATGAACGAGCTTAAAACTTCAGCCGAGACGTTGAGGAGTAGGATGGACCTTCTAGCCTCAGAAAAGAAGGCTACAAAATAGGAGTTGGCATCGGTCAATGACCAGCTCCGGGTGGCAAAGGATAAGGCCGACAAGTTGTCTCGACTAAATGACTAGCTTCGGGCACAACCGGATTCAACTGTCTCAGAACGGGACGACCTCGGCCAGGAATATACTCTGCTGAAGTCCAAATTAGAGGCATCCTCGATTGATTCCTCCGAGGTCAAGGAAATGCTGGCCCAATACAAGACCGATGTGGAAATAGCCGAGGCCCGCTTAATAACAAAGGCTGAGCATGTAAAGTGGTTGTCCCAGAGGGAGACCCTCGGGGAGATTCATGCCTGGGGTTTGATCTGTTGGCCGAGATTGAAGAGGCCAAGAGGCTTAAGGCCGAGGCAAAAGAGCTATATGAGCCCGAAGGTCCCAGTGCTGAGTCGAGCTCTGATGAAGATTAGGCGGGGATGCCTTAGTTTTTCTTTCTCTTTTTTTGTTGTTTTCTATTGTATATCTCTTTTTTGTTTATTTTGATTCCATTTTATCGTTCCTTTGTAAATACTTTTCTGAATATATATAATATTTCGCCTTCGGCAACACTGTGTCTTTTATTTTCCAGCATCTGTTTGCAATTTTTTATTTGAAGATCGTCATTAATGCCTTAGCATAGCATTGGACGTAATCTAGATTACCCATTCTTCGGAAGCCCGAATGAGGCCCGGTTTCGATAATAACTCCGAGTTTTTTAGGCTTCAAAGTCTCGATAAAAAATGAAGGCCTTTAAGATACTTGAGTGTTTTAGTCATACGCGACGATGTTTTGCCGAGGGCAACCTTTTAATAGGTTTTAATCATATGTAAGGGCCTTACTTTTTGAGTACGAACTTGCAAGTCTCCGATCTGTTTTAGGTTAGCCATAGCGTTTCATTTTCGGGCCCTGCCTAATAGGCTCGGTGCCTCCGGGATTCGATAGCCCGAGCTATCCGATCATTTTATCGGACGATAGTCCTCGAGTTGGGGTAGCCCGTAGGCTCTAGGATTCAGGATTCGTTATTTGTTCTAAGTAACTTTAACGAATGTATCGATGGTACAAAATGTGCAGTGATAAAATATAGAGGGTAAATTTCTTTCATTGCTTTGCATGTAGAGTACATACTCGGAGGCGAATAAGCCTTATGCCATGGCAAGAGTGGGCTTCATGGGTACGAATCGTTTAATCATTTGACCCTTACAACGAATCCTAACTACCAAGCCTTGGATTTTAATATTATGTAATAACACCTTCTAAGGATCCTAACTTAGGGGGTAATGTCCCCAGTATTTGAGGCCGAACTTGTGAGGTCTCGAATACTGTTGGTCCGGTGTAGGTGATCAGCAACTCCGGCTTTAGGCTAGCCTTCGAAACTAAGGTAGCACATTTTACTGTTGCCTCGTTAAAAATATTACCGTAAAACCCACTTTAGGAAAAAACTTGTTCAATGGAAAAAGAGTACAACACGTGCTTTTAGACCTAATAGTCACATTTGCCCTCGGCTGAGTACTTGCACAAGTTAGTCCGTAATATAAAAAATTTCAAAAGGGAATTGTGATTGTACCTTAAAAGTGGTACCGCTTTAAGTATCTCACGTTCTAGTTGTTCGGTAGTTATACACTGTTTTCCAACTTGAGTATATATGAACCTTTCCCGGTTATGACTCTATTTGGTCCTTCCCAGTTTGGGCCTAGTTTTCCATCATTTGGGTTCCTGGTGTGTAGCGTTACTTTCTTTAGCACCAAGTCCTTGACTTGAAAATGTTGAAGGTTAGCTCTTCAGTTGTAGTACCTCCTCACTCGCTGCTTTTGGGCAGCTAGCCTGTCACGCCCCAACCGTAGGGAGCGCGACCAGTGCTAGACCGAGTTACCTAAGACAAGCAAGCCTACTTGATGCTTTCTACCCGACCTTACCCATGAACAGTTTGAGAAGAAATAACAAGGGATAAACACAAGAGGATAAAATGTACAACACCAACTTACATTACTTTTAGGATCTTCATTTGCAATTACCCAAAATATTTCAAGTTCATAGTTTTAAAGTGGAACATCCGAAAAATACAGCAACATTTATAATTTGTTTTCCTAATCAAAACACCACTCACATTTTGTCTACGGAACCTCTAAACATCATGATTATTATATGAAAATGCCGGTGACAAAGCCCCGACTATACCTCAAAATAATGTGTAAGGATTAATTTAGTACGGGTGCCCCGATATAGAGTGGGGCTCACCACAAATCAGCTGAAGGAAGATCCGCTCCTATCAAGAGCCTATGTCGCCTGCTGGAGTATCACCTGCATCCATTAAAGATGTAGTGTCCCCGAAAAAAGGGACGTTAGTACATGTGGAATAGTACTAGTATGTAGAGCAGACAAAACAATGTATAAAAGGTAAGGTAGCTTAAAGAGAGGTAAATGAGATACATCAAGAAGCTATGAAACAAACTATATGATCATATGCAAGTGAGCCACATGAGCTATGATATGAGATACAACCAGTATAATATAAATGTACACTATGTACCAACCAAGGACAATGAAAATGGCACCTATTGGTCGTGCTGGCTATGCATCTCACCAGACCGTCCATAACCCTCTCTTACTATGCACCTATGCATTTCACAGACAGTCTATATGGCTCACCTAATCCTTGTGCTGACTATGCGCCCCACCAGTCCGTCCATAGCCAACCTATACTAGGCACCTATGCATTTCACAGTCCGTCCATAGGGCCCATCTACACTATGCACCTATGCGTTTCAAAGGCCGTGCATAGGGATCATAACACTATGCACCTATGCGTTTCAAAGACCGTCCATAGGGCTCATAACATATTATTATGCACATGACTATATACAAGCTCAAAGCGACAAGAGTAACATTACATTTAGGGTCGTAAGTTCCCGAATCATTGGAATACTTCATGTTCATGCTCATCATGTGGGAACACAACTCATTACATTAGCACATGTATGGATAATCAATGAGTAAACACCTTGGAAATACTTTCAAAGGAGAGCATGATGATTTACAACTGAAACAAGGATTCAAATCATATGCATTAGTTACCACAACCATATTTGAACATTTTCCCACAAATGGGGAGCGTAATAAGATAAGGGAAATTTGAACATAGCTCTATTACATAAGCATTTAGGAAAATCAATTATCGAAAGCAATTCAGAACAGTAGGAACATAAGTTTGAACAAACCACATTTGGAACTTACGAGGAACTCATGGATTCTAATTCTAGAAATGGAGTTTAGCCAACATACCTCAAATTTTCCCCTTAACGATACTACAATAATCCACTACACTAAGAAACTTTAATCTACAATAACAACATTCAATGGAACCAATATTAGTAACAAATTCCACAGTTTAGGTAATTTAGGCACTTTATCAAACACCTAGTAGGCACAAATCTCTACATTTCTTATCCATGGATCTAGTTCATCCAACTACCACCATTTAACAACAATTTATCCCCCTATAATACTTAAGTAATTTATAATTTCCAACGTCACATGTATGTCCAACCATCCACACCCAACCAACAAAATTCAATCAAATAATCACCTTTCAATCTCTACAATGGTTATGAATTTAAATTGGGAACTTATGGCTTCCAATCACCATCCCATAAGTTCCAATACTTAATTATTACTCATATTCCCATAATAAATCCATGCATGTAAGTCTAAGGGTGTAGGATTACCTTTTGGAAGAAATCTTGCAAAACCCTCCCTTACGTTCTTGAAGAAATTTCTTGAACATCTAGGGATTTTATATGTAGATTTCATCAACACTAGTGTAGAAATGATGGAATTTCATACCAAGATAATGGGGATTACTTACCTTGAAGAAGAGAGGAATTGGTGGTCTTGAGAGAGAGGAGAAGAGCTCCAAAATCCGTCCAAGTGAAGTGGGAGAAGTGACACCCCCTAGGTGAGTACTTAAAAAGGCTTCGGGGGGGGGGGGGTAGTGTGCTAGATCCAGCACCAATTGTCTATACTTCACTGGTTTTCAAAGTTGCTGAGAGGGCTGGCGTGCCACAATCCGCGCGTTGCACGGACCCTAGCACGATCCCAGTTGTTTTCTTCTTTTCCATTTCTTGCTTCCCCACTCACCCTCATTTGATACCTTGCTATGGTATAGACCCAAATTGACTTCCAAATTTTCCTATAAGTATGAAACCATATTTACATAACAACATTCTCGTCTGTGGCCATTCGTGGTACACAAAATGAAAAGTGGAGATCTCGAGACTTGCTATAAGGCCTTAAACTTCTAGGAAATATTGAGGGTTTTAAAACCACGTAGAATCAAAATCCATTGGAAAACACTTTTATATTGAGAGAGTTATACTTGCCCAGAGTCGGGGGGGGGGGTACATAACTTAGGACATCTTATTCCACTTAATATTTCCAACTTTCTCAAACCAAAACCTTTTTCACTTTTAAAACTTCATTAACATTCTCCAAACAACTTCCCTCATAAATCTCCACGACCAAATTATATAGTTCCAATCCATAGGTATCCTTTGGCACTCAAAAACATCATCTCCATTCACCATTGGTGCACTGTAATGTCTTAAATCAATAGGAAATTTTACGGGTCCTTACACAACCAGACCAGGGAAGCTTCTTGCCTCTCGTCCAATAAGTCCAAACTCGCGCTCATGGCCTTGCCGTTTGACATTTCAGTACCATACTGTAACCTGATGCTCAATTCCCCCACCTCAACCGGGATTAAGGCAAACACACCGTAGACTAGAGAAAACGGGGTCGCTCCGGTACTTGACTTCAAAGTCGTTCGATATGCCCACAAGACTTCGAGCAAGAATTCTTTCAACTTTCCCTTTGAATCGATCAGTCTCTTTTTCAAGTTTTAGAGTATAGTTTTGTTCGTTGATTTCGCTTGTCCGTTCCCACTAGGGTGGTAAGTTATTGAAAATATCTTTTTGATTTTGTTGTCTTTGAAAAACTTACTTACCTTATTGCCAATGAATTGCTTTCCATTGTCGCAAATGATCTCGCCTGGTATCCTGAGCTGGCCTATTATGTGATCCCAGATGAAGTCGATGACCTCTTTCTCCCGAATTGTTTCGAACATCTGAGTCTTGACCCATTTGGAGAAATAATCGATCATGAGTAGTATGTATTGAGCTTTACCGGGTGCCCATGGCAAGGGAACAACGATGTACACCCCCCACTTCATAAATGGCCATGGTAATAGGACCGGGTGAATCATCTCTCCTGGTTGATAAATCATTGGGGCGTGTCTTTGACACTCATTGCATTTTTGTGCGAAGTCTTTCGCATCTTTCTCCATCTCATTCTAGTAGTTACCGGCTCTGATTAACTTCCTAACTAGGGATTCTACTCCCCGAGTGGTTCCCACAAGTGCCCTCGTGGACCTCTCTCATGGCTTAGTCAGTCTCTCCCAGACCGAAAGCACCTAGCTAGTCGGCCGAAAAAGGATCTTTTGAACAGTTTCCCCTTGATCAAGCTGAACCCGACAGCTTTGGTGCGCAAGGCTCTTGATTATTTGGGATCCAGTGGCAATTTTCCTATCTTCAGGTAGTCTATGTCGACTATCAAATTCGGCGTAAAGTAGGCCACAAAGTCCGCCAAAATTTGAGATTTTATGGTGGTCCGGGGTTTATACTCAATATCATACCTGTTAATTGCTATGGCCGATTTGGCCAACCGGCCTGAGAGCTCGGGTTTATGCATGACATCCCTTAGTGGATAGGAGGTCACGACACATATGGAGTGGCATTAAAAGTACGGTTTTAATTTCCTAGAGTTGCTTAGTAAGGCGAGCGCTAATTTTTCTAGGTGAGGATACCTTGTTTCGGCATTGCCTAGGGTTCTACCACCATACTAAATACGAAATTGTGTACCTTCTTCTTCCCGGACCAGGACACCGCTTACCACCACCTCAGAAACTGCAAAGTTGAGGTACAACTGTTCGTCTGCCTTCGGAGTGTGCAGTAAGGGGGGCTCAATAGGTTTTGCTTGAGTTCTTCTAAAGCTTGCTGGAATTTTGGGGTCCAAGAGAAGATGTTCTTCCTTTTTAATAGTAAGAAGAACCGATGGCTCTTATTCGATGATCTCGAGATGAACCGGCCCAACGCGGCTATCCGCTCGGTCAGTCTTTGTACTGCCTTGGAACTGTCGACTATGGTGATGTCCTCTATGGCCTTTATTTTGTCCGAATTGATCTCCATTCCCCTGTTAGATACCATGAATCCGAGAAACTTCCCGAGCTGACCCTAGATGCACACTTCTCTAGGTTTAGCTTCATGTTGTACTTTCTTAATATGTCGAAGGCTTCCTGCAAATGTTTCAAATGGTCTTCTGCTTGCGGGGACTTAACCAACATATCGTCAATATAAACTTCTATTTATTTCCCTATTTATTCTTCAAACATCCGGTTGACTAGGCATATGTATGTGGCACCAGCGTTCTTTAACCCGAACGACATTACGTTATAATTGTAGGTGCCATATTTGGTTATGAAAGAAATCTTTTCTTGATCACCCGGGTCCATCTGAATTTGGTTGTACCCGGAAAAGGAGTCGAGAAAATTCAGTATCTCGTCTTCGGCCATTGCGTCGATCATTCGATCAATAGGCAAAGGGAAAGAGTCCTTGACACGCCTTATTTAGATCCTTATAATCTACACACATCCTAAGTTTGGTTCCTTTTTTAGGAATGACTACTACATTAGCTAACTAATTCAGGTATTTAATATCCCGGATGGAACATATTTTCATAAGTTTACACACCTCGTCCTTGATGAATGCATGTTTAATCTCGGACTGTGGCCTTATCTTCTGCTTAACCAGATGGAACTTTGGATCCAAGCTCAATTTGTGAGTGGTTACCTCCGGTGGAATCCCTGTCATGTCTAGATGGGACCAGGAGAAACAATCGATTCTAGCTTTAAGAAAATCAATAAGCTTTTTCCTGAGCTTGGGGGTTAACCCCGTGCCCAAGTATACCTTTCGAGTGGGTAGGTTCTCGATCAATATAACTTGCTCTAACTTGTCGATCGTTGATTTGGTGGTGCCAGTGACATCGAGTGCTAAGAAAGATATCGGGATGCTGTAATCATCCTCATCATCCACTTCGTGCTCCTCCTGTTTTTCCGGTTTGGCTGAGGCCAGTATCATTGATTGCTATTTAGTTTCTTCTTCTTTGGTCGGTTCCCTGCTTTTCAATTTTGAAACTGTGGACACCAAGATTACTTCATCAACAACGAACATTTCCTTTGTGGCTAGCTGTTCTTCGTAGACTGCTTTGACTCCTCCCGGAGTGGGAAATTTCAGCGCCTGGTGTAAGGTCGAAGGCACCACTCTCATGTTGTGAACCCATGGCATTTCGAACAAGGCGTTGTACCTCATATCCCCTTTGATCACATAGAACTTTGTTTCTTGGGTGGTCCCGGCAGTGTTTACCGGTAAAGTTATCTCACCCTTCGTGGTCTCGCACGCCATGTTAAATCCGTTCAATACCTGGACCGCTGTTACAATTTGATCCTGCAACCCAGTTGTTCTACGACTCTTGATCTGATGATGTTGGCCAAGCTACCTGGATCAATCAACACACGTTTAACCCGAGATTTATTGATAAGTACGGATATTACCATTGCATCATTGTGAGGCTGTACGATGCCCTCGGTGTCTTCGTCACTGAACGAGATGGCTCCTTCCGGGACGTAATCCCGAGTGCATTTTTCTCTCGTGATAGAAACTTTGGTGCACTTTATCATTGGCCCTTGGGGGACATCAACTTCCCCAAATGGTCATGTTGATTACGTGCTGAGGCTCATCTTGTTCAACCTGTTTGTTGGCATCCCTGTTTCTGAAGTGGTTTTTTGCTCGCTCGCTTAGGAATTCTCTAAGGTGTCCATTGTTGAACAGTCGAGCTACTTCTTCTCTTAGCTGTCGGCAATTTTTGATCTTTTGACTATGAGTACCGTGGTACTTACACACCAAACTAGAATCTCTCTGGGCAGGGTCAGACTGCAATGGTCTTGGCCACTTAGTCTCTTTGACGCGCCCTATGGCCGACACTATACATGTAACGCCCATGTTGAAATTATACTCCGATAATCTTGGTGCCTCCCTACTCCCGAGCGACCTGTCAAACCCGCTCTTACTCATCAGGACTCTGTCCTCGATTATTTCTCTTGTCGTTCATCGTCCGGTGGCATCCGTATCAATTTCCCCTCCGATCCGTGCCATATGGCTGGTATTGATCTCGGACCGGCCTCGGCTCCTGATCGATGATTCTCTTAGACCTATCATCGGTTCTGATGGGCTAAATAGACCTTAAAAGGGTCCCGAATTGGTCGTCACCGACTTTGATCTTTGATTGATACCTATTATGGACGTCGGCCCAGCCGGGTATTCCACCAAGTTTAGCTTTAGCTGTTGAGAGGCCACGGAACTTCGGGGGTTGAGCCCTTGAGTAAATGCCTTAACAGTCCAATCATCTGCAACCGGTAGCAGATCCATCTGTTCCATCTGGAATCTCGACACAAACTCCCTAAGCATCTCGTTATCCCTCTGCTTGACCTTGAAAAGATCTGACTTCCTCGTCTCGACCTTGATGGCATCGGCATGGGACTTTCTGAAAGCATCTGCAAGCATAGCAAACGAGTCGATATAATTCGGAGGCAAATTGTGATACCATATCATTGCTCCCTTGGACAACGTTTTCCCAAATATTTTCAGCAACACTGACTCGATTTCGTTATCTTCCAAGTCATTCCCTTTGATCGCGCATGTATAGGAGGTTACATGCTCATTTGAATCTGTGGTCCCATTATACTTTGGAATGTCGGGAATTTGAAACCTCTTCCAGATCAGCTTCAGTGCCGCGCTCGGGGGAAAAGGCTTCTGAATGAACATTTTGGAGCCCGACCCCTTCAATATCGGAGACGCTCCCGGGATCTGATCGACCCTGGAGTTATACGTTTCTACCTTCTTATCGTTGGCCTCAATCTTTTTCTCACCAGACTCCACCCGTTTTATCAATGCTTCGAGCATCTTCATCACCTCGGAAGTTTCCCCGAGCCAGAATTCGCCCAGTTCCACGACAACTTGTTCATCCCTCCGAGTATTTTCTCGGGACTACTCGGGCTCGACCCTGTTAGGGGCGTGGCTCTGTTTCTGTAACTGTGCTATCGCTATTTGTTAAGCCTGCAATATTTCGAAGATCAACCGCAGGCTCACCCCATCACCATCACCTTCGGGTGCCTCTCGAGTCGCTGGCCAGGGTCCCCCGCAAACGCTATTTTTGGGATCAGTCGGTAGATTGATGTTGATGGCCACCTGTGAGTTATCATCGATCGGGTCAGCGGCTAGGACACCATTGGGATCAACATGGGGCACATCATTGCTAGGCATCGCGTTATTATTCTCACCATGAAGGCCTGACTTAGCGTCAATGTTCAAGTGAGCAGACTGAGAATTTGACATCCTTGGGCTAACCTGGAATCAAAACTTCAAAGAACTAACGTAAAATAGGGTGTGTTATGGAGATTCTTACCAAATCACCACTATTATCCTTAGCTCCACGGTAGGCGCTAAACTATTTACCCCAAAGAATGGGTAAATAATTGAATTTATACACGGTTTAAAGGATATGTGATTTAATTCAATACAAATGATCTAGGAGAAACAAGTAATTAAGTTAAAATAAAATGAAAGATCAAACCAATTGTAATGTGATGATCAAGCCTGATCTCAGAATGAACAGTGAAATTCATCCTCGATCGGACCCTCGATATAAGCTCAGATGCGAATAAGATAAGTGAATAACTAAGGAACACTTTAAATAATAGCTACTAGACAAAATGGACTTTTATTACTTTGATTTGTGTGTCAACAATGTGTTCAAATAAAAAAAATATTTCCCTTTATATAGTAGGAGAATTTTAGTCTTAGTATAAGTCTAAATAAGGTAAAATCTTCTTTTTCCGGTAAATGTTGATCCGCAGTCGATATCGGACGGGATTCACGCCGTAACATCCGGTTGAGGACGAATATTACGGCTCTCTACTTGTCATGCATAACCGTTCTCTGCGCTTCACATGGTTTAGAAACTTTAATTGGTTTGGGTCCATTATTTCACCGTGCTCGATCCCATATACATCGTTCACTCCTCCCGGGTTCCGATACGAGGGGTCCTTCGGCCTCGCTTATAGTCGCGTCGAGCCGTGCTTCACTTTTATTTTCCTATCGGGGAATCGGGAAAACCTCTACCCCGATTTTACCCGTACACAAGTATTTGAGTCTTTTCAGCCATGGTAGCAAATACATAAACTAATAACTAAGATTGTCCGCTTCCAGTTGCCACTGTTTTAACAATTAAATAACTGATTAAGTTCAAAGATCAGCTCAAAGTGGGCAATTATCATCTATATTCATTTTCTTAGTTTAATTGATCAATCAATTCAAGAAGGTGTAAGTTCTGTACCCTTTTATCCTTTAGAAGATGCATCAAAACTTCCATCCAGATCTAGCACCCAACTATTTCAACTTCTGTCAATTAAATACTCAAGTAGTTCTTTTGAAAGCCACATATACATGTGAAATACACAAGCTGCTAACATTAATATCTAGAGTTGTAATAATACCCCAAAGTAGTTTTAAAGAAAATCCTTTAGCAAAAGTTTAAAAGCTTTGTCAATCTAAATTGGTACGAGACTTAAAATACAAATCATGTCAATCTCTGCTTTTATCAATGAAAAAGAAACCATTTTATTGTGGCAATAAGAAAAACCTTTGCCAATTTTGACCTTTTCTACTCCTATTATTTTCGTCCATTTAGAGCTAGCGTTGGTCAATAAATTATCCCAATCATCTATACATTTACCTAGTCTCTTAATAGTTTTACTCCAAAATTATTAACATAATTCATTTTCCTCTTTTTTGTGTGTTTTTTGATATTTCAGCATATATACTCCCCACGACATACAAAAAGAACTATTGCAGTAACAACTCAAAATATGTTTTTAGCACATTCACAAATTATGAGAGTCATTCCAAGCCGAAAAATTCATTCAATTCATGCACATTACTGGCTTTAACCAAAACCAAATAAACCTTAATATCATGACTTTGAGAAGTAAGAACTGTAAAGAATTAGAATTTCTTTCAAGAGAAGTAGACTGTCGCGCCCCGAACCTGGACCTGGACGTAACACGACACCCTGTGCCTGACTACATGTGACCGATCGAACTAACTGGCCGGCTGAATCAACATGTGATATCATAACATACTAAATGCAGAAGATAAACTAGCACATGCTGATATACTGAAAGTCTGAATGATATAAATAAAAAAGCGAAAACACTAATATAATTCTGGATCATATCTGTATCAAACATTGCTTAACATGAAAAACCTGCGACTCTGTCTAACTATTACTCTAGTCTATGAAGCCTCTAATAAAGTACTGAAAACACTGACTATCTGTAAATACTGAAAGACTCTAAAGTAACGATAATGCCCCAAAAGAACTGGGGCTCACCAAATACCTGGTACGAGAATGCTAGTGCTCTGAATCGTCAACCTGTAAATCATTACCTGCATCATGAGATGCATGCCCCTAGAAAAAGGGACGGTAGTTCATTTGAATTACACTGGTATGTAAAGCAACTGAAAGAAAGAACTGTAAATGCTGAAACTAAAATTGAACTGATAGCTGATAACTGAGAACTGATAACTGAAATGATAATTGCTCAAACTAAACAAAGGAAGTAAGGATATGAATACTCCCTCTTCTGAATGATGAACCACCTGTTTATTTGAATAAATAAACTGCGGCCTCAGGCCCATTATATATATGCACAAACTGCGACCTCGGGTCCAAGTATACGTATACATAACTGCGGCCTCAGGCCCAAAGATGCATAAAGTATAAACTACAGCCTCAGGCTCAAAGATGCATAAAGCATTAACTGCGGCCTCAGGCCCAAATATGCATAAAGCATTAACTGCGGCCTCAGGCCCAAATACATGGGTTCAACATTCAGGGATTTAAAATCAGGAACTGAGAATCATACTGAAATACTGAATCATATTGAGTTACATGTTACTGGAATACTGAATAGGACTAGACTAAGACATGTTTTCTTGAACTGATTATGAAAACTGAAACTTCAATTGTTAATGACATGCTGAGAAATCTAGACTGAGACTCATGGGCGTCAAACCCAAGTCTATATTGATTACACACTGATTTCACAACGTTCAGAATGAAAGTCATCAACTAGTTACGAAGCTAGAAAATAGGAGTTCTGCAACTATTCAGGGGACTAAGGTTAACTATAACTTCGAGGAAATTAGTAACGTCGTAAAAGAAACGTAGTGTAGGGAGAATCATAAGCATTCCCAAACATAGAGAGTTAGCCTCACATACCTTAACTTCTTGCTCTTAAGCGTAATACAATATTCCCCAACCCTTTCAACTTTAATCTATATCAATACAAGTAAAAGGGATTCCATATTAGCAATAATACTCATGTTTTGGTCATTTAGGCATTTTATCAAACACTTGGTGGACATGTGATAAACATCAATTAGGTTTAACTACAAACCAAGAAAACATCATGAATCAACTTAGCTAACTATGTGAAAATTAGTACTAGAACAGAGTTGAAACTACATGATGACATTAACATAAGCAGGCTTGTATACGAAGTGCAATAACATTAAACTCAAAGAAACCCAAGTAACACTAAAGCACAAAACATAAACACAATAAGAAGGAAGTAAAATTGCGAGAGTATAAAGTACTAACCAGTTGCGAACAAAGTAAACAAAGAATGAGAAACTCAAAATCTCAGGAATAGCTGCGATTAGTGGAGAACGATGAAACCCCAAATTCTCAGTGCTTCGGAGTTCACAAGAGCCTCGAAGTGGGCTCCTAGTGCTTACTCTGGAGGAGGCTAATAAACAGATTTAGGTGGCCTTGGCTTTTAACCGGCCAAAATCAAAGTCTCTGAATAATATAGCTGAGTGAGAGTAGGAGAATTGTGGTAGTAACAGTAGTCAAGTGATAGTCGTTCAGATTTTGAAGGGGAACGGGGAAGGGGGTTTATATAGTAGTAGAAATTAAACGAATAAACATGAAAATAATCAATTAAGCACAAATAAGGAAAGAAAATATCACATGCAATCAATAATAGAGCCAGTAAAGGGAGAAATTGAAACTCAAACCCTAATTACGGTTCAACGTTGGAAAATCGTTATGCTGGTGTAAGAAATCAACCATTCTTCCGTGTATATGGACGAGATATTACCCAGATCTTGGGAATTGAAGTTGAACGGGCCCTATTATGAGAGACGGTACTTTCCAAGTTTAGGCAAGTATTAAGTAACATCACTGTTGAGTAGATACTGATGCAGTAACACAAATAAGGAAGGTGAATCACAAGAAGATTCCATTGTCTTGCCGGAATGGTAAAATGATTTGAGATGAGGCGGCTAGGGTTTCTTAGGGGGGAAGAAGGATTGGGAGCATCTGGGGGCATCGTCTCAGGAAAAATGGGCGTTAGGGTTTGGGGTGGGTTAATTAAAGATGGGAGATGGTTTGTGGGCCATTGATCTCTGAGATCAACGACTGGGATAGAAGGAGAGAGTGAGGCGGGTCATTTAAATAGGTACCGACCGGGTTGATTAAGACAATTGTCTGGTTTGGGCTTGGGGCCATTGGGCTAGGTTTTCGGGGTCTGGGCTGGTGTATTGGGTCCGAAATTAACTCAAAGATTGGGCCATGGTTTAAATACACGAAAAATATTTAAAATAATTTATAAAAATATAATTAATAAATAATAAAATATTCTCTATGCAGTAAAATTCTTGAAAATAATAGCTTAATATTATAAAAATATAAAATGCTATTTTAGCATAAGTAATATAATAAATACAATTATGTATAGATTATAGGATATTATTGCAAAAATTCGGTAAATAGCCCAAAAATACAAATTTAATTATATGAAATGAAGTAAGGTGTTATAAAATATACATGTTGGTGTAAATAATAAATTTGGACAATTAAGGTATCACAAAATAATTTGAAAGGATAATTAATAAATATTTGAGCAAATTAAATGTAAGAAAATCAAATTTAAAGCTTTAGAAATTATGAAAAATTATAAAAATACTTATATGAGTCTTGTGAACTAGGTAATAATGTAAAAAACTATTTTGAAAGTATACATTATATTTAATAGAATATGAGGGCGAAATTGGGTATCAACAGTCCCAATCTCTGACTCTCGAGCCATAGAAATCTTGATGCCATAATTCAAACCCCTAATAAATAGCCTTACCATCTCAGCCTCGGTGGGATCAAGATAGCATCATAACAAGACAGCTCTGTAAATCTCACTTGATACTCAATTATAGTCATGTGTTCCTACTGAAGATGCTCAAGATGGCCTCTCAACTCCTCCTTCCTGGTGTAAGGATATACCTCTCAAGGAATAACTACGAAAGTGAACCCAAGTAAGGGAAGGTGAACCCGCTGGTCTGCCCAACTCCTAAGTCAGCCACTATCTCTTGGAAGCTCCTCTAAACAAAACTATAGTAAAGTCCACCCATTGGACTCTACCAAGCCCAAGTTGCGAAGCATCTTGTGATATCTGTCTAGAAATTGTTGGACATCCTCTCAAGCATCGCCCTCAAAGTGTGGAGTAAATAACCTTTGAAACCTATCCATCCTTGTTTGCTCATCTGAAGACATAGTAGGCATAACCACGTGTCTAGCAGCTATAATACGATACTCTAGAGTACGAGTAGAAGAGGTATGAACTTCCCCTCTATCCAGAGATGTAGTTGGGACCACTAGAACCACTTCAACCTAAGTCAAAGCATCGATAAAACTTACCATCTTGGCCATGCCCTCCTAGAATACTGGTGCAACGACAAAACCCTCTTGGTGCTGAGTGGGGACTGAGGCCTCAACATAATCATTAATAAACTAATCATCTGCCTGATCCGTAGGAGGATCCACTGATACTTCCTTAGTATGCTCCTGGGCCCTTGCGGGTGCTCTACCCCTAGCCGACTCTATGTGTCCTTTGGTGGGAGCCTTAGCCCTACCTCGGGTCCTACCCCTCGCAGCAACAGCTGGAGGTACTGTCTCTCCATCACCTGCCACTACTAAAGCAAGCATTCGCACCATCTGTAAGAGAGTAGAAGAGAGAATTCAGGCTCAGACAATAATCCACGCACGACAAGGAATCAAGAAAAGGGAAGTTTCCCTAAAGCCCTATAGCCTCTCGCAAATAGATATTGACGTCCTTGTATCGATCCATATGACTCTATTAGATCTTCTCATGAATTGTGGGACCCTTAGAACCTAGAGCTCTGATACCAACTTATCCCGACCCAAAAGTCCACCAAAGGCTGTGATGGCACCTAACTCACACGCTAGGCAAGCCAACATTTAACAAAATTCAATTATTAAGCCATTCTTATTCTTGATATAAATAGCAAAGCGGAATATGACATAACTCAGTATCAATAGTACATGAATCTCAGACAGGGTCTAAACATGACCACTAAGTGTCTCATAAACTCTCCCAAAATCGGGTGTCACAGCATAGTCATGAGCATCTAGCAAGAGTAGGAAATCTCAATTAAGTACAAGGTCTGTATGGAAATGAAAAAATACATAGGCAGGTATAAAAGTGTATGGAAGGGGGACTCTGTGTGCTGTGAATCGAATCAAGTAAGCAGCTCACCACGAAGTCTCCTGATAGCACTCCCACTCTGCTGGGTGAATACCACCAAAACTAACATCGGAACCTGCACAAAATATGGGGAAGTGTATTATGAGTAAAAAATTACAGTACTCAATAAGTATCAAGTCTAGCCTCGAAGAAGTAGTGGCGAGAGGTCAATAGTGATGCTTACTAATAGTTCAATAAGCATATGAAGTATAAATAACACATAGAATAACCATGATATCGTCAATATAAGTCTTCCAGTAGAAACACAATAAAGCCGGTAATTTAGACATGCTTTTGACGAGCGCAAAACACACACTTAAATATGCTCGCTAGTCGAATATAGTATAATATAATATCGTATCCACAGGGATTTGAGTTAAACAGTATTTTTGTAGTTTATAGCTTGATTTATATCCAAGATGATCAATAATTGAGATTTATGTGATCAAAACTAAAATTAACTAAGAGTCTAAACTATTGACTAATGACAATTGCAACAAGAGTAAGCAAAGAAGATATCAATGGGAGAAAATAAGGGTTGATTTGATAGGTACAAAATACTTGTCTGGGATTTAACTCTAGTTAATTCACTTCTAAGGTTCAATTGAGTCTCTCGAATTCACTCTATTAGTAGTTCGAATGTTTAGTAGAATCTCCTCTCTCGATTAAGTCTCAACCTCACAATATGAACCAAGTTAAGCTCGGTGAAGATATGCATGAATTCGTAGTGGATTGGTTTGTAAGAGAACCTCTTTCGATTATTCTCCTAACTAGGTCTAAACAATAATTCCACTAGCCTTTTTTGATTACTAAGAAGAATCAACGAATTCAACCAGCAAGATAATGCAAAAAACATCACAAGTTACGCCTCTTTCGATTACATAAACATGTGAATATATATGCAACAATTAAAATACCCAAAACGATTCAATACATAAAAACTAGAGTTAATATCCACAAATAATTCTCAATACAACAAATCCATCAATCCCTAAAGAGAACTACTCCATAGATATGGAGTAATTCATCACAAATAAGTTTACGTTAAAAGAAAACATAAACGATCCAAACCCTTGTCTTGGGTGAGGATTGAATCATGAAATCCTTGTGCTCTTGCTTCTCCCACTTCTCCTTAGCCTCCTTAGGTATAAATTATGTCAAAAGTCCTAAAAATACCGTTTTTCATGTATATATACCAATTAGGGTCGGGCCCAAATGAAAACACCTTCTCCTACGCAAAATAGGATACTTTTTCGGAGTTGGACGTGCACGGCTACGCACCTGGATGGTATCAGTATGGTATCAGTTGAGAATTTGGGAAAACGTAAGACATGAAAGTTGTAGCCCTTTTAAATAGATTTCCAATGATATATTGTGGAGCCCAAACGAATTTCTGAGAGAAACTTATGTGTATTTTACTGGCCAATGCGCAGTATGCCTGCTCGATTCTTCGGTTCGTTCTTAAAGTGCACTATCATCTGTTGATCCCCGAACACGATCCCAAATTAATCCTTGGGCTTTTACTCAGTATTCAAAGCTCGCGAATAGCTTGAATTTATTCCATAACATCTACATAGATCAGAATCACTCTTACAAGGCATAAAATATACAATTAGTGCAAAACACTAGCGATTAAAGCTCCAACTCAATTAAAGTGCAGTAAATTAGAGTGCAATAA
This sequence comes from Nicotiana tomentosiformis, assembly GCF_000390325.3. Lineage (NCBI taxonomy): Eukaryota > Viridiplantae > Streptophyta > Magnoliopsida > Solanales > Solanaceae > Nicotiana > Nicotiana tomentosiformis. Next base: position 37,161,396 of record NC_090821.1, read on the forward strand.
GCGACTAAAACACATCATAAAGCCTACCATAAACACCCCACACTTAAACCATTGCTTGCCCTCGAGCAATCAAACCACACTTTATATAGACACGATCTTTTTAAACAATTCTCGTAACTCATCATACCAAGAATATTTAAAATAGACTAAGCACAATAGTGTAACATCCTAGCCTTAAGATTTGACTCAAAAGCACCACATATTATTTATAACCTGCTCACTTACCCTAACATAGAGGTCAACAACATTACCTTTCCTTCATGAATCACGTGCCCTCACTACAAAAGAGAGTAGTTCCACACACCATAGAAATTAAGAACAATTAGGAACTCGAGATAGAAAGAATTCACTCACTCTCAGAAATAACATTCTCATGGCACAAAAGATGAACCATAGGCTTGCCCGTAGTGTACTACTCCACTAATTGAGTTCATTTAGTCAAGGATCAAGTAGGACTTTAATTGGTTGTAATGTAAGTTGTGGGACGAGTAAGATACATTTAGATATAAGAGTGACTACACCTCCATAAGCACTTTAATGCATACATTTCATTCAAAACCCCACACTTATGTCAAACCATACTCCACCTTTACATCAATATACATTAACTCCCAACTTCTTTAAGCACGATTTCATCAAGAGTTACCACTTATTAATGAGTAATTTTCGCAACAATACAACTATATATTTTTATTTTTTTTCAATTTAAGTGTCTCTTACTTTTTTCAAAACAGTGCACCTTTCACCTTATTTCATTAGATCCACTCAAAAACCAACCCAATCACCCAACACTTCAACTTTTACAAAGTTCATACAATTTCAAGTGCTCACGAGAGGTAAATGGTTCAAATAGATGATTAATTCAAACAAATGGGTAAGGCTTGTAATGGGTAAGGCTTGTAATGTGGTACACGCATATCATTGGCTCAACAAAGAAATGCCTATATCCTTTCCAAGACTGAACAAAACTACTATTTCGCATTGCAAACACACAGGACAAGTTCTAGATATCAAATGCAATGCACAGAATCATACAAACCTCATACACACATGGCACATAACTCACACAGGATTGATTTATCAAGGCACTCTAGCAAAAGCAGTTAACAAAAGTTAAGATTATACAATTTAAGGTACTTATGCAAGAGTCAAAAACTGAGCCTAAGCGTCACAGCTAAAGCACTTACTATTCTCAAGGCATAAAAAAGTTAAGAGAAGTTGCCTTAAATTCAATTCATAGCACAAGGTTTCCTACTCGTAAAAATAAAAACTAACTATACCCGATTCAAAACAAAACCCTTGGAAAAGAATCGCGACATAAAGAAAAATCAAGGGGGAATTAATACACTAACTAACTAAATAAAATCTTTTTGTCTTTTTCTTTCAACTTTAATCCCTCAAGAAACTTGTCAAATGATATCCATCGTCGGGAAAAATCAAAAAAATTAAAAAATTTATTGGTTTTCCAATTTTTTTTCCTATCAAACTACTACAACCAACAAACAAAAACTAACACTAATATGCATACAACATACATATAAATATCCCCCACCCCACACTTTATGTTGTGACATGTCCCCATGATACACAATTAAAAAGTATAAGGTAGAGGAAACTTCCCTGAATCTCTAGTTGGGGTCTGAGTCAAAGTCGGGCTCCATTCTTCTTGCCCAAACTAGTGCACACATCCACGCGGACAACTTCTTCTCAGCCTTCTTGGGGTACACCCCACACTTGTCTTTCTCAATCACTGGGACCTTCTCATTCGAGCTTTTCACTCTCCATTCTACACTCACAGCTGGCTTCTCCTTTCTCACCCCCATCTCCACGTTCATCTCAAGAGTCACCGCCTCCTCACCCACTCTAAGCATGAGCTTTCTATCATGTATATCTAAAATCGCTCTACCCGTTGCTAAAAATGGTATTCCTAAGATAAGTGGGACCTTTTTATTCTCCTCTATCTTCACCACAATGAAATATACATGAAAGATGAACTTATCTACCCGAACTAAGACATCTTCCACTATCCCCTCAGGTATTATAGTTGTTTGGTCTGCCAGCTGCAAAGATATTGGTGCAGACCTTATCTCTCCAAGCTCATTCTCCAATTTCAAATAAATAGACAAAGGCATTGAATTAATTGAGGCACCAGAATCACACAAAGACTTATCAAAATTAAGAGTGCCTAATGAGCAAGGTATAGTAAAACTCCCTAGATCTCCACATTTTTGTGAGAGTTTGTTTTGCAAGATTGCACTGCAATGCTCTGTGAGCTTGATCACTGATGTCTCCTCAATCTTCCTTTTCTTTGTAAGAATATCCTTTAAGAACTTTTCATAAGCTGGCATTTGTGAGAGAGCTGCCGTGAATGGCAAATTTACATTAACCTATCTCAGCATGTCTAGAAATTTCTCAAACTGCTTGTCTAGCTTTTCTCTATAGACATTTTGGGGAAAAGGTAAAGCAGGCATGTGCTTGCTCTCTTCATTAATGTCCTCCCTTCTTGAAGTTTTCTCTTTTTTCTTTTTCTCAGCTCTCTTTTTGCCTTTCTTATTCTCAGTCTTTTTATCATCATCTTCAATTTTCAGCTCCTTCCCACTTTCTTTTTCAGGCGCAGCTTCTTTTTGAATTGGAGTGGGATCATTCAACACTTGTCCACTTCTCAAGGTCACAATATTTACCATTTCTTTAGGATTCTTTTCAGTATTAGCTGGCAGAGTACCTAAGATTTTCTCAGACAATATAGTTGCAATTTGTCCCAGTTGTCTCTCCAACTTACGCAAACCTATCCCAAGTTCTTTGATAGCAGCACCATGAGCATTTAGCCTGTCATACGTCTTGACAATAAAGGACTTTATTAGAACTTCTAACCTAGACTGAATTAGCTGTTGAGGCTGAAACTGCAGCCTCAGCTGAATTAGAACTTCATTAGCCTCTCATCTCTGGGATTGTTTTGTTGCCATGCATTTTTTATACCCCTAGGTGAACTCCATGAAAAACCGGGGTGCTTCTGACCCATTGCATTGAAGTTATAATTCCCAACATCATTACCTTCCTCAATTGAGGCTTGACACTCATGAGTAGGGTGTCCTGTTCTACATATATCACAAGCTGCGTGATTCTCACTCTGTATTGACGCTAAGGTCAGCTTCCTTATCTCTTTCGCCATGGCATCAAGTTGTACCTGCTCAGATGTGTTAGCATCAACTTGGTGAACACTAGTTGATCTTCTTCTTTTCAGCAATCTCAGAGGGCCACTGATTTGCATCTTAAGATAACTCATTTTGAATTGTGACTATCTCTTCTAGAATCTTTTTCATCAACGGGCCTCCAGCTGCATTGCTCAATGTTCTGCATGAGGCTGGTGTCAATCCATTCCAAAAATCCCGGAGTTGCATCCAGAGTCCAATCCCGCTATGTTGACACTTTTGCACTATATCCTTAAACCTCTCTCAAGCTTTAAACACAGTTTCAGTCTCGTTCTGACAGAAGTTATGGATTTCTCTTCTAAACTTGCCCGTCTTAGCTGATGAGAAGTATTTGTCAAGAAATTTTCTGTTCATCTCATCCCAAGTTCTAATCGACCTATTAGGCAAGCTTCGAAGCCAGTGCTTTGCATTATCTTTGAGAGTGAAGGGGAATGCCCTTAAGTAAACTGCATCTTGTGACACGCCATTAATATTGAAAGGTATTCATAATCTCCTCGAAGTCTATCAGATGATTGTTTGGATACTTGTTAATCTTTCCTCTAAAAACACATATGTTTTGAAGATTTTGGAGCAACCCTTGCTTCAGCTCAAAATTGTTAGCTGCGACTGGAGGTGGTCTCACACTTGATAAGCCTTGGTTGTAGACCGGTCTAGCATAATCGCCAAGTTATCTCCCAGCACCGGAGCTATATTTCTGAATTGGTCTGCACCCAAAGGTTTATCCTGAAAAATTCTCCAAGCCCCCTCCTCCTCAAAGACAAGTTGTGCATTTCGAAGAGCTGTCTTCCCAGCATCTCGTGTAGGTTTTTCTCTTTGCTGGGCTGCCTCTCTTGCAGCCAAATCAACATTATCATCATCTCCCACCATAATTTCTTTGGTTGAGGATTGCCCAACCTTCTCGGTATTCTCGGGGATATTTCTTTCCTTCCTCAATTGTCACAGTTGTTTCTAGATTTCTGGTTTGTAAGGTAGCACTTCCTTCCCAGAGGATCGATTCATACACAGATCTATCCTGTAGCAAGCGCACAATCAAGTAACACTAAACGTAAAAAAGAGAAACAAAAATAAAATAAAAAGAAAAAAAATCCTGAATTAGTACTACGAACTATTTCCAACACTATTGATAGCCAATCCCCGGCAACGGCGCCAAATTTGACGAGTACATAATACACACAAATATGCTCGCTAGTCAAATATAGTATAATATAATATCGTATCTACAGGGATTGGAGTTAAACAATATTTTCGTAGTTTATAGCTTGATTGTTATCCAAGATGATCAACAATTGAGATTTATGTGATTAAAACTAAAATTAACTAAGAGTCTAAACTATTGGCTAATGACAATTGCAACAAGAGTAAGCAAAGAAGATATCAATGGGAGAAAATAGGGGTCGATTGGATAGGTGCAAGATACTTGTCTGGGATTTAACTCTAGTTAATTCACTTCTAAGGTTCAAGTGAGTTTCTCGAATTTACTCTATTATTAGTTCGAATGTTCAGTAGAAACTCCTGTCTCGATTAACTCTCAACCTCAGAATATGAACTAAGGTAAGCTCGGTGAAGATATGCAAGAATTCGTAGTGGATTGATTTGTAAGAGAACCTCTTTCGATTATTCTCCTAACTAGGTATGAACAATAATTCAACTAGCCTCTTTCGATTACTAAGAAGAATCATCGAATTCATCCAATAAGATAATACAAAAAATATTACAAGTTACGCCTCTTTCGATTACATAAATATATGAATATATATGCAACAATTAAAATACTCAAAACGATTCAATACATAAAAGCTAGAGTTAATATCCACAAATAATTCTCAATACACCAAATCCATCAATCCCTAAAGAGAACTACTCGATAGATATGGAGTAATTTATCACAAATAAGTTTAAGTTAAAAGAAAACATAAACGATCCAAACCCTTGTCTTGAGTGAGGATTGAATCATGAAATCCTTGTGCTCTTGATTCTCCCACTTCTCCTTAGCTTCATTAGGTCTAAATTATATCAAAAGTCATCAAAATACCGTTTTTCCATGTATATATACCAAGTAGGGTCGGGCCCAAACGAAAACACCTTCTCCTATGCGAAATAGGACACTTTTTCGGAGTTGTACGTGAGCGGCCGCGCACCTGGATGGTATCAGTTGGGAATTTGGGACAACATAATACATGAAAGTTGTATCCCTTTTAAATAGATTTCCAACGATATATTGTGGAGCCCAAACGGATTTCTGAGCAAAAAGTTTTGTGCATTTTACTGGCTAATGCGCAATATGCCTGCTCGATTCTTCGTTTTGTTCTTAAAGTGCACTATCATCCATTGATCCCCGAACATGATTCTAACTTACTCCTTGGGCTCTTACTTAGACTTCAAAGCTCTCGAATAGCTTAAATTCATTCCATAACATCTACATAGATCGGAATCACTCCTACAAGGCATAAAACACATAATTAGTGCAAAACACTAGCGATTAAAGCTCCAACTCAATTAAAGTGCAGTAAATTAGAGTGCAATAAATGACTAAAACACAAGACTATAGCCTACCATCAGCTTTTCAAACGGGAAATAGAACACAATATTAGTTATCTCAAATATAATAATATGAGTAAATCAACCGTGATATAAATATATAAGAGTCACTACATGAGTCTAAGCTACCAATACATGCTCATAATCCAATACCAAATCTCATCGCATAAATTAATATATCTAACACTGGCCAAGTGTCCAAACTAGCAACATTATGAGTGCCTACGCTCACAAGGCCCAAAGTAACATGGGTAATCACCTGATGCCAAAGGGATGATACCATATCCAAGCTTCATTACAGCGTGAAACTCGATCCACTAATAATAATAATATCGTTGTGTGTAAAACTCGATCCCAACATAATAACATTGCGGCATGCAACCCGATCTACACAACATCATCAATAATGTGGTTCCAAAATTCTCATTTATTCACAATATTCAACTTTCCAACTAATAAATATATGTATGAGGCAATATAATTAGAGGCACGGGATAATAATAATAGAAATACGGATAAAATACTTATATGGCTAAAGATGGCTATGGCTAATTATGTAATTCAGTTCATCTCAACAATTCAATAAGCAATTTCATATTCAACAGTGTTTTCCTAACATTTAACATGAATAGATTGAGCCATGTAACTACCCAATCATGAATTAATAAGGAAAGTATATGACTACAGCTTAACAAAGAAACTCAATATGGCAAAATACTCATTTATTCCCAATCAAACAAGTCATAACTTTAAGCATGCGTCTAAACCACATTTACAAGTATAGCCATAGAATCAATGAAACATGAGTAATAAGTTCAAATAGTACAACAAGGCATAATTATAAGCCAAACCTTATAGGATCTGGTCATAACCTTGCTACACATATACGCTCGTCACCTCACATATACATGGCTCCTAATCGAGCACCAAGTAGAAAATAGATCACCTATGAAAAATAATTCCCTCTTACAAGGATAAACAATAAACTTACCTCTACCCGGTAAGCTTCAAGATTTCAAAATAGCTTTATCTCTCAAATCAACCTCCAAATGACTCGGGTCTAGTCAAATACAACTCAATAACGTCAAACAATGCCATAGGAACGAATTTCAAACAATAAAGCTTCAATCTTTAATCAAATCCATAAAACCCAACAAAGGCCAACCCTGTCACACATGGTCAAAACTCGAGTCAGGTGGTAGATCCTGACTACCCATAACCCCATGAGTCCAAATATGTGATTAGATTCCAAAACAGAGTCCAAATTGACTCCCAAATCCACAATTTACACGCTCTTAAATTGTAGAGAAAACCCCTCCAAATTTCTCTTTCAAATTCCATAATCATAGTGTATAAATTCATGGTAAAACAGATATATAATCAAAATCAAATATAAATTAATTATTGCCAAAGTAGTACTGAAAATCGCTTCCAAAATCGCCTCTTCCCGTGCTCCAATATTCAAAATAGTGAAAAATAAGCTAATCTTCGAATTATAACATTCTTCTAGGGTGTATGCATCTACAGTCAAAATCCTTGCATCTGCGAGCCGACTTCTGCGATCAACAGCTCCCTTCTGCAAGCTCCTAGCATTTAGCTAAACCTTGCAGGTGTGCGCAACTCATCACAAATGTGAAGGCCGCATATGCGGAATATCATCATAGAAGCGCTCGTCACATTTGCGCCTACCATGCCACAAATGCGAACACTGGCCAGTAATTTTCGCAGGTGTGCACCAAATCCTCGCAGGTGCAATTTCGCACCTGTGCACCATACTTTCGCAGGTGCGATGCACCAGTACTAGCAATGCTCAACAATCTTCAAATGGTCCGGAATCATTCTGAAACATGCCCGATCCCCCCAAGCCCCTGTCAAACTATATCAACAAGTCCTAATACCTTGTCACTCATTCAAATACTCAAACACCACGAATAACATCCAAACAACTAATCAAAGGTAATATTCCATCTCTTAACTTTCAAATTTTCCAACTTCGCCAAACATGTCCGAGTCACACTTAGACATTTCAGATTTTAACCAAACTTTACACATAACTACCAATCAAGTACATGATCCTATATGAGGTTTCGGAACACCAACCGTAGTTCGATAACATCAAAGTCAACTATTGATCAAACATACCAACTCTTCAATTCTACAAACTGCCAATTTTCTGCAAACATAAAACCTTCGAGGATCCTCCAAATCCAAATTCGTACATAAACCAAAGTCAGAAATTACCATACAAACTTATTAGGACCATCGAATCACCAATTTAAGGTTGTGTACTCAAAAGTTAAGCCTTGATCAACTCTTACAACGTAAGCTATCCAAAATGGAACTAAGTGTTCCAATTCACTCACAAACCTTTTCTAAACCAAACCAACCATCCCCGCAAGTCACAAAATAAATACACAAGCATACGGGAAGCATGAAATAGGGAAATGTGGCTCAAATACACAAGACGATCGGTCGAGTCTTCACAAAAGCATGTTATTATCTGTGTTAATTGTGCACTTGATCATATTATAAACTATTTTTGCTAGGATTCTTGTGTTGTATATATTTATGGACTGTTGAGGTTAACATAGTAAGTATCAATTGACTGATCTTGCTGCTACTTCATCGAGGTTAGTCTTGATAGTTACTGAGTACATTGGGTTGGTTATACTCATATTGTATTTCTACACATTCTGTGCAGATCCGGGTTTTGGTACCAACAGAGCTAAGAAGTAGATTTGTAGTTGTGTTAGGGAGACTCAAGGTAGTGCAGCCTACCCATCCGCATGCCTCGAAGTCACCTTTCCTTACATGCATTAAAATTGTTATTTATTTCAGACAATGCTGTATTTATTTTAGACCATTGTATTTCAACACTCTTAGAGCTCATGAACGCATTGACACCAGTTTCTGGGGGTTGTATTACTGTTTTGCATATTCGTATTAGTTTTAGACTTGCTTATATTATAAATCTCATTTAGACTTGATATAATATTTTATATCCACTATTTATACGATAGCTATATGATTGGTTCTCCTAGCCGGCGTGTTAGGTGCCATCACAATCGTTGGTAGAATTTTGGATCGTGATAGCTTGGTATCTGAGACTAGGTTGCATAGGTCTTACGAGTTATGAGCATGTATAGTAGACTCTTGCAGATCAATATAGAGACGTCTATACTTATCTTCGAGAGCTATGGGGCATTTAGGAAACTTCACTTCCTTTTATTCTCTATCATGCAGTTTTGATTTATCCTGAAGTTTGAATCTTTACTCCTTTATTTTCTCACAAGTGGTGAGGACACGTGCGTCAGCCACAACTGAGCAGGAGCCAGAGCCCCAGTTTGTAGCCGCTAATAGAGGTAAAGGTCGGGGCAAAGGCAAGGCTAGAGCCTAGACTAGAGCACGTGCAGTAGCACCCACAACTACTCATGTTTGTTCTAGGGCAGCGTCAGTTGAGCCATATATAGCTCCATATAGTGAGTAGATTCCAGCTCAAGATGAGGCAGTAGTACCAGCTCAGGTCCTAGAGGGGTTTATCGCTATCTTGTGCTTTAGGACACTTTAGTCCGTATGGTTGGCTTCTTTGAGAGCATGGCTCAAGCGAGTGTACATTTTATGGCATTAACTACTTCTTAAGCTGGGGGAGGAGCTCATCTATGCACACTTTAGAGCAGATGGTTCATGGATATTAGAGCCTAAGAGTTCTACCAGTTTGTGTGGTTCAGTCTATCATTGCAACACAGCCTGCGGTTAGGCCCGCTATGTTTGTGGATAAGTAGAAGATGATGGACAGGTTCCAAAAGTTTCATCCCCCACACTTTGAGTTTACTACTTTAGATGATGCCTAGGATTTATTGAATAGATGTTATAAGATATTGCATAAATTGGTCTTGGTAGAATCTAATGGAGTTGACTTTAGTATATTCAAATTGAGAGGGCTAGCCTAGAGGTGGTGGCAGACTTATGTGAAGGGTAGATCGGTAGGGTCACTCCCTCTCTCATGGGCTCAGTTTTCGCATCTCTTCTTGGAGAAGTTCATTCTATTAATCAGGAGAGATGCGCTTCATAGACAGTTTGAGAATTTGGTTCATGGTAGAATGTTAGTGACTCAATGTGAGATGAGGTTCATGGAGCTATCATGCTCTACAGGTCTTTTATTCCTACTGAGAAGGAAAATGTTTGGGGGTTATTTATGGGTCTTCAATCTGGTATCAGGATTGGGATGGAGTGTGAGCTGAGACAGAGACCACTTTTCATTAGGAAGTGGAGATTGCCAGAAGATTTGAGCGCATTCGCATGCAAGGTAGAGAGGAGCGCGAGGTCAAGAAGCCTCATAGTACTGGATTCAGTGGTGCCTCATCTGGAGGCAGGGGGCATTATGGTAGAGGATATCATGCTAGACCAACTCAGTCACCACTTCAGATCTCCCATGGAACCCTAGTCAGTCATGGTCCCCATGGTGCTCATTTGGGACAGTTGCTAAATAATGCACTTTCAACCTATGGTCCCTACAATGAACCTCTATGGAAAAGTCCATTTAGTTGCTATTCAGATTGTCGAGGTCAATCACAGGTTCAACAACCTCACAAGAGGAAGGTATGTTTTGAGTGTGGAGATCTGGGACACCTTAGGATGCATTATACCAAATTGCAGAGTACTACACCACGGCAGGGCGCTCAAGCTATAGTTCTAGTCCCGGTTGCTACATCACATGCCCAACCAGCTAGAGGTGGAGTTTAGGAAGGTAGAGGTTATCCTAGAGGTGGAGGTCAGGCTCATTGTTATGCCTTCCCTAGTAGGTCTGAGGAGGTTGCATCTGATGCAGTCATTATAGGTATTGTTTCAGTCTGTCATAGAGATACTTCAGTATTATTTGATCTGAGATCTACTTATTCGTATGTGTCATCATACTTGGGTATGACTAATGATTCTTTTAATATACATGTTTAAGTGTCTATACCTGTTGGGGATTTTATTATGGTGGATTGTGTCTATCGGTCATGTATAGTTACTATGAATGGGTATGATACTATGATTGATCTCTTGTTGTTGGAAATGGTTGATTTTGAGGTGACTCGTGGCATGGATTGATTATCTTATATCATGCTATCTTAGATTGTCATTCCAAGACTATAAATTTAGCAATGCCAGGGTTGCCTAGATTAGAATGGAGAGGATCACTTGATCATTCTACAAATTAGGTGATTTCATTTATGCGGGCTCAACGTGTGGTTGAGAAGCGATGTCTAGCATATTTGGCTTTTTTTCGGGATTCTAGTGCAGAGGTTCCTTCCATGGATTCAGTACCCGTTGTGAAAGAGTTTTTGGAGGTGTTTTTTACGGATTTGTCGGGCATTCCAACATATATGGATGTTAATTTCGGTATTGGCTTGGTCCCGGGAACTTAGCCCATATATATTCCACCATACCGTATGGCTCCAGCTTAGTTGAATGAGTTAAAGGAGTAGTTGTAAGATTTTCTTGGAAAGGGGTTCACTGGACCTAATATTTCTCCTTGGGGTGCACTGGTGTTACTTGTGAAGAAGAAAGATGGTACTATGAGGATGTTCATTGATTATATGCAGTTAAACAAGGTTACTATCAAGAACAAGTAGCCATTGCCTTGTATTGATAATTTGTTTGATTAGCTTTTGGGTGCTAAGGAGTTCTCTAAGATTGACTTGAGATTGGATTATCATCAGATGAAGATTAGGGTGTTGGATATTCCTAAGACAACATTTAGTACTCGATATGGTCATTATGAATTCTTAGTGATGTCATTTTTTTACTAATTCTTTAGCAAACATTCATGGATTTGATGACTCAGGTGTTCAAGCCTTATTTGGACTCTTTTGTCATTTTATCCATTAATGATATCTTGATTTACTCTCGCAGTAGGGAGGAACATGAGAAGCATTGGAGGATTGTGCTCAGACCTTGAAGGAGAAGCAGCTTTATGCAAAGTTTTCTAAGTGTGAGTTTTGATTGGATTCAGTCACATTCTTGGGTCACGTGATGTCTAATGATGGTATTAAGGTTGATCCTGTCACGACCCAAAAATCCCACCATAGGCTGTGATGGCGCCTAACTCACTCACTAGGCAATTCAACACCAACAACAATAATAGAATTCAAATGCTAAGCCATTGGCTAATACATGATCTAAATAGCAATGCAGAATAAGCCATAACTCAATACCAAAAGTACATGAATCTCAGACAGGGTCTAAACACAATTGTCTCACAAAATCTCCCAAATTTGGGTGTCACAACATACTCACGAGCATCTAACACGAGTATACAATTTCAACGGAATACAACATCTATCCGGAAATGAAATAGATAGACACATATAGATATGTAGGGAAGGGGGACTCCATGTGCTGCAGATCGAATCAAGTGAAGAAGCTTACCACGAAGTCTCCAACCAAAACACTCCTACTCAGCTCAAAGAGTAACAATTACACTACCCTCAGAACTTGCAGAAAATGTGCAAAAGTGTAGTATGAGTATAAAACCACGAAACTCAGTAAGTATTAAGTCTAGCATCGAAAAACGTAGTGGTGAGGGGTCGACATCGTCACTTATGAACATCTTAATAAGCATATGAAGCATAAATAGAGCATGGAATAAAGTATGATATCATCAATCAAGTCCACCAAACGAGAGATAGAACACAATATCAGTTATCTGAGATATTTTCATAATAACGATATAAGCCAATCAATAGTTATATATGTAAGAGACTGTACGAGTCTAGGCTACCAATGCATGCTCATAGTCCAATACCAAATCTCACAGCAAAAATCCATATGTCTGACTGGTCAAGTGTCCAAACTAGCACCAATCAGGATGCCTGCGCTCACAGGGCCCAAAGTAAAATGGGTATTCACCTGACTTTGTAGGGATGGATCCATATACAAGCATCGGTGTGGCATGCAACACAATCCACTAGTAATATTACTGCGGTGTACAACCCGATCCACTCATATTACCACTGTAGCATGCAACCCGATCAAACCATAATACCGTTGCGACGTGCAATTCGATCCTATTATAATATTATCAATAATCAATATCCGCTCACAATGTCCTTGGTGACAACTCTCCAATTCATGAATATATGTATGAAATAATATAATTAAGAGGCATCATATAATATCAATAGAAATACGGATAAAAGCTCATATGGCTAAAACATATGACTAAACGATGTCTATGGCTAATCATGTAATTCAATTCATCTCAACACATTAAGCCATGTAACCACCAAATCATGAATCAATAAGACAAGTATATGACTACGGCTTAACAAGGAAGCTCAATATAGAAAATAATCATTTATGCCCAAATTAAACAAGCCATAACCTTAAGCATGCTTCTAAGCCACAATTACGAGTAATCACTTAGTCATAGAATCAATAAAACATGGCTAATAAGTTAACATAGTCCGAACAAGGAATAATCATAAGCCAAAGTCTATCGGATATGGTGATAACCTAGATACACATATATGCTCGTAACCTCGCATATGTGTGGCTCCTACATAAAGCAACATGTAGCAAATAAATCACCTATGGGGACAATTCCCTCTTACAAGAATGGACAATTGACTTACCTCCACACAGTAATAACGTCAACCTTCCAAAACATCTTTTCCTCTCAAATCAACCTCCAAACACATCGAATCTAGTCAAATACAACTCAATAATGTCAAAAATATCTATAGGAATCAATTTCAAATAATAAAGTTTCAATCTTTAATCAAATCCCCAAAGGTAAACAAAATGCAACCCAGTCCCACATGGTCAAAACCCAAGTCAAGGGGTAGAACTCGACTACCCATAACCCCAAGAGTCCAAATATATGATTAGATTCCAAAATTGAGTCCAAATCGACCCTCAAATTCTCAAATTACACTTTCTTAAATTGTAGGCAAAACCCCCAAATTTTCTCTTTTAAATCTCATAATCTACATGTAGAAATACATGGGGAAACAAGATATATAATCAAAATCAAGTAGAAATAATTTACCCTCAAAGTAGTAGTGAAAATACCTTCCATAATTTCCACTTCCGGTGATCTGAAATTTAAAATAACGAAAATTGAGCTAACCCTCGAAAGATAACAATGTTGTCAAGAATTTCCCATATGCGACCCATAATGTCGCTTCTGCGACCACAAACTCGATATGTGAGCTTCCCCTCACTAGCCGACCATTATATTTGTGATGCACACTCTGCATCTGCAGAGACGCAGGTGCGCGCAACCTCTCGCAAGAGCAATAGCGCTTCTGCGCCAAAACCTCTGCACGTGTGGTTTCCTAAGGTCAGGCCTGCCTTTGCAGGTGTGATCAAATCCATCGCAGGTGCGATGCACCATTACTAGCAACTCCAAATCAATCCAAAATGGTTTGGAACCATCTCGAAACACACTCGGAACCCCATCCAACCATACCAACAAGTTCTAATACCTTATCCAAACTTATCTAAATTCTCAAAACACCATAAATAACATCCAAGCTAAGAATCGAAGGTCAAAATCCATCTTTTAACTTCCAAACTTTCCAACTTCGTGAAACAGGTCTGAATCATATCTAAACATTCTGGATTTCAACCAAACTTCACATACAAGTTTCATTCAACTAAATGAACCTATCCAAGGTCTCATAACACCAATTGAAACCCGATAATATCAAAATCAACTACCGGTCAAACCTATGAACTCTCCAATTCTTCAAATTGCCAACTTTCGGCAAATAGAGCCAAAACCTTCTAGGAACCTCCAGATCCATATTCGAATATACGCCAAGTCCAAAATCAGCACACGAACCTGTTGGAACTATCAAATCACCAATCCAAGGTCATCTACTCAAAAGTTAAACCTTGATCAACTTTTACAGCTTAAGCTTCCCAAAATAAAACAAAGTATTCCAATCTACTATCAAACCATCCTGAAGCCAAACTAACAATCCATGCAAGTCATAAAGCATCAAAAAAGTTTACGGGAAACATCAAATAAGGTAACGAGACTCTAATATACAAAATGACCGATCGGGTGGTTACATTCTCCCCCTCTTAAATAAATGTTCATTCTCAAACGGGTTTAGAATCAAACCTGCAATATCAAAAGAGTGAGGATATTTGCTTACATATCATGCTCGGTCTCCCATAACGCTTCCTCGACTAGTTGAACTCTCCACTGGACCCTCACTGATGCAATCTCTTTTTATCTCAACTTTTGAACCTGCCTATCCAAAATGTCCACCGACTCTTCTTCATAAGCAAGATTCTCATTCAACTGCACTGAACTGAAATCTAACACATATGACATATCTTCATTGTACTTCCGAAATATGAAAAGATAAAACACTGGATGAACTCCCGACAAATTGGGTGGCAAAGCAAGCCTGTAAGCTACCTCAACTACTCTATCTAAAATCTGAAATGGACCAATATACCGAGGGATCAAGTTTACCTTCTTCCCAAATCTCATCACGCCTTTCATAGGAGAAACTCTAAGAAGAACCTTCTCACCCTTCATAAAAGCAACAACACATACTTCCTATCAGCATAACTCATTTTCCTAGACTCTGCTGAATGAAGCCGCTCCTGAATCAACTTTACCCTTTCTAAAGCATCATAAACCAAATATGTACTCAACAACCTAGCCTCAATAGGCTCAAACAACCAACCGGAGAGTGACACCTTTTCCCATATAAGACCTTATACGGAGCCATCTGGATACTAGACTGGTACTATTTTTGTAAACAAACTCCACCAATGGTAGAAACAAATCCCATTAGCCTCTGAAATCAATAACATAAGCTTTCAACATATCCTCAAGGATCTAAATGGTCCGCTCGAACTTCCCATCCGTTTGTGAGTGAAATGAAGTACTAAGATCTACATGCGTGCCTAACTCACGCTAAACAACTCTCCAAAAGTGTGATGTAAACTGTGTACCTCGACCCGATATGATAAAAACAGGCACACCATGCAAGCGGACAATCTCTCTGATGTAAATCTGAGTTAACTTCTCTGAAGTGTAAGAACTCATGACTGGAAGAAATGCACAGACTTAGTTAGACTGTCCACAATGACCCAAACAACGTCAAATTTCCTCAAGGTATATGGAAAGCAATGTGCTCCCACTTTCACTCTGGTATATCAAACCTCAGAAGCAAACCACTTGGTTTTTTATGCTCATACTTGACCTACTGACAATTCAAACACCGTGAAACATTCCCTACAATGTCTCTCTTTAACCTCTGCCGCCAGTAATGTTGCTTCAAATTACAATACATCTTCATAGCACCTGGATGAATAGAGTACCGTGAACTCTAAGCCTCCTCGAGAATCAACTACTTTAAACCATCCACATAAGAACACATATCCGATTATGAAATCACAATACACCATCATCACCAATGAATACCTCCTTAGCACCACCTTGTAACACCACATCCTAAAGGATAAGCAAATATGCATCATCATACTAATGAGCCTTAATACGCTCAAATAAGGACGACTACGCAATAATAAAAGCAAGAACTCTATTGGGTTCAGAAATATCAAACCTCATAAATATGTTGGCCAAAGCCTGAACATCCATAGCCAAAGGTCGCTCCATAGCTGGAATAAATGCCAAACTCCATATACTCTCCACCTTCCTACTCAAAGCATCTGCTACCGCATTCGCCTTCCCCGGATGATACAAGATGGTGATATCATAATCCTTCAACAACTCCAACCACCCCCACTGCCTAAAATTCATATCCTTTTGCCTGAACAAATATTGAAGACTCTGATGATCAGTGTAAGCATCACAAGATTTGTTCTCGAAGATTGATTTGAGATCGGGTTATCACCAGTTGAAGATTAGAGCTTCAAACATCCCTAAGATAGATTTCAGACTCATTATGGGAATTCTGAGTTCTTAGTGATATCTTTTAGTTTTACTAATGCCCTAGTAGCTTTCATGCATTTGATGAATAATGTGTTCTAGCCTTATTTGGATTCATTTGTCATTGTATTCATTGATGATATCTTGGTATATTTCCGTAGTAGGTTGGAGCATGAGCATCATTTCAGGATTGTGCTTCAGATTTTGAGGGAGAAGAAGTTGTATGCTAAGTTCTCGAAGTGTGAGTTTTGGTTAGACTCAGTGGCATTATTAGGCCATGTGGTGTCTAGTAATGGGATCAAGGTGGATCTGAAGAAGATTGAGGCAATTTAGGGTTGGCCAAGATCTTCAACTGTTATAAAGATCAGGGGTTTATTGGGTTTGGTTGGCTACTATCGTCACTATGTGAAATGGTTTTTGTCTATTAGAGCTCCATTGACCAAGTTGACTCAGAAGGGCACTCCATTCAGATGGTATGACGAGTGTGATTAGAGCTTTAAAAATCTCAAGACTACCTTGACTATAGCTCTGGTTTTGGTATTGCCCACATGATCGGGGATGTATCATGTCTAATGTGATTCTTTACGTGTTGGACTTGGTTGTGTGTTGATACAGGATGGCGGGGTGACTGCCAATGTGTCTCTCCCTGAAACTGATAAAACAAACCATCAATGCGAGGCAATCGGTACTTTTTCTTAATAGTGACCTTGTTCAACTACCTATAATCGATAAAAATCCTCATAGAACCATCCTTCTTCTTCACAAATAGCACCGGTTCACCCCAAGGTGAAATACTCGCCATGATGAATCCCTTATCCAACAACTCTACAACAGCTTCTTCAGCTCTTTCAACTTTACTAGAGTCATGTGATATGGTGGAATAGATATGGTTTGAGTGACCAGCACCAAATTAATACCAAAAGCAATATTCGTATCGGGTGACATGCCCGGTAAGCCTATAGGAAACACATATGGAAACTTCCTCACTAATGATACTGAATCGGCAGTAGGAGTATCATCACTAACATCTCTAATCAAGGACAAATACACTAAACATCCCTTCTCAACCATATGTTGATCCTTCAGAAATTAGATCAACCTGCTAGGGGTATGACCTAGCGAACCCCTCCATTCTATCTGAGGTAACCCCAACATAGCCTATGTCATGGTCTTAGAATGACAATCAATAATATCATAGTACGGAGGTAGCCAATCCATACCTAAAATTACATCAAGGACTGCCATATTTAGCAACAGAAGATCAACGATGGTCTCATAACCCCCAATAGTAATCACAGATGACCGAGATACACGATCTATCACAATAGAATCATCAACATGCATAGATATATGAATCACAATATCAAAAGAACCACGAGGCATATCCAAATACGGAGCAAAATATGATGATACATAGGAGTAGGTAGAACCTGAATCAAACAATGCATAAGCATCTCTATGACAAACCGTAACTATACCTATGACCACAGCATCTGAGGCCATCGCCTCAAGTCTACCTGAAAAAGTATAGCAAAGGGCTTGACCACCATCGATCTGACCACCACCACCTAGCCCCTCCTCTAGGACGACCTCTAGCTGCATATCCTCCGCTTCTAGTGTAACAGTGAATCACGATCTCATGGTTAGTAACCGCACTCACGAAGAGCATTTCACTAGCAGGGTACTTTAAGTTCAAATTTTGGGATTTATCTTATTTTTATCATTTTTGAGTTTTAGAGAACGAGGGGAGGAGATTTTGAAGGAGAATTTAACTACAATTTTGAGGATAAGTAATTTCTACTTTGATTTGATCATATATCTTATTTTCCTATGAATTTCATCACCTACAATATGAAATTTTGAAGTGAAATTTGAGATACAACTTAAGATAGTATAAATTGAGATTTTGGATATTGATTTGGACTTGGATTTGAAAACTAAATACATATTTGGACTCGTGGGGTTATGGGTCAATGGAATCTAGTCCTAGACTCCGATTTTGATCGTGTGAGCCCGAATTGACTTTTCTTAATTTTTTAAAAAATTACTATAAATTTAAGCTTTATTATTTGGAGTTGGTTTTTATGACTTTGTTTGACCTCGTTAAATATTATTTGGATAAATTTAAGCTGGTTGGAGGAGAGTTTTAAAGAAAATACGATATTGGAAGGTTGAATTGGCTTGCAAAGATAAGTATCTTTCCTAGGCTTGGCTTGAGGGAATCTACCTTAGAAAATTTACCTTATTTGATTAATTGCTATGTATTACGTGGTGGTGAGCATATATGCAAGTGTGATGGGTTAATCTTGCTCGAGGTAGATTTTAGGCTAATTTATGCCTTGAATTGACATCATATGCTATTTATGACTTGCTATTTCTCTTGTATGACTGCGTAGGTACTTTTAAATATGCTAGAAATCATGTTTAGGCTTTTGGTACCTTGATGACCAAGAATAGCTATTTTTTACATAATGTTCTACCTGTTTTAACTATAGTCATACTATTCACATGCATACATCTCTGCATGTATATTTTCTCATGTCCATACACATCACTTATATTATTTATGGTGCATATTTTGCATATAGAGATTCTTCTATGGACTGAGGTTGAGGCACGCAAGTTGTCCGTGCGAGGTGAGTTTATGGCACGTAAGTTGTCCATGCGAGATGAGTACTATGCACATAGGTTGTCCGTGCATGTTTGATATGATGCATGAATTTGGATCTGTCTATCTGGAGTAAAATGATCACTCATTATACCTTGGGCCCTGTATGCGCAGGTTTATTGAGCACTTGGGAAGTGTTGATTGATGGCACTCCGGTTGACATTTATAATAATGCTTTGTGATGCGTATCATCTTTATATGCTAATTCGGTGTATCAGTATTAGCTTTTTCTTATCTGAAAGCATGTTATCATCTTTGTTAATTATGCAAATGATCATCTTATATACTAGTTTTGCTAGATTCTTGTGATGTATTTATTTATGGAATGTTTATGTTAATATAGTAAGTATTAATTGATCAATCTCGCCACTGCTTTGCCGATATTAGTCTTGATACTTACTGGGTATATTGGGTCGGTTGTACTCATACTATACTTTTTCACATTCTGTGCAGATCCAGGTGTTGGTACCATCAGAGCTGAGAAGTAGTTTTGTAGCTATGCCAGAGAGACTCAGGTAGTAAAGCCTATCCATCTGCATGCCTCGAAGTCACATTTCCTTTCATGCATTAAAAATGTTCTTTATTTTAGTTAATGATGTATTTATTTCATGCCATTATGTTTCGACACTCTTAGAGCTCGTGTACTCGTTGACACTAGTTTCTAGGGGTTGTACTACTGTTTTGCGTATTTGTATTGGTTTTAGACTTGCTTATGCTATAAATCTCATTTGGACTTAATATAATGTTTCATTTCCGCTATTTTGAAGGTTGTATGATTGATTCGCCCACCTGTCATGTTAGGTTTCATGCCATTACGACTGTTGGTGAAATTTTGGATCGTGACATT
Source organism: Nicotiana tomentosiformis (assembly GCF_000390325.3). Lineage (NCBI taxonomy): Eukaryota > Viridiplantae > Streptophyta > Magnoliopsida > Solanales > Solanaceae > Nicotiana > Nicotiana tomentosiformis. The sequence goes on from NC_090821.1 coordinate 37,181,564, forward strand.
TCATTTCATGTGACATTGTTATCACCTAGTGTGTCAAAGAAGTTTTACTTGACCACAAATTTTAAAATATTTTTAAATATTTTGAATTACCAAGTATTGTAACTTGTGGTATTTTTTATATTTTGAAAAGATTTGAGAATTATAAATTTATATTCACACTAAAGATCGATTAAAATATTTTGATCTTCGTTCCACAATCTCCTCCACATCATATGGAATGAAAGGAATATATTTGCAGATGACTTAGCTAAACACGGAAGTATATTTGCGTCCTTTCATAGCTTGACGTTATATCTTGTACCTCTCTTTTTTCTTTTTGCTGTATCTTCGAACATTACTCTCAAGGTACTATAGTCAAACCTCTATAACAGTTTCATTTATTTTAATTTTTTTTTTCGATTTTATAATGAATGATTGTTATACACTTATAACAGTATTTGAAGATTAAATATTATTTAGCGGTTGTATACTAAAATTATCCAATTTTTTTTTTTAATGTTACATATTGAAAGTAAAAATATTTATTCAAATTTAAAATCTCAAAAGATATGCATATATTACTAATTAACAACAACAACAATCCAATATAATCCCACAAGTGTTCTAGGGAGAGTAGTGAGTAGGCAGACATTACCCCTACCCCGAGGGAGTAGAGAGGCTATTTCCGAAAGACCCTCAGCTCAAGAAGGCGAACAGAGACAATAAATCGGTATCATTAACAGAAATCATAGAAATAACAACAACAACAACAACAACAACAACATAATGACCAAAAAATAAATGAAAAGCAATAATAATAATAACAAGTAAATAAGGCCCGGTACTATGAAAAACAGAAGAATATATTTTATTAATTAAATATTAAAAAAATTTAATTCATTATTAATAAACTCATAACTAAATGTACGGAGATTTAAACTCTAAGACACACATTTTAAAGCTACTTAAAAACTAAATTCTTTCATGATTGATGAAAGAACTCTGCAATTATATCTTATTTCGTAGATTTTAATCTATTACTGGCGATAAAATGCTTGGCGAGCTTTTTGTCTAAACTTTTAGCAAAAGGATATTCGAAAATATACAAGCATATCTTTTCATAAAATTGAATGAACTCTTTAACTATGAAGTATGTACTAACACAATATTTTTTTATCATAAGTGGTACATTATAATTTCAAAATATTTTATCATAAAAATTATGTACTAAGATAACCTTTTGTAGTATGAATAAAAGTTCCCTTGACCAACAAAACAAAAGGGAAGTGTATTTCGTTCTATATATAGATAAATTAGTTAAACCCCAAGCGAGAAGAAGCTCTTATTTCTCATTGTTTTAAACATGGTTTTCATCATGATTCACCTAAGTCGAGCCTCTCAAAGCACAATGTGGAGAGAAACTTCAAATAGGGAATCTTACAGAAATGTCTCAAATAATTCCCAACTTATCAACCTCTAGTCATTAATCATAGATTTATCAAAACCAGCCAAGCACATAAAAATTGAAAATTCAAATAAATAAGGTTCCTTCTCTCTAAGAATCACACGCAAAGATCTCCTTCCATATTTTTAAGCGTGATCAACAACGTTGGATGCAAGACGCAAAGGAAATTTCATGGATGAGGTAGCAAATAAAGTGATGATATATATATACGAGCTTCCAAAATTCTAAGAAAAAAATGATATTTTTCAATGGGTATAGTTGAAATTCATTGAAAACATATAGATGAGTCAATATACAAAATTTGAGGAAGATTGGAGGTGATTTGGACTGATTTGTTATCAAAATTCATAGTTAAAGTCGAGTTCAAAAACTTTTTCTGCGACACATGTATCAAACATCTATCACGCATGTCTCTCACACATAGGTACATATGGATATACATGTAATTTACATTTAATATAAATATAATACATATGCGATACACAAATGATACATACTGTGAATCACATTATTTTTTCATGTTCATCTTCTACTTTGAATTTTTAATTCAAACCACCTCAAAACTCTACCAAATCATCCCAAAACTGAGATTCAGGCTATCTCAGATGTACCCAATCTATTCTAATAATACTCACTCAAAAGAAAGCAAAAATTTGACCTCTTTTTTATTATTAATAGCTAATTGGCTAATATTGATAATGTCTGGCTAATATTAGTAATATTTTATGAATTGGCCAATTTTTATAATAAGTTACTTATAAATGGCATAGCCAATACTTTCCCTTTCAAATATAACTATTCCACGAAATTGCACCGGTTGTCCCTCTAAGGAACTGGTCTTTAAATATTATTTTTGATTTTTACTTTGTTATAAAGATAGCTTCTTTTTCACAAAGAACAACGTAGTTCTTCTATATTGAAAGCTTTAAGTTTCTTATTTTGGGGTAGAAAATGAAAGTTAATGATCGTTTATTATTAAAATTATTTGAATGTGATAGTGCTTAAATTTTTAGTTCAAATACTGATTTAGTGATTTGTTTTAAAAATCTTAAAACTTTATTGTTGGTCATGAGAAAGTTCTAAAAAGACAAAGTGGATCTTCTTATTTGGTATTATTTGACTAAAAATGGTGATTGTAGTTCATTTGTGCTGTTATTTGGAGGTTTTGTTTCAAATTTGAGATTATTGGAGCAAATTTGGGATGGTTTGATCAAAATTAGAATTAGAATTTTGAAGAACACTTTGTTGAATAACACAAAAAAATTATTCCGATCGGGTAGACTTTGATGAACAATTTAGCAAGTAGGTCAATTGCAAATAATATAAAATCATGCCAATAATGTAAAGTTTGGTGAACAATTAAACAATCACAAACTCATGCCAACCGAGTAGACTTTATGAACAATTAACCGTACAAATAAAGTAAATATAACATAAAATCTACCGATTCAATAGAGACATTCCGGACAAGAAATAAGTGTTTGTGGGACCAAGGGTCATTTTCTAAATACTTTTAAAAACGAGGACAATATTTAAAGACCAACCTGTTACAGGCCATTCCTGGATCAATCGACGCAACTGTTCCATGTTGCTGATATTTCGTGGGCTACAAGGTTGCGAAGTTTGGGTCAAGAACCATTTCCTCGGACAGGCTCGGCGGCTTCTTCTTTGGATTGTATACAACTTGGGAATGGTCTCCAATGGAATCTAAGCGTCGCTTTTCTCTCATGATGGTAACGAATCTTCTCTATTAGTCAATATTTTTCACGTGAAAAGTCTGCCACTTGTTCTTAAAAACCTAAAAATAATTCGAAGGGATCAAGGAATGAGCCTAAAAGTAGCTCTTTACACCATACATTTGGCAAATCATTTAGATAATTCTTTTCTTTGAAAAGCGTGGATTCTGAAAATAGCAAATGTCAAAAGTTTTTGTAGGATAGAATTGTCTGTTTTATGTTATTGAATATGATATCTATGCCTAACCCCCACTATGGTTCTTTTTTTCTTGTACTTGTGATAGGGAACCTTTTCATCAGAAAGTACTACAGGCCTTTGTAGGGTTTTGACTGTTTCATGATTAGTTTAGCATAAACTACGCTTATTTAAAGTATTTATACACTAATATTATAAGAAGAAAAAATTTACATTATCAAATCACCTAAAAGACAATTAATTGTCCATAAAAAGTGATATTAATAACCTGAAAAATAAAGCAAATTACCTATTATAACATGTTAAACTAAAACGATAATGCAAAAGAAATTGAATATTATCAATGCATATATAAATTAATTAATCCTTATTTAAAATCGGCATATGACTTTAGAGTTAGAGTTTCTATGTACCAAACGCTAAAAGCAAAGAGAATAAAGGAGCTTGAGCTCAAAACGCATTTTGCATCAGACATTATATATGCAACTTTTAAAACAATCCTATAGAGAAAAAATGGAATAAGATTCTCTCTTATCATTTCTACGAGAATTAAACTATAAATATCCTATAGAGATAAAACCACATCACATCATTTACAAACAATCATCTTAACTTCATTAGCTACAACACGAAAATGACTCACAGAACCTCGGATGATCATCTTTATCAACCATACCCAGCTACGTACAAACAAAAAAAGGACCATTTTGAGAAAGGCAATTCATCCAAGTATAAGGAGGAGAAGGTGCATAAACTAATTGATGTTCCTCCATATCCAAGTATTCGTTACACATCGAATGGATTCGAGGCTTTCAGACCCGAAAAAGAAATCAATGTCAGCAAGGAGAGGCCAGAGTATCCATGGAATAGTAACGTATACATTGATAAAGAAGAGAATAGCTACGGAAAATTAGCTTACGAGGAAGAAGAAGGAGAAGAAGAGGAGGATGTTGATGCTGAAGCAAGTGCTTTCATTAACTGGAAGCATAACAAGTTTAATCGTGCTAAATGGACATCCATGAAATCCTTTTACTGAATGATTTTAATGATGCATGAGCCCTCCTTTGTTTTATATCTATATATAAGCCTGCAATATTCATGCATTATTATCTAAATAATTTGTAATCAGTTGTGTTTTTATTTTCTTTTTAGTATTGTACTCAGGATTGATATTTATTGACTTGTGTATTTATATATATGTGTATCAAAAACAACATCGATCTAGGTTCAAGGTGACTAACAACATCGATCTAGGTTCATTGTGGTAAAAGCTATATTCTTTTGGTGTTTGAATCTCCATCATGCGACGAAAGCGCAGAATTCCTGGATATCTGTCAGCTCCTTAACAAATTAAAAAAAGTATCCAGTTACTTAAGTCACCCAATTCTTTTGGCTTTTCTTGTTCCCCATGTAACGACCCGCCCGATTGTTTTGAGCATTTGCATTCCGTTCAGCTAATTGAAGTCTTGAGCAGTATCGTATGATGCATTATGACTTGTGTGAATTGTCGGTTTTGATTTTCAGATTATTCGGAATTGATTTGGAAGAATGAATTTCATGATTGAAGCTTTAGAGTTGGAAGAGTTGACCAAGTTTGACTTTTTAGTATTTGACCTCGGATTGGAGTTTTAATGGTTCCGTTAGATCCAGATGGTGATTTTGGACAAGGGCGTATGCCCATATTTGCGTTTGGATATGTCTAGAATGTTTCGGTACTAATTGGCGAAAGTTGGAAATTTGAAGGTTTGAAAAGTTCATAAGTTTGACCGGAAGTTGACTTTGATGATATCGAGTTCGGATTATGGTTCCAAGAATTTTAATAGCTTCATTATATCATTTGGGACTTGTGTGCAAAGTTTGAGCTCATTCCGGGTTGATTTGATATGTTTCGGCACGAGTTTTGAAAGTTGAGAGATTCAAAGTTCATTAAATTCGATTTGAGGTGAGATTTGTGGTTATGATGTTGTTATGCGTGATTTGAGGCCTCGAGTAAGTCCGTGTTATGTTATGGAACTTATTGGAATGTTCGGACGGGGTCCCGAGGGACTCGGGCATAATTCAAATCGATTTCGGACCATTTTTCTTCATAATTGCATTGTTGGATCCTGCTGATGTATGGTGCACCAAGTGTTCTTCGCGATCACGAAGTTAGAGGTGCGATCGCGTAGAGGAAAAATTGGAGCGGAGTATTTCTTCTTCCCGTTCGCGAGTAATTATACGCATTCGCGTAGATTGCTGGAGATTGGGCATTACGTTCGCATAAGAGATATCATGTTCGCATAGAGCTGACCTGAGAGCTGGGAGTTGGAAGCTTCTTCATCGCATTCGCGTTCGCGAAGTGTGGTCGCCTGTATGCTTCGCGTTCGCATGATTTAGTCCGCGATCACGTAGCGTATTTGTGGAGGTAGTGTAGCTTGTTCTTCGCGATGGCAAAGGATGTTCTGCGATCGCATATAGTATTTTTGGGGCAGTGCTTTTTCTTCTTCGCGATCGGGATGGTATTTCCGCGATTACAATTCATTGATTCGCCCAATGATTATAAGTACTCTAATTTTGGTGGTTTCAGCCATTTTATAAATTTGGAGCTATGGAGCTTGGATTGAGATGATGTTTAAGCGATTTTCACCATATGGATTGGGGTAAGTATTCTCTAATCGGTTTTGATTTTATTTCATGAATCTATTCTCGTTTTTCGCATTTGGTTGATGATTTCAAAAGAGAAATAGGGGATTTTTGTCTAAAGTTTCATAGAGTGAATTGTTGAGTTTTGAACATCGATTCGGAGTCGGATTTGAGTGAAACTAGTATGGTTGGACTTATAATTGAATGGATTCTCGGATTTTGTGAATTTTTCGGATTCCGAGTTGCGGGCCTAGGTTTGACCTTTTAGTTGACTTTGGGACTTTTGATTAAAGATTCGACCTTTATTAGTTGGGTTTGTTTCCTTAGGTATTATTTGATGTATTTGAGTTATTTTTGGCTAGTTTCAAGCGGTTCGGAGGTCGGTAGGCACGAGATGGAATTTTTGGAGTAACATTTGGCTTGCTCGGTATTGGATTTGGCTTGTTCGAGGTACGTAACACTTCTAAACTTGGTGCTGAGGGTATGAACCCCTTAATATAAGTGTTATGTGTATGGTGTTGAGGTGACGTACATGCTAGGTGATGGGCGTGTGGGCGTGCACCGTGTGAATTATGATTGGGTTGTTTCTGTTGTACTATGTAATTACCTAATCTTGTTTTTATCCATGAGATTTCTATGTGTTAGATTAATTGAGTTGTGATCCATATTAGAAACCATGTTTAGTGTCACGCTCCAACCTCGGGAAGCGCGGCTGACGCTCAATCGATTTAACCCGGCCGAGCAAGCTTGTTAGATACTTTCAACCCAACTCACCCGTGATCAAGAAAAGACGCGATTTCATTAATTATACAGTGGGAAGCTCATTCATGCAATACTAAATTGTTTCATAAGCTATTTCGCCTTTCAGTCTCAAAATACACATATTCTTATAGTCTGAGTGGAACAAGTGATCAAACAAAACATAACTAGCTTAACATTCCCAACACCCATATACAACTCACATAGTGTCTACGGAGCCTCTAAAGATACAAAAGAGTGTAAAAAAGGTACCGGCAACAAGGTCCCGGCTATACCTCAAAAAGTACAACAATATAAACAAAAGATATATTATATGACCCCGGAATGAAATGGGGATCACCGAGTCCGCTGAGAAGAGGATGCAACACCTATCTGTGATAAATACTGTCTGCTATGGAACCACCTGCATCCATTTAAAAATGCAGCTCCCCGGGCAAAAAGGGTGTTAGTACTGTCGAATAGTACTAGTATAAAAACTAAACACCATTTAAATAAAATGATTAGTAACACAAGGGAAACAGTCAAGAAGCAATATGAACTGTAAGTAACACTAAAACGTCAAGTGAAAGATCACTTAGATTTTCATGTCAATTGCCACATTATTAGGTTGGATGGTTTTATCCCAATATACCACAGTCCACAATACTACCGTGTTCTTATACGGAGTCCGATCTCGGCCCGATCGGTTAAGTCATATCATTTGAGATATCAACCATATTCACTATTTCATTCACAATACTACCGTGTTATTACACAGAGTCTAATTTCGGCCCGATCGGCTAAGCCATCTCATTCGAGACATTAACCATGTTCACAATTTCACTCATAATACCATAATGTTATTACACGGAGTCCGATCTCGGCCCGATCGGCTAAACCATCTCATTTGAGACATCAACCATTTCAATCGATCATCTTACTTCATATTTCTTTCCCATCTTTTCAACACATTGGCATAACTAGCTTTAAATTATAAAGTCGTTTTTGGCACTTGGCCTTATTTCATAATTCGAGTTCTTTTTCACAATCCAACATTATTATTATCATCAATAACAACACGGTTTTTCATTCAAGACTCTTGATTTCACATGTGAGCAATTTAAAATTCAAGGCACATAGAGGCTTTTCACACAATTTGGCATAACAGTCTTTAATCGAATTTGACTTGAAGTCTAGGCATATTAGCACATATTCTAAGTCTTGAACATTTCCTCGGATGATGAGATAACATGATGAAAGTATGGGAAAACATATTACACATATATTTGCAAAGCAAGCACATTCGGGATAGCAATTTCTAGGACGTTCAATTTAGGACTTATGTCGATTGCATGAATACCGCGGGATTCAATTCTAAGAAGAGGGGGTTTAGCCAACATACCTCAATTGAGCCTCTTAAAACTCTAAGATGTTCCGGAATATTAGCAACTTCAATCTACTTTAGCAATATAGCAAAATTGAACCGAAAATTAGGAAAATGATCATAATTCTAGCTCACTTGAGCATTCTATCAAACACTATGTATGTATTAAGGTTTCATGGCCCTTTTTATGAAAGATTCCATTAACCCACACCCCATTCTTTTCTATCTTTAACTCACAACCTCCCCACATATCTTAGGAACACATGCATGCAAGGTAAGCACTCACATCCCCATGAATTTCCTTACTAAGGGCTCTTTTTAGTTACATTTTGAAATTAAGAGTTTGGGTGATAGAATCTTACCTCTTAGGAAGAAGACCTAGGTGCCTTTCTTGATAATCTTCAAGGTTTTAAGTGAAAATTGAAGAGAAATTTGATGAAGATCACTTCCTCCCTCTAGGACCCCCTCTCTCACTCTAAAAATATCAGAAAATAAGTTCAAAATGGTCCATGGTAGGTGTTTTAACGGAATAGGGTCGGGTTTAAAAACCCAAAAAATGAAGCTCCGGAACAGGTTCTGCGGTCGCATATGTGACCGCATAATGATTATGCGGTCCGCAAAATTTGGGTGCCAAAACTAGAAAGGAACTGACCAGGTCTGCAGCCACTATGCGGCCCGTAGACCTGTTCTGCGGTCGCATAATGCACTGCAGAACGATTATGCAGTCGCATAGTGCACCGCATAACCTCCCTCCGAAAAATCCCAAAGCGGGATATGCGATAAGAGTGCGGCCCGCAAAGTGGTTATGCAGTCGCATAATGGCATACTTCTGCTATTATTAACCTCTACGCCTACTTCGGCATCACGAAAATCCGGGTTTTTAGGAAAGTGTTTACGGGGCCTTACATCCTCCCCCACTTAAGATCATTCGTCCTCGAATGAGGGTCAGGTTCCATTATTAGCACCTTATACAACTCAGTTTTTCATACCCTACACCAGCAGCCCCAAATTTAACTAACTCCCCAAATTTTCAAAATTTTCGCTGGAGTTTCCTTTGTAACTAGGCCTATCCACCTGTTAGAGAGCCCTAGAATCATATCCTAAAAACGTGTACGCAATCCAATGATGTAGCATAACTCATAACAATACCAACAGTGGCCTCATGTAAACAACATATAATCAAAAGGAACACCTTTACATCAACTGAACAAGTGATACAAATATCCATAGGCGACAAGTTCATAAAAAGAAAGGATTACACAGCTATTCAAACAAGTAAGGATACTTCTTCTTTATTTCTTCCTCGGCCTCCCACGTAGCCTCTTCAACCTACTGGTTTCGCCATGACAATTTCACAGAGGCAATCTCTTCATTCCCCAACTTTCGGGCTTGTCTATCAAGAATGGCAACTGGAATTTATTCATATGACAATTCTTTATTAACCTCAATGGTCTCAACCGGCACAATGGCTTACGGATCCCCAACTACCTTCTTCAATATAGACACATGGAATACCGGGTGGACTAATGACATTTCGGGTGGTAGCTCAAGCTTGGACGCCTCTTGGCCAATTCTCTGAATGATTTTGTACGGCCCGACATACCTCGGACTCAATTTTCCCTTTTTCCCAAACTGCATAATACCCTTCATGGGGGAAACCTTTAAGAATACCCAATCATTTTCTTTAAATTCTAAGTCTCTGCGACGGACATCCGAATAGGAGTTTTGACGACTCTGGGCAGTTTTCAACCACTCTTTTATGATCTTAACCTTCTCCATAGCCTAATGCACGAGGTCTGGCCCTATCAACTCATCTTCCCCAATCTCGAACCACCCAATGGGAGATCTACATCTCCTACCATACAATGCCTCAAATGGTGCCATTTGAATACTCGCATGAAAGTTGTTGTCATAAACAAACTCTATGAGTGACAAATGATCATCCCAGCTACCCTTGAAATTAATAACACAAGCACGCAACATGTCCTCAAGCGTCTGAACAGTCCACTATGCTTGCCCGTCGGTCTGTGGATGGAAGGCTGTACTAAGATTTACCTGAGTACCCAAACCTTGCTGAAATTTCTTTCAAAAATTGGCCGTGAACTGAGCCCCTCGATCGGAGATGATAGAAACTGGAGTGCCATGCAACCTGACTATTTCCTTGATATACAATTGAGCATATTGTTCCGCTGTATCGGTAGATTTAACTGGCAAGAAATGTGCTGGTTTCGAGAGTCGATCCACGATCACCCAAATTGAGTCAAACTTGCGCGGAGTGCGCGGTAATACTACTATAAAATGCATGTTAATCATTTCCCACTTCCACATTGGAATTTCTATGTTTTGTGCCAACCCACCAGGCTGTTGGTGTTCGGCCTTCACTTGCTGACAATTCAGACACCTTGCCACAAAGTCCGCTATATTCCTTTTCATGCCATTCCACCAATATACTTCCTTGAGATCATGATACATTTTCGTAGAACCTGGGTGCACGGAATACCTAGAAGTGTGAGCCTCGATCATGATTCTTTTTCGGAGACCATCTACATTTGGAACACATAGCCGCCCTTGTACCTTAGTGTACCATCATCCATGCCAAGAGTAAAAGCCATAGTTTTATGTTTATGAATCCCCTCCTTCAGTTGTACCAACAATGCATCATCGTATTGCTTCTCTTTGACTTCCACAACAAGCGATGATTCAGCCCTATTTTGCATAATTACCCTTCCTTCACTAGAGCCCGCAAGAAGAACTCCCAAACTGGCTAGCTGATGAACCTCCCTGGCCAACAGCCTTTGACATGCTTCCAAGTGAGCCAAACCACCCATAGATTTCCGGCTAAGAGCATCCGCCACAACATTGGCTTTCCCCGGGTGATACAGAATATTGATGTCGTAATCCTTGAGTAACTCAAGCCATCTTCTGTGCCTCAGATTCAACTCCTTTTGCTTGAAAATATATTGACGACTCTTGTGGTCCGTGAATACATCCACATGGACCCAATACAAATAATGATGCCAAATCTTCAATGAAAAAACCACCGCCGTAAGTTCTAAGTCATGAGTTGGATAGTTCTTTTCATGATTCTTGAGTTACCTAGAAGCATATGCCATAACCTTGTCGTGTTGCATTAACACACACCCAAGCTAAACCTTTGGCGACCTCCAACAATTTCTCTAAGATGTGCTAGCATGAATATGAAGATAAAATTTCCTATCCCTTATATTTGATCACGGGATGATGCTTCTTCTTTGACATGTTTTAACCTTCAACTCCCATAGATTAAATATGAGGAGGAACAATGGGGTTTGAGGTTTGGCTGGAATTATTCAAGAATCCATCAACGGGCTGAGCAGAGTATTTCATGAGGTTATATATCCTAAAAGACATGAAGGTTACTACCAATAGTGCTGACATTGTTAATTTGTGATGACATCATTGGTTCGACACATCAGGCATAGAGTTGCCTAGTAGGCATTGATAATGTAGGGACCATGTTCATGATTCTGAGATGTAATAAAAGTGAGTCATTTTAGACATGTGACATATGGGAGGCACAATCGGAAGGATAAAGACATTGGCGTCAGTTATTCTTGGAAGGCTATGAGTCATGAAGAGGACAACAACAATTGTTTCATTCCATACGTACCTTGTTTGGCAATAGCAGGCCTCAAAGAGAGATATCACTTATGTGACACCAGTCGCCTCGTGGAATGTAGGGAAAATCAGTTTAATTCGTAATGAGAATATTTTGGCACCCTGAATGTGATATGGATTTCAAAATACATGAAGTTGCATTATGCTCTTAACAGTAACTAGCACAAGGAATCTATGCCACAAGCCTACGAGAATGAAAAAGAAGTTGAACACTTGTGAGATTATTATCATTTTGACAGCTTAATGTTTGGATGAAATCATATATTGGTTAGAGAGAATGTACACTTTTCTATGAACTAGACATGTTTCTGCTATAATAACTCTCATGTTTCATGGAAGACTACAATACTAGGTACAAAGTGAACTACTTACTGTGAGACGATTTAGGTGAACATGAAAGTCATACTGAGATGGGTAAACAATAAGATCTTCCTGTGATGAATTTGTGATAAATCTCAAATTTCTCAAAAACTTTATGCGGACAAGTGGCCCCTTTCAATTGACATGTACGCGCATGATTGGTGTTGGGATATGCTCTTATGTTGCTAGACAATGGAAAGGTTCCATGATAATACTCACAAAGGAGTAGGGTGACTGTTCAAGCTATATGATCCACATACACCAGAGAGAGAAAGAGTGGTTTAAGAAGGATCTCAACACTAGGCTGCCTTACATTGGATATGATACCACATAGGTAAATATTACAATGGTGCGTGCATAGGCACAAATGAGAATATGTTATTCATTCGAATCAAAAGGTTCCGTAAGAAATTCATCAGGTATATTCCCTTGTTGAGAATTTAGGGAAGCTTTGGGAAGTATTAACCTAGGGTTATAACCCAATTCAAGGAACTCATTATAGAACTCAATTTCTCAAGAGGTTATAAATATAAGGAATTGAGATAAAAAGGCTTCACGAATACTGCGTCTCCTTCAAAGAGTAGATATAGAGAATGACTCATAAAGTTGTTCCGATTTTGTCCCAACTTTCATAGTAGCATAAGGAGTGACGTATGACAAAGTGAAACCGGGATCAATTAGAGCATACACATCATGAGATTGGATAGTCAATATACCTGTAACCACATCTGGAGAAGCCTCAAACTTTTGACGTCTCCTCATAGGATAAAACCTGCTGGGCCCTCCCGAGCTCTGAATAACACCCCTATCTGCTCCACGCCCTATGGGCGGTATAGTGCCTCTAGCTGGGGGAGGCGTGGTAGATGTAGTAGCTACAGAACTGGATGGTTGTGTCGCACTCCCACCCATGCTTTGGCGAAACGAATGACAATTTCTCTGAATGTGACCCCTCATACCACACTTATAACATACATTAGTACCATAGTGACATACTCCCGGATGGCATCTCCCACACTTCACACAACGGGGGTGAGGTCAGCTAAACTGACTCATCCCACTGACCTGATATTTATCCTTTTTGCATACATCATAAGCATCCCCCTTATCCTCCCTCTAAGATTTCAATGCAGTAGTAACAGACTATGTACCAGTTTGCTGTGTGGGCCTTTGGAATTTCCCAAACCTGCCACCCCTAACATGCTGCTGAGCATACACACCACACAACGCCAAATGTTCCTTCCCACACATCGGGCAGACAAGGACGGGTGTACCCAACATAGGGCATTTGTTCTTCTTGTGCCCCCTCTTTCCACAATCGTAACATATTTTATGTGTCATCCAACATCTCCCCTAGTGATGCTTCTTGCAAACCAAACAATCCGGCTCATTAGTACCAACAACCCTTTTTTGTTTCTTAGATACACTCACCACACGATCCGTTGGTGCGGTGACATTGGTAGGAACAATGATACTTCCCCTAGAAACAAGTTCTTCCAATTCCTCCATGGCTTGACGAATTCTCCCAACGAACTCTTGTGTAATATCCACCAGATTTAATGGCGTGGTCATTCCCTCCTTTCTATTTCGAACTCGTGGATTACTCATCTGGAAAATGAGACATGACGAGGAAATTAGCTTCCTATCTTGAGCTCTGTCGCACAATATGGAGTATCAAAGAAGTGTGAAATTCCTAAATATCCAAGTAGCCTCCTCATTATAGATGTGGCCGATAACACACTAATAAGAAGGACTCTACTGGACACTGCTCCGAGACATCCTAGGACACTTTAAAACCTTAGGCTCTGATACCAAGTTTGTCACGCCCCAACCTTGGTAAGCGTGACCAGAGCTCAACCGAGTGAACCCGGCCGGGCAATCCTGTTAGATACTTTCTACCCAACTCACTCATGATCAAGAAAAGACGGGACTTCATTAATTATACAGTGGGAAGCTCATTCATGCGATACTAAATTATTTCATTAGATATTTCGCCTTTCAGTCTCAAATACACATATTCTTATAGTCTGAGTGGAACAAGTGATCAAACACAGCATAACTTGCTTAACATTCCCAACACCCATATACAACCCACATAGTGTCTACGGAGCCTCTAAAGATAGAAAAGAGTATAAAGAAGGTGTCGGTAATAAGGCCCCTACTATACCTCAAAAAGTACAACAATATAAACAAAAGATATATTACATGATCCCGAAATGAAATGGGGCTCACCGAGTTTGCTGAGAAGAGGATGCAGCACCTATATGTGATCAACACTATCTGCTATGGAACCAGCTGCATCCATTTAAAGATGCAGCGCCCCCGACAAAAGGGACATTAGTACTGTCGAATAGTACTAGTATGAAAACTAAACACCATTTCAATAAAATGAATAGTAACACAAGGGAAACAGTCAAGAAGCAATATGAACTGTAAGTAACACTAAAACGTCAAGTGAAAGATCACTTAGATTTTCAAGTCAATTGCCACGTTATTAGGTTGGATGGTTTTATGCCAATATACCATAGTCCACAATACCACTGTGTTCTTACATGGAGTTCGATCTCGGCCCAATAGGCTAAGCCATATCATTTGAGACATCAACCATATTCATTATTTCATTCACAATACCACTGTATTATTACACGGAGTTCGATCTCGGCCTGATCGGTTAAGCCATCTTATTCGAGACATCAACCACGTTCATAATTTCACTCACAATACCACCGTGTTATTACATGAAGTCCGATCTCGGCCCGATCGGCTAAGCCATCTTATTTGAGACATCAACCATTTCAATCTATCATCTTACTTCATATTTCTTTCCCATCTTTTCAGTACATTGGCACAAGTGGCTTTAAATTATAAAGTCATTCTTGGCACTTGGCCTTATTTCATAATTCGAGTTCTTTTCCACTATCCAACATTATTATTATCATCAATAATAACACGGTTTTTCTTTCAAGACTCTTGATTTCACAGGTGAGCAATTTAGAATTCAAGGCACATAGAGGCTTTTTACACAATTTGGCATAATAGTCTTTAATCAAATTTGACTTGAAGTCTAGGCATATTACACATATTCTAAGTCTTGAACATTTCCTCAGATGACGAGATAACATGATGAAAGCATGGGAATACATATTACACATATATTTGCAAAGCAAGCACATTCGGGATAGCAATTTCTAGGACTTTCAATTTAGGACTTACGCCGATTGCATGAATACCGTGGGATTCAAGTTTAAGAAGACGAGGTTTAGCCAACATACCTCAATTGAGACTCTTAAAACTCTAAGATGTTCCGAAATATTAGCAACTTCAATCTACTTTAGCAATATAGCAAAATTAAGCCCAAAATTAGGAAAATGATCAGAATTCTAGCTCACTTGAGCATTCTATCAAACAATATGTGTGTATTAAGATTTCATGGCCCTTCTTATGAAAGACTCCACAAACCCACACCCCATTCTTTTATATCTTTAACTCACAACCTCCCCACATACCTTAAGAACACATGCATGCAAGGTAAGCACTCCCATCCCCATGAATTTCTTTACTAACGGCACATTCTAGTTACATTTTGAAATTAAGAGTTTGGGTGATAGAATCTTACCTCTTAGGAAGAAGACCTAGGTGCCTCTCTTGGTAATCTTAAAGGTTTTAAGTGAAAATTGAAGAGAAATTTGATGAAGATCACTGTCACGTCCCAAACTCGGGGAGTGCGACCAGCGTTCAATCGAGTAAACCCGGTCGAGCATGCCTGTTAGATTTTCTTCTACCCAACTCATCCATGAATAAAGAGGAGATGTACTCCATTAATCAAACATTGAAAAGATTTCATTAACAACTCTCATTTCATTTCCATTAGCAGCTTCATTCATAATTTCTAAAATATTAAAAGTTTATAGATATAATGAAAATCATGATTTTCAAATACCAATATTTCTAGTTCAATTTCCAACATCAACCACAACCCACACCCTATTTACGGGCCCTCTAAGTACAATAGAAGAGTAATATATGAATGCCAGCAACAAGACCCCGGCTATACCTCAAAACACAATACATAAGAAACAAAAGATACATGACCCCGAAATGAAGTGGGGCTCACCAAATCAGCTAAAAAGATTGTACTGATATCAGTGATCAATGTGTCCTGCTGTAGAACCACTTGCATCCATTAAAGATGTAGCGCCCCCAGCAAAAGGGACGCTAGTATTATCGAATAACACTAGTATGTATAGCTAAAAGTCCTCTTTCAAAATAGAATACCCATATAAGAAAAGGCTACACATAGAAATAGCAAGTCACAATCAACAATTTCCAAATGTCAAGTTAAAACATAATAATTTTTCAAAATACGAAGTTCATATACAATTTTGGTTGGGAGATCAATAGCACCGATATATCACTGTTCACAATATCACCTTTTACACTACCAATATTCACAATACCAATACCACCGTACTTTTAGCACGGATTCTGATCACGACCCGATCGGCTAAGCTATCTCATTAGAGAAAACAACCACAATTACTATCAGTACCAATACCACCGTAATTTTAGCACGGAGTCCGATCACGACCCGATCGGCTAGGCTATCTCATTTGAGAAATCAACCACAATTACTATCAATACCAATACCACCATAATTGTAGCACAGAGCCCGATCACGACCCGATCGGCTAGGCTATCTCATTTGAAAAATCAACCACAATTACTATCAATACCAATACCACCATAATTTTAGCACAGAGTCCAATCACGACCCGATCGGCTAGGTTGTCTTATTTGAAGGCATCAACTAAAATATCAATTTCAATTACAATTTCCAGCACAATCACCACCATGTGTGCGGCATGGTGTCCGATCACGACTTGATCGGCTAGGTTGTCTTATTCGAGACATCAATCCTTTTATATCAATCAATTTCATCCCAATTAAGAGGAATAATTTTATCACATCAATCTCATCCCAAATAAGGGGAATAATCCACAAAAATGACATAGTTGCAAATGTATTTACCTCATCATCTTTCACATTGAATAAATCTTCACTAGCATTTTCAACCAATAATAGCAATAATATTTCCTTGGCCCTTTTAGCCATTCACAAGATTCTTTATTCAAGGCAAGGTGGTCATATTTGATATTCCACACTTTCATTTCTTCCCTATTATGTATCATCATCATAAATATCAACATACATATAATATTCCGGAAATCACAACTTTAAGTTCATTAGAAATGAACAATTTAAGCACAATATATTTTTTCCCGAGAAATGGAGTAAAATAATTGACAATTGATGCGCAAGTTAAAATCATCAAAAAATAACACACCATTTATTCTTGACATATTTTTTCCCACAAAGGGCAATACACAATTTCCACTCACGAATATGTAAGAACGCAAAACACATTGAAAATACTCACAAATCATAATGTCTGTTAAAACAGCCACATATGAGCATGACTTGAGTTTATAAGCTTTTTGGCAATTTTATTTTCGAAGTCAATTCCGAATAGTTGAATCAAGGCTCATTTCATAACCTTTCTCACATCATTTCATTTCATTGGCACCATTGGCCACAAGTATAACTTTCACTTATATCAATCATCGCATTTTATACTTCTTTCACATCTTTTAATTCCATTGGCACCATTGGCCACAAGTATAACTTTCGTTCTTGCACATTGGTCACACTTTATATCCCAATTCACTTATTTCCCTTCCAACCATCTTTGTGGATTATCAACAGTAAGACATTTCCAATCAAGACTTTAGGTACACATATGAGCAATTAAGAGTCTTAAGCATATTGAGTTTTCTCACACAATTTGGAATCATAACCTTCATTTGAACACAACTCAAAGATATAGCATTTTAATACACATACCATTCTTGAACACGTTCCCAAAGGATAACATAATGTGTTAGGAACATTCGGAACACGTTTTGAATACTTAATTCTCGATACGTTGCTTATTCGGGACAATGGAATTTATTGGGAACAGCTTGGAACATAGAATAAGGAACTTGAGACAACCATACTTGAAACTTATGAGAACATCATTGAATTCAATTCTAAGAGAGTAGTTTAGCTAACATACCTCGTTTTGAGCTTTTCTTAAATTACTACGACGTTCCGAAAATTCTAGCAACTTCAATCTATTTAGAAACATAACAAAAGTAAACCATAATTATGAAGATATTTATGGGTTCACCTCATTTAAGCATTTAATCAAACACTAGATGTGTAAATTTGACTACAAGATTCTTTTACAAGATTTCCTCCATTTGACAACCAATATTTACTTATTTGAGCTCAACAATATTTCCACAATCCTTATTGATACATTCATGTATAAATAATACTCTTACACCCAAGAATCATACTCTTAACCAACCATCTTCCACCCAAATTCGAAATTGAAAACTAGGGTATGGAACCTTACCTCTTAGATGAAGAACTTGAGGGATTTCTTGTTGGATTTCAAGACTTGGACAAGATCTTGATGAACAAAGCACTTGACCAACTTCCTCTCTCTAGAATACTCTTGCTTCTCTCTAAAAATATCATATATTTTCTTTAAAAATAATCCCTAAGGGGTTTTAATTAAAATAGGGTCGGGCTATAACAATAGAAGAATGGATACTCTAAAATTCCGGATCGGGCTACAAACCAGGCTAGGCACACTCTGTAGCGAGCTATAGACCAGGCTAGGCACGCTCTGTAGCGAGCTATAAACCAGGCTAGGCAAGCGATATAGCATGGTCTAGCACGCTACAGACCTGGCTTCGCGAGGGATATAGCACGGTCTAGAACGCTACAAGTTGGGTGACGCGAGATTGAAAACTTTCAACTCCCTAACACACTGTTCAACCCCAAAACTCCAAAAATATAATACATTAGCTTACCTTGGCACCCCGAAACCTTAAATTACTTAGCAAAATTTTTCCGGTGCCTTACATTCTCCCCCGCTTAGTATCATTCGTCCTCGAATGATGAGTAGAGTCTGTCCCCAAACACTTAACATAACACATCTCTTCTCCTTCACACATCTCAAACTCCCAAATTTGACTAACTCCCAAAATATTTAGAAGTTTCGATAGTCTTCTCTGTAATTGGGCCTATCCACCTATCAGAGAATCCCAAAAATCAATCCTAACAATATATCCATTACTCAACAACGCATCACAGTATATATCAACAACACCTATCTCAACATTAGGGCATTACATTAACAAAAGTGGTATCTTGACATGAAATGTACATATTTAAATCATAATGCATAGAAGGTACGTTTTTGAACCACAGCTATTTGGCTCTACAAATAAGTGTGAATATTTTCTTTCCTTAACACTTTCGGCCTTCGAGGTGGACTCCTCGACTCACAGACTACGCCATAACACATTCACGGAGGCAATCTCAACTCTCGGACTTATCTAACAAGGATGGAAATTAGATACCCCTCATAATCCAATTATCCATTAACTTCACATTCACTAGCTTTCACCAGAACGATAGACAAAGGATTTGACCTTCATAGACGTAGACATATGATACACCGGGTACATGGAGGAAAATAATAGGGGAAACATCATACTCATAGTTTGGCCTATTTCCTTCATGATTTCATAAGGCCTAATGTGACTACACATACTTTACCTTTATTAATAATTCATGTAGCATCCTCATGGAGAATATATTGAGAATAACCCGTTCACTTTCTTAAACTCTAAATCTCTACATCGAACACTAAAACTAAACCTTTGGCAACCTCCAACAATTAGTCTAAGATGTACTAGCTTGAATATGACCATAAAACTCCTATCCAATATATTTGATCATGGAATGACGCTTCTTCTTTGACATGTGACATATGGGAGGCATAATCGGAAGGATAAAGACATTAGCACCAGTTATTCTTGGAAGACTATTATTCATAAAAAGGACAACAATAAATGTTTCATTCCCTATGTGCCTTGTTTGGCAATAGTAGGCCTCAAAGAGAAATAGACAAGTACGTGACACCAGACGTCTCTTGGAATGTAGGAAAAATCAGTTTAACTCCAGATGAGAATATTCTGGCACCCTGAATGTGATATGGGTTTCAAAATGCATGAAATTGTATTACATTCTTAACACTAACTGACACAAGGAATCTATGTCACAAGCCCATGGGGATGAAAAAGAAGTTGAACACTTGTGAGATTATTATCATTCTGACAGCTTAACCCTTCACAATAGTTCATCCTATATGAGAGGACTAGAGATACAACAAACTTGTCTTTCAAATCAATATGCTCATCATATGTGCCAGAATCTGAAACATCCGCCTGAAGTGGGGAGGGAAAAGTCGCGGTAAGTCTGCTTAACTTTTAATCACACACAAGTGAAACCATGTAGCTAGGACATCTTAACATTGGTGTGAAATCATGTATTGGTTAGAGAGAATGAATATTTTGCTGTGAGCTAGACATGTTTCTACCATAACAACTCTCAAGCTGCCATATCAGGCCACCTCACTGGCAACTACAATACTAGGAACAAAGTGAGATACTTACTGGGGAATGATCTAAGTGGACATAAAAGTCATACTGAGATGGGCAAACAAAAAGATCGTCCTGTAACGAATTTGTGAAAATCTCAAATTTCCCGAAAACTTTTATGCGGACAACTGACCCCTTTCAATTGACATGTACATATATGATAGGTGCTGAGATATGCTCTCATGTTACTAGATAGTGAAAAAGATTGATGATAATATACACAAAGGAACAAAGTGATTGTTCAAACCATAGGAGCCACATACACCGGAGAGAAAAAGAGTGGTTCAAGAAGGATCTCAACACTAGGCTGCTATACATTGGTTTTGATACCACATAGGTAAACTTTATGACTGTGCATGCATAAGCATAAGTGAGCATATGTTATCCATTTGAATCAAAAGTTTCTGTAAGAAATTCATTAGGTATAGTCTCTTGTTGAGAATTTAGGAAAGCAAGTGGGAAGTATTAATCCTAGAGTTATAACTCAATTCAAGGACATAATTATAGAGCTCAATTCCATAAGAGGTTGTACATAAGAGAATTTGTGATAGAGCAGATTCACGAATAATGTGACCTGTTCAAAGAGTAGATACATGCAATATTTTGTGATTCAACATTTTGGTTAAGACCATATTTATGTAGGCCTCTTCAATATGGATGTATATATACAACAAGGAAAATAATGCGGTGTTCATAATAATGTACTAAGGAGTGACTTACTTGATGGATTTAGATTGACAGAGCAGTACCTTAATTGATGCCCCTCTACTCCTCAACCAAAATATGCATTAGTACCATAGTGACATACCTCCGAATGATATCTCATACACTTCACACAATGAGGATGGGGTCCACTAAACTGATTCGCCCCACTTACATGATATTTACCCTTTTTGCATACATCATAAACATTCCCCTTAGTCTTCCTCCAAGCCTTCATGGCGGGAGTAACAATCTCTGCAATAGCTCGTTCTATGGACTTTTGTAATTGCCCAGATCTACCACCCCTAACACACTTCTGAGCATACTCACAACATGACGCAAATAATTTTCGCCCGCATATCGGGCAGACCAGGATGGGTGTATCCAATCTAAGGCCATTTTTTCTTCTTGTGCCCCCTCTTTCCACAACCATAACATATTTTAAGAATCATCCAACATAAACCCGAGTGGCTAAACCCGAGTGGATCTTCTTTCATATCAAACATTTTGGCTTATTGATGCCAATAATCCTCTTTTACTTCTTAGGTGCTCTCACCACATAAACTGGTGGCGGCATGACATTAATAAAAACAGGGGCACTTCCCCTGGCAACTGGTTCTTTCATTCACTCCTTGCTGCCTTGAAGACATGGGTTACTCATATGGAAAATGAGACATGACAAGGAAATTAGCTTCCTATTTGAGCTCTATCGCACGATCAGGAGTATCAAAGAAGTGAGAAATTCCTAAATGACCAAGTAGTCTCCTCATAATAGATGTGGTCGACAACACACCGATAAGAAGGACTCTACTAGACACAGCTCCAAGACATCCTAGGACACTTTAAAACCTTAGGCTCTAATACCAAGTTTGTCACGCCCTAAACTCGGGGAGCACGACCGGCGCTCTACCGAGTAAACACGGCCGAGCAAGCCTGTTAGATTTCCTTCTACCCAACTCATCCATGAATAAAGAGGAGATGTACTCCATTAATCAAACATTGAAAAGATTTCATTAACAACTCTCATTTCATCTCCATTAGCAGTTTCATTCATAATTTTCAAAATATTACAAGTTTATAGATATAATGAAAAACATGATTTCAAAATACCAACATTTCTAGTTCAATTCCCAACATCAACCACAATGCACAACCTGTCTACGGAGCCTCTAAGTATAATAGAAGAGTAATATGTGAATGCCGGCAACTAGGCCTCGGCTATACCTCAAAATACAGTACATGAGAAACAAAATATACATGACCCCGAAATGAAGTGGGGCTCACCAAATCAGAGGAAAAGAGTGTACTGCTATCACTGATCAATGCCGCCTGCTGTAGAACCACTTGCATCCATTAAAGATGCAGCGCCCCTAGCAAAAGGGACGCTAGTATTATCGAATAACACTAGTATGTATAGCTAAAAGTCCTCTTTCAAAATAGAATGCCCATATAAGAAAAGGCAACACATAGAAATAGCAAGTCACAATCAACAATATCCAAATATCCAGTTAAACATAATAATTTTTCAAAATACAAACTTCATATACAATTTTGGTTGGGAGATCATTAGCACCGATATATCACTGTTCACAATATCACCTTCTACACTACCAATATTCACAATACCAATACCACCGTACTTTTAGCACGGAGTCCGATCACGACCTGATCAGCTAGGCTATCTCATTAGAGAAATCAACCACAATTACTATCAGCACTAATACCACCGTAATTTTAGCACGGAGTCCAATCACGACCCGATCGGCTAGGCTATCTCATTTGAGAAATCAACCACAATTACTATCAATACCAATACTACCGTAATTTTAGAACGGAGTCCAATCACGACCCGGTCGACTAGGCTGTCTTATTTGAAGACATCAACCAAAATCTTAATTTCAATTATAATTTCCAGCACAATCACCACCATGTGTATGGCATGCTGTCCGATAACGACCCGGTCAGCTAGGCTATCTTATTTGAGACATCAACCCTTTTATATCAATGAATCTAATCCCAATTAAAAGGAATAATTTTATCACATCAATCTCATCCCAAATAAGGGAAATAATTCACAAAAATAACATAGGTGCAAATGTATTTACCTCATCATCTTTCACATTGAATAAATCTTCACTAGCATTTTCAACCAATGATAGCAATAATATTTCCTTGGCCCTTTTAGCCATTCACAAGATTCTTTATTCAAGGCAAGGTGGTCATATTTGATATTCCACACTTTCATTTCTTCCCTCTTATGTATCATCATCATAAATATCAACATACATATAATATTCCAGAAATCACAACTTTAAGTTCATTAGAAATAAACAATTTAAGCTCAATAGATTTCTTTCCGAGAAATGGAGTAAAATAATTGACAATTGATGCGCAAGTTAAAATCATCAACAAATAACACACCATTTATTCTTGACATATTTTTTCCCACAAAGAGCAATACAAAATTTTCACTCACGAATATGTAAGAACGCAAAACACATTGAAAATACTCACAAATCATAACGTCTGTTAAAACAGCCACATATGAGCATGACTTGAGTTTATAAGCTTTTAGGCAATTTTATTTTCGAAGTCAATTCCGAATAGTTGAATCAAGGCTCATTTCATAACCATTCTCACATCATTTCATTTCATTGGCACCATTGGCCACAAGTATAACTTTCACTTACATCAATCATCGCATTTTATACTTCTTTCACATCTTTTAATTCCATTGGCACCATTGGCCACAAGTATAACTTTCGCTCTTCCACATTGGTCACACTTTATATCCCAATTCACTTATTTCACTTCCAACCATCTTTATGGGTTATCAACAGTAAGACATTTCCAATCAAGACTTTAGGTACACATATGAGCAATTAAGAGTCTTAAGCATATTGAGTTTTCTCACACAATTTGGAATCATAACCTTCATTTGAAACACAACTCAAAGACATAGCATTTTAATACACATACCATTCTTGAAGTTCCCAAAGGATAACATAATGTGTTAGGAACATTCGGAACACGTTTTGAATACTTAATTCTCGATACGTTGCTTATTCGGGACAATGGAATTTATTGGGAACAACATGGAACATAGAATAAGGAACTTGAGACAACCATACTTGAAACTTATGAGAACATCATTGAATTCAATTCTAAGAGAGTAGTTTAGCCACCATACCTCGTTTTGAGCTTTCCTTAATACGACGTTCCGAAAATTCTAGCAACTTCAATCTATTTAGAAACATAACAAAAGTAAACCATAATTAGGAAGATATTTATGGGTTCACCTCACTTAAGCATTTAATCAAATACTAGATGTGCAAATTTGACTAAAAGATTCTTTTACAAGATTTCCTCCATTTCACAACCAATATTTACTTATTTGAGCTCAACAATCTTCCCACATTCCTTATTGGTATATTCATGTATAAATAATCACTACTAGAAATTTGGCAAAAACCGACCAAGGTCGACCGACCAACTTTGGTCGGTCAAACAACCGGCCACAAAACCGACCAACGTTGGTCGGCTTTTCAAAGTATATTATTTTTTAATTTTTTTTATGAAACCGACTAGCTTTGGTTGGTTTTCTTTGGCGCAAAAATATGAAAAACTATTTTTGAGTCCCGCGAAATTTATTTTTCAAGAAACTGACCAACTTTGGTCGGTTTTTCAATTAAATAAATAAAAATTAATATTAAAAAAACCGACCAACTTTGGTCGGTAATTTTATTTTTTAATAAAATCGACCAAGTTTGGTCGGTTATTTTCGTGCAAAAATATAATTAAAGAGTATAAATCAAATAAAAGACAGTCTTAAAATAAAATGCACCAATGGTCTAGTGGTAGAATAGTATCCCGCCACAGTACAGACCCCGGTTCGATTCCCAGATGGTGAATCTTTTGATTACATAATTAAAAAACCGACCAACTTTGGTCGGGTTTTTTTGCAATTTTTTTTTTGAATATAATTGACCGACCAAAGTTGGTCGGTAATTTACGACCAACTTTTGTCGGTATGCCTTTCCAACCTCTAAAATACCATCCACACGTAAATGGTTGTGTTTTGGACGGTTATTGGCCATTACCGACCAAATTTGGTCTGGTTTTACCAGATTTTTGGTAGTGAACACTCTTACACCCAAGAATCATAATCTTAATCAACCATCATCCACCCAAATTTGAAATTGAAAACTAGGTTATGGAACCTTACCTCTTAGATGAAGAACTTGAGGGATTTCTTCTTGGATTTCAAGTCTTGGACAAGATCTTGATGAACAAAGCACTTGAACTACTTCCTCTATCTAGAATACTCTCACTTCTCTCTAAAAATATCAGATATTCTCTTCAAAAATGAGCCCTAATGGGTTTTAATTAAAATAGGGTTGGGTTATAACAATAGAAGAATGGATAAACCAAAATTCCGGATCGGGCTACAATCCAGGCTAGGCACGCTCTGTACCGAGCTATAGACCAAGCTAGGCATGCTCTGTAGCGAGCTATAGACCAGGCTAGATGAGGGATATAGCACGGTCTAGCACGCTACAGACCTGGCTTCGCGAGGGATATAGCACGGTCTAGCGCACTACAAGTTGGGCGATGCGAGTTTGAAAAATTTCAACTTTCCAACACACTATTCAACCCCAAAACTCCAAAAATATAATACAGTAGCTTACCTTGGCACCCCGAAACCTTAAATTACTTCGCAAATTTTTTCCTGTGCCTTACAATCACTTCCTCCCTCTAGGACACTCTTTCTCACTCTAAAAATGTCAGAAAATAAGTTCAAAATGGTCCATGGTAGGTATTTTAACGAAATAGGGTCGCGTTTAAAAACGCCAAAAATGAAGCTCTGGAACTGGTTCTGCGGTCGCATATGCGACCACATAATGATTATGCGGTCCACGAAATGACCGCGAAATTTGGGTGCCAAAACTGGAAAGGGACTGACCAGGTCTAATGTCACTATGCGGCCCGCAGACCTGTTCTGTGGTTTCATAATGCACCGCAGAATGATTATGTGGTCACATAGTGCACCGCAGAACCTCCCTCCAAAAAATCCCAAAGCGGGATATGCGACAAGAGTGCGGCCCGCGAACTGGTTACGTGGTCGCCTAATGGCCACGCAATGTGACATCAAAATGACCCAGAAAATCGACCCACTCTGCGACCATTCTGCGGTCCGCAGAGTGGTTCTGCGGTCGCATAATAGGCCGTAGAAATGCCTACTTCTGCCCAATATTTTCTTTAACTCCCCAGTGCACTGTTCAATCCAAAAAGTTCGAACCGCGGTGAGCATGCTCGCCGTGAAGAATTTCTACTATTATTAACCTCTACACCCACTTCGGCATCACTAAAAATTCGGGTTTTTAGGAAACATTTAACGAGGCCTTACATATAGGCTATATGCTTATCCTATTGGGACCCACTGAGGTCATTTCTGTTGTTGAGTTACTTGCTTACATTGCAATTACATACTCATTCATTTGCATATCATATCTCAGTCTCTGTTGCCATTTATTGATACATATATCATCATTTTTGGGCTGATTTGCATGACATTATGAGCTCGAGAGACTGTAGAGATTGATGACTGAGTTGAGGCCTGAAAGGCTGATGGGATCAGGCTGCACGTCGCAGTAGGTATTATTGATTCATGATGGGATCCGGTTGCACGCCACAACAGGCTTTATTGATTCATGCCATGATTAGATTATTACAGCGCTTGGGCTGGATCTGCCCCTCCAGAGTCTGCACACCCACATTGAGCGCAATTGCTATTGATTCACGACGGGATCGGGTTGCGCCCCGCAGCAGGATTTATCAGCATTTAGGTTGGATCTGCCCTGTACAGTGCTGAGTGACTGAGTGAGTGAGTGGTTGAGCGTGATGAGCAGGAGTATGAGGCTGTAATATTGAGTACTCTGAGATTGTGAGTACATGAGTTCATCACTGTGACGCATTGCATCTGACATGCATACTTGGCATACAGGCATAGAGATGTATTTCCTCATATTATACGATTTTGTGACATTTATGACTTCACATGCACATTGACACGTAGGCATAAAAATATATTTTCCTCATGCTATATGATAATGAAACATCTTACTTATTGTTGAAAGTTTTAGGAAAAAATCACAGTTTTTCTGACTTACTCATATTTTGGTGATTTCAGTGAAGGAATTGGGCTTTACTATTATACTTGAAAAGTATGACTATTTTCCATAACTGTGAACTAGCGGAGTATCACATCTCTGAGATATTTCTTGTACCATTTTTATTATATTGTTATGAGTTGTCATTAGCTATTGGTGTTAGACTCTCACCTTTGTCCCAGCTCATCACTACTTTCAACCTAAGGTTAGGTTTATTACTTATTAAATACATGTGGTAGGTTGTACTCATACTACACTTCTGCACCTTGCGTGCAGATTTGGATGCTGATGTTGTTGTGTAGGGCGGGAGCTGGCATTGAAGATGTATCTGCATTCCGGTCATAGCTACCTCTTGTTTTTGGTAGTTAAAATTATTAATCTGTTCATGTATATTTCAAACAGATGATGTATTTATTTCATTCCAGCTTTGTAAACTCTAAAGCTTAGAAGCTCATGATTTGTACTACCAGTCTTTAGGAATTCTTTGTATAGAAGTTCAGTTATATTATCATTACATTTCTCAGTAAAACTCAATAAGTTGGATTATTGTTGCCAATTGGCTTACCTAGCGGGTTGGGTTAGGTGTCACCACGACTAGTTGGATTTTGGGTCGTAACAAGTTGGTATCAGAGCTCTAGGTTCATAGGTTCTATGAGTCATGAGCAAGTGTCTAGTAGAGTCTTGTGGATCAATTTGATGGCGTCTATACCTATCTTAGAGAGGCTACAGTGCATTTAGGATATACTTCTCATCTTTCTTTACTTATCGTGCGACATTGATTCATCTTGAAGCATATCTCTTTGAATTTGCTCCACTCATATGTATGCGTATATGAGCGCTTGGTATCAGCTGTACATCGACGACTTATGGATTCCATGGATAAGGTGCGAGATGTGTTTCCGATATTTTGGTGATGGGCCAGTCTGGAGGACTTGAGGCCAGGTTTAAACCGCAGCTTAGGCTCGATAGTTTCAGTTGTGTGAGTATATGCTTTTAGACTTATATGTCCGGTAGTGTCCCTATGAGTGGAATTTATGACTCGGTGAGTGGTTGGATAGATGTATGATGAAGTATGATGTGACTGCGGGATATGTTCAGATGGTTTGAATATGATGAGAAGAGTTTGCTTGGGATGTAAATAGGACTATTGGTTACTTGATTTCTGTCTTAATGTATTATATAGTCTCGAGTTATGATCGTAATGAGGTATATTATGTTTGTTTATTTGTGGAACGAAGCATATTTTCATGTCTTGTTGATGAGTTCAGACTCGGGAAGATTAATGGACTACGTATTAGTCGTGGGTGTGAAAGGGTATAGAGAGATATCAGTTTGAGGCTAAGCAGGTGGGTTATAACCTGCAGGGTAATATATGGATGTGTGATCCTTATGTTGCTGTGAAATGGGTTTCTTTTCTACCAGTGGATTATAGGTATTGCGATTTGAGTTGGGATTGGTTGAGAAAGTTGACCTGACCGTCATGAGGGTGAATGAGAGCTTAGCAGATGATTTGAGGTGTATATGGTTTGTGTTGTAAGAGCTTATGAAGGATTTAGTTGAATCTCAATATGGTATTATGGAAGTAATAGAGTATGTGTATTATGAGTTATCAAGTGTTTTGTTCTATGGCCTTGAGCTAAGTGGGGGAGTCTGCTATTGACGATTTGATTGCATAGTTATGTGTTGTACTGGTTTCGATTTGAGGCATACTTATTGAGGATGACTCGAGTAAAAGAATTTCTAGATACGGGTTATGTTACACTATATGGGTATATGGGAATCATGGAATGATTGAGTTGTTATTTGTGAAGGATGTAGTGCGCATGTAGTAGGAATTTGCTTGGTTGCTTAGAGATGTGGATTACTTGTTTGGGTGTCATCGTGCTAATGGGGCACAGGTCGTTCGGCCCGTTTGGGCGGTGCAATTGAGATTTGAGCAGAGCAGATGACTCTCGAGAAGGTTCTAATGGATTCAGGAGCTATATGTAGCAATTGGGAATTTTCAGGATTTGTATATGGCTAGAATCTGAGATTTACATTGGATGGTGTCAAGGCTCACGGTATTTCTATATCATTATAGATTATAAATTACAGTATCAGAAAGGTGAAGGAAATGACTTTAGATTCACAGAAGGTCTCTTCAGAGTGGGTGTCTCGATTGTGCTACTTTTGGGGTGCTTAAGAGGGAATACGGCGGCTTATGGGCTTTAGGGTGGTGTGGTTTATGCTAGGATCTCGTGTAGTGAGCTTTGGGTAAGGATCGTGGTGTTCTGGCAAGGAGAAGTGTAAACTTGAGGATAATTCGGAAGGAACTCGGAGAAATAGGATAGCTTGGTAGTATGTTGGATCGTGTAGTAGCTTGATATCTTTGGGTACTTAAGATGTGGTGAGTCTCTACTGGGTTCTGTGGCAATACTCTTGGGTTTGGCGACCTGTGTGGCTTGGTTGAGTTAGAGAGATTCTGTTATGATAGTTTGTGTAAGGCCCCATAATATTTCGTAAAGGAATTTAAGGTTTCGAGGTGTCGATGTGGGTTTACATGTTTGAGGATTGTTGAAATTCTTCGCGGTGAGCTTGATCACCGCGGCTCGGACCTTTTGGGTTGAACAGTGCACTGGGAGTAAAGGAAAATGTTTTGGCAGAAAAAGACATTTTTGCGGTCCATTATGCGGTCACAGAATCACTCTGCGGGGCGCAGAATGGCCGCAAAGTGAAGCAGTAATTGGGCAAGTTTGGAAGAAAGTCAGCGGTGCATTATGCGACCACAAAATAGGTTTGCGGTGCATTATGTAATCGCAAAACAGGTCTGCGGGCTGAAACACTGTCGCAGACCTAACCCGTATGTTCCAGTTCAGGGGGACCAATTGTGCGGCCGATTTGCGTACCGCATATCCATTCTGCAGTCACTATGCGACCGCAGAATTGTGTTTCGGAGCTTCATTTTTCTGATTTTTATACTCGACCCCATTTTGATAAATAGCCTTTGGGGCTTATTTTGGGGCATCCATCTGGTGATTTTAGAGAGAGGTAAGAGCAATTTAGAGGGAGAAAGAGGAACCCTAATATTCTAATCATCCATTATTGTACCAATCTTCAAGAATCAAGGAAGCCAATCACAAGATCTTCATCTAACTGATCGAAGTGGCTAAGATTTCTGGAACATTGTAGTAAATTAAAAGGCTTGAAGCAAGGTATGTTGGCTAAACTCCTCTTGTAGAATTGAATTCATGATGTCCTCGTAAGTTGTAATTATGATTGGCTCAAGCTCTTATATCTCATGTTCCGAGTTGTTCTTTATAAGCTTGACTATTCCAAACAAACTCTATGTCGAAAGATGTATGTTCAAAATGTGTTCTGAATACTCTTATCCTATTGTCTTATCCTTCTCTATTGTATTTAAATGTGACCATGTGTCGAAATATTATGAATTCAATTATGTCTCAATTGCTAGCTATCATGCCAAATTGTTGAAGAAAGCTCAATGTGCCTAAGATTTCTTATTTGCTCATATATGAACTAAAAGTCATGATTTAGAGATGCTTTATTGTTGATAATCCATGATGAAGTGTGAAAGTGAAAGGGGTGAACATGAAATACGAAATACAGCCGACGTGCCAAGAATGATATTACATTTGTGGCCACTAGTGCCAATAAAATGAAAAGATGCGTAAAAGACTATGAAATGTGCTGAAAGTCCTTTATATAATAATTTCATTAGTATCCTATGATCAACCGTGACTAGTACAAGTAAGTGGTAGTATGAACGTGAACTGTGGTCGTTGCCAAAACGAGAATCATGAACTTATCTAGTGACCCAAGATGACAAAGAGGTATATAATGAGGTGTACAAGAGACGTCCTATGCTTAATGATGATAAACCATAAGAAACGCATAGGTATGTTGTGTTATGAATCCTATGGACGGTCTATGAAACGCATAGGTATATTGTGATATGAAATCCTGTGGACGGTCTATGAAACACATAGGTGCGTTGTATATGGAATCCTATGGACGGTCTATGAACGCATAGGTGTATTGTGTATGAAATGTATAGATGTACGGTATGAATAAACACCATGGACGGTCTATGAAACGCATAGGTGTATAATATGGTATGTGAACACTAAGGACGGTCTATGAAATATATGGTCATAAAATAAGAGAGGGATATGGATGGTCTAGTGAGACGCTTTATTAATGCAGACAATAGGTGCCACTTTCATTGGCCTTGTTTGTACATGTTGTTTCAATTACATTATACTATGTATTCCACGTATGGTTTATATGGCTCAGTTGATCCTAAAAGAAGTTTAGAATGATGCACGTATAACAAGGCTTGATATTTGATTTTTATGGGACGTTTCGTAGTCTTTTGGTTCACTTTAAATGCATCTTATCTGAGTTACCGTATTTTCATATGTTGTTTTGTATGCCTTTCATACGAGTACTATTCCATATGTACTCACGTCCCTTTTGTCGGGGGCACTGCATCTTTTAATGGATGCAGGTGGTTCCATAGCAGGCGGCATTGATTAGTGACAGCAGTATACCCTCCTCTCAGCTTCTTGGTGAGCCCCATTTCATACCGGGTCATGTACCTTTTGTTTTCTCATGTATTGTGTTTGAGGTATAGCCGGGGCCTTGTTGCCGGCATTATCCTTGTACTCTTTTGTACCCGTTAGAGGCTCCATAGACATGTTGTGGGTTTTACGTTGGTATTGGGAAGGTCAAACTATTGATGTTGTCAATGTATCACATGTTCCACTTCTAAACTATGGATGTGAAATGTAATATTTTGAGGACTTTAAAATGAAGTAACTAATGGTAATGAATTGGTATTGTACACATGATCTCTTTATTGTCTAATTGACAAAAAATATGTATTACCTTTATTCATAAGTGAGTTTGGGTAGAAAGTATCTAACAGGCTTACTTGACTGGGTTCACTCGGTTGAGCGCCGGTCGCGTTTCTTGTGTTCAGGGCGTGACAATTTGGTTATGTGCAAATGGATTTCGGAGAGTTCTCGATGGTTTCTACCACGGTTTGAGATGGATATTTCCTACCGGCATGAGGAGCATGTTGCGTATTGTGATTATCTCCTGGGTGGGAGGATCAAGTGGCAGGTTTCTGGCTGATTGGGTATGTATTCTGTTGTTGACTCAGATTTGATTATGAGATTCTTGTTCTTTTCATATGATGGTATGATAGATGTGGTGTGTTGTGTGGGATTGAGATTTGCATGTGTAAGGTCACCGTTTAGTTTTGAAGGGAAGGTCATAAATTCTTAGACAACATGGGCGGTTTCATATGACTAGATAAATGCTATTACTACTTGGTACTGCCTAAGAAGGGTGCACATTTCAGAAGGTGCAATGTGTTTTGACTTACGGATGCTTCATTGGCATTGCAGTACTCGCCTGGTTGATAGACTGCTAATGTTCAGATTTTTCTATGTGGCATGGAGGAATTATAGAAGTATTTCTCGTGGGAATGATTATGTATGAGAGATGTGTTAGTCATTCGAGTGGTGGAGTTGGGATCGGCTATGGTGATTCATTTGTTCTATGGATTTGGAGACTTGGAGTTCATAGAAACAGATTATTTTTGGGTTGTAGATTATGAAGATGTGGCCAAATTTTGCTAGATAGTAGTATGTGCTATGGTTAGGTCATTGTGGACTTTTGGAGGGCCATTTATCCATTTGGGGATGACCCGAGTTGGTTTGGGGGCACATTGGTAGGCCCAATGAGGATGTGTATTTTACACCGGGTCGGATTTATTGACTCAGAACTGTTAGTGTTGATGGGTGAGTCATTCGGTTAGAGTTGAGTTTACGAGTTGTAGCGTAATTTGAGCGAGATGGTTATTAGGGTGTTGAATGGTTGATTGAGCCTTGGTTATGTTCTTTCTGGGCTGTGGTATAAAGTGTTATTCGCTTCTCTATAGTTATTGTTATGCACCTGTGTACTTGATGTCGAATTGCTTATGGTTGTTGATTTTGAGCATTGGGGCTTGAGGGTATTTCATATGGATCGGTGTTTGGATGGATCACGTATTGCAGCTGGGTTATGATGGGATATAATCCTTTGCGATAGATTCGTGTATTTTGGTTCTACTGTGTGTGATGGGATCTTAGCATTGCGTTATGGTGTTACTTGTTGAGCTTGCGGGACAATTCTCTCATTTGATTTATTTTCTATTTTTGGGTGCATTCGAATTGTTGCTTACTGGTGCACGGATTGCACGGTTTGTGGCTTTAGGTTGTATTGGTGTGGCCTGTCACTAGAATGGTTGTGGTTGATGGGATGAGGTCATTGGACCTAGAATGGGTACTATCAAATTTGATTATAGTATGTATGGAGGAATAATATTGGAAGTCGGCTTAGGATTTGGCTTTGGTTTTTGTCGGACGAGATAGGGCTCCGTGATCTGTTGATCTGATGAGTGGTTATGAGTTTCTGCTTGTTTCTTTCATCAACGGCAGTGTACGAAGGTTTTAGAGCGAGGTTTTGTTTGATATGAGGTTTGTTACCGGTACCGGGTGTGTTTTGAGCAGCTATTTTGGTCAAACGTTATTGCTGAGAGCATCTAAGTAAAGTGGTATATCATATGATTACATCATGGGTTATGGATATGACTTGATACAGCTTGTTCAGACTTATACAGTGTGTAGGTGCGGGATTCGAGTCTTGTAATGAATTTTGGATGTTGGAAATTAGGTTCCAAGGTTTATGGGCTATGGTTGAATTAAGGATCTTCAGTTAGGTTAGGTCGTCAGGCTTATATGGATTAGGGCGATGTGGGATTACCCCCGGGTATATGCATGGTAAGGTTACATGACGATTTGATGGCTCTGGAATGACTCTTGGCACGTTCGAGGACGAACATATGTTTAAGTGGGGGAGAATGTAATGACCTGCCCGTTCGTTTTGAGTATTTGCATTCCGTTCAGCTAACTGAAGTCTTGAGCATCATTGTATGATGCATTGACTTGTGTGAATCTACGGTTTTGATTTTAAGGTTATTCAGAATTGATTTGAAAGAATGAATTTCATGATTGAAACTTTAGAGTTGGAAGAGTTGACGAAGTTTGACATTTTAGTATTTGACCTCAGATTAGAGTTTTGATGGTTCCGTTAGGTCTGGATGGTGATTTTGGACTCGGGCGTATGCCCAAATTTGCATTTGGATATTTCTAAAAGGTTTTGGCGCTAATTGGTGAAAGTTGAAAATTTGGAGTTTTAAAAAGTTCATAAGTTTGACCGGGAGTTGAATTTGATGATATCGGGTTCGGATTGTGGTTCTAGGAATTTTAATAGCTTCGTTATGTCATTTGGTACTTGTGTGCAAAGTTTGAACTCATTCCGGGTTGATTTGATATGTTTCGGCACCAGTTTTGGAAGTTGAAAGATTCAAAGTTCATTAAGTTCGATTTGAGGTGTGATTCGCGGTTTTGATGTTGTTATGCATGATTTGAGGCCTCTAGTAGGTTCGTTTTATGTTATGGAACTTGTTGGAATGTTTGGACGGGTCACGAGGGGCTCGAGCTTGATTCAGATTGATTTCAGACCATTTTTCTTCATAATTGCATTGCTGGATCCTGCTGATGTCTAGTGCACCAAGTGTTCTTTGTGATCGCGAAGTTAGAGGTGCGATCGTGTAGAGGAAAAATTAGAGCTGAGTATTTCTTCTTCGCATTCGCGAGTAATTGTCCGCATTCGCGTAGACTGCTGGAGATTGGGCATTGTGTTCGCATAAGAGATATCGCATACGCATATAGCTGAGCTGAGAGCTGGGAGTTGGAAGATTCGTCATCGCGTTCGC
This sequence comes from Nicotiana tomentosiformis, assembly GCF_000390325.3. Classification (NCBI taxonomy): domain Eukaryota; kingdom Viridiplantae; phylum Streptophyta; class Magnoliopsida; order Solanales; family Solanaceae; genus Nicotiana; species Nicotiana tomentosiformis. The sequence goes on from NC_090821.1 coordinate 37,216,953, forward strand.
ATATGAGTGGATGCGTTCGCCAAGTGTGGGCGCCTGTGTGCTTCGCGATCTCATGATTTAGTTCGCGATCGCGTAGCGTATTTGTGGAGGCCATGTAGGTTGTTCTTCTCGATCGCGAAGGATGTTCCGCTAATCACATATAGTATTTTTGGGGCAGTGCTTTTTCTTCTTCGCGATCGCTATGTTATTTCCGCGATCGAGATTCATTGATTCGCCTAGTGATTATAAGTACTCTAATTTCGGGGGTTTCGGCCATTTTTATATATTTGGAGCTATAGAACTCGGATTGCGACGATATTTGAAGCGATTTTTACCATATGGATTGGAGTAAGTGTTCTCTACTTGGTTTTGATTTTATTTTATGAATCTATTCTCATTTTTGGCATTTGGTTGATAATTTCAAAAGAGAAATTGGGGGTTTTTGTCTAAAGTTTCATAGAGTGAATTGTTGTGTTTTGAACATCGATTCGGAGTCAGATTTGAGTGAAACTAGTATGGTTGGACTAGTAATTAAATGTGTTGTCGGATTTTGTGAATTTTTCGGGTTCCGAGGTGCGGGCCTGGGCTTGACTTTTTGGTTGACTTTGGGGCTTTTGATTAAAGATTCGACCTATATCAATTGGGTTTGTTTCCTTAGGCAATATTTGATGCATTTGAGTTGTTTTTGGTTAGTTTCGACCCATTCAGAGGTCGGTACCCGCGGGATGGCATTTTTGGAGTATCGTTTGGCTTGCTCGGTATTGAATTTGGCTTGTTAGAGGTAAGTAACACTTCTAAACTTGGTGCTGAGGGCATGAACCCCTGAATATAAGTGTTATGTGTATGGTGTTGAGGTGACGCACATGGCAGGTACGGGCGTGTGGGCGTGCACCATGTGAATTACCCGAGTGTCACATCTCTGAAATATTTCTTGTACCACTTTTATTATATTGTTATGAGCTATCCTTGGCTATTGGTGTTGGACTCTGACCTTTATCCCAGCTCGTCACTACTTTATACCTAAGGTTAGGTTTGTTACTTATTGAGTACCTGGGGTCGGTTGTACTCATACTACATTTTTGCACCTTGCGTGCATATTTGGATGTTGATGTTGCCGTGTATGGCGGGAGCTGGCATTGAAGAAGTTCCTGCATTTTGGTCATAGATACCTCTTGTTCTTTGTAGCTTTAGAATTAGTAATCAGTTCATGTATATTTCAAACAGATGATGTATTTATTTCATTCTAGCTTTGTAAACTCTAAATCTTAGAAGCTCATGATTTGTACTACCAGTCTTTAGGAATTCTTTGTATAGAAGTTCAGTTATATTATCATTACATTTCTCAGTAAAACTCAATGAGTTGGATTATTGTTGCTAATTGACTTACCTAGCGGGTTGGGTTAGGTGTTATCACGACTAGTTGGATTTTGGGTCGTGAAAAGTTGGTATCAGACCTCTAGGTTCATAGGTTCTACGAGTCATGAGCAAGTGTCTAGTAGAGTCTTATGAATCGGTATGATGATGTCCATACCTATCTTTGAGAGGATACAGGGCATTTAGGATATATTTTCCATCTTTCTTTCCTTATTGTGCGATATTGATTCAGCTTGAAGCGTATCTCTTTGAATTTCTTCCGCTCACACGTATGAGTATGTGAGCGCTTGGTATCAGATGTGCATCGACGGCTTGTGGACTCTATGAATAAGTTGCGAGATATGTTTCCGGTGTTTTGGTGATGGTCCAATCTGGAGAACTTGAGGCCAGGTTTAGACCGCAGCTTAGGCTCGGTAGTATCAGTTGTGTGAGTATATGCTTTTGGACTTATATGTCCGGTAATGTCCCTATGAGTGGAACTTATGACTCAGTGAGTGGTTGGATGGATGTATGATGAAGTATGACTTGACTGCGGAATGTGTTCATATGGTTTGAATGTGACGAGAAGAGTTTGCTTAGGATGTAAAAAGGACTATTTGGTGCTTGATTTCTGTCTTAATGTGTTGTATAGTCTCGAGTTATGATCGTAATGCGGGATCTTTAATGTTGTTTATTTGTGGAACGAAGTATATTTTCATGTCTTGTTGATGAGTTCATACTCGGGAAGATTAAGGGACTGCGTATTAGTCGTGGATAAGAAAGGGTATAGAGAGAAGTCAGTTTGAGACTAAGCGGTTCTAACCTGCAGGGTAATCTACGGATGTGTGATCCTTATGATGCTGTGAGGAGGGTTTCTTTTCTACCAGTGGGTTATAGGTATTGCGATTTGAGTTTGGATTGGTTGTGAATGAGTGTGACCATAGAGTCAGTTGTTCAGTCTTCAACTAGAGCACTACTATTAGGGCCTGATCAGCAGCGGTGGGGCCATAGTATGCCAGACCAAAACAACAAAGGATCTAATCTGCAGGTCCAGTCAAGCGGGAACTATCAGCTGCAACAAAGGCCCCTATGTCCTAAGTGTAGGAGGCGTCATTTGGGGGTGTGCCGATGTGGCACTGATGAATGTTTAGGGTGCGGAGTCACTGCCCCAACAACCAAGGAACGACAAGTAAGTCCCTCAACCCCCTTTCCCCTTGTTCCATGATGTATGTGAATGAGTATGACCATAGAGTTTCGTGCCATGTATGCTTGATCGTGGGATGGTACTTCCTTACATGTTTGGACCTCCAACCACTGTAAGTTTAACTCATACGAGAATGATAAGGTGCGATGGCAATAGGTTTTGGGAGGGGGGGGATTAGAGGTGTTAACCCAAGCTTATAACGCGCCTTAAGTGATTAGGAAGGATGTCTAAGGGGTTGTTCAGATAAGGGAAATATGTGGGTGAAGGTGTATGCCCTTAGTCACTCTATAGGCATATGTACATAAGCTTTCACATATAAGGAAACACGATTTGCTTGTCATTTTTCAATATCCAAGTGTGGACAAACGTGTTCAAAATATTTCACGAATGTTGCATGAAGCTAAAGGTCGATGCTAGAAATTTAAAGATCATGCGTATTGTCTCTTAAAAGTAGAGATTCAGCAAGAGCAAGAAAAGTTGTGTGGTTCCCATAATGATGTACTCTAGTATGTCGAATCATGACTGGGTCAAGGAGTGTCTACAAGAATGTGTTTTGAGGAGTACATGGCAAACGAAGGCTGTGATTATCGTGTATTGGGTTGTTGATTCATTGTGTGGTGTGTCGTGTGGCAGGAGATGAAAGTCGCCCATTGATAGTCCAAAGTTTGTGTGGTAGAGTTGATAGGGGCCAGAACTCGTTCACTAATCTATGGAGAAAGTCAAGATCATCATGGAATTATTGTGCTTAAAGAATGTTAGGAGTTTACTTTCTATGAGTGACGTCCAAACTTGTACAGTTTATGCAAATGCTCCAATTGATAATATAATGGCTAGGATGTCACAGTTGGTGTTGTTTTCATGTCTATGGTGCAATGTGGTGTTATGTATTTGTTGTTACGATCCATTTCTGGGATTCTCTGGTAGGTGGATAGGCCCAAAACCAGGGGAGACTGCTAAAATTTTTGGAAATTTAGGAAGTTAGCCAAAAGTTGGAACTGCTGGTGTGTGAAGTCTCAATTGAGCCACATTGGATGCTATTGGCAGATTCTAACCCCTATTCGAGGACGAATGATCCTAAGCGAGGGAGGATGTAAGGCCCCATAAAATTTAACCTAAAATCCAAGGTTTTGTGGTGCCAAGTTAAGCTAATGTGTTTAAGGATTGTAGAAATTCTTCGCGACGAGCTTGCAAGGCGCGGTACGGACTTTTGAGGTTACTCAGTGCGCCGAGGAGTTGAAGAAAATACTTTGCAAAACGTGGCAGTTATGCGGTCCACTATGCGACCACATAACCAGTTTGTGGACCGCAGATAGGCCGCGGATTGAAGTAGAAAGAGTTGCCAATTTTGAGGACCATTGTGCGGCCCATTCTGCGATCGCAGAACCATTTTGCGGGCTGCAGATCCCATCGTAGATCCAACATGAGAAATATTTGGAATTAGGTTTTGCGGTCCATTATGCGACCGCAAAATTCTTCTGCAGACCGCAGACCTGTCGCAGAGTAAAGCAGAAATGCCTAGTTCTGGCGGGCCATTATGCGGTCAATTTTGCAGAGCATTTGCTCATGTCTTGAAGAATTCTCAAGAAAGTCACAAAGTCTTTATCCAAAAGGTAAGGTTCCATACCCTAGTCTTCAATTTCGAGTTTGGGGTAGAAGATGGATAATGGGGAGTGTAATTCTTAGGTGTGGGGGGGTTATCTTTGCATGCATGTACCAACAAAGTTGTAGGAAGGTTGTTGAGCTAGAAAAGGGTAGATATTGGGTTGGGGATGAAGGAATCCACCATATGATAACCTTGAAACCTTAATGCACGCCTAGTGTTTGATAAAATGCTCAAATGAGCTGGAACTATGAACTCTTTCCTAATTTGTGTTTAATTTTGCTATATCTCTAAATAGATCGAAGCGGCTAAGAATTACGGAACATTGTAGTAATTTAAAAAGCATTCAACCCCACGATATCCTTGTAAGTCCCGTGTTGCTCATCATAAATTGATTATTTCGAATAAGCATTGTGTCCAAAAGATATATGCTCAATATGTATTCCAAATGTTCTTGTTATGTTATATGCTATTTGAAAATGTGCCCGAAGCATGGGTTACATAACTAAATGTTATAACTTCAAGTCGTGATCCAAATGAAAACTATTATGCCAAATTGTGTAAGAAATCTCAACGTACTTAACATTCTTATTTGCTCACATGTGGACTTAAAGTCTTGAATAGAAATGCTTTGTTGTTGATGATCCGTGATGATTTTTGAAAGTGAAAAATGCGAGTATGAGATGTAGAAATGTGGCCATCGTGCCAAGAATGAGAATTACATTTGTGGCTAATAGTGCCGATGAAATGACAGAATGTGTGAAAGATTATGAGATGAGTTTAGACTCCTTTATATAATAATGTCATTAATGTCCTATGATCACCCATGGATAGTACAAGTAAGTGATAGTATGAACATGAACTGTGGTCGCTTGCCAAAATGAGAATCATGAGGCATTGTATGTTCTAATGGTTTCAACTATAGTTGTATGCTTCTGAAATAATGAATGTAATTGACTTTGATGTTAAGTCATCGAGAATCATGAACTTAGCTAGTGACCTTAAGATGACAAGGAGGTATATAATGAGGTGGAAAAGAGACGTCCTCTGCTAAATGATGATGAACCTTAAGAAAAGAAATTGGGTCCATGCACCATTGAAATATACTTAGTGATTTGCCATGCATGTGTTAATGTAATATAGGTGTATAATATGAATGAATCCTATGGACGATCTATGAAACGGATATGTGTATAATATGAATGAATCCCTATGGACGGTCTATGAAACGCATAGGTGTATAATATGAATGAATCCCTATGGACGGTCTATGAAACTCATAGGTGTATAATATGAATGAATCTCTATGGCCGGTTTATGAAATGCATATGTATGTAATATGAATGAAACACTATGGACGGTCTATAAAACGCATAAGTGTATAATATAATATGTGAACCCTATGGACGATCTGGTGAGATGCATAGGCAACACGAACATTAGGTTCCACTTCCATTGCCCTTGTTTGTACATGTTGGTACTCTTACATTATATTTTGTATCCCACGCATAGTTCATAGGGCACGCTTGATCCTAAAAGAAGTTCAGAATGATGTAAGTGTAATTGACTTGACATGTGATTTTATGGGTCATTTCATAGTTTCTTGACCTAATTTATTTGCCTCTTATTTGAGTTAACGTATTTCCATATGTTCTGTCTGTCTTACATACGAGTACTATTCCACATGTACTCACGTTCTTTTTGTCGGCGATGCTGTATCTTTTAATGGATGCATATGGTTCCATAGCAGGCGGCATCGATCAGTGATAGCAATACATCCTCCTCTCAGCTGACTTGGTGAGGCCTTCATATCGTGGTCATGTATCTTTTTCTTCTCATGTATTGTGTTTTGAGGTATAGCCGGGGCCTCGTTGCGTCACTATCCTATTACTCTTTTGTACCCATTAGAGGCTCTGTAGACATGGTGTGGGATGTGCGTTGGTGTTGGGAAAGTCAAACTAAAGATGTTGTAATTGTATCTCATGTTCCCTTTCTAAACTATGGATGTGTAATGTAATATTTTGGGGACTTATAAATAAAGTAGCTAATAGTAATGGATTGGTGTTGTATACATGATCTCCTTATTGTCTAATTAATGAAAATATATCTTCTCGTTATTCATGGGTGAGTTTGGGTAGAAGAAAATCTTGAAGGCTTGCTAGGCAGGGTTATCCCGGTTGAGCGCCGGTCGCGCTTCCTGAAGTCGGGGCATGACAAGTCTACCAACATAAGATAATCTACTAGCGATCTATGTAGTGATTCTTGCATTGATTTTCTCAACCAATGGCTTATGTTGGAAAATGGTAAGACAATGGTACACTAAGATATTTGAAAGGGAGATCTCCTAATTCATATTCCAATTACTGCAGAATAGCTTGTTTGGTAGCTTATCCACCCCTCCAAGATATACCTGACCTTTTGACATGTTAGCCTTTAGTCCTGAAGCTGCTGAGAAGATATTAAATTTGTCCTAAGAAGTTGAATAGATAGCACATCCCCTCTAGAAAATAATAGGAGATTATCCACAAAGCAAAGTGTGTAATCTTTAGCTTTCCACATCTAGGATGAAAATTAAAATCAGGATTTTCTGCCAATGTAGCCAAACATCTTTTCAAATATTCCATTAAGAGGACAAATATATAAGGGGACATAGGATCCCCTTGTCTTAGTCCCCTCTTAGCATGCACAGTGTATGTCAAGTGTCCATTGATTAAGAATGTATAACTAACTGTAGTAATACAGGTCATGATCCATATTATCATCATACTAGAAAATTCAAGTTCCATAAGTAAGTGTCTAATGAATTGCCATTCTACTGAATCATACGTTTTTTGTAAATCCACCTTGATCAAACATCTAGGGGACAAATGTTTTCTGATATAACCCTTGACCATCTCATGGTTTAAGATAGTGATATCAGATATCAACCTTCCTGGGATAAAAGCTGACTGGCTAGGTCCTACCAGTACACCAATCACATTTTTTAATATCTTAGTAATCACCTTGGATATGATTTAATACAACGGAATAACATGCAATTGGTTTGAAGTCTCTCACTGTTTCAGGATGAGACTTTTTTGGGATCAAGGTTACCATTGTATTGTTTATAGCCCTCAGCATCCTATTCAGCTGAAAGTATTCCTGTATTGCCAGACAAATATCAACCCCTTTGATGTTCCAAGTTATCTTGAAAAAACAGACATTGAAGCCATCTATTCCAGGGGCCTTGTTATCCTCTATTTCAAATAGAGCCTCTTTAATCTCAGTAGTTTTGATCTCTCTAGTCAGATCTTGCTGATGTGATATTGATAGGCTTGTACCCTTTCTCATGATATTCAAATCCACACAGGGACGGACTCAGCAGTTGAACCCAAGAGATTTCTATAGAACTATAGGAAAGCTCTTTCAATATCCTTATGTTTATGAAGTAGGTTTCCATTATCATCCCTCAGTACAGCTACATTGTTAATACATGCCCTAGTCATCATAAAAGAGAAAAAGTATTTGTTATTACCATCTTCTTCAGTTATCCAGTGAGCCTTGGATTTCTATTTTAGTGTTTTCTCCTAAAGTGCTAGCCATTTATTCAGATCCCCTAATGTAGACTTTTACAACTCCAAAAGATTATTGTCAATTTGCACCGTTATGAGGGACTAGCTGTGTTGCAGTTTATCTCTAGTTTCCTTAACTCTGTTATCTATACTCCCCATCTCCCCATGCATCAACTTCTTCAGAGGATCCTTGCAAATTTTCAGCTTTTGCCACACCTGATACGTATAGGACCGTGACGAGCGCAAAACACACACTTAAATTATGCTCGCTAATCAAATATAGTATAGTATAATATCGTATCCACGGGGATTGGATTTAAATAGTATTCTCGTAGTTTCTACCTTGATCGCTATCCAAGTTGATAAACAATTGAGATTTATATGATTTCTAACTAAAATTAACTAAGAGTCTAAAGCTATTGACTAATGACAATCGAAACAAAGATAAGCAAGAAAGTTATCAATGGGAGAAAATAGGTGTTGATAGGATAGGTGCAAGATAATTCTTTGGGATCTAACTCTAGATAATTCACTTCTAATGTTCAAGTGACTCTCTCGAATTCACTCAATTATTAGTTCAAACGTTCAGCAAAAACTCCTCTCTCGATTAAGTCTTAACCTTGCGAGATAAACCAAATTAAGCACGTGAAGATTTGCAAGAATGCGTAGTGAACCAAAAACTCTTCAATACATAAAACTAGAGTTATAATCCACAAACAATCATCAATACACCAAATCCATGAAACCCTAAAGGGAACTACTCCATAGATATGGAGAAATTCATCACAAATAAAGTTAAAGTATGGGAAAACATAAATTCAATCCAAACTAGGGTCTTGAGTGAGGAAGGAATGATGAAATCCTTGTGCTCGCGTTCTTCCAACTCCTCCTTAGCTCCTTAGGTCCAATGTATGTCAAAAGTCCAGAAAATAACGTTTTTTCATGTATTTATGCCAAGTAGGTTCGGGCCCAAACGAAATCACCCTTTCCTAGCCGAAATAGGATTTTCACTCAATAAAGATTGCACAGGCGCGCCGCATGGGGCGACGCGCCATGTGGGGCATTAGTAGGGAAATCCAGTGAGTTGATTCTGACAGGCAGCACTGATTTGTACAGCCGCAGCAGTGAGGATTTCTCCGAGTATAGATTTTTCGTGCATTTTGACGTCCAGACTTGGTCCTCGACCCCCGAACATGATACCGGCTTAATCCCTTGGGATTTTACTTAGACTTTAAATCTCCAAATAGCTCGAATTCATTCCATAACATCTACATAACTCGGAATCACTTCTACAAGGCATAAATCACACAATAAGTGCAAAACACTATCAATTAAAGCTCAAAACAAGTGAAGTGCAGTAAACTAGAGTGCAATAAGTGACTAAAACATGAGATTATAGCCTACCATCAACACCCCACACTTAAACTATTGCTCGTCCTCTAGCAATCAAACTACACTTCACATAGACGTGACCTTTTTCAATAATTCTCCTAACTCATCACACCAAGAATATTTAAAACAGATTAAGCACAATACTGCAACATCCTCGCCTCAAGATTTGACTCAAAAGCACCACGCATTATTTATAACCCGCTCACTTACTCTAACACAAAGGTCAACGACATTACCTTTCTTTTATGAATCAAGTGCCCTCACACAGCAATACAGAGTAGTTCTATACACAATAGACATTAAGAACAATTAGGAACTCAAGATAGAAAGAATTCACTCACTCTCAGAAACAACATTCATATGCCACAAAAAATGTACCATAGGCTTGCCCCTAGTGTACTACTCAGTTAATCGAGCCCATTCAGTCAAGGATCAAGTAGGACTTTAATGGGTTGTAATGTAGGCTGCGGGATGGGTAGGATACATTTAGATATAAGAGTGGCTACACCTCCCTATGCACTTTAATACATACATTTCATTGTTAACTCACATCAACATACATTAACTCCCTACTTCTTTAAGCACAATTACATCAAGTTACCACTATCAAGGAATATTTTACACAACAATACACCATTTTTTTCTTTTTCTTTCAATTCAAGTGGCTCGTACTTCTTCAAAAAGTGAACCTTTCTCCTTGGTTCAATTGTTCCACTCAAAAGCCAAACCAACCACCTCATACTTCAACTTTTACAAAGTTCATAACAAATTCAAGTGCTCACGAGAGGTAAAAGGTTCAAATAGATGGTCAATTCAAACAAATGGATAGGGCTTGTAATGTGGTTGCCAAAGAAACAGGATTCCAGGCTCAAAGGGGTTAACTAAGATACATAACAATTAGGTAGGCAAAAACATATAACTGGCTCAACAAAAAAAAGCCTATATCACTTCCAAGACTGAATACAACTACTATTTTGCTTTGCAATCACACGGGGAAAGTTCTAGATATCAAATGAAATACACAGAAAAACACAAAACCTCACATACACATGGCATATAACTCACTCAAGATTGGACTATCAAGACACTCTAGTCAAAGCAGCTAAGCAAAGTTAAGATCATACATTTTAAGGTACTTATACAAGAGTCCAAAACTGAGCCTAAGCGTCACAACTAAATCACTTACTATTCTCAAGGTATAATAAAGTCATGAGATATTTCTTGCAATTCAAATCACAACACAAGGTTTCCTACTACTCTACAAAACAAAAACTAACTACACCCGGTTCAAACAAAACCCTTGGAAAAGAACCGCGGCACAAAAATACCAAGGGGGAATTATTACACTACCTACAAAAGAAAATATTTTTGTCTTTTTCCTTTCGACATAAATCCCTCAAGAAACCTGTCGATGATATCCATCGTCGGGAAATATCGAAAATTTTCAACTTTTTATGGATTTTTCAATTATTTTCTATCTCTAACTACTACAACTAACAAAAACTTAAACTAATATACATACATACATACATACATGCATACAGACATACATACAGCATATCCCCCACCCCACACTTTAAGTTGTGGCATATACTCATGACACACAATTAAAAAGCAAGAGGTAAAGGAAACTTCCCTGAATTTTCTTCTTTTCCGAGAACTTATGAACTTCACTCCTAATTCTGAATTCATTCCTCATTTTCGCTCCTTGGGATTTTTTGTGGAACTCATTAAGCCTAATTCTTTTGAGGATACCTGCAAGACTCGCTCTTTTCTTTCTTCCTTATCCTCATCTTGAGTAGTGAGTTGCTCGTTCATGATGATTCTTAACTTGTTTCTGCATTATTTCACAGGATCAATCCATACATATTCCTGTAAATCCCCAAAAGTAAAATGCACATGATCAAGGTTAGAAGAAGAAAACAAAGAAGAAAGGTCAAGTGAATATTCCTCTGGTATGTCCAAGACCATTTGATTCTCATTCTCTTTTACTAAAGGTTGCAAATATGGAAAGGTGGATGGGGGTTTGAACGCTTCTTCTGTTACTTCACACTCAATCACAACCTTATTTTTGATTATCTCAGTTGAATTGGAGTCCTCTTGAACAGTGGAAAGCTCTCTCTGTGGATGCTCATCCTCTTGCGTAGGCTCGTTCTCACAAGGTTTCTCCTCCATATATTCACCATCACAGCACAATGAGATTTCTGAAAGTATACTTACTAATTGACTCCCTCGCATTGTTAGGTTCTTAATAGCTTCATCATTTTGCATAAACCTTTCTTCAACACTATTCATAAACATATGCATAAGCACTTCTAAACTACAATTCTCCTCTTGAGGTGGTCGTCTCACTTTGCTTTCATTCCAGTCATAATAAGGGTATTCATTGTGCCCATATGAACCCTCATACATGTACAAACTAGAAACAGAGTGAGACTGCTCAAAATACGAACCATAGGAAGAATACATACCTGCTTGACAGTCAACCCATATATGATTTCCACCGCATTTAAAACACATAGCTGACCGCTGATAATGTTCAGCTGCTAACTCTTCAACCGTTTTCTTAGGCTGGTTGTATTCCATCTTCACAGCATTTAGAGTTCAAAATCTGAACAGTATCTTCTCCAACTTGTTAGGTACTACAAAACAAATCTTGAAAAGAAGTTAACTAATAAAGAAAAAAATAGAAAATGAAAATGAAAAGAAAAGAACTAAAACCTAATTCGTGAATTAGTACCAAAAACTATTTCAAACACTATTGATTGTCAATCCCCGGCAACTACGCCAAAATTTGATGAGCGCAAAACACACACATAAAATATGCTCGCTAATCAAATATAGTATAGTAAAATATCATATTCATAGGGATTGGATTTAGACAGTATTCTCGTAGTTTCTATCTTGATCGCTATCCAAGTTTATAAACAATTGAGATTTATATGATTTCTAACTAAAATTAACTAAGAGTCTAAAGCTATTGACTAATGACAATCGAAACAAAGATAAGCAAGAAAGTTATCAATGGGAGAAAATAGGTGTTGATAGGATAGGTGCAAGATAATTCTTTGGGATCTAACTCTAGGTAATTCACTTCTAATGTCCAAGTGAGTCTCTCGAATTTACTTAATTATTAGTTCAAACGTTCAGCAAAAACTCCTCTCTCGATTAAGTCTTAACCTCGCGAGATAAACAAAATTAAGCACGTAAAGATATGCAAGAATGCGTAGTGGGTTGGTCTTTAGGAAAACCTCTTTCGATTATTCTCCTAACTAGGTTTAATCAATGATTCAACTAGCCTCTTTCGATTATTAAGAAGAATTAATGAACTCAATCAATAATATATTGCAAAGATATCACAAGTTATGCCTCTCTCTATTACATGAACAAGTGAATATAGATACAACAGTTAAATCATCCAAAAATGCTTCAATACATAAAACTAGAGTTATAATCCACAAACAATCATCAATACACCAAATCCATCAAACCCTAAAGGGAACTACTCCATAGATATAGAGAAATTCATCACAAATAAAGTTAAAGTATAGAAAAACATAAATTCAATTCAAACTCCGGTCTTGAGTGAGGAAAGAATGATGAAATCCTTGTGCTCGTGTTCTTCCAACTCCTCCTTAGCCTCCTTTGGTCGAATATGTGTCAAAAGTCCAGAAGATAACGTTTTTTCATGTATTTATGCCAAGTAGGTTCGGGCCCAAACGAAATCAACCTTTCCTAGCCGAAATAGGATTTTCACTCTATACATATTGCACAGTCGCGCCGCATAGGGAGACGCCCCATGTTGGGCATTAGTGGAGAAATCCAGAGAGTTAATTCTGACAGGAAGCAGAGAATTGTACAGTCGCGGTGCCCCACATGCCACGGAAGTGAGGATTTCTCAGAGTACGGATTTTTCATGCATTTTGACGTCCAGACTTAGTCCTCAACCCCCGAACACTATACCGGCTTAATCCCTTGGGATTTTACTCAGACTTCAAAACTCCAAATAGCTCGAATTCATTCCATAACTTCTACATATATCAGAATCACTTCTACAAGGCATAAAACATACAATAAGTGCAAAACACTATCAATTAAAGCTCAAAACAAGTGAAGTGCAGTAAATTAGAGTGCAATAAGCGACTAAAACACGAGATTATAGCCTACCATCAGATGATGAATAGTCTGACTCCATACTGAAGCTACTTCTGGTATAAACTTGCCATGTTCAGCTAATATATTGATAATCTGAAGGGCTTTCTACCTTAGGGATTATTAGTTATGAATTCATTGTGTATGGGTGAATGATCATAGAAATGATTCTCTTTATATTAAGCTGTAATGTTACCATACTCTAAAATCCAGTCACAATTGCATAAAGCCCTCTCAATTCTACTCAATGCATGTCCATTAGTCCAAGTAAAGAACATACCCCAGTAGCTTTCATATCCACCAAATTAAGAAAGTCAACAGTATACTGGAAATCTCTAGATTCTGCCTCAGCCACTGGTTGACCTCCAATTGTATCATCCAACCATAAGGGAGTATTAAAATCTCATGCTAGGAACTAAGGTATAGTTATGTTTGTGCTAATGCTTTATTGACCAGCCCATAGTGCTTTCCTTTCTTCAATAGTATTTCTAGCATAGTTCATAGTAAATTCATAAGAAAACAAAGAGTACTTATCCACCAAAAGACAATAGATGAACTAAGCATTTGTTTCTATGATAGTGACATTAACACGCCTCAACATAATTATTAGCAGATGTCCATCCTTTTGCTACACTAGCAACACTAGTATCAAAATTCCTCTCCTTTACCTTAGTTTCCAACAAACCAGCAAACACAATATTAAATTTCTTAAGATATTTACACATCTCCCCTTGTTTGAAGGGCTTATTCATGCCCCTCACATTCCACACTACACTGTTGATAAGTGGGAATTTTGACTGCTTATTAGAATCTTTTAGCTTTTGTTTTAGTACGAAAGTATTGAATTGCGTTCTCGAAACTAATAAAATTGTAGGAATGCTGGAAGTTTGGTCTTTCGAGATGAAATCCGACTCAAAAAGGAGTGTTCCGAAGCACAAGGCAATAAAGGGCGCAGAAGCACAAATGTGTGGTCCGCAGAAGAAATTGCGGACCGCAAAATTCAATCTGCGACCACAAACCAAGAAAAAAAACTTTAGCAGAACTTTCAGCAATGTGCGGACCGCATATGAATTGTGCGGCTGTAAAACTGGGCTAAGAGTCAAATATCAGAGAGTATGCAAAAAGATCAAGTCCAGGAGCCTTTGCGAATTGTGGACCGCACAAGAAATGTGCGGCCACAGTCCAGATATATGTGGCTGCAGAAGATTGCCTCACGGCCTCAGTTTAGAAATGTGCGGTCGTAGAACTCCACTTCCTGCCAGTTGACGAAATCTGCAGACCGCACATGGAATTATGCGGCCGCAGTGTTACACTTTGCGCGTCCCAAGGTGATGTATAATGAATATGAGACTTGTTAATCATGATTTAAATGAGTTTAAATTCATAATATGACTATATATGATGTTTGGAAAAAAACTATAAAGTTTGGGAAAAATCGGATTTAAGTTGTGGAAAAACCGATTAAGGATTTACCTTGTAACAGAGATTTTTGAGAAATACATTTCATGTGATATATGGGGTCTTTTTGAGTCATATTATATACCAAATTGAAGGTCTTGGAATTTAGTTTCCAACGCACTTAACCGTTTGTTCATACGATATCTGGATAAAATGATATAAGCGTCGGATGATGGGCCAATGCGAGGGTGTCAAGCTAGCACCTCTTTGACTTTTCAGAAGTTGATATATAGTTCTTAACTCGTCTCTCTCTCTCTCTCTCTCTCTCTCTCTCTCTCTTCATTTTTACATAGAAACCGATGATAGAACACCATAAAACCTATCCTTGAGCTCTCTAATAGGGTTTCAAGGAATACTAACATCTCGAGTATGAAATCGAGAAGCGATAACATCAAAATGATCCCTACGACGTAAGTATCATGGAAGGTTGATAAATTTGTTTCCTAATAGTTAGAACTCATGGGACGGTGATCGGAAGCCATGAGTTTGATTTTTTTCCACTTTTAGTGGACTGTTTTGTAGTCCACTTGTGATGGCCTATTTTGCTGCTGATTTATGGAGTTTGGAAGGATAAAAGGGCATGGAGAAATGCCACATATGGTAGGGTAGTAGGTTGGTCGCTCGTCATTGTAATTTAAGGCTAATTGATAACTTGGTGATTGGGTGTGTTATGGTATATTTGGGGGTTTTATTGTATTGAAGGTTCCGAATTGTAATTAGGTTGGTTTTGAGTTGTTGATTGTATTGTGTTTGTATCTCGCCTATAGAAGGCTTGAGGGAGCAGTAAAATCAGGGGAAATGCTGCCCATTTTATTTTAGAATCGAGTTATCGTTTGAGATACGTAATATACTAGAACCATCTAAGTCGTACATGTATTTCTTTGTTATAGGGTTGGTGCGCTAGTTATCATAAGCTTGTTGTTGAGTTGCATTGACGACTTGAGGTATGTTAAAGCTATCCCTTCTCCTTTTGGCATGATCCATATGATACAAATGAAACGTGCAAACACGGAACTTTCATCAATGACTCTATTCATAGAAGTACTAGGGGTGCCTATGTTCTTGATTCCCCATGTGTCCTATTATTCTATCTTATGTTCATGGGTATCAGAAAAATACGTAAGTTGCTAAAGTTTATTCGAAGGCATATTGATCTTATGACATTCCAAGAAATCTTACTTACTTACTTCATTATGCATTGCATTCATTTATATATGTATACTGACCCATGACCAGATGGCGTTATATACATGTATATTATATGTATATAGGATATGGGGAAAGGTTATGGCATTATATACGCATCACCACTTTATCAGCTGGTATACGTTGGTGATTTCGTCCACAGTGGCTGAGATGATATGATGGAATGCCCTCAGAGGCTTGATGATGTTATGTACGCATATACCTATGCATGGTATGGAATTTATACGCACATGCATGACATTATAAATTTTTCATGATCCACAAAGCTATTCAAAACTATAGGTTGAGTTCTTTACTCCATGTTTCTTTCATGTATTTTATATACTACTTTCATGCCTTACATACTCGGTACTTTATTTGTACTGACATCCCTTTTGCCTGGGGACGTTGCGTTTCATGCCCGCAGGTCTCGATAGACATGCTGAGAGTTCTCCTAGTAGGTTATCAGCTCAGCAGAAGGTGTTTGTGCACTTCACTTGCTCCGGAGTTGCCTATTTGGTCAGTATGATTTGAATATATATTGAAT
Source organism: Nicotiana tomentosiformis (assembly GCF_000390325.3). Lineage (NCBI taxonomy): Eukaryota > Viridiplantae > Streptophyta > Magnoliopsida > Solanales > Solanaceae > Nicotiana > Nicotiana tomentosiformis. The sequence goes on from NC_090821.1 coordinate 37,233,374, forward strand.
CATATGGCGGGGTCCTGTCCCGACCTTTATGATATTTATATACTCTTAGAGGCTTGTAGAAAAATGTCATGTATATGGATACTTCTATGGCCTTATCGGCCTATGTTTTGAGTATACAAATGATCATGTCGGCCTTATAGGCCTGTATTTCACATGTATAAGTTTCTATATCATGTTGGGTCGTCCTATGTCTAGTATTCCCTTATGTTTTATTCCCGTTATCTCATGATGGCCCTTCTGGACCACTTATCCATGACGGTATGATAAGAAAGATATCTTACGTTGGTAATCGGTTGTGTAAGGAACCGGGTACCCGTCGTGGCCCTGTGGTTTGGGTCGTGACACGCAGAACCTCCCAAGGGGCATTTATGTCTTATATTTTTGGCCCTGTATAAATGGACGAGTTTCACAAAATTAGGTCAAGTTTGATCATCTGAAGATGTTGTAGCCGTTTTTCTTTACTACTTTAGGAAGTCTTACATTATTTTAGTGTTTTAACATTATCTTTCATCATTTTAATCTTCCATTATGAGTTTAATTAGTTTTTCTTCTTTATTTTCTTCAATTTCCATTATGAATAGCTAGACTTTTACTAGGATTATGACCCAACCCTAGTGTGTTAACCTTATGGGTATCTAATTTAGTGCTTGTTTATGATTGGGTGTTGATTATTTAGCTTAGTTTATGCTTCAATTTTAGAATTAATGGTTTCAAACATTGATTCATGCCTATTTGACTTAGTCTCTACTTGAGAAAGAGAGGCCTAGTCTAGGATAACTAAGCTAACAAGGAATTGGGTTAATTGAGAGATTGATTAACCTAATTAAAGGGTTCAACCTAGAGATAGTAATAACCCGACTTGAGCTCTTATCAACTATTTTAGTTGATACCCATTTGGACTTGAGAAAGCCAAATTGGGCAAAATCCCTCTCTGACCGAGAGGTATTGAGTAGGCAACGTAGAGTTGAGAGCTATAAGACACCCCAATCAGTAAAACAAGCATTAACATCTTTATCCCATTAGGCAAACATCTAGGTTATGGTCACAGCCCTAGGCCTTTAATCTAATTAAAAAAAACTTAAAATCATTTATCTAGAATCTATTTTCTGTATCTTGCATTCATTAGAGTAACAGTAGAAATAGGAAATAAAACCTTGTTGTGGAAGTGCAATCTTAGATAACCTATTTGCTTGCTTCAAATATATACTCCTAACACCCATCATAACTCCCAGTGGATTCGACCCTGACTCTTAGTTGGGTAATTATTTTTGCATACGACCGTGTCATATCTCTTATTGAGGTGTGTTATGGACGTGATCAATTTTTGGCGCCGTTGTCGGGGAGTTAAAACGGTGTTAGCTATATATTTGGGCTTGTTTTTGGAATATCTTCTTTTCCTTCCGTGTTACTAATTTGTTTGAGAAATCATAGGTACAACCATGGCGAACAATGAGCTCGAAAAGTTACCTTTGGGGTATGTGGATGTCGAGGATGATCAAGTTGATGAGGTATCTCTTGAACCTCAAGCCAATAGAAGAGGTCGAGTACCTCATGAAAATGTCCCCGCTCTACCCCATCTCTACCACGAGTGGCTCCACACCGGGTGTTACCCAATGAAGGATATGCTAGTGTAATAGTCACTCCCTATATTAGGATGAGCAACTTTCAAATCACCAATGTGATGCTCACCTTGCTAGAGCAACGAGGTTTCTTCACTGGTGCTCCAAGTCAAAATGCGTATAACATTTGAAGGGGTTTATGGACACTTGTAGGGGGAGCAAACAAACAAATGTCTCTGATGATGCATTGAGGCAAGGATTTTTCCCTTCTCTCTGCGGGGGAAAGCTTTAGACTGGTTGGAACATTTGCGAAACTATTCCATTCACACTTGGGATGAGTTGGCGGAAAAGTTTATCTCTAAGTTTTTCTCTCCGGGGCACATGGCTATACTTTGAGATAAGATTTTGGCATTCAAGCAAGAGCCGAATGAACCACTACACGAGATTTGGGAGCGGTATAGAACAATGATCCAGGAATGTCCCAACAACGATATGACAGAAAACATGATTCAACAAACATTCTATTGTGGGATAAACACAACCAACCAATGTGTAGTAAATCAACTTGTCGATGGTAACTACTACGATGTATGCGGAGGCGTGTGAGATTTTGGATGAAATGGCAAAAACATCATCGGCATGGCAATCCCGGGCTAATGTTCCACAAGGTCATCCGAACGTGATCCACCTTCACAAAGAGTTGCATGACCATGGGCAAGCCATTACCGAATTGACTACCACCATGAATCAACTAGCACAGGCTCAACTTCAACAACTACAAACTCCTAAGCAATTCAATGCCATGGAAGGAATGAAGTGAACATGATGGTAAACAAAATAAGGACCAAGGATCCACAAGTGCAAAATTGAGTGGAGAATTATGTGCAAGAGGATAGTGGTTTTGATCAAGATGATTCTTACAATGAACAAGAAGAGGAGGTGCAATATGTGAACAACTTTCAAGGGCAAAGAAACAACTTCCAAGGCCTAAACCAACAACAATGGAAACCTCAAAACAATCAAGGCAATTGGAATTCTAACAACCAAGGAAATTGGAGTGGTGACAACAATTAATGGAATTGGCATAACAACATCAATCAAGGAAATTGGAGTGGCAATAATCAAGGAAATTGGGAGGGTAACAATCAAGGCAGATGGAACAATAATCAAAGCAATCGGGTCGGGTTTTCAAAGGCCCCCTATGTATCAACAACCGAACAACCCGCCTTCTTATCCTTCCCATGGTCTAAGTTCTTCAAACAATGAGATGGGGCGTATTGAGAATATGTTTAAGCAAATGATGGAAAAGAATGCCGATTCGGATGCCCAACTTGCCTCACCTACCACATCAATCCACAACTTAGAGGTTCAAATGGGGAAAATCTCTCAAGCTCTAAATTCTAGTCCTAAGGGGACACTTCCAAGTGACACGGTAGTAAACCCAAAGGGTAAAAAAACACAGGGCATGCCATGGCCGTTATTACAAGAAGTTGAAGAGGAGGGAATGCACCCATCTCAAGTCAAAGGCAACTTGTGGTTGATGAGCAAGTGCTACAAGAAGAAGCGATCCCGAAGAATTTGGTGAAACCAAATGATGAAGCTCAGATTGATATTGATGATAGTGTGAAAGAGACTCAAGAGGAGATGAACCCGTCTAGGGATCACATTATTGACATACCGGAGCTGGTAGTGCAAAAATCTAAGGCACCATTGCCTAAGCCTCCACCTTCATACCCTCAAAGACTTGCTAAGCAAAATTGCAAGAATCAATTCAAGAAGTTCATTCAAATGATGAAGAGTCTCTCAATAAATGTGCCATTAGTTGAAGCATTGGAACAAATGTCCGACTATGCAAAGTTTATGAAGGATATCATCATAAAGAAGAGGTCAATGAATTTTGAAACCATCAAAGTCACTCATCAAGTGAGTTGAATTGTGCATTCAATGGCTCCTAAGTTGGAGGATCCTGGTGCTTTCATGATTCCTTGTACAATTAGAAGTGCCGAGTTTGCAAAAGCTCTTTGTGATCTTGGGGCAAGTATCAATTTGATGCCCTATTCGGTCTTCAAGATCTTGGGAATTGGGCAACCAAGACCCACCTCTATGAGATTGCAAATGGTTGATCGTACTATGAAGAGACCTTTAGGAGTGATTGAAGATGTTTAGGTTCATGTTGATAAATTCATTCTTCCGGCGGATTTTGTCATTCTAGATTGTGAAGTTAATTATGAGATGTCGATTATTCTTGGAAGACCTTTACTTGCTACGGGGAAGGCTCTTTGTGATGTTGAAGCCGGAGAACTTACATTCCTGGTAGGTGATGAAAAAGTGGTCTTCCATTTATGTAAGTCCATGCGGCAACCAAATAGCAATGAGGTATGATCTTTTGTGGACTTGGTGACCGATTTTATTATTCATGAATCAAGTGCTATGATAAATATTGGTGATATGTTGGAGGCCGTCTTGCTCAACTTTGATGATGACGAGATGGATGGCTTCATGGAATGAATGAACTCTTTGCAAGAAATGGGGTCGTATAACTATGCACCCCAAATATTGTCCTTGGATCTTGAAAATAGGACAACTCCTCCTACAAAGCCTTCTATTGAATAGCCCCCTACCTTGGATTTGAAGCCATTGCCTCCATATCTTTGGTATGAATTTCTTGTTCCTTGTTTTACTTTACCAGTTATTCTTTCCTCTTGTTTGACTAACGTGTAGGTAGATTCCACTTTGGTGGTGCTACAAAAGAGGAAGAAGGCTATTGGGTGGACTTTGGCGGATATTCGGGGGATAAGCCCCTCATTTTGTATGTATAAGATCAACTTGGAGGAAGGCGCCAAACCATCTATTGAACATCAAAGGAGACCCAATGAGGCTATGCAAAAAGTTGTCAAAAAGGATATTATCAAGTAGTTGGATGCCGGGGTTGTCTACCCCATCTCCGATAGTTCATGGACTTTTCCGATTCAATGTGTCCCGAAGAAGGGGGCATGACGGTGGTCACCAATGACAAGAATGAGTTGATTTCTACAAGAACGGTGATCAGGTGGAGGGTGTGTATGGACTATCGCCAGCTCAACAAAGTCACAGGGAAGGATCATTTTCCACTTCCTTTCTTAGATCAAATGCTCGATAGATTGGCCGGCCGTGATTTCTATTGCTTTCTTGATGAGTATTCGGGCTACAACCAAATTCTTATTGCTCCGGAAGATCAAGAGAAAACCACCTTTACATATACCTATGGTACTTTCTCCTTCAAGCGGATGCCATTTGGTTTGTGCAATGCACCGACGACTTTTCAAAGATGTATGATGGCTATTTTCACGAATATGGTGGAGGAATACCTTGAAGTTTTCATGGATGACTTATCAATGGTTGGAGATTCTTTTGATGATTGTCTTGCAAATTTGGATAAAGTGTTAGCAATATGTGAAGAAACAAATTTGGTGCTCAATTGGGAGAAGTGTCATTTCATGGTTGAGGAAGGCATTGTCCTTGGCCACAAAATCTCATATAATAGAATTGAAGTTGACAAGGAAAAGGGTGAGGTGATTTTTAAACTTCCACCTCCAACTTTGGTAAAGGGTGTGCGGAGTTTCTCAGGCCACACGGGTTTCTACCGGCGCTTAATCAAAGATTTCTCTAAGGTGGTGAATCCGTTATGCAAGCTTCTTGAGAAGGATGCTAAGTTCAACTTCAATGATGATTGCATGAGATCTTTTGAATTGTTGAAGCTCAAGTTGACAACTACTCCCATCATCACCGCTCCAAATTGGAGTGTCCCTTTTGAACTCATGTGTGATGCAAGTGACGTAGCGGTTGGGGCTGTTTTGGGGCAACGCATCAACAAGATTTATCATCCGGTCTACTATGCTAGTAAGACCATGAATAGTGCCCAAGTCAACTATACCATTATGGAGAAAGAGCTCATTGTCGTTGTGTTTGCAATTAAGAAGTTCTGCATATACTTGATGGGTGCAAAGGTCATTGTCCATATGGATCATGCGGTGCTTTGTTATCTTATGAGCAAGAAGGACTCCAAAGCTCGATTGATGAGATGGGTGATTTTGTTTCAAGAGTTTAATATTGACCTTCAAGATAGAAAAGGGAGTGAAAACCAAGTGGCGAACCACTTATCTCGTTTGGAGGAGGAGGGGAGGTCGCATGATGGCCTTGAAATCAATGACTCCTTCCCCGATGAGCAACTCTTGGCTATTTCAATGAAAGAGGTTCCATGGTTCACAGATCTAGCAAATTCCTTGTGTGTGGAATCATCCCGGAGGAGTTCTCTCCAATACAAAGGAAGAAGCTCAAACGGGATTGTCAAGATTATTATTGGGATGAACAATACCTTTTCAGGATTTGTACGGATTGGGTGATTAGAAAATGTGTACCAGAAGAAGAGCAAGGTGAAATTATTGGGTCTTGTCATTCTTAGCCATATGTTGGTCATCATGGTGGAGAAAGAACGGCGGCCAAAGTGCTAAGTTGCAGTTTCTATTGGCCCACTCTTTACAAGGATGCTAGCGAGCTAGTGAAAATATATGATGAATGTCAACAGGCCGGTGGAATCTTAAAGAAAAATAAAATACCTCTCACTACCATTTTGGAAATTGATATTTTTTATGTGTGGGGTATTGACTTCATGGGTCCTTTTGTGAGTTCTTATGGAAACACCTACATCTTGGTCGCGGTGGATTATGTATCCAAATGGGTTGAGGTCGATGCTCTACCTAACAATGAGGCAATACATATGGTGGTGTTCTTGAAGAAGAATATTTTCACAAGGTTTAGTACTCCGCGGGAAATTATAAGCGATGGGGGTCATATTTTTGCAACAAGGCTTTCGATACTTTACTTAGGAAGTATGGTGTTTCTCATAAAGTCACGACTCCCTATCATCCACAAGCTAGCGGTCAAGTGGAAGTTCCCAACCGGGAGATAAAGAGTATTTTGTCCAAAACGGTGAATGCTAATCGGACGGATTGGGCCAAGAAGCTTGATGATGCACTATAGGCTTATCGGACGGCTTACAAAACACCTATCGAAATGTCACCATACTGGTTGGTATTCGGGAAAGCTTGTCACCTTCCGGTGGAACTTGAGAACAAGGACATGTGGGCTCTAAAGAAGTTGAATCTTGATTGGGATGTAGCTGCTAACTTGAGGGTTGCACATTTGAATGAATTGGATGAGTTCCGGTACCATGCTTATGCAAGTTCGTCCTTGTACAAAGAAAAGATGAAATATCTTCATGAAAAATATATTTGGAACAAATAGTTCAAGGTGGGCGATCTTGTATTGTTATTTAACTCAAGGTTGAGGATGTCTCCCGGGAAGCTAAAGTCTAAATGGAGTGGTCCTTTTGAAATTGTGGGTGTTACACCTTTTGGTGCATTGGACTTGAAGAACAAAAAACAATGAAGTATTTCGAGTAAATGGTCACTGGGTGAAGCACTACTTGGGAAGAGTTGGAGATAGCCACGTCGTGGCGGTCATTCATTTTAATTCATGGTATTATGCGGCATGTCGCAACGTTAAATCAAGCGCTTCTTGGGAGGCAACCCATGTTTCATTTCTTTTTCCTTTGGTAGTTAGGTGTTATTTTTGTTCTAACTTGATTTGAAGTGTGCTACAAGGCTGAGTGTGACTTACAGGAACTGTGGACAAAAATGTGGCTAAGTGTTGAAAGAAGTGCGAACCGCAGTTTATTTGTGCGGACCGCGCAATTTGGAATGATGTAGCAAAAGAGCCATGCGGCCACACAATTATCTTACGGACCGCACAAATGAGAAATGGAAAATACAAACTCTATGAAGTTTGAGCCTATCAGAGAAGAGGTTAATTTGCGACCGCAAGTGAAATCTTTGACCGCACACAAAATTGTGCGGACCGCAGATAAGATGGTGAAGATAATGCCCCAGGTAACAGAGTGCAGACAGCACATGAAAATGTGCGGCCGCACTCGACCTTCTTCCCCTTTCACAGACCATAAGTATAAATAGAAGGGCAGGGGCAAGGGATACGGTTTTCACTCTCTGAGCACAAAAATAGCACTCTCTTGAAAATTCTTGGTGAATCTATCTGTCCACACGCACAACATCTTTGTTCAGTCACTCATGACACTCATTCATCTGGTATGATACAATTCCTTGTTAATCTTTTTCATTTAATTTGTAGATTTTTAGTCATTTTTAGGCCATTTGTCAGTAGAGTTCAATTGTGCATTCATGTGAGGGCAAATCTGTAATGGGTTACTAATACGTTCTCTATGGGGATAGGGTCAACATATTTTCATGCCTCTATGTTGTTTCCATGTCAAAATTTGCACAAAAATTGCAAAACCTAGATATAAAAAATTGGATTGTTCGTAGTTTTTGAATTATGCGGTCGCACCTGAAATTGTGCGGTCCGCAGATTGTGATTTTAGGGCAACATAGTGAAAGAAGGGATCTATGGCCACAATATAAAATGTGCGGACCGCGGATTTCCCATCGTGGGCGCAAAAATAGCCTTTTTACTATCATTAGAGAGTCTACACTTTTTGACCCAATTGTGCGGTCGCAGGTATAATTGTGCAGACCTTAAAAAATAGGTTGCGGCCACACATCAGCCAATTCTCTGTCATCAGAGAGTTGGGAATTTTTGGGATTCAAAGGTGCAGCCGCAAGTGAAATTGTGTGGACCGTACTTCACTTTTGCGGCCACAAGACAAAATTGCGCGGTCCGCAAGTCCAAATTTACGACCGCAAGAAAATTGTGCGGACCGCAGATCTGGTTTCCTGCAAGTATGCTTTGACTGTGTACTCTCACTGCATCTTCTGGTTTATGTCTTACTTGCATGTCTCCTGGGTATGTTTGAACATTGAATTGAAACTAACAATCGCCTTTGCTTGATACAGACAATGGTTCGATCTAGGGGATGAGGCGACACATCTGAAGGGAGGGGTGAACCTTCTCGAGGTCGAGGCAAGAGTGCCTTACCTCTTGGCCAACAAAAGCCAATTACAAAGAAAGCTATAGTCGACAGAGGGAGAGGAGCAGATCTCTCTAAGACGAGCTCATATGTCCTATCTAGGGAAGCATCAGAGGGCAACTCAGCCTCTGTTCAGGAGAAGTCGGTCGTACAGTCAAGGCCGCAAGGGAGATACCAACTCAGGGATGAGTTGTCCCCATCTCATAGCACTTCCGAGGACTCAGAGAGTGCTAGTCAGGCTTCTGAGCCATCGGCTATACCTATCCTTGAGGAACAAGATACACCAGTTCAGGATATCCTCGATGATAGCAGAGGGGGAGATGCTATAGCTGTCGGCCTTGAAAGTTCGAAGAAGAAAGACGTTTGGGAGGACCAATTTGTCAGCTTTGCTGCCTTCACCAGCTTTCATACATGGTGGCTAGTGAGGTCTCTAACTCTCGAGTGACAGTTTCTATTGAAATATTTGGAGAGGTACAACCCGGCAGTATTGAGACAGTTCAGGGAACGCAAGTGGTGGATGTGGTTCACTCAAAGTGTAGTGGACGCCAAAGAGTACCTAGACTAGGAATTCTAAGCAAATATGGCTCACATTGAAAAGGGACAAAAGTGACTAAAGTACGTAACTTAAAAGTGAGATTTGATCAACATACACTCAACACGTACTTGGGCTTCGAAGATGTTGATCCAAAGGAATATTTGGAGATGTATGCACTGGGAGACACAGCCCGACCTTGGTTAGCAAAGATTCTAGTAGCACCAGGGCCACCACCTCCATCGATTGCCGCTGGGGTTCTTATCCGCCGGAGCACTCTCAATTTTGAGGCGAAGGGGTGGCAAACCTTTGTCTGCAGTAGACTGGACCCGAGCCAGAATGAGACTTACCTTCCGATTATTCGGGCAGTTCTGGTTGCTTCTATTATGGCCGGGTACCCTATCAATGTGGGGGTCATGATGTCGGCCAACATCTCAGTGATTGCTCGGCAAGATGACTCGTCCTACCTATATTCCAACATTATAATAGAGTATCTCATGGATGCAAGGGTATAGCCGAGGGATTATGACACAAAGGTGAGGCCGAAGAAGCCTTTTACTTGGTATTCACTGATGGATGTGAACAATCCAAAGAAGAAAGTTCAGCCTCCTACCACCGCGGGCCAGTCTGATGAGTCAGCTACGGTAGCTGCTGAGGCAGTTGATTTTCCATCTACTTCAACCGAGCCATCCTCTAGTGCCGCAGCTATGCCTCCGCCATCATCCACATGCCTTACTACAGTTCCTGCCACAGCTCCCACCTCGGTTTTGAAGCTAGTGCCTATGCCTACTGCCCCACTTTCTGTGCTCCGATTCTCCCAGACATTAGCGAGTATCAACAACTGGATGCAGACAACTACTACAAAGCTGTCTGACTTATCCAGTACTGTTATGGCATAGTCTTCTGTTTAGGCACCTCAATTTCCCCTGACAATTGAAGAGACATTAAAGAAGCTCCTAGAGAATCAGAACACTATTATGGCAACCTTGGTACAGCACGGGTCAGTGATCAAAGAGCTGGGAAAGGAAGTAAAGAAGATAAGAAAGTCCCAGGCCAGCAAAATATCAGTGGACAAGCTCCAGAGACAGGTGACCAGGCTTGCTACAGTCGGAGATCTCCCCTTTGATATGCTGATTGACCCACACCATTCGGGCCAAGATCCTACAGCACAGGTGGCACCAACTGGCCAGTCTGAGAAGCCAAACCTTGCTGCCGACATTGCCGAGGTAGTGCATCAGATGTTCACCAACCCAGCCACACCCAGAGTTGAGGATGATGAGATTCAGTTGGATGAGCCTGTGTGCAGTGACATTGCTGGGGACATAGATATGTCCAAGGAGCCATAGGGAGTTTTCTTCACTCTTTCCCCTTTTTTAATATTATTTTGTTAAGTATTGGAGACAATGCTTATCTTTATTCGGGGGGTGGAGTTTATTGATTATATTTGATACATTCTGAGACATTTGGCCAGTAATAACTTGTTATTATTTTCTCCTTTCTTATTATGTATATATTCTCTCTCTTTCTCTCATTATGTATATTCATTCTATCTTCAGTAGTTTTTGCTTATTAGATTCTTTATTTTTGTTTCTTTATTAGTTCTTTGTTTGATTTAGTAGCTTCTTTGTTTGATTTAGTAGCTTCTTTTTATGTTTTAGTAGATACTAAGCCTTTGGTTTTCTTATTGCCATAATTGTTTCCAAAGGTAGTTATTGTGTAAACCGGGTGATTCGTCCCAATGATCGATGGCATGACAACCTTCTTACAGAAATGAATCTATTTTTGTGTTTACGTAATAATAGTAGTAGTAATGGACAAAAATACCTAATTAAGTCATGCTGGAAGAGTCAACCATGCTTCAATTGATACCAACACACTTAACTAGGTGCTTATGATAAGAGACAAGATTTTTGAAAGAAATAGCTCTAGTTAGTGACTTTGTGACTCTTGTGTTGACTTTGGCAATCATCGAGTGGTTTAATTGGACCATAGTGAACTTTAAACATGAATGTGGTCGTTGTGGGCCCTTGACTCTGTCCTCTTTAACAATCCGGTTGCGTGAAGGGTGAGATGTATTCTTGCTAGTCCAAGTATCCGTGCAAAGAGTTTATAACTTGCCCCGAATGTGTTTCAAGGCAAAATCCTAAATTTTTCTTTGTTTGAGAAGTGATTGTAGGCGCTCCTTGGCCCGTTTGAGTTTTCTATTGCCAACCAATATCATTATCCCTAGTCAACCCCTTTGAGCCTCTAGCCTTTCTCATTTGATAACCATATTATAAGCCTTTACCCGTTTGGTCTTGACCCTCTCTTGGCACCCGAGCTTTCCTTAACACTCTCGAGAAACAAATGGCTTAAAATGTAATCTTGGGGGAGATACGAGGAACTTGAAAAAGGTATCAATGTACAAAAAGAGAAAAGAAATGATCTCTATGAGAAGTGAAGGCAAGAAAAGAAAAGAACAAAAAGAAAAATGCAAAAAGTGAATAATTGGAAGGGTTGAATGGATCCAAAAAGAGGTAATAATCCCAAACATGGAGAAATCAAAAAGGGAGAAAAAGAATGAATGATCAATAAATAGTGGTGTTAAGTCTCTCTAGTCCCCAATGAAAAGAAAGTACCTCTAAGAATTGGCAATGTGTGAGCCGAAAAATAAAAGATGGAGTGCTTAAGGAAAGGTGTAACCACTCACCCATACTATATCCGACCCTAATCCAAAAGCCTTCATCACATCCCGAAAGAAGTCCTACTTGATTTCAATCCGAGTGAGCTTACATTAGTGGTGATCTACATGAGGGGCAAGCCGATGGTAATTGAAGCCGTTCTTGTGACACTCTCTTGAGAGAGATGAGTGAACCTTTCATAAATCTTTGGATCGAGTGCTAAATTTCTTATGTGAGCCTGGCAAATGGAAGTAGAGGAGGAAGAGGTTGGAGTCTACCATGACCTACATGATAGAGCAAAAGTCCTTGATGAATAAAGTCAATTCTTGAAGCTCAAATGTCACATTAGAACTATATGTGTATGAATGTTTAACTTGTCGCCTTGTTGATAATACATGAGTAGTGTGGGTAATTGTTGTTCCTAACTGATGTGTGGATGGCTCACCTTTGACTCGCTGAAATGACCCTTAACTTTTGGAGGTGGGAACTAATTTATTTGCTTGAGGAAAGCAAAGACTTAAGTTTGGGAGAGTATTCATTAAGAAAGTATTTGAGTTCCTCCCTCAGGAGTTCTACCAGCTCCCAAGCTCCCTGCAATTCCTCCGGTAAGTGTTGAGTATGTATTATGCAACCTAACAGGAGACTTATTAGGCACCACAACTGTCTGTTGCACCCTGCAGTTACATATGATTTCTGAGTACCACCTGGAGTTGAAGTAGAGCCAGTAGCAGTCATCTCCCCTGTTAATGGGCCTTGACTCTTCTTCCCTTGTAGCATGGTAAAATTGGAATCATTCTTGACTGTACTACTTTTTGGAGCAGGCTTCTTCTATTGATTCTCAGGCATCCTAACAGGTGCCTGTACCACCCCTATTTGGTGAGGTATAGGTTTCCTATTTGTATCCCTTGTGGTCTCCATTGCATATTCATCCCTGATTTGTGACCCTTATACTTACTTCTTGGTTTAGTATTCTTCTTATGCAAGTTCTCTGGTACCTACATTGTTGAGTATTGACCATCTTTGGTTCTTTATGGCAGACATGACCAAACTTCACACATTGTTTGTAGAACAGAGGCTTCCAATCATACTCAATGTTCTGAGAAAACACTTTGCATGTTGGATCTGTGATGTCCAACTCCTCTACATGAGTTGAGTGATATCCATGTCAACTAGGATCCTAGCATAAGATATTCGAACCTGCTTCTTGGTACATTCATCCACAAAAATAGGTTTCCCTAATCCACTTTCAATTTTGCTCAAGGTCTTAGCTCCCCAGCAGTTCAAAGGCAAGTTGGGCAATCTAGCCCAAATAGGCATTGTACAGGGAAATTCCTATTGGAAATCAAAGGTAGGGGTCCATACTTTAAGAATTAATGGTCTACTGGGCAAAGTGTGTGGGCCTGAGTATAAGATTTAATTTCTATCATGAATATCTAAGAATTTAGCAATATAAAATCCCTCATCATTTAGATATAATTCTTTTGTTCTCACTTCATTCCAACTCTTAGATATGTAGTTACTCATAAATGTATAGCTAGGTAACTCACCCGTGGTATAGATCACTAGTGCATTATTCCACATCTCTGTTTTCTCCTTAATCTCGTCTTCCTCCAGAACAATCGTAGCTTTTTTCATTAATCACCTGAAGAGGGATAAAATCCAGATCCATACCATTCGTAGCTACTCAATTTCGAGGGAATAATCCAGCCCAATTTTGCGACTGGTTGTTCTCTTCCTCCTTTTCCTGTGGAAGTAGGTCTAGTACCTATTGGTTTGTTATAGATTACAATGGGTTTGGAGCTTGTTTCACTGGGATGACCTCCAATTTTGGATTCTGCTCCAATTTCATAGGTGTTGCGCCCTTTTCCATCACCACTTCCTCAGTAGGTTTCATTGACGAAGTTGGAGTTTCAGATGTCCCAGCCATATCGAATTGGGTACCAGTGTTTTCCTTCCCTTTTGGTGTGTTCTGCTTCCCTGTCGTTTGAGATCGAGACTTCGCCGACTGAGCAAGATAAGTTATGGGATGCATGTTCATCAGAACCCTCAAACTTGCCGCCGTAACTATCGTTTGGTTACCCGAAGTATTGTTAGTCACCCTCCCCTTGGTCTGTTTGCCCATGGTGATTTTCATGTCGCTTTCTGATTGATTTTTAGGTCTTCCCCAACCTCGCTTTTCCATGGAATTGGGTTTCAATGCACATTAGCAAGAAGGCTAAAGTATGATGAGAGCATTCTGGCTATTACAAAGGCCAAATCTAAAAATATATGTACTACATAAATCACTGATATGCTACCGGCATCGGGCGAGATCCGCGCCGTGATATCCGGTTGGATGCGGAGATCACGACCCTCTATTAGTCGTGTGCAACCGTTTGTAATGCTTTTCTCGTTCCAGGTCCGGGAGGTGCTATCTTGTCAGGCTCAATGGTGAGCACCCTGTTCCAGCCTCGAACTAGAGAGTTTTCATATTCGGCCTCTATCTCATACATTCATACTTCGTTTGACACACCCGATGGCGAGCACCCCGTCCCCTCGTTTCTCATAGAGTATGTTTACCTAAATGATGGGAAATGATAGATGAACCCCGGTTTCAACCTTTGTACATTACAACCGAGATGATGAATAAGCCAAAATGTACCATCAGTAGCGTCGTTCTAACTTCGGACATGTGTCAACCATCGACTGATCGCCTCCGAAGATGAAACGTCGTGTAATGATTACATTTTTTCCTATAAAAGCTTCGACCTTTTGTACTTTTACCACTTCCCGATCCTAGCTTTTATCTTCGAATTATCTTGCGGCTATCATCTCTTTTAAATTTTCATCTCTTTACCTTTGATCTTCAAATCTTCATAACTTGAAACGACTCGGCCGGTCATTTTGAGTGTTATAAACCCGTTACCCCATTTACTGCTTATTTTATGATCAATTATCATTATGTGACTTGTCGGGGAATTTGGTTCGGTTCCGGGGATGTTCCGGAATGAGTTGAGACACTTAGTCTCAAGGTTGGAAGCTTAAGTTAAAAAGGTTGATCGGATGTTAAATTATGACCAGAATGGAGTTTTGATGGTTCTGATAGATCCATTGGGTTATTTTGGACTTAGGAGTGTGTCTGGATAGTAATTTGGAGGTCCGTAGTTGATTTAGGCTTGAAATGGCGAAAGTTGGAAAATTAAAAGTTTTGGAAATTAAGAAGTTTGACCGAGAGTTGACTTTGTGGTTACAAGGATCGGATTTTGGTTTCAGAAGATGGAATAGGTCTGGTGTGTCATTTATGACTTGTGTGCAAAATTTGAGGTTAATCGGACTTGATTTGATAGGTTTCGGCATCAAATGTAAAAGTTAGGAGTTCATAAGTTCATTAGGCTTGAATTGGGGTGCGATTTGTGTTTTGATATTGTTTGATGTGATTTGAGGCCTCTACTAAGTTTGTATGATGTTTTAGGACTTGTTGGTATGTTTAGTTGGGGTCCTGGGGGCATCAGGTGGATTTCGGATAGTTAACGAAGTGAAATGGGACTTGAAAGATTTCTGATATTTTTCTGGTGTACAGGTCTGGTTTCCTTCTATGCGATCACGTGGATAGGTACGCGATTGCAAAGGCTTATTTGGACATCTGGGATTTTTAATCTACGCATTTGCGAGTTGAGGGTTGTTATCCCGTAGGTTAGTGAAGCAGTGAATCGCAAACACGTGGGCTAGGCCGCGTTCGCGAAGAGGAAATGAGGCAGGACCCATAATAGTCGTTCTTTGCTATTGAGTTATTTGCTTAATTACACTTATGTACTCAGTCGCATTCATCATTGCATATCATATATCAGTCTCTGTTATTGTCACGCCCCAAAATCGGGGAGCGCGACCGGTGCTCAACCGAGTGAACCCGGCCGAGCAAGCCTATTAGATTTCCTTCTACCCGAACTCATCCATGAATAAAGATAATACATATTTTTGTTAATTAGACAATAAGGTGATCATGTCTATAATACCAATTTATTACCATTAGTTACCTCATTTAATAAGTCTCTAAACACACACACACCCCTTCATGGTTCAAAGTGGAACAAGTGATTTAATCACAATACAACTTGTTTATCATTCCCAACACCCATATACAACCCACACTAAGTCTACAGAGCCTCTAAAGATACCAAAAAGTACAATGCTAGTGCCGGCAACAAGGCTCCGGCTATACCTCAAAACACGTTAACATATACGAAATAAAAGATGCATAACCACGGAATGAGATAGGGCTCACCAAGTCTGCTGGGAAGAATGAGCACCGCTATAACTGGTCAATATTCTCCGCTGTAGAACCACCTGCATCCATTAAAGATGCAGTTCCCCCGTCAAAAAGGACGTTAGTACATGTCGAATAGTGTTAGTATGAAAACTAAACACCAATTTAAGAACTCGGAAATACAATATAAATATGATGAATTAAGGTGACAATAGGATAGCATAGATAGCCGTTTAATCCAAAGCAAGCTTATCAAGAGCTGTCAATAATATTTATAAAATTTAAGGTGAGATCCTCTGTAACCATTTTTACACAAAGCGGCCCCGCCGCCTCACCCCAATGTATGCAAGAGGAGATGTAAGCATATTACCAAAACTCTACTCAAGCGGCCCTGCCGCCTCACCCCAATGTATGCGGGTGGAGGTATAACCACAATACCAAAACAAACCTACACAAAGCGGCCATTCCACCTCACCCCAATATATGCGAGTGGAAATGCATCAACGATACGAATACCTACACAAAGCGGCCATGCCGCCTCACTCCAATATATATATATATATATATATATATATATATATATATATATATATATATATATATATATATATGCGGGTGGTGGTGCAAAAACAATACCACAATCATACACAAAGCGGCCTTGCCGCCTCACCCCAATGTATGCGGGTGGAGGTGTAATCCCAATCACAATCTCTATACAATTTAGCATAATGGTTTTCACATAAATCACGACTTGGAATTATAACATGTAGATACACAATCCATAGTTTGGAACACATCTTCAATTTATAATACAGTATGATAAGAGCATTTGAAATACGAATTGAACATATATCTTTGTCACAAAACTTATTCGGAATACTCGATTTATAATAAACATCTTGGAACTTACAAGGGTAATTGGGGTTCCAATTCTTAAAGAAGCGTTTAGCCAACATACCTCAATAGAGCTTCCTTAAACTCTAAAATATTTCGGAATTCTTAACAACTTCAATCTATTTTAGAAATATAACAAATTGAACCAAAATTAGGAAGATGAACAGGGTTCTAGCTCATTTGAGCATTTTATCAAACACTAGGTGTGCATTAAGGTTTCAAGGTCCTCCTATGGTGATTTCCATCTTCCCAAATCCATTATCTACCATTCTTAGCTCAACAATCTTCTTACACCCTTTGATAACACATGCGTGCAAGATGGACAACTCTCATGCCAAGAAATTATCTTACTAATTACCCAATTCTAGATAAAATTCGAGATTGAGGATTAGGGTGTAGAATCTTACTTTTAGAATGAAAACCTTGTGGGTTTTCCTTGTTAATATTCCAAGATTTGAGCAACAATTGAAGAACAATTTTTGAAGAACTCTCTCCCACTCTAAGGCACTCTCTAACCCTCAAAATATCAGGTTTTTGCCGAAAAGATGGTACAAATCGTCTATTTAATGAAGTAGGGTCACGTTATAAAAATCCAAAAATGAAGCTCCAGAACAGGATATGCGGTCCGTATATCGGCCGCACAATTGATGCCCAAAATCGATGCAGCCTGCCTGGGTCTGCGGTAGTTATGCGACCCGCAAACCTGTTCTCCTGTCGCATAATGCACCGCATAACTGGTCTCCGGTCGCATAATGCACCGCAGACCTTCCTACAAGCTGACCCGCCTTTGCTTCACTCTGCGGCCATTATGCGGTCCGCAGAGTGATTCTGCGACCGCATAGTGGGCCATAGAAATGACTTTTTCGGGAAAACAATTCCTTTACTCCCCAGTGCATTGTTCAACCCAAAAAACCCTCAAACACGTAAGCCTAAATAGGCACCCCGAAACCTTAATTCCTTTATGAAATTTTACAACGCCTTACATTCTCCCTCATCTAGGATCATTTGTCCTCGAATGAGGGTCAAATTCTATCATTAGCATTCAATATGACTCAATTGTTAATTCACACACACCAGTAGTTTCAAAATTTGCCTAACTCCCTAAATTTCCAAAACTTTCGCCAGAGTCTCCCCTGTAACTGGGCCTATCCACCTGTTAGAGAATCCAGAAAATAATCCTAACGGCATATACATAACCGATGATGCAATATAACATAAGAACAACACCAACCGTGGCCTCATAAGCAATATATTACCAGGGAAGGAACTCCCTGAACAACAACGGTACAAATGATACATAATTCATAGAAGGTAACTCTTAGAATTTTCATAGAACACAACTTTATCAATACATGGCTATTCAACCTCAAACAAATAAGGATACGTTTTCTTCATTTCTTCCTCGGCCTCCCAAGTAGCCACTTCAACCTGTTGGTTTTGCCATACCACTTTCACAGAGGCAATTTCTTTATTTCTTAACTTTCGAACTTGTCGATCAATAATAGAAACTGGAATCTCTTCATAAGTCAATTTCTCATTAACCTCAATAGTCTCGACCGAAACAATGAGTGTCAGGTATCCAACTACTTTCTTCAACATATACACATGAAACACGGGGTGCACTAATGACATCTCAGGTGGTGGCTCAAGCTTGTACACCACCTCACCGATCCTCTGAATGATTCTGTACGGTCCGACATACCTCGGACTCAATTTCTCTTTCTTACCAAATCGCATTACACCTTTCATGGGGGAAACCTTCAAGAATACCCAATCATCTTCTTTGAACTATAAATCCCTACGACGAACATCCGAATAGGACTTCTGACGACTCTGAGCAGTCTTCAACCTCTCCTTAATGATCTTAACTTTTTCCATAGCCTGATGCACGAGGTGTGACCCTATCAACTCTGCTTCCCCAATCTCGAACCACCCAATGGTAGATCTATATCTCCTTCCATATAAAGCCCCGAACGGTGCCATCTGAATAATAGCATGATAACTATCATTGTAGGCAAATTCTATGAGTGGAAAATGATCATCCCAACTACCTTTGAAGTCTAGAACACAAGCGCATAACATATCCTCGAGCATCTGAATATTCCGCTCTGCCTACCCGTCCGTCTGCGGGTGAAAGGTTGTACTGAGATTCACCTGAGTACCCAAATCTTGCTGAAACTTCTTCAAAAAATTAGGCGTGAACTGTGCCCCCCGAGGGCCTGTTTGTGAGTGATATTTATGGTATCGAATTGCACGCTGCATCAGGCTTTATTGATTCATGCCACTATTGTCTTATTATAGCGCTTGGGCTGGATCTGCACATCCGGAGTCTGCACACCCACAGTGAGCGCAGTTGTTATTGATTCACAATATTTGATTCGGGTTGGATCTGCCATGTACAGTGCTAAGTGATTGAGTGTGATGAGTGAGAATTGAAACAGTTAGGCTATGTACTCCGAGAGTGTGAGTACGCGAGGCTTTCATTGTGTTGCATCACATACGATATGCATATTGGCATGTATATCTAGAGATATCATATTCCTCATATCATTCAGACTTGACATATTTTATCTGTTCTGAGTTTAATTGTTAAACTTGGAAGCATGTCTACATTCCTGTACTGGTACCTGCAAATTATGAGTTTCTCTAAAATATTACTATCATATGTTCAATAAATTTTCGTAATGTTTAATTATGTATTTGGACCGTATTATTCAGACTCGTCACAACTTTTAGTCCAAAGGTTAGACTTGTTACTTATTGAGTTGGTTGTACTCACGCTACACCATGCACTTCATGTGCAGATCCAGGTGTTTTTGGGCATGGTGGTTGTTGATCTAAGACTTTTCAGCCGTTCAGAAATTATTGAGGTAGCTGCCTTGGCGTCCGCAGACCTTGACTCTCCTCCCATATCCCTCAATTTTACTTATTCAATTCTACTTTCTTAGACAGTGTATCAGACTATGTATTTATATAGATGCTCATGTACTCAGTGACACCCGGGTTTTGGAAAATTCTGTATTGAGTTGTGACATTTTCATTCAGTTTTATGAGACTTTTACTTACTTAGGCTTAGTTTTGTATATTTTAAATTTCAAGATGTTGGTATGTGTGAGTTGTCGGCTTGCCTAGTATCATGATAGGTGCCATCACGACACTTGGAATTTTGGGTCATGACAAGTTGGTATCAGAGCCTAGGTTACATAGGTCTCATGATTCATAAGAAGGTTTAGTAGAGTCTTGCGGATCGGTACATAGATGTCTGTACATATGTTCGAGAGGCTGCCCAACCCTATGGAAAACTCCATATTCTTGTATTCTTGTCATGCGAATTTGTCAATTTCGGGAACTAAAATTATGTTATTCTATTCTCTTACAGACGGTGAGGACACATGCTACCGGATTAGGTGGACGGCCACCAATACCACCAGCTAGGGCCATGAGAGGCCGAGGCCACAGTAGAGGCTGAGGTGCAACTCGTACAACAGCTAGAGAAGCACCTGCATATCCACCAGTTGCTCCATCTCAGGAGCAAGTTCCATATATGATTAAGCCAGTGGGGCCAACTCAGGCACCAGTTATGCCCATTGTGATTCCAGGCCTTCAGGAGGCTTTAGCCCAGATATTGACTGTTTGCACTAGCCTTACTCGGGAAGTCTCTGTTCAGGCTGCACCAACCACTTCTCAGGTTGGGGGAGGTACTCAGATACCCGCCGCCCATACTCCAGAGCAGGTGGTGCATGGAATTCAGACACTGGGGTACTACCAGCCTAGCCGGTTGCAGTTGCTCAGGCCCAGGTGGGACCTATTATGAGTGATTAAGAGCGGAAGAGGCTAGAGAGATTTGGGAGGCTCAGGCCTCCATCATTCAGAGGGGTTGAGTAAGAGGATGCTCAGGACTTCTTGGATAGGTGCCAGTGGATTTTTCGCACGGCAGGTATTCTGGATACTAGTGGAGTCTCCTTTACTACTTTTCAGCTATTAGAGGTTGCCTTCTGATGGTGGGAGGCCTATGAGAGGATTAGGCTAGTCGGTGATGCACCACTTTCATGGAATGAGTTCTCCGTTCTCTTCTTGGAGAAGTTTGTGCCATAGACCCGCAGGGAGGAGTTGTGCATGCAGTTCGAGCAGTTACATCAGGAGGGCATGTCTGTGCCCCAGTATGAGATGAGATTTTCGGAGTTGTCTCGTCACACAGTTTGGTTGGTTCCCACTAAGAGGGAGAGGATTATGGGGTTCATTGATGGCCTCACCGATCAATTGCATTTTATTATGACTCGGGAGAATGTATTCGATGCTAGGTTCGACGAGGTGATTGATAATGCTCAGCGGCTAGAGTTTGTTCGTAGTCAGGTGCGTGAGGAGAGGGAGCCCAAGAGGTCTCGTGGTTCGGGTGGTTTCAGCAGTGTTCCCTCTGGGAGTCAGTCCCACCACAGCAGGGTTCGTCCTTATAGGCCCGCTCAGATAGCTCGTCCAGTTCATCATGGCGCATCAGCTAACTATGGTTCATACAGTGCTCGACCGGGTCAGTCATCTCTCAGTGCACTCCCAGCTCAGAGTTTGTCACCTACACCTTCAGTTCAGGGTTCATCGGCACCAGGTTTCTCTGGTAGTTATTCTGGTTCTCGGGGTCCGCCTCAGTAGTTGCCACCATTTTTTGAGAGGGGTTGTTTTGAGTGTGGAGAGTTGGGCCATATGAAGAGGCATTGTCCCCGCCTTTCGGGAGGTCCAGTTCAGCATAGGAGTCAGGCTGCGACTTCTGCACCAGTTACTTCACCACCCGCCTAGTCAGCTCGGGGTGGAGCTCAAGCAGCTAGGGGTCGCCCTAGAGGGGCAGGCCAATCAGGTGGCGGTCAGGCTCGATTCTATGTTATTCCTACCAGGCCAGAGGCCATTGCTTCAAACACAGTGATCACAGGTATTGTCTTAGTATGCCACATGAATGCTTCTATATTATTTGACCCTGGTTCTACTTATTCGTATGTATCATCATATTTTTCTCGTTATCTAGATATGCTCCGTGAGTCCTTCATTTTATCTATTCATGTATCTACTCTAGTGGGCGATACTATTGTTGTGGACCTTGTGTATCGGTCATGTGTAGTGACTATTGGGGGATTGGAAACTAGAGTTGATCTCTTATTGCTTAGTATGGTCGATTTCGACATGATTTTGGGTATGAATTGGTTGTTTCCATGTCATATTATTCTGGATTGTCACGTTAAGAACGTGACATTGGTGATGTCGGGGTTGCCAAGGATCGAGTGGAGAGGTTCTCTAGATTATGTTCCCAGCATGGTGATTTCTTATCCGAAGGCCCAACGGATGGTTGGGAAGGGGTGTCTGTCATATTTGGCCTTTGTGAGGGTTGTTGGTGTGATACCCCTACTATTGAATTTGTTCTGGTGGTGTGAGACTTTACGAATGTGTTTCCTGCAAACCAGCCAGGCATGCCACAAGACAGGGATATTGACTTTGGTATTGACTTGGTGTCGGGCACTCATCCCATTTCTATTCCTCTGTATCGTATGGCACAAGCTGAGTTGAAGGAATTGAAAGAGCAGCTTCAGGAACTTCTTGATAAGGGGTTTATTAGGCCTAGTGTGTCGCCTTGGGGTGCACCGGTTGTATTTGTGAAGAAGAAGGATGGTACTATGCGGATGTGCATTGACTATAGGCAGTTGAACAAAGTTAAAATCAAGAACAAGTATCCTTTACCATGCATTGATGATCTATTTGACTAGCTTCAGGGAGCGAGGGTGTTCTCTGAGATTGATTTGAGATTTGGGTATCACCAGTTGAAGATTCGGGACAAGACGGCATTCAAGACCCTCTATGGTCACTATGAGTTCCTTGTGATGTCTTTCGGGTTGACCAACTCCCCAGCAGCATTCATGCATCTGATGAACAATGTATTTCAGCCATATCTTGATTTGTGTATCATAGTATTCATTGATGATATCCTGGTGTACTCACGTAGCCAGGAGGAGTATGCATGCCCAACATTTGAGGATTGTACTACAGCGGCTGAGAGGGGAGACGCTTTATGCCAAGTTCTCCAAGTGTGAGTTTTGGCTTAGTTCAGTGGCGTTCTTGGGGCACGTGGTTTCTAGCGAGGGGTTTAAGGTGGATCCAAAGAAGATAAGGACGGTTCAGAGTTATCCCAGACCATCCTCAGCTACTGAGATTCGAAGATTTCTCGGCTTGGCCAGTTATTATCGTCGCTTCATGGAGGGTTTCTCGTCTATTGCAGCACCTTTGACCAAATTAACCCAGAAGGGTGCTCCATTCAGGTGGTCAGATGAGTGTGAGGAGAGCTTTCAGAAGCTCAACTCTTCCTTGACCATAGCTCTAGTTCTACTTTTGCCTTCAGCTTGTGGCTCTTATACAGTGTATTGTGATGTTTCTCGGATTGGCATTGGGTGTGTCTTGATACAGGAGGGTAGAGTGATTGCTTAAGCTTCACATCAGTTGAAGACCCATGACTAGAACTACCCTGTCCATGATTTGGAGTTAGAAACCATCTCCGTGCATTGAAAGTATGGAGGCATTATCTCTATGGTGTGTCTTGTGAGGTATTTATAGATCATCGGAGTCTCGAGTACTTGTTCAAACAGAAGGATTTAAATTTAAGGCAGCGTAGATGATTGGAGCTGCTAAAAGACTATGATATTACCATTCTATATCATCTTGGGAAGGCAAATGTGGTGGCCAATGCCTTGAGTAGAAAGGCGGTGAGTATGGATAGCCTTGCATTTATTCCTATTGGTGAGAGACCGCTTGCAGTTGATGTTCAGGCCTTGGCCAACCAGTTCGTAAGATTAGATGTTTTGGAGCCTAGCCGGGTTCTAGCTTGTGTGGTTTCTCGGTCTTCCTTATATGATCGCATCATAGAGCACCAGTATGATGATCCTCATTTGCTCGTCCTTAAGGACATGGTTCAGCACGTTGATGCTAAGAAGGTTACTATTGGGGATGATGGGGTGTTAAGGATGTAGGGTCAGATTTGTGTGCCTAATGTAGATGGGCTACGTGAGTTGATTCTTAAGGAGGCCTACAGTTGGGGCTATTCAATTCATCCGGGTGTCGCGAAGATGTATCAAGACTTGAGGAAGCATTATTGGTGGAGGAGGATAAAGAAGGATATAGTGGGGTTTGTAGCTCGGTGCCTAAATTGTCAACAGGTGAAGTATGAGCATCAAAGACCGGGCGGATTGCTTCAGAGGCTTGAGATTCTAGAGTGGAAATGGGAGCGTATCACCATGGATTTTGTAGTTGGGCTTCTACGGACTTTGAGGAAGTTTGATGCTATTTGGGTGATTATGGATCGGTTGACCAAGTCCGCGTATTTAATTCCAGTTGGGACTACCTATTCTTTGGAGCAGTTGGCTGAGATCTACATCCGCGAGATTGTTCATATTCATGGTGTGCCGGTGTCCATCATTTCAGATTGGGGCACGCAGTTTACATCACAGTTTTGGAGAGAAATACAGCGAGAGTTGGGCACACAGGTTGAGTTGAGTACAACATTTCACCCTCAGACAGACGGACGGTCCGAGCGCACTATTCAGATATTGGAGGATATGATACACGCTTGTGTCATAGATTTCGGGGGTTCTTGAGATCAGTTTCTGCAGCTTGCAGAGTTTGTCTACAACAACAGCTACCAATCGAGCATCCAGATGGCTCCGTATGAGGCTTTATATGGGACACGGTGTCGGTCTCCGATGGGATGGTTTGAGCCGGGTAAGGCTAGGCTATTAGGTACTGACTTAGTTCAAGATGCTTTGGACAATGTTAAGTTGATTTAGGATCGGCTTTGCACGGCGCAGTCTAGGCAGAAGCGTTACGCTGATCAGAAGGTTCGTGATGTTGCTTACATCGTGGGGGAGAAGGTACTGCTCAAATTTTCACCCATGAAGGGTGTTATGAGGTTTGGGAAGAAGGTCAAGTTGAGCCCTCGGTACATTGGTCTGTTTGAAGAGCTTCAGAGGATTGGAGAAGTGGCTTACAAGCTTGCCTTGTCGCCTAGTCTGTCGAGTGTTCATCTAGTGTTTCATATTTCTATGCTCCTGAAGTATGTCCCCAACCCGTCTCATGTTTTGGATTTTAGCACGGCTCAGTTGGATGGTGATTTTACTTATGATGTGGAGCCAGTGGCCATTTTGGATCGACAGGTTCGAAAGTTGAGGTCAAAGAACATAGCTTCAGTGAAGGTGCAGTGGAGAGGCCATCCAGTCGAGGAGGATACTTGGGAGACCGAGCGGGAGATGCAGAGAAGATATCCACACCTATTTGAGACTCCGGGTATGTTTGACGAATGTTTGTTTAAGAGGGGGATAATATAACGACCCGGCCAGTCGTTTTGAGTGTTGTAGCCCCGCTCACCCATTTACTGCTTATTTTACGCTCAATTGTCATTATTTGACTTATCGGGGTAGTTGGTTCGGTTCCGGAGATGTTACGGAATGAGTTGAGACACTTAGTCTCAATGTTGGAAGCTTAAGTTGACAAGGTTGACCGGGTGTTGACTTATGTGTAAATGGCTTTAAAATAGAGTTTTGATTGTTCTGATAGCTCTGTTGGGTGATTTAGGACTTAGGAGTATGTCCGGATAATAATTTGGAGGTCCGTAGTTGATTTAGGCTTGAAATGGCAAAAGTTGGAAAATTAAAAGTTTTGGAAATTGAAAAGTTTGACCGAGAGTTGACTTTGTGATTACTGGGATCAAAATTTGGTTCTGGAAATTGGAATAGGTCGGTTATGTCATTTATGACTTGTGTTCAAAATTTGAGGTCAATTGGACTTGATTTGATAGGTTTCGGCATCGAATGTAGAAGTTAGGAGTTCATAAGTTCATTAGGCTTAAATTGGGGTGCGATTCGAATTTTTGATATTGTTTGATGTGATTTGAGGCCTCGACTATGTTCGTATGATGTTTTAGGACTTGTTGGTATGTTTGGTTAGGGTACCGGAGGCCTCGGGTGGATTTCGTACGGTTAACGGAGTGACATTTGACTTGGAAGATTGTTGAAGTCTTTCTAGTGTGCATGTCTGGTTTCCTTCTATGTGATCGCGTGGATAGGTCCGCGTTCGCGAAGGCTTGTTTGGGCAGCTGGGATTTTTACTTTACGCATTCGCGAGTTGAGGGCTGCGATCGCGTAGGTTAGTGAAGCAGTGAATCGCGAATGCGTGGGCTAGGCCGCGTTCGCGAAAAGGAAATGAGGTAGGAGCTGAGTACACATGTTTTGTTCTTCGCGATCATGTGAAGAGGGACGCAATCGCGTAGGTCTGTGTAGGCAGTGCTTCGCGTTCATGTGGATATTGTCGCGTTCGCATAGGTTTAATTTTTGGGCAGCTTAGTTTGTGCTTCGCGATCGCGAGGAATTTTTCGCGATCGCGATTAAGGACTTCTGGGCAGAATATTAAATCTCAAAAACGAGGGTTTGAGTTTATTTCACAATTTGATTTTGGGATCTCGGTTTGAGGCGACTCTTGGAGAGATTTTCAAGGGAGTGATTGGGGTAAGTGATTCTTACTTGGTTTTGGTTAAATTACATGAATAGATCTTAGATTTCATCATTTAATTAGTGATTTGGGTAGAAAAATTTGGAAAAACGGAGAAAACTTCTTAGGCCGAATTTTGGGAATTTGAGCGGGATTTTGGTAACGGATTTGAGTGATTTTGGTATAGTTGGACTCGTGGTTGAATGGGTGTTCGAATTTTGTAACTTTCATCGAATATCGAGACGTGGGCCCGGGGTTGACTTTTTGACTTTTGATTAAGAACTTAGCATTTTCATATGGAATTGATTCATATAGCTTGAGTTGATTGTATCGAATTGTTTTTGGCTAGATTTGAGGCATTCGGAGGCCAATTCACGAGGCAAGGGCTTGTTGGAGTAGAGATTTGCATGGTTTGAGGTAAGTAACATTTCTAAACTTGGTTCTGAGGGTATGAATCCCCGAAATTACGTGTTATGTGATTGGTGTTGAGGTGACGCGTATGCTAGGTGACGGAACCATAGTAATTGTTAGTAAGTCGATTCCATAGAACTGTGTAGCTATCTCATCCGAATATCATTACTGTACTCCATGTGTTAGAGCACTTGAGCTGTGATTTATGCTAGAAATCATGTTTAGGCTATGTGCTGGTACTATAGGGACCCACAATGGTCATTCTTTGCTGTTGAGTTATTTGCTTAAGTGCAGTTATGTACTCAGTCACATTCATCATTGCATATCATATCTCAGTCTCTGTTATCATACATTGTCATATCACGTATCATTGATTTGGGTTGTTTAGCATGAGTGTTGTGAGCCCGAGAGACTGGAGAGATTGATAACTGAGTGAGGCCGAGGGCCTATTTGTCAGTGATATTTATGGGATCGGGTTGCACGTCACAGCAGGATTTATTGATTCAAGCCATGATTGGCTTATTATAGTGCTTGGGCTAGATCTGCCCCTCCATAGTCTGAACACCCACACTGAGTGCAGTTGCTATTGATTCATGATATTTGATTCGGGTTGGATCTGCCCTGAGCTAGATCTGCCCTGTACAGTGCTGAGTAATTGAGTGTGATGAGTGAGAATTAAAACAGGCGGGTTAAGTACTCCGAGAGTGTGAGTACGCGAGGCTTTCATTGTGTTGCATCACATACGATATGCATATTTGCATGTGATCTAGAGATGTCATATTCCTCATATCATTCAGACTTGACATATATGTTCTGTAAATTTTCGTACTGTTTAATTATGTATTTGGACCGTATTTTTCGGACTCATCACTGCTTCCAGTCCAAAGTTTAGACTTGTTACTTATTTAGTTGGTTGTACTCACGCTACACCCTGCACTTCGTGTGCAAATCCAGGTGTTTTCGGGCACGGTGGTTGTTGATCTCAGAGTTTTTAGCTGTTCGGAGATTATCGAGGTAGCTGCCTTGACGTTTACAGACCTTGACTCTCCTCCCCTATCCCTTAGTTTTACTTATCCAGTTCTACTTTCTTAGATAGTGTATCAGACTATGTATTTGTATAGATTCTCATGTACTCAGTGACACCCGGGTTTTGGAAAATTCTGTATTGAGCTATAACGTTTTCATTCAGTTTTATGAGACTTTTACTTGCTTAAGCTTATTTTTGTATATTTTAAATTTCAAGATGTCGGTATGTATGAGTTGTCGTCTTGCCTAGAATCATGATAGGCGCCATCACGGTACTTGGGATTTTAGGTCGTGACATAACCGTTCTTAGGGTTCTACCTAGATCTTCATCCTACCTTCAAACCTTTATACCTTTTCTTTCAAACCTTCATATCTTTCCTTCAAACCTGCATATTTTCCCTTCAAATCTTCTTATTCTACAGATCACGATGGCCAAGAATTCCAAATCAGCTCCTCAGTAGGCTGCCACTTCATCTTCCCATCCGGCCACAGGTACTGAGGCAACCATTTCTGAGGTGGTTATTCTCGAGATGGCTGCTCCCGAGGTGGTTGCTCCCGAAGTGACTGCTACCGAAGTGGCCCCAAAGCCCCCCATGAAGAGCTTTATTCCCATGGGTTGTTCAATCATAGACGACTTTAAAGTCGAGAAGGCCTCATCCAAACAAGACCGAGGTGAGGGGGCATCGAGATATATATGCTCTATTACCGAAGATACCCTTCCCACAGTCCGAAAGGACTGTAAATGGGGAGGTAAGGACGTGGTAGTCCCTGAGCCTCAGGACGATATTACCATTCATGTGGAGGGGTATTTAAGTTTTTATACTTATCCCTTCACACTGGGCCCGATAGACCCAGTAGTTTTTGCCTTCTGCAAGAGATACGAGGTGTGCCTTGGGAAAATCCACCAGTCTCTTTGTAGGATCATGATCCTCCCATGTTATTTTGTTGAACAACATCAAGTCTCCTCGGTTCACCCTCGACCACCTACTCCGTCTATGCAGTCCCCGAATTTTCTGAGAGGGACAAATCTAGCTCACTCGCCGAGGCCAGCAAGGCCCCATTTTCGAGCATCGATGAAGATCGAGACCGAGGCTGGCAGGGGCGCTTCGTTCGGGTAAAGACTGAAGATTTAATCCCTCCTGAGTTCCTGCCATTTCCCGAGAAGTAGAATGCATATCGTAAGTGTAGTCTTTCCTTAAGTGTCGAGTCTCCTTTGTTCCCTTTCTCACCATCAGTATTTGTGATCGTGCAGCTGTTGCTCGGGTTCCCAATGCGGTCGCTCGGCACAAGGAGTGGATCGAAGGCATCTTCAAGAAGATGTCGTACTTTGAGCGCTTGTGGAACAAGCTTTTGAAGGGCCGATAGGAGGCCCGTTCTCATGGTAAGGCTCTTGTCAGAATAGTTACTATTACGCCTTGAACTTACATAACGCTGACCTTTTCTCTATCTTTCGTAGGTTCTTCTAAGACCACCGAACTTAGGCCGCTGGAAGGGGAGGAGGATGTACCCCTATACATTGATCCCTCCGTTAAAGGACAACCCGGGGCTGCCTCGGCGGAGAAGAAGAAGAGGAAAAGAAAGTCTTTGAGCTCCCCGGGTACTGAGGTGAAGCCAAAAGAGAGGACGACTTCCCGGGCTCGTAAGCCCAAGAAGAGCACCAACTCCAGGGTACCGGATTCTGACTCACTTTGCCGGCTCAGGGATGAGTCTGAAGAAGATGACATTTTTGTCGCTCACGAATCGACCATTGCCAGGGAGCAGGCGGCAGCCGAGGGAGAGAGCGGTGAGGTCGACCTCCCTCCGACTCAAGAGGCCGAGACGGAGACGAGGGCTGAGACCTCCCGAGAAGCCGCTTCTGCTCTGAAGGAGGTGACCGATGTAATAGACATCATGGAGACGCCCTCCTACACCGAGTCCATGCTTGAGGAGGCCCAAGCAGGAAAAGAAAAGTCAAGTGAAGGAGTTCACGGCCCGGACGACCCTCTTCACTCCTTCTTCGATGGCGTGGATATGTCCATTTTGGAAGATTTTTCTGGGCGGGGGGACGTGGAGATCCCGAAGAAGGATGTGCCTTTGGAAACTGGCAGGCCAAGTTCGAGCCCAAAATTTGTGAAGCAGTTCCTGCTCCGAGTGTAGACCCCGGCCGTAAGAGAATAGTCATTCTTACTGTCCCGACAGATGCTCGAATTTTATCTGCTCCAGTGGGCATAACCAGCTATCTCTGATGCCTGGTGACCAAAGAGGATTAGACGAAGATGAACGAGGTGGGGGCGTCGTGTCACTTCAATAAGGTGCAGCAGGCGCTGAACCGGGTAAGGCATCAATACTCATTTGTTAATTCCACTTAGGTTTCAATACCTCTTATTATTTTTGTTACTTTGCAGGCCTCGGTGCTTCACCACGAGATCTTCCTCCAGTACCGCTCCAAAATCACCCATCTCGATTTGGAGCTCAAGGAGCAGGTTCGGAAGAAGGACATGTAAAGGCTTCTTAGTGAACAACAAGATAGGGCCGTCAAGGATCTTCAGGCCGAGCTGGACAGGGCTCAAAAGGAAGCTTCTACCTTGAAGCGGGAACATGATGATCTGGTCGAAAAAGTAAAGGTCTTTGAAGTTAGAAATGAGGAGCTAGTCATGGTGGCTAACAACACAACCTCGCAGGTCCAACAAAAGATTGACCTGATCGACCAACTCCGAGCCGAGATGAACGAGGTCCAAGCCATGGCTGACGGGTGGAAAAGCAAAATGGACGTGATGGATTCGGAGAAGGAAACCGCCAAAGCGAAGCTGGCATCAGTAGAGGTCCAACTCCGGATGGCAAAGGAGAAAGCTGACAAGTGGTCTCAGCCAAATGACAATCTCCGAGCACAGCTGAGCTCGGCTGTCACAGATCGGGACGCCCTCAGTAGAGAATACGAGGCAGTGGAGTCCAAATTGGATACGACCTCCGTCGATGCTGAAGAAATGGTGGCCCAATACAAGGCCGATGTGGAGGCAGCTGAGGTCTGCCTAAAGGCAAAGGCTGAATATATGAAGCGGTTATCCCGAAGAGAGACTTCGAAGAGATTCACGTCCGATGTTTTGACCTGTTGGCTGAGATCGAGGAAGGCAAAAATTCTGAGGACAAGGCAAAGAAGCTTTACGAGCCCGAAAGTGCCGAAGGTGCCGAAGGCTCTGAGGGTTCTGAGGGTTCCAAGGGCTTCGGAGACTCTGACGGCTTTGAGTCGGCCCCGGGTGAAGACTAGGCGTAGATTCCTTAGTGCTTTTTTAGTTTTTGCCCTATGTACAATTATTTTCGTTTATTTTGAGGTCATTTTTATTAGGACTTTGTAAATATACTCTATATATATATATATATATATATATATATATGAAATTTTTCCTCTCCGGCAATATCGTACTTGTACCTTTCCAGCATCTTTTCATACTTTCTGTTCATGTAACGTTTCTAATGCCTTAGCATAAAATCGACTGTAGTTAGAGGTCCGAACAAGGCCCGATCTCGATACAACTTTGTTTGTTCGAGGCTGTGAAAATTCGGTGTGACCGGAGATTTCTTTCAATATGCTTAAGCGACTTTTAGACGATATTGTCGAGGGTAACCTCTTAGCATGTTTCGAGTTCTTATAAAGGCCTTAAGCTTCGGACATCTCCGAGCCATTTTTTGGGTGGTCGTAGCCTTTTGTATTTGGGCACCATCTCATAGGTTTGGTTCCTCCGGAATTTGATAGCCCGGGTTGTTCGAATCTTCTTCGGACAACAGTCCCCGAATAGGGGTAGCCCTTGGGCTTGATAGCCCCCGAGTAAGGGTAGCCCGTGGGCTCTTAGGATCATAAATTTAACAGGCAAGGAAATGTGTAAATAGCAAGGCAAAACTTTCTTTTATTTCTCAGTGTGTAAAGTACATGATCGGAAGCGCATAAAAACTTGTGTCATGGCTTGAGTGGACTATGTGAGCACGATTCATATGACCGTTTGGCCCTTACAGTGAATCCTAACCACCAAGCCATAGCTTCTAATATACAAAGTTTTTCTTCTTTCCTTGCTAAAATCCCTTGATCCTTAGTCCGAGGGTAATGTCCCCCAGTATTCGAGGTCGAGCTTGAGAGGGCTACTGTTTACATGAAGCGAACGATCTTTGACTCCGGCCTGAAACGGGCCTTAGAATCTAAGTTGGCACGTTTTACTATTGCCTCATTAAAAACCTTACCAAAAAACCCATTTTGGGACAAAACCGGTTCAAGGAAAAAAAGTGCAACGCATGCTTTCAGACCTAATAGCCACATCCATCCTTGGCCGTTTCCTGCAAGTATTAGTCTGATTCATAACATGATTAAAGAGTATTTAAGGTCATACCTTAGCAGTAGTACCGCTTTAAGTGCATCACGTTCTAGTTATTCGGTAGTTGCACACTGTTTCCCGCTTTGAGTTTGTATGAGCCTTTACCGGTAATTCTGATGACTCGATACGGTCCTTCCCAATTCGGTCCC
The DNA here is from genome assembly GCF_000390325.3 of Nicotiana tomentosiformis. Classification (NCBI taxonomy): domain Eukaryota; kingdom Viridiplantae; phylum Streptophyta; class Magnoliopsida; order Solanales; family Solanaceae; genus Nicotiana; species Nicotiana tomentosiformis. The sequence goes on from NC_090821.1 coordinate 37,265,674, forward strand.
AACTTTCCCTCGTTCGGGTACCGGGTGTGTAATATTACTTTCCTCAAAACCAAGTCCCCGATATTGAAATGTCGGAGATTGGCTCTTCGGTTGTAGTATCTCTCTATCAGCTATTTCTGGGCTGCCAACCGGACAAAAGCTTCCTCACGCCTTTCATCCAATTGTTTCGGGCTCGTAATCATGGCCTTGCCATTTGACTCTTCGATTGCATATTGGAACCTGAGGCTCGGTTCTCCCACCTTGACTAGTATCAAGGCTTCGGCCACGTAGACCAACGAAAATGGAGTGGCCCCAATACTAGACTTCAAGGTTGTACGATATGCCCACAAGACTTCGGGCAAGATTTCCTTCTATTTCCCTTTGTCATCGGTCAACCTCTTTTTTAGGTTTTGAAGTATGGTCTTGTTTGTTGATTCTGCATGTTCGTTCCCACTAGGGTGGTAAGGTGTTAATAATATCTTCTTAATCTTGTGATCTTCAAAAAATTTATTTACCTTGTTGCCGAGGAATTGTTTTCCATTATCACACACGACTTCGGCCGGTATCCCAAATCGACATATTATATGGTCCCACATGAAGTAAATGACTTCTTTTTCCTGGACCTTTTCGAATGCTTGAGCCTCGACCTATTTGGAAACATAATCAGCCATAAATAGTTTGAATTGAACTTTACCGAGTGCCCATGGTAGGGGACCGACGATGTCCATTCCCCATTTCATAAACGGCCATGGGGACAGGACCAATTGGAATATCTCTCCAGGTTGATGGATCATCGGTGCATGCCTCTGTCAATCATCGCACTTTCGTACGAAGTCCTTTGCATCTTTCTCCATTTCGGTACAATAATAGTCGGCCCTGATTAATTTCCAAACCAAAGATCCTGCCCCCAAATGGTTCCTGCAAGTGCCTTCGTGAACTTCTCTCAAACCGTACTCGGTATCTCCCGACCCCAAGCATATGGCTAACGGGTCGTCGAACGTTCTCCTGAACAGTGTTCCTTCGACCAAGCTAAATATGGCAGCCTTGGTACACAGGGCTCTCGATTCTTTGGGATTCGAGGGCAATTTCCCAGTTTTCAAGTAGTCTATGTACTTGTTCCTCCAATCCTAGGTTAAACTCGTTAAGTTTACTCGGCATGGCTTTCTTCTATCACCATCTTCATGAGCTATACGACTGTTCTCGAACTGAATTTTTCATCATTAACTGATGACCCTAAGTTAGCAGAGCATCAGCCTCGTTATTTTGATCTCAGGGCACGTGTTGTAGGGTCCATTCCTTGAATTGATGCAGCATTGCCTATAACTAGTCTAAATACCTTCGCATTCATTCCTCTTTCACTTAGAACGTCACATTTACTTGATTTACCACGAGGACGGGATCGCACTTAGCTTCGACCACCTCGGCCCCAAGGCTTTTAGCCAATTCGAGACCTACAAGCATGGCCTCATACTCAGCCTCATTGTTAGTCAATTTCACAGTTCTAATATACTGCCTAACTATATTCCCCGTAGGCGGTTTCAGCACGATGCCGAGCCCGGACCCCTTTGCGTTCGAGGCACCGTCCGTAAAGAGGGTCCAAATTCCCGTGGCAGTCCCTTAGGCTAGCAATAATTCTCTTTCGACTTCGGTTACTAATGTCGGCGTAAAGTCAGCCACGAAGTCGGCCAAAATTTGAGATTTTATGGAGGTTCGGGGCCGATACTTGATATCGTACCAGCTGATTTTGACGGTCCATTTGGCCAACCGGCCAGAGAGCTCGGGTTTGTGCATGATGTTCCTCAGTGGGTAAGAGGTTACGACACAGATGGGGTGACATTGAAAGTACGATTTTAACTTACTAGAGGCGCTTAGCAAAGCGAGCGCCAATTTTTCCAGTGAGGATACCTCATTTCAGCCTTGCCTAGAGTTCTACTGACATAGTAAATAGGGAATTGCATACCTTCCTCTTCCCGGACTAAGACTCCACGTACCGCCACCTCGGAAACCACCATGTAAAGGTACAGCTATTCATCCTCCTTCAGAGTGTGGAGCAGGGGGGACTCGAAAGGTACCGTTTGAGTTCCTCCAAAGCTTGTTTTCATTCTGGGGTCCAGGAAATGTTATTCTTCTTTTTCAACAATGAGAAGGACCGGTGGCTTTTGTCCGAGGATATCTATATGAACCGGCCCAAGGAGGCTATACACCTAGTCATCCCCTAAACGGCCTTGACGTTGTCCACCACCGTGATGTCTTCTATGGCTTTAATTTTATCAGGGTTGATCTCGATCGCTCGATTGGATACCATGAACCTGAGAAATTTTCCGGATCCAACCCCAAATGTGCACTTTTCTGAGTTCATCTTCATAGTATATCTCTTCAATATATCGAAGGTTTCCTGCAAATGTTTCAAATGGTCCTCTGCTCGTAGGGACTTAACTAACATGTCGTCAATGTAAACTTCCATTGATTTTTCTATATGTTCTTCGAACATTCGGTTTACTAGGCGTTGATAGGTAGCACCGGCATTCTTTAATCCGAACGACATTACGTTATAACAATAAGTGCCGAATTATTGATAAAGAAAGTCTTTTCTTGATCGACCGGGTCCATCTGAATTTAGTTGTACCCGAAATAGGCATCAAGAAAACTGAGTATCTTGTGCCCGGCCGTCGCGTCGATAATCCGATCAATGTTAGGCAAAGGAAAAGAATCCTTAGGGCATGCCTTGTTCAGATCTTTATAATTCACACACATTCTTAGCTTATTTCCTTTCTTAGATACTACCACTACGTTGGTTAACCAGTCCGGGTACTTAACTTTCCGAATAGATCCTATTTTAAGGAGTTTAGATACCTCATCCTTGATGAATGTGTACTTGACCTCGGACTGCGGTCTTCTTTTCTACTTAACCAGGTAGAACTTTGGATCCAAACTCAACATATGAGTGGTTACCTCCGGCAGGATCCTTGTTATGTCAAGATGGGACCAAGCGAAACAATCTATGATAGCTATAAGAAATTCAATGAGTTTTTTCCTAAGCTCGGGAGTTAACCCCGTGCCCGGGTATACCTTCTGATCGGGTAAGTGTTCGATCAATATGACTTGCTCCAGCTCATTGACTGTTGATTTGGTGGCATCGAAATCATCGGGAGCAATGAACAACCTAGGAACTCCGTAATCATCCTTCTCGCCTGCTCCTCGCTCTTCTGGTTCGGTCGGGGTCGGTATCGGTGATTTCTATTTAATTTCTTCCTTCCTGGTTGGCTCTGTATTCTTTGATGTCGAGACCACGGGCACTGGGATCACCTCATCGACTGGGAACATTTCCTTTGCAGTCGGCTGCTCTTCGTAGACTGTCTTGATTCCTCCGGGCGTAGGGAACTTCAGTACCTGGTGTAATGTTGAGGGTACTGCCCTTATGTTGTGAACCCATGGCCTTCCGAATAAGACGTTATACCTCATGTCCCCTTCGATTACGTAGAATTTTGTATCTTGAATCGTCCAGACGGTATTCACTGGCAGGGTTATTATGCCTTTAGTAGTTTCGCATGCCATGTTAAATTCGTTCAACACTCGGACCGCCGGCACTATTTGATCCTGTAACCCCAACTTCTCTTCAACCCTCGATCTGGTGATGTTGGTCGAGCTGCCTGGATCAATCAATACACGTTTAACTCAAGATTTGTTGATAAGTACAAATATCAGTAGTGCATCATTATGAGGTTGTACGATGCCCTCGACATCCTCGTCCCTGAACGAAATGGTTCCCTCCAGAATGTAATCTCGAGTGTGATTTTCTCTTGTGATGGATACTTTAGTGCACTTTATCATAGGCCCCTGGGAGACATCGACCCCTCCAATAATCATGTTGATGACGTGCTGAGGTTCTTCTTGTTCAGTTTGTTTATTGGAGTCTCTGTTCCTGAAGTGGATTTTGGCTCGATCACTCAGAAACTCTCGGAGGTGCCCGTTATTGAACAATCGGGCAACTTCTTCTCTCAATTGTCGGCAGTCCTCAGTCCTATGGCCATGAGTTCCATGATACTTACACATCAGGTTAGGGTCTCTCTAGGTAGGATCGGACTGCAATGGTCGAGGCTACTTGGTTTCCTTGATGCGCCCCATAGCCGATACGATGCTGGTTGCATCAATGTTGAAGTTATACTCTGATAATCTTGGTGCTTCCCTTCCCCCGAGCGGGCTGTCAAAACCGTTCTTGCTCATCACACCTCGGTTATTGGTCCCACCATCGTTTCCTTTCTCGTTCCTCGTAGGGTTTCGTCGGGGTCTGCTTTCCCTCCGATATACACTGTATGGCTGATACCGATCTCAGACTGACCTTGATTCATGATCGACGACTCTCTTAGGTATGTCATTCGTTCTGATGGGATAAACGGACCCAGAAGGGGCTCTGAGTTGGTCGTCCTCAACTCTAATTTTTGACTAGTACCTGTTGTAGACGTCGGTCCAAGTTACCGCCGAGTATTCTACCAAATTATTTTTCAGCTGCTGCGAAGCTAAGGAGCTACGGGGGTTAAGTCCTTGAGTGAATGCCTGAACGGCCTAATCGTTCACAGCCGGAGGCAAGTCCATACGTTCCATTTGAAATCTTGACACGAATTCCATGAGCATCTCGTTGTCCCTTTGCTTAACTTTGAAGATTTGATTTTCTAGTCTCGACCTTGATGGCCCCGGCATGAGCCTTTACAAAAGCATTCGCGAGCATAGCGAACGAATAAATGGAATTTGGGTGCAATTTGTGGTACCATATCATTGCTCCTTTGACAGAGTTTTCCCGAACTCTTTTAACAACACTGGCTCGATTTCGTCATCTTCCAAGTCGTTACCTTTTATGGCGCATGTGTAGGAGGTCACATGCTCATTCGGATCCGTGGTTCCGTTATATTTTGGAATATCGGGCATATGAAACCTCTTCGGGATTGGCTTTGGTACCGCGCTCGGAGGAAAAGGCTTTTGGATAATTTTCTTGGAATCCGAGCCTTTCAATATCGGGGGCGCTCCTGGGATTTGACCGACCCGGAATTATATGTTTCCACTTTTTTGTCGTTTTCCTCAATTTTCTTTTCACCTGATTCCACCTAGTTTCATTAATGTTTCAAGCATTTCATTACTTCAGGGCTGACACCGAACTCAACTTCACCGGGCATTTCGGTGATCTACTCATTTTTTCGGGTGTTTTTTCGGGATGGTTCGGGCTCCACCCTGCTGGGGGCGCGCCTTTGAATTTGCAGCTGCGCAATCGCCGCCTATTGAGCTTGCAACATTTCGAAGATCAATCGTAGACTGACCCCGTCACCTTGGCCTTCGGGCGCTCCTTGAGCCGTTGGTCGGGCTCCTCCGCGAACGCTGTTCTCGGGGTCGGTAGTAGGTTGGCGTCGATCACCACCTGCGAGTTAGCATCGACTAGGTCTACGACTGGGACCACGTTGGGATCAGTAGGGGGCACCTTATTGATAGGCACCAGATTGTTATTTTTGCCATGATGGCCAGACCCATCCTCAACGTTCAGGTGAGCAGACTGAGAATTTGACATTTTTAAACTGACCTGAAATTGAGACCTTAAAGAACAAGTGTAAAATAGAGTGTGTTATGGAAATTTGTATCAAACCACCACAGTTATCCTTGGCCCCACGCTGGGAGCCAAACTGTTTACCCTTGAAATGGATAATAATTAAATTTATACGCAGTTTTAAGGATATGTGGATTGATTCAATACAAGTAATCAAGAATGTTAGCTAAACGAATTAAGGATAAAATAAATAACCAAACCAATTGTGACGTTGAGTCTGGGCTCGAATTTAAGTTTGCAATAGTTTTGCTCCCGCCCGCACCCTTGATTCGAAGCCAAATATGTATGAAGAACTATGATTAAAACAAGGATCTTTCAATAGCTAGAAAGTAGAGAAATAAGTTTGTATTGCCTTGATAAGCGTTTTACAATGTCTCTATTGGATAAAAAACTTCCCCTTTATATAGTAGGGGAGTTTTACCCCTAGTACAATTCTAAAAAGGGTAAAAATTCTCCTTGTACATCAATCAGTGATACGCTACCGGCATCAGGCGAGATCCGCGCCGTGATATCCTGTTGGGTGTGGATATCACGGGCGTCTGTTAGTCGTGTGCAACAGTTTGTAATGCTTTCTGAGGTCTTGGAGCTCGTTTTGGGTTCGGAGGGTGTTATCTTGTCGGGCCCGATGGCGAGCACCCCGTTCCAGCCTCGAACCAAAGAGTTTTTTCAGATTCGATCTCTATCTCATACATTCATATTCATTTGACCCACCGTCGACTCGGGGTGTGCTGACCCCGAGTTCACCCGTATACATATAGTAAAACAAATTATGGACCAACTTCATTGTTTTCTTGAACCTGAGCGTGCTGGCAGGATGTGGACCGATTTCGGAACTGGGAGACTAGGACTTTGCAAGTTGTAAGGATACAACACAGCAATTTACTTTACCAGTCTTGCGAACACCTTCTTTGTATTAGGCATGTAGTAGTTTAGAATATACTTGGTGCATCTTTTCTTTGCAGAATACCACTAAAGTTCCAAAACTACATAGTTAAATCCGAGAAAGAATAAACTTTATCTTTTTTTGTGCAATGTCCCATAGTAGCTCAAAAAGAACCAAGCCAAAAAATAATCTCTTCGTTCAATTTAAATGAGTTAATTTAATTCGACACGAAATTTAAGAAAAAAGAGGAAGACTTCTAAAATGTGTATTCTTAAAAACTTTGCAGGATCATGACATTTGTGTGGTTATAAAAGTTTTTCATTAAGGATAAAATTGATAAAATAAAAAGTTTAGAGTTAGAATTATTTTCTTTTATAAGAAAACGGAGGGAGTATAATATTACTATATTAGTAGTAACTTTCTGTTAATTCTTCCTTTTCAATCCCACCAGTAAATATGCTCTTATACAATCAGATTTTACAAAGAGGCCATGAAAAGTTGACAGGTAACAAAAGGGGAAAGCATCCTTCTCATAGTGACATTTCTTTAGCAAATTAAAGATAAAGAAAGAGGAAGAATCATCATTCATCTCTAGAATACAGAACCGATTACCCTAAATTAGTTATATATAGACTAATTATATAACCAAAACCAACAACTAATTTACAATTGAAGCGTCAAATCAGATACCATTCATCTACCTATACTCTGCAATATTCCAGTCAGAAAATGGAACGGCAGAGAGGACAAGTACTATGTTGATTATCGAACCACTTGCCCAAACACCTCGTATGAAAGAAATGCTTACACGACAACTCACTCACCTTTTCGTCATCTTTAAACTTACTTAAACACACACAACACTCCATTGTCGTCCCTCTGCCGCCGCCGCACCTATTTTTACACAGAGACTCGTACCTAGTAATTGACACTCTTCTTTCTCTTGACCCGCTGCTACTACTGCTTTCATTAGAAACTGATGTTTCTTCTTCTTGCGAATTGGATTGATCCCAAGTAGCACCCACCATTTGAAGCATTGATTTCAACATGTTCTTGATTAAGGCCGCTGATAACACTGTGTTCATTACCAATACCGGTAGCATTCCCTCAGCTGGACTTGGAAAACCCGAAAGCCCCATTTGTTATTTCACTGTTTCTGAACATGGGTAGCTGAAATCTTGGGTTTTTGTCAAGGGAGTTGAGAGGAAAAGGTGAGAGAAGGAACGGAGTCAATTCGCGCATACCAGGTGTTTGATATTTGGCCAAATCAAGTTGTGAAGACCGGTACCAAATAAATATGGAATTGCGTGGTCCTAACCACGAATGGGTGTGACCTGGGGTTAAGATCTTAACCAAATATTAGGTCAGCAAGCTAGACACGTGGCTACACGTGTACGATTCCCGTGTGGGGGATTGTGATTTGATTAAGAATTGGCTTAAATTTTGGGCCCTCTAGGGGGTGTAAGTTGGGTACTATTAGAATGCCACGTTTACGTTTGCTTTAGGAGCCAATAACACACATGTCATGGTTAGGACCTTTCAGTTGAGGCCTAGGGTAGTGGAAAGTTCATCTGCAGCGGCAATTTGTGTCATGGGATTGTATTATCAATTGTTATTCTATTCACGTAACGTTGTTATTTCAAGTTTGTCTCAAACATATCTAGAAGGGGCAGCAATTGAAAGGACACATTATATAGGATTCTAGCATTTCATATATTGTGTCGATATTTGGTTTATGCAGAATTTAACAATGAAAAACACATAAATTAAAATCTAAATGAAAAACTTGAGAGTCAAAATTGGGTTGTTGACTTCTATGAAGCAAATCAGCATAAAAAGATTTAGAACTTAGAGTTGACGGATCCAAAGCAATTGTATCCTCTCACACATGCACAATGGCGTATGTAGGATTCATGGTAAACAGTATCACATAACAATGAACAAATTCTTATAACATCATATTACGAAAAAAAATATCTAAATCATATCAACAAAAAACGATTCAGGTATATTAATACAACTTTCTTCAACAAGCTTCATCATTTTAAATGTATTTATAATAGCATTTTAAAAATAAGTAGTAAAACTTCATCATTTTAACACGTTAACTAATACTGACAGCTTTGGTCCCACTGGTAAACTGCAAACCGTATATTTTGGTAAATAGACCCGCTAAACCAGTTGGACCATGAAAGGCTAAGTGTCAAGCGGTGTCATTTTATTTGTTATATAAGTTATTTACATGTATTTCTAATGTCACTTTTCGGCGAAGGTGAAGGAGTATCATATGACACTGTTTCTCCTAAGATGCCTCCCCCCGCACATGCACACACGCATATAGAGCGAGAGATTTGTCAAAATAAACGAAGAGTCAAAAATCGTGACTAAGTAAGTGCTTAATATTGTTTACCCTTAAAACGGATAACAATTAAATTTGTATGCGATTTTTAAGAATATGTAGATTGATTCAACACAAATAATCAAGAATGTTAGATAAACGAATTAAAGATAAGATAAATAACCAAACCAGTTGTGACGTTGAGTCCGGGCTCGTATTTAAGCTTAACAATAGTTTTGCCCTCGACCGGACCCTCGATTCGAAGCCAAATACGTATGAAGGACTATGATTAAAATAAGAACCTTTCAATAGCTAGAAAGCAGAGAAATAATTTTGTATTGCCTTGATATGCGTGTTACAATGTGTCTACTGAATAATAAACTTCCCATTTATATAATAGGGGTGCTTTACCGCTAGTACAATTCTAAAAAAAAGGTAAAAATCCTCCTTGTACACCAATCACTGATACGCTACCGGCATCGGGCGAGATCCGCGCTGTGATATCCGGTTGGGTGCGGATATCACGGCCCTCTGTTAGTTGTGTGCAACCGTTTGTAATGCTTTCCGAGGTCTTGGAGCTCGTTTCGGGTTCGGGGGGTGTTGCCTTATCGGGCCTGGTGGCGAGCATCCCGTTCCAACCTTGAACCAAAAAGTTCTCAGATTCGATCTCTATCTCATACATTCATACTTCGTTTGATTCACCGAAAACTCGGGGTGCTTGCTGACCCCGAGTTCACCCGTATACAGATAGTCCCCTCGTTTCTTAGAGAGTGGGTTTGCCGAAACGATGGAGAACGATAGATGAACCCCGATTTCTTTCTTCATACGTTACAACCGAGATGACGAATAAGCCGAAACGTCCCATCAGTCGCATCGTTCTGATTTCGGACACGTGTCAACCATCGGTTGGTCGCCTCCAAATGTGAAACGTCGCGTAATGATTACATTTTCTCCTATAAAAGCTTCGACCATTTATTCTTCTTCCACTTTCCGATCCTAGCTTTTATCTTCAAATTCTCTAGCAGCTATCAACTCTTTTAAATCTTCATAAGACCTTTGATCTTCAAATCTTCATAATTGTTCTTAGGTTTCTACCCAGATCTTCATCCTATCTTCAAACCTTCATACCCTTTCCTTCAAACCTTCATATCTTTCCTTCAAATCTTCATATCTTCCCTTCAAATCTTCTTATTCTCCATATCACAATGGCCAAGACTTCCAAATCAGTTCCTCAATAGGTTGCCTCTTCATCTTCCCACCCGGCCACAGGTACCGAGGCGGCCATTCCCGAAGTGGCTGCCACCCAAGCGGCCCAGAGCCCTCCATGAAAAGCTTTATTTCCGGGGGTTGTTCAATCGCAGACGACTTTAAAGTCAAAAAGGCCTCATCCAAACAAGACCGAGGTGAAGGGGCATCGAGATATATATGCTCTGTCACCGAAGATACCCTTCCCATAGTCCAGGAAGACTGTAAATGGGGAGGTAAGGATGTGGTAGTCCCCGGGTCTAAGGACGATATTACCACTCATGTGGAGGGGTATTTAAGTGTTTACACGTATCCCTTCACACTGGGCTCGATAGACCCAGTAGCTTTGGCCTTTTGCAAGAGATACAAGGTTTACCTTGGGTAAATCCACCCGTCTATTTGGAGGATCGTGATCCTCCTACGTTATTTTGTGAACAACACCGAGTCCCCTCGGTTCACCCTCGACCACCTACTCCGTCTATACAGTCCCTAAATTTTTTGAGGGGGACTAATCAAGCTTACTCATCGGGACAGCAAGGCCCCTTTTTGGAGCATCGACGAGAATCGAGACTAGTAGGGGCACTTCGTTCGGGTGAAGACTGAAGATTTTATCCCTCCCTAGTGCCTGCCATTTACCGTGAAGTGGAATGCATCTCATAAGTGTAGTCTTTCCTTAAGTGTCGGGTCTTCTTTGTTCGCTTTCTCACAATCAGTATTTGTGATCATGCAGCTGTTGCTCGGGTTCCCAATGCGATCCCCAGGCTCAAGGAGTTGATCGAAGGCATCTGCAAGTAGATGTTGTACTTTGAGCGCTCGTGGCGCAAGCTTTCTAAGGGCCGACGGGAGGCCCGTTCTCATGGTAACACTCTTCTCAGAATAGTTATTATTACGCTCCGAACTTACATAACGCTAACCCTTCCTCTTTCCTTCGCAGGTTTGCCTAAGACCACCGAATTTAGACCGCTGAAAGGAGATGAGGATGCATCCTTATCCGTTGATCCCTCCATTACAGGACAGACCGGGGCTGCCGCAGGGGAGAAGAAAAATAGGAAAATAAAGTCTTCGGGCTCCCCGGGTCCCGAGGTGAATCCAAAAAAGAGGGAGGCTTCCCGGTCTCGTAAGCCCAAGAAGAACACCAACTCCCGAGTGCCGGATTCTTACTCACTTCTCTGGATCAGGGATGAGTCTGAAGAAGATGACATTTTTGTTGCTCACGGATCGACCCTTGCCAGGGAGCAGGCGGCAGCCGAGGGAGAGAGCGGTGAGGCCGACCTCCCTCCGACTCGAGAGGCCGAGACAAAGACGGGGGCTGAGACCTCCCGAGAAGCCGCTTCTGCTCCGAAGGAGGCGACCGGTGTAATAGACATCATGGAGACGCCCTCCTACACCGAATCCATGCTTGAGGAGGCCCAAGAAGGAAAAGAAAGGTCAAGTGAAGGAGTTCATGGAGCGTATGACCCTCTTCACTCCTTCTTCGATGGCGTGGAAATGTCCACTTTTGAAGATTTTTCCGGGTTGGGCGACCCGGATGTCCCAAAGAAGGACGTGCCTTTGGAAGCTGGCAGACCGAGTTCGAGCCCAAAACTGGTGAAGCAGTTTCCTGCTCCGAGTGTAGACCCCGATCGTAAGAGAACAGTCATTCTCACGATCCCGTAGGATGCTCGAGTTCTGTCTGCTTCCGTGGGCATGGCCAGCTACCTCCGATTCCTGATGACCGAGGAGGACCAGGCAAAGATGAATGAGGTGGGCGCGTCGTGTCTCTTCAATGAGGCGCAGCAGGCCATGAACTGAGTAAGGCATCAATACTCCCTCTTTAATTCCACTTAAGTTTCGATATCTCTTACTATTTTCGTTGTTCAGTAGGCCTCGGTGCTTCACCATGAGAGCTTCCTCCGGTACCGCTTCAAAATTAGTTAGCTCAAGTTTGAGCTCAAGGAGAAGGTCTGGAAAAAGGACATGTTCAAGCTCCTCAGTGAGCAACGAGACGGGGCCATCAACGACCTTCAGGCAGAGCTGGACAGGGCTCAGAAGGAAGCTTCGACCTTGAGGCGGGAACATGCTGACCTGGTTGAAAAGGTAAACCTCTTTGAAGCTAAAATCGAGGAGCTAGTTGTGGTGACCAACAACACAACCTCGCAGGTCCAACAGAAGATCGATCTGATCGACCAACTCCGAGCCGAGATGAACGAGGTCCAAGCCATTGCTGACGGGTGGAAAAGCAAAATGGACCTGCTAGCTTCGGAGAAGGAAACCGCCAATACGAAGCTGGCATCGGTAGAGGTCTAACTCTAGGTGGCGAAGGAGAAAGCTGACAAGTCGTCTCAGCTAAATGACGATCTCTGAGCACAGCTTATCTCAGTTGTCACAGAGCGGGACACCCTCGGTAGAGAATACGAAGCAATGAAGTCCAAGTTAGATACAACCTCTACCGATGCTAAATAAATGGTGGCCCAATACAAGGCCGATGTGGAGGTAGTCGAGGTCCGCCTGAAGGCAAAGGCCGAATATATAAAGCGACTATCCCGAAGAGAGACCCTCGAGGAGATCCACGCTCGAGGTTTTGACATGTCGGCTGAGATCGAGGAAGCCAAAAAATTCAAAGCTGAGGTGAAGAAGGTTTACGAGCCCGAATATGCCGAAAGCTCTGAGGGTTCTGAGGGCTCGAAGGTATCCGAAGGCTTCGACAGCTCTGGCGACCAGTCGGGCCCTGGTGAAGATTAGGCATAGATGCCTAAGTACTTTTTTTAGTTTTTGTCTTATGTACATTTTTTGTTTATATTAGAGGCCGTTTTTATTGGGCCTTTGTAAGTATATTCCGGAATATATATAAAATTTTCCTTTTGTGGCAATTTCGAGTCTTTACTTTTTCAGCATCTTTTCATAATTTCTATTCTTACACTGTTTCTAATGCCTTAGCATAGGATCAAATGTAGTTATAGGGCGTTCGTTTTACAGAGGTAGGAACAGAGCCTGACTTCGATACAACTTTGTTTGCTCGAGGCTTTGAAAACTCAGTGTGACCGAAAGTTTTTTCAAGATGATTAAGTGATTTTAGATGATGCTTTTGCCGAGGATAACCTTTTACAGGTTGAATTTTTATAAAGGCCTTACTTTCTGATTACGAGCTTCGGACGTCTCAGAGACATTTTTACGTCGGCCATAGCCTTTTGTATTTAGGCACCGCCTAATAGGTTTGGTTCCTCCGGGATTTAGTAGCCCGAGTTGTCCGAACTTTTTTTTCGGACGACAGTCCTCGAGTGGGGGTAGACCTTGGGCTCGATAGTCCCTGAATAGGGGTAGCCCGTGGGCTCTTAGGATCCGGAATTAAGAGGGCAAGAAAATGTGTAATAGCAAGGCGAAACTTTCTTTCATTTATATGTGTAAAGTACATGATCGAAAAAGCTTGTGTCATGGCTAAAGTGGACTATGTGGGAACGGTTCACACAACCCTTTGGCCCTTACAATTAATCCTAACCACCGAGCCTTAGCTTCTAGCATACAAGTTTTTCTTTTTTCCTTGCTGAAAATCTTAATCCGAGGGTAATGGCCCCAACTATTAGAGGTCGAGCTTGAGAGGGCTCGGATACTGTTGATGCGAAATGAATGCCTATTGACTCCGGTTTGAGACCGGCTTTCGTATCTAAGTTGTCACATTTGACTGTTGGCTCATTAAAAACCTTGCCGAAAACCCCATTTTGGGATAAAATCGGTTCGAGGTAAAAAGAGTGCAACACGTACTTTCAGACCTAATAGCCACATCTATTCTTGAGTGTTGCCTGCAAGTGTTAGTCCGATTCATAACATGATTAAAGAGTAGTTGAGATCGTACCTTAACAGTAGTACTGTTTTAAGTGTGTCACGTTCCAATTGTTCGGTAGTTGCACACCGTTTCCTGCTTCGAGTTTGTATGAGCCTTTGCCGGTAATTCCGATGACACAATACGGTCCTTCCCAGTTCGATCCCAGCTTTCCCTTGTTTGGGCTTCGGTTGTGTAATGTTACTTTCCTCAACACCAAGTCCCCGATCTTGAAATATCGGAGGTTGGCTCTTCGGTTGTAGTGTCTTTCTATCCGCTAATTCTGGGCAGCCAACCGGACTAAAGCTGCCTCACGCCTTTCATCCAATAGTTTTAGGCTCGTGACTATGGCATTGCCATTTGACTCTTCGGTTGCATATTGGAATCTGAGGCTCGGCTCCCACCTCGACTGGTATCAAGGCTTCGACCACATAGACCAACGAAAATGGAGTGGCCCCAGTACTAGACTTTGAGGTTGTACGATAAGCCCATAGGACCTTGGGCAAGATTTCTTTCCATTTCCCTTTGGCATCAGTCAACCTTATTTTTAGGTTTTGAAGTATGGTCTTGTTTGTTGACTCCGCCTGTCTGTTCCCACTAGGGTGGTAAGGTATTGATAGTATCTTTTTAATTTTGTGATCTTCGAAAAATTATTTACCTTGCTGCTTATGAATTGCTTCCCATTATCACATACAACTTCGGCTGGTATCCTAAATCGACATATTATGTGGTCCCAGATGAAGTCAATGACTTCTTTCTCCCGGACCTTTTCGAATGCTTGGGCCTCGACCCATTTGGAAAAATAGTCAATCATGAATAGTATGAATTGAGCTTTACCGGGTGCCCATGGCAGGGGACCGACAATGTCCATTCCCTATTTCATAAACGGCCATGGGGACATGACCAAGTGTAGTAGCCTCTCGGTTGATGGATCATCGGTGCGTGTCTCTGGCAGCCATTGCATTTTCATACGAAGTCCTTCGCATCCTTCTCCATTTCAGTACAATAATAGCGGGCCCTGATTAAATTCCGAACCAAAGATTCTGCCCCCAAATGGTTTCTGCAAGTGCCTTCGTGAACTTCTCTCAAGGCGTACTCGGTATCTCCCGGCCCTAAGCATCTAGCCAATGGGCCGTCGAACGTTCTCTTGAACAATGCCCCTTCGACCAAGCTAAATATGGCAGCCTTGGTACGCAAGGCTCTTGATTCTTTGGGATCCGAGGGCAATTTCCCACTTTTCAAGTAGTCTATGTACTTGTTCCTCCAATCCCAGGTTAAACTCATTGAGTTTACTTCGATGTGGACTTCTTCTATCACCGACTTCATGAGTTGTACGATTGTTCCTGAACTGAATTCATCATCATCAACCGATGACCCCAAGTTGGCCAGAGCATCAGCCTCACTATTTTGATCTCGGGGCACGTGTTGTAGGGTCCATTCTTTGAGTTGATGCAGCGTCACATGTAAATTGTCTAAATACCTTCGCATTCATTCCTCTTTCACTTCGAACATCCCATTGACTTGATTTACCACGATGAATGAATCGCACTTAACTTTGACCACCTCGGCCCCAAGGTTTTTAGCTAATTCGAGACCTGCAATCATGGCCTCATACTCGGCCTTATTGTTAGTCAATTTCACAGTTCTAATAGACTGCGTAACTACATTCCTCGTATGGGGCTTCAGCACGATACTGAGCCCAGACCCCTTTGCGTTCGAGGCATTGTCCGTAAAAAGGGTCCAAATTCTCGAGGGAGTCCCCGAGGCTAACAATAATTCTCTTTCGACTTCGACCACGAAGTCGGCCAAAATTTGAGATTTTATGGCAGTTCGTTGTCGATATACGATATCGTACCCGCTAATTTTGACGGCCCATTTGGCCAACCGACCCGATAGCTCTGGCTTGTACATGATGTTCCTCAGTGGGTAAGAGGTTATGACACATATGGGGTGACATTGAAAGTACGGTTTCAACTTTCTGGAGGCGCTTAGCAAAGCGAGCACCAATTTTTTCAGGTGAGGATACCTTGTTTCAGCCTCGCCCAGAGTCCTACTAACATAGTAAATGGGGAATTACGTACCTTCCTCTTACCGAACTAAGACTTCACTTACCGCCACCTCGAAAACTGCCAAGTAAAGGTATAGCTATTCATACGCCTTCGGAGTGTGGAGCAGGGGGGACTCGAGAGGTACCGCTTGAGTTCTTCCAAAGCTTGTTGGCATTCCAGGGTCCAGGAAAAGTTATTCTTCTTCTAAATAGTGAGAAGAACCGATGACTTTTTTCCGAGGACCTCAATATGAACCGGCCCAAGGCAGCTATACGCCCGGTCAGTCTCTAAACGGCCTTGACGTTGTCCACCACGGCGATGTCTTCTATGGCTTTGATTTTGTCGGGATTGATCTCGATCCCTCGATTGGATACTATGAAACCGAGGAATTTTCGGGATCCGACCCCGGATACGCATTTTCTGGGTTCAGCTTCCTTCATATTGTATTTTTTCAATATGTCAAAGGTTTCCTGCAAATGTTTCAAATGGTCTTCTGCTCGCTGAGACTCGACTAACATATAGTCAATATAAACTTCTATTGATTTTCGTATCTGTTCTTCGAACATCTGGTTTACTAGGCGTTGATAGGTGGCACCGGTGTTCTTTAATCCGAATGCCATTAAGTTATAACAATAGGTGACGAATTTAGTAATAAAGGAAGTTTTTCCTTGATTGCCCAAGTCCATCCAAATTTGGTTGAACCCGGAATAGGCATCGAGAAAACTGAGTATCTCATGCCCGACCATCGTGTCGATCATCCGATCGATGTTAGGCAAAGGAAAAGAATCCTTAGGGCATGCCTTGTTCAAATCTTTATAGTCTACACACATTCTTAGCTTATTTCCTTTCTTAGGTACTACCACTACGTTGGCTAACCAGTTCGGGTACTTAACTTTTTGAATGGATCCTATTTTAAGGAGTTTAGATATCATCCTTGATGAATGTGTGCTTGACTTCGGACTACGGTCTCCTTTACTGGTTAACCGGATGGAACTTCGAGTGCAAACTCAGCTTATGAGTGGTTACCTCCGGCGGGATCCCTGTCATGTCAAGATGGGACCAAGCGAAATAATTTATGTTAGCTATAAGAAATTCAATGAGTTTTTTCCTGAGCTCGGGAGTTAACCCTGTGCCCAGGTATACCTTCCGATCGGGCAAGTGTTCGATCAATATGACTTGCTCCAACTCCTCGACTATCTATTTAGTAGCATCGAAATCATTGGGAGCAATAAACGACCTATGAACTCCGTAATCATCCTCCTCGCCTACTCATCGGTCTTCTGGTTTGGTCATGGCCAGTATCGGTGATTGCTATTTAATTTCTTCCTTCCTGGTCGGCTCCGTGTTCTTTAATGTTGAGATCGCAGGCACTGGGATCACCTCGTTAACTGCGAACATTTCTTTTGCGTCCGGCTGCTCTCCGTAGACCATCTTGATTCCTCCTGGCATAGGGAACTTTAGTGCCTGGTGCAGTGTTGAGGGTACTACCCTTATGTTGTGAACCCACGACCTTCTGAATAAGGCGTTATACCTCATGTCCCCTTCGATCACGTAGAATTTCGTATCTTGAATTGTTCCGGCGGTATTCACTGGCAAGGTTATTTCTCCCTTAGTAGTTTCGCATGCTATATTAAATCCATTCAACACCCGGACCGCTAGTTCTATTTGATCTTGTAACCCCAACTGCTCGACGACCCTTGATCTGATGATTTTGGCTCAGCTGGCTGGATTAAACAACACACATTTAACCCGAGATTTGTTGATAAGTACGGATATCACTAGTGCATCATTATGAGCATGTACGATGACTTCGGCATCCCCGTCACCGAACGAAATGGTTCCCTGCGGGATGTAATCTCGGGTGCATTTTTCCCTCGTGATGGATACTTTAGTGCGCTTTATCATCGGTCCCTGGGGGACATCGACCCCTCCAATGATCATGTTGATGACGTGCTGAGGTTCTTCTTATTCGGTCTGTTTGTTGGAGTCTCTGTTCCTGAAGCGATTTTTGGCTCGTTTACTCAGAAATTCTCGAAGATGCCCGTTATTGAACAACCGGGCGACCTCTTCTCTCAACTATCGGTAGTCCTCGGTCCTGTGGCCATGAGTGCCATGATATTTACACATCAGGTTAGGATCTCTCTAGGTAGGATCGGACTACAATGGTCGAGGCCACTTGGTTTCCTTGATGCGCCCAATGGCTGATACGATGTTGGTTGCATCAACGTTGAAGTTATACTCTGATAATCTTGGTGCTTCCCTTCCCCTAAGCGGCCTGTCGAAACCATTTTTGCTCATTAGACCTCGGATAATGGGTCCTCGATCACTTCTCTTTTCGTTCCTTGTAGAGTTGCGCCCGGACCCGTTTCCCCTTCGATATGTACCGTATGGTTGGTACTGATCTCGTACCGATCTTGATTCATGATCGACGACTCTCTGAGGCCTGTCGTCAGTTTTGATGGGATAAACGGATCTAGAAGGGGCTCCAAGTTAGTCATCCTCGACTCTGAGTTTTGACTGGTACCTGTCGTGGACGTAGGCCCAAGTTACCACCGGGTACTCTACCAAGTTTTGTTTCAGCTGTTGGAAGCCAAGGAGCTTCGGGGGTTAAGTCCATGAGTGAATTCTTGAACGGCCCAATCGTCTGCGACCGGAGGTAAGTCCATCCGTTCTATTTGAAATCTTGACACGAACTCCCTGAGCATCTCGTTATCCCTTTGCTTAACCTTGAAAAGATCTAATTTTATGGTCTCGACCTTGATGGCCCCAGCATGAGCCTTCAAAAAGGCATTCGCGAGCATAGCTAACGAATCAATGGAATTTAGGGGCTAGTTATGGTACCATATCATTGCTCTTTTTGAGAGAGTTTCCCCGAACTTCTTTAATAACACTGACTCGATCTCATCGTCTTCCAAGTCGTTACCTTTGATGACGCATGTGTAGGAGGTCACATGCTCATTCGGATCCGTGGTTACGTTATATTTTGGAATATTGGGCATACGAAACCTCTTCGGGATTGGCGCTCATGTGATTTGATCGACCCCCGAATTATATGTCTCCACCTCCTTGTCGTTAGCCTCAATTTTCTTTTCACCTGACTCCACCCGTTTCGTTAATGCTTCAAGAATTTTCATTACTTTGGGACTGACACCAGGCTCAGTTTCACTCGCCCTTTCGGCGATCTGCTCATTTCTTCGGGTGATTTCCGGGATGGTTCGGGCTCAACTCTGTTGGGGGCGCGGCTTTGATTTTTTTGCTGCGCTATCGCCGCCTGTTGAGCCTGCAACATTTCGAAGATCACTCGTAGACTAACTCTGTCGCCTTCCTTCGGGCGCTTCTTGAGCTGTTGGTCAGGCTCCTCCGCGAATACTGTTCTTGGGGTCGGTAGGCAGGTTGGCATCGATGGCCACATGCGAGTTAGCATCGACTGGATCTGCAACTGGGACTCCATTGGGATCAACAGGCGACACCTCATTGCTAGGCACCAGATTGTTGTGTTCGCCATGATGGCCAGACTTAGCCTCGATGTTCAAGTGAGCAGACTGAGAATTTGATATTTTTAAACTGACCTAAAATTGAGACCTTAAAGAACAAGTATAAAATTGAGTGTGTTATGGAGATTTGTATCAAACCACCACTATTATCCTTAGCCCCACGGTGTGCGCCAAACTGTTTACTCTTACAACGGATAACAATTAAATTTGTACGTAGTTTTAAGGATATGTGGATTGATTCAATACAAGTAACCAAGAATGTAAGATAAACGAATTAAAGATAAGATAAATAACCAAACCAGTTGTGACGTTGAGTCCGGGCTCGGATTTAAGCTTAACAATAGTTTTGCCTCGACCGGACCCTCGATTCGAAGCCAAATACGTATGAAGGACTATGATTAAAATAAGAACCTTTCAATAGCTAGAAAGCAGAGAAATAATTTTGTATTGCCTTGATATGCGTGTTATAATGTGTCTACTGAATAAGAAACTTTCCCTTTATATAGTAGGGGAGTTTTACCCCTAGTACAATCCAAAAAAAGTAAAAATCCTTCTTGTACATCAATCACTGATACGCTACCGGCATCGGGCGAGATCCGCACCGTGATTTTCGGTTGGGTGCGGATATCACAGTCCTCTGTTAGTCGTGTGCAACCATTTGTAATGCTTTCCGAGGTCTTGGAGCTCGTTTTGGGTTCGGAGGGTGTTATCTTGTCGGGCCCGATGGCGAGCACCCCGTTCCAGCCTCGAACCAAAGAGTTTTTTCAGATTCGATCTCTATCTCATACATTCATATTCGTTTGATTCATCGAGAACTCGGGGTGCGTGCTGACCCCGTATACAAATATTCGAGGTTAAATAGCAATCTAGGAGATAATTTTTTAACCTAATGTAACTTGGTTATACTTAACCTTGTAACATGAGGAATTCCAAACTGTATAGAGGCAGAAAAGAAAGAAATGAAAAGAAGGTTAGGTAAAATGCACAAAGAAAAACAAAGACTGGCGCGTGTACCCAAAGTCATACCTTTAGCCCTTAATTTTGGGAGAATGATTAAAAGGAACATGACACCAAATGCTGGAAAGACAGAGAACAAAGATTGTGAAGGTGCATGCACCTCCTCATTATCTGTGCTCTGTAAATCTTAAGAAAGAAAGCAACGTAGAAGTACAGCTGCAATGTTTGTCTGAAATCTTAGCCTCAACGTGCGTGCTCTTCTTTAATCTCCTCAAGAGTTCTAGGTCTGTTTCGTAGTTATCCCCACCAACCCATCAAAAAAATAAATATCATGTTCGTAGCTGATTCCTTTGTGGCAGTGACTGCGAAATCGATTAAACAATTTTTTTAAAAACTTCAGAATTATAAGTATATGTCTAGTTCAAAACACTCTCTCTATATCTATAAGGAGGATTTATATAGCTGAACCTATCTAATTTGCTAAATAAGGATTCATATAACTGAACCTGTCTAATTTTAAATTGACGCATCGATTGTTTCACGTCAAAGGGACTGATATTAAAGCTATACATCAGCGTGGCTATCTGCTATTCTGCTTTAAATGCATTTTCTGGTAAAAGAAACTTTTCTTTTCAAAGAAAAAGGCTATTCCATGAATGTAAGGAAGAAGAGTTAAGGATTTCTCCGTTTTATACCTCATCCATTTGGATGGAGACTAGAAATTAATGACCACATAAAATGGGGCGTTCACTTTAGCCCCATTTTCTTCTCCTTTCTCATCTTTAATATGCTTGTGGAGAATTGTTGAAACCAAACTGGTTTTAATATTAGCCATAGCAAAGTACTGACAGTTTTACTGACTTAGGGTAATATCACCAATGTTTTTCAAACTTATTTATTATAAGTAAATCGCAATCATGCACGACTCTATTGAAGAAGCTCTATATATGCTTTACTTTAAAATTTTAATGTATCTTAACAACTATGACTATCAATTTTACAAGATGGAACCTATCATCCTAGGCAAAATTGCCAATACTATGTATACTGTCAACTTGACCATGTTAACTCAATGAGATGTCAGATTGGAAGGATCAATTCCTTTTGACTTGAAATAGGCTTTCTCTGCATTTGCTACCCTTGATTGAAACATTGTCCATTCCTTTCTACATCTCTCCCTCACCTGCCACAACAACATACAAGCTCAATTAATAACATAGCAATCCACCTGCTTCAAGTTTTTAAAGTGGAAAAGGATGAAACACAAGTAGCTCAACAGACATATTCCAAAGAAAAAGTGAACTGTCAATAGATGCTACCCCCCTCCCTCTTCCCGGACACTTTCTCTCCAGAAAACTTTCTTTTCTGGAAAGGAATTTGCTGGAGGTTTTTCTTTTGTGTGTGTGTGGGGTTGTGGGGGGGGGGGGGGGGGACTGGGGCTAACTCAGGGTACTTATATAACAAATGTAACATAGAATTACTTACCCCTTGCCATGGAGCCTTCCCGTCTTTTGATTGCCCCTGTATAGAGGGAATGAGGAAAGGAAAAAAAGTGGTCACTTTGGTGTAAAAGCCAATAATAGCATAAACAAGTCTACTTCCTTTGGCATAACTTAAAGATGGCTATAGGTTTTATCATGTTTTTCAATATGCTTCCAAAATCAATTTATACAAGCAAGGATTGGCTCCACTTTTACCAACTAGCAGATTACATGTCAAACTAAGGTGTGGGAATGGATAAGTAGATGGCAATATTCACTTCATCTTGTTACCTGATTCCCAAGGGAAGGGACACCTTGATGAACAATCCATTGAGCATCTACAACTCCAATTTTCTCATGAGCAGGCTTCAAAACAGAATGTGTGTGTGTATATATATATATATATATATATATATATATATATATATATATATAATATGCTTAGTGCCTTGAATACTTTGGTACTAACAGACAAGTGCATGTGAAGAAAGTAGCTAAGAAGACTGAATTCGTAGGATGAGCTGAATTTACCTCAACGCATCTACGAAGTGCAAAGTCAAGTCCCCAACCATGGACCAAGTCATTCTACAAGTCATAAAACAACAGAGTCAATCTCAAAAAAGCACAAAGTCAAGACCTTCTCCATGTTTAATATGCAAGGTAGATACCTGAATCATATGCCATACACAACGCCATGCATCTCGGGAGAAGACAGGAGCCATGATCTCTACAAATCTGAAAACAGAGAAGATTACATGGTAAGGAATACTTAAGAACTGAAACAAAATATAATTATTGAAAAAAAAAAGGAACTGAACAAACAAGCAAACAGGAGAACTATTCGTACGCTGCACATGGAGGCAAATGGGGGTTTGAGCACCAGCCTGGTTTCTCTTCTGTTATCCTGATCAGATAAATCAAGAAAAGAAAAAGAATAAGCAGAGGGAAATCTAAATACCAAGTATAAAACATTTAAAAAGACACAAGACTCGGTAGATAAATAATATCATGGGATTCCTGGTTCTTACGTGTGAACTTCACGATCACCTCTTCTCTTTGTCATTTGCCATGTTGTTCCTTTCCTGGGATCCAAACCTGGCTGTGAAATTTCCAAACCATGCTTCTTGACAAGTCTAATGTACCTGGGGTTGGACCAACGAATTTAGAGAAACTAAGATATTGGGTCAAATCAGCTGTTAAACACAGGAAATTACAAAATACTTACTCCTTGGCATCAAAATGCTCAATTCCTAGGTCTTCATCCCAGATAAAAATATAGTCATATGGGGCGACAATGTCCGGATGCAGAAACCTTTTTGCATACCACCTTATAAAGAGGTAAACTTCTTGTCACTAACATGGTTTAAAGTTGATCATAGTTCTAGTTCAGAATTACTTTATCATATTACTTACCATTTTGTTTGTTTCTGAACACTCACGTGGATGGCTCGTTTTGACCATTCAAATTCATCCCATTCAGTCGTCTTGCCATCATAGTGAAAAAGAAGAACTGTAAAGTCGTCAGAGAACTGTACAGGAAAAATTGTAAGGATGAGTGAGGAATTGAATAGAGAGTGGGGAGGAGCCTACAAAAGGAAACATATTGATATACCTTCTTTACAGCAGCATCAATGTTATGCTTCTGATTAAGACCAACAGTAAACGTTACCAGATATTTTGGCTTGCTGGGTAGGTCCTGCAGATAAAATACAATAATAAGATGCCTCTCCCCAATGTTTATTTTGGATTGTCAGTACAATGTCCTCATTCTTAAGGTTTGCAAATCACAACTGCCTTGATCTGGATTAGTGGGAGCAAATAAATCAAATTTTGTGATATAGTTTGTTAAGGAAAAGATTCAGATTTTTTCTAGATCAAAGTCAACCCAGGACGGAGATGGGTTACCATATTTGGACAAAGTTTGATCCTAAAAGTAACAGGCAAAAAGCTACAAGTGCTGCATCTAATTTTATTTTACCTTATAAGAGAATATTATGCTTCTAGCTCATGCAACAAGTAGCAATTGTGATATGCAAGTTCAATGTTACACTTACCTCACTAGGTTTCCCCCACAATCTCCGGGGATAGAAGTCGGACTCAGAATTAACAATCCCTGGAGGTAATCTTTCTGCCCCTCTTGGGTTTGATTGGACCCAAATCTGATAAGAATAAGGATGACTATCAGATGGAAAATGTGCTTTTATTTTAAGATATTTGCTTGCATAATCTCAAACATCAAACACAGTCACACACATGAAGCAAAGAAGATAAAGATGAAGAAGGTTGATTAAACAGCACTTGAAAGAAGCAGAAAAATGTGCAAAACAAAGCAAGAATAACGTTTAAGAGGTAGTAGATAAAGGGGATAAGACTTGTTAAATCCAGAACAATCAAGAAATGAAGACATGTTAAAAGATTCCAGTCAGAGGTAATTCTGCCACTGCCACTGATAGAAAGTATTGACTGAAACATGCAAAATGCTTAAACTTGAGGACTAAAGAAGACATTTTTTCAATCATCTAACCTCGACTGATTTTCCGTAACTATTAATGCTAACTAAAGCAAACATATGTCTGCTGTTTACTTAAAAATGATGCAAAAACATCTACTGGAAATGCAATTTCATGTTACATTGAAAAACGAAAAGGTGTTGGAGATTTATATGAATTGCTATCAGTAGCTAACTTGCTATGTAGGACAGGCTAGAACTTTAGAATTTTTCTGATAATCGATAGAATTTGGAATGTTTAGCTTCAGAAATAGTGTTGATGACCATATATTCAGCTCAAGCAGGGATCTAGGGGAAGTGTTTTTCACTCAATCTGCATACAAACTCTTGATAAAGAAAATTAGCAAGAATAAGTTCCTTTAGTATTCTTAGAAGGATGCGTATTACATAAGGATAGGTGTTTGCACACGTGTCTTCGCATTAAATCATTTTTCTTCTTGCAATATTTCATACTTGAAAACATGATAAGTTAATATCTTGACCTATAAAATTGTCACTTCTGGCAGAACTGCAAGAAAGAAGGCATACGAGAACAAATATTTTAAGCAATTGCAGCAAAATAATACTAGTTCATACTGGTGGCCAAAGCCCTAAATCTTGACCTTTAAATCAATTTCGTGGTAGCAAGGATGTACCTGCAATTGACCTGTCGCATTCTGATTGCTAATGTCCATAGTATTAGACGATGAATCTGCATGCTTTTGGGCTGAAACAATATTATTTCTGTCTCTAGCAATTGGGAAGTTGCTTACAATACTGGCTGTTATATTTAGCTGAAAAATCGGAACCAAAAGAAGTATCTTATATACAAATGAAATTACAGCACTGCACGAAATTGATCACTATATGATTGTATGAACAAGGAGGGCATTATCAATCTATACCTTGGTTAATGAGCTAGTAGGAAATGAAATTCCTATGAATAAGCCAAATATGATTCCACAACATATGGAGACAATAAGCCTCATAGTTTCAGCTGACATTAAGGAATTGGAGCTGCAGAACGTACTTCAAGTTAGAGAAACTATTATGAAATAGACAACATCAAACACTTGGTATGATCACAAGTAAAATTCCATGATCACGAACCCGCGTCCAAAATTCCTCATGTTAAATACAGTATCTGAATCAATAAGTACAACCAAACTAGTCAAATAAGCTTTACTGCATCCCAAGTAAGTTTATTAGCTACCACCTTTCAGTCGAACGAACATAACAATGGGACGGAGAACCTGAAATATCAAAAGAAAAGTAAGATCCTTCTGCAATTAAAAAGTTAAGATGCACCCACACAAACAAACAAACAAAAAAGTTAAGGTGAACAAGCTAATGAGCCTCTCTTCTTTAGCTTCAAATTAGAAATTAACTACCTTGCCTCAAGCTCTTAGCATCTCACCCTCCTCCTTCTCAACACACAAACTCAAACGGTAAAAGTTTCTTAATCAATATAGAACTGCAAATTATTTCCTCCTACACTAGATTGCCTCCAATGAATTTGAATATTAGAAACCTTAAATCCCAGCAAAGACCAAACATGATACACACTTCTGCAAAGTCAATTGGTCATGTGCCTAGCTTTTGACTATATCAACTTGAACACAACCAATAGATCAAGCACTAAGCTAATTTCAATTCCTCAATTCTGTGTCCCCAAAAACAAGCCACTATGAGTCTTATTTTACTCGTCCCTCACATTCAATGTATTTTACAAACTAACCTATCTATCAATACGAAACAACTATACTTTCTTAAAATTTAAAATATATTCTCCTCTGCACAAGTTAGGTCCAAAAACAGACAAAGAAATTTAATTATCATAAGCAAGTTCCCATCAACACAAGACACAAAAGCACAAAGCTAAGAAACAAGTTCCCATCAACACAAGACACAAAAGCACACAAAGATTACACCTTTTTAACACATAAATGCAAAAGGCAGGGTGTTTCAGAAAGTACCTGTAATGATAAGCAAAACCCAGAAAAATCTTGAACAGAAACAAGAAATGGAAGCCTAAGAATCACAGAACAAGAGTGATTTTCAAGGGAAAAAGAATTTGGGTTTAGCTACTATAAGACCTGTTAGCTAATATTAACCTTCTGGGTACCTATAAATATGTAAAAAGAACCAAACAGAAGCAAGAAAGAGCTGTGAAAGGGAGAAGAAAATTCGTGAAGCGCTAAGCAAAAAACTTGTGTTAATGACACAGAGAAAGAGGGGGGAAAAGTAGAAGCACAAAAGAGGTAGAATTGCTTTTATTTACTCCTTTTACCTATATAAAAGTCTGTTTAAGGTTGGATTATTAGTAATCTACTAATATGGTTAAAGTCGAAGATTAATAAGGGAATAAATTTATTTTTTAAAGTAGTAACTTTTTAAATATTTTTTGTTTAAAGCGTAACTGTTTAATTAGTGTATTAAACTAGGAACTTTTTTCCCATATTAAATTAGGGACTTTAAAAGTAATTTCCAGGTGATGATGTGTCTGGTTTTTATTTGGCTTTGCTATGTGTCGGTCTTTTGATTCGCTGACGTGGATGAAGTACTTCCTATTGGCTGGTTATTTGTTTATTTATGTTGGACAAATATTTTTCTTTTTCAAGGTGACAGGAATGTTGATACGTGCAAAAACGAATACTCCAATTACTATTATTATATATTTATTGAATCAAACAATTTTTTGTAGACAAAAAAAATTCAAATAATTATTTTTAATTATAGTTATTAAAAATATTTTAAATACATATGTTGAAAAATATTTAAAAAATCAAATTCAATTTCACTGTAAAATTTTATACCTTGCCTTCAACCTTATAAACCTAAATTCTTTTGAAGATAAAAAAAGTACTATTTACATTACTAATTACCAAAATATTAAATCATTTAATACAAACTAATTTGGAAAGGATATTAGTACTTATGCTAAAAACATATCAACACTTAGATCTAAGCACGTATGACGTACCTCCATCTTCTAAATTAATTGCTACGCCAAGGATTCAATGTATTACTTTTTATTTCAAAATATAGTTATTTATATTCGTTAAGTTGGATTAAATATTAGTTGGAACAGAACAATGACCAATATGGTACAATTTGTATCGCAGTTTCATGATTTTAAAACTTCAGTGAGTTGGCTATTTGTTGGTCATAGATATTTATTTGTTATTTCCCTATTAACTAGGTAAAGAAAAACAGATACATATTAGGTAACCAATATTTGCATAGGAACTCTTTTTCTTTTAAAAGGAGGACATATATATTCCACAGAAATTTAGGTAAACAATATATAAGGTTAAACGACTAATTATTAACTAAAGTATAAAGCTTTGAAGCAAAAAATGTTGCTGGGTGTGATGAGAAGTGAAGGATGACAAACTTTAGAAGGATCATTATTACTTCCTGGAATTAAGTACATAACTTAGGATCATTTAAAGAACACTTTAAATCAATTCATGGTTTATGGGTTGCTGATGTTGCCCTCTTAACTTTTTTTTTTTTCCTTTTTTAATGGTGGTGTGAGAGTTAATTTGCACAAGTCTCCATTATTTTATCAGGTATGATCTTTTATTTTATATCGGTATAAATATCGAATAACTCCGACAACGAAAACTTGAGCGGATAAAAAGAAATTACATAAAAAAATTTCTCATTCCTTCATGATATACAAATCACTTAACTACAAGACATAAGCATGTTGGCCAAGTCCAAATTGGAGATTCAAGAGAACTAAAGTTAGTGGTCCAACAAAGTACCAAGAACTTGGGGTGTGTTTGGTATAAAGGAAAATATTTTCCGTAAAAAACATTTCTTGAAAAACAAGTAGTAATCTTACTCATTTTTCGGTGTTTGGTATGCAAATTAAGGAAAATAACTTCTCAAGAGTATTCATAAATAATTTAGATACAGTAAACATGAAGCCATAAACTTTCAAACCAACAACCTTCCGAACCCACAAATTTCATAAAATTCCGAACCGCTAAACTTTCAAACCTGTAAATTTTATAATTTCTAAACCCGCAAACTTTCAAACACATAAACCTCCAAACTCATAACTTTGGAACTCGTAAAATTTCGAACCTGTAAACTGATTAATGAAAAAAACAGAACTGAAAATATAAAAAAAAATATTTTTTTGCAGCGGAGGGGAGGGGGTAGGTGGTGCAGAAAAACGAAAACAAAAATTGAAAATGCAAAAAAAAAAAAAAAGTTTGCAGGGAGGATCATCGGGGGGGAGGGAGGGTGTAGAAATTAAAGAAAAAATTTCCGGAGGGTTAGCAGGGTGGGTGGTAACGGAAAGAAAACAAAAACTGAAATTGGAAAAAAAAAATATTTGGAGAGAGGGGGTGGGAGAGGTGGGGTAGCGGAGAGAAGGGGGGATTGGGTTTAGATGTGAGGGTAGGTGGAGTTTTTGGAAAATATTTTCCTAACTTTTTCTAGAAAAGTCATTTTCCTTCAATTTCAGGAAAATGTGATATCTAGGAAAATATTTTCCAAACTATTGTGTGCAACCAAACAGTGAAAAATGAAAAAATATTTTCTGTTATACGAAACACACCTTGATGTTTAAAGCCACATATTTTAAAAAATGGGGGTTCCATTAATTAAATGCTGACGAATAAAAGCATCTCATGGTTCCTTTAAGGGCGAAACTAATAAAACCAAATTTGACTAAGTTTAGTCAGTATTAGTTTAAGAGTCAAAAAAATGAGAAATAGTGTAAGTTTCTTCTTGGAGAAGAATGAAGACATCGAAAAGAAAGTAAACAAAAATACTAAAATTCGCATACGTGTCTGTTTAATAGTACGCAGAGTATAGGTCTATTTGTAGAAAATGGAATACAGTGAAAGGAAAGAAAAATTGAAATTACATTCTCATATATGTGAATTTAATTGAAAACAAAATATTAATTTTTATAAGAGGAGAATTCCCTAGGTATAATTTTATTTCGAAATTATTCCAAATGACTTTCATAAGTTGCAAGATATGAGTCGCATTCCAAGCTCTAATTAAATACCCTCCATGTTTTTTAAGAAGTTAGTAGTGGGTAAATTTCAATTTTTAAGGCTACAATTCAAATTGTAAGATTTCAATCATTGCTAACAGAACCTATCTAAATCTAACTTTTTGATACTGCCATTCAAATTTTAACAATTGAAACAACAATAACAACAACAACAACCCAGTATAATCTCACTAGTGGAGTCTGGGGAGGATAGTGTGTACGCAGACCTTACCTCTACCATGGATAAAGAGGCTGATTCCGATAGACCCTCGGCTCCCTCCCTCCGATAGACGAAATATAAAACTGACGCCCCTCACCCCACATTGTTTTGGCTGTATGTTCAAATAACTAAAAACAAAACAGCAAAAATTATACGCAAACAAGAACCTTAAATTGTTTATAATTACGTGTTTAAGGGACTTGATAATGCGCAAATGCGTGACTCTCAGAAGGTTGACTAATCAACATTCAACAATAATGAGAACATATTAAAAGAATACCAATGAAATGAATTGATGTGTATCGACTTGCATGGTTGTGGCCTGTGGGAGAAAAGTCAGAACAAATGGCTAGCAATAGAAGCCGGGCGGAGACTTTGACCTCTTCACAAAGTCTTCCGTTGGACAATAACTGGAACCATAGAGGTGCTAAACTGCAATTTCAGTCTCTTTTTATTATTAGGCAGAATATCCTAATAAACACTTTTACTTATCCCGTTTTGTTATCTCAGTCCCGATACTCTAAAAAATTTTATCTAGGCACTCATAATTTTTAAGACACATTACTTTAAACCTCTCTAACCGTTGACCAAACATACGTGGCAACTTTATGACCGAGTTGGACAAAATACGTGAACTTCACGCGTATAACGAGAGTAAACATAAAAAAGTTAAACTAAAAATGATTAAAATAAGAAGAAAAAATAAAAATAAAAAATAAATGTAAAAGACAAAAAAAATAATATAATAAAAAATAAAATATATTTGTTCTTTCTTCTTTCCTCCGCCCCTTCCCCCATTTCTTTTTCTCTTTCTACCCTTCCCTTTCCCGTTCTTTCCCCACCCCTCCTCCATTTTTCTTTTCTCTTCTCTCCTTATTCCTTTCCCGTTATTCCCCTCCTCCATTTTTCTTTTATCTTTCTCCCCTTATTCCTTTCCCGTTATTCCCCTCCCCATTTTCACAAACCTTCTGTCAATATATGAGAAAAAAGTAGTAGTAAATTTTTTTTGAAGAGCAATTACCATTAATATTTCTGAAATGAATTAGATCTGTGTCTATTGGCGGTGTTGAATCTGGTTTGGGTAACAATTATTTCAGGACTAATAGATTCTCAGGTGGTGGAGTGGATATTTAATGGTGAATGGTGGAATTTTATTTGATGAGAGAAGCTGAAAATCTAATTTTTTGGACAATTTATGGTGAGGTATTGAAGATCCAGTTTAGTTGTCCACCGTGGTGCTGCCGCCGGTAAAGATGGTAATATTCAGGGTGTAGGATTAGATTCCCCTCTTTTCAAGATTCAAATTTTGAAAAATGTTCTAATATCTTCATTTATTAATGGGAGAGAAGTTGTCTACATTTCCTTATTCCTCTTGGTTATCTGAGGTCTTGGTTTTTTTTCCTCTTTTTGTGTTCAAGCAGCTTATTTACCAAGATTCCTTAGCTTCAGCTACTTGGTTTAAGGATCTCGGATTAACGAGTTTAAACCAATTTAAGGGATCCATTGCAAGCTTATGGCTCTCTAACGAAGTTGATTTTTGGTAAAAGCGCCTTGTTTCATACGATGGAGGGACAAGTTTGACTATCAAAGAGACGAATGTAAGACAAAAGATACCATGTTTGATGTTTTCAATAGTTGGTCAAGGGTGCGGAGGAGTAGAGCAAAAAAAAGGAAAAAAAATTAAATTTTTGAAAGTAAACTTAAAAAAAGAATGATGTGTCATTAAAAATCTAATGTGGACTATGATGTGCCATTCACATCGTGTGTTTGAAGAACACGCGAGGCTGGAGGGGTTTAAAGTAATGTGTTTTAAAAACTACGAGTGTCTGAATAAAACTTTGTAGATTATCGAAATCGGAATGACAAAACGGGACAAGTAGAAGTGTTTATTAGGCTATTCTGCCATATTATTACTTAGTTATATAATATTTGAAAATTTACTAACTCTGATTAATTTTGTACTACAATGTGGGATTGGGTTGACAAGTCGAGTTATGGTACTTGTGACTTTTGACTCTATCTGACGATACAATAGAGGAATCTTGGTCCATTATTGCATATTTGCATGAGACTCAGTTCTAATAGGAATGCACAAGAAAGTTTCCAAAGGTGAAGTAGTTGGGTCATCCCATGACATATTTATTTCAACCTCCCACGATTCTTCGCTAATTCACATCCTGTTCAAATAAACTTATATTTTATGGATCAAATTCAAGGAAGGCATGTCAAAGCAAAGCTTATGCCTAGGAAAAATTTAGTCTTTACTACTTAGGAAATAAGGCATAAACAAAGGATAAGCGTGATTTTTTTTTCTTGACGAGAGGACTTGATGGTTTCATATGATTTTATGTTTGGTCTTGTATAGGATCGATGACAATATATTTGTGCAATATACGTAACTGTTGTGCATATATGAGTCTAGGATGTATTGACAGCTTTGTGCTGCAGTAAGACTCTTAATGTATTTGTCTGTGTAGGAATCTTATTATTCAGAGATCATTTTGATATATGTAGACCGTACTGGTTTGATATATCAATATAGAGAAATATACCTTTACATGGTATCAGCGACTTTTGTGGCCTAACAACTAATTTTTTCTTCTTTTCCTGTCTTTAATTTTTCTTTGTTGATTATGAACAACGAAGCTAAACCAAGACCCTCTTACAATGGGAGGC
This sequence comes from Nicotiana tomentosiformis, assembly GCF_000390325.3. Taxonomy (NCBI): domain Eukaryota; kingdom Viridiplantae; phylum Streptophyta; class Magnoliopsida; order Solanales; family Solanaceae; genus Nicotiana; species Nicotiana tomentosiformis. Next base: position 37,297,892 of record NC_090821.1, read on the forward strand.
AACTCTTCATCCTCCTCGGCGTTGTTATCTTTAGTTGCTTCAATGTATACCAATGTGGCATATATAGGTAATTTCGAACCATTATCTAAAGTGATTTCTTTAGGACCATGTTATTCAAAATGAATTGCTAAATTATCATGATTAGTGTGAGGTGAAGTGGTGCCCACTACATCAATTACTGAAGCTGCAGATCCCCTTACTCTTCATATTCCATGCATGCAATCTCTGCCACAACACTCTCTTCAGACTCTTGAACAACCCCTAGAAATCAAAAACCAATTTCTACAGAACTTGTACCACCAAAAGTGCCTACCACTTTTCCTGCTGCACCTTCAGATGAACCAGTACAATCTGGCCAGCCTTGTTCAAAAGAGTTACATGTACCTGTTGCCTATATATTTATCCGAAAAATGGATAGAGTTGAATTATACGTAGTTCTAAGGGTACGTAGTATAACTTAACATAAATCAGAAAAGTAAGTAGAAATATATCGAATATTGACTGGTAAAGAATGAAATATGAACCAATATTGAACTAGAAAGCGATTTTATGAACTAGCAAGGCGAATTAATGTAAAAAGCTTACAAGAAGATAATATCTACTGTATATCTCTGTCAATAGTGATATCTGAGTATAAGAGTGTATGTATGCCTTAATGTTCTTCCCCTTATAGAAATAGTAGCTATCCCTCTTATAGTGGAGGAATCTTACTTTAGATATAATTAAAAATACATAGTGGGGGACCCATGATAGAATAGCTTTCCCCTAATTCCCGTCGAGATTCTCTCTCCTTAGTGCGACTGTAACGGCTCTTGTCCCTTGGCTCGATCTTGATCGGACTCGGCATTGGTTGGTTTCCAGACTTAGAGCCCGATATTGACTCGAGCTCGATATTGACTCGGGGCCTGGTATTGACTTGGGCTCGGTATTGGTCGGTCTCTGGCTCTCAAGCTCGAAGACGCCGCTTCGCATCATACCTCGATTTTGGATTCGAGCTCAGTAATGACTTCAAGTTTGGCATTTGATCAGTCCCAGAAGTTATAGCTCGGTAACCTGACTTCGGATCTCATACCTGATATTATGAAGATGACCTTTGGTCCATTATATTCCAACCTTGACTGAACATATGAAGGTCGAAACCGATTTTATCCGTATATAGATAGTCCCCTCGTTTCTCGGGAAGAATGTGGCGAGAAGCGACATGATTTTCAAGCGATATAACTCGATACAAATTGACATTTGCATCGAGCCCGACCATGACACACATGATATATGTCCCGTCGGTTTAGTTTACCAAGGCATTAAATGCGTGTCAGACGATGGTCGGCCATTGTCGACACTGAACCGTCGTTGCCAACCCTATAAATAGCCCTTTTTTTTACCATTTTTTATCTTTACATCTCCAAATCTTCTAAATTCCCTTTCGCATCTTCTGAGTTTTTCATCTGTAAATTTGCGATTTTCACTGCAAAATCCATCTTTTAGAACACCAAATCTTGTTATCTTCAATCTTCAGATTCTAATGGCGAAAATATCAAAAACCGTTCCTCAGAAAGAAAAAGCTTCTTCTTCGTGGCCCGCCGGCGACAAAACACCGATGGAGCCACGACCTGAGGAGTGTGTTCCCGGGGGGTGTGTTCTTACCTCCGATTTTAAGATCGACAAAGCTTCGCCGGTCCCCGATCGATGCGAGCCAGTATCGAGATATATGTGCTCGATAACTGAGGGCCATCTTAAACAGTTAAGGAAAGATTGCAACTGGGAGGACATAGAAGTGATAATCCCGGCTCCCGAAGAGGATATTACTACTCATGTGAAAGGGTTTCTAAGTGTGTACACTTACCCTTTCACGTTGGGCCCCCTCGACCCTTGTTGTCATCGATTTTTGCTGCCAATACCAAGTAACTCTAGGCCAAATCCATCCTTCTTTTTGGCGGATCGTTATTTTGATCCGCTTCTTCATAAACAAAGTCGAGGGGATGCCTTTCACCCTCGACCACCTCATTAGGTTGTACAGTCCCCGCCTCTATCGAGGTGGGTTAATAAAACTCAAGCGCCGAGCTACCAAAGTGATGTTCTAGAGCATAGACGAGGACAAGGACCGGGGCTGGATGGGCAGGTTCGTTCGAGTGAAGACTTCAGACCTAATCCCGGCTGAGAATATGCCATTTCCTGAGGAATGGAACATGAAGCGTAAGTATAATTTCTACTGTTGGCCCCTATTGTTTTGTTCCTTTGCTTCTTTCTCACCGATATCTTTTTCTGTGATGTAGCGGTTGCGTGGATGCCCGGTACTATTCCTAACCTTAAGAGCTGGGTACGGGACCTGGCTTCGACCTCCACATATGCCGAGAGCTCGTGGCGCGACTTATCAAAGGGCTGATAGGAGGCTAAAAATCATGGTAAGTATCTTCCCCATGTCTTTGATGATTCGAACAAAATGACTTTCCTATACTTAACTAATTTTCTTGTGTGTAGGCCTTGGCAAAGATGCGGTCATGAGGCCCCCGTCTGGCGAGGAAGAGACTTCGGCCGCGGTTCCAAAACCGGTGAAGGACAATAAGAGAAAAAGGGCCTCTACCTCCGAGGCTCCAAAACTTAAAACGAGGACAGCTCGTAAGCCGAGAAAGAATACCATTCCTCTGACTGAAGAATCAGTTCAGCGCCTAAGGGATAAAGACGAAGAAGAAAAGGATGATGACTCTGGGCTGATGTCCCGAGTGAAAATGAGCATCGAGGCCCAAAGGCTACTGAATCGATGAAGGCCGCAAAGATTCTATTTTGCGATGAGGGAGTCTCGGGAAGAGAGTTGGTCGAAGTCCCCGAGTCATCGAGGATCGAGGCTACCTCCCACTATAACGCACCAATGGTGGGTACGACTGTGGGGGCTGGTCTTGAGGCCCCCGGAGATGGAGAGAACGCCCCAAGTGATTCACTTGGGGCAATAGAAATTGGAGGTTCCCCGCTGCTCCCCTCGTTTTTCGAGGAAATGATTCGAGAGGCTTGGGCCTTGAAGACCCTTTGTGTTGAAGGAGGCCACGGAAGGGAGGATTCCTTTCATGATTATTTTACTGGGGTCGAAGATGCTACCGAAATGAGCGATTTGGAAGTCTCGAGGAAGGATTCGGGTGAGGCATCGGGCCTTTTTAACGAAGTGCAGCGAGCTCTGAATCGGGTAAGCCATAACTCTCTTGGTTAGTATTATCTTTGTGTTTGTTTTCCTCTTCTAACTTCTTTTCTTTATGTGTAGGCCTCAGCGCTTCATTGGGAAGCATGTTCCTGGTCTCGAGCCGAGCTTAGTCGGTACGAGGCCGACCTCCGAAGGCTCACGGAAGAGAGAAATGCCCTCAGACTTCGTTGTAAGCAAAGAAAAGAGGAGATCAAGGACCTCCAAGCCGAGTTGACCAAGGCTCACCAAGATCAGACCGATCTGACCGAGCAGGTAATGAAAATCTTAAAACACTCATGGGCTCAATTCAGGATCGGAGCCTAATATTTTGATCTCACAGCTGCAGCAGAAGCTCGAGATGATCAGGCAGCTTTGTGCGGAGGTTGATATAATAAAGGCAGAGACCTTGGGGTGGAAAGAAGGTATGGATCGCCTTGCTGCAGAGAAGGAGGTTGTTCGTGTTACACCCCATATTTTTGTACGTGGAAGTACGCCATAACTAAATTGATATAAGCTCGGAAATGAGATGTTACATTCCACATTTTCGCACGTTAAAGTTTCGTCGTAAACTAATCGATGTAAGTTCGGGAATGAGATTATTTTGAGATTATAAGCATTATGCTATTTCAAACAAGTGATAAGTGAATTCGTGAAGGTGAGAGGGTAAGCAAATCGAAGAAAATAAATTTCGTCGAAGTTTGATATTTTTGGATAAAATACGGCCCGAGCTAAAACACCCGGCTTTTTTGGACTAATGCCATACAAGGTACCATAAGACCATAATAGTAAGGTGTACAAAGTGTATTAAAAGTGAGTAGTATTTTGAGTAATTTGAGATAATTTCTAATTAGGTAGATAATTGGGTAATTAATAAATTTTAGTGGGAGATTAATTAAAAACAATCGTTGGATAAGGTTGAAGCCCATAACGTGGCAGTCAATAAGAGCTAAAAGAATGACTCTTGAATTAAGAAGCAACATGGCACATTTGAAAGACTAAGGGGGCTAAGTCATCAAAATTAGTGGGGCCTACCAACTAACATTTTTGAAGAATTCATTTTAAAGTGCTAAGCTTCATTTTTGGATGCTAAAGCTTAGGGATGAAACTCCAAGAATTCATCCAAAATAATTCCTTATCATCTTAGCAACGTGGGTTGCTTCAATATTTCCTTCAAACCGTGAGATTTCAAGGCTCTTTAGGAATTCAAAGTATGATATTCCATAGCGTCTTCAACACTTCAAAAATTCGAGATTTCAGAGCACCTTAATTAACGTGAGATTTTCCAATATTTAGGGAATACGGTGTAATCTTTCTCAAGAGAATCGACTCAGGTATGTTAAGGCTATCCATTCTTTCTTTTTGGCATGATCTATACGACACGAACTAAACGAGCAAATGCACAATTTTCATAAATGACTATTCATAGAAATATTATAGGTGTCTATATTCTTGATTCCCCATGTGAATTATTATTATATCTTCTATTCATGGGTCTCAGAAAAATACGTATTTGATAAAGTTTTATCCGATAGGCATATTATTTTTATGACATTCCGAGAAAATCTTATTAATGTATTTCTTATGCATTTCATGAATTTATACATATACATTGACCCATGACCAGATGGCGTTATATACGCGTATATTATATGTATATGGGATATGGGAAAAGGTTATGGCGTACGCACCGCCACCTGATCAGCTGGTATACGTTGATGATTTGCCCACAGTGGCCGAGATGATATGATGGGATACCCTCAGAGGCTTGATGATGTTATGAACGCATATACCTATGCATGGTATGATATTTATACGCATATGCATGATATTATAAATATGAAATGATTCACAGAGTTATTCAGACATACATGTCGAGTCTTTTACTCCATGTTTTTCTTATGTCTATTATTTACTGATTTTCATTCCTTACATACTCGGTACATTATTTGTACTGATGTCCCTTTTGCCTGGGGATGCTGCGTTTCATGCCCGCAGGTGTCGATAGACAGGTCGAGAGTCCTCCAAGTAGGCGATCAGCTCAGCGAAAGAATTTGGTGTACTCCATTTGCTCTGAAGTTGCTTGTTTGGTCAGTATGATTTAGATGTGTATTGTTTGGTATAGCGGGGCTCTGTCTCGACCTTTATGACAATTATGTATTCTTAGAGGCTTGTAGACAGATGTCATGTACGTAAAAAATTGTATGGCCTTGTCGGCCTATGTTCAGTGTACGAGTGGTTATTTTGGTCTTAGAGGCCCATATGTCTTATGTATAAGTTGGTATTACATATTGTATTCTACCTATCTCACGACAGCCTCTCCGACTCAGTTATCTATGATAGTATGATACGAAAAGATACGTTATGTTGGTACTCGGTTGAGTAAGGTACCGGGTGCCCGTCGCGGCCATCGGTTTGGGTCGTGACAAAAGTGGTATCAGAGTAGTTTTGTCCTAGGGAGTCTATAAGCCGTGTCTAGTAGAGTTTTGTTTATGGGTGTGTCGTGCACCACTATAAGCAGGAGGCTACAAGGCATTTAGGACTGTCACTCTTTCTTCTTACTCTAGATCGTGTGGTAAAGCTCAGTTGTAAGAACTCAATTTCCTAAACCTTATCTTATTCATAATACGACGATGCCTACATCTAGAAAGACGGTTGACAAGAGATATAGCTGTGGAAGAGTTAAGTCAGAGGAACTCGATTTTGCATGATGCTAATGATGAGAAAAAGAAGCAAGGTGAAGAAGGGTACGAGACGCCCAGTTAATGAAGAATATCAGTATTTACAATTCAAGCAAAGAAATATAAGCATTTTGAGTTAACTTCAGCGACGATATATATATGTACAATTGGCCACACCCATCTCAGTTATGCCCTATGGTGGCTAACAGGTGTAGTTTAAGAGACGGACGGGATATCAGGATCCGACTGGGAGAATGGATTATTTGTGTTAGTTGACATTTTCGAAGGATATTGCAAATGTGCTAATAGATCTCCTTGTGAGATACCCAGACGGTGCACTCTAGAATAGTACAACTAGATCTGAGTACTACAAAGATAGGCACTGGAAGCCTTGAAGGGATAAATATTACCTTAGTGTGGCTCCCGTCCCTAGTAGAGAAAGAATGTTAGGCAACCCGATGGGGCGGTAGATGCAGTAAGGGGAGCTAAAAGCAAAAGAATGTCTTGTTCGAGTTTCAGAATAAAGTGATAGACATAAATGTTAGCGGGAAATAGGAAGAGAGTTAATGAAGCATTATGAGTAAGATGTGATACATGGATGACAACGGTAGATCAAAAAGATGATAGTATTACAGAGTCTATAGTCAAGTGAAGGAAAAGACGAGAGGTGACAGGCCTTGAGATGACAAAAGAGTAAATGCCATAAAGTCGTATCCTCATTTCAAGAAATAAGTTTGTGACTCCAACGCGACTACCAGAAGGAAAAGTTAGACCCCAGAGTAATAGAAATCAGTATGAGCTGGTGAATAAGATAAACTAAACATGAATTAGGGACTGAATGATTTGATAATGGTCGACATCATGAGAATTTCATATTGCGTTCTGGCGATAATAGAATGGACAACAGAAGAAGATTCATGAGAAATTCAGAGAATGGTCATTCAGGAAGACGCCACCCTAAAGTAAGCAATGTGAGCAAAGTCAAGCTTAAGGGACTGTGTATGCCAGTTACACTAGGTGTCTCCCTCGTGAGTAAGGAAGTTTGTTATCCTTGGTACAGAAGGATTACCGCAAGGTGATTAAGGGTCATCGATGATGTGAAAAGACGCCAAATATGTAGAGATAAAACATCTATAGGTAGCTCATTGTAACATTAAATCTTAATACTCCCCTAAAGGGGGGAATATGGAGTGATGTGGCATTAAATCAGAATTAAGCGGTTCTAGTAACTATGGAATGGTAAAAGAATGCGATAAAAATGAGAAAAGGGATGAGATTGCACTGATTTAAAGCCTACAGAGATGCTACGATTCCAGAACATTACGCAAATACGATGTCAAGGAAAGAAAGTAAGGGTTCCTACTCGAGATTATATTAATAAATAAGGAGCCAGTGCGAGACGTAAGTTAAGACAAAGGAAATAACCCAAGCAAGATTACGCAACATTGATATGAGAATGGGCCAACGAGTAGTTGGTAGTTGATTCAGGAAGAGCCTATTTATGGCTAGACAGAAGGTTACTGACGAGTCAGCAGATCATGCAAGATAAACATAGTAAAACCCAATATAGTGAATTCAGCCTCGCAGTAATATCATTGTAATACCTGAGAAATATTCAGATATGAGTTGGGGTAGTTAAAGGTACCGTATGAGTATTACGGGAATAAAAGAGAGTGTCACTGGGAAGACAGTCAAAATATTAGTTCAGAAGCAACCCTACAAGCATAAGGGCGTGGAGGTAAGTAACTATGAATAAATATAGGCAAGGAAGGACATCAAAAGGTCCGTCGAGTATACAATGTAATAAGCTCACAACTTTACAAGAGTTAGAGGATCCTCCCTAAGTACTACAATGAAAGACTAGCTTAGGAAATAAGGAAGAAAGCTTCAACCTAAGCACAGTGACCTAAAGAGGAGATGGTCTTGTAACAACAGTCTTACAACAACATTGTACGCACTCCATAAGAAAGTGGCCCCTATCGTGGCTAATGAACGAGAAGAAGAAAAAAATCAAAAGGTGATATTCAAAATCATATGGGTTGGATGGAATTCCAATATGTGTGGGCACTAAGATAAGCCAAATATTCATGCAACAAGTGGCTGAAAGACCAGGAAAAGAAATAGCTTACGTTTAAAGAAAGCTGAGAAGGAAAGAAAGAAATTATACGATCAATGATCCAGAGTTAATTACGTTATGAACGCACTTAAGAGTTCGGAGTATTATCCATGCAGCATATATGTTGACAATTATACAACCATAGAAGATTCCGGTATAAGTTAAAAGAAAGAATTGAGCCCAGGTCATAGACAAAGGATTGAATTGTTAGAAGATTGTATCATGGATATTCCATAGCGTCCATGAAGGGCAAAAGTAATAACTAATACCAAGAGCCACAGATCGGAAGATAGCTTAAGCCTACATAAAGGATGATCAGAAGGAAGAGAAAACTAAAGAGTTACATCAATGAAGTAAATCGGGAGTCTAATTATTGGACCCAAAATAATTATAGAAATCATGATTGAGAACATAGCAGAATCACTCTTAATATCAGAGGTGCAAAAGAGATAGTACAACAACCATATTCTACAACGGCTCTACAAGAAAGCCAGTTAGAAGGGTACCAGCCTCATAAAATAAAGTCAGTATAGAGCTACCACCAAATTGTGTATGCACCAGAGGTGCAAGTATTATAAGAGAGCTCCAAGTTGTGGATGTGAATTATACCTATGTGGAAGGGGGGTTATGAAAGAGATAGAAGATATGATGTGAGACATTAAGATAAGTAAGGTAAAGGTGGACAACATACGAGATACTCAAATGCAGAAGGTTGTGAATAGTCCTTACTTCGGATATAAGGTTAGAAGTGCGGGGATTCAATATCCAGGGATGATAGCGGTGTTGTTAGCAACATATCTTCCAACCTATGGTTTCTAGGTATCGAGAAGTCTAGTTAAGAGAGTAAAGAAGAGTTAGAAATGATGCGATGTCTCGCTTGATATTCCAGAATAACACAAGGAAATCTATGGTGCAAGCAAGTTGAAGGAAGGTTGCGAGTAGTATAAATAGATATGTGTAAGTCCCGATCTAAACAAGGGTAAAGCGACAGGGTTTTAGGAAGATAGGAGTAAGGATAAGAAAGGGCGAGTGAGAACGTGACGAGAATGGATAAGTCCTCAGGATTAAGCCCATGAAAATAAGAGAGCTAATGGTTTCTCTAAGTTATGGAAAGCTCAGTATAGCTTGAATGAACTCAAAGGAGTCTAAGACTAATAGCATTAGAAAAGATGGAATGCTGCCCTGGTAGTAGAATAAGGGTGTAATTGTGGTAGATAAAGGATGATGTTTGGGCCTTCGATTGAGTTATTATTTGAAGAGGATTTCATAAATTGTACGGGATTAAAATACCCACGTAAGGTGAATCACATTGGGATGCCATAAAATACGGTTATTGAAGTACAATATCGCCCCTAAGTGGATCAGGAAAATTACTTCAAATATTCCTCGATGCAATGTAAGCCCTAGTGACAATGTATTACGTAAGAAGTTTCAAGTTATCAGTGGTAGATTGTAGATCAATATTGAGGTGAATCAATAATGGATGGACAAAAGTCACAAAGTATGAGATGAGATTAGGCCGTCATTCTTAAGATGAACAGTAATGAGGAAGCATTAAAGGACTTAGATTTATACATATGGGATAAGCAACGAAAGTAACCTGGAGTTCAGTAGCAGACCTCTGCAATGATAAATCGAAGTAAGAGTTATGGTATAATATGACCTACCTAGATGCAGTAAAGTCATACGGATGGATAATCGGGTCTATGAAATAAGATATAGCAATATCCGTAAGTCCAACAAAGTATCGAGCGAAGAAATTCAGTATACCCATAGATGCCCAGAGGGACACCTTATCAAGTTCTGTATATGTTTACAAAGTGAGGCCTAGAGATTGGCTAAAAGCCAGAGGAAAAAGGAGAGAAGAGTCGTATAGGCGCACTTACAAGGTCAGAGTCGTACAGGCTGCATGATAGAAGGTAGCAACAGTTATGATATTGGAAGGATTCCGACCATAAGTCGTGGTGTGAGAAAGAGGTCTAAAGGGGGGAATGCCCTGGCCTTTGGAATTATTCACAGAACATTTGCCTAGATGGCAAGGACAATACTAAAGTATTCGGAAGACATAAGTCATGAAAATGATAAGTGCATCAGTCAACATTCGAGGACGAATGATCCAAGGGGGGAAAAGATGTTACACCCCATGTTTTCGTACGTGGAAGTACGCCATACGTAAATTGATATAAGCTCGGAAATGAGATGTTACATTCCGCATTTTCGTACGTTAAAGTTTCGTCGTAAGCTAATCGACGTAAATTCGGGAACGAGATTATTTTGAGATTATAAGCATTATGCTATTTCAAACAAGTGATAATTGAATTCGTGAAGGTGAGAGGGTAAGCAAATCGAAGAAAATAAATTTCGTCAAAGTTTGACATTTTGGGATAAAATACGGCCCCAGCTAAAACACCCGGCATTTATGGACTAGTGTCATACAAGGTACCACATAACCATAATAGTAAGGTGTACAAAGTGTATTAAAAGTAAGAAGTATTTTGAGTAATTTGAGATAATTTCTAATTAGGTGGATAATTGAATAATTAATAAATTTTAGTGGGAGATTAATTAAAAAAAATCTTTGGAGAAGGTTGAAGCCCCTAACGTGGCAGCCAATAAGAGCTAAAAGAATGACTCTTGAATTAAGAAGCAACATGGCACATTTGGAAGACTAAGGGGGCTAAGTCATCAAAATTAGTGGGGCCTACCAACTAACATTTTTGAAGAGTTCATTTTAAAGTGCTAAGCTTCATTTTTGGATGCTAAAGCTTACGAATGACACTCCAAGAATTCAACCAAAATAATTCCTTATCATCTTAGCAACGTGGTTTGCTTCAATATTTCCTTCAAACCGTGAGATTTCAAGGCTCTTTAGGAATTCAAAGTATGATATTCCATAGCGTCTTCAACACTTCAAAAACCCGAGATTTCAGAGCACCTTAATTAACATGAGATTTTGCAATATTAAGGGAATACGGTGTAATCTTTCTCAAGAGAATCAACTCAAGTATGTTAAGGCTATTCCTTCTTTCTTTTTGGCATGATCTATACGACACGAACGAAACGAGCAAATGCACAATTTTCATAAATGACTATTCATATAAACATTAGGGGTGTCTATATTCTTGATTTCCCATGTAAATTATTATTATATTTTCTGTTCATGGGTCTCAGAAAAATACGTATTTGATAAAGTTTTATCCGACATGCATATTATTTTTATGACATTACGAGAAAATCTTATTAACGTATTTCTTATGCATTTCATGAATTTATACATATACATTGACCCATGACCAGATGGCGTTATATACGCGTATATTATATGTATATGGGATATGGGAAAAGGTTATGGCGTTATATACGCACCACCACCTGATCAGCTGGTATACGTTGATGATTTGCCCACAGTGGCCGAGATGATATGATGGGATGCCCTCAGAGGCTTGATGATGTTATGAACGCATATACCTATGCATGGTATGATATTTATACGCATATGCATGACATTATAAATATGAAATGATTCACAGAGTTATTCAGACATACATGTCGAGTCTTTTACTCCATGTTTTTCTCATGTCTATTATTTACTGATTTTCATTCCTTACATACTCGGTACATTATTTGTACTGATGTCTCTTTTGCCTGGGGATACTGCGTTTCATGCCCGCAGGTCTCGATAGACAGGTCGAGAGTCCTCCAAGTAGGCGATCAGCTCAGCGGAAGAATTTGGTGCACTCCATTTGCTCTGAAGTTGCTTGTTTGGTCAGTATGATTTAGATGTGTATTATTTGGTATGGCGGGGCTCTGTCCCGACCTTTATGACAATTATGTATTCTTAGAGGCTTGTAGACAGATGTCATGTACGTAAAAGATTGTACGGCCTTGTCGGCCTATGTTCAGTGTACGAGTGGTTATTTTGGTTTTAGAGGCCCATATGTAATATGTATAAGTTGGTATTACATGTTGTATTTTACCTATCTCACGGCAGCCTCTCCGGCTCAGTTATCTATGATAGTATGATACGAAAAGATACGTTATGTTGGTACTCGATTGAGTAAGGTACCGGGTGCCCGTCGCGGCCCATCGGTTTGGGTCGTGATAGTTCGAGCCCAATTATCATTGGCCGAAGGTCAACTTCAAGCCTTGAAGGAGAGGAGCTCGGTTCAAGTAAGAAAAATAGAGGAGCTTGAAGCTCGGTTGACTTCCGAACTTGCCAATGCCAAATATGAAGCTGAAAAAGTAAAAGCTGAGGCGGATGTATTCGTGGCTGTCTATCGGGCCGATGTCGAAGCCGCTCAAGTACAAGTGAGAAAGAGATCTGAAACCACTTAAACTCGAGCATACTGAGTTTCTAAACTCGCCAAATGCCAATTGCGGAAGGAGACCCTCGAGGAAATCCATGCTCGAGGTTTCGATCTCGTCGAAGAGACAAAAAAGGCTAAAGAACTTGAAGCCAAAGATGGAGCCCTGGCTTCCGATGGTGACAATGAGAGCAAGAGTGGGTCTGAGAGCGGGGAGGAGCTCAATGGAGAAGAGGCGGCTCCCAGAGATGATCAGGAACCTTAGGGTTTTTTGTTTTTGATCTTTTTTATGTAGGGTCCTGATCAGACCTTGTAAATACTCATATATATGAAGATCTTTGCCTTTCCCGATTTGTCTTTGTTTCATATTCTGCCTTGTGAAAATTTTGTTTCAGTCATGCCTCATAAAAACTCTGTTTCATTCATGCCTTATGAAAGTTTTCATAAGTTCGAGGTTTTAGGCAATTTGATCGAAGCCGGATCTTGAAGTCCTTATATACGAGTGAGTGATTGCTTGAACTCGAAGTAATGTAGTTCGTAGGCTCTTAGGCTTAGTAGTTGAGTGAGTGGTTGCTTGAACTTGCCCGTAGGCTTTTAATAGTCGAGTGAGTGATTGCTCGAACTCGAAATAAGATTAGCCCTTAGGCTTAGTAGTCGAGTGAGTGATTGCTCGAACTCAAAATGACATAGCCCTTAGGCTTAATGGTCGAGTGAGTGCTTGCTCGAACTCAAAGTAATGTAGCCCATAGGCTTAGTGGTCGAGTGAGTGATTGCTCGAACTCGAAATGACGTAGCCCTCAGGCTTAATGGTCGAGTGACTGCTTGCTCGAACTCGAAATAAGAGTAGCCCGTAGGCTTAATAGTCAAGTGAGTGATTGATCGAACTCAAAATAAGAGTAGCTCGTAGGCTTAGTAGTCGAGTGAGTGATTGCTCGAACTCGAAGTGATGTAGCCCGTAGGCTTAGTGGTCAAGTGAGTGATTGCTCGAACTCGAAATGACATAACCCTTAGGCTTAATGGTCGAGTGAGTGCTTGCTCAAACTCGAAGTAATGTAGCCTGTAGGCTTAGTAGTCCCGTGAGTGATTGCTCAAACTCAAAAATAAGAGTAGCCCATAGGCTTAGTAGTCGAGTGAGTGATTGCTCGAACTCGAAGTGATGTAGCCCGTAGGCTTAGTGGTTGAGTGAGTTATTGCTCGAACTCGAAATAAGAGTAACCCGTAGGCTTAGTAGTAGAGTGAGTGATTGCTCGAACTCGAAATAAGAGTAGCCCATAGCTTAGTAGTCGAGTGAGTGATTGCTCGAACTCGAAGTGATGTAGCCCGTAGGCTTAGTGGTCGAGTGAGTGATTGCTCGAACTCGAAATAAGAGTAGCTCGTAGGCTTAGTAGTCGAGTGAGTGATTGCTCGAACTCAAAATAAGAGTAGCCCGTAGGCTTAGTAGTCGAGTGAATGATTGCTTGAACTCGAAGTGATGTAGCCCGTAGGCTTAGTGGGACTTGATCTCGTTGATTTTTTGGTTGGCGGTCCCCGATTTATGGTGTAATGTTGTCATAATATATCATGAAATAGAGGATGGATTCTGAGATATGAGATATCGGTAAAAAATTCTCTTTATGTCATTATACATGTGTTTATGTTCTGTACCAGGGATCGAGCAAACTACATGAGCATGGTTCGTTTTGACCATTTGGCTCTTACAATTTTCCTATCGAAACCCTGTTGTCATGAAGTAACTTTCTTGCTTCGAACTTGATAATTGAACTTGATATATTCGGGGGTAATGTCCCCCAGTATTCGAAGTTGATTGTAAAGAGGACTCGAATACTGTTGAATTGTTCTAAGTTAGCACGATCAATGGTTGCCTCATTAAAAACCTTGCCGAAAAACCCATTTGGGACAAAATCGGTCTAAGGAAAAAAGAGTGCAATGCGTGCTTTCAGGCCTAAAGGCTTCGAGTTGAATAACCCATCCCTGTTTCTGATCGAACACCTGCAAGGGTTAATTTCGAGAAATAAATGAACATAGGAGGGTCGTACCTTAACAGTAGTATCGTTTAAAGTGCGACACGTTCCAATTGCTTTGTAGTTGTTTTCCATTTATTACACCGAGTTTCCTTTTTCGACGATTTCAAGAACATGCCCAGTTCGGACCCAGTTTTCCTTCATTTGAATTTTGGGTGTTGAGAGTAACTTTCCGTAGCACTAATTCCCTGATTTTAAAATATCGAAGATTGGTTCTTCGATTATAATACCTTTCGATCCGCTATTTTTGGACGGCTAATCGAACGAGAGCTGCTTCTCATTTTTCGTCCAATAATTCTAGGCTCGTGTTCATCATCTCTTTATTCGACTCATTTGTTACATATCAAAACCTGATGCTAGGTTCCCCGACCTCAATCGGGATAAGAGCTTCGGTGCCATAAACTAACGAGAATGGTGTCGCCCCGATGCTCGATTTTGATGTTGTGCGGTAAGCCCATAGGGCTTCGGGTAGTATTTCTCTCCATCTTCCTTTAGCGTCAGTTAATCTTTTCTTAAGATTTTGGATGATGGTTTTATTGGTCGATTCGGCCTATCCGTTTCTGTTGGGATGATAAGATGTTGATAGGATCCTTTTGATTTTGTGGTCTTTGAGATATTTGGTTACTTTTCTTCCGATGAATTGCTTTCCATTATCACATACAATCTCGGATGGCATCCCGAACCGACATATGATGTGGTCCTTTTCTCTGACTTTCTTGAAAGCCTGTACTTCAACCCATTTAGAGAAATAATCAGTAATAAACAAAATAAACTGAGCCTTACCTGGGGCCGATGGGAGGGGGCCGACGATGTCCATTCCCCATTTACCACGAGGAGGGAATCACATATAGCCTCCACGACCTCGGCTCCCAAGCTCTTAGCTAGTTTGAGACGTGCAAGCACGGCCTCATATTCTGCCTCATTATTAGTTAATTCTGTAGTTTTAATAGACTATCTAACTACATTACCTGTGGGCGATTTTAGTGCGATGCCCAGTTCGGACCCTTTTGCATTCGAGGCTCCATCCGTAAAGAGGGTCCAGATTCCCGAAGAGGTATCCGATTTTATCAGTAATTCCTTTTCAATTTTGGGTACCAAGGTCGGCGTGAAGTCAGCCACAAAGTCTGCTAAGATCTGAGATTTGATAGCGGTTCGAGGTCGATACTCGATGTCGTACCTGCCGATTTATATGGCCAATCACCTGAGAGCTCAGGCTTGTGTAAAATATTTCGTAGAGGATAAGTTGTCACAACATGTATCGGATGGCACTGGAAATATGGTTTTAGTTTCCTAGAGGCACTTATTAAAGCAAGCGCTAATTTTTCTAAGTGTGGATATCTAATTTCAGCCTCACCTAAAGTTCAACTGACATAATAAATAGGGAATTGCGTACCTCGTTCTTCTCGAACTAGGACTCCACTTACAACTATCTCCGAAACAGCTAGATACAAGTAGAGCTGTTTGTCAGCCTTCGGGGTATGAAGCAATAGAGGGCTCGATAAATACCGTTTTAGCTCTTCCAAAGCCTGCTGACATTCCAGAGTCCGTGCAAAATTGCTTTTTTTTAGCAGAGAGAAAAATCGGTGGCTCCTATCCGAGGATCTCGAAATGAATCATTGCAGGGCGGCTGTCCGCCCCGTTAGCCTTTGCATGACCTTTACATTATCTACCACTGTGATGTCCTCGATTGCTTTGATTTTATCGGGGTGAATCTCGATTCCTCGATTGGACACCATGAAGCCGAGAAACTTGTCCGAGCCAACCCTGAAAGCACATTTTTCGGGATTGAGCTTCATATTGTACTCCCTTAGTATGTCAGAAGTTTCCTGAAAATGCTTTAAATGATCCTCTACTCGCAGTGATTTAACTAACATGTCATCAATATAAACCTCCATTGTTTTTCCTATTTGTTTTTCGAACATTCTGTTTACTAGGCGTTGATAGGTTGCACCAACATTTTTTAGGCCGAATGACATTACGTTATAATAGTAAGTCCTGTACTTAGTGATAAACGAGGTCTTTTCCAGATCCTCCGGGTTCATCTGTATTTGGTTATACCCGAAGTAGGCATCGAAAAAGCTGAGAGTCTCATGGCCGGCCATGGCATCGATCATACGATCGATATTAGGCAAAGGAAAAGAATCCTTAGGGTATGCTTTGTTCAGGTCTTTATAATCTATACACATTCTAAACTTGTTCCCCTTTTTAGGGACTACCACCACATTTGCTAGCCATTCAGGGTACTTTACTTCCCGAATGGACCATATTTTGAGAAGTTTCGTTACCTCGGCTTTGATGAAGGCATGTTTGACCTCGGACTGGGGCCTTATTTTTTGTTTTACCGGGTGGAACCTTGGGTCCAAGATTAGCTTATGCATGGTGATTCCCGGTGGGATCCCTATCTTGTCAAGATGGGACCAAGTGAAATAGTCTATGCTAGCTATAAGAAATTGAATAAGCTTTTTCCTGAGTTCGGGATCTAACCCCGTACCCAGGTATACCTTTCGTTCGGGTAGATATTCAATTAGTATGACTTGCTCCAGTTCTTCGACCGTAGATTAAGTAGCATTGGAATCATCTGGGACCACGAAGGATAGAGGGATCCCATGTTCATCATCTTCGTCAGTCTTCCGATTCTCGAATTTGGTCGGAACTGACGTTTGTGATTGCTATTTGGTATTCCGTTCTTCCTTCAAACCCGATCCCTTTGTTAATGATAGTGAAGATATCGGAGTTACTTCTGCAATGACAAATATTTCTCTTGCGGCCGGTTATTCTCCGTAAACTATTTTGACTCCCTCCGATGTTGGGAATTTCAGAACCTGGTGGAGGGTCGAAGGCACAACTCTCATATTGTGGATCCACGACCTTCCAAAAAGGGCGTTGTACCTCATGTCGCCTTCAATTACCTGAAACTTCATTTCTTGGATGGTTTCGGCCATGTTTATTGGCAGAATTATCTCGCCTTAGGTAGTTTCACATGCCATATTGAATCCGGTTAGAACTAGGGTTGCGGGTACGACCTGGTTCTGCAGGCCGAGCTGCTCTACGACCTTCGATTTAATAATGTTGGTCGACCTACCTGGATCAATTAACACACATTTGACTTTAGTTTTATTCATAAGTACAGATAGTACTGGTGCATCGTTGTGAGGTTGCATGACTCCTTCTGCATCTTCATCATTAAAGGACAGGGTTCCTATGGGTGCGTAATCTTGAGTTCTTGATCGTTTTTCTCTTATAACCGACATCTTAGTGCGTTTAAGCACCGACCCCTGAGGGGTATCGATCCCACCGATGATCATGTGGATGATGTGTTATGGCTCTTCTTGTTTGTTTCGTCTGTTGAAATCCCTGTTTTGAAATGATTTTTGGCCCGGTCACTTAAAAATTCTCTAAGGTACCCTTTATTAAATAACCGGGCTACCTTCTCTCTTAGTTGCCTGCAATCCTCCGTTATGTGGCCATGAGTGCCATGATATTCGCACATTTGATTGGGATTCCTCTGGGCAGGGTCGGTCTGCATAGGTCGAGGCCGTTTAGTATCTTTGATGCGTCCGATAGCCTATACGATAGCGGATGCATCGATGCTGAAGTTATACTCCGACAACTGAGGTGCTTCCTTCGGTCCGGTATTACTGTCGAACCCATTCTTGTTCATCAGCCCTCGAGATCCTTGGCCTCGATCATTTCTATTTTCACCTCGTACGGGGTTGCGTGAAGGTTTGTAACCCCTACGATCTCTGTTATACGGCTGATATCGATCCTTGATTGCCCTTGGTTCTCAGTTGATATCCCTTTTAATATCAGACCCAGTACCCAACTGGTCGTCTTCGACTCTTATTTTGGATTGATACCGATTGTGTACGTCAGCCCAAGTAATACCTGAGTATTCGATCAAGTTATTCTTCAGCCGCCGTGAAGCCATCGAGCTTTGTTCGTTTAGACCTTAAGTGAAAGCTTGAACAGCCCAATCATCTGTGACTGGTGGTAGATCCATTCGTTCCATTTGGAAATGAGATACGAATACTCTTAGCATCTCGTTATCCTTTTGTCTTACCTTGAATAGGTCTGACTTCCTAGTTTTGACCTTTATGGCCCCGGCATGTGCTTTTACGAAAGAATCTGCAAGCATAGCAAAAGAATCGATAAAGTTAGACTGTAAATTATCATACCATATCATTGCTCCCTTTGACAAGGTTTCACTGAATTTTTTCAATAATACAGATTCGATAAATCGTCCTCTAGATCGTTCCCTTTGATGGCACATGTATAAGAGGTGATATGCTCGTTGGGGTCGGTCGTTCTGTTATATTTAGGAATCTCAGGCATGCGAAACTTCTTTAGGATCGGTTTAGGAGCCGCGCTCGGGGGGAAAGGCTTTTGTATGAATTTTCGGAATCTAAGCCCTTCAATATCGGTGGTGCCTCCGGGATCAGATCAACCCTGGAGTTATATGTTTCCACTTTTTTGTCGTTTGCCTCGATCCTTCTTTCTCCTAACTCTATTCGTTTAGTCAGTTCTTCGAACATCTTAACAATTTCAGGATTAGTCCCCAATTCTTGCTCATTTGACCTTACTATAGCTGACCCCATTTTGTGGGTGACTTCTTGGGGTAGACTGGGCTCGAGTATGGTCGGTGCCTGGGTTTGGCTCTGCAACTGGGCTATTGCTACTTGTTGAGCTTGCAACATCTCGAAGATCATACGTAAGCTGATTCCGTTTTCCTCAGCGTTTTGGGTATTTCGAGCTGCAGACCGAGTTCCACCATGAATTCTGTTTTTAGGGTCGGAATGTTGGTTCGCCTCGATGGCCGCATGTGAATTGATGTCTGTTGGCTCTTCGACCCGAGCTCCAATGGGATCGACGAGTGGCCTTCCACCCCCGGGGGTTAAGTTATTGTTCTTATCTTGAAGGCCAGCTTCGTTGTCGATAGGTATGGCCATTAATTGAGAATTCATCGTTTTCAATCTGAAATCAAAGATACTTCCAAGAGCAAGTGTAAAATGGTGTGTTTTGTAGAGATTCGTACCAAACAGCCATTGTTATCCTTAGCCCCACGGTGGGCGCCAAACTGTTTACCCGAAAACCGGATAGGGTTAAATTTATACGTAGTTCTAAGGGTACATAGTATAACTTGGCACAAATTAGAAAAGTAAGTAGAAATATATCGAATATAAACTTGTAAAGAATGAAATATGAACCAATATTGAACTAGAAAGCGATTTTATAAACTAGCAAGGTGAATTAATGTAAAAAGCTTACAAGAAGATAATCTCTACTGTATATCTCTGTCAATAGTGATATCTGAATATAAGAGTGTATGTATGCCTTAATGTTCTTCCCCTTACAGAAATAGTAGCTATCCCTCTTATAGTGGAGGAATTTTACTTTAGATATAATTAAAAATACATAGTGGGGACCCATGATAGAATAGTTTTCCCCTAATTCCTGCCGAGATTCTCTCTCCTTAGTGCGACTGTAACGTCTCTTGTCCCTTGGCTCGATCTTGATCGGACTCGGCATTGGTTGGTTTCCAGACTTAGAGCCCGATATTGACTCGGGCTCGATATTGACTCGGGGCCCGGTATTGACTTGAGCTCGGTATTAGTCGGTCTCTGGCTCTCAAGCTCGAAGACGCCGCTTCACATCATAGCTTGATTTTGGATTCGAGCTCGATAATGACTTCGAGTTCGGTATTTGATCAGTCCCAGAAGTTATAGCTCGGTAACCTGGCTTCCGATCTCATACCTGATATTATGAAGATGACCTTTGGTCCATTATGTTCCAACCTTGACTAAACATATGAAAGTCGAAACCGGTTTTATCCGTATATACTCTACTACAAATGAAATGAAAGAGGTTCCTTCTTCAACCATCCTTGTGTCAAAGCCAACTCCCTCAAGACTACATCATATGGTCACTAGAGCTCAAACATGGAATCTCAAACCCAAGCAACCCTTCTGCCTCTCTGCTGCTACACCTCAATTTATGGACCCGGCTTGTTACTCTCAGGCTGCTAAAGCCTAAAGACAGTAAGTGGCGACAAGCAATGCATGATGAGTACAATGCACTTATCCAAAATGGAACATGGCAATTAATTAGTTCCACTGTCACTATCTCAAAATGTTATTGATTGTTAATGGGTGTTCATGACTAAAATGAAATCTGATGGAACAGTATATCACTATAAATCCCGTCTTGTAGCCAAGAGTTATCATCAAAGACCGGGCATTGGTTTTGTTGATACGTTTAGTCCCGTTGTAAGGCGTGCCACGATAAGAATTCTACTTTCCTTAGTTGTATCTCAACAGTGGCATGTTACTCAACTAGATATTTCAAATACCTTTCTTCGTGGACATCTTGATGAGGTTGTTTATATGTCTCAACCACTTAGGTTTATTGACCCAACTCGTCCAGAAGATCATGTTTGTCTGCTTAAGAGATCACTCTATGGTCTTAAGCAAGCTCCTCATATGTGGAACAAATGCTTGACATATGCTTTACTGTCTTATGGCTTTTCTAGATCTAAGGCAGATTGTTCGCTATTCTACTTTATTTCTGGACCTACCAAGCTGTTTTGCTTGATTTACCTAGACGACATTCTAGTGATGAGCAACTACAAAATTTCTATTGAATCCGTAGTCGCCAAACTACAATCACACTTTGCTGTTAAAGATCTTGGGTAGCTTTCCTATTTTTAAGGTATTGAAGCAACATGGAACTCAAATGGTCTTTTTCTATCTCAGCATAAGTACATCACATATTTATTAAAACGAACTCTAGTGGATGCCTCAAGTTATGACTCCACTCCAGCAACTTCATCCATTCGTCTCTCCGCCTTTGGTGAACTTCCTTTTCACGGTCAAACTCTATATCGTAGTGTTGTAGGTTCATTGTAATACCTAATATTCATAAGGCCCAATTTAGCATATGCATTGAACAAACTATCTCAGCTTATGCATTGTCCCATGGATTCTCACTGGGTCGCAGGTTAAGCGTATCCTTCTATATGCCAATGCCACTTCTTCCTGCGGCCTCCTCTTTGCTCGTCAAAACACTACCATGTTACATGGCTTCTGCGATGCAAATTGGGGTGGCTCCATTGATGATCGCAAGTCAACTACTGGATTTGCTAATTTTTCTCGGGTCTCACTTGATCTCATGAACTTTGTCATGACTCAAAATTTCACCAAAGACCGTGATGGTGCCTAACTGCTTGCTAGGAAGCCAACACTCAACAACATCATCAATGTTCAATTATTAAACCATTAACTGATTAAGATAACAGAATAAGTGGAATAAATCATACTTATAAATCAAATATGCATAAATCTCAAACAGGGTCTACATGACCACAATTGTATCACAAACTCTTCCCAACACCCAGGTGTCACAACTAGTCATAAGCATCTAATAAGAGTACAAGATCTTAACTGAATACAAAGTCTCTCCGAAAATGACTAACACAAAGACAGATATAAAGAGTAGGGAAGGGAGAACTTCATGCGCTACAGATCGAAACAACCCAGTCGTGTTCTAGCTTGCACAATCGCTCGGTCTTCCTTGTATGAGCGCATCAGAGAGCGTCAGTATGATGACCCCCATTTGCTTATCCTTAAGGACACGGTGCGGCACGGTGGTGTCAAGCAAGTTACTGTTGGAGATGGTGGGGTTTTGAGGATGCATGGTCGTATTTGTGTGCCTAATGTGGATGGGCTTCGTGAGTTGATTCTTGAGGAGGCCCACAGTTTCCGGTATTCTATTCATCCGGGTGCCGCCAAGATGTATTAGGATTTGCGGCAGCATTATTGGTGGAGGAGGATGAAGAAGGATATAGTTGCATATGTAGCTTAGTGTCTAAATTGTCAGCAAGTAAAGTACGAGCATCAGAGGCCTGGTGGTTTACTTCAGAGGCTAGAGATTCCTGAGTGGAAGTGGGAGCGTATCACTATAGATTTTGTTGTTGGACTTCCACGGATTCAGAAGAAGTTCGACGCGATATGTGTCATTGTGGATAGGTTGACCAAGTCGGCATATTTCATTCCATTGGTAGTTACCTATTCTTCAGAGCGGTTAGCTGAGATCTACATCCGCGAGATCATCCGTTTTCACGGTATGCCGGTGTCTATCATTTCTGATCGAGGTACGCAGTTCACCTCACACTTCTGGAGGGCCGTACAACGTGAGTTAGGCACGCGGATGGAGTTGAGTCCATTTCATCCCCAGATAGACGGGCAGTCCGAGCACACTATTCAGATATTGGAGGATATGCTTCGCACTTGCGTCATGGATTTCGGGGGTTTTTGGGATCAATTCTTGCCGCTCGCGGAGTTTGCCTACAATAATAGCTACTAGTCGAGCATTCAGATGGCTCCCTATGAGGCATTATATAGGAGGCAGTGACGTTCGCCAATTGGATGGTTCGAGCCGGGGGAGGCTCGGTTGTTGGGTACAAATTTGGTTCAGGATGCCTTGGATAAGGTCAAGATTATTCAGGATCGACTTTGCACCGCTCAATCTAGGCAGAAGAGTTATGCCGACCGTAGAGTTTGTGATGTTGCATTCATGGTTGGAGAGAGAGTATTGCTCCGGGTTTCGCCCATAAAGGGTGTGATGAGGTTCGAAAAGAAGGGAAAACAGAGCCCTAAGTACATTGGACCCTTTGAGATTCTTGAGAGAGTGGGTGAGGTGGCCTATAGACTGGCATTGCCACCTAGTTTATCAGCAGTCCATCCGGTATTCCATTTGTCCATGCTCCAGAAGTATCACGGTGATCCATGCCATGTGTTAGATTTTAGCTCAGTCCAATTGGACAAGGGTTTGACTTATGAGGAGGAGCTGGTGGCTATTCTTGCCTGGCAGGTCCGACAGTCGAGGTCTAAGAGCTATCTTTCAGTTCGAGTGCAGTGGAGAGGTCAGCCGATCGAGGCAGCCACGTGAGAGTTCGAGTCGGACATGCGAAGTAGATATCCACACATTTTTACCAGTCTAGGTACCTTTCTATATCCGTTAAAGGATGAATGTTTGTTTTAGAGTTGGAGAATATGATGACCCAATAAGTCATTTATAGTTTTACCTTTCATTTATGTGTTTCGAGACCTTGAAAAGCTTCGTTTAGCCTTCTTCGATTTGCATGCACAGTCCATGTCTTTTTCCGGAAAGCTTTTATGAGAAAATTGATGCAAATGTAAAATCATGCCTTAAAACTTATTTGGGTTGACTATGATCAAAATTTTTTGTAAACGGACCCGAATTATTATTTTGACGGTCCCTGTGGGTTCGTATCGTGATTTGGGACTTGAGCGTATTCTTGGAATCGAATTCGAAAGTCCCTAACTTGAATTACCGTAATTTGTTGAAACTAGCAATTTAAAGGTTTAAAGAATTCCTTAGTTTGACCGTACGTTGACTTTGTTGCTATCGGGTTCGAATTTTGGTTCCGGAACTTGGTATAGGTTCATTTCAGTATTTATGAATTGTCACCAAAATTTGGTGCAAAATAAAATTGAGTTGACGTGATTCGGCCGTCCGGTTGTAAATTTGCATGTTCTTAAGTTTCCTTGAAAATTTCATCCGTTTTGGTGTCCGATTCGTAGTTTTAGGTATTGTTTTGGTGTTTTGATCGTGCGAACGAGTTCATATGATATTTTTAGACTTGTGTGCATGTTTGGTTTAGAGCCTCGAGGGCTCGATTGAGTTTCAAACGCGTGGCGGAGTGTTTGAAAGAGTAAGACTTTGTTGGTTATAGTGCACAGGTCTCAAACCTCGCATTTGCGAGGTTAGGGTCGAATCTGTGTTAGTAGGTAAGCTCTGCCACGTTCGCATTTGCGAACAGATTCTTCGCATTTGCGATTGGGGGTTGGGGGAAGCTGGTTTGCATTTGCAATCAAATGGGTCGCATTTGCGGAAGGTCCTAGTTCGCATTTGTGAACAAAGCGTCACATTTGTGATGCCAGCAGAGATGGGGGAGGTTCTCTTTTGCGAGAACTTCTTCGCATTTGCGGAGTTCACAATTGTGAACCCGAGGTCGCAATTGCAACATCTGCGCCTGGACAAAAAGCTAAGAATGCGGGATTTAGCTCATTTTTCTCAAACTCTCAACCCTAAACACCCTAGAGGCGATTTTTCGAAGAGAGTTTCTTCCCAAATTCATTGGTAAGTGACTTTAATCTATTTTTTTTCAATTACCCATTACATTTCATAAGTTTTCAATATCAAATCTAGGATTTTCATTGTAGAAATTAGGGATTTGGATTGAATTAGAAATTTTTGTAAATTTGGGATTTAAACCTCGAATTGAGGTCGGATTGTGAAACTAAATACATAACCAGGCTCGGGGAGTGAATGGGTAATTGGGTTTTGGTCCGAATCTTGAGTTTTGACCAAGCAGTCCTGGGGTTGACTTTTGTTGACTTTTTGGGAAAAGTGTAAAGATCTTAACTTTATGTATTGTAATTGACTTCCCTAGCATTTTTTAATGTTATTGAGTCGGTTTTGGTTAGATTCGATTAGTTTGGAGGCAGATTTTAGAGGAAAGGTCCCAGTTGAGCTTTGATTTGCTTGCGGAGCTAGGTAAGTGTTGGGTCTAACCTTGATTTGAGCGAATTAGGAACCCTTGAGCTGTGTGCTATGTAAATTACATGTGTAGCGGCGTATATGCGAGGTGACGAGTGTATATACGCTGTCAAAATACTTATTTTCATGCCTTCCCGTATTTCATTAATTATTCTATTCCACACTTTAACTGATGCATGCTTTAATTGCTTCCCATACTTTAACTTGCTACTTGTCACTTATTTCTCTCATATTAAAAATGTTCGTTTCTCCCATGCTTCCATGATTAATTGCTATTTGCCTTATTTGTCTTACTTGTGCACTTTCACTGTCATTTATTTGGTTTTTCTTGTTGCTTTGTATTAATTGTAGCTTTCTTTGATTTGGTACGAGGTTCCTTTATGGCTTATTTTCATATTATTTAATAGTGTAGATTCTCTTGAATTGAGTTGCTGAATTGCTTACAATTATTGATTTTATTTATGGATCGGGTTGCACGCCGCAACAGATGGAATTAAAGAGGATTGATATTGACATGGTGGGATCGGGTTGCACACCGCAATAAATTTTACATGTGATTTTGATATGGTGAAATAAGGGAGGACTGTGATATTAATTCCGATTATATAGTGAGATCGGGTAGCGCACCGCAACGGATTTTACATATTATTCTTGTTATTGATATAGTGAAATAAGGGAGGATTGTGTTTGTACAGTGGGATCGGGTTGCGCCCCGCAACGGATTATGTGTTTTGTAATCATCATGCATTGTGCTGGCTGTTATTGTTTTCGTACGAGATTTTGAGGACTGATAATTTCTGGTGTTACTGATTTCGAGGATTGAGTTTATCTTCATGAGTAACTGCCTTGCTTTTTCTGCGTTTCTTTCCTATTATTATTATTATTATTATACTGCGTACAAGTTATTGTAAGTGGCCCGCCTTAGCCTCGTCACTAATTCGTCGAGGTTAGGCTCGACACTTACAGAGTACATGGGGTCGGTTGTACTCATACTACACTCTGCACTTCTTGTGCAGATTTTGGAGTCGGACCTAGCGGCTGTTAGTAAATTGCTCGGATTGATTGCCTGGCAGAGATTTGAGGTTCAGCAGCTCGGCGTTCGCAACCCTGAAGTCCCCTTCTGCCTTATCCTAGTTGTTTATTATTTTTAATACAGTTTTACTTTCATTCAGACTATTATCTGTATTATTCTAGTCGCTCGTGCACTTGTGACACCAGTTCTGAGATTTTATCTAGATATTGCGATCATTATAATTTTTCTCACTCTATTTCAGTTCTATTTTAAGTTTATTTAGTTTAATTAGTATCACTTAATTTGATTTGTTAAAGATAGCTAAAATCTATTCTAACGTTGGCTTGCCTAGCAAATGAAATATTATGCGTTATCGCGGTCCCAAGGGTGGGAATTACGGGTCGTGACAGTATATTGTATTCGTTTCCTTGGATATAAGCCTCTATCATATATCTTCTTTTTTCTCTATAGAATGTAAAGTCACGACATTCTTTTATTCGCATATTTGATGTTCATTTGTTCCTTACTTGGAAAATTGTCCATATTCTATCGAGCTTCAGCGTGGCCTTATACGGTTCTTTATATATATCATACGCCTTTTACTTGAGTACTTGATAGTCCCATATGTTCGTCATTCGATATTGCTCCATTGAGTCAAACTTCACGATATATTTGTAGTCTCTTGTTGCTATTTTGGAGTTGATGTTGTTGATTGGAAGGTATATGGCATAAATAATATCCATAGTATCTTACAAAGGGTAACAACCTTACATAATTCTGAATGTTTCATAACTTGAAGAAGTACAAAGCCTCAGTGCTATCCAATGTTATATATATATATATATATATATATATATCAGTGAGCAGAACTCAGACGGAGATGGCCCTATGTGGCATACGTAATGTATTATAAGTAAAGGAATGAACCTAATGTACGATAATACCAAGTGTTATAGTGAACGATCCCAGAATGTCACTCCACATAGCGACCCAAAGATATTATCAGAAAGACTCAAAACAATGTTCAGAATGACTTAAATACTGTAAGACTTACTATGAGTTCCTGTACGATATTTCAGAGTCTTCTCATGTTTTTGGTTGATTTTATTCCATTTGTCTCTTGTATGAGTTTTTGTATTTGAACATGCTTTTATGTCTGCCTTACGTACTCGGTATAATCTTTCTTTACTGATGTCTCTTTCATCGGGGACGGTGCATTTGTTGTATTCCATATTGCAGGTCCAGATATACATGTTGTCATACTTTCTCAATAGATAGTGCAGATATTCAGCGGAAGGGTTGTAAGCTCCATTTCTATCTGGAGCTGAGTCAGGTCTAGTGTTCTCTTTGATATATAGAGATTAAGGTTAGGTGCGACGCTTGTATCAGTTGTTCAGTTGTAGGAATTCATAGAGGCTTCATAGACAGTATTGGTTGGTTTACTTGCATTCAGTTCTACATCTGTTTCATGTCTCAGGCAAGTGGCCACGGTGGTATAAAGAAGTCTTCACATTTCGCATTTGCCTTTCAATTTATGGCATGTAATCTGTTACATGTGCATGGCAGTTGCATATAGAGCATAGTCCGCCCCATCCAGACTTGGGGTGTGACAATTACAATAATGTTTTCCCATCATAGGCATGCAGAGTGAACCTGATATTATAAGTTACAATTTGGCCTATTACTCAACTAATTTTGTTCGATTTAGGCTTAAATTTTCACATCTTTAAGACTTTATTATTAAAGGTAAAGATTATTTTTGATATATCCAGTATCTCTATCATATTTAATTGATGTGAGAATGGAATGGTATTTTACAACACCCATCCTTTAGAACTTGAGCGGGACCTCAGGGCGGAGAAATTTGAAAATGAAAATATATATTGAAGAAGGTAAAATTGTTCAAACTTGAATAATAAAAATATTCGAGGACATCTCTAGGATTGCGATAGTTATCTAAATAGTTTGACAATGACATGCACCAATTCGGATAGACATTCTATTCCTTCTCTAAAATTTTCATCTTCCCCGCGATAATATGAATTTTGCAAATGTTTGATTCTTGTGTCTAAAATGGTAACTCTGATAAAGAATACAGTAGAATCAAACCAAAGCTGTTTTACCACCACGGGGGTGGATGTATGTACTATTTTAGGTGCTCGAGCACCCATTGACCTTGACTTAAAGTCGTAAACTGTGTATAGTTATAATAAAAGTATAAGAAAATGGATATAATATTTTATTGAGCACACAGTAAACAAAATGATTGATGGGTGTTGTGGTTCTGATATTGAAATTACTCCTTTCTCCGAAGTCAAAGGCACGGGTTCGATTCTTGTAACGACCCTACCGGTTATTTTGGATTTTAGGGTTCTGTTCAGTGGTTCGAGCTCTTGGGGGGTTTCATATTGTGTGTCATAACTTGCGTGCATGGTCGAATTCGATTTTCGGATGTTTCGGGATTTATTTGGATGAGTGATCCTTATTTTAGAAGTTTAAGTTGAAAATGTTAACCAAAGTTTGACTTTTGTGAATTTGACCTCGGATCGGAGTTTTTATGATTCCGTTAGATCCGGATGGTGATTTTGGACTTGGACGTATGTCCGGATTTGCATTTAGATATTTCTAGAAGGTTTTGGTAATATTTGACGAAAGTTGACAATTTGAAGGTTTTGAAAATTCATAAGTTTGACCGGGAGTTGACTTAAGAGTAATCAAGCTCAGATTGTTATTCTGAAAGTTGGAATATGTTCGTTGTGTTATTTGAAACTTGTGTGCAAAATTGGAGGTGATTCCGAGTTGTTTAGAGGTGTTCGACGTAAATTTGGAATTTGAAAATTTGAAATAGGTCATTAAGCTTGAATTGAGATGCGATTCGTGGTTTTGATATTATGTTGCGGGATTTGAGGTCTCGAGTATGTTATGTTTTGGGACTTGTTGGTATGATTTGACAGGGTCCCGAGGGGCTTGGTTGTGTTTTGGATCATTGGTTGAGAGACTAGTTAACTTAAGAAATTTGGAGTTTGACCATGGCCAACATCAAGTCAAGACAACCTCTTTTTAGTGTTTTATGTGCGCGAGCAGGTCCGTAGCATATTTTATGATTGAAGTGCATATATCGTTTGTGTCCGGGAGATTCCGGATGAGTTTCAGGGTAGTTTCGGATCATTTCAGTGAAGTTTGGGATTGCTGGTGCTGGTACTTCGCAATTGCGAACTTTTTGTTGCAATTGCGAACTACCGCATTTGAGAACTTTTGGTCGCAATTGTGAACCTGTGGTCGCAAATGCGACATCTGCAGCTGGGTTAAGAGTTGGAATTTTGGAATTTTAGCTCATTCTTTTATATTTTGATCTCTAGACTCGGTAAGAGCTGACTGGGAGAGGGGATTTTCATCTACAATCATTAGGTAAGTGATTTTGAAAAATATCCAACTATTTTACATGACTATATATGAGATTTAACATCAAAATTAGGAGAATTGAAGGGGAATTTTGAGAAACTTTGTCTATGTTTTGAAAAATAAAAATTTGACATTTGAGAGTCGAATTGGATTCGGATTTTGAAACAAAATACATATATAGACTCGTGGGGTTATGGGTAGTTGGAATCTACTCTTGGACCCGAATTTTGACCAGGCGAGCCCGGAGTTGACTTTTGTTGATCTTTGAGGAATTATGTAAAGATCATAGCTTTAATTATTGAAATTGATTTATCTTGCATTATTTGATGTTATTGAGTCGATTTTCGTTAGATTTGAGTCGAGCAGAGGTGAGTTGTAAAGGGAAAGCTATTTTAGAGTATTGATTGTGAGCTTTTGATGTAAGTATCTTGCCTAACATTGTGTGGGGGAACTACCCCGCCGGAATCGGTTTGTTTACACTATTTGAATTACGTGAAAGACGTGTACACGAGGTGACGAGTGTGTACATGACTTATATGTGAAAATTTGACCGTTTTAGACTCTTAGGTTTCTTATGCACATTAAAATGAAGTTGCCTTATCATGTTATATCCTCCATTGCTCAATTTACCCTTACATGCCTTATTTGAAGTTGATTGGTTCATGTTCTACCCTCTGTTGCCAAATATACTCTTACATGCTTTAATTGAAGTTGTTCCCTCTTTTATTGCCATGTTATCTCTTCCATTGTTGACTTATCCTTATTTGAAGTCATTGTTACATGTTATCTCTTCCATTGCGATTTATCCTTACTTGAAATCATTGCTACATGTTATCTCTCCTATTATTGAGTTATTCTTATTTGATATCGTTGGTACATATTATCTCTCTCATTCTTGAGTTATTCTTATTTGACACCATTATACTTGTTATGTCTTTCATTGAGAGCTCGTTCTTCCGTTTCATTGTTCTTTTGTAATTCTTTTGTTGATTTACTTGCCGTACTCCCGTGTTATTGTTGTGGTTATTGTACTCAGTGTTGTCGAGCCGAGGGCTATGTGTGGTTGTGGTATTGAAATTGTTTTTAAGAAAAAGTTGTGGCATATGGGAACATATGATGTGAGTTGTTATATTGTGTTGTTATGGTTTTGACACATGTGGTATTGTTGAGAGGATTGTAGGGGTGTTCGTGTAAGGCCCCGGAAATTTTTTTTAATGATTTAATATTTTAAAGTACGCCAACGGTATTTGGGAATAACGTGTTAGAGTATTAAAGGAGACCCATGGGATAGAACCACATTATTTCAAAATAAAAAGTATATGTTTAAGGTGTATTGAAACATACTAAGGAGTTTTGTGAATGAAAAGAATTCGTGTGGAACAAGTAGGATACATTAAGTGGAAATGATGTCTCAATTCGCACAAGATCCTACTTCAAACGTATGCGCTAAGACCAGGCTTTAGCCTGGCGAGGCCAGGTTTGTAGCCTGGTCCGTAATTTCGGAGTATCCACTCTTTTATTATTATAACCCGACCCAACTTCGATAAATAACCCTTGAAGATCAATTTGGAGCAAAAATCTGATATTTTTAGAGAGAAGTGAGAGTGTTCTAGAGAGAGGAAGAAGCTCAAGTGCTTTGTTCATCAAGATCTTGTCCAAGCCTTGAAATCCAACAAGAAATCCCTTAAGTTCTTCATCTAAAAGGTAAGGTTCCATACCCTAGTTTTTAATTTAATTTGGGTAAAAGATGGTTGATTTGGAGTATGATTCTTGGGTGTGAGAGTATTATTTATACATTCATGTACCAATAAGTTTTATGGGGAGATTGTTGAGCTCAAATGGGTAAAGATTGGGTTGTGAAGTAAAATAAACCTTGTGGAAGAATCTTGTAACCAATTTGCACATATATTGTTAGATAAAATGCTCAAATGAGCTGAGACCATGAATATCTTCCTAATAATGGTTCAATTTTGTTATGTCTCAAAATAGATTGAGATTGCTAGAATTTCAAGAACGTTGTAGTAACTTAAGGAAAACTCAAAGCAAGGTATGTTGGCTAAACTTTCTCTCTTAGAATAGATCTCCATAATGTTTCCGTAAGATCAAGTATGATTGGCTCAAGATTCCTAACTTCTATATTCCGGGTTATTCCCTATAAACTTGTTTATTCCGAATGAGCCTTATGTCGAAAGATAGATGTTCAAAGTATTTTTTGCATATTAAAATGTTGTGGCTTTGAGTCATGTTTTAGATGAGAACTAGTATACTAATTGTGTGAGAAAATCTCAATATTCTTAAGACTCGAAATTGCTTATATGTGTACCTAAAGTCTGGATTGGAAATGTATTATTGTTGATAGCCTATAAAGGTGGTTGGAAATGAAATAAGTGAATTGGGATATAAAGTGTGGCCAATGTGCAAGAGTGAAAGTTATACTTGTGGACAATGGTGCCAATGAAATGAAATGATATGAGCAAGGTTATGAAATGAGTCTCGACTCAAATGTTTTAAAATGACTTCGAAAATAGAATTGCATAAAAGTTTTCGTACTCAAGTCATGCCATAAGTGGTTGTTTTAACAAATACTATGCTTTGTGAGTATTTCCAATGTGTTTTGCGTTCTTATATATTCGTGAGTGAAAATTGTGTATTATCCTTTTTGGGGAAAAGTATTTCAAGAATAAATGGTGTGTTACTTGTTGATGATTTTAACGTGCGCATCAATTGTCAATTATATTACTCCATTTATCGGAAAGAAATTGATTATGCTTAAATTGTTCATTTCTAATGAACTTAAAGTTGTGATTTCCGGAATATTATATGTATGTTGATATTTATTATGATGATACATGAGAGAGAAGAAATAAAAGTGTGGAATAT
The DNA here is from genome assembly GCF_000390325.3 of Nicotiana tomentosiformis. Classification (NCBI taxonomy): domain Eukaryota; kingdom Viridiplantae; phylum Streptophyta; class Magnoliopsida; order Solanales; family Solanaceae; genus Nicotiana; species Nicotiana tomentosiformis. Next base: position 37,330,052 of record NC_090821.1, read on the forward strand.
CAAATATTGCCACTGTGCCTTGAATAAAGAATCTTGTAAATGGCCAAAAGAGCCAAGGAAATATTGTCGTTGAGAATGACTGAAAATACTAGTGAAGATTTATACAATGTGAAAGATGATTAGGTAAATATATTTGCACTTATGTTATTTTTGTGAATTATTCTCCTTATTTGGGATAAGATTGATATGATAAAATTATTCCTCTTAATTGAAATGGAGATTTTGGTTGATGTCTTCAAATAAGACAGCCTAACCGATCGGGCCGTGATCGGACTCCGTACTAAAATTACGGTGGTATTGGTATTGATAGTAATTATGGTTGATTCTCAAAGGAGATAGCCTAGCCGATCTGGTCGTGATCGGACTCCGTGCTAATATTACGGTGGTATTGGTATTGATAGTAATTGTGGTTGATTCTCTAATGAGATAGGCCTAGCCGATCAGGTCTTGATTGGACTCCATGCTAAAATTACGGTGGTATTGGCATTGATAGTAATTGTGGTTGATTCTCTAAGGAGATAGCCTAGCCGATCGGATCGTGATCGGACTCCGTGCTAATATTATGGTGGTATTGGTAATGATAGTAATTGTGGTTGATGTATCTAATGAGATAGCCTAGCCGGTCGGGTCGTGATCGAACTCCGTGCTAAATGTACGGTGGCATTGGTATTGTGAATACTAGTATTGCAAACATGGGTATTATGAATAGTGATATTGTGAACAGTGGTATATCGGTGCTAATGATCTCCCAACCAAAATTGTATTTGAAGTTCGCATTTTGAAAATTGTTATGTTTTAACTGAACATTTGGATATTGTTGATTATGACTTTGGCTTTCTACGTGTTGCCTTTTTCTTATATGGGCATTTTATTTTGAAAGAGGACTTTTAGCTATGCATACTAATGTTATTCGACAGTACTAATGTCCCTTTTGCCGGGAGCGCTGCATCTTTAATGGATGCAGGTGGCTCTACAGCAGGCGGCATTGATAAGTGATAGCAGTGCACTCTTTTCAGCTGATTTGGTGAGCTCCATTTCATTTCGGGGTCATGTATCTTTTGTTTCTCATGTACTGTGTTTTGAGGTATAGCCGGGGCCTTGTTGCCGGCATTTTCATATTACTCTTCTATTGTACTTATAGGCTCTATAGATAAGTTGTGGGTTGTGGTTGATGTTGGGAACTGAACTAGATATGTTGGTATTTGGAAATCATGTTTTTCATTAATTCTATAAACTCGTAATATTTTGAAAATTATGAATGAAGCTGCTAATGGGAATAAAAAGGAAGTTGTTAATAAAATCTTTTCAGTGTTTAATTAATGGAGTACATCTCCTTTTATTCATGGATGAGTTTGGGTAGAAGAAAATCTAACAGGCTTGCTCGGCCGGGTTTACTCGATTGAGCGCCGGTCGCGCTTCTCGGTTTTCGGGCGTGACAAACTTGGTATCAGAGCCTAAGGTTTTAAAGTGTCCTAGGATGTCTCGGAGCCGTGTCTAGTAGAGTCCTTCTTATTGGTGTGTTGTCGACCACATCTATAATGAGGAGGCTACCTGGACATTTAGGAATTTCACACTTCTTTGATACTCCAGATCGTGCGATAGAGCTCAAGATAATAAACTAATTTCCTCGTCATGTCTCATTTTCCATATAAGTAACCCGCAAGTTCAAGGCAGCGAGGAGTGTATGAAAGAACCAGTTGCTAGGGAAAGTGTCCCTATTTTTATTAATGTTACCCCGCCACCAGTTTATGTGGTGAGAGAACCTAAGAAATGAAAGAGGATTATTGGCATTAATAAGCCGAAATGTTTGATATGAGAGGAGAGCCACTCGGTTTATGTTGGATGATTCTTGAAATATGTTATGGTTGTGGAAAGAGGGGGCACAAGAAGAACAAATTCCCTTAGGTTGGATACACCTATTCCGGTCTGCCCGATATGTGGGCGAAAATAATTTGCGTCATGTTGTGAGTATGCTCAGAAGCGTGTTAGGGGTGGTAGATTTGGGAAATTCCAAAAGTCCATACAATGAGCTGTTGCAGAGATTGTTACTCCCGCCATGAAGGTTTGGAGGAAGACTAAGGGAAATGCTTAAGATGTATAAGTATCTGGTAAGTGGGGCGAGTCAGTTTAACGGTCCCCATCCTCGTTGTGTGAAGTGTATGAGATGTCATTCGGGGGTATGTCACTATAGTACTAATGTATGTTTTGAATATGGAGTAGAGGAGTATCAATTAGGGTACTGTCTTATCAATATAAAGTCATCAAGTGAGTCACTACTTAGTACATCATTATGAACACCACATTATTTTTCTTGTTGTATATGTACATCCATATTAAAGAGCCTACATAAATATGGTTTTAACCAAAACGTTGAATCACAAAACATTGTATGTACCTACTCTTTGAACGAGACGCGGTATTCGTGAAGCCTCTTGATCACAATTCTCTTATTTACGACCTCTTGAGGAATTGAGCTCTATAATTACGTCCTTCAATTGAGTTATAACTCTATGATTAATACTTCCCAGTTGCTTCCCTAAATTGTCAACAAGGGACTATACCTGATGAATTTCTTACAGAACGTTTTGATTTAAATGGATAACATCTGCTCACTTGTTCTTATGCATGCACAGTCATGAAGTTTACCTATGTGGTATCAAATCCAATGTAAAGCAGCCTAGTGTTGAGATCCTTCTTGAGTCAATCTTTTTCTCTCCGGTGTATGTGGCTTCTATGGTTTGAACAATCACTTCACTCCTTTGTGAATATTATCATGAATCATTTTCACTGTCTAGTAACATGAGAGCATATCTCAGCACCTATCATATGTGTACCTCTCAATTGAAAGGGGACACTTGTCCACATAAAAGTTTCTAGGAAATTTGAGATTTTGACAAATTCGTCACAGGAAGATCTTTTTGTTCGCCCATCTCAGTATGACTTTCATGTCCACCTAGAGCATGCATCAGTAATTAACTCACTTTGTTCCTAGTATTGTAGTTGCCTATGAAGTGGCCTGATATGGCAGCTTGAGAGTTGTTATGGTAGAAACATGTCTAGCTCATAGCAAAGTGGTCACTCTATCTAGCTAATACATGATTTCACCCAAATATTACGATGTCCTAGCTATGTGGTTTCACTCGTGAAAGGTTGAAATTAGATGCTTTCAAATTTTGGCACATATCATGAGCATATTGATTTGAAAGACAAGTTTGCCGTATCTCTAGTCCTCTCATATAGGATCAACTATTGGCAAAGGTTAAGCTATCAGAATGATAATAATCTCGCATGTGTTCAACTTCTTTTTAAAACTCATGGGCTTGTGGCATATCTATTCTTTGTGTCAGTTAGTGTTGAGAGCGTAATGCAACTACATGTATTTTGAAACCCATATCACATTCAGGGTGCCAGAATATTCTCATTTTGAGTTAAACTGATTTTCCCTACATTCCAAGAGGCGACTGGTATCACGTATTTGGCTATTTCGCTTTGAGGCCTATTATTGCTGAACAAGGCACATATGAAATGAAACAATTGTTATTGTTCCTTTCATAACTCATAGTCATCCAAGAATGACGGATGCTAATGTATTTATCCTCCCGAACATGCCTCCTATATGTCACATGTCTATAAGGACGCATTTCTTTTACATCTCTAGATCATGTACATGTTTCCACGGTATTAATGTGTATAGATGCCTCATTCGTCAAATTTATGATGTCATCACAATGATTAATCATGTCAGTACTATTGGTAGTATCCTTCATGTCTCTTAGGATATAACTTCCTGAAATACCCTTCTCAATACATTGATGGATTCTTGAATAATTCCAGCCCAATCTCGAACCTCCTTGTTCCTATTTATAGTAACCTATAGGGGTTGAAGGTTCAAATATGTCAAAGAAGCATCATTATCCAGTGATCAAATATAATGGATAAGAAGTTTTATGGCATATTCAAGCTAGCACATCTTAGAGTAATTATTGGAGGTCGCCAAAGGTTTAGTTTGGGTGTTCGGCGTAGAGATTTAGAGTTGAAGAAAGTGAACGGGTTATTCTAAATATTTTCTCCATGAGGATGCTATGTGAATTGTTAATAAAGGTAAAGTATGTGTAGTCACATTAGGCCTTATGAAATCTTGAAGGAAATAGGCCAAACTAAGAGTACGATATTTCCCTATTATTGTTCTCCGTGTACCCGGTGTATCATGTGTCTATGTCTATTAAGGTAGTCGTAAATCATTTGTCTATCGTTCCGGTGAAATCTAGTGAAGATGAAGTTAATGGATAATTGGATTATGAGGGGTATCTATGTGCCATCCTTGTTAGATAAGTTCGAGAGTTGAGATTGCCTCCGTTAATGTGTTATGACGAAGTCTATAAGTCGAGGAGGCCACCTTGAGGTCCAAAAGTGTTAAGGAAATAAAATATTTTCACTTGAGTGTATAGTCAAATGATTGTGGATTGAAAGGCACTTCATATGTGTTATGATTTAAATATGTGCAGCTCATGTCCAGATATCACTCTTGATAATATGATGTATGTAATATTGAGATTAATGCTGTTGATATATATTGCGATGCTTTGTCGAGTTATGGAAGTGTTGTTAGGTGGTTTTGATGTTACTCTGTCAGGTGGTTAGGCCCAAATACAGGGGAGACTCTGCCGAAATTTCGGAAAAACAATTTGGGAGTTAGTCAAATTTGGGGACTTGAGGTATGTGAGAAAAGAGATAAATTATGTTAAGTGTTTGGGACAGACACTACTCCTCATTCGAGGACGAATGATCCTAAGCGGGGGAGAATGTAAGGCCCCGATTTTTTTTTTAATGATTTAATATTTTAAAGTACGCCAACGGTATTTGGGAATAATGTGTTAGAGTATTAAAGGAGACCCATGGGATAGAACCACATTATTTCAAAATGAAAAGTATATGTTTAAGATGTGTTGAAACATACAAAGAAGTTTTGTGAATGGAAAGAATTCGTGTGGAACAAGTAGGATACATTAAATGGAAAGGATGTCTCAATTCCCACAAGATCCTTTTTCAAACATATTCTTCTACCAAACTATAACGACCTATGATGTGATCTACCTATCAAATTAAAGCCCTTTGAGTCTAATTTCTAACGCTTCAAACCGTTCGTCATTCGTACATTCCTACAAGAAGTTATGATCAAATACCCAAAGGCTGGCCTGTAGCTCGCTACAGAGCTCGCGAGGCCAGGTGTAAGACCAGGCTTTAGCCTGGCGAGGCCAGGCCTGTAGCGCGCTAAGACCAGGCTTTAGCCTGTTGAGGCCAGGCCTGTAGGACGCTAAAACCAGGCTTTAGCCTGGCGAGGCTAGGTCTGTAGCCTGGTCCGGAATTTTGGAGTATCTATTCTTCTATTGTTATAACCCGACCCAACTTCGATAAATAACCCTTGAAGCTCATTTTGGAGCAAAAATCTGATATTTTTAGAGATAAGTGAGAGTGTTTTAGAGAGAGAAAGAAGCTCAAGTGCTTTGTTCATCAAGATCTTGTCCAAGCCTTGAAATCCAACAAGAAATCCCTCAAGTCCTTCATCTAAGAGGTAAGGTTCCATACCCTAGTTTTCAATTTCGAATTTGGGTAAAAGATGGTTGATTTGGAGTATGATTTTTAGGTGTGAGAGTATTATTTATACATTCATGTACCAATAAGTTTTATGGCGAGATTGTTGAGCTCAAATGGGTAAAGATTGGGTTGTGAAGTGAAAGAAACCTTGTGGAAGAATCTTGTAACCAATTTGCACAAATATTGTTAGATAAAATGCTCAAATGAGCTGAGACCATGAATATCTTCCTAATAATGGTTCAATTTAGTTATGTCTCAAAATAGATTGGGATTGCTAGACTTTCAAGAATGTTGTAGTAACTTAAGGAAAGCTCAAAGCAAGGTATGTTGGCTAAACTTGCTCTCTTACAATAGATATCCATAATGTTTCCGTAAGATCAAGTATGATTGGCTCAAGATTCCTAACTTCTATATTCCGGGTTATTCCCTGTAAACTTGTTTATTCCGAATGAGCCTTATGTCGAAAGATAGATGTTCAAAGTATGGTTTGCATACTAAAATGTTGTGGCTTTGAGTTATGTTTTAAATGAGAACAAGTATACAAATTGTGTGAGAAAATCTCAATATTTTTAAGACTCAAAATTGCTCATATGTGTACCTAAAGTCTGGATTGGAAATGTATTATTGTTGATAGCCTATAAAGGTGGTTGGAAATGAAATAAGTGAATTGGGATATAAAGTGTGGCCAATGGCAAGAGTGAAAGTTATACTTATGGCCAATGGTGCCAATGAAATGAAATGATGTGAGAAAGGTTATGAAATGAGTCTCGACTCAAATGTTTTAAAATGACTTCGAAAATAGAATTGCCTAAAAGATTTCGTACTCAAGTCATGCCATAAGTGGTTGTTATAACAAATACTATGCTTTGTGAGTATTTCCAATGTGTTTTGCGTTCTTACATATTCGTGAGTGGAAATTCTGTATTATCCTTTTGGGGGGAAAGTATTTCAAGAATAAATGGTATGTTACTTGTTGATGATTTTAATGTGCGCCTCAATTGAAAAATTATATTACTCCATTTCTTGAAAAGAAATCGATTGTGCTTAAATTGTTCATTTCTAATGAACTTAAAGTTGTGATTTTCGGAATATTATTTGTATGTTGATATTTATGATGATGATACATGAGAGGGAAGAAATAAAAGTGTGGAATATCAAATATGGCCACTGTGCCTTGAATAAAGAATCTTGTGAATGGTCAAAAGAGCCAAAGAAATATTATCGTTGTGAATGACTGAAAATACTAGTGAAGATTTTTACAATGTGAAAGATGATAAGGTAAATATATTTGCACCTATGTTATTTTTGTGAATTATTCTCCTTATTTGGGATGGGATTGATGTGATAAAATTATTCCTCTTAATTGAAATGGAGATTTTGGTTGATGTCTTCAAATAAGACAGCCTAGTCGATCGGGTCATGATCGGACTCCGTACTAAAATTACGGTGGTATTGGTATTGATAGTAATTATGGTTGATTCTCTAAGGAGATAGCCTAGCCGATCGGGTCGTGATCGGACTCCGTGCTAATATTACGGTGGTATTGGTATTGATAGTAATTGTGGTTGATTCTCTAAGGAGAGAGCCTAGCCGATCGGGTCGTGATTGGACTCCGTGCTAAAATTACGGTGGTATTGGTATTGATAGTAATTGTGGTTGATTCTCTAAGGAGATAGCCTAGCTGATCGGGTCGTGATCGAACTCCGTGCTAATATTACGGTGGTATTGGTAATGATAGTAATTGTGGTTGTTGTCTCTAATGAGATAGCCTAGCCGGTCGGGTCGTGATCGGACTCCGTGCTAAAAGTACGGTGGCATTGGTATTGTGAATACTGGTATTCCGAATATGGGTATTGTGAATAGTGATATTGTGAACAGTGATATATCGGTGCTAATGATCTCCCAGCCAAAATTGTATATGAAGTTCGTATTTTGAAAATTGTTATGTTTTAACTGAACATTTAGATATTGTTGATTATGGCTTGTTGTTTCTAAGTGTTGGCTTTTTCTTATATGGGCATTTTATTTTGAGAGAGGACTTTTAGCTATGCATACTAGTGCTATTCGACAGTACTAACGTCCCTTTTGCCGGGGCGCTGCATCTTTAATGGATGCAGATGGCTCTACAGCAGGCGACATTGATCAGTGATAGTAGTGCACTCTTTTCAGCTGATTTGGTGAGCCCAACTTCATTTCGGGGTCATGTATCTTTTGTTTCTCATGTACTGTGTTTTGAGGAATAGCCGGGGCCTTGTTGCCTACATTTTCATATTACTCTTCTATTATACTTAGAGGCTCCGTAGATAGGTTGTGGTTGATGTTGGGAACTGAACTAGATATGTTGGTATTTGGAAATCATGTTTTTCATTAATTCTATAAACTCGTAATATGTTGAAAATTATGAATGAAGCTGCTAATGGGAATGAAAAGGAAGTTGTTAATAAAATCTTTTTCGTGTTTAATTAATGGAGTACGTCTCCTTTTTATTTATGGATGAGTTTGGGTAGAAGGAAATCTAACTGGCTTGCTCGGCCGGGTTTACTCGGTTGAGTGCCAGTCGCGCTCCTCGGTTTTGGGGCGTGACAGTTCGCACCTGAGTTCTCTGTGCTATTGTTATTATTAATATTTGCACATACGGCGTGAGCGGGCTATATATATGGGTTGCACATGTGATGAGACAAGGTGAGAATATTATTATGCGCGTGTGGCGAGACAAGGCGGGCATTTACTTTATTATTGCGCACGCTGCGAGACAAGGGGGATATGTCAGGAATGATTTGTGATGACTTGTGATGGCCTGGGGGCATTGTTATTGTTAATATTTGTGTAGTGGTGTGCCTACCATGTGTGAGTCATTCATTTATTGTTGTGTTGTTTCCTATATGCCATTCGTTGTCTCTGATCTTACTTGTTGACTCGAGCTGTGACAGAACACTTGCACAATCATACACCATAATTAGTCACTCATATCTGTAAAGCCCCGTAAATTTTCGCAGTTGATTCGGGATATTTATATAAGATTAAGAGGGTAATAGCGTCAATCTCGGAGTTCGTACGGACCCACACTAGGGGATGGTGGTGATCGGAACATGGTAATGTATGTATAGTTCAAGTTGAGGTGGTTGGGAGTGTCAAAATATCAAAAGAAAGTAAAAACATTATGCTTGAAAAGTTGGTTGAAATTGGCAAAAACAACGCATTTAGGCCCTAACGCGCGCTCAACGCACGAAAGGAAAACAAAGTTGCAAGGAACAAACCAGCGCATTTAGTCTGTAACGCGCACTAGGAAATGTTCCTGAGCAGTGATAGCTCACGTTATGCACCCACCGCGAGGTCCACTGCAATATAAATATGCATGAGCGGGGAGAGAAAAAAACAAAAGGATTTCAATGCTAGGGCATTTCTCTCCATCTCCCATCCGACCAAGGCTTTCAATACACACTTAAGGTGAGTTTTTAAGAGTGTTTTTATGATGATTCCGCTTCTCAATCACTAGTTACAACAAGGTTTTTCATTGGATTCCATGGGATTTCTTCAAAATCTCAAGAACACCCCAAAAGTTGACTTTCAAGATTTGGCCTGCAAGAGGTAATCTTTCACGCTTAAACCTACATGCTTAGATTGTTAGTGAATATATGAGCAAGAAATAGTATTAGCACTTATTGGATGGTGCTTGGAAGCCATAAATACTTAAACTAGATTATTGGGTATGGTGTTAAGAAGGTAGTAAGTGGTCAAATGATGTTGTAGTATCTCTTGGTGGGAAGGAGGGATTTTTGGATGAAGAAACACCATTACTAGAGGTAGTTGAATGCTATGGATTCTAGTGCTTGATAAAATGCCAAAATGACCAAAAACACGGAAGTTTTATTAATATTGGTCCAATTGAATTATATTAATATAGATTGAAGTTGTAAGAGTAGTGGAAGGTTTTAGTATCACTAACGGCTCCATCAAAGTATGTTGGCTAAACTCCTCTTTTAGAATTGAACCCCACATTGGCCTTGTAAGTCCCGTGTTGCTCATTATAAATTGATTATTCCGAATAAGCCTAGTGACAAGAGATATATGCGTTCAATTTTATTCCAAATGTACTTATTATATTGAGTTACTATTTGAGAAGGTGATTAAGCGTGGGCTGTGTGTTAATATGTTATGATTTGAAAATGTGATCCTAATGAAAACTAGCATGTCGAATTGTGTAAGAAATTACATGTGCCTAAGACCCTTAATTTGGTTAGTGGCTCAATGTGTATTTAAAGTCTTGAGTAGAAATGCCTTGTTGTTGATAATCTATAAGAATGCTTGAAAGTGAAAGAAATGGGTTGGAGATATAAAGTGTGGCCAACATGCCAAGAATGAAAGTTATACTTGTGGCCAATGGTGTCGAGGAAATGAAATGATGTGAGAAAGGTTATATAATAGGCCTTGATTCAACTGTTCCAAATTGACTTCGAAAATAGATGTGCCTAAAAGCTTATGTACTCAGGTCATGCCCAAATGTGGCTGTCTTAATTAATGCTATTCTTTGTAAGTATTTTCAAAGTGTTTTGAGCTCTTATATATTCATGAGTTGAAATTGTGTATTTCCCTTTTCGGGAAAAAGTATTTCAAGAATGAATGATGTGTTAAAGATTTTCTATTGTGACTTAATTATGTTATACCCCTTCTTGGGAAGAAAACCTTGTATGGGATTAATGTAATCAAACACTTATTTCTTGTATGATGAAACCTTATGAACCTACTCTTGCTAAGGACGTACCAAACGGTTGATTGGAAGAGAACCCCTTGTACAAACTATTATCGTTTTGGGAATCTAGAGTTATTGTATTGAGATTACACCTCCACCGCATACATTGGGGTAAGGCGGAAGGGCCGCTTTGTCTAGAGTTGTGGTATTGTGGATACACCTCCACCCGCATATATCGGGGTGAGGAGGCAGGGCCGCTTTGCATAGAGATTGTGGTATTGTGATACACCCCCACCCGCATATATTGGGGTGAGGCGGCAGAGCCGCTTTGTGTAGGGATTTTGGTATAGTAATACACCTCCACCCGCATACATTGGGGTGAGGTGGCAGGGCCGCTTTGTGTAGCGTTGAGGGTATCATGATTGCACCTCTGCCCGTATAAATTGGGGTGAGGCGGCATGGCCGCTTTGTGTAAAGTTGGTTGTAGAGGATCCCCGACTTAAGAATTTATAAAGAATTTGTTGTGGATTTAACGGCTAACTAAGCCTTTTATTATTACCATGATTCTTCATATTCATGTTGTATTTTTAAGTCCTCGAATAGGTGTTTTGGTTTTCATACTAGTACTATTCCATATGTACTAACGTCCCTTTTTGCCGGGGGCGCTGCATCTTCAATGGATGCAGGTGGTTCGTCAACGGGTGGTTTTGATCCTCATTAGCAGTTACTCTCTATTCAGCAGATTTTAGTGAGCTCTACTCTATTCCGGGCTTCATATCATTTGACGTTGTACTTTATGTTTTGAGGTATAGCCGGAGCCTTGTCGTCGGCACTTCCATTCTTCCCTTTTGTTGTACTTAGAGGCTCCGTAGACAGGTTGTAGGTGATGTTTGATGTTGGGAAATAAACTAGTAAGTGTTGGTATTTGGGAAAACATGTTTCTCATCATATCTATAAATTTGTAATATTTTTGGAAATCATAAATGAATATCCTTTAGTAATGGAAAAAGAATGTGGAATACTTGACTCTTCTCATGTCTATCACTTGTACTGGTTCTTATATTGTTAATGGGTAAGGTTGGGTAGAAGGCATCTAACAGGCTTTCTTAACCGGGGTATCTCGGTTGAGTGCCGATCGCGCTCCCTGAGGTCGGGGCGTGATAATATCAGTCTAAGAAGATGAACCCTGATGTTTATTGATCATTTACATACAATCTTGTATACCTGCCTTCTGTGTGTGAGTTGTCATATTGGCACGTGACTTGTCCGTGCGGTTATAAGGTATTGTTACTGATAGCATGTGAGTTTTCTGTGCGGATATGAGATATTGTCACTCTCTTAGCACGTGAGTTGTCCGTGAGGATATGAGATATTGTCACTCTCTTAGTACGTGAGTTGTCCATGCAGATATGCAGTATTAATGGTATTGGCACATGAGTTGTCCGTGCGGGTGTGATTTGTAATGTGGGCACAAGATGCCAAGTGATTAGGGTTCGTGAGTTGGGACCCGTGATTGTGATTATGAGGTGTGGTACCTCGGGGAAATTCGATAAACCTTGTGTGAGAGCAGTTGTTTTATTGGATTGTTACCTGTGTTTCCTTACTTGGTTTCACCGGACTTTAACTGTATTCTGCTTACTTTACGACGTTATTACCTGTTTGTTCCTTATTGCTAATTGTTGCTTCTAGTTTTCTATTGCAAGTATTGTTTTATTATTCTTATCATGCTTAGCTTTATATTGATATTGTTCCTTGTTAGTTCATATTTATACTTGTACAGGTTATTATGTCTAGTAGGTGTCTTGATTATTCTTCGTCACTACTTTACAGAGGTTAGTCTTGATACTTACTGGGTACTGTTGTAGTGTACTCATGCTACACTTGCTGCACATTTTTGTGCAGATTTGGGTACATCGGAGCGCGACGGTCATTAGATAGCTGATCGAGTATTGCAGTAGAGACTTCAAGGTATACCAGCCGTCGCGTTCGCAGTCCTCGGAGTCACCTTCTGAAGTTTACTTTGTACTGTTTATTTCTATTTCGGAACAGTTGTACTTAGAGATTTTCTAGTGAACTTAGTAGAGCTTATGACTTGTACTACCGGTTTTGGGATGTTATATATCTACTTGGGATTATTTTAATAGTTGATTGGTTAAAATCTTTTATTAATTGTGTAAGTGTTAGGCTTATCTAGTCTTAGAGACTAGGTGCCATCACGACTCCTATAGAAGGATTTTGGGTCGTGACATTTCTGCACTAAAGAACTTCTATATTTTTATTGGTCAGCTTTTTTGTCTTTAGAGAAAAAGCTTTTCACTTTCCCAATTTCATTTAGGCTTTTGTATCAAGCTGCCAGCCGACTCTCATGCTTTTGAACTTCTTTTTCCTACTGTCACGACCCAAAATCCTACCATAAGGATCGTGATGGAACCTAGTTCATAAGACTAGGTAAGCATATCATATCACAAGATCAAACAAAATATAATAACTTAATTATTAAATAAAAGCTGAGAAATGTCAAATCATAAACGAAAATACAACAGTCACAATTCCAAAACCCTGTAATACTAAGTCATAAGCTCTACATGGAATACATAATAAGTCTCAAATGTATACCGTTGTTTGGAAGGCATAAACATCAGAACAGAAATAAAAGAGGGTGTGTCTGAGGCCTACAAGCGGAATAGAAGGTATACCTTGAAGTCTCCAACAACTCTAGCTCAAATCATTAATGACCAGCAAGATCCAAGGTACCTGGATCTGCACAAAGAATGTGCAGAAGCATAGTATGAGTACACTACAGTCGGTACCCAGTAAGTATCAAGACTAACCTCGAAAGAGTAGTGACGAGTTTCAAGTCAATACACTCACTAGTCAAGCAACATGCAACATATTAAAGAAAACGAACAATAGATAGCATAACTAAACAGATATCAATAATTTTGAAAAACAAGTAACATCAAATTTCAAGTTGAATAACCTCTATGTACCAAACAATTATCAAACAGAAGTGGGATACGTTTTAACATAATAAGTCAACTAATAACTCACGAAATTACACGATAGAAACATTTAAGAGAATTAGTATGTGACAAAAACATCAATCCCCATTCCAACACATGAACAATCACAAGGGAACACCCTGAAATATCACATATCATCATCAACAAGCTACCCTTATGTCGTTGCGTGTGCATCACAATGAAATATTTTGTTTATATTGCTATATGCGCATAAGCCAATCTTATCTCCCCGCATGCGCATCAATAAACAACACCCTTATGTCGCCGCATGCGCATCTCACCACCCTTATACTCCACACAACAATAATCAAGCAGCACAACAAGCCCACATATGCTACAATATCACAAAAGCAATAATATATCAAAATCACATCAAGATATAGCACACAATTCACAACAAGATACAATTATATGACAATAGTATAAGAGTGCGGGGTATATTCAACAATAAGGCAGGTACATATAGCGAACAACTCCAATTCAAGACATATTAATAGCCTAAGGTCGAATTCGGTCTCAAACCACACATACACCCGTGCACACACTCGTCACCTCATGTACACATCATTTCAAATTGCACAAATAATGCAATTTAGACCAAATCTTAAGGGGTAATTTTCTCACACAGGGTTAGGCTAGACACTTACCTCAAATAGCCTCAATCAATACTCTAAAAATTCATTTCCTTTAAAATTCACCTCCATATGGCTCAAATCTAGCTAAAATGACTTAATAATATCAAACAATGCAAGAGAAACCAATTTTGATTAATAAAGTTAAGATCTTTACACATTTATCAAAAGGTCAACAAAAGTCAACCCCGAGCATGTCAGGTCAAAACCCGAGTCGAGGGGTGGATCTCGACTACCCATAACTCCAATATTCCAAATATGCGATTGATTTTTCAAATCCGAGTCCAAGTGGACTCTCAAATCCCAAATGTTTATTTTTCAAAACATAGTCAAAAATCCCCAAAAACATCCCTTCAAATCTCATGATTTTGATGTTAAAATTCATAAATAATCATGTTATAATATAGAATTGAGTCAAAATCACGTACCCAATAGCTTTGTGCGAACATCTCCTCCATAGATCGCCTTCCACTAAGTCTAGGGCTCAAAATGTGATAAAATGAGACTAAGTTTCCAAATTCCATCTTTTAACCCAGTCGCAGATGTCGCATTTGCGATCTGAGGTTCGCAAATGCGACCTTCATAAATGTGACACTGGGATCGCAAAAGCGAACCCTGGCAGCCCCAAGTAAAGTTGCAATTGCGATGCCAGCCCGTGTCGCAAAAGAGACCAAGTGGTCGCATAAGCGACCTGCCCAAGCGCAACACCTCTCTCGTAATGGAGAGGCTGGCTTCGCACCTGCCTTTCTAGCCCCCTTCGCAATTGCGACCATGATGATCGCAAATGTGATAACTGCAAATAAGAACTAGTGCTCGCATTTGCAAGACCTGCAGCACCACACAAAAACTAGCAATCACGCAAATACGAACTAGTGAACGAGTAGGCCATTTGGCCAACCTCCTTCGCGAAGCGTCAGGTGCTTCACGAGCATGAAGAACACCTGACGCCCAGGTATTACACATTCCAAAAGTCAGGATTTGAGTCATTTTCACCATTTTCAAGTTTGAGCTCAGCCTAGAGGCGATTTTGAAGTGGGTTTTCATCCCCACTTCATTGGTTAGTAGATTCTAACTTGTTTCATTACATTTCCATAAACACCCATTGATATTTAGACCTCAAATTGAAGTCGGATTTCGAAGCTAATTACATAACCGAGCTCGGGGGTGAATGAGTAATTAGGTTTTGACCAAGCGAGCTCGGGGTTGACTTTTGTTGAGTTTTTTTCAAAATCATTAAAGATTGCATCTTTTTTGCTTGGGTAGTTTCTAAAGCCTATTTTGAATCATTTGAACTATATTTGGCTAGATTTGATTGGTTTGGAGGCTAACTCTAAAGGAAAAGCTGTGGTTGTGCCTTGATTTAGTTGCGGAGCAAGGTAAGTGTCGTGGTTAACTTTGACTTGAGGGATTAGGACTTATTGGTCTATTTTCTACGTGTATTATGTGTGGGGATGGCGTATATGTGAGGTGAAGAGTATATATGCATTGTCATTGGGTTAAAGCATGCAGGTGAAAATTGTTACTTTGTATTATATGGTTTCATTGACTATGTTCTCCATGCTTAGGTTAGATTATTACTTTTTAATTATTCGCCTCATATTTATTATCTATTTTGAATATTTTGGGAATTTTAAAAGTTGAGTTTGTTATCTGGGCACTACAATTGAAGTGAAATTGCTTCCCGCCTTGCATTTGTAATTTAGATTCGTATTGTTACATGGTGAGGAAGAATGAAAAGCATGAAGGGTGTTGGTATGCCTTATTTGCATTCATTATCATATATTGAGAGGTTGTGAGGATTAAAGCACGAAGGGTCATGCCGTGCCAGAGAGTAAAAGCACGAAGGGTGATGTCGTGCTATTTTATTTATGATATTACATGGTAAGGACGAGAGTAAATGCACGAAGGGTGATGTCGTACCATCTTTATTTCATTGATGTATTTGATTCCCGGATTAGTGATTTACTTGGTTATATTGTTGCTTATTTCAGAAG
Organism: Nicotiana tomentosiformis; assembly: GCF_000390325.3. Classification (NCBI taxonomy): domain Eukaryota; kingdom Viridiplantae; phylum Streptophyta; class Magnoliopsida; order Solanales; family Solanaceae; genus Nicotiana; species Nicotiana tomentosiformis. The sequence continues at coordinate 37,345,986 of NC_090821.1, forward strand.
ATGTTATTTGGTGATTTCGTACTTGCCATTCTTATGATATTTCCCCTTTCACATGTCCCCTCCCAGCTAATATTTTATTGTTCTACTTATTATTTTCTTGCTTTATATATATCTATACAAGATTTTACGTATGTGTCTTGTCGTAGTCTCGTCACTACCTCGTCGAGGTTAGGATAGACACTTACATAGTACATTGGTTCAGTTGTACTCATGCTACACTTTTGCACTTTTTGTGCAGATACTAGTGTTGGTCCCAGCGGCATCTAGTGGTGTTCTGCTCAGATTTAACCACATCTGAAGACTTGAGATATAGCTGCACGACATCCGCAACCCCGAAGTCCCCTTCTTCCTCCATTTTACTATTTAACTAGGCTTAGACAGTTGTACTTGGTTTCATACCATATATGTAGTACTCTAGTTTCTCATGTATTCGTGACTCCAAATTTTGGGAGATGTTTAGATATCGTCAAGTTTTTATTATTATACCATTTCAGACTATTTCAGTTTATCTTTATTAATATTTTATTTAGAATTGTTAAAATTGGTTAAATAATCTATCTAACATTGGCTTTCCTAGCAAGTGAAATATTAGGCGCCATCACGGTCCCGAGGATGGGATTCCGGGTCGTGACAAGTTGGTATCAGAGCACTAGGTTGCTTATGTCTTACGAGTCATGAGCAAGCTTAGTAGAGTCTGGAAGATCGGTATAGAGACATTTGTACTTATCTTCTAGAGGCTGTGGAGCTTTAGGAAAATTTCACTTCTTTCTTTCCCTATCATGTGGTTTTATTCTATCATTGATATTTGAATCATTCCATTCTTGTTCTCTCATAGATGGTGAGAACACGCTCAACATCTACAGTCGGGCTGGAGCCAGAGCCCCTTATTGCAGCCACTACCAGGGGTAGGGGCTGGGGCCGAGGCAAAGGAATAGCTCAGCCTAAAGCATATGCAACAACACCCACTATGGAGCCTCAGATTGATCATGAGAAGGATATCCCAACTCAGACTGCACCAGTCAGACCCGCTCAGGTCCCGGAGGGATTTATAGCCACTTTTGTGCTTCACAACGCTCTAGTCCTCTTAGTGGGCCTTATGGAGAGTGTGGCCCGGACCTGTGTATTTTCGGTGGAACCAGCTGTCTCTCAGGCTGGGGGAGGAGCATAGACTCCTGCTACTCACACTCCAGATCAGATGGCTCCCATATATCAGACTCCAGCAGTTCTGCTAGTTTGGATAGTTCAACCAATTACTGCTACACAGACCGGGGAGAGGACCGCAATGTCTTTTGAGGGATTGATGAGGTTGGATAAGTTCACAAAGATCTTCCCTATTCAATTCAGTGGTGCACCTTATGAGGACCCACAGGATTATTTGGATTGGTGCTATGAGGTACTGCGCAACATGGGTATTGTTGAGTCCAATAGAGTAGACTTTGCAGTGTTTCAGATGACCGGTTCTGCTAAGAGGTGATGACAGGATTATGAGCGGGGTAGATCAGCAGGTTTGCCATCCCTCACTTGGGACCAGGTTTCGCAGATTTTTCTAGAGAAGTTTATTCCTTTCACTCTAAGAGAGGAGTACCATAGGCAGTTCGAGCGCCTTTAGCAGGGTAGCATGAGTGTTACCCTGTACGAGACCCGATTTGTGGACTTAGCTCGCCATGCATTTATCTTACTCCCTACTGAGAGGGAGAGAGTGAGGAGAGTCATTGATGGACTTACTTTCAGTATCAGGCTACAGATGGCCAAGGAGACTGGAGATGACATTTCTTCCTAGAGGGCCATAGAGATTGCTAGACGGATCGAGATGGTTCGTGGTCAGGATAGGGAGGCGGTATCTGAGAAGAGGCCTCATCATTTTGGTAGTTTCAGTGGTACCTCATCTGGAGGTAAAGGTTCGTTTGGTAGAGGCCATACTCCCAGGCTGATTCAGTTAGTGCTTCAGGCATCCCACGGTGCTTCGCGTAGTCGTGGTTCTTACAAATCTCATCCTGAGCAACTAGCCTACATCGCTCCTTCAGCTCTTATTAGTGCGCCTCTGATCCAGAGTTATCAGGGTGGTTATCCAGGTCGACAGGGCTAGTTCAAGAGTCAGCAGTCATAGCAGCCGAAGACTTGTTATACTTGTGGAGATCCGAGGCACATTGCGAGATTTTGCCCTAGGTCACAGGGCAGCAGGTCGCAGTAGGGTTCTCATGCCATGGTTCCGGCACCAACTTCTCCACTGCCCGCTCAGCCAGCTAGAGGCGAGGGTTAGGCTACTAGAGGTGGAGGTCAGGCCATTAGAGGTGGAGGTCAGGCCATTAGAGGTGGAGGTCGGGCTATTAGAGGTGGAGGCCAACCAACTAGAGGTCGTTCGAGAGGTAGAGGTCATAGTGGTGGGGCCTAGCCCCATTTTTAATTCATTTCCAGCTAGACCTGAGGCACAGTCATTTGACATCGTCATCACATGTATTATTCCAGTTTTCTATAGAGATGCCTCAGTTCTATTTGATCTGGGCACTACTTATCCCTACGTGTCATCCTATTTTGCTTCATATCTGGTTATGCCTCATGATTCATTGAGTGCTCTTGTCTATGTGTCCACGCTTGTGGGAGATTCTATTATTGTAGATCGTGTTTATCACTCATGTGTGGTTTCTATCGGAAGCCTTGAGACTAGTGTAGATCTTCTACTTCTTGATATAGTGGACTTTGATGCTATTTTGGGCAAGGATTGGCTATCACCTTATCACGTTATTTTGGTCTGTCATGCCGAGATGGTAATCGTAGCCATGTCGGGGTTGCCTCGATTAGAGTAGAGAGGGACTCATGGCCATTATACTAGCATTGTTCTTATGTGAAGGCTCGACATATGGTCGAGAAGGGATGTCTAGCATATTTGGCCTATATCCGTGATCCTAGCGCGGAGGTTCCTTTCATGGATTCAGTACCAGTTGTGCGCGCGTTTCTAGAGGTGTTTCCTATAGATTTGTCGGGGATGCCACTAGACAGAGATATCGGCTTCTGTATTGACTTGACTCCGGCCACTTAGCCCATTTCTATTCCACCATATTTTGTGGCCCCATCTGAGTTGAAGGAACTGAATGAGCAATTGCAGGATTTGCTTGATAAGGGATTCAGTAGACCTAGTGTCACACCCTGGGGTGCACCAGTGTTGTTTGTAAAAACGAAGGATGGTTCGATGAGGATATGTATAGATTATCGGCTGTTAAACAAAGTAACTATCAAGAACAAGTATCCTTTGTCGAGGATTGATGACTTATTTGATCAGCTTCAGGGTGCCAAAGTGTTTTTGAAGGTTGATTTGAGATCTGGCTTCCATCAATTGAAGATTAGGGCATCAGATGTCCCTAAGACCGCTTTTCGGACTTGTTATGGGCATTATGAGTTCCTAGCGATTTCATTTGGCGTGAAAAATGCCCCATCAACATTTATGGATTTGATGAATCGGGTATTCAAGCCCTATTTAGATTCTCTTATGATCATCTTTATTGATGATATATCTTCGGATTGTACTTCAAACCTTGAGAAATAGTTAGTTATATGCCAAGTTTTCAATGTGTGAGTTTTGGTTGGATTTGGTTTCCTTTTTGGTGTATGTTGTATCTTCCGAGGGCATTAAAGAGGATCCTAAGAAGATTGAGGCAGTTTAGAACTGGCCTAGACCTACTTCAGCTACAGAGATTCGGAGCTTCCTGGTTTTGGCGGGTTATTATTGCCGGTTTGTGGAGGGGTTTTCATCTATCGCAGCCCCATTCACTAGATTGACCCAGAAGGGTGCCCTATTTAGGTTGTCTGATGAGTGTGAGTTGAGCTTTTAGAATCTTAAGACTGTTTTGACTACAACTCCAATGTTGGTGTTTCCTATGGGTTCGGGGCCTTACACTGTGTATTGTGATGCGTCATGTACTGGGCTTGGCACCGTGTTGATGCAAGAAAGTAGGGTGATTGCCTATGCATCTTGAAAAATAAAGATTCATGAGAAGAACTACCCCGTTCATGACTTAGAGTTGGTAGCTATTGTTCATGCATTAAAGATTTGCGTGCCCAATGTGGATAGGATGCGTAAGTTTATTGTTAAGGGTGCCCAATCAGGATTTGAGGCAGCATTATTGGTGGAGTAGAATGAATAAAGATATAGTAGAGTATGAAGCTCGGTGTTTGAACTGCCAGCAGGTGAAGTACGAGCATCAGAGGCCTGGCGGTTTGGTTCAAAGACTTGAGATTCTCGAGTTGAAATGGGATCGTATTACCATGGATTTCGTTATTGGGCTCCCACGGACTTTGAAGAAATTTGATGCAGTATGGGTCATTGTGGATAGCTTGACCAAGTCGGTGCATTTCATTCCGCTGGCGGCTACCTATTCTTTAGAGCAACTGGCTCAAATCTATATCCGGGAGATTGTTCATCTTCACGGCATGCCAGTGTCTATTATCTCTGATCGAGGCACATAGTTCATATCGCATTTATGGAGAGCAGTACAGCTGGAGCTAGGTACGTCGGTTGAGTTGAGTACATCATTTCACACCCAGACGGGCCGGCAGTCCGAGCGCACCATTCAGATCTTGGAGGACATGCTACGCGCCTATGTTATGGACTTCGGGGGTTCTTAGATCAGTTCTTACTGCTTGCGGAGTTTGCCTACAACAACAACTACCAATCGAGTATTCAGATGGCTCATTATGAGGCCTTATATGGGAGGTGGTTTCGTTCTCCAGTTGGTTCGTTTGAGCTAGGAGAGGCTAGGTTGTTCGGCACAGATTTGGTTCGAGATGCCTTGGAGAAAGTCTAGTTGATTCAGGATCGGCTTCATACAACCCAATCTAGGCAAAAGAGTTACGCTGATCGGAGGGCTCAGGATGTAGCATTCAGGGTGGGAGAGAGGGTTTTGCTGCGGGTTTCACTGATGAAGGGTGTGATGAGGTTCGGGAAGAAGGGCAAGTTGAGCACTAGGTATATCGGTCCCTTTGAGATCCTTGAGAGAATTGGTGAGGTGGCCTACAAACCTGCATTGCCACCGAGCTTATCGGCAGTCCACCCGGTGATCCATGTTTCCATGCTCCAAAAGTATAACGATGATTCGTCCCATGTATTAGTTTTCAGCTCAATCCAATTAGACAAGGATTTGACATTTGAGGAGGGGCATTGGCTATTCTAGAATGGCAAGTCCGATAGTTGAGATCTAGGAGTTATCCTTCGGTGAGAGTGTAGTGGAGAGGTTAGCCGATCGAGACAGCTACGTGGGAGTCCGAGTTTGACATTCGGAGTAGATATCAATACCTTTTCACCAGTCCATGTATTTTTTTATGTCCGTTCGAGGACGAACATTTCTATTAGAGGTGGAGATGTGACGACCTAATAGGACATTTTGTGTATTAGTCCTTATTTTCGTCTTCTGAGACCTCTTTTAGCTCCATTTAATGTTTTTCGATTTGCGTGCACAGTCCGTACTTTTTTCGAAAAGATTTTATGTGAAACTTTTAAGAAAATATGATTTTTGGCTTTAAAAATAACTTGAATTGACTACAGTCAATATTTTGTGTAAACGACCCTGAATCGGTATTCAGACAATCCCCTGGGTCCATATATTGATTTTGGACTTGGGCGTATACCCGAAATTGAATTCGAAAGTCCCTAACTTGATTTGACTTATTTTGTCAAAAGCTAGTAATTTGAAGGTTTAAAAATTTCCTAAGTTTGATCGTAGGTTGACTTTATGGCTACTGGGTTCGGATTTTGGTTATGGGACTTGGTATAGGTTCATTTTGCTATTTGAAACTTGTCTGCAAGATTTGGTGTACATTAGAGTTGGTTTAATAGGATTCGGACGTACGGTTGTGATTTTTGAAGTTCTTGAGTTTCTTTGAAATTTTCATGCATTTTGATATTCGATTCGTAGTTCTATGTGTTATTTTGGTGTATTGATCGCATGAAAAAGTTCGTATGATGTTATTACCCTTATGTGTATGTTTGGTTTGGAACCCGAGGGGCTCGGGTTAGTTTCGGATAGACTATGGATCATTTTTAGACTTAAGAGATAGCTGGTTTCAGCTGTTTCTGGTGTCTGATGTCTTGTGCTTCACGATTGCGAAGCTACTCTCGCAATCGCGAAGGGGAATTTGGGCTGGGGGCAGAACTTTTCTTCGCGAACGCGGGGAACGGGTCGCAAATGCGAAGCAGGGGGGCTTACCCTTCACGAACACGACCGTCCTCTCGCGAACGCGAAGTATTATGGGGTTCTAGAGAAAGGTTGAGCTAACATTCATCGCGAACGCGAAGTTTCGCTCGCGAATGCGGCAGGGGGATAAGCCTTAGGCAATGCGAGGTGTTCACCACGAACGCTTAGGTCATTTTGGCCAGTCTCCTTCGCGAACACGTCAGGTGCTTCGCGAGCGCGAAGAAGACTTGACGCCCAGGTATTAAACATTCCAAAAGTGAGGATTTGAGTCATTTTTCACTATTTTCAAGTTTGAGCTCGGCCTAGAGGCGATTTTGAAGAGGTTTTTCATCCCCACTTCATTGGTTAGTAGATTCTAACTTGTTTCATTACATTTTCATAAACACCCATTGATTTTAACCTTTAATCTATGAATTTTCATGGTAGAAATTAGGGATTTAGGTTAAAATTGGGAATTTAGATCTCAAATTGAGGTCGGATTGCGAAACTAATTACATAACGAGGCTCGGGGTGAATGGGTAATTGGATTTCTGTCCGAATCTCGAATTTTGACCAACCGGACCCAGGGTTGACATTTGTTGACTTTTTCTAAAATCATTAAAGATTGCATCCTTCTAACTCACGGGTAGTTTCTAAAGCATATTTTGAATTATTGGCTATATTTGATTGGTTTAGAGGGTAATTCTAAAGTAAAGGCTACGATTGTGCCTTAATTTGGTTGCGGAGCGAGGTAAGTATTATGGTCAACCTTGATTGAGGGATTAAGACTTGCTGGTCTATTTTTTACGTGTATTATGTATGGGGACAGCGTATATGTGAGGTGACGAGCATATATGCGTTGTAATTGGGTTAAAGCATGCGGGTTGAAATTGTTCTTTTGTATTATGTGGTTTAATTGACTATGTTCATGCTTAGGTTAGATTATTACTTTTTATATATTCGCCTCATATTTATTGTCTATTTTTTATATGTTGAGAATTTTGAAAGTTGAGTTTGTTATCTTGGCACTATAATTGAAGTGAAATTGCTTCCCGCCTTGCATTTGTAATTCGGATTTGTATTGTTGCATGGTGAGGAAGAGTGAGGATTAAAGCACAAAGGGTGATGCTGTGCTAGAGAGTAAAAGCAAAAAGGTGATGTCGTGGAATTTTATTTATGATATTACATGGTGAGGATGACAGAAAAAGCACGAAAGGTGATGTCGTGCCATTTTTATTTCATTACCTTATTTGATTCTCGGATTGGTGATTTACTTGGTTATATTGTTGCTTATTTCGGAAAATGTTATTTAGTGATTTCGTACTTGCCATTCTTATGATATTTCCCCTTTCGCATGTCCCTTCCCAGCTAATATTTTATTGTTCTACTTGTTATATTGTTGCTTTATATATATAGTTATACAGGATTTTATGTAGGTGTCTTGTCATAGCCTAGTCACTACCTCGTCAAGATTAGACTCGATACTTACGTAGTACATTGGGTTGGTTATACTCATGCTACACTTCGGCACTTCTTGTGCAGATACTGATGTTGGTCCTAGTGGCGTCTAGTGGTGTTCTGCTTGGATTCAACCACATTTGGAGACTTGAGATATAGCTGCACGGAGTCCGCAGCCCTGAAGTCCCCTTCTTCCTCCATTTTACTACTTACCTAGCCTGAGATAGTTGTACTTTGTTTCAGACCATATATGTAGTACTCTAGTTGCTCATGTATTCGTGATTCCGGATTCTGGGAGATGTTTAGATATCATCATGTGTTTATTATTATACCATTTCAGACTATTTCAGTTTATCTTTATTAATGTTTTATTTAGAATTGTTAAAATTATTTAAATAATCTAGCTAACGTTGGCTTGCCTCTCCTTGACTTGCCGCAGCCAAGTCTTCCCCAACCTCTCCTGATGTTCTTGGTGAGCTAGCCTATCATCCACTGCCCCAACTGTGATGGTCCCCTTCGGCTAGTTCTTTCACAAGTGACCATGTCTTCCATCTGCTTCTACTTGCCCTTCTTCCTGAACCTCATCACACCCTTCATGGGCGAAACTTTGAGTAGAACCCTCTCACCCAGCATGAATGCCACATCACCAGCCCTCCTATCAACATAACTCTTTTGCTTGGACTGTGTTGTACGAAGCCGCTCCTGAATCAATTTCACCTTTTCCAAAGCATGACGAACCAAATCAGTGCCCAACAACCTAGCCTCCCCAGGCTCAAACCAACCAACTGGAAAACGACATCGCCTCCCATATAAGGCCTCATACGTAGCCATTTAGATGCTCGACTGATATTTGTTGTTGTAGGCGAACTCAACTAGCGGTAGAAACTGATCCCACTAACCCTCGATATTAATGACACAAGCTCGTAACATGTCCTCTAAAATTAAAATAGTGTGCTCGGACTGTCCGTCTGTCTATGGATGAAATGTCGTGCTCAGTTCGACCTGTGTTCCTAACTCATGATGTACGACTCTCCAAAAACATAATGTGAAGTGTGTGCCTCGGTCTAAGATAATAGACACCAGCACGCCATGAAGGCGAATAATCTCACATAGATAAATTTGAGGCTGCTCTGAAGAGTAGGTAGTCCTGACTGAAATAAAGTGAGCAGACTTGGTCCGTTTGTCCACAATCACCAACACAACATCGAATCTCCTTAAGGTCCATGGTATCCTAACCACAAAATGCATAGTCATCCGCTCCCATTTCCATTCTAGAATATCTAGCCTCTGAAGCAAACCGCCCGGCCTCTGATGCTCGTACTTAACATGTTGACAGTACAAACATTGTGCCACATACTCAACAATATATTTCTTTATTCTTCTCCACCAGTAGTGATACTTCAAATAATGGTACATCTTCGTGATGCCCGAACGAATGGAATACCGCGAGCTATGGGCCTCCTTAAGAATAAGCTCCCGTATCCCATCCACATTGGGCACACAAATCCGACCCTAACGCCTCAATACCCCATTATAAACAATAGCCACCTCCTTGGCATCATTGTGTTGCACTGTGTCCTTAAGGGCAAGCAAGTGGAGGTCATCATACTAACGCGTCTTGATGCGCTCAAACAAGGAGGAGCGTGAAACTATGCAAGCAAGAACCATGCTCGACTCTGAAATATCCAACCTCACAAATCTATTGGCCAATGCCTGAACATCCAAAGCTAATGTTATCTGCCCAGGCGGGATAAAAGCAAGACTCCCCATTCTCTTAGCCTTCCTACTCAAAGCGTCAGCTCACTACATTGGCCTTCCTAGGATGATAAAGAATGGCGATATCATAGTCCTTTAGTAGCTCTAACCACCTTTGTTGCCTCAAGTTCAGATCCTTTTATTTGAATAAGTGCTGAAGACTCATGTGATCCGTGAACACCTTACAATACACACCGTAAAGATAGGACCTCCAAATCTTTAGCGCGTAAATAATGGTTGCTAACTCCAAATTGTGCACTACGTAGTTCTTCTCATGGGGATTCAACTAACGCGGAGCATAAGCTATAACTCTACCCTCCTGCATCAACACACATCTAATGCCAACCTGTGAAGCATCATAGTAAACTGTATAAGAACTCGATGCTGAAGGCAAAACCTGAACTGAAGTTGTAGTCAAGGCAGTCTTGAGCTTCTGAAAGCTCTTGTCACACTCGTCAGCCCACCTGAATGGGGGCACCCTTCTGAGTCAATATTGTCAAAGGAGCTACGATTGATGTAAACCCTCCACGAAGCGGCGATAATTCCGGCCAGATCTAGAAAACACTGGATCTTAGTAGCGGTAGAAGGTTTGGGCCAACTCTGAACTGCCTCAATCTTCTTCGGATCCACCTTAATCCCCTTACTGGACACCACATGGCCCAAGAATGCCAATGAGTCTAGAAAAAACTCACACTTAGAAAATTTATCATATAGCACTTCTCCCTCAAAGTCTGGAGCATGATCTTCAAGTGTTTCTCATGCTCCTCACGGCTGTGAAAATACACCAGTATATCATCAATAAACATAATAATGAAGGAATCCAGATGCGGTTGAAACACATTGTTCATCAAGTGCATGAAAGCGGATAGGGCATTAATCAGCCCAAAAAACATCACTAAGAACTCATAGTGGTCATAGAGGGTCCTAAAAGTCGTCTTCAGAATATCTGAAGCTCGGATCTTTAACTGATAGTACCCCGATCTCAAATCAATCTTCGACAATACTCTAGCACCCTAAATTTGATCAAACAAATCATCAATATGCGGTAGTGGGTAATTATTTTGACTGTAACCTTGTTCAACTACCTATAGTCAATACACATCCTTATAGAGCCGTATTTATTCTTCACATATAGAATTGGAGCACCCCAAGGTGAAACACTCGGTCTGATGAAGCCCTTATCAAGCAACTCCTGAAGTTGTTCATTCAATTCTCTTAACGCTACTGGTGCCATAAGATATGGTGGAATAAATATAGGTTGAGTGTCCTACACCAGATCAATACCAAAATCAATATTCCTGTCGGGTGGCATGCCCGACAGGTCTTCTGGAAACACACCTGGAAACTCTTTCACTACTAGAACTGACTCAACGGTATGCGTATCAACACTAACATCCCTCATAAAGGCTAAGTACGCCAAACACTCTTTCTCAAACATCCATTGTGCCTTCAGAAAGGACAACACCCTACTAGGAACCTGACCTAATAAACCTCTCCACCCCAACCTGGGCAACCCCGTCATATACAATGTCATGCATTAAGCGTGACAATCAAGAATAACATGATATGGTGACAACCATTACATGCCCAAAATCACATCAAAATCTACCATATTAAGTAATAGAAGGTGAACCCTAGTCTCAGAGCACCCAATAGTGACCAAACAAGAACGATAGACCCGATCTACCATAATAGAATCCCCAATGGGAGTAGAAACATAAACAAGATTATCCAAATAATCACGAGGCATATCCAAATATGAAGCAAAATAGGATGACACATACGAATAAGTAGAACCCAAATCAAATAAAATTGATGTATCCCTATGACATACCAGAATAATACCTATAATGGCAGCATCTGATGCAACCGTCTCAGTCTAGAAGCAAAAGCATAACAACGAGTTTGGCATCCCCCTCTATCCTCTACCCGCATGTCCTCCACCTCTAGCTGGTTGTACAGGTGGAGAAGCAACTGGAGTAGAAATCATAGCCTGAGTATCCAGTGGAGGTCCACCCCTCTGAAGCCTGGGACAATCACTCACCATGTGCCTAGTATCACCACACTCGAAACAACCCCACTCCGAGCGTGGCTGCCGGTACTGAGTCTGCCCCGAACGACTAGAATAACCGATGTAGGAACCCCGTGTAGAATATGCATTGAAAGATGGATTTCCAATATGAGTACCCTGAGATCCCTGACTAGCTGGAGTACTACGAGTAACATAAAGTGCAGACTGAACTAGTCAACTAATAAAGCATTTGCCATGACGAGATGAAACTGCAGAGGGGGAACCACTAAACCCTCTGAAATCTCGAGGCCTCATGGCCACCCTATCCCCTCTCTCCTGTCCGCGGATACGCTTTAACCTCTTAGCAATCTCCACAATCTAATGGAATGGAGTCTTAGTCTCCAACTCCCGAGCCATCCAAAATCAGAGGCAACATGTGGCTCAGGTGTAGCAACATGTGCCTCAGGTGCCTTCTCCCTATCCGGAGCTACTTGTGGCTCCTCGGTCGTGGCCCAAGCATGGTCCCTCATTGCAGCGCATGCTCCTCCTCTACCTTGGCCTCTAGCAACACCGACACCGGGGGCAGCATTATCAGTAACTCAAGCTCATGTCCTAACCATCTGTGAGAAAATAGAAAGACAAAGGCTCAAACTCCAAAATTAATAAATCTGCACGATAAGGAATTAATGAAGTGGAATTTCCTAATAGTTTTGTAGCCTCTCTAAGATAAGTACAGACGTCTCTGTACCGATCCGCAAGAATCTACTAAACTTGCATATGACTCTCGTAGAACCTATGAACCTAGGGCTCTGCTACCAACTTGTCACAATCCAAAATTCCACCATAAGGGTGTGATGACACCTAGTTCCTAAGACTAGTAAGCCAATTACATGACGAGATCAAACATAATATAAAAACTTAAATATTAAATTAAAGCTAAGAAATGCCATAACATAGCTAAAACAGAAATACAACAGTCATAATCACAAAACCCGATAATACTGAGTCATAAGCTCTACAAGGAATACATAATAAGTCTCAAATGTACATCATTGTTGGAAGACATAAACATCATAACAAAAATAAAAAAGGGTGACTCCGAGGCCTGCGAGCTAAATAGTAGGTATACCTTGAAGTCTCCAACAATGCTGGCTCAACTCTCTAGTGACCAGCATGGTCCGAGGTACCAAGATCTGCACGAAGAATGTGCAGAAACATAGTATGAGTACATCACAGTCAATACCAAGTAAGTATCAACACTAACCTCGGTAGACTAGTGACGAGGTTCAAGTCAAGACACTTACTAGTCAAGTAACCTATAAGACACTAAACAAAACTAACAACAGATAGCATAATGAAACAAATATCAACAACCTCGAAGAACAAGTAACATCAAATTTCAAGTAGAATAACCCATTTGTACCAACAAATTATCAAACAGGAGTGGGACACGTGTTAACATATCAAATCAACCAATGGCTCATGAAAGTACATGGTTGAAACATTTAAGAGAATTAGTATGTGACCAAAACATCAATCCCCATTCCAACACATGAACAATCACAAGGGAACACCCCGAAATATCACATAACATCATCACCATGCCATCATCATGTCACCGCACGCATATCACAATGAAATATTCCCCTTATATTGCTACACGCGCATAAGCTACCCTTATCTTGCCGCATGCGCATCAATAAAAACCACTCGTATGTCATCTCATGCATATCACACCACCTTTATACTCCACACAACAACAATTAACTTGCAAAACAAGCCCACATGTGCCACAATATCACAAAAGCAATAATATTCCAAACTCACATCAAGATATAGCCCACGGCTCAGAATACGAATATGATAATAGTATACGACTGCGGGGAATATTCAACAATAAGGCAGGTTCATATAGCAAACAACCTCAATTCAAGGCATATTAATAGCCTAAGGTCTAATCCCATCTCAAACCACATATACGCCCGTGTACACACTCGTCACCTCATGTACATGTTGTTTCACATAGCACAAATAATGCAATTTAGACCAGATTCTAAAGGGTAATTTCCCCACACAAAGTTAGGTAAAATACTTATCTCAAATAGCCTCAATCAATACTCTAAAAATGCTTTTCCTTTAAAATTCACCTCCGCGCGACTCAAATCTTGCCAAAAATGACTTGATAATATCAAACTATGCAAGAGAAATTAATTTTGATTAATAAAATTAAGATCTTTACACATTTCCCAAAATTCAACCCCGGGTCCGCCAGTCAAAACCCGAGTCGAGGGATAGATCTCGACTATCCATAACTCTACGAGTCCAAATATGTGATTGATTTTTCAAATCCGAGTCCAAATTGACTCTCAAACTCCAAATTTTTATTTTTCAAAATATAGTCAAAATCCCCAAAATATCCCTTCAAATATCATGATTTTGATGTTACAATTCATAAATAAGCATGTCAAAATATCAAAATTGAGTCAAAATCACTTACCCAATAGCTTTGTGTGAAAATCCCCTCCAAAAATCGCCTCCCACCGAGTTTAGGGCTCAAAATATGATAAAACGAGACTAAGTCCCGAAATCCCATCGTTTGACCCAGTTGCAGATGTCGCATTTGCAATCTGAGGTTTGTAAATACGATGTAATGACCCAACCGGTCATTTTAACTTTTGGAACCCCGTTCCCTAAAATAAAACTTTTCGTATGTGCTTTTAATGATTTATGACTTGCGGGGATGGTTGGTTCGGGATTTGGAAGTGCTTGGGTTGAAACCGGAACACTTGGTTCCTTAAGTTGGCCTTAAAGTGCTAAATTTGACTTCGGTTAACATTTTGAGAAAACAATCCCGCAATAGAATTTTGACGATTCCAACAGCTCCGTATGGTGATTTTGGACTTAGTAGCGTGTTCAGAATTTTATTTGGAAGTCCGTATTTAAATTAGGCTTGAAATGGCTAAAATAGAAATTTAAGTTTGAAAGTTTGACCGGGGAGTTGACTTTTTGATATCGGAGTCGTAATCTAGTTTTAAAATTTTTTATAGCTCCGTTATGTCATTTATGACTTGTGTGCAATATTTGAGGTCAATTGGACTTGAATTGATAGGTTTCGATACATAATGTAGAAGTTGAAAATCTTAAGTTTTATTAAGCTTGAATTGAGGGATGATTCGTGGTTTTAGCGTTGTTTGGTGTGATTTAAGGGTTCGATTAAGTTCGTATGATATTTTTGGACTTGCTGGTATAATTGGTTGAGGTCCCGAGGGGCTCGGGTGAATTTCGGACAACTAACGGATCACTTTTGGCCTTTGGAACATTACTGATAGCTGCTGGTATTTTCTTCTGGTATCCTTATACGCGATCGTGTAAGTTGGTCTGCGATCGCGTAGAGTAATTTAGGCAGCTGGAAATTTGTTCACTGCGATCGCGTGGATACGTCCGCGATCGCGTAGGATTGGCCAGTGTGTGTATCACGATCGCGTGTCATTGTTTGCGATCACGTAGGGGAAATTTGAGAGGAAGCTGGGCCACGCATTTGTGCTACGCGATCGCGTGAAGAGGGATGCGATCGCGTAGAGTCAAAACCTGGTGTATCGCGATTGCGTGGGACTTGATTTGATCGCGTAGGGTTAATGTTTGGGCAGAAAATTTGTGCTACGTGATCGCGTGAGGAAGTTCGCGATCGCATAGAAGAAATCACTCGGCAGAGAGTTTAAGTTTTCGTCCCATTTTCCATTTTTAACGATTTGGAGCTCGGATTTAGGCGACTTTTGGGTGATTTTTAGAGAAAATAACGGGGTAAGTGTTCCTAACTCAATATTGGTTAAATAACCCGAATCCATCACTATTTTTATTATTTAATTGGTGAATTGAGTTGGAAAAATTTGAAAACCCTCTTGGATAGATTTGATGATTTGAGGGCCGAATTGTTATCAGAATTTAGTGATTTTGGTATGGGTAGACTCGTGGTTGAATGGGTATTCATATTTCGTAACTTTCGCCGGATTCCGAGACGTGAGTCCCACGGACAAATGTTTAATTAATTTCCTAATTTTTGTTGCTAATATAGTATTTTCTTATAGAATTGATTCCTATAATATTTAGTGATTGTATCGATTATTTTTGGCTAAATTCGAGCCAGACAAAGTTGGATAATCATGGAAAAGGCCTTATATTGGATTAAATTGGAGCAAGACGAGGTAAGTCTCTTGTCTAATCTTGTGAAGGGGAAATTACCTCATAGGTGATTAAAATTAAATAATTGTTACTATTTGTGGGGGCTACGTACGCACGAGGTGACGAGAGTCCGTGCGTAGCTACTATTAATGCTAAAAATATTGTGAATTGTTAGATAAAAATATTAAAGGGTGAAAATCTCATATATTTGATTTTCTATTTAAATTAATTAATTGTTAAGAAAAATTGTTATTCCTCCCGAATTTATCTTATAATAAATATACTCTCCTTCCGGAGGTACATGAGAAAATGCCCTCCTTTCTTGTGGAGCGGGCCGAATGCCTCGGCAGGATAGATGCATCTATGGATCGTGCCGCATGTCCCTCGGCAGTGTACACGATACTCTGAATCGGGTCGTACGTCCTCGGCAGAAATTGTGCTTAATAATAATAATTACATGATACTTTAATAATTTATTTCAGCTTGCAAAGCTAATTGATAAATTGAAAAAAAAATCCTTGGAATTTAATGAATTATTATTCTTGCTTGTTAAAGAATTAATTGGTATTCCTGTAAATGATAATTAAATGATAAATTGAAAATTATTTGAATTGAAAGAATTTAATTAATATATTGAGAATTGTTGCATTTGAAGGAATTTGCTTATTTTCGCTGATTTAATAAATTATTTTAATTTCCGTAAATCATGGTGATTTAAATATCCTAATTTTATTTCAATTATTATTATTGACTCATAGTGAGTATTAAAGTCGGCCATCTCGTCTCTACCACTTCGAGATTAGGCTTGATACTTATTGGGTACGCGTTGTTTACATACTCATACTACACTTGCTGCACTTTTTGTGTAGGACCTAAGGCAAGTACTAGTGGGAGACCTATCGTCTTACACCCACGCTATGCAAAGGCATAGTGGTGAGCTGCCTTTCTGAGCCGTACTGCAGCTACTAGTGTCTCTCCTTGTATCTTTTTATTCTGTCTATTTTATTTCAGACAGTATTTGAGGTTTTATGTAATCTACTAGATACTCATACACTTATGACACCAGGTCTTGGCACACACATTGGTAGAATTTGGGCTTTATTATTTTTCTTGGTTTTAAATTTGGTCAATGAAAGATTAATTTATTAACGGGGCTTGCCTAGCTATAGCATTAGGTGCCTTCACGACCTATAGGTAAAATTGGGTCGTGACAACATGGTATAAGAGCACTAGGTTCACTTAGGTCTCACAAGTTATGAGCAGGCCTAATAGAGTCTTGCGGATTGGTACGGAGACGTCTGTATTTATCTTCGAGAGGCTATAGGGTGTTAGGAAATTACCTTTCTTCATATTCCATCGTGCAATTAATGTAGTACTAAATATCCTTCTCTCATTCTCTCATAGATGGTGAGAACGCGCTCGAATGAAGTTCCAGACCAGGGTAGAGCTACTCCCCCAGTTGCTAGAGGTCGAGGCAGAGGTCGAGGGAGGGCTCCAGCCCGTGGTAGAGGGCGAGGACGTCCCAGGACTAGTCCAGTTATGTCGCCAGTGGGTCCAGCAGAGAATCCCATCATTGAGGAGCAGGGTGAGGTGCCTATGGCAGAGCCAGCTCTGGTGGATTTCACATCTGCACCGGGATTTCAGGATGTCATGGGTTGTATGTTGCGGTTCATGGACAATATGACTCAGGCCAGTTTATTTCTGATAGACCCAGCCACATCTCAGGCGGGCGGGGTAGCACAGACCCCTACCGCGCAGGCTCATGGACAGGCAGTTGCTGTATATCAGACCTAGGGTGCACTACCCGTGGGTGGAGCCCAGCCAGTGGCAGCAGCTACACTTGAGCCCAGACCAGCTGTAGTCACCGATTCTTAGAAACTATTGGATAGATGGACTAGACTACATCCTCCTGTCTTTGGGGATGAGCGACATGAGGATCCACAGGACTTCATTGATCGTTGCAGGGACAGACTACACAACATGAGGATATTGGAATCTCATGGGGTTGACTTTGCTACTTTTCAGCTAGAGGGCAGAGCCCGTAGATGGTGGCAGTCTTATGCTCTTGGTAGACCAGCAGATTCTCCTCTCATGACTTGGGACAGGTTCACCCGTATCTTCCTGGACAGGTATATTCCACCCTCCCAGAGGGAAGAGTTTCGGTTTCAGTTTGAGCAGCTCCAGCAGGGTCAGATTTCAGTGACTGATTATGAGGCGAGCTTTTCTGAATTATCTCGCCATGAACTTATGATACTCCCTACTGAGGCAGAGAGAGTGCGGAGGTTTGTAGCCGGTTTACATACTTGTATTCAAGCCACTATGGCTCGAGAGGTTGAGATGGGTACTTCTTATGAGCGAGTTGTGGAGATAGCCCGGAGGATTGAGGGTGTGCGTCAGCGGAGCCGGGAGCAGATTATGAGAGATAAGCAGTTCAGGTACTCAGGAGAGTTCAGGGGTGCTCCGTCTGGGGGCAGAGGTCAGTTTGTGAGGGGGCAGTCCAGCAGACCTCCATATCCAGCACCACACCTCCTCGAGGTACTCCAGTGCGACCTTATCTCAGTGCTATACCAGAGAGTTCTTACCGCCCACCAGCTATTCAGTGTCCTCTCAGTGGGTATTCAGTTCCCCAAGGCCAGACACTTAGTCAACAGCCCATCGCACCGATGAGTTATTACGAGTGCGGGGATCCCAGTCACATACGGAGGTTTTACCCCAGGCTTCGGGGTAGACCAGTACAGCAGGGTCAGCAGCCTATGCTTACCGGACTAGTTGCTCCACCAGTGGTCCGACCACCAAGAGGTGGAGAACAGGTGGGTAGGGGCCATCCTAGAGGTTGAGGTCAGCCAGGCGGAGGCCAGCCAGTTGGCGCTCCAGCTCGGTTCTACGCTTTTCCTGCTAGACTAGATGCAGAGGCCTTAGATGCTGTGATTACAGGTATTATTTCTGTTTGTGGCAAAGATGCCTTAGTATTATTTGATCCAATATCCACGTATTCATATGTGTCATCTCTATTTGCTCCATTCCTGGGTGTTTCTTGTGATTCCTTGAGTACTCCTGTTTATGTGTCCACTCCTGTAGGCGATTCTATTATTGTGAACCGGATCTACCGGTCTTCTATTATTATATTCTGTGGTTATGAAACTAGAGCAGATCTCTTATTGCTCAAGATGATCGATTTTGAAATTATTCTGGGTATGGGCTGGTTATCTCCATATCATGCTATTCTAGATTATCATGCCAAAACTGTTACCTTGGCTATTCTATCTTTGCCTAGCCTGGAGTGGAAGGGTTCGTCGGTTAGTTCATTTAATCGGGTTATTTCTTTTATTAAGGCTCAACACATGGTTGAGAAGGGTTGTTTGGCTTATCTAGCCTATGTTCTGGATACTACTGTAGAGACTCCGACTATTGATTCAGTGCCAGTAGTTTGGGAGTTCTCCGATGTATTTTTTTCAGATCTTCCAGGTATGCCACCTGATCGTGATATTGATTTCTGTATTGACTTGGCTCCAGATACTCAGCCTATATCTATCCCACCGTATCGCACGGCTCCGAAAGAATTGAAAGAGTTGAAAGAACAGCTTGAAGAATTACTAGCTAAAGGGTTCGTCAGACCGAGTGTATCGCCTTGGGGTGCACCGGTATTATTTGTGAAGAATAAAGATGGCACAATGCGAATGTGTATTGATTATCGCCAATTGAACAAAATCACTATTAAGAACAAGTACCCGTTGCCACGTATTGATGACCTATTTGACTAGTTGCAGGGTGCTAGGGTGTGTTTCTAAGATCGACATGAGGTCGGGGTATCATCAGTTGAAGATTCGAGATTCGGATGTTCCGAAAACTGCTTTCCATACTAGATATGGTCATTATGAGTTTCTGGTAATATCTTTTGGTTTAACTAATGCCCCGACATCGTTTATGGATTTGATGAACAGGGTATTCAGGACGTATATTGATTCATTTGTCATTGTCTTCATTGATGACATTTTGATCTACTCGTACAGTAAGGAAGAACATGAGTAGCATATGAGAGTAGTGCTTCAGACATTGCGGGAACAAAAGCTATATCCTAAGTTCTCTAAATGTGAGTTTTGGCTAGAGTCTGTAGCATTTTTGGGACATAATGTATCGGGCGAAGGCATTGGAGTTGATCCCAAAAAGATTGAGGCAGTTCAGAATTGGCATCGTCCCACTACGGCGACTGAGATCAGGAGTTTTCTAGGTTTAGCAGGTTATTATCGTCGGTTCGTGGAAGGTTTTTCATCTATTGCAGCACCTTTGACCAAATTAACCCAGAAGGGTGTTCAGTTCCGATGGTCCGATGATTGTGAGGCAAGCTTTCAGAAGCTCAAGACAGCATTGACTACAACACCAGTGTTAGTGTTACCTTCCGGTTCGGGGATGTATACAGTGTATTGCGATGCCTCACGTGTTGGTTTGGGTTGTGTATTAATGCAGGAAGGGCAAGTTATTGCATATTCCTTACGAAAGTTGAAGCCCCACGAGCAGAATTATCCGGTACATGATTTGGAGTTAGCTGCGATTGTTCACGCCCTTAAGATTTGGAGGCATTATCTTTTTGGGGTGTTCTGTGAAGTTTATACTGATCATCACAGTTTGCAGCATTTGTTCAAGCAGAGGGACCTAAATTTGAGGCAGCGCAGATGGCTGGAATTACTAAAAGATTATGATATTAATATCCTATATCATCCGGGCAAAGCAAATGTGGTTGCAGATGACTTGAGCAGAAAGGCGGAGAGTATGGGCAGTTTGGCTTTCATTTCAGCAGAGGAAAGGCCATTAGCCTCGGATATTCAGTCCTTGGCTAACAGACTTATGAGGCTGGATATTTCAGAGCCCAGCCGAGTTCTTGTATGTGTTGTAGCTCAGTCTTCACTATTTGAACAGATCAAGGCTCGTTAGTATGATGATCCACACTTGATGGTTCATCGAGAAACGGTACTATGAGGTAGTGCCAAGGAAGTTGCTATTGGAGTGGATGGTGCTCTGTGACTCCAGGACCATCTATGTGTTCCTAATGTGGAAGGACTGAGGAAAAAGATCCTGGAGGAGGCACACAGTTCTCGGTATTCTATTCATCCAGGTGCTACTAAGATGTATCGTGATTTGAGGCAGCATTATTGGTGGCGATGAATGAAAAAGGACATAGTTGAGTATGAGCTAGGTGTCTAAATTGCCAGCAAGTTAAATATGAGCACCAGAGGCCAGGTGGCCTACTTCAGCAGATGACTATACCAGAGTGGAAATGGGAACGAATTACTATGGACTTTGTAGTTGGGTTGCCGCGGACCTTGAGAAAGTTTGATGCAGTTTGGGTGATTGTTGACAGGTTGACCAAGTCGGCACATTTTATTCCTGTTGTGACTACGTATACTTCAGAGAGGTTGGCCTAGATTTATATTCAGGAGATAGTTCGATTTCACGGTGTGCCAATTTCTATCATATGAGATAGAGGTCCTCAGTTTACTTCACATTTCTGGAGAGCAGTACAGAGTGAGTTGGGGACCCGTGTAGAGCTCAGCACAACCTTTCATCCGCAGACTGACGGGCAGTCAGAGCGGATAATTTAGATTTTGGAGGATATGCTCAGGTCATATGTGATTGATTTTGGAGGTCAGTGGGATCGTTTCTTGCCTTTGGCCGAGTTTGCATATAATAACAGTTACCAATCCAGCATCGAGATGGCTCCATTTGAGGCTTTATATGGTCGGCAATGTCGTTCGCCCATCGGGTGGTTTGACGCCGGTGAGGCTAAGTTATATGGTACTGATTTGGTAAAGGATTCCTTGGAAAAGGTAAAGTTGATTCAGGAGCGACTTCGTACAGCACAGTCCAGACAGATGAGTTACGCGGATCAGAAAGCGCGTGATTTATTCTTTATGGTAGGTGAAAAAGTTCTCTTGAAGGTTTCGCCGATGAAGGGGATTATGAGATTCGGAAAGAAGGGCAAGTTGAGCCCAAGGTTTATAGGCCCATTTGAGGTGTTGAGACAAGTTGGGGAGGTTGCTTATGAGCTTGCATTGCCTCCCAGTCTATCAGGAGTTCATTCGGCTTTACATGTATCGATGCTCCGGAAGTATCATGCTGACCTATCACATGTGTTGGACTTCAGCACAGTTCAGCTAGATCAGAGTTTGGGTTATGAAGAAGAGCCATTTGCCATTGTTGATAAACAAGTTCGCCAGTTGAGGTCCAAGAATATTTCTGCAGTAAAGGTCCAGTGGAGGGGCCAACCAGTCGAGGAAGTGACTTGGGAGGCCGAGGAAGACATGCGGAGCAGATATCCACATTTATTCAGCACTCCAGGTACAATTCTAAACCCGTTCGAGAACGAACGTTTGTTTAAGAGATGGAGAATGTAATGACCCAACCGGTCATTTTAACTTTTAAAACCTCGTTCCCTAAAATAAAACTTCCCGTATGTGCTTTTAATGATTTATAACTTGCGGGGATGGTTGGTTCGGGATTTGGAAGTATTTGGGTTGAAACTGGAACACTTGGTTCCTTAAGTTGGCCTTAAAGTGCTAAATTTGACTTCGGTCAACATTTTGAGAAAACGACCCCGGAATAGAATTTTGACGATTCCAACAGCTCCGTATGGTGATTTTGGACTTAGGAGCGTGTTCGGAATTTTATTTGAAAGTCCGTAGTTAAATTAAGCTTGAAATGGCTAAAATAGAAATTTAAGTTTGGAAGTTTGACCGCGGAGTTGACTTTTTGATATCGGAGTCGTAATCCAGTTCTGAAAATTTTCATAGCTCTGTTATGTCATTTATGACTTGTGTGCAAAATTTGAGGTCAATCGTACTTGAATTGATATGTTTCGGTACATAATGTAGAAGTTGGAAATCTTAAGTTTCATTAAACTTGAATTGAGGGATGATTCATAGTTTTAGCGTTGTTTGGTGTGATTTGAGGGTTCGACTAAGTTCGTATGATATTTTGGGATTTGTTGGTATAATTGGTTGAGGTCGCGAGGGGCTCGGGTGAATTTCGGACGACTAACAGATCACTTTTGGCCTTTGGAACACTGCTGGTAGCTGCTGGTATTTTCTTCTGGTATCCTTATACGCGATCGCGTAAGTTAGTCTGCGATCGCATAGAGTAATTTAGACAGCTGGAAATTTGTTCACTGCGATCGCGTAAGATTGGCCAGTGTGTGTATCGTGATCGCGTGTCATTGTTTGCGATCACGTAGGGAAAATTTGAGAGGAAGGTGGGCCACGCATTTGTGCTACGCGATCGCGTGAAGAGGGATGCGATCGCGTAGAGTCAAAACCTGGTGCATCGCAATCGCATGGGACTTTGATGCGATCGCATAGGGTTAATGTTTGGGCAGAAAATTTGTGCTACGCGATCGCGTGAGGAAGTTCGCGATCGCGTAGAAGAAATCACTGGGCATAGAGTTTAAGTTCTGAAAATGGGACTTCGTCCCATTTTTCATTTTTAACGATTTGGAGCTCGGATTTAGGCGATGTTTGGGAGATTTTCAGTAAAAACAACGGGGTAAGTGTTCCTAACTCAATATTGGTTAAATTACCCGAATCCATCACTATTTTTATCATTTAATTGGTAAATTGAGTTGGAAAAGTTTGAAAACTCTCTTGGATAGATTTGAGGATTTGAGGGCCGAATTTTTATCGGAATTTAGTGATTTTGGTATGGGTAGACTCGTGGTTGAATAGGTGTTTATATTTCATAACTTTCGTCGGATTCCGAGATGTGGGTCCCACGGACGAATTTTTAATTAATTTTCGAATTTTTATTGCAAATATAGTATTTTCTTATAGAATTGATTCCTATAATTTTTAGTGATTGTATCGATTATTTTTGGCTAGATTCGAGCCACACAGAGTCGGATAATCGTGGAAAAGGCCTTATATTGGATTAAATTGGAGCAAGACGAGGTAAGTACCTTGTCTAATCTTGTGAGCGGAAAATTACCTCATAGGTAATTAAAATTAAAAAATTATTACTAATTGTGGGGGCTACGTACGCACGAGGTGACGAGAGTCCGTGCGTAGCTACTATTAATGCTAAAGTCCGGGTAGTTTAGAACTCAAAGCATGAATTACTTGTGTAAATTATATTCTTTGTTTAATTAATATTATTTGATATATAAATATATTGTGAATTGTTAGATAAAAATATTAAAGGATGAAAATCTCATATACTTGATTTTCTGTTTAAATTAATTAATTGTTAAGAGAAATTATTCTTCCTCCCTAATTTATCTTATAATAAATATACTATCCTTCTGGAGGTACATAAGAAAATGTCCTCCTTTCTTGTGAAGCGGGCCGAATGCCTCGGCAGGATAGATGCATCTATGGATCGCGCCACACGTCCCTCGGCAGTGTACACGATACTTTGGATCGGGTCGTACGTCCTCGGCAAAAATCGTGCTTAATAATAATAATTACACGATACTTTAATAATTTATTTTAGCTTGCGAAGCTAATTTATAAATTGAAAAAAATAATCCTTGGAATTTAATGAATTATTATTCTTGCTTGTTAAAGAAATAATTGTTATTCCTGTAAATAATATTTAAATGATAAATTGAAAATTATTTGAATTGAAGGAATTTAATTAATATATTGAGAATTGTTTCATTTGAAGGAATTTGATTATTTTCGTTGATTTAATATATTATTTTAAATTCTGTAAATCATGCTAATTTAAATATCCTAATTGTATTTCAATTATTATTATTGACCCATAGTGAGTGTCAAAGTCGGTCATCTCGTCTCTACCACTTCGAGATTAGGCTTGATACTTACTGGGTACACGTTGTTTACGTACTCATACTACACTTGCTGCACTTTTTGTGCAGGACCTGAGGCAAGTACTAGTGGGGGACATATCGTCTTACACCCACACTATCCAGGGGCATAGTGGTGAGCTGCCTTTCTGGGTCGTACTGCAGCTACTAGTGTCTCTCCTTGTATCGTTTTATTTTGTCTATTTTATTTCAGACAGTATTTGAGGTTTTGTATAATCTACTAGATGCTCATACACTTGTGACACCAGGTCTTGGCACACACATTTGTAGAATTTGGGCTTTATTTTTTTTTTTTGGTTTTAAATTTTGTCAATGAATAATTAATTTATTAACGGGGCTTGCCTAGCTATAGTGTTGGGCGCATTCACGACCTATAGGTGAAATTGGGTCGTGACATGCTACCTCCATAAATGCGACACTGGGATCGCAAAAGCGAACCCTGGCATTCCCAAGGAAAGTCGCAATTGCGACCTTAACATGGCAATTGCGATGCCAGTCCATGTCACAAAAGCGACCAAGTGGTCGCAAAAGCGACCTGCCCAAGCCCAGCTCCTCTCTTGCAATTGCGAGGCTGGCTTCACAAATGCGAAGCCTGCCTTTCCCAGCCCCCTTCACAATTGCGACCATGATAATCGCAAATGCGATAACCTCAAATACGAACTGGTGCTCGCATTCGCGAGATCTGTAGCACCAGCCAAAAACCAGCAATCACTAAAATAGTCTGAATCACTCTGAAACGCGTCTGAAACTCACCCGAGCCCTAGGGCTCCACACTAAACATCCACACAAGCTTAAAAATATCATACGAACTTGCTCGCGAACTTGAAAAACCAAAATAACATCTGGAACTACGAATTGTACACCAAAACGCATAGAATTAACAATGAAACTCAAGAACTTCCAAAATCACAACCAAGCGTCTGATTCCTACCAAACCAACTCGGAATGACACCATACTTTGCACACAAGTTCCAAATGAGAAAACAGACCCATTCCAAGTCTCAAAACTAAAATTCGAACCCGATGGCTACCAAGTCAAAGCATGGTCAAACTTAAAAATTTTCAAAACCTTCAAATTGCCAACTTTCGGCAAAAAGAGCCAATTCAACCTAGGAACTCCTGAATTTAATTTCGAGTATACGCCTATGTCCAAAATCGCCATACAAATCTATCGGGACCATCAAAATACTATTCCGGGGTCGTTTTCATAAAATTCAAACATTGGACAACTCTTCCAACCTAAGCTTCCAAACTAGGAACCAATGGTTCCAAATCAACCCAAAATCTTTCCGAAACCAAACCAATAATCTCCGTAAGTCATATAACCAAAAATACACATACAAAAAGTTTTAGAAGGAGAAATCGGGCTCATATACACAAAACAACCGATTGGATCGTTACACCTACTTCCTTTGACCTTTAAGCTTTGTCATATTAATTAGATTTAGGAATATAAAAATGTCATCTTTCAGGAAAATTCCAAAAAACAAACCCAGCCTTTTCGTTCACTGAGAATGTAGAGCAGTGAAAAACTAAGAATAAAGTAGATGAAACAATTAGCAAACTCTCCTGTCATTCGCAACAATCTCAAAATCAGAACATAGCATGAGGTAATAAGATTTGGTATTTTTTTAAAAGTTAGAGATTAAAAATATTTTGTAGAAGGATTTTGGAATTTCTTTTCCATGCTTATGGTTTATTCTTTCAAAGCAGATTCAATGGACTTTTTAGTTATTTTATGAACTAGTGTTAGTACCCGCACGATGTACGGATAATATTATGATCCTGCTAAATTCTATAAATAAAATAGAAAAAATTATATGAATAACTATTGACATACACTTAAATATTATAACCCCATATATAGTCGGTGATACAAACAAACAAAAATACAATATGATTCAAAAATAAATACTCATTCCCTTTCAATTTACATAAAATATTTTTCTTATTAGTCTGTTCTAAAAGAATGACACATTTCTGTATTTGAAAATA
Source organism: Nicotiana tomentosiformis (assembly GCF_000390325.3). Lineage (NCBI taxonomy): Eukaryota > Viridiplantae > Streptophyta > Magnoliopsida > Solanales > Solanaceae > Nicotiana > Nicotiana tomentosiformis. Next base: position 37,372,360 of record NC_090821.1, read on the forward strand.
ATTTAACTTTAAATTTTTTATTTTACCCATTTTACCTATAATGAGATGTTCTTACACTCATACAAATATCATTGCCCCACAAAACTTTTAAGACTATAAGTTTCAAAAGTCTTCTTTTTTGTTCTTAAACTCCGTGCCAAGTCAAACTATCTTATATATATTGAAACTGAGTGAAGTCATGCTATATAAAGTAATAACTAATAAAAATACATTTAGTAATGTCTTAATTTAAATTATAAAAATATATTATATTATTATCTCAACATAATAACTTCTCACATCAATATCAACTTCTACCAACCTAAAATTACACAATGACAAATTAATATATACATACATGATAATTTATTAACAACCAATATATTCTAACTTTTGGGAGTTATCAACATATAAAACAGTTGGATCGTAATTTGCTCAATAATTTTAATATCACCTCAATTTTAACCACACAATTAAAGTCACTTTGTTTTTAACAATTTAAATGATACCTTTGGGATATAGTTAAGATTAATATATTATAATTAAATAAATGTTAACCTACTTTAAATATTTTTCTTCTACCATGCACATGTGCTAAAATAAGATGAGTTCTTGCATGTAATTCATAATTAAATGAATCTTACCTAATGATTTTTTGTAATTCACTTTATTTTGTGTAAATAGCAATCCCAAATAGTGCAATTACATTCCTCTATATGTTTACCCTATCCAAATCTATTTCATTCTAATTGACACATATATGACCCCATCGGTTGCTCGATCAATTGGCTCATACAATTTGAGAGAACATACATATCAACAACGGGCTAAAAAGTCATAGTCCATACCTGAGCCATTAGAGAAGAATCTATCCTCCCTTCCTATCTATTTTAGCATAGAACCTGCTAGCACTAATAGAAAAATAAAAAGACAAACAAATGTATCTATGGCTTCCAAACAATTGAGATATAAAATAAATTATAAAATATTGGATAATTAATTTTACCGTAAGGCAACACAATTGACATTTGTTTAGTCGATGCCTGAGTCGATTCATAGTTTAAAATATTATCCCCGCAGAAATATATGTCATCAGTTCCTTTATTCTTGTGTAAATTTATGATTGATTAACTCCCTTCTAACATTATTGGAGTTGCTTAAAAATTGATCGAATCGAACTGCATTTATGTGATCATTCTCTTTTGGAGAATCATTTTAAAAGGATCGACTCCAAACTACATACATCACACATCTTGATTCTCAAAACTGAAAAGCTAATTGAGCAAGAGATATAGATTTATTTTTAAATTAATTAAAAGTATTAATTTATCCGTACTATCTTTATACCCCCCCTCTTTCTATATTTTTCCCTCTACTATGAAAATTTATATAATTATTTCATTTATATGGAAGTTTGACTTTAAATTTCCATTTAAATTAACTATATAAGAATTTGAATTATATTTAAATTTTTTTAATTTGTTTCTCAGAATTATGTCAATTGTTTATTTATTTTAGTTTTATCTATTATAACGGTTTTAAATACGTGTATCTTATTTATATAGTATAGCTTAGCTCATTATTATTTTAAAAACTTTGTCTTCTCAAAGATCAAATAAATCTTATCATTATGTATACATCTACTACTGAAATTATTTAATTACATATTTAATGCATTACCCATAACTTAGAGTTGTTCATATTATTGTCCACAACTCCCATTAATAGATGAATTTAGTTTTTTTTATTATAATAAAAATTATATTCACTATTTTTTTATTCTACTGCTCAAATTAATATTTAAATTTACCAATAATATTTTTGTGTGTCATTTATTTATTATCTTATATTTTATATTTTAGCTGAATGGAGTAGTGGTACTCGTAGTATGTATTAATAATAACTCCATATTTATCTTTATAATGAGTTAAGATAGGGGTGTTGTTTTTATCTTTCAGTTCAATTTTTTTGTGTGGTCAAAACCTTATTAATTAAAATAGGTAGTTGGTTATATCATTATAAGACTATTATTCTTTCTTTCCATTTAGATTCAAAATAATCTTATTTACTATCTTTCCATTTAAATTAAAAACATTATCTTCTAATTTTAAATTAAATTAAATATTATTATAAATATTATCCTAAATTGTCAAATAACTTTATAGTAGCGTGCCACTGCCCACTTAACTTAGCCACAATGCAAATTATTCCTTTAATATGTATAATATATATATATAGATTGATTTATCACCAAAGCAAATTTTTCTTTATTAATCACCATACAAGTTGATGCTTCAATTTATATTTTCTCTCTTCTGTTATCACTATATGTTATACTTAAATCTTTTGAATTAACGTCTTAGGGCACACGGAGAAGTGAACACTATTGATCACCTAAGGTAGTTACGCAAGTTAAGTTATGATCCAACAACTCGGTAATTATGATTATGGGTTCGAACCTAGATTATTTAGTCTTATTTCTAGTAACAAATACGTTTTTGTTTTTTATGTTGTTTTTGTTGTGAACTCAAATTTCAAAAAACTCTTTCTCATCATTTAGAACAATTTGCCTCACTCGTTGAGCCTCTCGTTTGAATTGGAACATTTATGTTTTGATTAGCTTTCCTAATTAATTAATTAATCAATCAATTCAAATTTAACTTTCTTTCCATTCAGATTCAAAAGAATCTTATTTACTATCTTTCTATTTAAATTAAAGAAATATCCTATCTTTCAATTTAAATTAAATACTATAACAAATATTGTCCTAAATTGTCAAGTGACTTTATATTAGCCTGTCACTTGGTTTAACCACAATGTAAACTTTCTTACTTTAATATATATATAGATTTATGTTATTTTTTGTAACGACCCGACCAGTCGTTCCGAGAGTTATAGCCTTGTTTTCCCATTTCAGCTTCTTTATATATTGTTCACCTGTGTTGAGTTGCATCGAGTTGGTAGGTTTAGGTCCGGAGTAGTTTTGGAGTGAAATGAACACTTAGTCTCTTAGTTAGAAAGTTAAGTTAGAAAAGTCAATCGGATATTGACCTATATGTAAACGATCTCGGATTTAAATTCTGATAGTTTTGTTAGCCCCGTTAGGTGATTTTGGATTTAGGAGTCTGTCCGAAATGTGATTTGGAGGTACGTGGTAGAATTAGGTTTCAATTGGCAAAATTGAAAATTTGGCGATTTCGGTCGGCAGTAGAAATATTTTGATATCGGGGTCGGAATAGAATTTCGAAAGTTAGAGTAGGTTCGTAGTGTCATTTGTGATGTGCGTGCAAAATTTGAGGTCATTCGGACGTGGTTTGATAGGTTTCGGCGTCGTTAGCGAATTTTTGAAGTTTAGAAGTTCTTCAACACTGGCTGCCTTGTGGTCAATACACGGATTGGAAAATATCCGTTATAAATGCGAATAATCTTACGTTAATATTTACTATTAACAAATAAATTTGGTCCAAAAAATTAATCAATCAATCGATCATTTGACCAAATCTAAATCCGAAGCCGAAACCGTAGCCGTAGCCGAAGCCGAGCCGAGCGAGCGACGACGACGACGGCGCGAGGCTTGCTTTCTTATTAACTCTTTAAGAGCTACAAGAAGAGCAATTATATATATACCCACCAAAAATCTTTTCCTCTTCCAATATGGGACAATGTCTCATTGTCAAGAGGGGAAACTTAAAATTTTACTCAAAAATTTCATTTTCCCTCCATTTCCCATTCACCCTCATTTTAAGACTATTTCATCTTAAAAACAAAACCTCAACAATCCCCCACATGAATGAGGAATGGCTATATCACGGAAGTATGCATGGAAAAACTGTGTGATTTATAAGCAAGGATTAATCGCATCTGGATAAGTAGGTTTCCCTTTGAACTTTCCGTAGTAAACTTATGTCGGATATACTCGGTCAATCGGTAGATTTGATATCTTTGAACCGTCGATCTTTGGTGTATACCTAAACAACCATAAGTCACACAATCAACCCTTAACCGTATTTGGTTCTCATTGTTGTGTTCGTTTCAGCCATGAACACCGCCTGGTTTCATAAGTGCGTAGAGAACTGGCCTTACAAAGTTCTCCTTGAAGCGGCTAACACTTCACACTTACATAGGTGATTCCTAAACGTGTCATCCTATAGATACACTATTTGATATACCCCGTATCAAATTTAGAAATCATTAAAAAGCCTTAATGCTTTATCCTTGGTACTGAACATTGTCTCATCACGAGAACGGACTAAAATTTTATTTGACAATGTTGAACCGTCATTAATGACTTTGTTTGATCTCCTTGAACCTAGATCTTGGGATCTCCAGTCTTCTAGGTAGAGTTACTGCCACAATGACTTGTTCTCGGCCATAGCCCCATTTCCCTTGATGATTTCTCAACTACCTCTCTAGTTAAGCCTTTTGTAAGTGGATCCGACACATTATCACTTGACTTTACATAGTCAATCGTGATAATTCCTCTAGAGAGTAATTGCCTAACGGTTTTATGTCTTCATCGTATATGACGAGATTTACCGTTATACATAACGCTCCCAGCCCTTCCAATTGCCGCTTGACTATCACAATGTATGCATATTGGTGCCAACGGTTTGGGCCAAAATGGAATGTCTTCCAAGAAATTCTGGAGCCATTCAGCTTCTTCACCGGCTTTATCTAAGGCTATGAATTCAGCCTCCATTGTAGAGCGGGCAATACATGTTTGTTTGGACGACTTCCAAGATACCGCTCCTCCACTAATAGTGAATACATATCCACTCGTGGACCTAGAATCAGTTGAACCGGTGATCCAATTTGCATCACAGTATCCCTCAATCACCGCAGGGAATTTACTATAGTGCAAGTCAAAGTTCTGGGTATGTTCTAAATATCCCAAAACTCGTTTCATTGCCATCCAATGAGATTGGCCTGGATTGCTCGTATATCGACTCAGTTTACTTATAACACAAGCTATATCTGGTCGTGTACAATTCATGATATACATTAAGCATCCCAACACACGAGCATAATCCAATTGTGATATGCTTTGGCCTTTATTCTTTGGTAATGCAAGATTCACGTCAATTGGAGTCTTTGCAATTTTAAAGCCCAAGTGCTTGAATTTTTCAAGTACTGTCTTAATATAATGAGATTGTGACAATGCCAGACCTTGAGGAGTCTTATGGATCTTAATTCCCAGAATTAAATCAGCAACTCCCAAGTCTTTCATATCAAACTTGCTATTGAGCATACGCTTAGTAGCATTTATGTTGGCAATGTCATTACTCATTATCAGCATATCATCCACATATAGGCAAACAATGACTATGTGATTTGGAACATTTTTAATGTACACATATTTATTACATTCATTTATCTTAAAATCATTTGACAATATTGTTTGGTCAAATTTCGCATGCCATTGTTTTGGTGCTTGTTTTAGTCCGTAAAGAGACTTAACAAGTCTACATACCTTCTTTTCTTTACCTGGAATCACAAACCCTTTAGGTTGTTCCATGTAAATTTCTTCCTCCAACTCTCCATTTAAGAAGGCCGTCTTAACATCCATTTGATGAATTTCAAGACCATACACTTCAGCTAATGCTACTAATATCAGTATGGGCGTAATTCTTGTAACTGGAGAGTATGTATCAAAGTAGTCTAGACCTTCTCGTTGTCTATACCCTTTGACTACGAGTCTTGCCTTGAATTTATCAATAGTACCATCATCTTTGATTTTTCTCTTAAAAATCCATTTAGAACCCAAAGGTTTATTTCTAGGAGGAAGATCAACCAATTCCCATGTATGGTTGTTCAATATGGATTCTATTTCACTATTGACTGCCTCTTTCCAAAATAATGATTCCGAAGAAGTCATACCTTCTTTAAATGTTTGAGGCTCATTCTCCAATAAGAAAGTCACAAAATCTGGTCCAAATGAAGTAGACGTTCTTTGACGTTTACTACGTCTTGGATCCTCCTGATTACATGTACTTTCTTTTGTTTCTTCCCGAGGTCATTTAGATCCTTCACCAAACGACTCACATTCCTTTTTATACGGATATATATTTTCAAAAAACTCAGCATTATTTGATTCTATAACCGTATTATTATGAATGTCGGGATTTTCTGATTTATGAACCAGAAATCGATATGCTTTACTATTTGTTGCATATCCTATGAAAACACAATCAACGGTTTTCTGTCCTATCTTTACCCTTTTGGGTTTAGGAACTTGCACTTTTGCCAAACACCCCCACACTTTAAAATAATTCAAGTTGGGCTTCCTTCCTTTTTATTTTTCATATGGAATGGATTGTGTTTTGCTATGGGGCACTCGATTTAATATTCGATTAGCCGTAAGAATGGCTTCCCCCCACAAGTTCTGTGGCAAACCAGAACTTATCAACAACGCATTCATCATCTCCTTTAATGTGCGATTCTTTCTTTCCGCAATCCCATTAGATTGGGGCGTGTAAGGGGCTGTTGTTTGATGAATAATTCCATATTCTAAACATATTTCTTCAAAAGGAGATTCATATTCACTACCCCTATCACTTCTTATCATTTTTACTTTCTTGTTAAGTTGCGTTTCAACTTCATTTTTGTATTGCCTGAATGCGTTTATTGCTTCATCTTTACTATTCAGTAAGTAAACATAGCAATATCGAGTACCATCGTCAATAAAAGTTATGAAATACTTCTTTCCACCGCGAGATGGTATTGACTTCATGTCACAAATATCTGTGTGAATTAAGTCTAAAGGATTTGAATTCCTTTCAACTGACTTATAAGGATGTTTAACATACTTAGATTCCACACATGTTTGACATTTTGAATTTTCGCATTCAAACTTAGGCAGTACTTCCAAGTTAATCATTTTCCGCAAGGTTTTATAATTGACATGACCCAAACGTACATGCCATAAATCATTCGATCAAGTAAGTAAGAAGAAGCTGAAATATTATTATTGTTTTCCACAACCATTACATTCAGATTGAAAAGGCCCTCAGTGAGGTGACCTTTTCCTACAAATATTTCATTCTTACTTATGACAATCTTGTCGGACACAAAAATGCACTTAAAATCGTGCTTAACAAGAAGTCCAGTAGAGACTAAATTCTTTCTCATTTTAGGAACATGAAGGACATTGTTCAAAGTCATGACCTTGCGAGAATTCATTTTCAGAAATATCTTCCCATATCCTTCAACTTTTGCTGTTGAAGCATTTCCCATATAAACTGTCTCTCCGGGTTCAGCAAGAGCATAGGTAGCAAAAGCCTCTCTAACTGCACAAACATGGCGAGTGGCTCCTGAATCAAACCACCACAGTTTAGGATTTCCCACCAAGTTACATTCAGAGAGCATGGCACACAAGTTATCAACATCATCATGGTTTACTACCATGTTTGCTTGACCCCTTTTCTTGTCTTTCTTCGGAGCACGACACTCCGTAGATTTGTGTCCGGTTTTCCCACAGTTGTAGCAGTTTCCACTGAACCGCTTCTTGCTTGGGTTGTATTTCGGACCAGAAGCCTTCTTCCTCTTTTTGTTAGCTTCAACAATATTTGCTCCCATTATTGTTGAATTTCCACGGCCTCTCCTTTCAGCAGCTTTATTGTCCTCTTCGATTCTCAACCGAACAATGAGATCTTCAAGGGACATTTCCTTTCGTTTGTGTTTCAAATAATTTTTGAAGTCCTTCCACAACGGAGGCAACTTCTCAATCATTGCTGCTACTTGGAATGCTTCATTGATGACAAGACCTTCAGCAAGTAGATCATGAATAATCACTTGCAATTCCTGAACTTGGGTAATAACAAACTTGCTATCTACCATTTTGTAGTCCAAAAATTTTGCGGCAACGGATTTCTTCATCCCGGCATCTTCAGTTTTATATATCTTTTCAAGCGCATTCCACAATTCTTTTGACGTCTCCACGCCACTGTATACATTATACAGATTATCATCCAGTTACATAAAAAATCAGAATGCTTCCACGCTTCAAGCACGATAAAGCGTTCATTCTCTGGAGTTTTATCTGGCAGATCAGGAACATCTTCCTTGATGAACTTCTGTAGACATAACATAGTTAAGTAGAAGAACATCTTCTGCTGTCAGAGCTTGAAATCAATCCCGGAAAATTTTTTGGGTTTTTCTGCCGGTGCCAACGCCGGTGTTCGGCTTGTCGATGCGTTGGCAGTCACCATCTGAATAGCTTGGTTTTCGCTTTCAGTCGTCATTTTTTCTGTAAAAGAATGACACAAACAAACGTTTATTACACGTTTTCAAACTTGAGTAAAAATCACGTAGATTTTAATCTCCAACAAAACTCCACGAAGTCTTTACTCTCCAAAACGGGAGTACACAAAACCACAAAGGTTTTAGTTTGCAGAATAATAAGAATAACATAAATACAGAAATAAAATTAAATTCCTTAAGATTGTTAGTCCCGCCAATATTGCTGTATTTGTAAATAATAATTCTACAAAATATAAGTTAACGTAATGAAACAGTTAATTATTCGAGCCCACTGAATTCACAGTATTTCCTTAAGGAATTTAATCCCCTCCTAGTACCCAAGGTAATGGATTATTTCCTTCCAGGATAGAACGAATCACACACTGGTGTAGCGGTACTTTAAACCCCAGTGTTTCAGCGAACACAAAGTTCGATAGCAAATCACACTTACAGTTGTTTTATTTGAAGTTAAAACAATGCAGAACGAAGGAGTAGAAACTCAGAAAATCGTATGGAAATGCTGAGAGGAAGGAGTGCAATGAATAGCCAAATCTGTTGAGCGATTTCAGTTTTGTGTGTTGTGTATTGTGTGTTGTGTGTTATGTGTGTCTTTCTTCAACAGTTGCTGCACATATACATAGCAGCCAGTGTTGAAGAAGAACAATCGTCCACCCTCCATGGTGGAGCAAGCATTAGCTTGTTTGTGGACCAAGCACATTCATGGTGGGAAGAGTATTAGGCGACTGCCTTGTGGTCAATACACGGATTGAAAAATATCCGTTACAAATACGGATAATCTTACGTTAATATTTACTATTAACAAATAAATTTGGTCCAAAAAATTAATAAATCAATCGATTATTTGACCAAATCCAAATCCGAAGCCGAAGCCGAAGCCGTAGCCGTAGCCGTAGCCGAGCCGAGCGAGCGACGACGACGACGATGCGAGGCTTGCTTTCTTATTAACTCTTTAAGAGCTACAAGAAGAGCAATTATATATATACCCACCAAAAATCTTTTCCTCTTCCAATATGGGACAATGTCTCATTGTCAAGAGGGGAAACTTAAAATTTTACTCAAAAATTTCATTTTCCCTCCATTTCCCATTCACCCTCATTTTAAGACTATTTCATCTTAAAAACAAAACCTCAACAATCCCCCACATGAATGGGGAATGGCTATATCACGGAAGTATGCATGGAAAAACTGTGTGATTTACAAGCCAGGATTAATCGCATCTGGATAATTAGGTTTCCCTTTGAACTTTCCGTAGTAAACTTATGTCGGATATACTCGGTCAATCGGTAGATTTGATATCTTTGAACCGTCGATCTTTGGTGTATACCTAAACAACCATAAGTCACACAATCAACCCTTAACCATCTTTGGTTCTTATTGTTGTGTTCGTTTCAGCCATGAATACCGCATGGTTTCATAAGTGCGTAGAGAACTGGCCTTACAAAGTTCTCCTTGAAGCGGCTAACACTTCACACTTACATAGGTGATTCCTAAACGTGTCATCCTGTAGATACACTATTTGATATAGCCGAATCCGAATCCGAATCCGAATCCGAAGCCGAAGCCGAAGCCGAAGCCGAGCCGAGCGAGCGATGACGATGACGGCGCGAGGCTTTCTTTCTTATTAACTCTTTAAGAGCTATAAGAAGAGCAATTCTATATATACCCACCAAAAATCTTTTCCTCTTCCAATATAGGACAATGTCTCATTGTCAAGAGGGAAAAACTTAAAATTTTACTCAAAAATTTTATTTTCCCTCCATTTTCCATTCACCCTCATTTTAAGACTATTTCATCTTAAAAATAAAACCTTAACAAATTCATTGGTTAATTTTGATAAGAACAAGATAATGAAGTTGGCTAAATATTATCCGAATGAGTTTAATAGTAACAAGCTCCGGGATCTTAGTTGCCAACTTGACAGTTTTATAGTTTATGCTCGTGCTTGTGACAAGAGGTTATTCAACATGAAGAGAATTAGTGACCTTTCTAAAGTGTTGGTTAAGCCAGATCCGCATCAAACTTGGCCGCTTGTATATGTGCTTATCAAGTTGACTCTCATTCTTCATGTTGCAACTGCTTGGGTGGAACGAGCTTTCTCATTCATGAACTACATAAAAAATGAGATTCGTAATAGCATCGGTGATGAATTTTTAAATAGTATTTTAGTTTGCTATATAGAGCGTAAGATATTCTCAAATGTGAATAATGATGTCACTATTCATTCACATTTGTGACTTGTGACTAGAAGTCCTTCTTGGTAATAATAATAATAATACTATTAGTAGTTCATTGTGACTTGTGACTAAAAATCTTTTTTGGTAATGATAATATTATTAGTAGTTTTCTCATAAACTCTTTTTACTCTTGCATTCGAATGGTTGTGCACTTGTATTATGCGATATACTAGTTGCTGCAAGTTCCCAAGAATCCTCTCCCCACATCCATGTTCTCCAGCATTGTTGGGTATCGTAGTCTTAATAATATCAATGCCTTTCATGTAAATGTTAAATGGCGATAGCTTCTTTATTAGCTTATTCTTTTTTCTCTAATTTAGTATTCAAAATTGTGAAGAAGAATATTTTGGGAAAGACTCATATTTTGCTTCTATACTTCATTTTCCTTATGCATCAGCAGTTTGAAAGATAATAGGAAAATGTAATTTTTCTGTTCCATTGGGACTAATTTAATTTTCATCCAGCTAATTAATATAAATAATTATTTATTGTTGAAAGAAAGAGTAGAAAATTGAATCTTTGGCCTAGCGATTAAGAAGATGGAGATCTAAGTGTTGATATTCTTTTAGCATAAATATGGATATCCTTTCCAACTTAATTGTACTAGAAGATTCAATAATTTAGTAATTATTGACGTAAATAGTACTTGATTCGCCATCTAAAGAATGTAGGTTTAAGGTTGAACCATTGAAGGCCACCAATGTATAAAATTTTAAATTGAATTCGAATATCAATTTCTTACTTTTAAAAACATATTTTTAAAAACTATACTTAAAGAAAAAGATAATATTTGACTTTTTTTGTCAGCAAAAACTATTTGAGTCAATAAAAATATATAATAATAATAGCAATTATATATTATTAGATATATTTTCTTAAAAATCCTCTGCCTTTAGCATTTAAAATTAGAAGGTGTAACCTTTGAGTGTCTTTATGGTTATATTGATTTTGCTGGCAAGAGTTGAGTTTTATTTTTGAGCTTTGTGCTTTTGTGTCTTGTGTTAAAAGTTTTGATGGGAGCTTGCTATGACATTCTGTCTGTTTTAGAGCTAACTTGTGCAGAGGAGAAGATGTTTTTTAAGTTATATATATTGCTATACCTTTAAATTCAAGAAAGTATGGTTGTATTGTATTGAAAGAGGAGTGAATTTGTAGAATAGGTTGAATGTAAGGGATGAGTCAAATAAGACTCACAGTGGCTTGTTTTCGGGGACATAGAATTGAGGGATTGAAATTAGCCTAGTGCTTCATCTATTGATCAAGTTGCTAACTTGCTATAGTCAAAAGCCAGGCACATGACCATTTTTTTAGTTGCTTGAGGATTGTAAAGTTAAGTGAGGCACATGACCGATTTTCTAGTTGCTTATGGATTTGTAAAGTTACGTGAGTTGAGTGCGGATGCACAAAATGTCTTCTTGACTTTGCAGAACTGAGCATAAGGTTTGGATCTTTGCTGGGGTTTTAAGGTTTCTAGTACTATAAAAATCAATCTAGTGCATGAGGAATTTTTTTGGAGCTAGTAATCCGGACTATTTCCCTCTCGACGATGAAGCTTATCCTCCATCATCTCACTTGAGGTCATATCTAGTATCCCCTGTTATTTTGAGGCCATATTTAGTATTCAGAATTTGCCTCGATTTGCTCGCAACCCCATCGAAATAGTGCTTTACCCCTAGATATCGACGACGGAACGAAGAACAAAACTTTACGATAGCTTTGCCGTAGACGTTCACTTGTATCACATCATCTTCAACCAACCTCCACACGAGATAGTTTCTTTAACTCTTGAAGTATGTTGTGCAGCTCCAATTGCTTAAACCCAGCTGAAACTATGAGGCTTATTGTCTCCATATGTTGCGGTGTCATTTTTGGCTTATTCATTGGAATTTCATTTCCTGCTGGTTCATTAACCAAGGTATGGATAACGTCTTCCTTTTTCATACAATCATATGGTGGTCTTATTCGATTCGTGCAGTTGTTGTAATTTAATATACGTCCAATTAAGTAACTTCTTTCGATTCCAATTTGGCAGCTAAATATTACAACCAGTATGTTTGTGAGCAACTTCCCAATTGCTAGAGACAGAAATAACATTGATTCTTCGATCAAAAATCAGAATGGTACAGATAAAGTGAAGGTATTTTCTTCTTTCTGCAGTTCTTCCAGAAATAACAATTTTATAGACATCAAATGTGAAGACACTTGTGCAAAATTGCCTTCTAAGAATACAAAAGGAACTTATTCTTGCTATTCTCCTTTAAAAGGAGTTTGTGTGCACATTGAGTGACATGGTTTTTCGATAGATCCCTGCTAGAGTTGAATATATGGTCTATCAACTCTATTATTTTCTGGATAACGGAGAAATCCCCGCCGGTAGCACACTGTTTGAAACATGGTGAAAAATGGGCCTACCCGTCTACCTTTCTCAACTTAAATTCCAGACTTTGTTTGTGGCATGGTTCGAACCAATGCATGCACTTAACCCACACATCATGCATTGCTCTGTATCAGCTAGACCAAAGCCCGGGGGGTGGTCATCAACACTATTACTGAAGCTAAACATTCCAAATTCTAGCCTATCCTGCATAGCAACAGTTAACAATGCATCACAATCTTCCAAACTTCTTCCATTTTCAATGTAACTTCTTAAGTTGCACTCTTTGCATCATATTTAAGTTAAATATGCTCACTAAGTGCTGCCTAATCTATCTTCTTCATCTTTATCGTCTTTGCTTCATGTGTGTGAGTACTGTGTTTGATGTTTGAGATTATGCAAGTTAATATCCTAAGATAAAAATCACATTTATTTTGTCTGATGGTCATCCTTATGCTGACCAGATTTGGGTTGAATCAAACCCAAGAGGGGCAGAAAGATTACCTCCAGAGATCATTGCTTCTGAGTCCGACTACTATACCCGGAGATTGTGGGGAAAACCCAATGAGGTAAGTGTTCTGTTACAACTTCTGTATCATGTTTCCTCAACTCTATAGACCTATACTCTTATCATATTTATCTGCAGGACCTACCACCCAGCAAGCCAAAATATCTGGTAACATTTACTGTTGGTATTAATCAGAAGTATAATGTTGATGCTAATGTAAAAAAGGTATATCAGTCTGTTTCCTTTTATAGGTCCCTCCCTCCTCTCAGTTCCCAATTCCTCACTCATTTTTCCTGTGCAGTTCTCAGACGACTCTACAATTCTTCTTTTTCACTATGATGGTAAGACGACTGAATGGGATGAATTCGAGTGGTCAAAACGAGCCATCCATGTGAGTGCTCGGAAACAAACAAAATGGTAAGTAAACCATGTTAGTGACAAGAACTTTACCTGTGATCAACTTTAAACCATGTTAGTGACAAGAAGTTTACCTCTTTATAAGGTGGTATGCAAAAAGGTTTCTGCATCCAGACATTGTCGCCCCATATGACTATATTTTTATCTGGGATGAAGACCTAGGAGTTGAGCATTTTGATGCCAAGGAGTAAGTACTGTCTAATTTCCTGTGTTTAACGACACAATATCTTAGTTTTTCTAAATTCGCCTGTCCAACACCAGGTACATTAGACTTGTCAAGAAGCATGGTTTGGAAATTTCACAGCCAGGTTTAGATCCCAAGAAAGGAACAACATGGCAAATGACAAAGAGAAGAGGTGATGGTGAAATTCACATGTAAGAGCCAGGAATCCCATGATATCATTTATCTATCGAGTCCTGTTTCGCTCTCATCCTTTTAACTGTTTTGTACTTGTTGATCAGGATAGCAGAAGAGAAACCTGGTGTGTGTCCAGACTCCCATTTGCCTCCATGTTCAGCGTATGAATAGTTCTCCTGTTTGCTGTTTTGTTTCACTTCTTACTTTGTCCTTACCACATACTCTTCTCTGTTTTCAGATTCATAGAGATCATGGCTCCTGTCTTTTCCCGAGATGCATGGCGTTGTGTGTGGCATATGATTCAGGTATCTCAGCTTGCATATTAAACGCAGAGAAGGTCATACACTTTGTGCTATGTTGAGATTGACTGTGTTGTTTTGTGACTTGTAGAATGACTTGATCCATGGTTGGGGACTTGACTTTGCACTTCATAAATGTGTTGAGGTAAGTTCAACTCATCGAATGAATTCAGTCTTCTTAGCTACTTTCTTTCACATGTATTCGTCTTGTTAGTACCAAAGTATTCAAGGCACTAAGCATACATATATATATATATATATATATATAATATATATATATCTATATTCTGTTTTGAAGCCTGCTCATGAGAAAATTGGAGTTGTAGATGCTCAATGGATTGTTCATCAAAGTGTCCCTTCCCTTGGAAATCAGGTAACAAGATGAAGTGATTGTAACCAACCTAAGTTGCTTCAACACGACAGTTTAGGTGCCGCCACCCGTGTCGACACGACACTAGTATGTGTGTGGATATGGGATCCGTACCGGATCTGGTCAAACACTTTTGAGGAGTTTGACCACAACGTACGGAAAAATTCGAGACGATATACAATTTGATTCCCGAAATCATAACTAAAATTAGGGTAAATTTGAAGAAAATAACATATTTTATCCAGGAAATCAATCTTTTACTTATCTAACTTAGAATAAAAAAGAACTCAACACTTTACAAGCTACACGTAAGTATTCCACAAAATTTCTCTTAGTTTAGAGATATCTTTAGTTTTTTTATATTTTTTGAATTATTTTTAGCCGGATCCCCGCCCGTATCCATAATAGGATCTGTATCTCGGAATTTTAGAATTTACATTTCGAAGGATCCGATCTCTAGATCCGCACCCGTGTCCGAGCAACTTAGTAACCAATTATATTATACATGTAATATGCTAGTTAGTGTAACTTGATATTGGAAACATAAAGCCATCTTTAGTTTATGCCAAATGGAGTAGATTTATTTGGGTATATAGCATAATTATTATTGGCTTTTACACAAAAGTGACCACTTTTTTTCCTTTCCTCATTCATTTCTATACAGGGGCAATCAAAAGATGGGAAGGCTGCATGGAAAGGGGTAAGTACCTCTCTATGTTACATTTGAACACTTGGGCATATAATCTTTCTATTGACTGTTCATTTATTCCTTTGGAATGTCTCTTTAGCTACTTGTTTTTCATTATTTTCCACTTTAAAACTTGAAGCAGGTGAATTGCTGTGTGATTAATTGAACTTGTGTGTTGTTGTGGCAGGTGAGGGAGAGATGTGAAAATGAATGGGCAATGTTTCAATCAAGGGTAGCAAATGCAGAGAAAGCCTATTTCAAGTCAAAAGGAATTGATCCTTCCAATTTCAAGTCAAAAACCATTGATCCTTCTAATTTCACATCTCATTGAGTTAACTTATAGTCAAGTTGATGGTTATACATACTCTTGGCAATTTTGCCTAGGATTATAGGTGATTCATCTTGTAAAATAAATAGTCAATAGTTCTTAAGATACATCAAAATTTTAAAGTAAAGAATATTATAGAGACTCTTTAATAGAATCGCATACATGATTGCAATGTACTTATAATAAATTAAGTTTGAAAAAACATTGGTCATCCATTATGGTTATATTAAAGCCACTTTAAGTTTAAATAATTCTCTACAAGCATATTACAAAGGAGGTTGGTTTAAAGAGGATAAAGCCGATAAAATGGGATTAAAGTCAACGCCCCATTTTATATAAGCAATCAAAGTAATTTTTGATGATTTATTTCTAATCTCCATCCAAATTTGGGAGGTCTAAAACAACTTTGACATCCTCAACTCCTATCTCACATTCATGGCGTAACTTTTTAATTAAGTATTCTTTTACTAGATAATGCATTTGATGTGGATAGTGGCAAATGTAGAACTTAAAATCATTATTTTTTACTTAAAATTATATTTATGTTAGTCGATCGATGCGTCATTAAATATATTCAGTCATGTGAATCCTCCTCAATGCGTGTGTGTATATAGTAGATATATACTTTTATTGTTGATTTTGTTTTTTCATATAATATGTTTATATTAAATTTGCAATACAAAGAATAATAGATGTATTGATGTGTAGTAACTTAAAATTCCGAATCTGCTTAGGACAAAGGACAAGAACATACAAAAACTTCCTGATTAATCCTTTGTGGATACCGAGGTGGACAAACATAAAAGAGCATGTATTTTTTGATTCATCTGGAGATACAAATCTGCCAAATGACTAACTTTTTTCCCGCTGAAACTGAGCAATTGTGGAAGCTATAGGTGTATCTCCATTTTGTTTCCATCCAAAATGCTTTTTCCATTGTTTTTTTTCGTGTTTCGTGTTCATTAGGTTAGAATTAGATTAAGGTATGAACTCACAAACTTTCATGCCCCAAGAGAGCCAACAGCAATCACGTCTATTTCCATCTTCATTTCCCTTTTTTTTTGGGGGGGGGGGGGGGGGGGGGGGAGTTTGTCAAAAAGTATGAAAAATATTTAAGGAAATAAAAAATCTTGGGAAAAGCCAATTTCGGACTTCCCTCCTTAGCAAAGGTTATATGTTCAAGATTCTTACGCCGGGGATAGACATGCGTGACTGGACATTTTGTTGTATACTTGTATAGAAATTAGTTGAAACTATACAAATCAAGATTTGATTGCTTTTAATCTTAGTTGCCACAAGCTCTGCCATATTTCCAGAAAAGTTCATGAAGTCGTCAAAATGTGTTTGCCCCGTAGGCTGGCCGAATCTAGCCCACTAGTTGAATGTGGTTGGACCAATATTTCTTTAACTCTTAAGACTTGAGCTTTTTAGCTCAGCCTAAGTCAGCTTCTAGCCTCATGGGATTAGCTTAGGCTGCCCCAAGCGACAGAGACAAGATTTTCACGAAAGAGTTTAAAATATTAAAAAGAATACGCGAAGATTATAGGATGATAAACGGGTAGGGTGACTAAGGGAAAGACTAACCTTAACTCGTTTAAATTATATCTTGCTTTGTCATGTCTCGTTTAATATTTCTTCCTATTTTTGCCCTATCCAATCGAGCCCTTTTCTAAAATTTCTTGCGTTTTTTTTTTTCTCACTTTGTAGTGTTCTATTTAATTTTATATATATATATTTTTTTTCAAATTAGTGCCCCGTCAATATATATTATCTTTGAAGATGGCCAACTGTGGGATACAAAGGGATTTTAAATATTGATGGAATTCATACCATCATTTGGGATGTCCAAAGCACTTTGTTGAATCGGAGGGCGCCTTGTATTTAGAATAAGTTTGTGTGCTTCAGGTTCTTTGATAATGTCATGTGAATTTAGTGCACCGATTTTTGCAACAGTTAAGCATAGAAGAAAGAAAAGCAACTACTTGGGCTTACATTTACTAATACTGGGATAGAAATATGGAAAAATTGGAATTTAATAGCTTTTTATCCTATGGATTAAAAGTTGTGGGGAACGAATGAAAAATACTGCATCGAGGAATTGTACTAGCAACGTTTGAGAAATATGAACCCCTTGACCACTGAGCTAAGGTTCTGAGCTATGTCAATATAATTCAATTTATAAAATATAAATATAAAAATCAAAGTTTGTCTTATATATACAATATAATTTTTCGATAAAGGGTTCTGAAGGAGAAAATAGCGTGGCGGGTCCAAAATTATACCATGGATCTCTACCTTCCCGGAGGAGCTTTGCTCTTAAATATTTATGCTGCCAAAGGAAATACCATGTGCACGCAAATACCCAGATAAATTTCTAGAGTTGAGCTCGTCAAAGTCCTTCATGACTCCTAGATTATAAATTATAAAAAGTTAAGAGAACCAAAGGAATCTCTACAGTCTGGTGAGCCAACTTTTACCAAAAAAAATAATAATAAAACCGTTTTCACAAGTTTTGACCATTCCTATCTGAATAAACCCATTAAAGTCATCTTTTCATGCCAAATGTTTCAATCAAAAAATAGAGACCCAGAAGAAAACCCCTTCTGGAATATATAAACTATCATGGCAAAACATGATTGGATCAAGAATTTCAATAAATAAGGAAAAGGAGTTTGGTGGTTCAAATGCCCCCTTACAGCATACTGTCCATAAGATCTGATACCACATTATAAGAATGAAGTAAGAAACTACCAACGAAGCAAACTTAATTATAGACACGAAAGTTTCTCTACAAAAGGGGTGGCGTCACAACCCGTTAGGGATGACTTGCCAAGATGGATTCACAACCCGATAAGGATGGCTTGCCAAATAGGGGCTAGCTTCGACAATCTGTTAGGGATGGCTTGCCAAGCTACACAAACAGTAAATTTGTTTATAGTCACAAAAGTTTTCCTATAAAGGAGCTGGCTTCACGACCCTTCTAACAAATTTGTCCATTCTGCTATATATTCACAGCACAAGCAAAGGATTTTCCCCAAGAACTTTTATTCTTTTTCTGGTACTTATGCCATCAGTATTATATTTTCATGGAATTCAAGTGCAACGAGTTCAAGGATTTTGACAACATTGAACATACTCTTAAATTATTTCTATTATGGTTCAAGGCTAGATGATATTGGATAAAATGTTTCAATGATTCATACAAAGGATTTCAACGATCCATCCTCCTTGGACAAAATGTATTCCGAGAAAATCAATATCCTTTTAGGCAAGAACCATCTTTTTGCCGAAAGCATAATACCATACTGTAGTACCAATGCCTCAAATTGATGTAGCAAATTGATATGTTCCTCCAGTGTACCACTAAATAATAGGATATCATCAATGTAAACCAAAGAGGTATGGAGGATGGCTGAAATACTTTTATCATGGCCTTTTGGAATAAGGAAGGTGCAGTTTTTAATCCAAAGGGCATGGCTTTCCATTGAAAAATGATGATTGGGGATACAAAATTACATTTTGGCTAAGTGGGTGAAAATGGTGAGTTTATTTGGGACATGAAATTTATCATCTTCGAGGAAATGATTAAGAGGTTCATAGTTAATAACTAACCTGAGCTTTCCTCTTATTTTCTCAGCTCTTTTGTTAACATAAAATGCTTCATATGCCCATTGTGAATTTGATGGTTCTATCAAATCAAATTCCAAGAATTCTTCGCATTCCTTTTTTGCAAGCTGAAGATGATCTGGGTTCATTCCTGAATGACCGGCTTTTGTTTGATTGATTTTTTCATTCTTCTTGAAAATGAGCTTGATAAAGAACTCTTCGTTCTTCCATAGCGGGCTATTGCCTTTCTTCATAAAACCTTGTGGGATTCCGCACATGAATGCTCAATGAGATGTTGTTCAATCCCCTTGATTTGGTCGTTGTTCGTGATTTGGAATAGCCTTGGAATATTAGAATAAGGTTAGAACTGCTTCTTAAATGTTATCCCGTTAGCGCTGATCTGGAGTTGATCTTTTAGTTGTCTGAAAATGTCGAACCCAATGATAAGGTCTTTTCCTGGTAGATCAGACCCTATTAGCTTGGTTTTGTATTTCAATCCTAGGAAAAACTCAATTGTAATCGGGTGCTTTGTGATGACAGTGGTAGTCAGGATCCCATTTGATGCAGTATTGAAATCCTTTAAGTGCGATACCCATTGATCTTCAGGGAGAACAACTGGATTCATGAGTAAACAAACCGCTCCAGTGTCAATAAAAGCAATGATGTGAGTTGGTCTATCCCATTTAGATGAATAAACTTTGAGTTCCACCTGAGAAATGACTATGATAGCGTTGATATCCTCTAGGGATTTGGCTACTGGTTCTATAATTTTGTAGTGGTCATCACCGTAATCTTTGTATATATCAAGAGAGAAAAATGTTTCTTCAGTGGGTTTATCATCCATAGAGAATATGGATTCTAGGTCCTCTTCTTCTCCGAGATGTATACTAGTATAATCTTCAATTTTTGCAAGAAGTTTGATAGAACTCCGCAATTGGGGATAATTTCTTGCAAAATGTCCAATCTTCTGGCAAATATAGCATCGATTTTTTTTTTGTGAAAATTTCCTGGCCTCCTTCGTCTGAATTATTTTGTGCGTCTCCTGGACCTTGTTCTCCCATCTGGAATTCTTGGTCATTTGAACCTCTTGAATCTTTTCCGTCACCTACGTATGTGGCAGAACATCCTGATCCGGTGATCAGATCGAATCTGCGACATAGTTTGTCAAGCTCCGGATTATGTTGGATAATTTATTTTAGGGCAGAGCGCTTTCTACAAATATCCTCCAATGCAATGAAAATTTTTTCCCTGATGTAGCTGATTCGTGGGGCTAGTATTGACTGAAAACTTTCTTCAATGATGGTCATGGTTCAGCCTATTAATAATTTGGGGAGAGAGGAGAAAAAGGCTTACTTCAGATTGATGTCTCCACCTATATCAAAGTATATCTTTGCCATTTTTTGAAAATGTTTGTCAATGTCATTTCTCTCAAATGACACACACTTCATCTCGATGCGTTGTCTTCGTATCGTTTATTATCTTTGGCCAGAATCTCAGCAGAAAATTTCATGTAGGATTCTGATCTTGAAGGCAAAATATTAGGAAGTAAGAAAATTATTTTTTCCTTGAATCCAAAGTGAGTTCCACCAATCTCTAAGGATTTCTTAGAATCGTGAAGTGAGTTCTGACATTATGTATACTTTTCTCATTCCACCAAATATTTGGCTAACATCCAAGTATAGAAGTCTTGTATTCTTGAGGCCATTTGGAAGCCTTGACGTCATCCAAGGTAAAAATATAGAAACCAGTTTCAACTATTTTTGATGCCACTGGTTCTTGTCTTCTTACTGGGATCGGTTCATCTTTCATGCTATCTTGATCTTCATTTATCTCAGATATTTCTGGTTTTCTTGGAAGGTTTACAAATATTACGGGATAGTCTTCTATAGAAGAGTTTGGTGTCGAGTCATCGCTTGATTGAGAGCTGTCTTCCGTAGCATCATCATCTGATGAATTTTGAGATTCGGGCCAAGTGGTATCCTATTCTTCTGCCTTATTTCTTGGTTGTGAGACATAAAAGTTTGGAGACATTTGATCATAAATCATCAAATTCTCAGGATTGGCCCTTTTTGAACTTTCTTCCTGATCTCGCCTTTTCTTGGGTTGTTTCTAGGAAGCAAGTGCATCTTTCTTTTCACAAACGTTTTTTGCAATGTCAAATTCATGTTCTTTTGAGGGTTGGGTGAAAGAGATAGGATTATGTGAGGTAGTAGGGAAAGTTAAAAAGGTGTAGTCCAATTTAGGCAGGGTGTATGCTTGTGACGACATAGGGAAGAAGGTTGACTTTTAGAAAACCTGGAGTTTTTTGTAACTCAAAGCGGTCATTTTCAAAAGTTGAATTTGTTCCTTGATGGCAATTGTCTCCTTTTGTTGTTGTTGGAAGAATTGAAAAGGTGAGGTTCCTGGCAGACAACGCTCATATTGTAAGTTTGTCAACCTTTGTTCTAGAGCTTTGATTAGTCCTGCATGTTGAGACGATGTCTGCTCCACCTTTTTCTCAATTGTTTCTACTTTGCTCATCATTTTATTTTGTGTATGGGCCACCTTTCTTATGGTGTTGCCAATATTATTCAGTACTTTCTTTTGACAGATCGCATTTTTTGATTGCCAATTCATTATTGCCTCAATATCACTCTTTGGGGGATTTTTCTCTAGAGGGTAGCATTATTATTTTTTTGGGAATATTTGGAGCATGGCTGATACCCTCTTTTACAAAAGGTTGAAGTGACGGAAAACCTTGGGTATGACTGAAGCTTGAAGGACTTAGCATGAATATTTGTGGATTTGTGGGCTTTGGTGTATTATGAGTTGAGGAGTTTTTAGGTTCGGGTGTTATTTCACTATTTTCCAACTTGGAGCAAATTTTTCTGGTAATTTCGGCCATTTTTGGGATTTGTAACTGACAAAAAAATCATATTTACCTGAACGGCTTAGTAAGCCAATAGAAGGATCTTTATTTTCATATCTAGCTCAAAATTATTTTTCAGTGGTTTTCTCCCTTTTCTAGGTTTTTGGTTTGGTATTATTGAGGTCAAGTTTATTCCAATGATACAGGTAGTGTTCATCATATTCTCCAATCATATCTTCAAAATAGTCTTGAGAGTCGCAACCAAGATCCCATGTGCACTGGGATGTAAAAGGGCATTTGAACCACCAAAATCCTTTTCCTTCTTTGTTGAAATGCTTGATCTAGTCATGTTCTTCCATGATGGTTTGTATATTCCAGGAGGGATTTTCTTCGGGGTCTCTATCTTTGGGTTGAAATATTTGACAGGAAAAGATGGTTTTATTGGGTTTTTTCAGCTGAAAATAATCAAAGCTTATGGAAACGGTTTTATCATTTCTCTTGGCAAAAGTTGACTAATCAGACTGTAGAGATTCCTCTGGTTCTCTTAACTTTTCATAATTTATGATCTAGGAGTCGGGAAGGATTTTAATGAGCTCATTTCTAGAAATTTGTTTGAATATTTGAGTGCACATGGTGTTTCTTTTAGTAGCATCAATATTTAAGGGAAAAATATTTTCTTCTCCGGGAAGGCAGAGATCCATGGCATGATTTTGGACCCGCCACTCCATTTGATGATGAAGAGTGGCTTGGTTCGCATCTTTGGCCTGTAGGGCTCCTTGGATTTGGATTTTGATTTTTAATGCTTTGGTTAAGTATGGATCATAGAGGGACATGTTCAAATTTGGAAAGATAGTTATGAAGACCGTCCCGGCATTTAAGGTAACTTCTGCAATATCCAGATTTGTATGTTAGTACTCATAGTATCTTGTATCCAGAAGAGAAAGGCGAGAAACAACAAGTTGACCTTTTTTTCATGATATGTCAAAGCGATTCGGATAACACCAAAATGGATATGGATAAAATTATGGTTTCTCCATTGTCTGAAAAAATCATCCGGGATTTGAAGGGTTATGAATTGTTCCTCTCTAGTTGCAAGAATAGGATGCTGGTCAAGTTTTGAGGCAGCAACGTCTTTGGGGAAATTTATCAAGATTTGCAAGTTGGACCCGTTGAGTTCCTTGTGTTATTCCAAGTGATGGATATCTCTTCCTCCTACAACATTATACTAGGAAGTCCATGCATACACATGGTAGGAGTAGTTCCGTCCACTCTCCACCAATGTTTAGTGTTTGAAAAGGTTTGTCAAGAAATAGTGATACATGAAGAATGGAGTCATCCAGCTTATTCAGAACACTCGGTTACTTTCATAGAGGGGCTGGATGAGGTCACCTTTCATGCGCTCGAGATCATGTAGACAATGAAAATGGAGAAGAATAAATGGCACCAACACACAATTGTCCTATGGGTCAGGGATGTCGATCAGGGGAATAATGATATACGGGTACAAGCCAAGATCTAGGTTGGGCTCCATATCAGATAAGCTAACTGAACCAATCCAACTGAAGCAGTAGAAGGGTACTACCGGTTTAAGATACCAGCCTACAATCGGAGGAGTCTATAACAATGCCCATATGATAAAAGGTTTCGTCCTAGAGCATATTCTGAGTTCGGTACAGAGATCAGTGCAAGAAGAGGAAATCATCAATGGAATCAGAAGGTTATTTATGGCGATGATCAAGGAGTATTGCGGTAAAGATTACATCAAGACAATGACCACTAGGGACGCTGAATCAGGAGAGACTTTGCAGAATTGGACAACCAATCCATCTTTGGTTCGCCAAGAGTCTTGATAGTGTGGAATTGCAGCAATATTTGAGATTTACATGTACAATTGAGACATGAATCATGCCAATGCCTTTTTTGTTAAACCGCTTCTTTGAACTCTGAGACGTTCTTTTCAATGAAATAAAATTTTATTTTTCCTAAAGTATTGCGCAGACTTATCTTTATTTTCATTTATACTCGTCTTTTCTTTTCAGTGATCAAATTAATAAAAACCAGCATTCCAGGATTATGACATGTAATGAAACCTTTGAACAAAGCGTTAACAACGAGCCGAAATACAAGGAATATGATGAAAGTATGATGTCCGAGAATCTACTGTATGAAATTGAATAGTTACAAAGTCAACACATGCCTAACCTCGGGGAGACTATGGTGATCAATATGGGGAATGAAGAAGTAAAGGAAACTTGAATCATCATCCACCTGGAAGCAGGACAAAAGAGGGAATTGGTGGAGCTACTTCAGTGGTACATTGATGTGTTTGCTTTGTCATATAATGACATGCCTAGGTTGAGTACCGATATTGTCTCATATCAATTGCCCACCGATCCTGCCAAACCACCAGTCAAGCAGAAACCCAAAATATTCAAGCCTGATTTGAGTCTGAGAAGTAAAGAAGAAGTCACCAAGCAAATAGAGGCGAATGTGGTATGAGTCACGAACTATCCCACCTGGTTAGTTATCATAGTACCGGTGACTAAAGAGGACGGTAAGATTAGGATATGTGCGGATAATCGATATCTCAATAAAGCCAATCCCGAGGATGACTTTCCTCTGCCAAATATTCACATTCTTATTGGCAACTATGCAAAATAGGATTTACAATCATTCGTGAATTGTTTCGTCGGATATCACCAGATCCTGATGCCCGAAGAAGATGTAGAGAAGACAACATTCACCATACAATGGGGAGTCTACTATTACAGGGTCATGCCATTTGGCCTCAAGAATGCCGGTGCCACCTACATGAGAGTTGTTACCACACTTTTTTATGACATGATGCACAAGAAAATTGAAGTATATGTGGATGACATCATAATGAAGTCGTGCGAGAGTATTATCATTTAAGTGACCTACAAAAATTCTTCGAAAAGTTGTGAAGAAAAAATTTGAAGTTGAACCCTGCAAAGTGTGCATTCGGGGTCCCCCCGAAAACTGTTGTGTTTCATCGTCAGCATGAAAGGGATAGAGTTAGACCCCTCAAAGATCAAGGCTATTCAAGACTTGCCTCTTCCTAAAATCAAGAAGGATGTAATGAGCTTCCTCGGGAGATTGAATTACATCAGGCGGTTCATAGCCCAATCAAAAGTAATCTGCGAGCTATTTTTCAAGCTATTAAAGAAAGATGCTGCCACAAAATGGCCGGAGGAATGCCAAAAAGATTTCAACAGAATCAAGGAATACTTGTCTAGCCGGCCAGTGTTGGTTCCTCCCAAACTAGGAAAGTCGTTGTTACTATATCTCTCTGTCTTTGATAATGCATTTGGATACGTGTTGAGGCAGCACGACGAGACTAGAAAGAAGGAGTAGGTCATTTACTACCTGAGCAATAAATTCACACGGTATGAAGCCATATATACCTTGTTGGAACGGACGTGCGGTGCTTTAACTTGGATCTCCCCGAAGTTGAGGCACTACCTATCAGCATATACCACGTATCTGATATCCAGACATTACCCGCTCAAGCACATCTTCTAGAAGACAATGCCAACTAGAAAGCTAATAAAGTGGCATATCATTCTCAGTGAATTCGACATCATGTATGTGATGCAAAAGGCCATTACAGAACAAGCTTTGGCTGATCTCCAGTAGACAAGGAATATGAGCCACTTACGACATACTTCACAGATGAAAAGGTATTATTCGCAGGCGAAGGTATTTCGGAGTCTTACCCGTGGTAGAGGATGTTCTTCAATGGAGCTGCGAACTTCAAGGGAGTAGGGATCGGGGCAGTTTTAGTCTCTAAATCAGGACAAGATTATCTGATTTCACCAAGATAAGGTTCCCGCGCACGAATAATATGGCAAAATATGAAGCATGCATCCTAGGATCAGGATGGCATTCGATATGAACATTAAAGAACTATTTGTCATAGAAGATTCTGATTTTCTTATCCACCAAGTCCAAGAAAAATGGACTACCACAAACGTCAAGATTCATTCATACTTGCATTGTGTGAAGGAATTGTGTAAGAAATTCACCAAGATCGATTTCAGGCATATTCCTAGAATCCATAATGAATTCACAGATTTTCTTGCAACATTGTTGTCACATCTCTTTTTTCACCTTAACCCTCTTTAAAAGAGATAGGTGATTTTTAAAGCTCTAAAGGGTTTTCATATTGAAAGTGACAAAAGATTGTTTAAAAAGGATTTTCTCAGATTCGTCACTTGACATGAATTTCGGTATTCCAAGTCACCGTTTAAAAAGATAATTGTCCCTTAAAAAATTTTTTTACTCTAAAACATAGTTTGCACCATAAATCCAAGCAAGGGGGTTCATTTGACTTCTGAAGAAGGTTTTAGGAACTCTCCATGTCCCGTAACTAGTATGGTTCCTCAACCACAAAAACCTCTAAATGACCTGAATCCCTTACACTCACTTGTTGCATTGTGTTTCCATTCTGACAATTGTTGAGCCTTTGTATTTTCTCAAAATTCAAGAATAACTTGATCACCTAAACTTCAGTTATCACCACATTGCTCCTTCTGAATCATGTCACTTGAGATGTGCTTGACCGAACTTCGCTTTGTGCAATTAAAAAGCTGGTAGTAGACTTTGAAGTCCTTTCTTGCTTGTTTAACAAAGACTAACTTGAAGGAGACTCAGAAAAATAGAACCAAAAGAACAAAGCGAAGTGACTTTGAGAATTAGGAATAAAAAAGGAAAAGTTTGAAAAAAGATGACTATTTGAAGAAGAGTGGAAAAGAGACTTATCTGAGTGAAGCAGGTAGCTCCAGTAATTATGACATGCATTTTGGATTGATAAGTCGAATCTCTCCAACCAATCACGCCTTCAGTTTACGTCATTCCTTCACACTATGAAACCGGCCTTCAATGATTCAACTCCTCTATACAACTCACAATTCTCGTTTGACTTGTAGTGCCCCGAAGGGTTTTTACCATCAAGCCTCTCTTATTTCTTTATCTCTCACTCATCGTCGTCTTATGGTGCCCGTGAGAATTTTCACTAATAAGACTCTCATTTTATTTATTTTTCCTGGCGCCCATAGACAAAGTGCTAGCCATGATCCTCTATCTCACGCTTGATTTGGCATCCTCAAAGATTGATCGAAAGGTCTTTCTTTGGACCGTAATATAGGCTTTTGGTCAAGGTTAGAAAGAAAGGGTGGCATAAAGGCTCAAAATAATTTAAGATGAAAGGGTTTAAAATTATAACTTTTGGAATCAGATCTTATAGCAAAACTAAAACATCCGCTCCAGTTTCTTTGAGTATGGGGAATTTTTTAGATTTTTATTTTGTTGGAACCGAATCATAAAGTAAGGCTGCTTACCTATCCTTTAAAGAAATCAGGTCGAACATAGTTCAAACTACAATTTATTTTTTTTCTTTATTCTCTTTTCTCTCTTTCTTTTTTTCTTTCTTTTTTCTTTTTTTTTTTTGCTTTTTCTTCTCTCTCTTTTTTTTTGTACTTTTTTTAATTTTTCTTTTCTAACCTTATTTCCGATTGCAAAAGAGGGGTAACAAAGGATAAAAATATTATGATATAAAAAGGAAGGCAGAATAAGTCCGCGTGTAACCCTAGCAAATTGTGACGACACTCTGTCAAAGCTCGAGCACCTCTTTCATGGCGTCTCCGACCACTGTTCAGCCTCCTTTTGAGGATGGTCAGTCATCCCTACCATCCCCCAGGCTAAAACAACCTCTACAAACCCTAGTCAACCGATAAACTACGCACAATTATTACAACCTAGTTCATTGAATACTCCCATGCAAAATCTACCCGTTGTTCCTATCAAAACTGTTGAATATCTCCATGGTGAGCCTGTGATTAGATAGAAGAAGGCAGAAGTGATGCAATTCATCGTTCAACAAAAGTTAACATTGGCAGTCCTTGGAAAATTTTCATACGGCACGCCAGTGATTCAAGAGTTACGTAACGCAATCCTAATCCAGTATAAATTGAAAGGGGCGTGTTCATTAGGTCTCATTGAGGATAATCATGTGTTAATTAGAATATCTTTGCTTGAAGATTATGTACACTTGCTATCAAAACCTGCTTTCTATTTGAAAGTCCAAAGTGAGATGTGGCAGATGCGATGCACAAAGTGGAACCCTTAGTGGAATCCTGATGAAGAAATACCTATTGCAATAGCGTGGATAAGCTTTCCTGAGCTGCCTCCAAATTTCATTGGTAGGGAGTTTGTGTTTTCTTTGGAAAAAAGCAGTAGGTAATCCACTTAATGTATGCTTGGCAACTCAAAATGGCACACGACCTAGTTGTGCTACGGTTAAGGTGAAGGTAAATTTACTTGCAAAATTCTCTCAAAGAATTAAGATTGTATAAGAGGAAGATGAAACTAGACCGGAGGAATCTAAGTGGATTAAAATTAAATAAGATTACTTGCCAAAATACTGTAAGGCCTGCAAGAAACAAGGGCATAATAAAGTTGAGTATTGTATTGTTCATCTAGAATTACACAAGAGATATGATGAGGCTACTGTTGATCAAAATAATGGTAAGGAGATCGTAGGTACTGCAGCTGCCTCAACCAAGGTTCTTGCAAGTGATAAAGTTCTGGGAAAACCTATTGTAAATCATGCTAAATGCGAGTGGATGCAAGCAAGAAGGAATAAATATCAACGAGACAATACATGCCATATCATTGAGAATACTAATGAGAAGGAAGCTCATAATGGGAAGAGAAAGAACAAAATTTAAGTAGTAGCTACAATCAATCATTCGTGCCATGAGGTTCTTTCTCAAACTTATGTGGATTCTGGTCAAAAGGAGGAGAATATTGAAGTTAATTCTGGAAAATCACTATGGAGTAATGAAGTTGATAATATGGAAGCTAAAACACATAAAACAATGAATACAGGAAGCAAATAAAAAGAAGGCGACACTGACAAGCAAAAGCAAATAGGAGACTTGATTGAAACAGATGTTGCAGTAAACCTTAGGAATCAAAAACCTAGTGTTGATGATAAATTGAACTGTAGTTTACAAAAATTAATTACACCAGCTGGGGGTGATAGAGGAGCAACAAAAGAAGTCAGTAATCAAGGAGGATCATCTACTGCAGCATCAGCTAAGAAGCAATCCAATGGAACAGTAAATACTAGAAGTGTTGAGGTAGTTTTGATCAATGTTGATGATGGTTCGGTGGAGGTTTCAGGGAATATTCAAGCTAGGACTTTTAATGTGGATGGTTTGGAGAATACAGTTGGGTCAAAACTTCACACAGCTGGTGGTAAGGCTGGTGAGTTCAATGGAACGGTAATTCCTGGGAATCCTGCCACAGAGAACCCTAGCTTAGATTCTGTCTATGAGCTTCGATTTAGAGCTATACAAGAGTCTTTAGTTGTTAAAGGTAATGGTGCTGAGGTATTTAAGGATTCATCTATGAAGCATGAGCAGCTGGAGCAGGCTATAGTACCCAGGGAATCAGGTGCAATTGAAACTCTGCCCATGCCATGTGCTTCAGGTACTGGTTATCCAATGCAAATTCAGATCAATGCAGCATTGAAATATCTGAATCAGGTGCTCCATGATATCATTACACACAAGGTACTGCCTGAGGATAGTCATAATGCATTAGTGGATCAACAACAGTTAGAAGATGAAGGTGATGATGAGCCTACTGTTGGAAATCTTAAAGGGGTAGCAAGGGAAGGAGATTTGTCACCTAGGATTTCATCTAGAAGTGGAAAGAAAGGAAAGAAGCAAACACAAGCTAAGGAGCGACTTCAACCTACAAGAATATTGCCCAAGGGGGCAGCCTGAACAACAAGATGATGATTAAAACATTAATATGGAACATAAGGTCTGTTAAGACACAATAGACCTTTCAGAGAGTTATCAACATGCAGAGGGAACATAGTTTTTTCATTGTCGCACTTATAGAGCCATTTCAAAAGGAGAGATTTATTCAGAATTACAGAAAGAGGCTAGGTATGGAAGCTGCAAATATCAAATATTAATGGAAAGATATGATTATTCTTTTATGTTGTTGTGGAATGGGATTTGTTGATTGATATTGAGTAGCAGTTAATCATCAAGGTGTACCATCAAGACATTGGTAAGCACATTATGATGACCTTTGTATATGCAAAGTGCTCATCACTGGAAAGATTAGAATTGTGGGATAATCTATACTACCTTGCTAGGGATATGGAGTTACCTTGGGTGGTAGGAGGGGATTTTAATGTGACTCTTAGTAAAGAGGAGAAGATAGGAAGATTGCCAGCGTACCCCCCAGAGTCTGAAGATTTTGCCTTTTGTGTTAACTCTTGTGAACACTTTGATCTTAGATACAAAAGGCAGCCCCTTTACTTGGTGGAATGGGAGACCTAATGCAGAATGTATTTTCAAATGTTTGGACAGAATTTTTGTGAATTTGCCTTTCCAGGCCCTATTTGCCAATATAGAAGTGAAGCATCTCATAAGAACAGGCTCAGATCATGCTCAACTTTTGATGAGTTATGGTGATCAGGCTTTACAATTTATTATACCATTCAAGTTCTTGAACTTCTGGACCAAACATGAATCTTTTACGGAGGTGATTATACATAATTGGATGGCTGACTTCACTGGAGATACTTTCTTAATACTCAAGAAGAAGCTAAAGAGGGTTAAGATTGCTCTCTCTAAATATAGCAAGCTCACTTATGGGGATATTTTCAAGTAATTAGCTATTAGAGAATATGTGGTTAGAGTGAAGGAAATGTTGTTTGAAGAATAGCGAACATTGGAGAATAGAATAATACTTCAACAAGCTCAAGCTGAATTAAAGAAGTACTTGAGCATTGAGGAGCAGTATTGGAAACAAAAAGCAGGAATGACATGGTTTGCAGAAGGGGACAGAAATACCAGATTTTTCCACAATCATGTCAATGGTAAAAGGCAAAAACTCCAGTTGAAGAGAATTCAGAATAATGATGGTGCATGGATTGATTCACAAGTTTTGATGTCTGATGCTGCAGTTGAAATTTTCCAGAAGCACTTCACATAAGAAGATGACCCTACAAGCTATGAACTCCTAAACAATGTGCCTACAATGGTATCTAGTGAGCAGAATTTAGAACTTTGTATAAGTCCTACAAGAGAGGAGGTGAAGGCAGCAGTGTTTGCATTGAGTGGTGAGAGTACAAGTGGTCCAGATAGCTTCACTAGTATTTTCTTTCAAGTATGCTGGGATATAGTAGGGGAAGACATACACAATATGCTGAAACTGGTTTATATAGGATGTTCTTTACCTAAGTCTATAACTCACACAAACCTTGTGTTGCTACCAAAAAGGCCAATGGTCCAAACATTCTCTGAACTCAGAACTATATGTTTGAGCAATTTCATAAGCAAAGTAATCTCGAGAGTTGTTCATGATAGGCTGGAGAAGATACTACCTACTTTTATCTCTTCCAATCAATCAGGCTTTGTCAAGGGGAGAAGTATATTTGAAAACATTTTGTTAACTCAAGAGATTGTTAGTGACAAAAGATTAAGGAGAAAACCTACCAATGTAGTCATCAAACTTTATATGGCAAAGGCATATGATAGGGTGTCGTGAAAGTACTTGATGCATGCGTTAAGGAAAATGGGGTTTCCAGAATGCTTCATCAACATGGTGTGGAATCTACTTGCCAACAGCTGGTACTCAGTTCTGATTAATGGTCAAGCTTCAGACTTTTTTCACTCCACAAAAGGTGTCAAGCAAGGAGATCCTCTGTCTCCAGCATTGTTTATACTTTCAGTAGAAGTATTGTCTGGGGTCTTTGAATAAGCTATTTGAAGACAAGAGGTTTAAAGGCTTTGGCATGCCTAAGTGGACTGATACATCAAATCACTTAGCCTATGTTTATGACACTATAATCTTTGCTTCTGCTGATTCATACTCTTTAGAAAATATTATAGAAGTTTTGTCCAAGTATGAGCACACTTCCGGCCAAATGATCAACAAGGCAAAGAGTTCCTTTTATATGCATTATAATGTGGTTGGAACATTGTTAAATTCTATGGGGGCTATTACTGGATTCACAAGGGGTGAGTTTCCATTGACCTATCTTGGATGTCAAATATTCTACACAAGAAGAAGGAAGGATTACTACAGTGATCTGATAAAGAAGGTAAAGGCAGAGCTACATTCTTGGAAAGGGAAACTACTGTCATATGGGGGAAAAGCTACTTTGATATCTAGTGTCCTACAAAGCATGCCTACACATATCCTATATGTACTTGATCCACCTGATAATGTACTTGAACATCTACATAAAACCTTTGCCAGGTTTTTCCGGAATAACAAGGAGGAAGGAAGAAGTAGACATTGGACAAAATGGCAAAATCTTTGCCTACCTAAGGAGGAAGGATGAGTAGATTTTAGATCACTGTTTGATGTCTCCAAAGCATTATTTTCCAAGCTATGGTGGATGTTTAGGACCTCAAAGTCCTTATGGTCTAATTTTATGTGGAATAAATACTGTAAGAAAGAGATGCAAATAGTTATTTAATTTGGAATGGGGTCTCATGTATGGAGGAAAATGTTGGAGGCTAGGGAAGAGGTTGAGCATAAAATATCATGGGAAATGAATAGGGGATCAACTAATGTTTGGCATGAGAATTGGACTGTATTAGGAGCTTAATATCATGTTGTTCCTCCAGACTTTCCAATCAATGAAGAACTACATGAAGTAGCTGACTTGAGAGCTGATGATGGATCGAATGAGAAACTCCTGGAGCAATCCTTCCCAAGGGATATTGCTGATCCTATTAGACTGGAAGCAAAATTTGACAATACAAATGAATAATGGGATACTCCAAGATGGATGCCTACTCCTTTAGGTAAATTTTCAGTTAGTAGTGCTTGGAGAATTCTAAGACATAGGGAACCACCTAATTCTGAGTTTAACAAGCTGTGGACTAAAGGTTTATCTTTCAAGATCTCCTTCTTCTTATGAAGACTATGGAAAGGTAAGATCCCTACTGATTATTTGTGGAAGAGAAGTGGTTACATGGTGGTATCAAAGTGCTGGTGTTGTTTACAACTAAAATAAGATTCATTTCAACACTTGTTCTTAACAAGTGATACTGCAATTAAGGTGTGGAAGACTTTCCTTCAGGCAGCAGGATTGGTAGTGAATTTGGTGCAGGTTCATCAAGTAATAAGAGCATAGTAGAATACACCATGCTGCCCCAAACTTAAGCCATTGTTTCAAGCAGCTCCAGCAATCATTATATGGGAAATTTGGAAGAGGAGAAATACTATGAAGTATGGAGGTTCAGTGTCTTGCAATAGGTTAATTCACGAGGTGAACAAGACACTACATTATCTAGCAAGAGTGAGATATCCATGGCTCCCAAACATTCCTCTCTTATGGCCAGATATGATCAGATCTTTTGAAGGCTACAAGCCATATATTGTAACGAAGAGAGTAACAAGGCAACTTCCTTATGAAGGGTGGTTCAAATGTAACACTGATGGTGCATCTAGAGGCAATCCTTGACCTAGTTCCTATGGCTTTTGTGTGAGAGATTGTGCTGGTAATGTGGTATATGCCAAGGCTGAGGTGATAGGGAAACAACAAATATAGTGGCAAAAGTTAAGGCAATATTAGAAGGGCTGGTATATTGTGTGGAAAGGCAGCTGCATCCTCTTATTATGGAGACTGATTTTTTGGTGATGAGGAAGATTATTGATGGGGAATGGGAATCTCCTTGGTGTTTAGGGCCGTAAGTAAGGAAGATAATGGAGATCAAGAGCAACTACAATGTACCCTTTCAGCATGTGCTAAGGGAGGGCAATGAAGTTGCTGATTTTTTAGCTAACCTGGTTTTTTCTTTTGCAGGTACAGTCACATATCACTCTTTTCAGGATCTACCTATTGAAGCAAAAACACTGGTGAACATGGAAAAAGCTCAAATCCCTAACCTTAGGGTCAAGATTGCCAAAAGAAAAGCACCAGACTGATGAAGGAGTCCCTGAGTTCACTGCTTGTTCTTGTCATTGCACTTTCTTCTTCTCTTATCTGTATAGTATGCAACGACTTTCCAGTGGTATTAGCATGGCAACATGCTTAGTCTGGAGGTAGTTTTACACTGTGTAGAATCATTAGGGACAACATGCAAGTCAGTAGATCAAATGCAAACTTACAAGATGATACCTCCTTTCTTATTAGGACGTTGTACTGTCTATTATATGATGATACTACTGCACGAAGGACAGTCATTACTACACATTCAGTGTATGATCATATACTGTGTGGATGTAGATTGGACAATGGCATTTATGCTAAGTCACAAGAACTACTACTGCATATTGTTATAGACATCATAGGGGGTATATTGTTCCATCATTTTCTAGTGGTACGAGTGTGGTTTCATACTCATTCTGGAGATGAGAAGGCAGTATATACCCCTATAGTATTAAGCTGGTAGTTGGTGTGTTATACTTCTGTATGTACAGGTTTGAGAGACTGGCCTGCAAGTGTCATGTCTGAGTTTAAACAGGGTGTATTTGCTGTGAAATGGAGATCAAGATAGAAGAGAACAAGCTGGACATACTGATTTGGCAGTTTCGGATTGCTTCTATACATTGGTGTATTTATCTGGAATTCATATTAGCCTTTTCCATTGGATTGTTCAATGGAATGCATACCCTGGAGCCTGGTAAGAGCTTTAGAGGTGCTACTTGGTATTTTCCCTTGGCTATTGGATTCACTTACACTACTTGGAGATAGATGCATACATCTTGCTACTTTGTATTAACTATTAGTAGTTTACATTTTTGCATTGGCTTAGACATTTTGTAAAGTTTGTACCCATTTTGGCTTTATATTTATATATTAGCCACTAGGCAGCTAGCCTAGTGGTATATTTTCTTAAAAAAGGATAAAAGTATTTGGGTAGCAGAACAAAATGCCTTCGTCATTCCAACTTTGAACATGCCAAGTACAAAATATGCAATTAAAGATAAGCAAAGAACCATACACAATATCTTGGCATAAACACAAACAAAAAGTGCCAATGGGCAATACCTTTATCCCAAGGAATGACCCTTGCTAGCTCGAAGCAGACTTGACTCAACCTTATCTTAATATGGAGGGATGCATTTCAACACTAACTGATCTACCTAAAATTTCTCAAGAAACATCTCATTGTTGTGTAGTCTTATCAACCTCTTGACTTCCTAGACTAACTACCTCAATATTACTCAATTCAAACTTCAGTTTATCTTAGAATGCGTGAATCTTCACTTGTTTCCTCAAATGCATCTTTTTTATCATATTCAAAATTGTGTTTCCTTATTCCATGATTAGACTAACTTTCAAGATCTGGCTAAGAACTCAGCATACATGCCATGTCACTAAAACTAGCGTGAAAAAAACAATATATAAGAAAAAAAAACAAAACAAACTGACTAGAAATAATAGAAGACAATAACCTCATTTAGCCAAAGGACAGAAAGGTTTGAACATTAGAACAAAATCTAGATTAAAGCCCCGAAACAACCCCAGATGATAGACTTACATAACTAAAACTTACTAACAAAACTCGTTGAGATAGACAAAAGAGGATATAACGGTTTGAATCACAAAAACAAACAAGATAAAATATGGGTTACAACCCCAAAATAAATCAGATAGTAGAAAAGATGACAAAATAGGTTACCAAAACTCCTTCCTGGTGAGGAAAGGATGTGCTTTCTAATTACCAAGATCGAGATCTTAGCCACTGAGTTGTACATCAAAAATTACTGGGACCTTCATCAATTTCAATCACATTGACCTCATCAAATGGCTTATTGACTTTTTTGACCAACCCTTCCTCAGTACTAACTATTAGATTCAAGACTGATAGCCTGAGAGATTTTGTAGTAAATGACTCACCAAAGGACTTTGCAAGATTCTTGATATTCTTTTCCATCGCAAATAATCCCAATAATGTGAGTGAGATATGCGGTAGTTTAACTGGTGGAGCACGAAAAGGTTGAGATGATGTGTCAGGGTAGTTATGGTAAGGGGTAAAGCCTGGTGCATGTTATGGAAAAAGATCAGTAGTAGGGGAAATCTTGGCTTGTGATAGTGGTGGGATAGTGGAAGGTTTTTTTGTGTAGTTAGTGGGGAATGAGGGTGGAGGATGCCCACTAATCCAGGCTTGGTACATTTAGGCCATCTATTGCTTTAACCTTTTGGCCTCTTGTTTCAACCCATATTCTGATTCCACAATCTCCTCTGGCAGATCCACAACACCTATGTCCAGTTTTTTGCTAGTCATGGTTGGCTTGCTCTTGGACTGGGTATTGTACGGATGACTTGCAAGAATGCCACAAACTAACGACCTTTCTAAAATTATAATTCAAATAACAAAGCCAACTAGTTAGCGTTAGGACATTATTAGATGATAATATCGCATTATGTGCAATGCACCTAGCAACAATTAACGGTTCTAAGATGACTTTGAGGGTCACAAGGTCACTTGGCATCACCCCAATTTTCTCGCTCCGGCCTTCCTCTTTTCTTTCCTCTTTAACACTCCTTTATTTACAGCATTTTCTTTCCTATCTTTTCCTTTATGCTCATCATTATTTTCTTTCCTCTCATTTCTCATATCCCACAACTTTGGCTCTTTTTTCTTTAATTTTAAAAAATAATTCGATCGAATACGATATAGGTTGCCTACATATCATGTTCCACAATAATCAGACCAAGCGTAGTTTTAGAAAAATGATGAACAAAATAAACCAAAAAACAAAAATCTTTTTGAATTTTTCATTTATAATTTTTTTGGTTTTTCAGAATACAAAAATAGGAAGTATGGTAGTAAGAGACTCGACAAACTTAACTAGACTATGACAGACTCTTACACTGCCTAAAGGACTTAATACTACTGGACAAGACTAAAAAGTAAAAGACAACATAAAACGGACTCAAAACATATAAATAATAAGCCTCCTCAAGCGGCTCCTGAATGTAATGGTCCTGGCTGGGATGGTCCTGGGGCGTCTGTCATGCTCAAGCTTTGTAATATGCCCCATAATGATGCACCAATACTAGGAACAAAGGTCTTGACATGTGACCCCGCCTCCTGAAGGCCGACCCTAAACAAATACTGACCATGCTGCTCCACATTTGCTAAAAAACCCAGCTAACTGAGACCCTAGAAACGCAAGCCTACCCCAAGGATCTTGATCCAAAGCCTCCTGATAATCATCTGTCTGAACTACTTGACCCCTAAGCTGCGCTGGTAATGGGGTACTGACCCCTGGTGGAATAGACTGCAACCAAATCAAGTACTCAAGAGTAAATTCGGGCCTGCCAATGTC
Organism: Nicotiana tomentosiformis; assembly: GCF_000390325.3. Classification (NCBI taxonomy): domain Eukaryota; kingdom Viridiplantae; phylum Streptophyta; class Magnoliopsida; order Solanales; family Solanaceae; genus Nicotiana; species Nicotiana tomentosiformis. The sequence continues at coordinate 37,409,973 of NC_090821.1, forward strand.
CTCTACTAATGTATTCTTTTTAAACTTCTTTGCATTATTCCAATATTGCACGTACTTGATCTCATCGGCTGCTTTTTTGCTAAAATTCAATATGTGCCTTCGAAGATTTAGAATCGGTGGCTCTCCTTGCCTTGTACCCAATTGTCCATTGCCCTAATTGGCGTGTACAGCCTAACACCCCTAAGTCCTATCAACATCAGAAAAGGCTACATGCGACATCCTACCAAGATCTCATCTATGGGAAGCCAAAGGTAGGTCCACAAAACATTCACACTCGTCCTTAACCCTAGTAACTCAATCCAAGCTATAACGCCCACCGGATACGTAAATTTACGGTACTTCATCCTATGCTCAATACACATCACTCAATCACGTAAAGTACGGTCTATGGGACAAAGTAAAGAAACATCGTGTAAATGCTCCATCCACCACAGCTGCAATAGAAGGTTACTCCCCTCAACGAACCTTACACCTCCCCTGACCTCACTAAGGGCTCGATACAACTCTATTAAGTTCATTGGCACAATGGTAACATTTTTGCAACATTTCTCATGAAATAATGTCATGACCACTGACTGTAATCGGGTATTAATATGCCTCACATCAAAAGAAAATATCAATATATCCAACAAAAAGCTTCTAGGCGATGTCTTTGCCACTTTGCCTTAGTCCTGCAAAAGTCATCACAGAAGACATCAAAACTATCTCGAGGCCCAAACCTAGCAAATAAGTAATCCAAAGATATCCAAGATTGTTGAAGGCATCCCAAATGCTTATTGTCTTTAAGGCCCGAGTCGCTAAGGAATCTTATTCTAGAGTGATCTCGGGGAAGTATCATGTCTTTGTCTAGGTAACATAGATGAGTGAGACCAGACATTTCTGACAGGGTAGGAGTCATTTCACACTCTCTAAATCTAAAAACCATATTTTACGGGTCCCAGTAGGTCAACATTGCCTCTACCAAATCCGGGTGAAAGTGTGATATAAATAAGTGAAGTGAGAGTACCCAACTTATCCATTAGCTCGTGTTGTTCTAACAGTGAAAACGTTTTCCACCACTTGACCAACTTCCTTGGAATCTTCACTACTATCAACATTCGGGATCAAATTAATGGGTCCATACCAAAATGAAGAGAACACAGTTAGTGACTCAAGATACTATGCGACACCACAACACTTCATATTGGACACATGCAAGACCGGACTGGGCTATTTTTGCAAAATAGCCTACATGGACGAGAGTGGCCATTGGTGAAAACTCAATAACGTGACTCTAAGACATGAAAACACCTCACGAAAGCCTACATGGCCCCAAACTCCCAGGAATCACGGTCCTCAGAAATACTTTACAAAAATGACCTATTTTGCAAAAACAACCGACATGGCTAGAGATGCAAATTATACAAGGACGGACCTTAAATTAATAGGACACCTAGTTGTGGACTTAAGATTCTAATACATGGGTCACTGAATAACTTTTGCGAAAATGGCACCATTTTGTAAAAATGGCCGATGTGGCCAAACGTGGCTAGACACACAAGACTTGGCTACGAACCCTGAAGCGAAGAACTTGAGACTCACTAGGAAGATCGGACCCTATGTGGGCTGCCTACGTATCCCGCCCCGAAAGACGAGAATCATGTATGCGTAGTTTGGGAGGATTGGATACGGGAGAAAACTTGAAAATGCAATTCATTTGGAGAAAACTATTTTTGTATTTTTTGAAAAATGATAAAAAAGTGTAAAATCTTTTTTTTATTTAGTTTTATCTTTTTAGAAAATAGGGCAAGAAAACTAAAAGTGATAAAACTCTTAATATTCTCTCTTACTTTATTTTTCACCCTTCTTTCACAAACATTGATTTGCCAAATGATCTTTTTACCCTCAAAGATGCAACAATTATCACATAGGATAATTGAATATCATTTTGGGCCGGCGGGTCCATTTGACATAATTTGGATAGGCTTCCTTCAAAGGAGCATGATACCTAGGACCGGTCCCTGCTAGGTCATAATGATATGATGCACATAATAATGACCTAAAGGCTGACCTACATTTGGAGTTCACGAACAAGACAATTCGAGGGAGCGTATGGTCGATAGTGGCTGCTCAAGCTTTCTACCCATTCGATAAGAAAGAACTGACCTAGAGTTATGCAAATGATTCGAGTAATACATAAAGTAGTAAACACATAAAGAAATAACTATAAACACATAAACAAATAAACAACTAAGCAACAAAGTAAAAACAATATAATGAAAGAAAAAAAAACACAAAGTTATCACATCCCTCTTTTCACCTTAAGCATCTTTAAAAGAGATAAGTGGTTTTTGAAGCTCGAAAGGGTTTTCAATTTGAAAGTGACAAAAGATTGTTTAAAAGGGATTTTCTCAGAGTCGCCACTTGACATGAATCTCGGTGTGCCAAGTCAGCATTTAAAAAAATAATTTTTTCTTAAAAATATTTTTGACTCTAAAATATAGTCTGTACCAGAAATCCAAGTAAGGGGGTTCATTTGACTCGGTGAGAAGGTATTAGACACTCCCCAAGTCCTATAACTAGTACGGTTCCATACTTCATCAAATTGGCTTTAAAGAATATTCTAATTGAGGTAAAACACACAAAGAAAATAAATACTTAGAGGTTCAAGATTGTCACCTACCTAAAATGGAAAATAAAGGAAATAAAAGTCTTAAACTAGCCTATACTAATGCTTCCTCGAAAGGGACGACCTCTAGCCTTGAAATCTAGCCTCGAAAAGAAAAAAATCATAATAACTAATGGGGGCAACCTCTAGCCTCGAAAAGAAAAAAAATAAACGACCTAATATTTGGCTACCCAGGTGTGGTCCGCCTAAATATACTAGTAGCGAATAATACAATAAAATAAATAAATAAATAAATAAAGAGAACAAAGTAAAAAGAAAATTCTAAATCATGCTCAAATTCTTTTGATTTGTTATTTTTATGTATTTCCTAACTCTCCAAGGCCCAAATAATTAACACATATTGTCCAAACAAACCAAATAATTAACAGGCCAATCATTTAAATAAATTAAGAGCTAGTGCAAGACAGAATAAAAGAAAGGTGGATTAAAATATGACAAGAGCATCTAAAATATTAAATCAATCTCACCCCCGTACATCACCTATCAATTTCTCTCAACTAGTCATTACGTGACAACTGATCCTATAACCTAATGAGATTGTGTAAATTTACTGCCCCAGAAATAATTTATCTCCTCCCCGCAAGACTAATGCTAGTCCTAAGTTGATTTTCAATTGCCTTTAATCCTATCTGTTAATGCTCACACATAAGTTCGTTTTCTACAAGAATTCACCCACATGGTATGACAAACATTTCAACAAGACATGACACATATTTAAAGAAGAAGAACCAACCCCTTCACTCTTTTGACATAAAAAACATAAAATTCAACTAATAATGTAAGAACCCTTTCAAATTTAAATTCCTGTTTGCCAATACATGATACTCATACAAACATGGTTCAATGAGGGTAGCCAAGAGAAGACAACAGACCTTGCATGCATCAAATGATTAAACTTTCACTTCTTAATTTGAAACATGTACTTAAAGAATAAGAGTCAACAGAGATGTGCCATGTAATGATCCGACCAGTCGTTTCGAGCCCTAGTGCATCGTTCAGCGATATGAAGCTTTGAGTTGCTTCACTTCAGGTCTTATGACTTGTACATGTGGTCGGAATTGAATTTTGAGAAATCCGGAGTTGGTTTAGAAAGAAAATTCTCGTTACAGAAGTTTTAAGTTGGAAGATTTTACTAAGGTGTGATTTTTAAGTAAACAACCTTGGAATTGGGATTCAAAGGTTCTAACAGGTTTGTATGATGATTTTGGACTTGGGCGTATGTCCGGATCGGATTTTGGATGACCAGGGAGCATTTCAGCGCCTATTGTGGAAGTTGGGGCATTTTTGGAAGGATTTTATAAATTTGGGTTGAAGTGTATTTCAATGCTATCGATGTCCGCTTGGGATTTTGAGTCTGGGAATAGCTCCGTTTGGTGATTCTGGTATTGGGAGCGCGTCTGGATATGGATTTGGAAGCCTGTAGGTCATTTCGGAGCCATTTGGCGAAAGTTGGAAATTGAAAGTTTTTGAGATGTTTTGCCGGGGGTGGACTTTTTGATATCGGGATCGGATTCCAATTTCAGAAGTTGAAATAGGTCCGTAATGTCAATTATGACTTATGTGCAAAACTTGAGGTCAATCGGACCTGATTTGATAGGTTTCGGCATCGAAGATAGAAGTTTGAAGTTCTAAAGTTCCTTAAGTTTGAATTGGAGGGTGATTCGTGTTTTAAGCTTTTTTTTGATGTGGTTTGAAGGCTCGACTAAATTTGTAATGTGTTTTGGGAAATGTTGATATATTTGATTAAGGTTCCGGGGGCATCGGGTGGGTCCCAAATGGCTAACAGGGCAAGTTTTAGACTTAAGGAATAGCTGAAGTGCACCAGTTCTGGTATAATCGCACCTGCGCAAGTTTGACCGCATGTGCGTGACTGCAGAAGCGAGGAAAGGATCGAAGGTGCTGTTTGGGCGAAGCTGGGCAGGGACCGCAGGTGCGAAGGGTTATCCGCACATGCGAGGTCGCATATGCGGAGGTGCATCGCAGGAGCGAGATTGAGAGAAAGCGTGAGGGCGCAGGTGCGAAAGCATATCCGCAGATGCGGATGCGCATTTGCGCATGGGAGACCGGATATGCAGAAACTGGATGGAAGCCCTGGATCGCAGAAGCGATGGGAGATCCGCAGAAGCGGGAACGCAAATGCAGTCAAGTAATCCGCAGAAACGGAAACTGCGTAGAACATAAGGGATCGAACTTGGTCATTTCTTCATTTTCATTTGGAATTTTTGGAGCCGGCTATGGAACTTCGGAGTGAGGTAAGTCTCCTTTCTAACCTTGTAAGAGGGAATTAACCCCATAGGTGAATCAAATCATTATGTGCTTCTATTTGTGGGGGCTACGTACGTACGAGGTGACGAGAGTCCGTGCCTAGCTACTATTATGCTTATGTCCGGGTAGTCTAGGACCCATATCATGTTGTACTAACGATGTTGTGCCCCTACTTGTTAATTGTTTAAAATATTTAGAAACTCGATAAAGGAATTGTAAAAAGGTTAAACTTCATTTACTTGACCGTTAAATGGGAATTTGTAATTCTTGCAATATTTGTCCCTTAATAAATTTTGAATGGTTTGTTTAACGTGTTTTCTCTTTTGTGGAGCGAGCCGAACACCTCGGTAGCAGATAGATACATCTATGGTTCATGTCATTCGACCCTAGGCAGTGCACAATTTAAATATTATGTTGGATCAGGTCGTACAACCTCGGCATGATTTGCTCATTATTGAATTGGTTGCTTTGAATTTTATGATAATTGATATTGCTTCATTGGCCTGAGATACACAATGATAAACGATGAAAACATAAATTTGGAATTTTTTTGTTAACTAAAGAATTGTTTACTTATTTCATTATATTGAGCTTACAACCGTTCTACGTAATCCATGCTAAATTATATAATTGGTATTTTATTTATAGCCCATAGTGTCGGAGCCGACCCCTCGTCACTACTTCTTCGAGGTTAGGCGGGATACCTACTGGGTATGCGTTGATTTACGTACTATACTACACTTGCTCCACATTCTTGTGCAGGTGCATATATGTCTAGTTGACTTGTAAGAGCGGAGGCGCGGTTATTGCGGGAACTTAGGTGAGTTGCATTCCACATTACGAGTCCGCAACCATCTGAGTCTCCTTCAGAGTATTTATATTTTCTCCTGTCCGAATTTGTATTACAGACAAATGTTCTATTTTATTGTACATTTCTAGTTGAGGCTCATGCACTTGTGACACCGATTTTTGGGGTGATTTGGATTGTCATGTATTGAAATTATTAAAAATATTATTATTACACAATAAATTCCATATTTAATTGAAGGAAATATGATTTTAAAAATATTTAAAATGAGAACTAAATTAAGTATTTATTTTTGGCTTGCCTGACAGTGGTGTCCGGCGCCATCATGACCTTTAATGGATTTTAGGTCGTGACATGCCCGATCACCAAAGATAAACAAACGATCAATTATCGTGACAATCTAGAACTAGTAGCCGCTAAAGTTGCCAAAGAAAACTAGATAAAGGCTTAACGGTTATTAGGAAAAGGCTGTAAGCATTATAATGATCCGTAAAGTACCCGCATCGCCAAGACAATAATGAGATGGTAAAGAACCCCCAAAAACCTTTTCTCGACACCAACCTAGTATTTATAATTAGAACCAATAGGCAAAATAGTAGAACAAATTCACATACTTTAATAGCAGAGAAAATGGACTAAGACGATATCGCAAATCAAATTCAGAGAACTATAGCCAAACAAAGGGCTACTATTCAATCCACCAAAGTTCATGAAAGTCTATTTCACATTATGCACCAGAATAAACAGCTCACTTTCCATGAAAGATTTGATTCATTCGCCATAATATTCAAATATCGTTGCTATGCTATTGTTAACAAAATCCAGCCACCTTAGATTTAGCAATGAATCAGGACAGTTTCTAAACATTAAATCGGACAGACCAAATGACGACATGCATGAAAATTGAGGAATAACTTCGAAACTCACTTTATGTTTAAACTCTAAAGGACCAACAGGATAAGCTCCTGAAATTGAAAGCAAAGGGTCAACCATTTTAAACTTTAAAAATGTGATCAACCATCTAGCAGTAGAACATCATGTATCTCAAAAGAATTATAGATCGATCTAAACACCTACTAACAAGCAAATGAATGCGACAATTTAACTATTATCAAAAAATTTCAGCAATACTAATTACTCATACTCAACAATTGAAGAAAAACCAATAATGAATCAAGTGAAAATGCATCATCAATTGGTGTCTCATTAACAACCACAAGACTAAACCAAACAAGATTGCTCACATTAGAATCAGACAGCCATCTATTACTATAGCTGCTTAGCGACCCTGATAAGCCCCAAAATATTGGCTTAAATCAATCCCTAGTTAACACTTCGACTAAATAAAATCTGAATTCACGAACACCTTCATCCTAGGCTCTAATCATATTTTAATCCACCAAAACAGAGTAAAAAGAATCAGAAATGAACCTGAAAACTAAAGTTTTGATTGATGCAATTTCAATAATTTACAGCAACTGAGACGAAAAGTGAATGAATCTGAGCAGTGATTTCAACGGGGAACTTCAACCAAGGCAGCAAACCGTGATTGGAAAACTCGAACGACACAAACTCGACAGGAAAATGAAGCCGCGAAGAACTCGAAATAAAACAACACCTTAAACGAACCCCAAAATTTAGAAACCAAACTCTGAAACTAAAACGAAGAAACCGAGATTTGTGTTATGGTTTTCTCTGAAATTTAAAATGCAAGACTAACTCACATCAATAGAAACCCATTTTTGTATGTATTTTACTTCCTAGAATCTCATTCAAAAAAAAATCCGAGAAGAAAACTCAAAAAAGAGAAGAAAAGTTGGCCCTCAAACCCTAGTTCTTTTTTTATGTCTCTATTTTTTATGTCCCGATTTTTTTCCTCTCCAAAATGGTCCAAACATCCCCCAATATTTATCAACTCCCGAAGTTTCCATCCTCCTTCCAAGTCATGCTCGAAATCCCCTTTGTATATGCCCACGTTATGAATGGAGGGCTAGGATTGACCAAGATCAATCAAACACACTTCACTCATCTCGCACGAGACTTTCCGAGATTTTGTTCGCGTAACTTAGTTTATAAAAGGGCGAGTGAGGAAAAGAAGTGATGATTGAGAATATTCGGGCTGCAAAATGGTTAAATGTTAGGCCACGTGGAAGAAGAGGATGAGAGGAGGGAATCATGCGATCCATCGCCGAATATGGGGCATTTTCCGGTGAGTTCCGCCGCTGGCAGAGGAGGGTGTGCGACTGGCTTAGGGAAATTTAGGTTTAGGGATTTGGGAAATTAGGTTTATGTGCATCTAAGATAAAACATAGGCCATTGGATTAAATGAGATGAAGGGTTGAGATTAGGGGAAGATAGTGGGGCGGGTCAACGAGTTGGTGGATATGGGTTCAAGTGACTGATGAGCTGTGTGGATTTTGGGCTCCGATTATGAAAATTTGGTTGGGTTCATGTCTTGTTGGGTTCAAATTTGGGCTAAGATACACTAAAAATCCCTTCTAAAAACCAACCTTCTTCTAAAGTAATATAAAACACTTATAAAAATATAAACTAACTCCTAATTGATTTTAATAAACTATTAAAATAAAACTAAAAATTAAAAGCGAAACTATTTTTGTATTTTCCAAGATTATATTAAAATAAAAGTAGAGAAAAATAAATAAAATCCTAGTAAAATAAAATAGTATGACTAACATTAATTAAACATTTTTTTGTGTTTTTAAATTTATGTTTAAAAATTAAAACTAAAAGTAGACTAAAATCCAATTAAAATAAAACAAGTAAATTGTTTAAAAAAAATATGTGAAGCATTAATCTTACGAAAAATGGATGTCTTAGTGAGCACAAAACCCATCAATTCAAGCATTATCAAGAAGCACTACGTTTGAAGACAATTTAGTTAGGTTTTTATGTAATAGAAATACGCTTGACCTGACTTCTCACGGTGGGATACGTATGCAACCCACATATCGTCTGGTCCCTTTTTTGGAATAGAAAATCCAACTATCATTTCCATGTATTTGGAACTACGCCATGACTTGATTTACTTTGGAAGGAATGCATAGGCAATCCACGTTGGATTCAGTCATTTATTGTCATCGAACTACTTTTGACCCGATTCCATTTGGACATATAGGCAGTCTGAGTCAGACTCGGTCATATCATTTAAAATTTAATTTCTTCATTTCTACAGTTATTGTAATCGAACTATGTTTTGATCTGAATCCATTTGGATATGTAGGCAGCCTGAGTCAGGTTAAGTCACTTCAATATTTTATTTCTCATACCCTTGAACTACGTTCGTACCTGATTCCTTTTGGATACATAGGCAACTTAAAAAGGTTCGGTCAATACCTTAGGAAAGTCGTTGTAATGTATTGTCTAGATTAGGAAATGATTCCATCATCAATGGGAACTTTGTCATCAGGGGCATATCCATAAAGGCAACATCAACGAAGCAGAGCCATCCGAATATGATATTCACATAAAGTAGTTCAGGGATTTCTAAATGTTTCATATTCTGGAACGATGACATTTATCGTAGATATAAATGACTTTTCAAAATAATTTTTCAAAATTATTGTCCTACTTTTCAATCTACCAAGCCTTATGGCATATCTCACCACAGTCAGAAGGATCATGAAGGAATCCAGGAGGCCAAGTTTGCGGTCAACACAAATCAACACCCCTCCCCCCACTAAGAATTTTTCTTTGAGGCAGGATTGACAGCAGTTAGAATGCGTAAGCTAGAATCAGAATCATTTCTAGATTCGCTACAACCTCATGAGCTTTCAACTCTCTTTTACTTCATTACTTGATTCTTTTTAATCTCATAAAGCTAGAAACTGACTTTCAATATTAGCATGTATCACGAAGCCAAATCTCCAACACAACTGGAGTCATTCACCCACTCTGCGAACCGAAGTACCTTGTACAGATCGTGCCATCCGCTCTGCCAATTGGAGTACCTTGTACATATCACACCATCCGCTTTGCTAACCAGAGTAACTTGTACAAATAGCACCGCCCGCTCTGCTAATCAAAGCCCATTATTACAGTTGCACGGTCCGACCTGGACACACCATTGGATTGAATAGCCATCATGTTGCTCCGCTAAATCGGAGATTTCAAATAGATCGTTACAAACCTCGTCACCGACTTTGCCAATCGAAGGCTGATTCATTCAAATTACGGCATACGTCACTAATTGCCACAAATCTAGCCACATCAAAAAGAGGGGATCAAACTTAGAAAAATAATTTTGCAGTCAAGAATATCTCTTGGGCATGCTCTCTTATATCTCTTTTTTATTTCGAATGTCTTGATGTTTTCATTATGTAGCTTATAGGCGCTTTTACGTTTAAGTTCATTTCAAATTTCAAACTTCCCGTCGCGTGGAGATTCAAAGTCAAAGATCAAAGTCAAAGTTCAAAGCCAAATACTCTCACCACAAAGATTCAAAGTCAATGTTAAAATTCAAAATTCAAAGTCAAAGTTCAAATTAAAATTCAAAGTCAATGTTCTAAGTCAAACGCTCCGAAAACTTCGGAAAGGTACACATCCCCGCTAACCCCAATGCCAAAGATCAAACACCCAGTCTACGGAATCCCAAATAATGCTCCACATCTTGGAGCTTCAAATTCAAACACCAGTCCCCAAAACTCCCAAATAATGCTCCACAGCTCGAAGGTTTCAAACTCAAACACCTAGTCCCAAAATCCCCAAATAATGCTCCACGACTTGTAGGTTTTAGATTCAAATATCCCCTCACCCAGAGATCCCAAATAACGGCTTGCCAGCAGCCAGACATTATCATTTTGCACAGTGATATTATATCCTAACATATCTGCTTTATAATATTTGGGTAAGTGTGTATCTTCCTTTGTAGGGCAAACTCTACATTGTGGAACTGTCTCTAAGCAGCAAACCAGGTTACATTGCTATGAGGGAATATAAAACTCATAAGCGAGCCGAGGATCCAGTCTCCAGTTAAACTCGACCAGTAAAATTATGAAATATTAAAATCTCTTAGAATCTCTAATCAAGCTGTGACTCAGAAGCCGTCTTGAATCTCAAGATCTCCCCGTCTTACAGTATCGTCATAACATGATACTGGGGCAATACCTGCAAGCATAACTCTCCTCAAATCATCATTCATGAACTACATATGGCTTGATCCTCGTTGAGCCTGAGGTATGTAGGTGGTTCAAAAGCCAGAATTCAGCTATAATTTCATAGCTCATTGTTTTCACAACTCCATATGCCTTCTTTATAGTATGTGTTTAATGTCGAGGAAAAATTGGTCACTAGGTCAATATTTCTCCCGGCATGATCATTTTCGGGCAAAGAGGGGCAACTGGTGACGACCAATTTTGGCCCTCCATTTTTCTAATTAACTTGCTATGCTTCTTGATCAATAATAAAGTAATAAAGTACTTTTAAAATTGCTATTCAAATTAAATATTTTTCTTAAAAAAAAGATAATATCTATAATAGTAATAATAACTACTAATATTAATCATATATCAATAATTATATAATGGTTATTTAGTCTTAGACAATTACAGTTGTATCACCTCTATTATTTTAAATTAATTGACCAATGGACCTTTTATAATTCTAAATATATATAACTATAAAGTATTTTAATTATTTTGATAATACAAAATTAACCTATAAATATGCATACATATAATAATTTATTAATTATACTGTAATATATTTTATTGGGATTTAAGAAGTTAATTAATTTAATTAAGAAAAGAGGTTAAGATTCAAATGAGTTATACTTAAAATTGATGAGTTATAATTAAAGTGGCTATGAGATTAGTTTCATTTCTAACCTTCTCTTCCAAAATCCAACAAATTTGGCCTAAAAATGCCTTGACCTGTCGAGGCCCAAACGTATGCAGCCCCCTTTCCCACTTGGTAATCCATGTCATCTCCCCTTCACCAATCCCATTTTTCCACATTAGCGTCCCAAATCCCCTCATAAAACAAACACACTGCTAAGAGATCGTTCATCAAATTTATCAACGGTCAAGATTTATCGCTCCCTTTTCCTTTAATTTTAATTCCGTCATCTTTAATCTCAATCGGTGGATCAAAATGATCCAACGACCCACGTTTTATCCCTCGTAATTAATTTTCTTTTATCTTTAGTGCGAAAATATGGAGCAATCGATCTTGTTGGTCCAATGGCCCTCATCCGTTCTCTCATTTAAACCTACCATATGCCCTAAAACCCTAATCATTCGTTCATTTGCCAGCCGCCTTCATTTCCCAACTCTATTATTTCTCTCTCGTCCTTTCCTCTCTAAAATCCTCTGGAACTTTATACAATTGGTGTAGGATCACTGGTAAATCACTATGAGACAACCACCCTCAAAGTTAAGCCACGAATCTAGCTGTTTATTCTTATTTCCATCATGCCATTTCAAACCCCAAAACCCTAGCTTCAATGTGAAAGCAATAGAATCTGATCATTACACTCTCCTTCGTTCAAAATCACCATTAAAGCTTGCATTCACCCTCAGATTCGAGTGAATCTCCGACCTTAGCATGATGATTGATGACCTAAAGGTCAAATGCAGACCTCTTGGTAAAAGCTTTGTCCGGAGGTCATCGGCTTCAAATGGCTAAATCTATTTCGCCACTTCAGAGAGGGTAAAACTTCACCCTGTTTCCCCTATCATCTTTATCATCTTTTCTTATGATATTGTCTTGAGTTCTTGCATCAGCATTCATTATGGTTCTTTATCCTCTATTGTTCTTTGAATCTAAGAATTCAAATGTCAAACCCTAGGGCTAACGTTTTGGCTATAAATACCGGCTCAAATGCTTCACATAATAATCGAACAAGAATCACTAAATGTAACTACACTAAAGTATAAAATTCTCTGCCTATCGCTTACAATTTCTTTTTCTTTCCTCTCTTTTGTTTATGATCAAGGTTAATTGTCTTGAAGTTGACTGTGAGTACTAATTCATAATGGCTAAATTTGAGCTTAGGTTGCTTCCCTAAGGAAGGTCAGTGTGTCTTCAACTTTATTAATTAAGCTTTGTTTATAGTTTTCTCATGTATAGTTATTCTGGTTAGTTAGTTGATGTTCTTGTTGGCAGTCGTGTTTCTCTTATCATGTTAGCATGAATATTAATAAGAAGCATGTTTTGAAATTTGTTTATCTAGCCTAGCATATTACACTTTATGGCTTAACAGTGATCCTGTTTTGTTTAGTTAAATATCTATTGACTTGAAATCACATATTTTCTTTGTTAGTGTTAGCTGTAAATGGTGATCTTATCATCATGTGACTGTTTGTTGTTATGAAGGCTATTCTTAGAAGGTTTGTATTGGCATAGGTTGACACTGCCTTATCTGTTGGTTAAACACTGCCGGTCTAGGTGGCTTGATAGTTTTAACTGAAAATGTCATTCTCTCTTGCCATACACGGCCTTGTTATAGATGCCATGGCTATAGGGTTTTATTTAAGATCAACATCTAACTATCTTATCCTGAATGATAGATCTTGTTGTTCACTGTTAGCATGACCTTTTATGAAGTTAGCTCTAAGTCTATAAAGTTTGAATTAGGCTGTTTGAGATCCTTTGGACATGAACTGGTCTCCTAACTATGTGTCTACTTGTCATTAAGTGGCTGCTGTAAAATTGGTCTAGTTTCCTGTTTTTCTAATGTTTGATGATCTAGACTTGCTAAGTATAAAAGTCATGTTTTGTTGTGCCCTTATGAGGCATTAGGCCTCTGTTGAAACCTAGTAACTGAGTATACGTTTGAGTGATTATTTTCTGCCAACTCTAGCTGATATCCTAGATAACATAAAATGGCATTCATAACTTGAAGACATCTTTAACATCATAACAAGCATACCTATAGGAGTATACGGTTAACAACTTTTACTTTGTGACTCTCTCTTGTTTGCTTGAAGCAGTGATTCCTAAGAGGATTATGTAGATGTTATTGCATTCAAAAATGATTCTAAGTTGACTTCTGAGCTTTTGAAATCTCTTGAAACACTTAATATCCCATGGTTATGTGTGATGACATAGTTCTGCACCATGTACTCTAACAGTGATTACTTGCTAAAGATGCTTTTAATTTGAAGCATGTATTAGTGCCCTGATTATTTATGTCATTTTACCTAAGTGGTTGTTTCAATTCCTAAATGGTTGTTCTGAAACTATTTATACCTTCACTTAACTAAGCTCTTAAAACATGTCATGTTTATATGAGTTGAGGCATTACATTGGGCCTTCTATATTGTTGAAAGCTTGTTTCATGTTGACTGTTTGGGGTTGTTAGGCCAGTCTGTTAGTTAGAGCTTCAAACCTCTTTGGAAGAATAGGGTTCAATGACTAATGGCCTTTGTTGTGGACCTAATCTCACTATCGAGGAACCCCTCCCTGGCACAAGTACTGCTCAGGGCTCTAGAGACCCTTGTGAACTCTAAAGTGTCAGGTATTCATAGGGAGACCTTGTAAGTGAATGATTCACTCTAGCCGATAGTTATTGATCTTGATTAATCTTTTGAGGGGTATCACAAATAATACTTGGCTTTGCTTTGTTCACTTTAGATTATACTTATGTTCATTTTTATGATTCTGCCTTTGTTTTTTTTTCCTCTGTGCAAGTGCTAATGAAAATTCTTACTTTTTTGCATGAGCACACAAGCCCTGCTGAGTTCATTATGAACTTAGGCCCATGTTCAATGAACTGGGCCGCCTCCCCTCGTCGTATCTACTACCCGCTGATGTCTGCTGCTGGTTGAATTTAAATTAGGCCTGACTAATTGTCAGCCTAAAATAAGGTCCAGTCCTTTCCTTCACTTTATATAATTGCCACTATTAGCCTATTTCTATGTACTGTATCATGATGCTAATATTAATATTAAATTTTCTGTATCTTTGATGTATTTGATTAGAGGAATGATCTTAGGATAAACAAATCTCATAGGGTAAAGGTTAAATATGATTAAGATAACTTTTTATTTTAAAAGGCTAATGACTTTCAAAATCTGAGTATATTCATTTTTTAAAGCAAATATGGTACTAGGCCGGTTGCCTAGTGACTAATATACATTAATAAAATCCCATTACAATAGGTGCATAATGATACAGGTAGTTCGTAGCGAAATAAAAAACTAAATTATAGCTAGATAATTCAAATACAGTAGCTATTACAAAGGTGTAAGTTGTTTGCTTTCCATTAGTATGTAGTGCAGACGGATCCAAATGCCCAGTGCAAAAAGAAGTAGCACCTCTATCGCTCTCACCAGGCGCCAAAATTTGCATGATCAAGGAATTTTATGAATTCCAATTGATCACACCACTGTAATAAAGCAATCCAGATCTGTACGGGCAGACGTATTTGTTGTTCCATGCGGGATTCCTTACTCCTGGTCCTTGGTAATAAGCCGCGATCTATCATTCAAAATGAAGGCATAAGCTATTTATTACATGGATGTTTCTTTATATCTATGTTGCCTTAGATTGCTGCTTTGAAAAGCTGTGTAATGTTTCAATTTTTCATCTCCAGACTGAGTGTGAAAGTACCTTAATACCACTGGATAATGATCCACAAAAACCTAACACATAAGATTATGTTGAATCAGTAGTTCATCATGTGATTTCTGTGAGTACCAAACACTGTCCAGTTCAAAGTGTTTATGCTTATGCACAATATTAATTGGAATCAGAAATACTTGACAGTGCCAGTTTGTTCAGTTTGAATTTGAGCCATTGCTGTCTTATCGCATTGTGTGCAAAATGATGTGTTGGCTGCCTGTATTGGAGATGTCATACAGTGCCAAGCCACCTCTATTATGTGCTTGTTTTCTTGCAAATAGTACCATTATTGTGGGGTCAATTTCCTTGTTATCCTAATCCTAAGATTAGGAGTCCGCGCTTTGTCTTGATTGATTATTGTCTTTCCTTGTTTCGGCAATTCAAAGAAGGAGTGAAATGAAACTAGACTTGCATAAGAAAAAATAATGTTAGCTAAATAATCTGCCACTGTATTTCCTTCCCTTAGTACATGTTGGAAGATGACATTGAACTGATCCTTCTTCTCCTTTATCGTCCTCGCATCTGTTCCAATGCACCATGGGGGATCCCATTCCCCTTCAATTATCTTCTTCATTGTCAAAGAGTCTGTCTCAATTATGAGAGGGTGTAGCTGTTTTTCCACACAGTAGGCCAAGCCTTCAGCAATTGCTTTTGTTTCAGCTACAATGTTGTTTGTTTCACCTATTTCCTTAGCTACAACATACACTAAATCTCCATGACAATCACGTATGCAAAAACTATATGAACTAGGTCCTGGATTCCCCCTAGAAGCACCATTTGTATTACACTTAAACCAACTCTCAAATGGAAACTCCTATGTTACTCTCTTGGTCATTACATAATGTTTGTAACCTTCAAAGAACGTGATCATATCCTGCCACATTAATCAAATATTTTGCATCCAAGGGTATCTGACCTTTGCAAGACTATGTAGAGTCTTATTTACCTCATGAATGACCCTATTGCAAGATACGGATCCTCCATATTTCATTGTATTTCTCCTCTTCCAAAGCTCCCATAAAACCACCGGAGGTACTGCCTGAATTAATGGCTTAAGCATTTGGCAACAATGTATTTTCTAGCATTCTCTTATAACTTGATGTACCTGTACCATGTTGATAATTATACCTGCTGCTTGAAGGAATGTTTTCCATACCCTTTTTGCAGTTTCACTTTTAAGGAATAGATTCTAGAGCATGTCTTCTTTTGGATTCAAGCAACCCCAACACTTGGACACCACCATATAACCATTTCTCCTCCAAAAATCATCAGTTTGTATCTTAGCTTTCCACAATCTCCATAGGAAGAATGAGATTTTAAAAAGAAGATCTTTAATCCACATAGTCTTGTATTCTACATTTGTAGGTGCCCTGTGCCTTATGTTCTGCCAAGCACTTCCCACTGTAAATCTCCCTATGGATGTTGGCATCCACTTAGGGGAATCCCAGTATTCATCATTGCCATTAAAGTGCACTTCTTGCCTTATATAGTCTGCAATATCTGCCGGGAATGATTTCTCAAGAACATGATCATTTTAACTGTATTGTTCTCTCAATTCAGCCACTTCATGCAGTTCTTCACTAATAGGAAAATCTGGAGGTACAACATTATATAAAGCACCTAAACCAGTCCAATTTGCATGCAACACATTGGTACAACCCCTTTTTATCTCCCATAATATGTCATGTTCTATCTCTTTCCTTACTTCTAATATTTTCCTCCAAACATGTAAACCTTGTCTAAATAGAACAACTGTAGGTAGTTCTTTCTTACCGTACTTATTCCATATGAAGTTTGACCATAGGGACTTAGTTGTTCTGAACTTCTACCATAGCTTAGCAAATAAAGCCTTTGATATATCAAATAGTGATCTAAAACCTAGACCACCTTCTTCCTTTGGTAAGCTTAAGTTAAGCCATTTTGCCCAGTGCCTACTTCTTCCTTCTTCTTTGTTACTCCAGAAAAATCTTACAAATGGTCTTTATACAAATGGTCCAACACATTGTAAGGAGGGTCCAACACTGATAGCATATGAGTGGATATACTTTTAAGGAAACTAGTTATAAGTGTTGCCTTGCCACCATAAGATAGTAGCTTTCCTTTCCAGGAATGTAGCATTGCTTTCACCTTCTTTATGACATCAATGTAATAGTTCTTCCTCCTTCTTGTGTTGAATACAGGCCATCCTAGTTAAGTGAATGGAAATTCCCCTTATTGAAATCCTGCAATTGTCCCTACAGTAGAGGAAATAGATCCTGCCACTTTAGCATGCATGAAATATGAGCTCTTCGTTCTATTTATAAGCTGTCCAAAAGTGTGCTCATATTGGGTGATAACCTCCTCCACCTTTTCTATGGAATATGGATCAGGAGAAACAAAGATGATTGTGTCATCAGCATAAGTCAAATAGTTTAATAGATCAGTCCACTTTGGCATTCCAAAACCTTTAAAGCTTTTATCTTCAAACAACTTATTTAGTGATCTTGATAGTACCTCGGCTGAAATGATGAACAAAGCTGGTGATAAAGGATCTCCTTGATTGAGACCTCTTGTGGACTTAAAAAACCCTACTGATTGTCCATTAACAAGGAATGAATACCAATTGTTTGATAGCAGATTCCAAATCATATTGATGAAGTGCTCAACAAATCCCATTTTTCTCAACACATGAAGTAGGTGTTTCTATGAAACCCTATCATAAGCCTTAGCCATATACAACTTGATCACAACATTAGCTGGCTTCTCCCTTAACCTTATATCAGTTACAATCTCTTGAGTAAGTAACATATTCTCAAAGATAGTCCTTCCTTTAACAAATCCAGATTGATTGGAGGAGATCAGAGGAGGAAAAATCTTCTCCAACCTATCATGCATTACCCTTGATATGATCTTGTTAATGAAATTACTAAGACTTATTGGTCATAAGTCTGAGAATGTGGTAACCAAAGCTTTTTTTGGCAGTAGTACCAGATTAGTATGAGTTACTGATTTTGGTAATGGAGCTCTACTGTAGAAGATCTGCAGCATGTTGAAGATGTCTTCACCTACTACATCCCAACACTCTTGATAGAAGATTTCAGTAAAACCATTAGGTCCACTTGAACTATCTCCACTCAAAGCAAATACTGCTCCCTTTACCTCTTATATAGTAGGCATTCTACAAAACTCCTTGTTTTGTTCCATAGATACCATAGAAGGAACATTACTCAGAAGATCAAAGCTTGTTGGATCACCCTCATGACTAAACTTATTTTGAAAGAAATCTACTGCTTCCTTGTCCAATAGGTCCTGTGTTTCAATCCACACTCCATCTCCATTATGGATCCTATTAAGTTTTAATTTCCGCCTCTTGCCATTGACATGGTTGTGAAAGAATCTAGTATTTCTATCCCCTTCTGCAAACCATGTCATGCCTGCTTTTTGTTTCCAGTATTGCTCCTCAATGTTCAAATATCTTTTCAATTCTGCCTGTGCCTTTTGGAGGATAATTTTGTTGTCAATTGTTGGTTCCTCCTCAAACAACATTTCCTTGATTTTAACTATATCTTCCTTAATGGCAAGCTACTTTAATATATCTCCATATGCCAGCTTACTCCATTTAGAAAGTGCTATCTTCACCATTCTAAACTTTTGTTTGAATATCCATAATGGATCTCTAATGAAGTTTGCTACCCAATTCTGGAAAACTACATCCTTAAAAGTCTCATGCTTTATCCAGAAATTTAGGAATCGAAAAGGTTTCACAAGATGTGTTGTGTTAGCTCCACAAATCATCAGCAAAGGTGCATGATCTGAACCTGTTCTTATGAGATGTTCCATTTCAATGTTGGGGAAAAGACTTTAGAAAGGCAAATTGACTATTATCCTATCCAACCGCTTTAAAATACACTCAGCATTTGGTCTACTATTCCACCATGTAATGGGGTTTCCTTTGTAACCAAGATCAAATAATCCACTTGAATTTACACAAGATGAAAAGTCCTCATATTCTGTGGGATAAACTGGTAGGCCTCCTATCTTTGCTTCCTCACTCAATATAACATTGAAGTCTCCACCAACTACCCAAGGCATTTCCATGTCATTAGCACGATTATACAAGTTGTCCCACAATTCTAGCCTCTCAAGTGAAGAACATTTGGCGTAGACAAAAGTCATAATAATGTATTTACCAATGTCTTTATGATAGACCTTGATAGTCACCTGCTGCTCGGTATAAATCAGTAATTCCCACTCAACCACACTATCTATGAACAACCATATCTTGCCATTTATGTTTGAATATGCATTGTCCATTCCTAGAATTCTCCTGTATCTCTGAATGTGCTCAGTTTTTTGGAATGATTCCATTAGTGCAACTATGAAGAATGCATGCTCCATGTGCATATTAATAACCCTCTGAAAGACCTGTTGGGTTTTGATAGACCTTATATTCCAGATTAATGTCTTAATAATCATTTGGTAGTAGAAGCTGCCCTTCTAGGCAGTATTCTTTTAGGTTGTGGAATCTCTTTTTTTTGGCCTTATTTCCTTCCCTTTTTGCCACTCTAGTATCCAACTCTAGGAGATAAATCTGCTTCACTTGCTATTGCCTTAAAGTTTCCTGTTGTAGATACAACCTCCCTTTCATCTTCTAATTGCTCCTGAGTACCTATTGGTTGTTGAAGCTCCACAGGTGCAACATTGTGTGTAACAAGGTCATGTAACACTTGCATTGGAGAATGTACGAGGATGTTGAGCTGAATGTGCAGTGGCTGCCTACTCCCAGAATTGCACGCCATGTATCTTGGCTCAATTGCACCTTCTTGAAGGGGTACCATAGCATGCTGAGGTTCATCTCCACTTGACTCCTTCATCACAATTGCATATTGATCTCCAGATTGCAAACATTCCACATTATGTTTGTCTGTATCATTAATAACTGGAGTTAAGCTAGGATTTTCAACATTCCTAAACTGCTTCTTCTTTTGAGTGGTATTGGATTCCATTCTTTGGTGAATCTTTTTTGAACTATAATCGTGTCCTTGTGTTTGCCAACAGAGTCGTTAACCACGGCCCGACCAAAAAGGGTTTGTATGTCTTGTTGTTGTTGGTCTGAAGTCATCTCATTATTCTCCACTACCACCAATGCATTCTGCTCTCCATCACCTATTGTCTGTTGCATCCTCCTGAGTGACAATTCACAGATAG
This sequence comes from Nicotiana tomentosiformis, assembly GCF_000390325.3. Lineage (NCBI taxonomy): Eukaryota > Viridiplantae > Streptophyta > Magnoliopsida > Solanales > Solanaceae > Nicotiana > Nicotiana tomentosiformis. The sequence goes on from NC_090821.1 coordinate 37,430,483, forward strand.
ATTCCCATCTAGGTGCATCTGTAGGTAGTAATAAGTAGATGTCTGTTCCAGTGAGGTTATGTTTTTTGCACCCAGTTGTTAGATGTTCAGATTGCACATTAATACTTTGCTCCTCCTCTTGATTCCCTTCATCTGTTGAGTCTTCTTTACCATTGACACCATCTAGTAGTTCCCCTTTCTCTGATTCTTCTTCAACTTGATCACTCCATAACTTCCCTACACTAAGTTTTAATCTTTCATCATCCCTGGACATACCATCTGTTGCACTAGCCTGGTTGGTTGTCACAAGATTATCAATGAAAGTTCTATTCACCCATTGTGCTGTTGATTCCTTTTGAATATCCTCAACAGCCTCATTCCCATTCCCAGTATATTTGTACTGGTTCCTTTCTTCGACGATTCAATCCCAAGAGACTTAGGAGTGACAACCGCTGCTGTTGGATTTAAACTTCTAGCTTTAGTCGAATTAGTTCTTGGGCTTTGTTTGACAGTGCTTTCCTCTGCAATAGACAAATGACTGTTTTCCTCTTTGTCACCATCCTCCACCTGTAATACTGCAAACTTATTTACTATTTGAACTGTTGAGATACTGTTCCATCAGCTGGAACTATTTCTTTCCCAGTTTTAAGTTTAACTTCTATTTTGGTTTCAGTATGTTTGAGTAATCCAGGGGTGTTTTGTCTTGTGTATTAAGGTTAGGGATATACGGGAATTTTTTGGAGGGCAGGCCAGCCAATGAATAGGGCTGGCCGCCGGCCGGAGCAGCCATGGATAGGGTTTGCCCTAGTTGTGCCCTTATTCACAGGAGAGAGAAGAGAGTGTGTCTCTGTGAGTTGGTCTTTTAGTATATACATTAGTTGTTTCATCAATAAAGTCATTTTCGTTTACTTACTTTTTCCTAACAAGTTTCATCTGTTTTAAAGGCATTTGCAGAATCCAATCAGTTTAAGCGAAAATGATTTTTGAAAAAGTCTTCAAACGAACCACTTAGGCAAATTCGTCAGTTAAATAATTTTTGAAAGAAAAGTGATTGCACAATACAAATCAGATGTGGATTTTACAAGGATGGAAAAATCACTTTGGGAAATCAAACAATTTATACCAAATAAGTCTTCAAAAACAATCAAGGTATAACTCATTTCACATTTCTTTGGGCACATGAAAGGTTAAGTATTAACGTAGACCTGCATTTTAAAGAACTCATATTTTTGAATAAATCCTGCAATGCATTTTAAGAAAAAATTGAATTCCCTTTTTCTAAAGTTATAAACCTATTCTTGAAACAAGCATTTCTCTATAGGACTAAATATTTCATCACTTTAAGTACTTTCACATAGACCCACTTAGTAACTTGAATTACTAATTGACTAGGATATAAATAATTCTTCCTATATATTTAGCCTAAGTTTAAGGAACTACTTTAATGTAGATTTTAAGGGATGCCTACCACCTTCAATTTTCCTTAGAATAACTAGAACTCTTACCCCGATTCTTACTAATTTAGCAGACCATTAAGATAATGATCTTTATAGACTTATAGGTACCCTAGTATACCTTTAAATATTAGGTGGCGACTTTTCTTTTATCAACTTCAGAGGACCACACGTTGTACTTTATTTTGACCTGTGTGAAATAGGGTGCAACAAGGGTATTTTCTATTGCACCGGCTATTTCTCAGGCAGAGGGCGGAGTGCAGACTCCAGCAACTCGTACCCTAAGCAGATTGATCTAGAGGATTTGCTTCCATAGTAGTTGTTGAGCGTCCTTTGTCGGTGGATGAGCAGAGAAGGTTAGAGAAGTTCCGGAGGCAGGATCCTCCGCGTTTTGATGGTTCTCCTGCAGTAGATCCCTGATATTTCCTTGATGGTTTCTATGAGATTCTTCAGAATCTCAGACTCGTTGAGTCCAATGGAGTGTATTTCACCGTGTTTCATATTAGAATGTCTTACCAGAGGTGGTGGCAATCATATGAGCAGGGTAGAGCAGTTTGTTCCCCTCCTCTTACTTGGGCTCAGTCCTCCAAGGTCTTTTTGGAGAAAATTGTGCCCCACACAAGGAAAGATGAGCTGAGGAGGCAGTTTGAGCATCTTCAGTAGGGCCAGATGCTAGTTACTGATTATGAAATGAGGTTTACCGAGTTGTCCGATCATGCTACTATTTTTATTCCCTCTAAGGAGGAAAGAGTGAGGAGATTTACTGATGGTCTTCACCATAGTATTCGACTTGCTATGGCTAGGGAGGCAGAGACCAGGACTTTATTTCACCAGACTGTAGAGATAGCACGTCGTATTGAGCACATCCCCAATGAGACTACAGAGATAATACAGGGTAGATACAGGAGGTCCCAACATTCAGGTTGCTTCAGTTATGCCTTATGTGGAGGCTGAGGTCAATTTGGGAGAGGCCATTCTAGCAGGATAAATTATCATGCACCACCACCTAGTCGAGGAGTTCATGTCTTGTCTTTGATAAGTGCCCTTCCAGTGCCGATTTCTCATCACGCTCCAGCTATTCAGAGTTCATCTATACCTGGTTCTTCTGGTTGATATTCTGGTTCACGGAGTCTGATTCAGGCCCCTTAGTCATTTTTTATCAGAGATTGCTATGAAGGTGGAGACTTGGGGAATGTCACAAAATATTGCCCCCGTTTTCATAGAGGTTCAGAGCAACAGGGAGGTCATACTATGATTCATGCATCAGTTACTACACCACCCGCTCATTTAGCTCGGGTGGAGGTCATCTAGTACGTGGTCATCCTAGAGGTGAAGCTCCATCTAATGGAGGTCAGGCTAGATGATATGTATTTCCAGGGAGGTCCGAGGCTATCACTTCTAATGCAGTTATTACACAAATTATTTATGTGTGGCATAAAGATGCTTCGGTATTGTTAAATCCTGGCTCTACCAATTCATATGTGTCATCATACATTATTACGTGTCTAGGTATACCACGTGATTCCCTTGCTACCCCATTTCATGTATCTATACGGTTGGGAATTTCGTTATAGTAGATTGATTTTATCGGTCCTGTGTGGTCACATGTGGTTTTGAGACGAGGGTGGACTTCATATTGTTAGATATGGTAGACTACGATGTAATCTTGTGTATGGATTGGCTATCACCATACCATGCTATTCTTGATTGTCACGCTAAGACCGTGACGTTGGCTATGTCGTGGTTGCCAAGGATGAAATGGAGGGATTCTCTTAGTTGCACTCCTAGCAGAGTGATCTCATCTTTGTAGGCTCAACAGATGTTTGGGAAAAGATGTTTGTACAATGACCTAGCTGGTTGTTTTGTGTATTGGAGCCCTGCTCTCCTATTTGATGCTTTCCATATGCTTCTTTGTTGTTTAATGACTTACGTGGATGGTTTGCTTCATTTCGAGTATATTTTGGAGTGAATTGGAACACTTAGTTATAAGGTTGGAAGCTTAAGTTATAAGAGTTAACTAAGGTTTGGCGTTTGTGTAGGCGACACCTGAATGGTGTTTATATGGTTGCAATAGGTTTGTATGGTGATTTTGTACTTAGGCGTATGATCGGATTTGGATTGGGAGGTTCCTAGGTTGATTTGGCTTTTTGGACGGAAGTTGGAAACTTGAAGGTTTGAAAGGTTTACAGGTTTGACAGGGAGTTGACTTTGTGATTGTCGGGGCCCGTTTGGGATCTCGGGAGGTGGGATAGGTTTTTCATGTCATTTGGATATTTTGTGCAAAATCTGAGGTCCTTCTAAGTTGGTTAGATATGGTTACCCTTGAGGTTTGAAATTTGCAAGTCGATTAGTTCATTAAGCTTAAATTGAGGTGTGATTTGTGATTTTGATATTATTTTCTGTGATTTGAGGCCTCGAGTAGGTCCGTGTTATTCTTTGGGATTGATTGATATAATTGGTTAGGGTATCGAGGGGACCACACGTGTTTCAAATGGATTTTTTAGTCATTGGAGTTTGGTGGGTCTGCTGCAAATTTCAGGTGTTTGATTTGCTTCGCAATCGTGGAGTAGGTCTCGCCATCGCAAAGGCTTATATTGGCACTGTGGCATTTTTCTCTTCGCGTTCACGATGGGAGAGTTGTGTTCCCAAAGTTTTGTGAGCAGTAGCCTTTGCGTTCGCGTAGAAGGAAGGCAGGTTGGGGGTGTCAGGCATTTGGTTTTCGCTTTAGGGGGAGGGCGACCGCGTTCGCATAGTTTAGTGGAGCTTTGTTCATCACGTTCACGGATAGGGCACCACATATGCGAAAGGGTTATTTCAGGCTGGGGAAGATTATGCTTCGCGAACAAGAGGCTTGGCCGCATTTGCAAAACGGTATAAATAGGCAGAGTTATACGTAGTCATTTTCGAGACTTTAAGCTCACTTTATCATATGGTGAGATTGGGAGCTCGGATTGGGGTGATATTTGAGGCGATTTTTGTTCACTTGGGTTGGGTAAGTATTCTTAACTTGGGTTTAATTAATATTCATGATTCTATCTTTGATTTTGGCATTAGATTGGTGAATTTAAGAGGGAAATATTTGTGGTTTTGGAAATATTTTCTTAAGTAAAAAATGGAGATTTTAACCTTGATTTGGTATCGGTTTTGGATAAAACTTCTATATTTGAACTCGTATTGGAATGGTTAGTCGGGATTCATGATTTTTGTCGGGTTTCGGGAGGCGAGCCTAGGTTGGCTTTTTGCAATGTGATAATAATTGGAGCTTTATTACTTGGAATCGATTTCTATAGCCGCATTTGATGTTATTGAGTTGTTTTTGACTAGATCCGAGCCGTTTGGATGTCGATTCGCATGGGAAGGGCTTTTTGGAGTATTGATTCACGCGCTTTGAGGTATGTAACATGTCTAAACTTGGTTTGAGGGTTAGTTTCCTATTGTCTATGATATTTGAGATATGTTGGGGTGACGCATGTGCTAGGTGATGGGCATATGTGCGTACACCGAGGTTATTCATGATCCAGGTAGACCTTAGGCTATTATGTGCCTTATTTTGCTATCATGGCTTGTTATATCCATGTTTTCTCTACTTGTATAACAACATGAGCTATTATTCCTACTAGAAATCATGTCTAGGCTATATGTTTATCTGTTGAGATATGATAGGGCTATTCTTGATATTTTGAGCCATTTGCCTTAATTATAGTCATACTCTCAGTCATGATTTTATATTTGTGTATTATATAACTGTCTTTGTGTCTTCTTTATATGCAATCCCATATTCTATTAATGCCCTTATATGTGTGACACGGTTTGAGTTTGTGTACTGTGAGATGTGAATATTTGAGACTTGAGCGGTTGATGACTGTGCTTGGGGCCATAGACCCGATTTGGTATTGATTATAAGGTGACGTTTACGCCAGGCCCATGTTAGGCTAAGTGGTATTGATCTTGAGGTGACGTGTGCGTCAGGCCCCATGTTGCGCTATGTGATATTGATCGTTGATGTAGATCCGGTCAGCTTTTGGGCAAGGACATTTCCTTACAGAGTCAGGCACTAATCGTGGGTGCATGCACAAGGTCATATATGTGCTTGGGTGAGGGACTTGTGTCAGATACCCATACAGTGCTAGGTGTGGTTGTCGTTTTTGAGTGTGAGAGTCCAAGGGCAATTATGTCAAGCACTACACATGTGCAGAGATATGACATACTTGATGTTTTAAACTGCGATATTATTGATTCTAGCATGCATACTTGTCATGCAGGCACCGGGACATCTCCCTTCTCTCTTGCTTATTGCTACTTGATGTCATTAATTAATGTTGGACTTGGAATCAGTGTTAAGTTGACAAAACCATGATTAGATGACTTCTATGAAAGAATTGTCTTAATTGGTATTCTTGAAAAACATGTATATATTCCGTTGAATTTAAAATTGCTTGTTCTACTTGTCATTACTGTTATTATTTCGTTATTGTTAAATTGGTAATTAGAAATGAGTATTGCACCTTGTCGAGCACGTCATTGCTTTTAGCCTGAGGTTAGGCTTGTAACTTAATGAGTACATTGGGTCGGTTGTACTCATACTATACTCTGCACTTCATGTGCAGATCCGTGTATTGCCGAGAAATATGATCGCTGGTGAGTTGCTCCAGTACCAGTTTTCTTGGAGATCTCGAGGTAGCTGTTGATTCCATTCGTAGGCCTTGAAGTCCCTTATCCATTTGTTTATGCTATTACTATTCTATCTTTCAAATATTTATGTATTTTAGATCAAACTATGTATTTGAAAATTCTCTAGCGCTCACGTACTCGGTGACACATATCATGTGATGGTTTTAGTTGTATTATTACTATTGGCTTCCGTTATTTATGATTATCCAGCCGCTAAGACTGTTAAATTCTGTTATTTGAGTTTATTGTTGTTATTTTAATATTGGCTTGCCTAGCAAGTAATGTTAGGCACAGGATTGTTTCGTGGGATTTGTGTTTATAGGGTCCGGTCAATAGATGGTGGTAAGTTTATGAGATGGGTCGACTAGCAGGATCACCTCCTCTTAGATGGGCTCAATTCTTCGACTCAGGGTCATTTTTAGTCAGAGGTTGCTATGAGTGTGGAGAGTTGGGGCAAGTCACGAAGTATTGCCCCCGTCTTTGTAGAGATTCAGTGCAGTAGGGAGGCAAGACTATGATTCTCGCACCAGTTGCTACATCCACCACTCAGCCAGCTCGGAGTGGAGGTCATCCAAGACGTGGTCGTTCTAGAGGGGCAACTTTGTCTAGTGAAGGTCGGGCCAATTGATATGCTTTCCTAGGGAGGACTGAGGTTGTTGCTTCTGATGCAGTGATTACATGTATTGATTTTGTATGTCGTAAGGATGTTTCGGTATTGTTTGATCCTCGTTCAACTTATTCCTATTTGTCATCATACTTTACTTCTTGTCTGGATATGCCTCAGGGTTCTTTTGATGCTCCTGTGCATATGTCTACACATGTTGGTTATTCTATCATGGTGGATTGCGTTTATTGGTCATGTATGGTCACTATTTGTGGTTTTGAGATGAGGGTAGACTTCCTATTTTTAGATATGGTGGATTTTGATGTGATCTTGGGTATAGATTAGTTTTCCCCGTACAATGCTATTCTTGATTTCTGTGCTAAGACCGTGATATTGCTGATGCTGAGGTTACCGAGGTTGGAGTGGAAGGGTTCTTTTGGTTGCACTCCTAGTAGAGTGATTTCATTCTTGAAGGCTCAATGGATGGTTGAGAAGAGATGTATAGGGTATCTAGCTTTTGTCAGAGATATTAGTGCTCATACTCCTACCGTTGAGTAAGTTCCAGTAGTGAGGGAGTTTCAGGATGTGTTTCAAACCTACCGAGTATGCCACCAGATGAAGACATTGATTTTGGCATTGATTTGGCACCTGGCTCACAACCTATCTCTATTCCTCCGTATCGTATGGTTCTAGAAGATTTGAAGTAATTAAAAGAACAGTTGCAAGAGTTGCTAGATAAGGGGTTCATTGGGCATAGTGTGCCACTGTTGTTTGTTAAGAAGAAGGATGGTTCTATGAGAATGTGTCAGTTGAACAAGGTGATCGGCAAGAACAAGTATCCATTACCCCGCATTGATGATTTGTTTGATCAGCTTCAGGGTGACAAATTTTTCTTGAAGATTGACTTGAGGTTGGGGTATCACCAGTTGAAGATTATGGCTTCGGACATTCCTAAGATTGCTTTCCAAACTCGTTACGGGCATTATGAGTTGTTCGTGATGTCTTTCGAGTTGACTAATACCCTAGCAGCCTTTATGCATTTGATGAACAATGATGATATATTGGTGTATTCTCGTAGTTGGAAGGAGTATGAGTAGCATTTAAGGATCATGCTCCAGACTTTGGGAGAAGAAGCTATATGCTATGTTTTCCAAGCGCGAGCTTTGGTTAGACTCTGTGGCATTCTTGGGCAATATTGTCACGACCCAACTGGAGGGTCATGACTAGCACCCGGGCCATACTTGCCGAGCACCAACGTACATTTTATCTAACCTTCCTTATTATCTTTAAGGGCCGACAAGATCAATATAAATAGTAGACATGGATCATGAACATCCAACAATGAAAGATAATGTCATGAACATACATAACATGGGACGACAAGACTGTCAAGAACTATATATAAGGTACGAGCTAACATGATGCCATGAAAGACTATACAACAAAAAAATCAGCCGACAAGGCATTCTAAACCATACATAAGTCGACACCTGTCTATGAGCCTCTAAAGTTACATCAGTGCTACAACATTGCCGGAACAGGGCCCCGACATACCCATAATGTCAATAACAAAAATGCATACCAAGACCACGGCAAGTCCGGAGAAAGGATCTTGCCAATAACGCTGAACCGGATAACCTACTGTGATGGGGGAGCTGCGTCTACCCGTCTATCAGGACCTGCAGCACGACATGCAGGGTCCACAAATAAAAGGACGTCAGTACGAATAAAGTACTGAGTATGTAAGGCAGAATAGCATAAGTAAGAACAATAATGTAAACAGTGATAGGGAATATACAACCTGTGACATCTGGGTACCTCTGAGGGCTACTAACATGAAATACATGATACATACATATATATATACATAAACTTTTAAAACATATGCCTTTGTGGGCATCATCATCATCATATCATACCCGGCCGTAATAGGCTCGGTAAAACGTACCCGGCCATCATAGGGCTCGGTAGAATCGTACCCGGCCACGTGGAGCTCGGTAAAACCCAACTGATCAGTGGTTGCACAATAGGTGCCATACCCGGCCAACTATAGCGTGGCTCGGTAGAGTAAAATAGATACATATATATGATGCATGCTGGACTCATTGGAATCACATTTTGAACCTTTTGGAGTGACGTAAGGTCGGTATCCTTCGTACATGTTATTAGGATTAACCCTTCATCAAGAATCTTATAAGAATAAGGAGCTACCAACAACATTGATAATATAAGAATAAGAGAAGTAACATCAATATTAATCGTTTCATAAGAAGGGCAGCAATGTAAGTACTGCTAGCTTCTAAGAGTAGAGTATCTTTGGGAGCTCGTTCATTACATTATGTACAATTGGAGTCGTGCAAAATAATGAAGGGGATAGCCTCACATACCTTGTATATACTGCCCAACCTCAAGCTATGCAAATGTCACGACTCCTTAGTCTACAATAAGACAAATGACACTATCATTTTCGTTTAAGCGTCGTAACTATTATGTATCGACCACAACCTATTTTACGATGAAATGGACAGCACCTCCCCTATTTATATGACTTCACACAAGTCAATACAATCACCAAACAGCCCAAACAACATCATTAATAATCATATTGAGCCTCCAAAACAGTCCACCAACCAACAACATTACTACCAAGCCTTTCGATATATATTTCACAAGTTCTAGCTTCAATGACTTAGCTGCAACTTGGATAATCTTAAATATCTATAGAGTAAGGGGTTCCTTACCTTTAAACAGAAAGAACAACTCCAATTTGACCTTAATGTTCCACGAAATATCCCTCAAATTCTGCCACAAGAACAAGGAAGCGAAACTAGCAATCAATTTGGGCTTTTCGGAACTAGAATTACTTTAGAAGACTTGAAATCACCTAGGGTTGATATTAAGAACTTTAAGGAGTATTTACAGAACATAAAACACTTAAAACAACCTCCAACACGAGCTGGAACAACACAAAAATCAGCAACAACAAGAAGAACAAGAAACTTACTAGCGCCACGGGATTCCCGACACTTGATTTGTGTTGTTTGCCCTTTGTTTGGGTCTTGGATCATGAGAGAACCTTGAGAGAGTGTTTTTAGGTGTCTAGGGTCTGAAGAGAATGAAAATTAATGAGTTAAAACGGGGTTAAAGGGTCTGATATATATCAATATATCTCAACCGCCTATGTGGGCCCCATAGAGAGCTGCTTGGCGCACTCTCACAAAAACGCGAATATCTCTCTATTCCGAGATCGTATCGACAAACGGTTTAATGCGTTGGAAAGTAGACTCATAGATCTTCAATTTGATAGGAAGATCACCCCATAATTCCATGTACATTGGGAGAAAACTGTAGTAACATTTGACCTAAATTTTATGTAAAATTATAAACATAAGTTGCGACAACTTTTATCGACTTTTGTTTCATAACTCTCTTGACTTCAAGACTTATGATATGGATATTATATTATTCAAATACATTAAAACATAACCTCTTGGGACAATTAATCACCTCTAGTTTTACCCGAAAATGCGGGTTACAACATCCTTGATTCGTTTCACTTCTAATACTTGTTAACCACTCTTATACACCCTTGTATCGTTTAAGACCAATAGGATTAACTTCTTATCATCTCAAAGATAATCTCTTCTTGGATTTACGTCGACTAACTTATGGAATGATCTAAGGTACGCAAATTTGGGTTGTAACATCCTCCCCCCCTTAGGAACATTCGTCCTCGAATGTAAGGGTTTATGGAGAGTCTAACTTATCGTGGATTCTGACGGAAATGTCCGGCTTAGTTTCCCCTATAAAATGGACACTAGCCAACCTTACAAGAAGTTAAACCCAACCTATGGCCTTACAATACTATACAAAGCATTATGGATATGTACATTATCTGCATATCACCATTTTGTATTAAAAAAATAGTATTCACAAGCTATTGCTTACCTCATAGAGCCGTTTCACTTTATAATACGTCTTGCTTTCCCCCGGCATCCTCGTTATCCTCACTCTGGAATAGGTAAGGGTATTTAGACTTCATCTCCTTTTCTGATTCCCATGTCATTTCTTCTATATTCTTGTTCCTCCATAATACTTTGACGGAAGCTACATCCTTTGTTCTCAGCTTGCGGACTTGTCGATCTAATATAGCCACTGGCACTTCATCATATGATAGATCCTCTGTAACTTGTACATCTTTGATAGGGACGACCCGAGAAGGGTCTCCAATACATTTCCTCAACATAGATACATGGAATACCGGGTGGACAAATTCCAATTCGGATGGCAATTCTAACTTATAAGCAACCTGTCCAATTCGTTGAAGAATTTTGTACGGCCCAATATACCGCGGACTCAACTTACCTTTCCTCCCAAAACGCATAACACCCTTCATCGGTGAGATCTTCAGGAAAACCCAATCACCAACCTCAAATTCCAGATCACGACGTCGGACATCGGAATAAGACTTTTGCCTGCTTTGTGCCGTCCTCAGTCGCTCTTGTATCACTTTCACCTTCTCAATGGCTTGGTGAATCAAATCTGGCCCATATAATTCTGTCTCACCGACTTCGAACCATCCAACTGGTGATCTACATCTCCTCCCGTACAGTGCCTCATACGGGGCCATTTTAATACTGGAATGGTAGCTATTATTGTAGGCAAATTCAATGAGTGCCAGATGGTCATCCCAATTCCCCTTGAAATCTAGAACACATGCTCGTAGCATATCTTCAAGCGTCTGAATGGTACGTTCAGCCTGTCCGTCAGTCTGCGGATGGAATGCAGTGCTGAGATTTACTTGTGTGCCTAAACCCTTCTGAAAAGACCTCCAAAAGTTAGCCGTAAATTGAGCTCCTCGGTCTGATATAATAGATACCGACACACCATGAAGCCTAACAATCTCCTTGATATACAACTTCGCATAATCTTCAGCCGTGTAAGTTGTCTTAACTGGCAGGAAATGGGCAGATTTTGTAAGTCGATCGACTATCACCCAGATGGAGTCAAACTTATGATAAGAGCGAGGTAATCCAATAATGAAGTCCATATTAATCACCTCCCATTTCCAGGTCGGAATCTCTATATTCTGAATCAATCCACTGGGTTTCTGATGCTCGATCTTTACTTGTTGACAATTAGGACACTGGGCTACAAATTCTGCAATACACTTCTTCATGTTATCCCACCAATACTGCTCCTTAACGTCATGATACATCTTTGTCGAACCGGGATGGATAGAATATCGGGACTGATGAATCTCAATCATAATCTTCTCTCGCAACCCTGCCACACTAGGCACACATAATCGGCCCTGGTATCTCAGTGTCCCATCCCCTCCGATTTTGAAAGCTGTAATCTTACACTGCTGAATTCCCTCTCTCAATCTTACTAAGGTAGGATCTTCATATTGCCGTGCTTTTACCTCGGCTACCAAAGATGATTCTGCTGTATTCTGTACAGTAACACCTCCGTCATCAGAGTCCAACAATCTGATTCTCATATTGGCCAGCTGGTGAAGCTCTTTGGTCAACCCTTGTCTACCTGCCTCAATATGTATTAAGCTTCCCATTGACTTACGGCTGAGAGCGTCTGCCACAACATTGGCTTTACCGGGATGGTACAATATCTCGACGTCATAGTCTTTCAGTAATTCAAGCCACCTACACTGCCTCAAATTCAACTCCTTCTGCTTGAAGATGTATTGTAAACTTTTATGATCTGTGTAGATGTCAACATGGACGCCGTATAAGTAGTGCCGCCATATCTTTAAAGCATATATTACTGCAGCCAATTCCAAATCATGAGTCGGGTAATTCTTTTCATGCTTCTTCAATTGTCTTGATGCATAAGCAATCACCTTCCCACGTTGCATCAATACGCACCCCAAACCTATACCTGAGGCATCACAATATACCACATAACCTTCTGTTCCTTCTGGGAGAGTGAGCACTGGCGCGGATGTCAATCGATTCTTTAGCTCCTGAAAACTATATTCACAAGAATCAGACCACTGGAACTTGGTAGCTTTCTGTGTTAACTTAGTCAATGGTGCTGATATAGAGGAAAACCCTTCTACAAACCGCCTATAATATCCTGCTAGCCCCAGGAAGCTGCGGACTTCTGATGGTGTTGTAGGTCTCGGCCAATTCTTCACTGCATCGATCTTCTGAGTGTCGACACTAATACCCTCATCAGATATCACATGGCCAAGGAATGCTACTGAGTTCAGCCAGAATTCACATTTAGAGAACTTAGCATATAACTTATGATCCTGAAGGGTCTGTAATACTATCCGCAAGTGGCCCGCATGTTCCGCCTCCGAACGAGAATACACCAGAATGTCATCAATGAATACGATCACGAACACATCAAGATAGGGCCTGAATACACTATTCATGAGATCCATAAAAGCTGCTGGGGCATTTGTTAGCCCGAACGACATCACCAAGAACTCAAAGTGCCCATATCTTGTCCGGAAGGCCGTCTTTGGAATATCCTTCTCCTTAACCCTCACCTGATGATACCCTGAACGCAAGTCAATCTTGGAGAAATACTTGGCACCCTGGAGTTGGTCAAATAGGTCATCAATCCTTGGAAGTGGATACTTGTTCTTTATTGTAGACTTATTCAACTGTCGATAATCGATACACATCCTTAACGACCCATCTTTCTTCCGCACGAATAAGACTGGCGCACCCCAAGGTGAAGTGCTAGGCCTAATGAAACCCTTATCCAGCAAGTCCTTCAACTGCACCTTCAACTCTCGCAACTCTGCCGGGGCCATCCTGTATGGAGGGATAGAGATCGGTTGAGTGTCAGGCAATGCATCAATGCTAAACTCAATCTCCCTTTCAGGAGGCAGGCCTGGGAGTTCATCCGGGAAAACATCTGGAAATTCATTGACCATGGGGATTAATTGTAGAGTAGGAGGCTTTGCCTCCACATCCCTCACGCGAACAAGATGATAAATGTAACCTTTTGAGATCATCTTCCTTGCCTTAAGATAGGAAATAAACCTACCTTTCGGCGTTGCAATATTCCCCTTCCATTCAATGGCGGGTTCATCAGGAAACTGAAACCTAACCATCTTCGTACGACAGTCAACATTTGCATAGCATGAGGCCAACCAGTCCATTCCCATTATCACATCGAAATCAACCATTTCTAACTCAAATAAATTTGCCGAGGTTTTATGACTACAAATCATCACAGTGCAACCCTTATATACCCTTCTAGCAATCACAGAATCTCCTATCGGAGTGGATATCGCAAGTGGTTTACTTATCAATTTAGGTTCAATGCCAAACTTATTAGCCACAAAGGGTGTAACATATGATAAGGTAGACCCCGGATCAATTAGTGCATATACATCATAAGAAAACACAGACAATATACCTGTAATGACATCCGGAGATGACTCGAGATCTTGTCGACCTACTAGAGCATAGGTTCGATTTTGAGCACCACTCGAACTCGGCATTGTACCTCTACCTCTACCACGACCTGTCGACTGTTGAAAACCTTGTGTTGGAGGTCGAACTGATAAGGAAGAACCAGACACAGATCCAGTCGGCTGAGCCATACCACCACCTCCTCTGTTAGGACAATCCCGCATCATATGGCCATGCTGTCCGCAAGAATAGCACGCATCGGAACCTCGACGGCACAGTCCAAAGTGGGCCTTGCCGCACTGATCACAACGAGGTGTTGGGGGTCTCGTTTGACTAGTATCTCTATGAAATTGTGAGCCTGATGCCCTCGAACTCTGACCTGAACCAGAATAGGTAAATCGATCATACCGAGGCCTCTGAAACTGTGGAGGAGCACTAGCTATAGGTGGCGTCGAACTCCTCAAATATTGGGGCCTGATACTGCCTCTGAACTCATTAGAATACCCTGCCAATCTCGCCCTCTTATGCTGGCCCCTATCCTGCTCCCTATCTGCCCTTTGCTGGCGCTTACGATCCTCTAGGGTCTGGGCATAAGCCTGAATACGGGAAATATCCATGCCCTCTACCAAGGAGGCTGTTGTGCACTCATTTATCAGATGTGGTCCCAACCCGTTCACGAACAGATGCACCCTATCACTCATCTCTGACACCATATGGGGAGCATACCTTGCTAAAGAGTCAAACTGTATACTATACTCTCGTACACTCATATTACCCTGTCGAAGGTTCAAGAACTTATCAGCTCTAGCTCGTCGTATCTCAACTGGCAAGTAGTGACGAAGAAAGGCCTCAGAAAATTCCTTCCACACGGCTGGAGGAGCGTTCGGACCCCTAGATCTCTCCCAACTATCATACCAGAAAATGGCTAAATCCCGTAACCGATAAGAAGCCAACTCTACTGCCTCCGTATCACTAGCATGCATAACCCGCAATGTACGATGAACCTGATCAATAAATGTTTGTGGGTCCTCCTTGGGGTCTGATCCGGTAAACACTGGAGGGTCTAGGCTAATAAAATCACGAACTCTCGCACTAACTGGTTTATCAGCAGCACCGGTATTCTGCCTTTGAGCCTGAGCAGCTACCAAGCTAGTCAACAACTGCACTGCACTGCGCATATCGTGGTCTGTAGTGCCAGACGGTGGAACTGGATGTACTGGGTGCCTCCTAATATCCTCTGGAGGAGACGGAGAGGTATGAGATGGCATCTCACTCTGAGCCTCACTTTGGCCTGCTCTGGCTGGAGGCACCTGAATGTTACCCTCGCCCACAGCTATATCAAGCCGTTTACTAATCGCTTGCTTCCTAGTCGAAGGCATCGCTGAAAGAAATCAATGTGAATATTAGATATGAACATTTACGACTCAACTCTACGAACGATCTAGATTTAGGAAGAAGGTAACAACCCTAGATGTCACGTAGCCTCCTGATTATAAATGTGGCGCGCTACACATCCATAATCAAAACTCTACTAGACACGGCTCATAGACAATCCTAGGACAGACTTGCTCTGATACCAAGTTTGTCACGACCCAACTGGAGGGTCATGACTAGCACCCGGGCCATACTTGCCGAGCACCAACGTACATTTTATCTAACCTTCCTTATTATCTTTAAGGGCCGACAAGATCAATATAAATAGTAGACATGGATCATGAACATCCAACAATGAAAGATAATGTCATGAACATACATAACATGGGACGACAAGACTGTCAAGAACTATATATAAGGTACGAGCTAACATGATGCCATGAAAGACTATACAACAAAAAAATCAGCCGACAAGGCATTCTAAACCATACATAAGTCGACACCTGTCTATGAGCCTCTAAAGTTACATCAGTGCTACAACATTGCCGGAACAGGGCCCCGACATACCCATAATGTCAATAACAAAAATGCATACCAAGACCACGGCAAGTCCGGAGAAAGGATCTTGCCAATAACGCTGAACCGGATAACCTACTGTGATGGGGGAGCTGCGTCTACCCGTCTATCAGGACCTGCAGCACGACATGCAGGGTCCACAAATAAAAGGACGTCAGTACGAATAAAGTACTGAGTATGTAAGGCAGAATAGCATAAGTAAGAACAATAATGTAAACAGTGATAGGGAATATACAACCTGTGACATCTGGGTACCTCTGAGGGCTACTAACATGAAATACATGATACATACATATATATATACATAAACTTTTAAAACATATGCCTTTGTGGGCATCATCATCATCATATCATACCCGGCCGTAATAGGCTCGGTAAAACGTACCCGGCCATCATAGGGCTCGGTAGAATCGTACCCGGCCACGTGGAGCTCGGTAAAACCCAACTGATCAGTGGTTGCACAATAGGTGCCATACCCGGCCAACTATAGCGTGGCTCGGTAGAGTAAAATAGATACATATATATGATGCATGCTGGACTCATTGGAATCACATTTTGAACCTTTTGGAGTGACGTAAGGTCGGTATCCTTCGTACATGTTATTAGGATTAACCCTTCATCAAGAATCTTATAAGAATAAGGAGCTACCAACAACATTGATAATATAAGAATAAGAGAAGTAACATCAATATTAATCGTTTCATAAGAAGGGCAGCAATGTAAGTACTGCTAGCTTCTAAGAGTAGAGTATCTTTGGGAGCTCGTTCATTACATTATGTACAATTGGAGTCGTGCAAAATAATGAAGGGGATAGCCTCACATACCTTGTATATACTGCCCAACCTCAAGCTATGCAAATGTCACGACTCCTTAGTCTACAATAAGACAAATGACACTATCATTTTCGTTTAAGCGTCGTAACTATTATGTATCGACCACAACCTATTTTACGATGAAATGGACAGCACCTCCCCTATTTATATGACTTCACACAAGTCAATACAATCACCAAACAGCCCAAACAACATCATTAATAATCATATTGAGCCTCCAAAACAGTCCACCAACCAACAACATTACTACCAAGCCTTTCGATATATATTTCACAAGTTCTAGCTTCAATGACTTAGCTGCAACTTGGATAATCTTAAATATCTATAGAGTAAGGGGTTCCTTACCTTTAAACAGAAAGAACAACTCCAATTTGACCTTAATGTTCCACGAAATATCCCTCAAATTCTGCCACAAGAACAAGGAAGCGAAACTAGCAATCAATTTGGGCTTTTCGGAACTAGAATTACTTTAGAAGACTTGAAATCACCTAGGGTTGATATTAAGAACTTTAAGGAGTATTTACAGAACATAAAACACTTAAAACAACCTCCAACACGAGCTGGAACAACACAAAAATCAGCAACAACAAGAAGAACAAGAAACTTACTAGCGCCACGGGATTCCCGACACTTGATTTGTGTTGTTTGCCCTTTGTTTGGGTCTTGGATCATGAGAGAACCTTGAGAGAGTGTTTTTAGGTGTCTAGGGTCTGAAGAGAATGAAAATTAATGAGTTAAAACGGGGTTAAAGGGTCTGATATATATCAATATATCTCAACCGCCTATGTGGGCCCCATAGAGAGCTGCTTGGCGCACTCTCACAAAAACGCGAATATCTCTCTATTCCGAGATCGTATCGACAAACGGTTTAATGCGTTGGAAAGTAGACTCATAGATCTTCAATTTGATAGGAAGATCACCCCATAATTCCATGTACATTGGGAGAAAACTGTAGTAACATTTGACCTAAATTTTATGTAAAATTATAAACATAAGTTGCGACAACTTTTATCGACTTTTGTTTCATAACTCTCTTGACTTCAAGACTTATGATATGGATATTATATTATTCAAATACATTAAAACATAACCTCTTGGGACAATTAATCACCTCTAGTTTTACCCGAAAATGCGGGTTACAACATCCTTGATTCGTTTCACTTCTAATACTTGTTAACCACTCTTATACACCCTTGTATCGTTTAAGACCAATAGGATTAACTTCTTATCATCTCAAAGATAATCTCTTCTTGGATTTACGTCGACTAACTTATGGAATGATCTAAGGTACGCAAATTTGGGTTGTAACAAATATGGTATCTAGTGATGGGATTAAGGTGGACCTAAAGAAGATTGATGTAGTTCAGAGTTGACCCAGACCTTACTCCGCTATAGAGATCAGGAGCTTCTTGGGTTTGGCTAGTAATTACCGCCGCTTCATAGATGGATTTTCATCTGTTGAAGCCCTATTGACTAAGTTGACTCTGAAGGGTGCTCCGTTCATGTGGTCGGATGAGTGTGAGGAGAGATTTCAGAAGCTCAAGACAACATTGACTATAACTCTAGTGTTGGTTTTGCCTTCGGGATCATGGTCATCTACGATTTATTATGATGCTTCACGGGGTGGAATTGTATATATGTTGATGCAGAACGGTAAGGTGATTGCCTATGTGTTGTGCCAGTTGAAGCCCCATGAGATGAACTACCTAGTGCATGATTTGGAGTTAGCAGCTTTTGTAAACACACTCAAGATCTGGAGGCATTATTTATATGGCATGTCTTGTGAGGTATATAGATCATCGGAGTATTCAGCATATATTCAAGCAAAAGGATCTGAACTTATGGTAGCGGTGGTGGTTAGAGTTATTGATGGACTATGATATCACGTTATGTCATTTGTGACTTGTGTGCAAAGTTTGGTTCTAATCCGAGTTCCTTAGGCATGAATCAGATGCTTGATTGGAAATTTAGAAGCTTATGAACTTGAGAGAAGTTCAATTTGTGGTTTGATCGTCGATTCAAAGATGTGATGACCTTGCATGTATTTGGAGACTTTGGATAGGTCCATGTAGTATTTGTGGACTCTTTAGTATGATTGGACGGGGTCCTGGGTGGCTCGGGTGAGTTTCGGACCACCCGGAGCTTGGATGAGGTTGTAGATTTTCTACTTGTGTTTGGTGTGCTTTGCAATCACAAAGAAACTCTCACGATCGCTGAGGCTTATTTTGGAAGTTGTGATTTTTTTCTTTGCATTCGCAGATAGGGGGTCGCGTTCGCGAAGGGTTAGGGACATTGGTTTTTGCATCCACGGGAGAAGGGCTCGCGTTCGCATCGAGAAGAGCCTGACTGGGAGCCGACTAGTGTTAGGCTTCCCATTTGCGGGGTTAGGATCGCATTCGCGTTGGCTTGGGAAGCATGTGCATCGCGTTGGCGAGATCTTTACCAGCTTCCCATAGGGTATTTTTGAGGCAATGTCAGGTTATGCTTCACAACGCGAGGCTTGGGCCGCGTTAGCGAAGGGTATCGCTAGGTAGACTATATTAAGTTTCCATATCAGAATTTTAGCCCATTCTCTCTTATTTTGAACCCTACACTTAGAGAAGGGCAATTTTCGAAGAGGATTTTCATATAAGGCAAAAGGGTAAGTGATTTCTACTTGATTTTGACTTTATATCTTGTTTCCCCATGAATTATTACACATGGATTATGGGATTTGAAAGTGGGATTTATGTATTTTTTAGTTGGATTTTGGGGAGCGAATAATTGATTTTTGAACCCTAAATCGCAGTCGGATTTGGATGAAACTTGTATATATGGACTCGTATTCAAATGGGTAATTGAGATTTGTGACTTTTGTTAGGTTCAGGGAAGCGAGCCCGGGTTCACTTATTGGTGGACTTTGCATAATTAGATATAGATTGGAGCTTTATTATTTGGAATTGATTCCTATATCATCGTTTGACTTTATTGGGTTAATCCTTTGTTAGATTTGATGAATTCAGAGGTTGATTTGAGAGGCAAGAAGTATGTTACATAGGCTTAACTTGACGATATTTTCCTCATAAACTACGATGTTAGCTATATGTTGGGGATTACACATATGCGTGCACCGTGTTTATTCTTGATCTGGGTAGATTCTAGTTTCTTATATGCTTGTTTGGCTATCATGCTTTATTGATATCATATTTTCTATACTTGTTGACTGCGCGAGCTATTATTCATGCTAGAAATATTGTTTAGGCCATTACATTTCTATTTGAGACATGATAGAGCTAGTTTTGCTATGTTGATCTATTTTCTTTAGTCGTAGTCTTATTTTACAGTCACAATATTATATTTCGTGTGTTGTATCTCTATATGTGTGCATACCTTATGCGTTATCTCACAAGTTGATTATGTCCTTGTGTCTGTGGTACTGGTTTGAGCTGAATTATGGCACGTTAGAATATTCTGTGTGGTATTGTGATTATGGTACTAGAAGATGTTGACACATTGAGACTGAGCAGATTGATGACTGATTCTAGGCCTTAGAGCCATATTGATATTGGTTGTAAGGGACGCTTGCATCAGGCCCCTGAGTGGGCTGAGTGATATTGATCATTGACTCTTGATCCGATCAGCTCTTGGGTTAGGATCCGCTCCTCCAGAGTCAGGTATAATGTTGTGAGTGCAAGCACTTGATATATGCTTAGTGAGGGGCTTTATGACAGGCACCCGTACAATTCTGAGTATATGTGTATG
Organism: Nicotiana tomentosiformis; assembly: GCF_000390325.3. Classification (NCBI taxonomy): domain Eukaryota; kingdom Viridiplantae; phylum Streptophyta; class Magnoliopsida; order Solanales; family Solanaceae; genus Nicotiana; species Nicotiana tomentosiformis. Next base: position 37,451,109 of record NC_090821.1, read on the forward strand.
TGTGTGTGTGTGATGATTAAGGGGCTGTGAGCTAGGCACCACGAGCGTGCTAAGAGTATGATTCAGGGGTATTTGTTCTAGGGACTAAGTATGGGCTGAGATTATGTTTATTTGATATTTGATGTTCTCTCATGATGTTTCCTTAATTGATTTATTCGGAAAGAATGCTTATTTCCTCTTAATGTGATATTGTTGGGTGCCATCACGGCTCCGGTTGGTGTTTGGGTCGTGACAAGTTGGTATCAGTGCCCTAGGATACTTAGGTCTCAGGAGTCATGAGCAAGTCTTGTAGAGTCTTGCGGATCGGCAGGGAGATGTCTGTACTTATCTTCGAGAACCTATAAGTCTAGTAGGAAACATCTCTTTATTTCATTGTCTATAGTGTGGATTTGTTTATGCCTGTATTCTGAATATTTACCTTCTATTTTCTCACATATGGTGAGGACACGTGTGGTGCAACTAAGCAGGCACTGGTACCCTGGGCTAAGGCTATGAGAGGATGGCGCTGAGGCAGAGGTAGGGCTGGAGCATGCACCGCAGCTAGGTCCCCTGCTCGAGCAGCTGTAATGGATCTATCGGTTGCTCCCGTTGAGGATTAGATTCATGATTATGTTGAGCTGAAGGGACCAGCTCAGGTTCCCTAGGGTTTATTTGCTATGCCATCCGTTCAGGATGCCTTGGTTTGCATGGTTGGTTTATTCGAGAGTTTGGCTTATGATGGAGTGTTTCCTACTGCACATACTACTTCTCAAGCAGGGGTGAAGTGCAGACTCTTGCTACTCGTACCCCCGAACAGATTGATATGGGTTTTTAGAATCCAGGAGTAGCTGTAGTTTCTGCACTGTAGCCTGTATTTGCTTCTGGAACAGTTATTGAGCCTGCTTTGTCCGTGGATTAGCAGAAAAGATTGAAGATTTTCTGAAGGATGGATCCTCTGCATTTTGACTGTTCTCCTACAGCATGTCCCTAGGATTTCCTTGATGGTTGCTATGAGATTCTTCAGAATCTCCAACTCGTGGAGTCCAATGGAGTATATTTCACTGTGTTTCATCTTAGAGGGCCAGCCAAGAGGTGATGGCAGTCATATGAGCACGGTAGAGCAGATGGTTCCCCTCCACTTACTTGGGCTCAGTTCTCCAATGCCTTTTTGGAGAAGTTTGTGCCCAACACAAGGAGAGAGGAGCTGAGGAGGCAGTTCAAGCATCTTCGGCAAGGTTAGATATTAGTTACTGAGTATGAGATGAGGCTTACGGAGTTGTCCCGTCAAGCTACTATTTTTATTCCCTCTGAGGAGGATAGAGTCAGGAGCTTCATTGATAGTCTTCACCATAGTATTCGCCTTGCTATTGCTAGGGAGGCAGAAATCGATACATCATTTCACTAGGCTGTGGAGATAGTGCGTCATATTGAATGCATCCACAGTGAGACTAAAGAGATGATGTAGGGTAGGGACCAGAGGTCCCGACATTCTGGTAGCTTTAATAGAGCCTCAACTGGAGGCCGATGTCGATTTGGGAGAAGCCATTCTAGCAGGCCAGCTTATCATGCACCACGATCCAGTCAGGGAGCTTTTGTGCAGTCTTGATTCAGTGCACTCCCAGCGTAGAGTTATCATGGGCTCCATCTATTTAGATTTCATCGGTACCCAATTCTTCTGGTGGGTATTCTTGATCATAGGATCCAAGTCAAGCCCCTCAATTAGTCTTGATCTAAGGTTGCTTCACGTTTTGGGATTTGGGCTATGTCAGGAAATATTTCCCTATTTTCATAGAGGTTCAGTGCAACAAGGAGGTTAGATTATGATTCCTGCACTGATTGCTACACCACTGGCTCAGCCATCTTAGAATGTTGGACATTCAAGACGTGGTCATCCTAGAGGGGGAGTTTAGTCTAGTGGAGGATAGACTAGATGTTATGCGTTTCCAGGGAGGACTAAGGTTATTGCTTCTGATGCTATTATTACCGGTATTGCTTATGTGTGCCCTAGGGATGCTTCGGTATTGTTTGATCCTGGTTCTTTTTCTTCATATGTGTCATCATACTTTGCTTCTTGTCTGGATATGCAACGTGATTCACTTTCTACACATGTTCATGTATCTACATCGGTTGGGGATTTTATTATGTTGGATCGAGTCTATCGGTCATGCATCGTTGCTATATATGGTTTTGAGACGATAGGAGACTTTCTAATATTGGATATGGTGGACTTTAATGTGATCTTGAGTATGGATTGGTTATCTACATACTATGTTGTTCTTGATTGTCATGGTAAGACCATAACTTTGGCTATGTCAGGGTTGCCGAGGTCGGAGTGGAAGGGTTCTCATGGTCGTGCTCCTATTAGACTGATCTCATTTTTTATGTCTCAAACAATGGTTGAGAAGGGGTGTTGGGGTGTGCCCGATGTTGTTTCTTAACAAGACGGATGATTCTATGAGAATGTGTATTAACTACAGGAAGTTGAACAAGGTCACCATCAAGAACAAGTATCCACGGCCACGCATTGATGATTTATTTAATCAGCTAAAGGGTGCTAGAGTGTTCTCAAGATTAACTTGATATTGGGGTATCACCAGTTGAAGATTAGGGCCTCGGACATCCCTAAAACGGCTTTCAAGACTCGCTATAGGCATTATAAGTTTTTGGTGATGTTATTTGGGTTGACTAATGCCTCAACAACTTCCATGCATTTTATGAACAGTGTATTCCAGACTTATTTAGATTCTTTTGTCATTGGATTCATTGATGATATATTGGTGTATTCCAGTAGTAGGGAGAAGCACGAGTAGCATTTGAGGATTGTGCTTTAGACTATGAGGGAGAAGAAGTTATATGCTAAGTTTTCCAAGTGTAATTTTTGGTTGGACTCACTGGCATTCTTAGGCAACGTGGTGTCTAAGGATGGGATCAAGATGGATCCGAACAATATTGAGGCATTCCAGAGTTGGCCTAGACCTTCTACCGCTACTCAGATCCGGAGTTTCCTAGGTTTGGTTGGGTACTATCATCACTTTGTAGATAGTTTCTCGTCTATTGAAGCCCCATTGACCAAGTAGACTGAAAAGGGCGCTCAGTTCAGATGGTCTCATGAGTGTAAGGAGAGCTTTCAGAAGCTCAAGAATGCTTTAACTACAACTCTAAATTTGTGTGTTGCCTTCAGGATCAGGGTTGTATACTGTCTATTATGATACTTTGCTTGTTAGCCTTGGTTGTGTGTATATGTAGGATGGTAGGGTGATTTCCTACGCACCGCACCAATTGAAGCCCTATGAGAAGAACTATCCAGTGCATAATTTGGATTTAGCAGCTATTGTGCAGGCGCTAAAGATTTGGAGGCACTACTTGTATGGAAAGTCTTGTGAGGTCTATACGGATCATCAGAGTCGTCAGTACCTTTTTAAACAGAAGTATTCGAATTTGAGGAAGCAGAGGTGGTTGGAGCTATTGAAGGATTATGATATCACTATTTTATATCAACCGAGGAAAGCTAATGTGGTTGCTGACGCCTTGAGTAGAAAGGCGGAGAGTACGGGGAGTTTAGCATTTATCATGGTGGTGGAGAAGACTTTGGCTAAACACATTTGTGAGATTGGATATTTCAAAGATGAGAAGAGTCCTTGCTTGTTTTGTTTCATACTCATCCTTGTTTGAGCACATTAAGGCTTGTGTATATAATCTCGAATCAAGGCACTCACTTTACTTTGCACTTCTGGAGAGCTGTTCAGCATGAGTTGGACATGTAGGTTGAGTTCAGTACTGCATTTCACCCTCAGACGGACAAGCAGTCCGAGTGGAACATTTAGATTTTGGAGGATATGTTAAGAGTCGATGTTATCGATTTTGGAGATCAATGGGATTAGTGTCTACCATTAGTAGACTTTGCATATAACATCATCTATCGGTCGAGCATCCAAATGGCTCCTTATAAGGCATTATATTGGAGGCAATATCGTTCTCTAGTTAGTGGGTTTAAGCCTGGTAAGGCTAGATTATTGAGCATAGATTTGGTTTGTGATGCTTTGGAGAAGGTGAAATGGATTTCGGAGCAACATTGTACAGCGTAGTCCATGAAAAAGAGTTATGATGATAGGAAGGTTCATGATGTGGCTTTCATGGAAGGTGAGAAGGTTCTTCTTTAAGTTTCCCCTATGAAGGGTGTGATGATTTATGGGAAGAAGGCAAGTTGAGCCTTTGGTATATTGGTCTATTCGAGGTGTTGGAGAGAGTGGGTGAGGTGGCCTACAGACTTGCTTTTCCACCCAGCTTATCGGGAGTTCATCCGATGTTTCACGTTTTCATATTTCAGAAGTACTATGAGGATCGATCACATGTGTTGGACTTCAATTCAGTGTTGTTGGATGAGAATCAGGCTTATAAGGGAACAACCGGTGGCCATTTTGGCACGTTCAGAAATTGAGGTCGAAGGATATTATGCCAGTGAAGGTTCAATGTGGATGTCAATCGGTCGATGAGGCTACTTTAGGGACCGAGCATGATATGCAGAGTAGATATTTTCACCTTTTTGGCATTTCAACTATGAGTCTAAACCTGTTCGAGGATGAATGTTTGTTTAAGAAAGGGAGAATGTAACGACCCGGCCGGTTGTTCAGTGTATTTAAGCCATGTTCCCCTATTTGATACTTCTAATCTAATTGTTTGTTATTTTGTGGCTTGACGGAATGGATTGTCTGGCTTCGATAAGGTTTTGGAGTGAATTGGGACACTTAGTTCCATGGTTGGATGCTTAAGTTGTAAGAGTTGACCAAGGTTTGACTTTCGAGTAGATGACTTGAGATTGGTGTATTGATGGTTTCAATAGGTTCGTATGGTAATTTTGGACTTAGGCATATGTCCGATTTAGATTTGGCGGTTCCTAAAATATTTTGGCTCTAATTGTCGAAAGATGAAAATTTAAAGGTTAGGAAGATTCATAGGTTTGAGCGGGAGTTGACATTGATGTTATCGGATTTAGATTATTATTTCAGGACTTCTAATAGGTTCATTATTTCATTTGGAACTTGGGTGCAATGTTGGTTATGATCCGAGTTGGTTAGGCATGAACCAGACCTTGGTTGGATGTTTAGAAGCTTATGAACTTAAGAAAAGTTTGATTTGTTGGTTGATCGTTGATTCAAAGATATCATAATCTTGCATGTGTTTGGAGGCATTGGATAGGTCCGGGTAGTTTTTACGAACTTGTTGGTATGATTGGACAGGATACCGAGTAGCTCGGGTGAGTTTTGGACAACCCAGAGCTTGGTTGAGGTTGCATATTTTCTGCTGGTGTATGGTGTGCTTCGCGTTTGCGGAGGCTTATTTTGGCAGCTGCGATTTTGTTCTTCGCGTTTGCGGATAGGGGGTCCCATTAGTAAAGGGTTAGGGCCGTTGGTATTCGCGTTCGCAGGAGAAGGGCTCACATTTGGGTACAGGAGAGGTTGCTGGGAGCCGGCTAGTGTTAGCCTTCACTTTTGCGGGGTCAAGGTCGTGTTCGCGTAGGCTTGGTATGCTTGTACATCTCGTTCAAAAGATCTCTACCATGTTCGCGTAGGGTATTTTAATGCAATGTTAGGTTATGCTTCGCGAACGCGAGGTTTGGGCCGCATTCGTAAAAGGTATCGCTGGGCAGATTATATTAAGTTTCCATTTCGGGATTTTAGCCCATTCTCTCTTATTTTGAACCCTAGACTTGGAGAGAGGCTATTTTTGAAGAGAATTTTCACATAAGGCAGGAGGATAAATGATTTCTACTTGATTTTAATGTTATGTCTTGTTTTCCCTTGGATTATTACACATCGATTATCGGATTGGAAAGTGTGATTTAGGGGTTTTTGTGTTCGATTTTGGAGAGTGAATAATTGAGATTTGAATCCCGAATCAGAGTCGGATTTTGATGAAATTTGTATATATGGACTCGTATTTGAATGGGTAATCTAGATTTGTCACTTTTGTCGGTTTTGAGAACCATGCCTAGGTTGACCTTTTGGGTGACTTTGTATAATTGGATAAATATTGGAGCTTTATTGTTTAATTGATTCCTATAGCCTTGGTTGACATTATTGAGGTTTTTTTGGCTAGATTTGACCCACTCGGAGGCTGATTTGAGAGGTAAAGGCTTTTTGGAGTATTAATTCTCGTGCATTTAAGGTAAGAATTTTGCCTAGGCATGGCTTGTGGGTATTTTCCTCGTAGACCATGATGTTTACTATACGTTTGGGGCGATGCATATACAAGGTGACGAGCACATATGCACGCACCATGTTAATTCATGATCTGGAAGATTCTAGGCTCTGATATGCCTTGTTTGGATATCATGCTTTATTGATATTTTGTTTTCTGCACTTGTTGACTACTGAGCTATTATTAATACTAGAAATCATGTCTAGGCCATTACTTTTCTATTTGAGACATGATTGAGCCATTTTTGCTATGTTGAGCTATTTGTTTTAGCTGTAGTCCTATTTTTTCAATCAAGATAATATATTTGTGTGATGTATCTCTGTCTCTTATGCATTCCTTATATGTTATCTCACATTGGGTCCTTGTATTTGTGGCACTGGTTTGAGCTGACTTGTGGCACGTTGATAAATTCTGTGCGATATTGTGTTGATGGTACTGAGAGATGTTGGAACATTGAGAATAAGCAGATTAATGCATGATACTTGTCCATATAGCCATATTTATATTGGTTGTAAGGGACTCTTGCGTTAGGACCCTTAGTGGGCTGAGTGATATTGATCGTTGACTCTTGATCCGATTAGCGCTTGGGCTAGAATCCGCCCGTCCAGAGTCAGGTATAATCCTGTGAGTGCAAGAACTATATATGTGCTTAGTAAGGGGCTTTATGCTAGAAACCCGTACAATGTTGAATGTATATGTGTGTGTGTGATGATTCATGGGCTATGAGCCAAGCACCGCGAGCGTGCTAAGAGTATGATTGAGGGGTATTTGTGTCAGGCACTAATTATGAGCTGAGATTTTGCTTATTTGATATTTGATGTTCTTTCAAGTTGATGCCTTAATTTATTTATTTGGAAAACATGCTTATTTCCTCTTAATCTGATTGAGTAGAACCTGTTATTATTGAGCTACTTTTTCTTTCGCTATTATTATGTTGTTATTATTGATGTTGGCTGTTCAAAGTGAGTAGCAGACTTTGCCAATCTTGTCACTATCTTCAAAACGAGGTTCGTCTTGTTACTTACTGAGTACATGGGGTCGGTTGTATTCATACTACACTCTATGCTTTATGTACAGATCCAAGTCCTGCTGATACAGTTTATTGCTAGAGAGTTGTATCAGTACATGTTGGACATTTCAAGGTAATACTAACGTTACGTTCGCATGCCTTCCTACTTATTCTATATAGCTCAGGTATCGATGATACTAGATTTTGCGATGGTTTTTAGTTGTATCACTATTCAACTTATTTATTTATTTATGATATTTCGCTTATGAGACTATTTAATACTATTGTTGGATTTTTATTTTCGCGTATCTTGTTGTTGGCTTACCTAAAAATCGGTGTTAGGTTCCATCATGGCTCTGATGGGAGTTTGGGTCCTGACAAGCACTATCTTTATCGCTTGAGGAGGATGCATGTGTAGAAGACGCACTGTGTATTGCGTTGCGGATGCTTGACTAGTACTACAAATAATCGTGTGATTGGTAACCGCTGATGTTCAAGTTTTTCTACTTGGTGAGGGGAATTTATGGGAGTATTTTTCATGAGATAATTATATATGCGTAACGTGGCAGTCACTAAGTGGTCAGTTAGAGATCAGGATGGAGATTTTTGTATTCTTAAGATTTAGATATTGGATCTTCGTAGAGGCTGACTATTCCTTTGATTTCAGACTATGAAGGTGTATTAAGGGTCAGGCGGCTGATTGTATATGTTATGGGTAGGGTACTGTGGAATTTTGGAAGGTTATTGAAAGGCCCCGTAAAATTTTACAAAAGAAAAAAATAATGTTAATAATGTTTCGTGGTTCTGAATTGGTTTTACGTATTGTGTATTATAGAAATTCTCGTCGTGGCTCGGACTTTTTGGGGTTGAACAATGCACCGAAAAGTGAAGACAAGTGTTTGGCAGTGTTATGCATGTCTCCTGTCCATTATGTGACCGCAGAATCACTCTGCGGACCGCATAATGGCTGCAGAGTGAGGCAGTTAATTGGGCCAGTTTGGATGAAATTTTGCGGTCTACTATGCGACTGCATAACTGTTCTACGGTTCATTATGCGACTGCAGAACAGGTTTGCGGGCCGCATAGTGACCGCAGACACGGACAGTTTCTTGGCTGTTTTGGTCACCGATTATGTGACCGATATGCGGTCCGCATAACGATTATGGGATCACCTATGCGATCGCAGACCTTGTTCCGGAGCTTTATTTTTGAGGTTTTTAAACCAGACCCTATTCCGTTAAAACACACCCCATGGACTATTTAGAGCATATTTTTTGATATTTTTAGAGTGAGAGAGAGGGTCCTAGAGGGAGAAGTGATCTTCTTCAAATTGTTCTTCAATTCTCATTTAAATCTTGAAGATGATCAAGAGAGACACCTAGGTCTTCTTCCTAAGAGGTAAGATTCTATCACCCAAACTCTTAATTTCAAAATGTAACTAGAATGGGCCATTAGTAAGGTAATTCATGGGGATAGGAGTGCTTACCTTGCATGCATATATCCTTGTAGTATGTGGGAAGATTGTGAGCTAATAATGGTAGAGAGTGGGTTGGGAAATGATGGAATCTTCCACAAAAGAGCCTTGAATCATTGATGCACACCTAGTATTTGATAGTATGCTCAAATAAGCTAAAACCGGTTTCATCTTCCTAATTTTGGTTCACTTTTGTTATATTGCTAAAATAGATTGAAGTTGCTAATAGTCCGGAACATCTTAGACTTTTAAAAGGCTCAATTGAGATATGTTGGCTAAACCCCCTTCTCCGTAGAATCGAACCCCACGGTGTTCATGTAATTGGAGTAAGCTCTTGATCATTATAGAATTGGCGATTTTTAATGTGTTTGTGTTGAAGGATGTAATGTCTTGTTATTTAAGGATATGTTCAAAAATATGGAATATGTGTTTGAACTGTTAAGACTTACAGTCAAGATTGAAATAAAGGCCGTTATGCCAAATTGTATGAAAAGCCTCTATGTGCCTAAGATTTCCAAATTGCTCATATGTGAATTTAGTGTCCTGAATGCGAAGCCTTATTGTTTTTGATAATGATAATGATATTGAATGTGGAAAAGGGGTCTGGAACTATGAAATACGACCAAGTGCCAAGAAAGACTTTATAATCATAATTACTAGTGCCAATGAATCGAAAGTATATGAAAGAAGTGCGATGTGAGATGATTGACTGAAAAAAGGTAATGTCTCAAATGAGATGGCCTAGCCGGTCTGGCCGAGATCAGACTCCGTGTAAGAACACAGTGGTATTGTGGATGAAATTGTGAAAAAGGTTGATGTCTCAAATGAGATGGCATAGCTGATAGGGCAGTGATCGGATGTCATGCCGCACACATGGTGGTACTGTACTGGAAAGTTATAATGAAATTGTGGAAATGTCTCAGACGAGGCAGCCAAGCCGGTCGGGCCGAGATCGGACTCTGTGTAAGAATGCAGAGGTATTATGAATTGTGGAACATCGGTACTAAAGGTCACCCAACCTAGTAATATGAAAATTGTCTTGAAAATGTATATGATCTTTAACTTGTTGTTTTACTATTGTTTGAAAATGCGCTTCCCGAGGATGGGGCATGACAAACTTGGTATCAGAGCCAAGGAATCGAAAGTATATGAAAGAAGTGCGATGTGAGATGATTGACTGAAAAAGGTAATGTCTCAAATGAGATGGCCTAGCCGGTTGGGCCAAGATTGAACTCCGTGTAAGAACACAATGGTATTGTGGATGAAATTGTGAAAAGGGTTGATGTCTCAAATGAGATGGCCTAGCTGATCGGGCCGTGATCGGATGCCATGCCGCACATATGGTGGTACTGTGCTGGAAAGTTATAATGAAATTGTAGTAATGCCTCAGATTAGGCAGCCTAACCGATCGGGCCGAGATCGGACTCCGTATAAAAATACAGAGGTATTATGAATTGTAAAATGTCGACACTAAAGGTCACCCAACCTAATAATATGAAAATCGTCTTGAAAACGCATATGATTCTTAACTTGTTATTTTACTATCATTTGAAAATGTGCTTCCCGAGGATGGGGCATGACAAACTTGGTATCAGAGCCAATGAATCGAAAGTATATGAAAGAAGTGCGATGTGAGATGATTGACTGAAAAAGTTAATGTCTCAAATGAGATGGCCTAGCCGGTCGGGCCGAGATCGGACTCCGTGTAAGAACACATTGGTATTGTGGATGAAATTGTGAAAAAGGTTGATGTCTCAAATGAGATGGCATAGCCGATAGGGCCGTGATCGGATGTCATGCCGCACACATGGTGGTACTATGCTAGAAAGTTATAATGAAATTGTGGAAATGTCTCAGATGAGGCGGCCAAGCCGGTCGGGCCGAGATCGGACTCTGTGTAAGAATACAGAGGTATTGTGAATTGTGGAACATCGGTACTAAAGGTCACCCAACCTAGTAATATGGAAATTGTCTTGAAAATGTATATGATCCTTAACTTGTTGTTTTACTATTATTTGAAGCCCTTATTGAATTCTTGATTGTTCCTCTTGTATTATTATTCATTCTATTGAGTTGGTGTTTAACGATACATACTAGTGCTATTCGACGGTACTAACGTCCCTTTTGCCGGGGGCACTGCATCTTTAAATGAATGTAGGTGGTTACATAGCAGACAGCGCAGATCACAGATAGTGTTGCATCCTCTTCTCAGCGGACTCGGTGAGCCCCATTTCATTCCGGGGTCATGTATTGTACCTTTTGTTTATATTATGGTCACTTTTTGAGGTATAGCAGGGGCCTTATTGCCGGCACCATCTTTACTCTCTTTTGTATTTTTAGAGGCTCTGTAGACACTATGTGGGTTGTATATGGGTGTTGGGAATGTTAAACAAGTCCTATTGTGTTTGATCACTTGTTCCACTTGAACTTTAATAAATGTGTATTTTGGGACTTAAAAGCGCAATGACTAATGAAATGATTTAGGATTGTATGAATGAGACTCCTACTGTATAATTAATGAAATCACGTCTTCTCTCGATCATGGGTTAATTGGGTAAAAAGTATCTAATAGGCTTTCTCGGTCGGGTTCACTCGGTTGAGCGTCGGTCGCGCTTCTTGAGGATGGGCATGACAATTATTTACTTATATTGGGATGACTGGAATTTATTTGGGAAACCATTGGTAGGCCTAATGAGAATGTGTATTCTATACCGGATTGGGTTTGCTTACTCTTGGGCATCAATTACTGTTGGTGTTTCATCGAGCAGAATAGATTTTATTCATGCCTTGATTTGTTTCATGTGTTACTCTCTTATGGTACGATGGGTTGTGAGACTGCTTGGCTATTCACCCGCATGATGTAGGTCTATTTAGGCCTTGTGCCGAGATTTGAGTGAGTTGGCTTTTGGGATGTTGAGTTGCTTATTGCACCTTAGTCGTGTTTTTCCTGTATGCGGTATATTGTGCTATCCAATTTTCCATGGTTATGGTCATGTACTTTGCGTTCTTGCTATTGATACACATTTGTTTGTGGATTATGAACACTATGGCTCGATGGGTATTCCATGTGGATTAGTATGTTAGATCGTGTTACGCTTCGCAGCGGACTTATGCTAGGATATGATCCTCTGTGCTTATTTTGTGTGTCATGCTTCTCCCTTATGGGATAGGATCATAACATGGTGCCTTGGTGGTGGTATCTACCGAATATCTTGAATGGTTCTCTTATTTGGTTCTCCTTCCATCTTGGGTTATATTCGAGTTGTTGCTTGTTGGGTGCAGATTGCATCACATGTGGCTCTAAGTGGCCTTTAGTCTGGCTTGTCTGTGTCATTAGTCAGCTTAGAGTTTGGCAAGGATGATTGTCGGGCGAGAGAGGTTCACGACTTGTTGTTTTGGTGGGTGGTTGTGAATTTTTACATGTTTATTTTATCATTAGCAGTGTTGCGAAGGTTTGGTCAATCTTCTATTTGATATGAGTTATGTTACCGGTATCAGGTTTATTAATGTGCAGCTAATGTGGTCGGAAGTTATTGCTATAAGTATATGAGCTTTGCAGTACATCGTGTGGTTATATCTTGGAAATATAGTTATGGCTTGATGCATCTTATTGATACTGATAAAGTGTGTACATATGAGAATCAGATCTTATAAGGAATTTTGGATGTTGGAATTTGGTTCTAAGTTGTATGGGCTAAGGTTGAAGAATGAATCTTTAATCGGGGTTGTGCTAATGGACTTATATGGATTATGGTGACGTGAGGTTACCTGTAGGTGTGTGTATGATGAGTTCTTACAGAAATTTGGTAGCTTTGGAATGACTCTTGGCACATTCGAGGATGAACATATGTTTAAGTGGGGGAGAATGTAACGATCCGACCGGTCATTTTGAGCTTTAGCATTCCGTTCGGCCGTTTGAGACCTCGAGTAGCTTCATATGATGTATTGCGACATGCGTATATATGGTTGATTTTGGTTTTTGAGTGGTTCGGAATTAATTTGGAAGAGTTATTCTCAATTTGGAAGTCTTAAAGTGGAAAGTTGACTCATGTTTGACTTTTGAGTAAACAACCTCGAAATAGGGATTTGATGGTTTTAATAGGTTCATATGGTGATTTCGGACTTGGGTGTAAATTTATATTTCAATTTGGACATTCATAGAAGGTTTTGGCTCTATTTGTCGAAAGTTGGCAATTTGAGGAATTGGAGAGTTCATAGGTTTAATTGAAAGTTGACTTCGGTGTTACCGGACTCCTATTATGCTTTTGAGACCTTGTATTGGTTCATATAGATGATTTCAACTTGTGTACAATGTTTGGTTGTGATACAAAATGTTTAAGGTTAATTTGGACGCATTCAACGATGTTTGAGGATTTGAAAGTTAACAGAATGATTTGACCTTTGATTCTTGGTTTTGATATTATTTGTGGTGTTTCGAGTCTTTGCATAAGTTTGCATTAGATATATGGACTTGTTGGTATGATTGGACAGGGTCCCGAGGGGCTAGGGTGAAATTTGGGGTGATTTTGGACCATTTCTAGGCTCTTTTCAGCATATGATTTTTTGCTACATGAGTATTCATCGCGATCGCAGAGCTCTGGGCCGCGTTCGTGAAGAGTAAAGTGCAGGTTTGGTCTTGTGTATCGCGTTCGCGAAGGCACTACTAGCGATCGCCTAGAAGAAATTTTTGCTATTACTAGACTGACTATGGAAGCTTATATCTTGCAATCTATAAGGAATTTGGAGATAATCCAAAAATAAAAGTTGTTGAACTTTGTGTCTAGTTTTCAGAAAATCAAAAGGGTTGTCATTCGTAGTTTGGTAGTGAATTTTATGGCCAATATACTTGAGGCTTTTTCTCGAAAGAGTTGAGCATGTTTATTCAAGTTTATTTATTGCAATCGCGGCTCTTCTTGGCCGCGATTATGAAGGGTAAAATCATGATGGTCATTTTGTGAAATGCAATCGCGAGGTTGGTGACCATGATCACAAAGAAGGAGGCATGACAAGGCTACGTGATGCCTAATTATGGGGTTTTGAGCTAATTTTTACAAATTTTGAGGCGTGAAGAGCGGACCAAGGCAATTTTAGAGATGGATTTCACCCAAATCATGAGGGTAAGTGTTCCTAAATTGATTTATATTATATATTATGATTACTCATGAATTATTAATACCCAAAATATAGAATTTTGAGATGTAATTTGGGATTTTTGACTATATTTTAAGACAGTGTATTTTGGAGATTTGACCATCTGACTTGGACTTGGATTTGAAAACTCAATATGTATTTAGAATTGGTAGGTTATGGATCATCGAGATTGGTATTGATTTTGAATTTCGGGCAAGCGAGCCTGGGTTGAATTTCGTTGACTTGTTTGGGAATTCTTCAATGATAAAAGCTTTATGGGTTGTGATCGCTTCCTATAGTATTTTTTGACTTTCTTGGTTGATAATCGGCTTGGATTTGTGTGATTGGAGAGCTAGTTAAGGGTTTTTACATAATTTAAGGATGAAGGCTAGTCTAGATGAGGTAAGTATTTTGTCTTATCTTGTTGAGAGATTAACCCTTAGGATATGACTTTGTTACGACGCATATGCGAGGTGACAAGAATATATACGGGTGCTATGTATGCTTCATGACCGGAGTAGTATTTAGGTTGTACAATGCCTTGATTTAGATACTTTGTTTCTTGCTATCATGCTTCACACGTTTGTATAACTACGTGAACGTGAATCATGCTAAAGATTATGTGTAGGTGTTGATTCCCTCTTTGAGCATGATATTTGTTATTGTGTGGCATATCCGCCTAATTTGAGTTGTAGTTGTACACTTCGCACATGCATACAACATAGCATGCTATTTTTCTCGTTCCATGAGTATGTGATTTGATATCTGTTGACTATATATATGTACCCTTATATATGTTTTCTGGGTGATGGACTGGATTGATAGCATGTGAGTTATCTGTGCGATTGTTGGGATTGATAACACGTGAGTTATCCATGCGGATGTTGGGGTCATGGCACATGATTTTTTTGTGCGGTGGTTATGATTATGCACGTGAGTTGCTCGTGCAGCGCTTGGATAAGGATCCATCCTCCTAGGGTCGTCCTCTCATATTTTTCCTTGATGACGTACCCGCAGATTATGGAAAAGTAGACAGTAGTTGGGTTTTTTGTATCTTCTTTATATGCAAACTCCATGGAAGTATAAATGACTTTTACTGCGTATCTTCTCTACATGCTAGCTCCGGAATGTATACATGCCTTTTAAGCATATCTTCTTTATATGCTACTTTATTTGATTAAATGATTCACGATATATATCTTCTCTATATGCTGCTTTATTTGATGAAATGCAAGTTGTTGGCGATATTCGATATTTCATTCATATCTTCTCTATATGAAACTGTTGACAAGTTACTTTATAGAAAATGCGTATCTTCTTTATATGCCAAACTGTTAGTTAGTTACAATGCTTTTGCATATCTTCTTTATGTGCACCGCCGGTCTTGTTTGGACTTCAGGCTTAGATTTCGGTACTGTTGCTGGGCATACAGGTTATGTAAAATTAGTATCCTTGACCTGAATCCTCGTCACTATTTCACCGAGGTTAGTTAAAATACTTACTGAATACATGGGGTCGGTTGTGCTCATACTATATTTTTGCATCTTGTATGCAGATCATGGAGCTGAGCTGGTGTGAATACGAATGCTAGCACTGAAGATACACCTTTATTCCAGATATAAGCTACCACTTGTTCTCGGTAGTTTAGGATTTGTACATCATACTATGTATATCCAAATAGATATTGTATTTATTCTTTGTACCAGCTTTGTAAATTTAAATCTTAGTGGCTCATGACTTCTTCTACTAATTCTTGGGATATTGTATGGAATTCAGCAATTTATTCATTGATTATTGATGATATTTCATTTGAGTTGTATTATTCATTGTTTGACTTACCTAGTGGATTGGGTTATATGCCATCACGACTTGGTGGGATTTTGGGTCGTGACATGTCAAATCTTAAAATTTTAATTGTGATACTAAACTGATTCTTTATTAATGATAGGAAATCCCTCAGTACAATTACCACTTCACACTTTTGAATGTAGCAAACAAACCCAAATATATCTGCTAAGATCATCTACTAATGTAACAAAATAGTACTTTCTGCCATAAGTTTCTGCCCTATATGGATCTTATAAATCAATGTGCATAAGCTGAAAGTTACAATTAGATTTGCTAATACTAGTAGAAAATTTCAATTTACTCTGCTTGGCTAGTGAACATATGTGACAG
This sequence comes from Nicotiana tomentosiformis, assembly GCF_000390325.3. NCBI lineage: Eukaryota > Viridiplantae > Streptophyta > Magnoliopsida > Solanales > Solanaceae > Nicotiana > Nicotiana tomentosiformis. The sequence continues at coordinate 37,467,077 of NC_090821.1, forward strand.
TCTTTTTACATATCTAAGTTCACTTTATTCTTCAAATAGGGTAAATGTTGCATAGCTATTGGCGATGCATGTCCCAATCTTTGATGCCACAATATGATGTTTACGGTTTATTTCTGCACTGATGTTGTTGCTGCAAATTTCTCCCTTATTAGTATGTATGGACCATTATTATTTTGCTAATCCCTTGTACCTTGCCATTGTAAAGTCCCTAAAAGATAACAAAATCAGCATAGAAGCAGGCTGAGCAACATAGTTCTTTAGACAACTTTGACATTGAACATAAGTTTAACTTAAAATCTGGAACATGTAGGACATCTGTAATTCTCTGTGATTCCATCACTATTGCATCTCCTCTGTGTAATCTCAGACTTTGATCCACTTAAAGTCTTTACCCCATCAATATTCATTTTGCATATTACATTAATACTTTCTAACACATTTTTGCATAAGGTAATGTGATGTGAAGCTCCTGAATCTACTATACAATGATAGAATTGTGCATTGGATAGTAAAGACACAGTAACTGCTAAATTGGAAGATCCAGCTGAGTTTGAAGTACTTTTACCAATTGTAGACTTTTTAAGCAAACTCACCAAATATTTGTACTGATCTTCTGTGAAGTAATTACCCCGTTGGAATTGATTCCTAAGATTGAAATTCTCCTCTATGTTTGCATTTTTAGTATATGACTTACCTACATTTTAATGCCCTTTCTTTTTGATTTTGAAATCAGGTGGATAGCCTATGATTTTGTAGCAGTTCTTCTTCAAATATCTCTTATATCCACAATATTCACGAATTAGCCCTGGCTTCTTGTTCTTAAAGGCTTAACCTTTAGCTGCGAGCATTATTAAAGGATCCTTATTGAAGTCTACTACACCTAGTTTCCTTTGACTTTCTTCTTGTACCATCACTGGATATGCTTGATTAACCGTCAACACTGGTCTATTCAAAAGAACATCACTCCTAACATGATTATAGCTTCCATTTAATCTCATTAGGAGCTGGAATAACCTCAGTCTTACTAGATGATCTACATAAGGCCTTGACTTCTCATAGACACATGATGGCAAGAGTGCTAATATGTCTAATTTATTTTGTAGATTCTTTAATTTTGAGAAATAGTTAGTACACAGTCAGTACCTTGTCTTAGGATTGCAATATCTGTCCAAAGCTGATAAGTTCTGGTCAAATCGCACTTGTCAAATTTCTCATTCAACTCATCCCAAACTTTCTTTGCGCTTGAGACACACATACACTAAGTCTCCAAAAATAGTATTGCTTAGCCACAACAATACAAATGAGTTGCATCTCTCCCACTAAGTTGTCAAATCTCCTCTATATGTGTGTTTGAGGCAAGTTCCATCCATAAATCCTAGTTTATCCTTCACCAGCAGCGCCACTTTTATTTATATACTCCATAGGGCATAATTTGCATTTCCTGTGAGTGTAAGCGAGGTTAACGCAATACTCTGTTCATCGAAATCCTTCGGGAAAAGTTGATGATTGTGAGGAAGCTTCCCAATTTCGTCGTTCGCCATCACAGAGTTCTAATCAATCTTCAAATATTGTAAATTGCAGAAACATTACTTCTAATCCAGTAATCGCTACTCCGATACCATGTTAAAATGTGGATCTTCGGAAGAGTAAATACAAACTAAATGCATGCAGTGATCAATTGATAAGAAGAAGTTAGAGAGGGAAACTAGAGAGAAGGCAAATAATTTTTGGGTCTAATTTTTATTTCCTTGAAAAGGTAAAATTCCATTTGATTTTTGGAGGTGCACTATTTATAACAAACTCACGTGCACCTCTCAACTAACTTTTCTACTTGACCCCCCTAGTTTATCTATTTATATTTAAGTCCCTCACTTCTAATCTCCTTATATTGATATCGTTATATTTAAAATTGGATTAAATTTATATACATTAAATATTCTTTAAATACACTAGACAATGCATAGAAGTGAAAATATTTATATATTCTTTTACAGTAATGGTGGACATAATGCCTTTGGTCAGTGCATTTTATTTCTCGTATAATTTTAATTTATCACGGTGATCATATGTATCATGTCTCGTCCTCTAATTGTATTAATGAATAAAAATATTTAATCAATGAATGTAAAGTACCTTCATGCGCATTATTCTTTCTTTCTTTTTTTGAGATAATGGGGTGTGCCCGCTCAAATTTGTCAGTTACACATATGTACTTTGCGAGGGTTCGCCTATTACCCTTGCACCTGTTGAAGTAAAATAAATACATTCTTGAGAGGTATATGTGACACAGAAAGTGTGAGGTATGTGAGGGACAACAAATAAGTTAAAAGACTAATATGTTCAATTATCTGTCATATTTTGATTTCACACCATATTATACTTATGTATGTTGCACCCTATTTTGCACATTTCAAAACAAGATTCAACTAGTGATTTCCCTGTTGATGATGAAAGAGAGACGCCACCTAATATTTAAAGGTATTCTAGGGTACCTATATAATTACTAAGATCATTTCCCTATTAGTCTGCTAACCTGTGAGATTTTGGGTAAAGGTTCTTGTTCTTCTACGGGAAAGGTGTTAGACGCCCCTTAAAATCTACTCGAGGTAGCTCCATAGGACGTAGACTAGGTTTGCACTATAAATAACATCAAAGAGATCATGGTTTGCATACAGGCATGTAATATATTATCATATGCTTCAATAAGCTTAAAAGTTCTAAATGAAACCAACTACATGCACATGTAAGGGAAAATAGCATTGGCAGAACACCTTGTAAACCCAAATAGCTAGATCATATAACTTAGGAATAGGGAGGTAAATAGTTCAGGAATCTCAAGCCATAATCTCATTACCCTGACAGCCTATGTTTGAGGATATATCCCTAGGCTAAGTCTCAAACTTCTATTATTTGCTCAAGTTAATATCTTCAATTGGAATCCTTAGAGGGTGTTAACAGGGGTGCAAATAAACAGATCACTCATGGCATGATTCTTTCACTAAATCTCTTAACTCCATACTTATGCTAATCTCACTAAGGGTTAAAGCATACCACCATAAATAGGTAGTAGTGGATAGTTCATTTCTAATTTCACAGGTCAAGCCTTATTAATTTCAGAGACAATGAAAGAGTATACATAATTCATGAGAGGCAGGCACGGTTTCTAAAGAAACAAGATAAGTACAAAATACTCGAGAGAGAGAGAGAGAGAGAGAGAGAGAGAGAGAGAGAGAGAGAGAGAGAGAGAGAGAGAGAGAGAAAGAGAGAGGTAGAGCATGCATAGGATATTCCAGCAGGATTACGTCATCACAAATTTGGTTGAGTCAAACCAACAGTATTACTATGTACAAGTTTCAGGAAAAACATTGAAAAGCATGGTATTAAAAGTCTGTTATATAGCTTAGGTGCAAGACTTAGACATGATAGAACTTAGTCTAACATTTCAACACAACAAATGAACTTAAACACCTCCGAGCTATCTTAATCAGACTCTATGACTTAAGCTGGATGTGGAGTAACTTCAAAGTACACAAAGAGCATGTACAGGGGTCCAGTTAGTTCAGGGTATATTTACATGATAAGATCAATACATAATTACACAGCCATAAGGTTTAACATGATCATAGGAGCATGTTAGAAAGAAAATCATTCAAATAACTGAGTGTAATATGCCCAAACTAGGAATGGCAACTCTATCTTTTCTCTTAAAGATTCATATTCATTCAAACTAGCCTATCATGATGAAGTTCATTAATACCTAATTTAACAGATGGATAGCAACAAATAACACTTGAATATAGATATTTATTAGAACTCATTCTAGTTGCTTTAAGGCATTATCTCATGCAATGAAACTCGCAGATGTGATCAAACAATTATGGGAGTTGACAAAAGACTCTTGCATTAATTTCTCTAGAGTCACGGTATCACAAAAGATCACATTAAGGAGAAAAAGTAACTCAAGCATCTCAGACTGCCATACTTAAGTTAAAGTGACAACTCTACACTCAACCTTAGGTATTCATATCCATTCTTTAGCTTTTTTTATCAGACAATTAACTTCAGGTACAGGTCAACATATAACACTAAATCATAATCAATAAGGTGTACATGAAAGCCATAACATGAAAGTCAAAATAAGTGTAAGGAATCATCAATATTCTTTAATTAATCACAGGAGTTGGATCATACAGGTTGCTTAATTTAGAGTAGTATTCACAATAAACGATAGGTATCCACTTGAATCATACAATGCCTGGGTATAATAGTCGATTATGAACACATCATGAAAAGAGGTAACCAATTGTAAACTAACAGCAAAATATTATAAGCTGAAACAACCAGCAACGAGCAATAGAATAGACATGGTTTCGACAATTAAAGAAAAGAGAGAGAAAGGTCGAGTGCACTGACCTTCTTTTGGGCAACAAACAAAACAAGAGTCTCTCTTAGCCGTTGAGAATCAAGAGCTCAAACTCCGACCAATGTGAAGCTCAGAATTCGAAAAGGAAATCAAAAACTTGTTAGGAACCCTAGTTTGATTTTTACTACTCAAGACTAAAATTGATGTATTTCTGTTTGTTAGGTGGTTATCGTATGTATCCTTCTTGTGTTAGGTGAGAGCATTACCCAATTTATAGTAGCCATTGAAGCTTTAGGGTTCAACGGATTCAAATTAGTAGTGGAGGATGACAGAGCGGTAGTGATGTGAGCAAAATCAGGGAAAATCTAAGCAGATGGAGGGAAAAAAAGATGAAGTTTTTACCTGAGATGAAGAGTTGATCGTTGAAGTCAAGACCTATCGGGTAAGAGCCTCAATGTCCAAAGGTCGCTTCGCTTTACCTCTGGACCAATAACAATCATAATAGCACTAAGAAACACCCATGCATGCCACATATTTAACCAAACATGAAAGGATCTATGAAGACTTGACCTTGCATTATCTGGTCTAGGGCTTCGGATTTGGGAGTTTGAATTTCGAATGATGAAACGGGAAAGAACTGGGGAGAATCTCGGATAGGGAAGGAAAAAAGGATGATTCTCTTCTTGATTTGTGACCTTGCACAAACTTGTGCATGGTCTGTGACTGATTTGATCATGGTGAATTGAGAGAATAGAGAGAGGAAGGGGAAATGGGGTGGCTTAGTTCTTGTGAGAAATGATTAGGGTTTGGGTTAGGTTAGTCCGTCTCTGGGGGTTTAAATGGGTAGGAGAGACTTGGACCGTTGGTTCTTTAGATCAACTGCCCATATAATTAAGGGATTAAAGGATTTTAAAGAGAAAATGCGAGGACTGTTGGATCTCCTGGTTTCAACAGTCGAGATTAAGTCTGATGGGGTATTAAAATTACAAGAAAAACAGAGATAAAATTAGAGTTGTTGATCTACAGGATAGATGACTTGGATTCATTGTGTTTCTTTTGTGAGAGTTGTGGAAAGGTGACGTGGCTACTTTAAATTGGTTTAAAGAGAGTGGTATGGATTGCCAAAGTGGAGTAGATGGGGTTGTTTGGACTGAGTCAGATTCGTTTGGGCTTGGCATTTGGTCTTAAAATAATTGAAATAGTAGCCACTTGGTATTTCATTAGGAAATTGCAATTATTGACTTTTATCCTTTAACCCCTTTAAAATTAATTTAATTAAACTTAATTAATTCTAATAAAATGTGATAGAAATTATAATTATCAAATACATTACTAATTGCCATAATTAATTAATTATTTATAAAAATACGTTGCTTTCTAAATTATGACATTAATTTCAAATTATTGAAATGGTAGGCTAATTAACTAAAAATTAAGGAGTAACTTGTTAAACTAATTATAAAACCTATGTAATATAAACAGATATTTTAATAGTCTAAAATAGTAAGTATGATATATTTTATAATTATATAATGCTAAATTATTAATTTCAACACTAATAATTACTAATTTAGGTATTATTGATTAAAAAATATTTTCAACATATTTATTGCAAATCATTAAATATAAATAAATTGATTTTAATAGGGAGGGTCAAAGTTGGTCGTCAACAGCTGCCCCTCTTTGACCGGAGACGATGAAAAAGTTTTCGGGCAAAGAAATTAAACCAAGGCCAATTTTGTCCCGATCTCAGACATACATTGAAGGAATGGAATATAGGTTTAAGGAAGATTTTAGGAGAATTTTGGGGAGTTGGGGCCTGAAATCGTGCTTTGAATTGCTTCTATACCTCGGGCTTAACGAGGATCAAGCCTTATGTAGTTCCGGAGTGATGATTTGGGCAAGGTGATGCTCGTAGGAATTTCTCCAGTATCGTATTCTGACGATACTACGAGACGAAAGATTAGGCACCCATGATAGTTCTGAATCACAGCTTAATTTGAAGGATTCGAAGAATTAGAGTTCCACTGATCGTATTTGAGTTTGAGCTTGGATTCTTGGCCCGCTTATGAGTTTGTTATCTCTCATAGCAATATAGTCTGGTTTGCTTCTTAGAAGAAGTTCCGCATTGCGATGCTTGATCCTGCAAAATCAAAATATACACATACACATATATCATAATGCATATATGTTAAGATGTAATGCAAATGATGTAAGAATGATGATGCATGGTTGCCAGCTAGCCGTTATTTGGGGATTTGGACGACGACATACTTGAATTTGTCTTAATTGTTAGTCGGGCTATGTATTTTTTCTTAGCTGTCAGAGCATTAAGTCTCCTCACATTGGGAGTGTCTCCACGCGATGTGAGTAGTTGACTTGAATGTAGAATGTATCTCCTCTTGATAGGAGCAGTTGCATTGAAAGGTAAGGTATCTCCATGTAATGGGAGTAGTTGCATTAAAATGTAAAGTATCTCCGCAAGATGGGAGTTTTTGACTTGAAAATATAATCATGGTTGTAAGCTGTATGAGCAAAACGTTAAAGCATTCAAAATAAAATACATAAATGAGGAGCATTCCCAAGAGATACTCTTGACTGCAAAACTAAATTTCGGCCGTCGATTGGCAGAACGTCGGTGATAAGGTTTGCGGCTATCTATTTCGATCTCCGATGTGGCAGAGTGGCGGTGCGGAACGCTCTCATTGGCGAAGCAAATACTTTGCTATATATAGGGCTTTGACTGGCAAAGCCGACAACTTGATTTGTATAAGGTGCTCTGACTGATTGAGCTGACGGTTTGCTATATACACGGCTCCGGTTGGCAGGGCCAGCTGCTCGCTACATACCACATGCTCCGCTTGGGTGAGCATACGGTTTGCTATATACAATACGCTATGCATGCGCCGGTGGCCTGGTTCCGAAATACCTTCAAAGGATCTGAGAGCTAGTTTTTTATTATACAAGGAAAATATTGAATAAAGAAAAAAAGGTGCTTGTTATGAGAGAGTGGCTGATCCGTCATTGCCCCCAGTATGTTCCAGTATTTCCTTGTATCGTGGTGGCCCTACACTCAAAGAAAAATTCTTAGCTGGAGGGTGTTGGTTTATGTCGATCGTAGTCCTGGCTTTACCCTAGTCTTAATAAGGTTATGCCACGAAATTCAGTAGGTGGAACGGATTATGATATTTTAGAAAACATTTTGAATTTTTTTTATCTTATGACAGATGTCATCATTTTGGATTATGACATGTTTAGGAAGTCCCTCAGGCGCGAATGTTGTTTCTGGAAGATTCTGTCCTGTTGAGGTTGATCCTCTAAGATGCTTCTGATGATGTGGCTTCTTGCCCCTGCGATTGTGTCCTAATCTAAACTAATGCGTTACAAAGGTTTTCCTAGGGTTATGACCGAACCTTTTCAGGTTGCCGACGTATCCGAAACAGAATCAGGTCCGAACGTAGTTCATGGGTAATGATAAAAGAAAACATGATAATGATGACCGAGCCTGGCTCAGGCAGCGTACGTATCCAAATGGAATCAGGTCAAAACGTAGTTCGATTACAATAGATGCAAAACGATGAGATTGAAAATGAAGTGGCCGAGTGTTACTTAGACTACCTACGTATCAAAATGGAATCAGGCTAGAATGTAGTTCAATTACAAGAGATGACAGAATCCGATGAGGATTGCCCGTGTATTCCTTCCAAAGGATATCAAGTCATGGAGTAGTTCCGAGTACATACAAAGTGGCATTTGGATTTCCTATTACAAACGAAAGGGGGAGAGAGAGAAAACAGACCCTACATGGGTTGCCTACGTATCCCTCTGTGGGAAGTCAAGTCGAGCATAGTTCTATTTCAACCAAAACCTAATATTAGTGTCTTCAAATGTAGTACATCTTGATTATGTCTTAGTTGATAGGCTTCGTGCTTACTTTTCCATCCATTTTTGCCAAGATTAGAGCTTCCCCGACACTACTCGGTGGATCACGTAAGGACCTTGCCAATTTGACGCAAACTTTCCTTTGGCTTCTTTTTGATGAGGGAATATTTTCTTCACAACAAACTGCCCCGGTATAAATTAACGAGGTTTCACCCTTTTGTTGAATGCGCTAGCCATCCTATTTTGATACAACTGACCATGGCATACTAGGTCCATTCTCTTCTCGTCAATGAGTATAAGTTGCTCCTGCCTGACCCGTATCCATTCTGTATCATCTAGTTTGGCTCCTTGAATGACTCTCAAGGAAGGTATCTCGACCTCCGCAGGTATTAGAGCTTCAGTGCCATATACCAACATGTATGGCATTGCCCTAGTGGATGTCCTCATGGTGGTCTGATAACCCAGTAAGGCAAACGATAATTTCTCGTGCCATTGCCTATGATTGTCCACTATCTTTCGTAGAATCCTCTTGATGTTTTTTGTTAGCTACTTCAACTGCTCCATTCATTTGTGGTCTGTAGGCTGTATAGTTACGGTGGACAATTCTAAACTTCTCACAAATTTCCCTCATGAGATCACTGTTCACATTGGTTGTGTCATCAGTGATGATTGACTCAAGTATCTCGAACCGGTAGACTATATTCTTACGAACGGAATCTACCACTACTTTATTTGTGATGGCTTTATAAGTAGAAGCTTCTACCCATTTGGTGAAGTAATCAATTGCTACCAAGATAAAACGATGTCCATTTGATGCAGCGGGATCTATCGGTCTGATTACGTCCATGACCCAAGTGGAAAATGTCCAAGGCAAACCCATTACGTTCAGCTCATTAGGTGGAACCCGGATGAAATCCCCGTGGATCTGGCACTGGTGACACTTCTGTACATAGCAGATACTATCGCTTTCCATGGTCATCCAAAAGTATCTGGCTCTTAAAATCTTCTTGGCTAAGGTGAAGCTATTCATCCGGGTCTGCATGTCCGTGCATGTATTTCTTCTAGAAGTCTGGTTGCTTAAGCGGCATCTACACACCTTTACAGACCCAAGTCTGGGGTCCTCCTATACATGACTTCCCCGTTAAGGAAAAAGTGATTTGCTAGCCTTCTGAGTGCTCGATTCTGAACCTTGATGGCGTTCTCTAGATATTCTCTTGTTTCAAGAAATATTTTGATGTCATGGTACCACGTCTTACCGGCTGGCTCTTCATCTACATGAAAACAATACGCATGGATGACATTGTTGTGAGAGCATCGGCAAACTCGTTCTGGATCCTAGGAATGTGGTTGAACTCGATCTTTGTGAACTTCTTGCATAGCTCCTTTACACAGTGTATGTACGGAAGGATCTTGGCGTTCTTGGTAGTCCATTCTCCTTGAACTTGATGTATCAACAGTTTAGAATCTCCAATGACCAGAAGCTCCTTGATGTTCTTGTCAACCGCTATCCTAATCCCGAGGATGCATGTTTCGTACTCGGCATATTATTGGTGCAAGGGAACCTTATCTTTGTTGATGCCGGGTAATGCTGTCCTAACTCTGAAATTAGGACTGCCCCAATTTCTACTCCTTTGAAATTTGCTGCTCCGTCGAAGAACATTCTCCACCTTGTGTATGACTCTGCAATATCTTCTCCGGCGAAGAACACTTCTTCGTTTGGGAAGTATGTAGTGAGAAGCTCTTAATCCTTGTCCACCGAAGTTTCTGCAAGGTGATCAGTTTAGGCTTGTCCTTTGATGGCCTTCTGTGTTATGTACACAATGTCAAATTCGCTGAGAAGAATCTGCCATTTGATGAATTTTCCTGTAGGCATCGGCTTTTGAAAGATATACATGAGCGAGTTGAGCCGGGATATTATATGTGTGGTGTATGTTGACATGTAATGCCTCAACTTCTGAGCGATCCAAGTCAAGGCACATCAAGTGCGCTCTATCAGCGTGTATTTGGCGTCGCACGGTGGGAACTTCTTGCATAAATAGTAGATATCTTTCTCTTTCTTCCGGTCTCATCATGTTGTCCCAACATGCATCCAAATGCACTGTCCAAAACTTACAGGTATAACAACAATGGCTTCTCGAGTTCGTGGAGAACCAACACTGGTGGATTTGACAAGTAGTCCTTGATCTTGTTGAAAGCTTTTTGGCACTTTTCTGTCTACTTTGTAGCAGCATCCTCTTTCAGCAGCTTGAAGATAGGCTCACAAATTACCATGGACTTGGCTATGAATAGACTGATGTAATTTAGCCTACCAAGGAAACCCATCACATCCTTCTTCTTTTTAGGCTATGGCAACTCTTGAATGGCTTTGATCTTGAAGGATTAAGTTCTATCCTTTTCCTGCTTACGATGAAACCTATAACATTTTCAACAGGGACTCCGAATGCGCATTTTGTAGGGTTCAATTTTAAACTATACCTCCGCAAGTATTCGAAAAACTTCTTCAGGTACTCCAAGTGTTCTGAACTCTTTCGAGACTCGATGATGATGTCATCCACATATACCTCAATATCTTTGTGGATTATGTCGTGAAATAGGATTGTCATGACCCTCATGTAAGCAGCGCCAACATTCTTGAGGCCGAACGGTATGACTCTGTAGCAGTAAAATCCCTAAGGCATAGTAAAGGCTGTATTTCCAGCATCTTCTTTATGCATCAGGATCTGATGTTACACACGAAACAATCCACAAATGACTACAGCTCGTGCTTTGCGCAATTATTGATGAGGAAATAAATATTTGATAAAAGGAAATCTTCTTACGGACTGCCCTTGTTAAGATCTCGATAATCCACACATATCCTGATCTTCCCATCATTCTTTGGAACTAGTACGATATTTGCCAACCATGTGGGATAGTTGGTGACTCTTACTACGTTTTCCTCTATCAGCTTGGTTACTTCTTCTTTTATCCTCAAACTCAAGTCCAACTTGAACTTTATGGGTTTTTGTTTGACTAGCGGTCTAGCAGGAATGACATCGGTGCTTAATCCAGACATGTCGTCATATGACCATGCGAATACATCGATGTACTATCGGAGGAGCTCGACCAATTCTTCATTTTTCTTTGCTTCCAGATGAATATCGATTCGAGTTTCTTTTAAGTCTTCTTCACTTCCCAGGTTGACTACTTCTGTCTCCTTGAAGTTAGGCTTTTTCTGGCTTTCCCGCTATTCGATCTCTTGTGGGAGGTTATCTGGCATCATTCTTTCATCGTATTCTTCGTAATCTGGATTGCTTTGATCGAGGGTTTCGTTACTTGTCATAAACACATAATGCAGGTTTTTATCATTTTAATTACAGAAAAGCAAAACTTGGCATAAATGAAGCGATAAATAAGTTTGCAATAATTTAATAAAGAATTTCTTTTTATTTCATCAAAAGAGGAACATCTAAGCGTTCAAGGAGGCCATTGAAAAAATAGTGCAGGAACTGTTCAAGACTCAATTGACCGTGTGCTTTTTCAAAAAAAATTACAATTCCACACTACCAAGACTCTCGGCGAACCAAAGACGGGATGGCGGTCCAATTCTGCAAGCCCTCTCCTAGTTCGACATTCCGAATGGTCGGTGTCTTGATATAAACTTTGTCACAGTATTTTTTGATCATGGTCATGAACAACCTTCCCATTGCATCGACGATATCGTCCTCTGGTGTTAAGCTCTGACCCAGACCCGAAACATGCTCTGGCACAAAAGCCTTCTTCCTGAAGCCACCGGTATAAGTCTTTCTAGTTGGAGGCTGATACCCTATGTCGGCTGTACCTTTTTTCCCACTTAGCTCAATCGGCTTTGTTATCCCATTTGATCGGGCTCCCAGCCCGGTTCCCGGTCAATATCCGTACTTCATTATTTCTCTCACAGCCACCTTTGATCTGCATGGTGACTGCATACCCAGATTTTGCTCGGTCTCTTCTATCTTCGTGGTCTGCATGATCTTGACCGCATGAAAAGCGACCCCGTCTAATCCTTCTATGAATGGAACTTCATGTTCCAAATAAGTTGATTGGCTCCATTCGCGGTGGACTGCAATATCTTGACAACCCCACTCGAACTTCATACACTAATGAAGGGTAGACAGGATTGCCCCTGCCATATGTATCCAAGGTCTTCCTAGCAATAAGTTATATGAGGATGAAATGTCCATCACTTGGAACAGTATGGGAAACTCAACTCGTCCAATTTGTAGAGCTAAATAGATTTCCCCAATGACGTCCTTCTGCCACCCGTAGAAAGCTCTTACCCTCATATGACTTTCTTTTACTTCTCTCAGATGAATACCCAACTCTCGCAGTGTAGAGAGCGGGCAGATATTGGCTCCTTATCCTCCATCAACAAGTACTTGGGACAACACCTTATCTCCATATTTGACTGTGATATGTAAAGCTTTGTTATGACCCACACACTCTATAGGAAGCTCATCTCTTCGAAAGGTGATCATATGTTATTCGACCATCTTCCCGATGGTTGCTGCCAGTGCCTCTCTGGTAGTGTTGCTCAGCATGCTCACCCCGCTTAACACTTTTATTAGGGCGTCATTATGACTGTCAGAACTCATCAGTATATCCATAATTGATATATTCGTAGAGTTTTCTTTAACTGTTCCTCCACAGAGTATTCTTTGGTTGGCATCTTCTTCCTAAATTTTGTGGCCTCCGAATCTATTATATTTCTTCTCTGAATTTGTTCCCTTCCTAGATTCCCTCGCTTTATTTCCTCTGGGCATTAAACCTCCCTGACCTGTTCATTTTATGAACCGCTGCAGAATCTGTCATCTTGCCTTTCCCTTTCTGCTGATATGTTCATGGGACTGTCTTGTATTCTCGATCCTCTTCATCTCTGATAAAAGTGGTGGACTGTTACTAGTATGTCTGGATTATCACTGTAGGTTTTAACTGTACGGTGATCATTGGAGTCCTTCGAGGTGGAACCCTCATAGCCTCAGTGTTTCCTATTGTGACGATGGTCCCTTTCAAGTCATACTCTTTATTCAGGGTGATCATATTAGCTCTTTGATTTCGGTGGTTTGGCAGCGGTTACATTTCACATTAGGTGGAGCTAGGGTGCACTGAATGGCTCCACTTTTAATCAGTGACTCAATTTCATTTTTCCGTTAGAAACAATATGTGGTATCATGCCCCGGCATGTTGAGTGTTAGATGCACTGTTTGGTTGCATCCAAGTATTTTGAAGGATACTTAGGAATCCTCCCTTTTATCGGATATATCAAGCCTGCTCTCCTCAGTCTTTCAAATAGTTTAGCCCAAGGGTTAGCTATCTCGGTGTAGTTTCTAAGACCTCTTTCTTCAAAATTTGGGCGAGGTCATGGTGCATAGGTGAGTCGATTTTGATGAGTGGTAGATTGAAATGGAGCATATGGTCATCGTGGATTTGGATTTGTATGGGAGAAAGGTGTATTATATTAAGGTTGGGGATTGTAGTATGGTTGTGTTTTATAAACTGGAGCATAAGTAGGTGGGTGTGGGGAATGAGTGTTTGGAGAGTAAGAGTTGTTTCCATGGTGTGGATTGGACTGGTAATATGGAATGATTGTTGATACCTCTTCCTTTTTCTTCTTTCTGCTGCCTATTGAACCGAATTGGATTGCTTTACTAGCTGTTTGTAATGCAGCCATAGATTGTCCCTTGCCAGACCTTATGCCTTCCTCTAAAAAGTCTCCCATTTGAACAAGTTCAGGGAACTTCTGCCCCATCATGCCTATCATTTTCTCAATGTAGATTCCTTCATGAGCCCTAATGAAATACTTAGTCAGTTCACTGTCATCTAACGGGGGTTGTGCTCCGGCGGCCTCCAACCTCCATCGACATGCATACTCTTGAAATGATTCTGATGCCTTCTTCTTCAAGTTTACTAGAGCAAACCTATCAGAGGTAATTTTTGTGTTGAACTGGAAGCGGTTCATGAAATCTTCTACCATATCCTACCACTCTCTCCAGTTTTTGGGATCTTGGCGATTGTACCAAGTAAGGGCCTCCCCTGTGAAACTCCTTATGAATAACTTCATCTTCAACTTTTTGTTTCTTCCTACTCAACTAGCTTATCGCAGTACGCTCTTAAATGTGCATGGGGATCACCTGTGCCATCAAATATATCAAACTTCGAAGGCTTGTACTCTATCAACATGTCCACATCAGGGTGTATACACAGATCCTCATAATCTAGACTTTCGCTCCCTCGAGCGACTTGAAGGTTCTTCATTTGTTTTCTTAATGCTCATAATTACTTGGATATCGATTCTTTCTCCTTATACCTGGCCATTCTTTCCATTTCGGCATATTGATTAACTTCATAAGGCATCTGACCATGACGGGTGTTGTGAAAGTGGGTTCTGAAATGGAGTATACGGGAGTAAAATACCGCTCATGTGCAGCGGTATGTGCCGCAAGTATGTGCTAATTTTGGTTAGGGGTGAAGGTGACACCATCACGAGGAGGGGTATGAACTGTGTTGGTGGCAACTGGTGCATTTTGAGGTGTTTGAACATAATTTGGTACATAAGGGGTGTGTATAGGAGGGTTCGGTGGGTTTGCAGGGGTTAATGGGGATGTAATCTGGGTGGTAGGGACTGAAGTCGGTGTATTGTTTGCATGGAGAGTAGTTAAAGGAAAGTGGTCAAGAATTGAATCTAGGGAATGAAAACGGGGTGGTTGTCAGAGCGTCATCACGGCCAGATGTGCAAATTCCCGAATGTGTTGTACTTCCTCCCTCAATGATTCTATCTCTTGGTCCATCCTAGCCACATGTTCGTCATTTCGCGTATCATCCTTCTTTCTCGATCACCCCGGGCTATCAGCTATTACCATAGCATGTTCGATCGGGTTATCTGTCGCAGACATCTTCCCTTTCAATCTCAAGTTATACGGTGGTTCCGCCAGTATTGGGGCAACACAAACCAACTTCTTCTTTTAGGGAATAATAATAAAGTAATACGAGAAAAAATAAAAATAAAGGAAAAGAAAAAAGGAACATAAGTCAGTTTCAGTATTTGCACAAATATAGGCACACAGAGCAGTTAATTCATGTATTCAAGCAAACGCGTTTTCTAAAGTTCGAGGGGCCTCTCTTTACCGAAGGTAGGCCTAAGTTGAAAATTTTGACAAACTATTAGATTTGACACCTTCAGACCCGAAACAAATTTTGGTTTTCATTGATGATATTTGGGTTGTAACAGGTTGGAGCAAAGGTTACATCATTGTTTTCAACATTCATAAGATTACACGGGCTCAAACAAACTTACAATTAGGGAAATGGAAAGGTTCGAAATAAACGATAAAAGGAGTGAAATCAACCAGCTTCTAATAGCCATCCCCGGAATCATTCCCTATCTCTTTTTATTCTTCCGGTTCTTCTTCCGAGGCTTCTTCAAATTCTTCTTCATTGTCATTGAATTTGGGGTCTTCCTCTAGGTCTTCTTCTCATTTTGTCTTAGACTCAATTTTTATACATTCAACTACTCGGTCATCATCCTCGGGAGGTGGAAGCATGTGATCAATTGACCCCGAGACCACTTGGCGGTGCATGGAGGTAGTCACGAGGTAGTGTGGAAAAATCTCATGATAGATTTGCAAAGTCGCCATTGCATCTTCCAACCAAGCTATTCCTTCCCTGCTTGATCGGGCTAGCTCGTCCTCTTCATTGATCCAGATATAGTATTCTGGAGTGCACCACGAATTCTGACCCATTGGCATTGTGACTAGATCATTCCATTTCTCCTGAAGCCTCCTTATCCTTGGTATCGAGATCTGCCCATTGTACTCATCTTCATTCAGTGTTGTCCTCGTCCAGAGAGGTACATCCTGAATCAACCCAAATTGCCTGAGCACTCATAGGGGTGAGTATGGCTAGATGCCCTCGAGACCTATCAGATCGATGAAATACTTCTGGGGAGTCCTTTGAATTTTCCTGCCACTCAGCCATGACAACTTCCAGTTGATCCACTCTCCGCTCAATTTGGTCAGCATCTCTCTCCATTCCTCATGTCCGTGCAGAGAGAACCAATGCCACATTCTCTCAATGTGACTTCTGATCACGTTGCTAATATCCAAAAAGTAATCAGTTGTGGCCTCTCGTTGAAAGAATTGCTCTGTGGCCCATATTTGAAGTAACAAGTTGCATCCCTTGATGAAATCATACCACGGGGAAAATACAGACAATGCTCTGAGAAGTTTTGCTAACACCATAGGTACCAAAGTGTCTTGGAGGTTGCCCCAGAATATTTCCAAGACCACAGGCAGCAAGTTGATATTAATCCGTCCCCTTCTTTGTGGAAAAACCAACAGCCCTAACAGCTCCAAAGAGAAGGTTATGGGTCGGAGACTTTCCCAAGTTGCTTGATCACACTAAAATTCTCCCAAATACCATTCATAGCTCTCACGATGTTCAAACCTGTTGAACAATTGATCCATCCTTACCCATCCATCTTCAATGTTTTTCAAACCCCGATTGTTTGCCAGACCTAAAGCATCGAGAAACCTGTAGCCGGGCATGGTAACTAGTAGTATCGGCTTCCTTCCAGTAAATGGAAGATTTGTGAATCTGGTAACTTCTTCCAATGTTGGCACTAACTCATAATCAGCAAACTTGAAAATTACTTTGGCCAGATCCTAGAATTCTATTAGCAAGCGGGTAAGCACCCTGTTGGCCCAGATGTTTAGTAAGGCAGTCAATGCTCCTAGATGTGTCCTGATTTAATATCCATACTCTCGACAGATGTTCTTCCATCGTTGTTTTAGCTACTGTTGTGCTCCCATCACCATAATGATCTCAGGGATATTTTGGTTGATTTCCACTTTTGAAGAGGGTGAAGAAAAAAGGGTTGACAAGTGCTTGCTTAGGATCTTTAGTGTCTCGTCATGATTAGTTCGTCTTTCCACAAAAGTCATGCCATTGGGTACATGACCCATTGACATTATAGCGGCTTTCCTAATTATGTGTTGATGCCAAGGACCGACTTACCTAAGGTTTATGCAATATGATATATGTTTGCTAGAGTAGATTGTTTCCTAATTTTAAGTAGGACTGAATTGTAACGACCCGGTCGGTCGTTTCGAGAGTTATAGCCCCGATCCCCTATTAACTACTTCTCCCATATCTGTTTCTTCTATTGTGACCTGCTGGGAGGTTTCGTTTTGGTTTTTGGAGTGTTTTTGGATACTTAGTCCCTAAACAGAAGCTTAAGTCTTAGGATTTGGACCGTAGTTGGAACTGTGTGAAGACGACTCCAAAAAGGAGTATCGTCAGTTCCGTTGGCTCCGTTAGGTGATTTTGGACTTAGGGGGTGTCCGGATTTTGTTTTGGAGGTCTGTAGCTCATTTAGGATTGAAATGGCAAAAGTCGACATTTTGGAGATTTTGCTGGGAGATATTGGATTCCGATTCCAGATATTGGAGTAGGTCCGTAAGGTTGATTATGACTTGTGTGAAAATTTTGGTGTCAATCAGACGTGGTTTGATAGGTTTCGGCATCGGTTGTCGAATTTGGAAGTTTCAAGTTCTTTAAGTTTGAATCAAAGGATTATTCATGATTTTAGCATTGTTTTATGTGGTTTGAGGGCTCGACTAAGTTCGTATGGTATTTTACGACTTGTTGGTATGTTTGGTTGAGGTCCTGGGGGCCTCGAGTTGATTTCAAATGGTTAACAGACCTTTTGAACTTAAGAGAAGATAGCAGATTTCTGGTGTTTTTGTTGCAGACATTTCTTCCACGCATTCGCAAGATAGGTCTCACGACCGTGTAAGGCATATGAGAGGCCAGCTGAAGTTGTTCTTCGCGTTTGCGAATATGGGGATGCGATCGCATAGGTTGGTCAGGCTGTTCATCACGAACGCATGAGCTAGGCCGCGTTCGCGGAGAGGAAGTAAAATAGCAGTGGAATTCAAGTGTTTTTCTTCACCAACGCGTGGGGTTGATCGAAATTGTGTAAGTATGAAAGCCAGTGAATCGCATTCGCGTTGTGTTTTCTGCGTTCGTATAGGGTTAAATTCTTGGGCAGCGACATTGTAGTTCGCGATCGCGGTCATTGGGCAGTATTAGACATTTCAAAAATGAGGGTTTGGCCATTTTTATCAAAATTTGAGTTTGGGAGCTCGGATTTTGACGTGAATTTGGGGGATTTTCAGAGACATCAATTGGGTAATGATTCTACACCCTATTTTGGTTGTATCCCACTAATCTATCATTAATTTCATCTGTAATTTCGGATTTTGGGGTTGAAATTTGTGAAAAATTGGAAGAAGTTCTTCAACTAAGATTTCGAGTTTTGAAAGGGGATTCGTGGTCGGATTTGAGTAATTCTTATATGGTTGAACTCGTGAGTGAATAGGTGTTCATATTTCGTGACTTTTACCCAATTCCGAGACGTGGGCCCAGGGAGGCATTTTGGGGCGATTTCCTAATTTCTCGCTTTACCTTAGATTTCATTGACTAGATTAGTTTCTTATAGCTATATTTATGATATGTAATTGATTTTGGCTAGATTTGGGCCATTCGAAGCCGAATATTCGTAGGAAGAGCATTGCTACCGACTGATTTAGCTTGGTTCGAGGTAAGTGGCTTGCCTAACTTTGTGTGAGGAAAATACCCTTAGGATTTGGTACGGATTTTTACTATGTGAGCACCGTGTACGCGAGGTGACGAGTGCGTAGACGGGATATTTGTTGAAAAACCTGATTTATTTTATTGAGAAATTCCCTGTTCCCACCTTAATTGGATATATTAGTATGCGTAGTTAACCCGTTAGCTTAGAATAACATGTCTACGTGCCTTATTTGCTTAATTGAACTCTTTGCATCATGCCTATTGAATTCCTGCTTCTTTCTCGACTTGTACTTAGTCTAGACTGTAGATTCTCTTGCTGTACTTATCCTTTGTAATTGATTGCGCTGTGTATTTACTTTGGGACTACGGGACGATATCCCGGGAGATTCCCCTGCATATTTACTTTTGTGACTACGGGACGGTATCCCGGGTGATCCCCCTGCACATTTACTTTGAGACTATGAGGCGGTACCTCGGGAGTTCTCCTAGCACATTTACTTTGAGACTATGAGATGGTACCTCGGGAGTTCTCCCTGCATATTTACTTTTGGGACTACGAGACGGTCTCTCAGGAGATTCCCTGTCGCTTAATTCCGTGCACTATTGTGTTATTTCATTGTGTTTTCCTTTGTTGAACTCTACTCTCTTATTATACTGCTTATTCTCCTTTTTTTATTATTATATACCAGTGGGCCCGGCCTTGACCTCGTCACTACTCGACCGAGGTTAGGCTCAGCACTTACTAGGTATCGACTGTGGTGTACTCATGCTACTCTTCTGCACATGTTTTGTGTGCAGATTCAGGTGATCGTTATCAGCCGCAATATCCGTGAGTTCGAGGCAGCTCTTGGAGACTTCAAGGTATATCTTCCGCGTCTGCAGACCTAGGAGTCCCCTTCTATTCTTCCTCGTGTCAAACAGTTCTTCTGTATTCATTTTTGCTAGACTTCGGTGTATAGAGAAGGTATTTACTTTTATATCTTGTGACTCATGACATTCCGGGTTTTGGGAAGGCTGTGCAAGTAGAGTTTGGTTATTGTACATACCGAGCTACATCATTCATTTAATTTATTCAGTATCTATTGAAGTTAGAAGTCAAACTTGTTTTCTTTCGATATTGGTATTTTCTGTGAATTGTTATGCTTACCTAGTCGTAGAGACTAGGTGCCATCACGATGTGGTTTGGAGGAATGTTTGGGTCGTGACTAGTTGGTATCAGAGCTCTAGGTTCATAGGAGTCGTGAGTCACAAGTCAGTTTAATAGAGTCTCGCGGATCAATACGGAGATGTCCTTGCTCATCTTCGAGAGGCTATGGAACTGTTAGGAACAATCACACTTCTTTTGATTCCTTGTCGTGCGAGTTATTGGCATCAATTTCTAAACTTCTCTATTCTATTCTTTCTCACAGATGGTGAGTACCTGTACAGGGAGATCTGATGACCAGGCACCCACGCCCCCTACTAGAGCCGTAAAAGGTCGGGGCCGGGTTAGAGGACGACCACGCGGTGCAGCCAGAGCACCCGCACGAGCTGTGACAGAGGAGCCCCCAACAGCTCCAGCTAGAGGGCAGACACATGAGGTTCCTATTGCTGCACCAGCTCTCCAGGAGACTCTAGCCCAGTTCATGAGCATGTTTAGCACCTTAGCTCAGGCTAGATTGATTCCACTAGCTCCCGCTACATCTCAGGCCGGGGGTGGGGCACAGACACCCGTAGCTCGCACTTCTGAGCAGAGGGTCCAAGTTGATTAGGCCCCAAAGTTCATTCCTATGCCGCCGATAGCTTCGGTTCAGCCTGAGACTAGAACAGCCGCTTCTGAGGTGGAGCAACCCAGATCTGAGAGGTGCAAGAAGTACCACCCACCTACCTTCAGCGGATTGGCTACAGATGGTGCTCAGGGTTTTCTGGAGGAGTGTCATCGTATTCTCCGTACTATGGGCATAGGAGAGACGAGTGGGGTTTCTTTTACCACTTTCCAGCTTAGAGGAGCAGCTTATCAGTGGTGGCGTGCTTATGAGTTGAGTAGTCCTGATGAGGCAGCTTCACTTACATGGACTCAGTTCTCGGACATGTTTTTGAGAGAGTATGTCCCTCAGAGCCCCAGGGACTCATGGCGCGGAGTTTGAGCAGCTGTGCCAGGGTGCCACGACTGTGTCAGAGTATGCAGTCTGCTTCAGTGATTTGGCCTGACATGCACCAGCCTTGGTTGCCACAGTTCGAGAGAGGGTTCGACGGTTTATTGAGGGACTCCACCCCAGTATCTGGATTAGTATGGCCAGGGAGTTGGAGATGGATATCCCTTATCAACAGGTTGTGAGTATTGCTAGGAGATTGGAGGGCATGCTTGCCGGGGACCAAGAGGAGAGAGAGGCTAAGAGGTCTCGAGAGACTGGTTCTTATTCTGGAGCTCGTGCCCTAGCAGCTCGCCACGATAGGGTTCATGTGAGTCGCCCCATTTATTCAGCTCTTACAGCTGCCAGTGGTGTTCCAGCCCCTTCTAAGCCCGAAGAGCCTTATTATGCACCGCCAGTATCTAGTATGCCTCCTGCTCGGGGTGCTTTTAACGGCCAGTCCAGCAGACCTGGCCTGAGTCAATCACAGCAGCCACGCCCTCCGAGGGGTTTCTTTAATTATGGCGACACCCGCCATATGGTAAGGGATTGCCCCAGACTTAGGAGGGTTGCACCTCCATAGACTTCTCAGCCACTACGTGCTCCATTGGGTCCTCAGGCCATGATTCCAGCACCAGCTACCTCCCCATCTGCTCAGCCAGCTCAAGGTGGAGGTCGGGGAGGTCGAGTTCGCCCTAGAGGGGGAGGCCAGGCCAGGTATTATGCTCTTCTGGCTCGTACAGAGGCAGCTACTTCCGACTTTGTCATTACATGTATTGTTCCAGTCTGTCATAGAGATGTGTCGGTATTATTTGACCCAGGCTCTACGTATTCATATGTGTCCTCTTATTGTTTCCCCATATTTGGGCGTATCTCGGGATTCTTTGAGTTCCCCTGTTTATGTGTCTACTCCTATGGGAGATTCTCTTATTGTGGACCACGTGTATCGGTCTTGTTTGGTTGCTCTTAGTGGTTTTGAGACCAGAGCCGATTTATTATTGCTCAGTATGGTAGACTTTGATGTTATTTTGGGCATGGACTGGTTGTCACCCCATTATGCTATTCTTGATTAGCACGCTAAGATCGTGACGCTGGCTATGCCAGGTTTACCACGATTAGAGTGGAGAGGTACCTTAGAGTATACTCCCAGTAGAGTTATTTCATTTCCTACAGCTCAACGAAAGGTTGAGAAGGGGTGTGATGCGTATCTAGCTTATGTAAGAGATGTCAGTATTGATACCCCCACAGTTGAGTCAGTTCCAGTAGTGAGGGACTTTCCAGATGTGTTTCCAGCTGATCTTCTGGGCATGTCGCCCGACAGAGATATTGATTTTGTTATTGATTTGTTGTCGGGCACTCAGCCCATCTATATTCCTTCATATCATATGGCTCCTCCTGAGTTGAAGGAGTTGAAGGAACAGTTGCAAGAATTGCTTGATAAGGGCTTCATTCGACCCAGTGTGTCACCTTGGGGGTGCTCCTGTCATGTTTGTAAAGAATAAGGGTGGTTCTATGTGTATGTGTATTGATTATCGCCAGCTGAACAAAGTTACAGTGAAGAACATGTATCCATTGCCTCGTATTGATGACTTATTTGATCAGTTATAGGGTGCTAGAGTGTTCTCCAAGATTGACTTACGTTCAGGCTATCATCAGTTAAAGATTTGGGAGCCAGATATCCCGAAGACTGCTTTCAGGACCCGATATGGTCACCATGAATTTCTTGTTATGTCTTTTGGGCTGACCAATGCCCCAGCAGCCTTTATGCATTTGATGCACAGTGTATTATGGCCTTATATTGACTCCTTCGTCATTGTGTTTATTGATGACATTCTGGTTTACTCCCGGACTCGGGAGGATCATGAGCAACACTTGAGGACTGTGCTTCAGACTCTGAGTGAGAAGAGGTTGTATGCAAAACTTTCTAAGTGTGAGTTTTTGCTAGACTCAGTGGCATTTTTGGGCCATGTAGTATCGAGTGATGGGATCAAGGTGGATACAAAGAAGGTGAAAGCAGTGCAGAGCTGGCCTAGACCGTCATCAGCTACAGAGATCCGCAGTTTTCTTGGGTTGGTGGGGTATTACTGTCGTTTTGTTGAGGGATTCTCATCAATTGCAGCACCTATGACCAGGCTGACCCAGAAGGGTGCTCCGTTCATGTGGACAGAGGAGTGTGAGGAGAGCTTTCAAAAGCTCAAGACATCTTTGACTACAACCCCAGTTTTGGTATTGCCTACAGGTTCGGGGTCCTACATAGTATATTATGATGCGTCGCGGATTGGCCTTGGCGCGGTGTTGATGCAGGATGGTAGGGTGATTACCTACGTGTCCAGACAACTGAAGGTGCATGAGAAGAATTATCCTGTCCACGACCTTGATTTAGTAGCTATTGTTCATGCCCTGAAGATTTGGCACCACTATTTGTACGGTGTTCCTTGTGATATTTACACTGATCATCGAAGTTTGCAGCACTTGTTCAAGCAAAAGGATCTTAATTTGCGTGAGCAGAGGTGGTTGGAGCTACTTCAGGATTATGATATCACCATTTTGTATCACCCGGGGAAGGCCAATTTGGTGGCTGATGCTTTGAGTCGCCGGGTGGAGAGTTTGGGGAGTTTAGCATTCCTTCCAGCAACAGAGAGACCCTTAGCATTGGATGTTCAGTCCTTAGCCAGCCATTTTGTAATATTGGATATTTCTGAGCCAAGTCGAGTGTTGCCTTGTGTGGTTTCTCGATCTTCTCTTTATGATCGCATCAGGGAGCGTCAGTATGATGACCCCCACTTGCTTATCCTTAAGGACACGGTTCAACACGGTGATGCTAAGGAGGTCACCATTGGGGATGATGGCATATTGAGGATGCATGGCAGGCTATGTATGCCTGACGTAGACGATTTACGCGAGTTGATTCTTCAGGAGGCTCAAAGCTTGCGGTACTCTATTTATCCGGGTGCCGCAAAGATGTATCAGGACTTGCGGCAGCATTACTGGTAGAGGGGGATGAAGAAGGACATATTGGAGTATGTGTCTTGGTGCCTAAATTGCTAGCAGGTGAAGTATGAGCATCAACAACCGGGTGGGTTGCTTCAGAAGCTAGAGATTTCGGAGTGGAAATGGGAGCGGATCACTATGGATTTCGTTGTTGGACTCCCACGGACTCAGCGGAGGTTTGATGCGGTTTTGGTGATTGTGGATAGGCTAACTAAATCGGCTCATTTCATTCCTGTGATGACTATATATTCTTCCGAGCAGCTGGCACGAATCTACATCTATGAGATCGTCAGGCTTCATGGCGTAACGGTGTCTATCATCTCTGACTGGGGTACGCAGTTTACATCATGGTTCTGGAGGGCCGTATAGCATGAGTTGGGTACTCGAGTGGAGCTGAGCACAACATTTCACCCTCGGACTGACGGACAGTCCAAGCGCACTATTCAGATATTAGCGGATATGCTCTGTGCTTGTGTAATGGAGTTTGGAGGGTCGTGGGATCAGTTCTTACCACTTGCGGAGTTTGCCTACAACATTAGTTATCAGTCGAGCGTCCATATGGCACAGTATGAGACTCTGTATGGTAGGCAGTGTCGGTTCCCGGTGGGTTGGTTCGAGCTGGGCAAGGCCAGATTATTGGGTGCAGACTTGGTCCAGGATGCCCTGGATAAGGTGAAGGTGATTCAGGATCGACTTCGCATAGCCCAGTCCATACAGAAGAGTTATGCGGACCGGAGGGTTCACGATGTAGCATTCATGGTTGGAGAGCGGGTCTTGCTCCGGGTTTTGCCTATGAGGGGCGTTATGAGGTTCGAAAATAAGGGCAAGCTGAGCCCAAGGTACATTGGTCCTTTTGAGGTGTTGAGGCGTGTTGGGGAGGTTGCTTATGAGATTGCCTTACCTCCCAGCCTAGCAGGAGTCCATCAGGTATTTCACGTTTCTATGCTCCGGAAGTATCATGGTGATCCGGCTCATATTTTGGATTTTAGCTCAGTCCAGTTGGACAAGGATCTATCTTATGTTGAGGAGCCAGTAGCTATTTTGGGCAGGCAGGTCAGAAAGCTAAGGTCAAAGAACATTGCTTAGATAAAGGTGCAGTGGAGGGGTCAGTCGGTCGAGGAGGCGACTTGGGAGACCGAACATGATATGCACAGCCGATATCCTCATCTTTTCACAGCTTCAGGTATGTCTCTATGCTCGTTCGAGGACGAACGATTGTTTTAATAGGGGAAGGATGTAAGGACCCGTCCGGTCGTTTCAAGAGTTATAGCCCTGATCCCCTATTAATTGTTTCTCCCATATCTATTTCTGCTGTTGTGACTTGCCGGGAGGTTTCGTTTTGGTTTTTGGAGTGTTTTGGGACACTTAGTCCCTAAACAGAAGTTTAAGTCTTAGGATTTGGACCGTAGTCGGAAATGTGTGAAAATGACTCCGGAATGGAGTTACGTCGGTTCCGTTAGCTCTGTTAGATGATTTTGGACTTAGGGGCATATCCGGATTGTGTTTTGGAGGTCTGTAAATCTTGAAATGGCGAAAGTCAAAGTTTTGGAGATTTTGACCGGTAGTGGACTTTTTGATATCGGGGTCGGATTCCGATTCCAGAAGTTGCAGTAGGTGCATAAGTTTGATTATGACTTGTGTGCAAAATTTGGGGTCGATCGGATGTGTTTTTATAGGTTTCGGCATCGGTTGTCAAATTTGGAAGTTTCAAGTTCTTTAAGTTTGAATCGGAGGATGAATCGTGATTTTTTTGTTTGATTTTATTTGAGGGCTCGATTAAGTTCGTATGGTATTTTAGGACTTGTCGGTATGTTTGGTTGAGGTCCCGGGGGTTGATTTCGGATGGTTAACAGACCTTTTGAACCTAAGAGAAGATAGCAGGTTTTTGGTGTTATTGTTGCAGATATTTCTTCATCGCGTTTGCGAGAGAGGTCTCGCGATCGCGTAAGGCATCTGAGAGGCCAGCTGAAAATGTTCTTCGCGTTCGCAAAATATGGGGACGCAATCACGTAGGTTGGTCAAGCTGTGCACCACGAACGCATGGGCTAGGCCGCGAGCCCACGCGTTCACGAAGAGGAAGTAAAGTAGTAGTGGAATTCAAGTGTTGTTCTCCGCGAACGCGTGGGGTTGATCGCGATCGCGTGAGTTAAGAGCCAATGAATTGCGTTCGCGTTGTGTTTTTCGCGTTCGTGTAAGGTTAAATTCTGGGGCATCAAAGTTGTGCTTCACGATCGCGAGGCTATTTCCGCGATCGTGATTAAGGAATCACTAGGTAGTATTAAACATTTTTAAAATGAGGGTTTGGCCATTTTTATCAAAACATGAGTTTGGGAGCTCGGATTTGGACGATATTTTGGGGAATTTTCAGAGTTATCGATTGGGTAATGATTCTACACCCTATTTTGGTTATATCCCATTTATCTATCATTAATTTCATCTTTAAATTCGGATTTTGGGGTTGAAATTTGGGAAACATTGGAAGAAGTTCTTCAACTAAGATTTCGAGTTTTGAAAGGGGATTCGTGGTCGTATTTGAGTAATTTTATATATGGTTGGACTCATGAGTGAATGGGTATTCGTATTTTGTAACTTTTACCCGATTTCAAGATGTGGGCCCGAGGAGGCTTTTTGGAGCAATTTCCTAATTTCTCGCTTTAGTTTCTTATAGCTATATTTATAGTATGTTATTGATTTTGGCTAGATTTGGGCCATTTAGAGCCGATATTCATGGGAAGAGCATTGCTACCGACTAATTTAGCTTGGTTCGAGGTAAGTGTCTTGCCTAACCTTGTGTGGGGGAAATCCCCTTCAGATTTGGTACGGATTTTTACTATGTGAGCGCCGTGTACGGGAGGTGTCGAGTGCGTACACGAGCTATTTGTTGAAAAACCTGATTTTTTTAACTGAGAAATTCCTCGTTTCCACCTTGATTAAATATACTAGCATGGGTAGTTACCCCGTTAGCTTAGAATAACATGTCTACGTGCCTTATTCGCTTAATTGAACTCTTTGCAGCATGCCTATTTAATTCCTGCTTCATTCCCGACTTGTACTTAGTCTAGACTGTAGATTCTATTGTTGTACTTGTCATTTGTAATTGATTGCGCTGTGTATTTACTTTGGGATGGTATCCCGGGAGATTCCCCTGCATATTTACTTTTGGGACTATTGGACGGTATCCCGAGAGATCCCCCTGCACATTTAATTTGAGACTATGAGGCGGTACCTCGGGAGTTCTCCCTGCACATTTACTTTGATACTACGAGGCGGTACCTCGGGAGTTCTCCTTGCATATTTACCTTTGGTACTATGAGACAGTATCTTGGGAGATCCCCTGTCGCTTAATTCCGTGCACTGTTATGTTATTTCACTGTGTTTTCATTTGTTGAACTCTAGTCTCTTATTATACACCAGTGGGCCCGACCTGACCTCGTCACTACTCGACCAATGTTAGGCTCGACACTTACTGGGTACCGATTGTGGTGTACTCATGCTACTCTTCTGCATATGTTTTGTGTGTAGATTCAGGTACTCGTTATCAGCCACAGTATCCGTGAGTTCGAGGCAGCTGTTGGAGACTTTAAGGTATATCTTCCGCGTTTGCAGACCTCAGAGTCCCCTTCTATTCTTCCATGTGTCAAACACCTCTTCTCTATTCATTTTGCTAGACTTCGGTGTATAGAGATGGTATTTAGTTTTATATCTTGTGACTCATGACATTCCGGTTTTGGGGAAGGCTGTGCAAGTAGAGTTTGTTTATTGTACATGCCGAGCGGCATCGTTCTTTTGATTTATTCAGTATCTATTGCAGTTAGAAGTCAAACTTGTTTTCTTTCAATATTGGTATTTTCTGTGAATTGTTAGGCTTACCTAGTCGTAGAGACTATGTGCCGTCACGACGTGGTTCAGAGGGATGTTTGGGTCATGTAATGAATACTGCGAGAAGTTATATCAGTTCGCCTGACAAAGCCATTCTCTGTAGCTAAAGAATTTTGAAAGAAGGTTTGAAGGGGTGTAAAAGACAACCTTCGTGTGACATTGTGTGTGATAGTGTACGGCCAAGACTCGATGGAAAAGAGTGTGATGACAATATATATAAAGAGGTAACAGATAGTGGGATGTTTGTCGATATATTGAAGCAAGCAGATAAAGACATGGTAAGGAAGCAAGACAGGTAAGCATATAGTTGCAAATTAAACACTTAAACTAGTGTATAAACAATCCTAAATTCCAAGTGTGAGTTCCTCAGCAGAGTCGCCATATTGTTGTATCCTATTTTGCACGAGTCAAAACAAGATTGAACTAGTGGTCTCCTTATTGATGATGAAAGAGAATCTCCACCTAATATTTAAATGTATGCTAGGATACTTGTTTAATTACTAAGATCATCTCCCTATTAGTCTGCTAACCAGTGAGATTTTGGGTAAGGTTCTTGTTCTTCTAAGGGGAAGGTGTTAGGCACCCCTTAAAATCTACCTGAGGTAGCTCCATAGGACTTAGACTAGGTTTAAGGAATTAGATGTCTATATTCTGCTTAATTAAGGCTTAGAGTGTATGGCTTACCTATGTCATGTTCAAGGCTAACTATTTGAAGAAAATTGTACATGCACTTCAAAAGAGAAGGTAAGTTTAACTTATGAAAAACCTTTGTGAAAAGTCTACATAGTTAAAAGAAATTTAGGAGTATATCTATGGTGTTTTGTATTTGCAAGTTTTTGTAAAGGATGGCTAAGTTTGAAAATACTTTGTCTTTTGGAAAAATGGTATGGGTACTTGTATAATTCTAGTAAAATAAAGGTTGTTTGAAGAAATAGGTCTTGGGTATACCTTGAGGATCGATTCTCAAACTTATACTCTGAATTCAAACCGTTTAAAAGCCCTCAATTGCAGTCGTGTTTGTTTCGCAAAAACATCCAACTTTGGAAATTGTTTCTGGTTCGCTCTTGATTCTGCTTGTTTTTAAAAGAGAGATGATGTCTTTTCAAATCTACCTTAGTTTCAAAACTTCATGAAAATCGTTAGTAAAAGTTGAGAGACGAATAATATAAGTGATTATCAGACTAGAATTATTTACTACTAAGTCTTAATGTCTCTTGTATCTTTTCCTACGTCTTTAATGCTTGCCTAGGTTGTTAACATAATTCAAAGATATAAAGTAAAGTATTCAATCAAATATCATCAGCGTTATACATATGAGAACAATCGATAAACTTAAAGCAACAAGGGAAAGAGGTCGACTCTGAGTTTTGGCCTGAAGGAAGGTAAGCCCAGCAGATAGCGAAGACGGACAACAGCAACTTTAGACTCCAAAAGTTCAGCCAAAGAACGTGGGCCTGAGTTCTTTGAGAACTCGGCATGCCCAATTTAAAAGCATGTACAAAAAGGAAGAGAAAGTCATTATATATGTGGCCCAATATACATAATTATACATACATAACACCAGCATAGGCCCAAGGTAAATTATAACAATCAACAGTAATCAAGAATGCCAAATAGTACAAAGTCACATATAGTAAAGCAATTTACAGTGAAGAACTTTTGTTTCCATTGAATACTAAACCTAAATAGATTAACAAATGTCAATAGATTAGAGGCTTAGGGTAGAATTCCATTCATGGCCAAGGTACTCTTTGGATCTCTGGCACTTCAAATTTCACAAGGGTCTCAAGGACCACGAGCAGTACTTGTGTCAAGGAGAGTAGCTCAACCAAGAACTAAATTCTACTCCAAAATGCCCCTAACTACTCGTACTTACTCTTCTTTGCAGGTTTAGGTGCTAATGAGGCACTCAATATAAACCCCAATACCACAGTGGTAACTATACACAAAGAAAGGATGTAGTTCTTGCAAATAACTGTCCACGACACTATAGATAACATCAAAGAGATCATGGTTTTCATACATGCATGTAATACATTGTCATATCTTCAATAGGCTTAAAAGTGCTAAAAGAAACCAGTTGCAGGCACATGTAAGGGAAATGAGCATTAGCAGAACACCTTGTAAACCCAAATAGCTAAATCATATGACTTAGGAATAGGGAGGTACATAGTTCAGGAATCTCAAGCCATGATCTCATTATCCTGACAGCCTATGTTTAAGGATGTATCCCTAGGCTATGTCTCAAACTTCTATTAATTGCTCAAATTAATATGTTCAATTGGAATCCTTAGTGAGTGTTAACAGGGGTGCAAATAAACAGATCACTCATGGCATGATTCTTTCTTTAAAGCTCTTAACTTCATACTTATGCTAATCTTACTAAGGGTTAAAGCATATCACCATAAACAGGTAGTAGTGAAGAGTTCATTTCTAAGTTCACAGGTCAAGCCTTATTCATTTCAGAGATAATGAAAGAGTATACATAATTCATGAGAGGCGGTCGGTCTTGCTTAAGAAAGAAGATAAGTAAAAAAATTACTCAATAGAGAGAGAGAGCGAGAGAAAGCATGCATAGCATATTCCAACATGATTACAATATCATAAACTTGGTTGAGCAAACCAACAGTATTACTTTGTACAAGTTTCAGGAAAAACATTGAAAAACATGGCATTAAGAGTCTGTTATATAGGTTAGGTGCAACACTTAGTCATGATAGAACTTAGTCTAACATTTCACCACAACAGATGAACTTAAACACCTCAAAGGTATCATAATCAGGCTCTATGACTTAAGCTAGATGTGGAGTAACTTCAGAGTACACAAAGAGCAGGTACAGGGGTCCAGTTAGTTCATGGTATATTTACATAGTAAGATCAAGACATGACTATACAACCATGAGGATTAACAGGATAATAGGAGCATGTTAGAAAGGAAATCATTCAAATAACTGAGTGTAATATGCCCAAACTAGGAATGGCAACTCTGTCTTTTCTCTTAAAGATTCATATCGTTCAAGCTAGTCTATCATGATGAAGTTCAGCAATGCCTAATTTAACATATGGTTTTCAACAATACCAGATGCAATTTCAATCAGTTTTCTTGGCATGGATTAAGCTAAGTTGATAGCAGCAGACAACACTTGAATGTAGAGATTCCTTAGAACTCATTCTAATTGCTTTAAGGCATTATCTCATGAAATGAAACTCACAGATGTGATCAAACAATTATGGGAGTCGACAAAAGACTATTGCCTTGATTTCTATAGAGTCACAAAATCACAAAAGAACACATTAAGGAAGAAAGGCAACTCAAGCATCTCAGACTGCCAAACATAAGTTAAAGTGACAACTCTATACTAAACCTTAGGTATTCATATCCATTCCTTATCTTGTTTTATCAGACAAATAACTTCAATTATATGTTAACAGATAACACTAGAGCAGAATCAATAAGGTGTACATGAAAGCCATAATAGAATGGTCAAAAAAAGTGTAAGGAATCATCAAGATTATTTAATTAATCACAGAAGTTTAATCATACAAGTTACTTAATTTAGAGCAGTATTCATAATAAACGATTGGTATCCACTTGAATCATACAATGTATGGGTATAACAGTTGATTATGAACACATCATGAACAGAGGTAACCAATTGTAAACTAACAACAAAACATTATAAGCTGAAACAACCAGCAACAGAATAGATATGGTGTAAGCAATTAAAAGAAAGAGGGAGAAAAGTCAAGTGCACTTACCTTATTTTGGGAAGCAAACCAAATAAGAGTCTCTCTTAGCCATTGAGAATCAAGATCTCAAACTCCAACTAATGTGAAGCTCAGAATCTGGAAAGGAAATCAAAAACTAGTTAGGAGCCCTAGTTTGATTTTTACTACTCAATACTAAAATTGATGTTTTTCTATTTCTTAGGTGATTCTCGTATATATCCTTCTTGTGTTGGGTGAGGGAATTAAAAGCCCCAATTTATAGTGGTCATTGAAGCCTTAGGGTTTAATGGATTCATATTGGTAGTGGAAGATGACGGAGGGGTGGTGATGTGAGCAAAATCGGGGAAAATCTAAGGAGATAGAGGGAAACAACGATGATGTTTTTACCTGAGAGGAAGTGTTGATCGTTGAAGTCAAGACCCATCGGGTAAGAGCCTTAATGTCCAGAGGTTGCTTCGCTTGACCTATGGACCAAGAACAATCATAATAGCACTGAGAAACAACCATGCATGCCACATATTTAACCAAACATGGAAGGATCCCTAAAGACTTGACCTTGCATTATCTGGTCTAAGGATTCAGATTTGGGAGTTTGAATTTTGAATGATGAAACGGAAAAGAACCGACGAGAATCACGGATAGGGAAGGCAAAGAGGATGATTCTCTACTTGATTTGTGACCTTGCACAAACTTGTGCAAGGTTTGTAATTGATTTGATCATGGCAAGTTAAGAAAATAGAGAGAGGAAGGGGAAAGGGGAGGTTGAGTTCGTGTGAGAAATGATTATGGTTTGGTGTAGGTTAGTCCGTGTCTGGGGGTTTAGACGGGTAGAAGAGATTTGTGTCATTGGATCTTTTGATCAACATCCCTGATAATTCAGGGATTAAAGGATTTTGAAGAGAAAATGCGAGGGTCGTTGGATCTCCTGGTTTCAATGGTCAGATTATGTCTGATGGGGTATAAAAATTAAAATAAAAATAGAAATAAAATTCGAGCCATTAATCTACAGGACGGACGACTTGGATTCATTATGTTTATTTTGCGAGTGTTGTGGAAAGGAGACATGGCTATTTTTAATTGGTTTAAAGAGAGTGGCATAGATTGCCAAAGTGGAGTTGATGGGGTTGTTTGGACTGGGTCAGATCGTTTGGGCTTGGCATTTGGGCTTAAAATAATTTAAATAGTAGCCACTTTGTATTTAATTAGAAAATTGCAATTGTAGCATTTTAGCTTTCAACCTCTTTAAAATTAATTTAATTGAATTTAATTAATTCTAATAAAATGTGATAGAAATTATAATTATCAAAATACTGTTACGTCCTGCGTTTTCGCACGTTAAAGTTTTATCGTAAGTTAATAGACGTAAGCTCGGGAATGAGATTATTTTGAGGTTATAAGTATTATGCTATTTCAGACAAGTGATGAGTAAATTCGTGAAGGTGAGAGGGTGAGCAAATCAAAGAAAATGAATTTCGTCACAATTTGACATTTTGGGACAAAATACGGCCCGAGCTAAATTATCCGGTATTTATGGACTAGTACCATACAAGGTACTACATGGACATGATAGTAAGGTGTATAAGGTGTGTTAAAAGTGAGTAGTATTTTAAGTAATTTGAGATAGTTCTTATTTATGCGGGTAATTGATTGATTATTGGTTAATGGGAGATTAATTAGTTAAATAATAAATTAGGGAATAATTAAGATTTTGGATAAGGCTTGATAAATCCTCCCAAATGTGGCAGCCCAAGAATATTGATTTAAGTGACTCTTTAGTCACATTGCTAGACGGCACAGTTTGGGAAATATGTGGGGCCCACATAAAGACCAACCATTTATAGAAATTTCATCACCTCACGGTTGGAAAAAAAAGCTAACCATTTCTAAGAAATCTCATCAACATTATGAATGAAGGCCATGCTACGGATGGAGCTCCATAGCTCACTTGAAATTTCATAACACAATATAGTGTGAGATTTTGCAATTTTAAGGAATACGGTGCAATCTTTCTCAAGAATATCATACGATTATTTCCCTACTTCGATCGCCGTTACATGTTGTCACAGTTGACATGTGTTAGTGGGATTATCAAGAGAATCGACTTAGGTATGTTAAGGCTATCCCTTCTTTCTTTTGGCATGATCCAAATGAAACGAGCAAAATACACAAGTTTTAGAAATGACTCTATTCATAATAATACTAGGGGTGTCTATATTCTTGATTCCCCATGTATCTTATTATTCTATCATCTGTTCATGGGTCTTAGAAAAAACGTAAGTTGATAATTTTATTTTATGACATTAATCAAAGGCATAATGGTCCTATGACGTTCCGAGAGATTTTATTGACGTATTTCATATGCATTTCATTCATTTATACATGTACATTGACCCATGACCAGATGGCTTTATATACACATATATTATATGTATATTTGATATAAAAAAGGGTTACGGCATTATATACGCACCACCACCTTATCACCTGGTATACGTTGATGATTTGCCCACAATGGCCAAGATGATATGATGCGATGCCCTCAGAGGCTTGATGATGTTATGTACGCATATACCTATGCATGGTATGATATTTATATGCATATTCATGGCATTGTGAATATTAATGATTCACAGAGTTATTCAAACATACATGTCGAGTCTTTTACTCCATGTTTTTCTCATGTCTATTGTTTACTGATTTTCATTCCTTACACTCGGTACATTATATGTACTGACATCCGTTTTGCATGGGGATGATGCGTTTCATGCACGCAGGTCCCAATAGACAGGTCGAGAGTCCTCCAAGTAGGCTATTAGCTCAACGGAAGGTATTGGTGTGCTCCATCTGCTCCGGAGTTGTTTGTTTGGTCAGTATGATTTAGACGTGTATTGTTTGGTATGGCGGGGCTCTATCCCGACCTTTATGACAATTATGTATTCTTAGAGGCTTGTAAACAGACATCATGTACGTAAAAGATTGTATGGCCTTGTCGGCCTTTGTTCTATGTATGAGTGGTTATTTTGGTCTTGTAGGCCGTATGTCTTATGTATAAGTTAGTATTTCATGTTGTATTCTACTTATCTCACGTCTGCCTCTCCAGCTCAGTTATCTATGATAGTATGCTAAGAAAAGATACGTTATATTGGTACTTGGTTGAGTAAAGTACCGGGTTCCTGTCGCGGCCCATTGGTTTGGATCGTGACAAAAGTGGTATCAGAGCAGTTCTGTCCTAGGGAGTCTACAAGCCGTGTCTAGTAGAGTCTTGTTTATGGGTGTGTTGTGCACCACACTTATAAGCAGGAGGCTACAGGGCATTTAGGACTGTTACTCTTTCTTCTTACTCTAGATCGTGTGATAGAGCTCAGTTGTAAGAACTCAATTTCCTAAACTCTATCTTATTCATAATACGATGATGCCTACATCCAAAAAGACGGTTGGTAAGAGATATAGCTGTGGAAGAGTTGAGTCAGAGGAACTCAACTTTTGCATCATGCTTATGATGGATAAATATGAGATATTCAGCAGATCATGTGTGTACTAAGATGTGTAAACTTCTTGATAAAGATCCCTAAGGCAAGAATGTCTATCCACTCTTACGGTAAAAAGGAATAAGAGAATCGGATGGTAGACACAAGTTTCAGCAAGTAAAAGAAGCAAGATGAAAAAGGGTACGAGCTACCTAGCTAATGAACATTATCGCAGAGGAATATAAGCCTTTTGAGTTACCTTCAACAATAACAGAGTATGTACAATTAGCCACACCCATCATATGCCCTATGAGGGCTAACAGAAGTAGTATAAGAGAAGGCAGGATATCAGGATCTAGATGGGGTTAGGGTAACCCAAATTGGTGGATGGATTGTTAGCGTTAGCTGACATTTTCGAAGGATATTGAAAATGTTCTAATAGATCTCCTTGTGAGACGCCCAGATGGTGCACTCTAAAATAGTACAACTAGATATGAGTACTACAAAGATAGGCACTGGAAGCCTAGAAGGGATAAATATTATCTTAGTGTGACTATCGTCCCTAGTAAAGAGAGAATATTAGGCAACCCGAAGTGCCAGTGGATGGAGCAAGGGGAGCTAAAATCAAAAGAATGTCTTGTTCGAGTTTTCAGAATAAAGTGATGGACATAAATGTTAGCGGGAAATAAGAAGAGATTTAATAAAACATTATGAGTAAGATGTGATACATGTATGACAACGGTAGATCAAAAAGATAACAGTATTACAGAGTCTATAGTCAAGTGAAGGAAAGGACGAGAGGTGACAGGCCTTGAGACAGCAAAAGAGTATAGGCCATAAAGTCATATCCTCATTTCGAGAAACAAGTTCGTGACTCCAACGCGACTACCAGAAGGAAAAGTTAGACCCCAGAATAATAGAAATCGGTATAGGCTGGTGAACAAGATAAACTAAACATGAATTAGGGACTGAGCAAATTGATAGTGGTCGACATCATGAGAATTTCGGATTTCGTTCTAACGATAATAGAATGGACAACAGAAGAAGATTCATGAGAAATTCAGAGAATGGTCATTTAGGAAGACGCTTCCCTAAAGCAAGCAATGGTTAAGCTTAAGGGACTGTATGTTCCAGTTATACTAAGTGTCGCCCTCGCTAGTAAGGAATTTTGTTATCCTTGGTACAGAAGGATTACCGCAAGGTGAGTAAGGGTCATCGATGATGTGGAAAGACACCAAAGATGAAGAGGTAAAACATCTATACGTAAATCATCGTAGCACTAAATCTTAGTACTCCCCTAAATGGGGGAATATTGAGTGATGTGGCATTAAGTCAGAATTAAGTGGTTCTAGTAACTATGGAATGGTAAAGGAAGAATGCAATAACAAAATAAGAAAGGGATAAGATTGCACTTATTCAAATCCTACAGATATGCTACGATTCCATAACATTATGCAAATATGACATAAAGGAGAGGAAGTAAGGGTTCCTGCCAGAGATGTTATTGATAGATAAAGAGCATGTGTGAGACGTAAGTTAAGATAAAGGAGATAACCCAAGAAGATTACGCGGGATATTGATATGAGAATTGGCCAATGACTAGTTAGTAGCTGATCTAGGAAGAGCTTAGTTATGGCTAAACAAGAGGAAACAGACAAATCAACAGATTGTGCAAGATGAACATAGTGAACCCCAACATGAGGAATTCAGTATCGCAGATATGACATCATGATCCTTGAGATATATTCAGACAGGAGTTGGGGTAGTTAAAGGTAAATAAAAAAGAATTCCACTGGGAAGACAATTAAAATATTAGTTCAGATGCAACCCTACAAGCACAAGGGCGTGGACATAAGCAACTACGGATAATTATGGGCGAGGAAGGACATAAAAAAATTTCGTCGAGTATACGATGTAATAAGCTCGCAGCTTTACAAGATCCAGAAGGTCTCCCTAAGTACTACAACGAAAGACTAGCTGAGAAAATAAGGTAGAAGGCTTCAACCTAAGCACAGTGACCTAAAGAGGAAATGGTCTTGTAACAACAATCTCACTACAACGTTGTATGCACTCCATGAGAAAGTGGCACTTATCGTGGCTAAGGAATATGAAGAAAAATGAAAAGTAATATTCGAGATCATATGAGTTGCACGAAAATTTTGGCATGTGTGGGAACTAAGATAAGCTAAGTATGTATGCAACAAGTGGAAGAAAGACCAGAAAAAGTAATTGCTTACATTTAAAGAAAGCTGAGATGGAACGAAAGGAATTATTCGATCAACGATCTAGAGTTAGTTACGTTATGAACGCACTTAAAATTTTGGAGTATTATCCATGCAACATATATATTGACATTCATACAGCCGTAGAAAACTCTGGTATAAGTTAAAAGAAAGAATTGAGCCTAGGGCATAAACAAAGGATTGAATTGTTAGAAGATTGTATCATGGATATTCCATAGCCCCATGAAAGGCTAAAGTAATAACTAATACCAGGAGCCGCAGATCGGAAGATAGCTTAAACCTACATAAAGGTTAATCAGAGGGAAGAGGAAACTAAAGAGTTACATCAACTAAGTAAATAAGGAGTATGATTATTTGACCCAGAAAATTTTAGACATCATGATTAAGAACATTGCAAAATCACTCTTAATACCAGAGGTACAAGAGAGATAGTACAACAACCATATTCTGTAACGGCTCTACGAGAAAGCCAGTTACAAGAGTACCAGCCTCATAAGAAGTCAGTATGAAGCTCCCACCGGATTGTATATGCACCAGAGGTACAAGTATTATAATAAAGCTTCAAATTGTGGATGTGAATGATACCTACGTGGAAGGGAGATCATGAAAGAGATAGAAGATGTGATGCGAGACTTTAAGGTATGTAAGGTAAAGGTGGACAATGTACGGGATACTCAAATATAGAAGGTTGTAAATGGTCCATGCTTCGGATAGACGGCTAGAAGCGTGGGGATTCAGTATCCAGGAATGAAAGCGCCGTCATCAGTGGCATGTCTTCCAACTTATGGTTTCTAGGTATCGAGAAGTCTAATTAAGAGAGTAAAGAAAAGTTAGAGACGATGTGATGTCTCGCTTGATGTTCCACAATGATATAAGGAAATCAAGGATGCAAGCAAGTTGAAAAGGCGAGTGAGAAGGTATGTGTAGGTCACAAGCTAAAGTATGGTAGAGCGATAAATTTTTAGGAAGATAGGAGTAAGGATTAGAAAAGGCGAGTGAGAAGGTGACCAGAATGGATAAATCCTCGGGATGAAGCTCATGAAAATAATAGAGTTGTTGGTTTCTCTAAGTTATACAAAGCTCAGTATAGCCTGAATGAACTCAAAGGAGTCTCTGACTAATGGCATTTAGAAGAGATGGAATGTTGCCCTGATAGTAGAATAATGGTGTAATTGTGGTAGATAAATGATGACGTGTGGGTCTTCGATTGAGTTATGATTTGAAGAGAAAAAAGGGAATTTCATGAATTGTACAAGATTAAAATATCCACGTAAGGTGAATGACATTGGGATGCTATGAAATACGGTTATGGAAGCATAGTATCGCCCCTAGGTGGATCAGTCTAATTACTCCAGATGTCCCCGATGAGATTTGAACCCTAGCGGCAGTATTACATAGAAGGTCAAGTTATCAGTGATAGATTATAGATCAATATGTATGGATAAAAGTTATAAAGTATGAGATGAGATTAGGTCGTCATTCTCAAGATGAATAAGTAATGAGGAAGCATTAAAGGACTTAGATTTATACATATAGGATAATCAACGAGAGTAAGCTAGAGTTTGGTAGTAGACCTCAATAACGATATATCGAAGTAAGAGTTATGGTATAGTATGACCTACCTAGATGCAGTAAAATCATGCGGATGGATAGCCAAGTCTATAAAATAAGATAAAGCAATATTCGTAAGTTCGACAAAGTACCGAGCAAAGAACTTCAGTACACCTATAGGTGCCCAGAGGGACATCTTGTCAAGTTATGTATATGTTCCCAAAAGTGAGGCATAGATATTGGCTTAAAGCTGAAGAGAAGAGTCGCATAGGCACACATACAAGGAAAGAGTACCACAAGTCTTGGTATGAGAAAGAGGCCTAAAGGGGGAATGCCTTGGCCTTTGGATTTATTCACAGAACAATTGCCTAGATGGCAAGGATAGTACTAAAGTATTCGCAAGAGCTATAGATTATGATAATGATAAATGAATTAGTCAACATTCGAGGACGAATGTTCTAAAGGGGGTAATGATATTACATCCCGCATTTTTATACGTTAAAGTTTCATCGTAAGTTAATCGACGTAAGCTCGGGAATGAGATTATTTTGAGGTTATAAGAATTGTGCTATTTCAAATAAGTGATGAGTAAATTCGTGAAGGTGAGAGGGTAAGCAAATCAAAGAAAATGAATTTTGTCACAATTTGACATTTTGGGATAAAATACGGCCCGAGCTAAAATACCCGATATTTATGGACTAGTACCATACAAGGTACCACATGGCCATGATAGTAAGGTGTATAAGGTGTGTTAAAACTGAGTAGTATTTTAAGTAATTTGAGATAATTCTTAATTATGTGGGTAATTGATTGATTATTGGTTAATGGGAGATTAATTGGATAAATAATAAATTAAGGAATAATTAAGATTTTGGATAAGGCTTAATAAAACCTCCCAAACGTGTAAGCCCAAGAATATGGATTTAAGTGACTCTTTAGTCACATTGCTAGATGGCACACTTTGGGAAACATGTGGGGCCCACATAAAGACCAACCATTTATAGAAATTTCATCACCTCACGGTTGGAAAAAAAAGCTAACCATTTCTAAGAAATCTCATCAACATTATGAATGAAGGCCATACTACGGATGGAGCTCCATAGCTCACTTGAAATTTCATAACACAATATAGTGTGAGATTTTGCAATTTTAAGGAATACGGTGCAATCTTTCTTAAGAATATGATACGATTGTTTCCCTACTTCGATCGTCGTTACATGTGGTCGTAGTTGATGTGTTTTAGGGGGATTGTCAAGAGAATCGACTTAGGTATGTTAAGGCTATCCCTTCTTTCTTTTGGAATGATTCAAATGAAACAAATGAAACAAGTAAAATACACAACTTTTATTAATGACTCTATTCATAGAAATAATAGGGGTGTATATATTCTTGATTCTCCATGTGTCTTATTATTCTATCATCTGTTCATGGGTCTCAGAAAAAACGTAAGTTGATAATTTTATTTTATGACATTAATCAAAGGCATAATGGTCCTATGACGTTCCGAGAGATTTTATTGATATATTTCATATGCATTTCATTCATTTATACATGTACATTGACCCATGACCATATGGCTTTATATACACATATATTATATGTATATGGGATATAAAAAAGGTTTATAATGTTATATACGCACCACCACCTGATCAGCTGGTATACGTTGATGATTTTCCCACAGTGGCCGAGATGATATGATGCGATGCCCTCAGAGGCTTGATGATATTATGTACGCATATACCTATGCATGGTATGATATTTATATGCATATGCATGGCATTGTGAATATTAATGATTCATAGAGTTATTCAGACATACATGTCGAGTCTTTTACTCCATATTTTTCTCATGTCTATTCTTTACTGATTTTCATTCCTTACATACTCGGCACATTATTTGTACTGACGTTCTTTTTGCCTGGGAACTCTGCGTTTCATGCCCGCAGGTCCTGATAGACAGGTCGAGAGTCCACCAAATAGGCTATCAGCTCAGCGAAAGGTGTTGGTGCGCTCCATTTGCTCCGGAGTTGCTTGTTTGGTCAGTATGATCTAGACATGTATTGTTTGGTATGGCGGGTCTCTTTCCTGACCTTTATGACAATTATGTATTCATAGAGGCTTGTAGACAGACGTCATGTACGTAAACGATTGTATGGCCTTATCGGCCTATGTTCAGTGTACGAGTAGTTATTTTTGTCATATGGGTCGTATGTCTTATGTATAAGTTGGAATTTCATGTTGTATTCTACTTATCTCACGTCTGCCTCTCTGGCTCAGTTATCTATGATAGTATGATACGAAAAGATACGTTATATTGGTACTCGGTTGAGTAAGGTACCGGGTGTCCATCGCGGACCATCGGTTTGGGTCGTGACAAATACATTACTAGTTATTATAATTAATTAATTATTTATAAAAATACTTTGCTCTCTAAATTATGACATTAATTTTGAATTATTGAAATGGTAGACAAATTAAATAAAATTTAAGGAGTAACTTGTTAAGCTAATTATAAAACCTATATAATGTATAAAAGGTTATTTTAATAGTCTAAAATAGTAAGTATGATATATTTTGTAATTAGATAATACTAAATTATTAATTTCAACACTATTAATTACTAATTTAAAAAAATATGTATTATTGATTAAAAAATATTTTTAACACATTTATTGCAAATCATTAAGTATAAATAAAATAATTTTAAAAGGGAGTGTCAAAATTGATCGTCAACAATGTATACTTACTTAATTATTACCAGTCTTCTAACCCTTCCCCTTCCCCTCTTTTTTACCCACAATTCAGCATGGCAAGTCAAAATATTCTTCTTGATCACCTATCCCCTCCACATGTAATGACCCGACCGGTTGTTTTGAGCATTTACATTTCGCTCGGTGGTTTTAGGGTATGCGTAGCTCTGTATGATGCATTATGACTTGTGTGTATCATCAGTTTCGATTTTCAGGAGATTCAGAATTAGTTTGGCAGAATGAATTTCATGTTTGAAGCTTTAAGTTGAAAGAGTTGACCAAGTTTGACTTTTTAATATTTGACCTCGGATCAAAGTTTTGATAGTTCCGTTATGTCCGGATTGAGATTTTGGACTTGGGCGTATGCCCGAATTTGCATTTGGATATTTCTAGAAGGTTTTCGGCACTAATTGGCAAAAGTTGGAATTTGAAGGTTTGGATTGTTCATAAGTTTGACCGAAAGCTGATTTTGATGATATCGAGTCCAAATTATTATTCAGAGAGTTGGAATAGGTTCATTATGTCATTTAAGACTTGTGTGCAAAATTTGAGTTCATTCCGAGTTGATTTGATATGGTTCGACACGAGTTGTGGAAGTTGAAAGTTCAAAAGTTCATTAAGTTCGATCTGAGGTGCGATTCGTGATTATTATATTGTTATGCGTGATTTGAGGCCTCGAGTAAGTCCATGTTATGTTATGAAACTTGTTGGTATGTTTGGACGGGGTCCCGAGGGGCACGTGTGAGTTTTAGATATGTTTGGGTAGTTTTGCGCTCGTTATTTTGATGTTTCGACGACATTTCTTCATGCATAAATGGTACCATATTAAGCAAATGAGCTCTAATTTCTATTTTAATTGAAGCATTAGATCCGTGTCGTACTTACGGATCCATATAAAAAAGAATCATCAAATTTGGACATCGTATGAGGAATTTATGGTCATTTTACTAAAGAATGGATTGCCAGATTTTGCAGATTAATTATGAAATTGCCACTGCATTCGTGTTTAAAAATCTACACTATTGCCAAATATTGAAACCAACATATCTCCTTCATTATAAGGTCATATGGAGTGATTCAAAAGCCTAACTTGACTGAAATTTAACGATGAATCCATTGGAGGCATCAAAAGTGAGTTTTGAGTACATGGGGTCGGTTGTACTCGCTAAGGTTAGTTAGAATACTTATTGAGTACATGGGGTCGATTGTACTCATACTACACTTCTGCACCTTGCGTGCAGATCTTGGAGTTGTTGCTGGTGTTTATGGTGGGAGCTGTCATTGTTGATGTACTCGCGTTTCAATTATGGCTATCATTTGTCCTTAGTAGCTTTAGATTTGAATACTACTCATGTACAATCCAAACAGATGTGGTAATTATTTCAGTTCAGTTTTTGTAAAACTCTAAATCTTAGAAGCTCATGATTTGTACTACCAGTTCTTGGATATTCTTTGTATAAGAGTTCAGTTATATTATCATTATTTTCACAGTAGATCTCATTTGAAATTTGATTATTGTTAAATTGGCTTACCTAGCGGGTTGGGTTAGGTGCAGTCACGACTAGTTGGATTTTGGGCCGTGACAAGTTAGTATCACAGCTCTAGGTTCATAGGTTCTACAAGTCATGAGCAATTTTCTAGTAGTGTCTTGCGGATAGGTATGATGACGTCCATACCTATCTTCGAGAGGCTAAAGGGCATTTAGGATAAATTTTCCATCTTTCTTTCCTTATCGTGCGACATTGATTCAGCTTGAAGCGTACCTCTTTGAATTCCTTTCACTCACTTGTATGCACATGTGAGCGCTCGGTATCAGCTGTACATCGACGGCTTGTGGATTCCATGGATGAGGTGCGAGATATGTTTTTTGTGTTTTGGTGATGGGCCAG
This sequence comes from Nicotiana tomentosiformis, assembly GCF_000390325.3. Lineage (NCBI taxonomy): Eukaryota > Viridiplantae > Streptophyta > Magnoliopsida > Solanales > Solanaceae > Nicotiana > Nicotiana tomentosiformis. The sequence continues at coordinate 37,510,545 of NC_090821.1, forward strand.
TTTGGAGGACTTGAGGCCCGGTTTGGACCGCAGTATAGGCTCCATAGATTCAGTTGTGTGAGCATGTATTTTTTTACATCTTTGTCAAGCGGTGTCCCTATGAGTGGGACTGGTGGCTCGGTGAGTGATTGGATGTCTATATGATGAGTAGGATGTGACTGTGGGATGTGTTCAGATGATTTAAATATGACGGGAAGAGTTTGCTTGAGATGTGAAAAGGACTATTGGATGCTCGATTTCTATGGATGTGTCATACAGTCTTGAGTTATGAAGGTTTTTGAGAGATTCTTTTGTGTTATTTCATTTGTGGAACGAAGTAGATTTTCATGTCTTGTTGATACGTTTAGACTCAGGAAGATTAAGTGATTGCGTAGTAATTGTGGCTATGAAAGGGTATAGAGAGATGTCAGTTTGTGGCTAAGCATGTGGGTTATCACCTGCGGGGTAATCTATGGATGTGTGATCCTTATGATGTTGTGTGGAGGATTTCTTTTCTACCAGTCGGTATAGGTGTTGCGATTTGAGTTTGGATTGGTTGAGAAAGTTGACCTGATCGTCGCGAGGATGAATGTGAGCTTAGTAGAGGATTTGAGGTATTATATGGTTTGTGTTTCATGAGCTTATGAAGGATTTAATTGAATCTCACTGCGGTATTATGATAGTAATAGAGTATGGGCATTGTGAGTTATCGAATATTTTGTTATATGGATTTGAGCCAAGTGGGGGAGTCTGCAATCGACGATTTGATTGCATGGTTATGTGTTGGGCATACTTGTTAATCAATTATGACTGGCATAGGTTGAGCCAAGTGGGGGAGTCTGGATACGGTTTATATTACACTTTATAGGTATATGGAAATCATGGAATGATTTGAGTTGTTATTCATGACAGATGTAGTGCGCATAGAGTAGGAATATACTCTGTTGTGTTAAGGCAGGGTTACTTCTTTAGGTGTTGTTGTGCTAATGAGGAACATGTTGTTCGTCCCACTTGGGTGGTGCAGTTGAGTTTTGAGCAAAATGGATGACTCTCGAGAGGGTTCTAATAGATTCAAGATTTATATGTGGCAATTGTGAATTTTTTGGATATGTATATGGCTAGAATCTGAGATTTACATTGGATGGTGTCGAAACTTGCGGTATTTCTATATCATTATGGATTCTACATTTCTGTATCAGGAAGGTGAGGGAAATGATTTTAGATTCACAGAAGGTCTCTTCAGAGTGGGTGTCTTGATTGTGGTACTTTTGTGGTGCTTAAAAGGGAATACAGCAACTTATGGGCCTTAAGGCGGTGTGGTTTTATGCTTGGATCTCTTGTGGTGAGCTTTGGGCAAGGAACATGGTGTTCTGGAAAGGAGGAGTGTCAACTTGAGGGTAATTCGGAAGGAACTCAGAGAAATAGGACAACTTGGTAGTAGGTTGGATCAGCACGATAATGGATATAATCGGTTCTTTGGGTACTTATGATGTTGTGAGTCTCTACAGGTGTTTTCTGGCAATACTCTTGGGTTTGGCAACCTGCCTGGCTTGGTTGAGTTAGAGAGATTTAGTTCTGATAGCTTGGTTATGTGCAAATGGGTTTCGAAGAGTTCTCGATGGTTTCTACCACAATTTGAGATGGATATTTCCTACCGGCATAAGGCGCATGTTGCGTATTATGATTTTTCTCCTGGATGGGATCAAGTGGAAGGTTTCCAGCTAATCGAGTATGTAATCTTCTTGTGACCCATGGTTGGTAATGTGGTTCCCATGTTTTTACATGATGGCATGACAGATTCAGTGTGTCGTGTTGAGATTTGCATGTGCAAGGGCACGGTTCAGTGTTGAAGGAGGGTCATGAATTCTTAGACAACATGGACGGTTTCAAATGACTAGACGAATGCTATTACTACTTGGTATTGCCTGAGAAGACTACGCATTTCAAAGGGCACCTTGTGTTTTGACTTACGGATGCTTCATTGGTATACGATACTCGCCTGGTTGATCGACTACTGATGTTCGAATTTTTCTATGTGACACGAGAGAATTATGGAAGTATTTCTCGTAGAATGATTATGTATGAAGAATGTGTCAGTGACTTGAGTGGTGGAGATGGGATCAGATATAGTGATTCTTTTATATTCTGGTGGTTTGGAGACTGGGAGTCTCAGAGGTAGATTGTTCCTTGATTGCGGACTATGAAGCTATGGCCAAAGTCAGATATCTAATAGTAGGTATTATGGTTAGGCCATTGAGGACTTTTTATCACACCCCAATCTCGGGGAGCGCGACCGACGCTCTACTGAGTGAACCCGGTCGAGCAAGCCTATTAAACCTTTCCTACCCGACTCATTCATAATCCAAAAAGAGATCGCATAACCATTTGTAAAACAGGGGGGGGGGGGGGGATCAGTTATATAAATATATAAACGTTGCTAGTTCATTTTTCCTTATATACATTACGCCATAGTTGAGTTCCCAAAATACAACTCGATCCAACGACCACCCCAACATACATACATGACCCACATAAAAGTCTACGGAGCCTCTAAGAGTACAAAAGAGCAACATGACAATGCCGGCAACAAGGCCCCGGCTATACCTCAAAATATGAAAACTTTTACAAAAGGAGGACTACATGACCCTTGGGAGAAATGGGGCTCACCAAGATTGCTGTGAGGAGAGAAAGAGAGCACCACCTATCTGCGATCGGCACTATTTGCGATGGAACTACCTACATCCATTCAAAGATGTAGCGCCCCCGGCAAAAGGGATGTTAGTACTATCGAATAGTACTAGTATGTGAGGCAAACACCAATCTTAGTAGAATGAACAGTGAAACAAAGAGAAGACAGTCACAAAAAATCAATAAGAGTTTCATAGAAATACAAAGAAAACACCAAGTAAGGGTCACATAGTTTCCAATTCAATCTTTCCATCTTTTTAGACTAATAATCTTTAGTGCCAAAGCCACAACTCACAATGCCACCGTGTTTTTATACGGAGTCCGGTCTCGGCCGGACCGGCTAAGCCATCTCAAGTGAGACATATCCATATCCACAATGTAAATCAATAATTCCAACACAAATGCCACCATGTGTATAACATGGCGTCCGATCTCGGCCCGATCGGTTAAGCCATCTCACTTGAGACATAACCTCTTTCAATTGTTCACTAAATTCATATTTCTTTCCCATCTTTCGTTACATGGCACAAACAACCTCATTAATTAAGTAGTTCTTGGCACTTGGGAATATTTTACAATTTAAGTCTTTTCCCTTTTTATCCATTCAAATAACATCATCACATAAGGCATTGCACACATAAGGGAAGAAGCTTGGAAATAACATAATTACGTTCTCAAAGAGCATGATGACATGGTAACCATCTAAAACAATTAGGGAACATGAATCTTTCAATCCAACACATTAAGGCAAACAATTCTAGTTTGATCAAGTTAGAACTTACACCCATCATTCGAACACCAGGAGTTTGATTCGAGGAAGAAGAGAGTTAGACATACATACCTCAATTTCGCTTCTTTAGACTCTACAATTATCCGGAACCATTAGCAACCTCAATCTATTTTAGAAATATATAAATTGAACCCAGAATTAGCAATCTAACTCACTTTTTCCCCACACTCTTTATCACACATGCATGCAAGATAAATCACCCTCATACCCATGAAGTATCACCCTAGTACCCCATTATAGCTATGTTTGAAATTAAGAGCTGGGGTGATGAAGCCTTACCTTTTAGGATGAAGAATGTGGTGCTCTACTTGAATATTTCCAAGCTTTGAGTGATGGTTGAAGATTAATTGACGCAAATTATGCCCTCCCTCTAGAACCCTCTCTCTCACTCTAGAAATATCAGAAATGAGCTTCAAAATAGACTAAAGGGGTGTTTTAATGGAATGGAGGTCGGATTTTAAATTAAGAAAAATGGTGCCCCGACACAGGTCTGCGGTTGCATATGCTTTCGGCTCAGGTATGCGACCAGTATGCGGTCCGCATACTTATTCTGCGGTCGCATAATGCACCGCAGAACTCCCTCCACAGAAACCCAAGAGGAATTATATGCGGTCTGCATATCGATTATGCGGTCGCATAATCGACCGCAAAACTAACCTCAAATTGGCCAAACTTACTGCTCTACTCTGCGGCCATTATGCGGTCCGCAGAGTAATTATGCAACCGCATAATGGGCCACATAAATGCTTTCTTCTGCGAAACATTTTTCTCTAAGTCCGTAGGGTACTGTTCAGTCAAAACATCCGAACCGCAGCTCGCAACCTCGCCGCGAAGAATGTTTACTATAGTAAAGCAGGAATATATCTTGGCACCACGAAACCCCGAGTTTTTGGTTAAAAATTTTACGGGTCCTTACATCCTCCCCCACTTAAGATCATTCGTCCTCGAATGAGGATCAAGGTTCACTTAATACAACTTCAGTTATGCCACATGCCATCAGCCCCAAATTTGCCTAACTTCCTAATTTTCTGAAAATTTTGCCAGAGTTTCCTTTGTATTTAGGCCTATCCACCTGTCAGAGAGCCCCCGAAGCACTCCTTAGCAACATATATAGAATTAAATGACACGACAAAATGCAAAATAACACCAACCGAAGCCTCATGGGTGACATATAGCTAGAAAGGAGTGTCTTTATATTAGCCGAACAAGTGATACAAACTTTAAGGGAAACAACTTCATAGAACTATTACATGGCTATTCAAACAAATGAGGGTACTTTTCTTTCATTTCATTCTCGGCTTCCCAAGTAGCTTCTTCCACTTGTTGGTTTCGCCATAACACCTTCACGGATGCAATTTCTTTGTTTCTCAACTTTCGGACCTGCCTATCTAGAATAGCAATCGGAATTTCTTCATATGACAATTCTTCACTAACCTCGATGGTCTCAACTGGCACAATAGCGGACGGATCTCAAACTACCTTCTTCAGCATGGACACATGGAATACCGGGTGTACTAATGATATCTCAGGTGGTTGTTCAAGCTTGTACGCCACCTGACCTATCCTTTGAATAATTCTATACAGCCCGACATACCTTGGACATAATTTCCCTTTCTTTCCAAACCGTACAATCCGCTTCATGGGAGATACCTTCAAGAACACCTAATGATCTTCTTTGAACTCTAAGTCTCTGCGACAAATATTCGAGTAGGATTTTTGACGACTCTGAGCAGTTTTCAACCGCTCTTTTATGATCTTAACCTTTTCCATAGACTGATGCACAAGGTCTGGTCCTATTAGTTCAGCTTCTCCAACCTCGAAACACCCAATCGGCGATCTACATCTTCTACTATATAAGGCCTCAAATGGCGCCATCTGAATACTGGCATGGAAGCTGTTATTATAAGCAAATTCTATGAGCGGCAAATGATCATCCCAGCTACCCTTGAAGTCAGGCACACACATACTCAACATGTCCTCAAGCATCTGAATAGTCCGCTCTACTTGCCCATCAGCCTGTGGATGGAAAGTCGTGCTATGAATTACACGCGTACCCAAACCTTGCTGAAACTTCTTCCAGAAATTAGCTATGAATTGGGCCCCTCGATCAGAAATGATGGAAACTTGAGTGCCATGAAGCTTGACTATTTCCTTGATATACAATTGAGCATATTGTTCAGCAGTGTCGGTGGATTTAACCGGCAAAAAGTGAGCTGATTTTCTGAGTCGATCCACGATCACCCAAATTGAGTCAAACTTACACGGAGTGCGCGGTAACCCTACCACAAAATCCATGTTGATCATTCCCCATTTCCATATTGGAGTTTCTATACTCTGAGCTAACCCACCGGGCCTTTGATGCCCGGCCTTCACTTGTTGACAGTTTGAACATTTTGACACAAAGTCGGCCACACCCCTCTTCATGTCATTCCACCAGTAAGCTTCCTTGAGATCATGATACATTTTTGTATAGCCTGGGTGCACGGAATATCTAGAAGTATGCCATGATTCTTTCCTGAAGACCATCTATGTTTGGAACACATAGTCGTCCTTGGTACCGTAATGTACCATCATCCATGCCAAGAGAAAAATCCGCAGTCTTATGTTTATGAATCCCTTCCTTCAGTTGCACCAACAATGGATCACTGTATTATTTCTCCTTGACCTCCGTCACAAGCGATGATTCCGCCATATTCCGCACAATCACTCCCCCTTCACTAGAGTCCGTAAGACGAACTCCCAAACCGGCCAACTGGTGAACCTCCCGGGCCAAGGGCCTTTGACATGCCTCCAAGTGAGCCAAACTACCCATAGATTTCCGATTAAGAGCGTCCGCCACCACATTAGCCTTCCCCGGATAATACAAAATGTCAATGTCATAATCTTTGAGCAACTCAAGGCACTTTCTCTGCCTTAAGTTCAATTCCTTCTGCTTAAAAATGTATTGGAGACTTTTGTGGTCCGTGAACACATCTACATGGACTCCGTATAAATAATGACACCAAATTTTTAATGCGAAAACCACTGCCGCAAGTTCTAAGTCGTGAGTTGGATAGTTCTTTTCATGATTCTTAAGTTTCCTTGAAGCATATGCTATAACCTTACCATGTTGCATTAATACACACCCAAGACCGATCCTTGCAGCATCGCAATACACCAAAAACCCCTCAAGACCCTTTGGCAGGGTCAATACAGGCACCGAAGTCAATCTTGATTTCAATTCCTGAAAGCTCCTTTCACAAGCATCGGACCACTGGAACTTAACCGCCTTCTGCGTCAATTTAGTCAATGGAGAGGCAAGAGTGGAGAACCCCTCCACGAACCTCCTATAATACCCGGCCAAACCCAAGAAACTGCGAATCTCTGTTGGAGTACTAGGTCTAGGCCAATCCTTCACCACCGCAATCGTTTGAGGATCAACCTTAATTCCTTCTCCGGAGACGACATGACCCAGGAATGTAACAGATTCAAGCCAAAATTCACATTTTGAGAACTTCGCATACAAGTGGTGGTGATGAAGAGTCTGCAAAACTGCCCTGAGGTGGTCGGCATGATCCTCTCGACTTCGTGAATATACAAGGATGTCGGCAATGAATACTATCACAAAAGAGTCAAGAAACGGCCTGAAGACTCGATTCATAAGATCGATGAACGCTACTGGGGCATTTGTTAGCCTGAAAGACATTACCAAAAATTCAAAGTGCCCATACCGGGTTCTGAAAGCTATTTTCGGAATATCCTGCTCCCTTACCTTCAATTGATGATACCCGGACCACAAATCAATTTTAGAGAAGAACTTAGCACCTTGTAATTGGTCAAACAAATCATCTATTCTAGGCAATGGGTATTTGTTTTTGATTGTGACTTTGTTGAGTTGCCGGTAATCAATACACATCAGCAGTGATCCATCTTTCTTTCTGACAAAGAGAACCGGTGCGCCCCAAGGCGACACACTCGGTCGGATGAAACCTTTCTCTAGCAAATCCCTCAGTTGTTCCTTTAGCTCTTTTAATTCTGCCGGTGCCATTCTATAAGGTAGAATGGATATAGGCTGCGTGCCTGGTATCATATCAATCCCAAAATCAATCTCCCTGTCTGGAGGTATTCCAGGGAGCTCATCCGGAAAGACATCGGGGAAATCATTCACAATTTGTACAAATTCAAGGGTAGGCACCTCAGCAGTGGTGTCCGTCACTCAAACCAAATGATAAATATACCCCTTCCTGATCATCTTTGTGGCCTTAAGGTAAGAAATAAACCTACCTTTCGGCATAACATTATTCCCATCCCACTCAACAGTTGGCTCGTTAGGAAACTCAAGCCTCATAATTCTGGTCCGACAGTCAAGTTTGGCAAAACATGAATAGAGCCAATCCATTCCCATTATTACATCAAAATCAATTATCCCTAGTTCAATAAGATCGGCCATGGTATCCCGAACATGCACCGTGACAATACAATCCCTATAAATCCGTGTGTCCATAATAGACTCGCCAACCGGAGTAGATACAGAAAATGGCTCATGAAGTTATTCTAGTTCTATCCCGAAGCTCGTAGCAACATAAGGAGTAGCATAGGACAAAGAAGATCCGGGATCAATAAGGGCATACACATCATGAAATTGAACAGTCAATATACCTGTGATGACATCTGGGGAAGCCTCTACACTCTGTCGACCACTCATAGCATAGAATCGGCTGGGTCCTCCCGAACTCTGTGCACCACCCCTAGTTGTACCACAACCTGTGGGTGCTGAAGAGCCTCGAGCTGGAGGGTGTGCCGAAGATATGGCAGTTGTAGGACTGGATGACTGAGTTGTGCCCCTCCCTAACATGTGGGGTGCTGAAGATGTGGCAGTTGTAGGACTGGACGACACTCACTCTGAATATGGCCTCCTATTCCACATCCGTAACATACTGGCATGTCCAGGTAGTAGACTCCCAAATGTATCCTTCCACACTTAGGGCATGGGGCCCTCTGCTGCTGCTGGAATCTCCCTCTAGATTGGCCCTGATGGTGGGACCCCCTTTTATGCTAACCGGGCCTAAAGCGACTCCCCTGCTGTTGGCCATGCCCTGATGGCGGGGCACTAGCTGAAGACTGAGAATAAGACTGGGATGGCCCTGATGATCCTCCCCGAAAAGCTGATCTCCCACCTCCGAATGAATCCCCAAGGTTGCCCGCTGATCGGGCCCTACTACTACTTTCCCGTTCCATCCTGGGCTTTAACTTTCGAGCCTATGTTGCTTGGGCAAATGCCACCATCCTTCCATAGTTCATGTCAGAATTTAGAGCAGCTGTGGCATCCTCATTAATAGCCAAAGGGCTAAGGCCCTGCACAAATCGACGCACTCTTGCCTCCATAGTCGGCATCATATGAACAACATACTTCGACAGGTGCACGAACTCCATATGATACTCCCACACATTTCTACTACCCTGTTTAAGGGTCTTAAACTCCACAACACGGTCTGTCTTAGTCTCGGCAGGCAAGAAATGGTCTATGAAGGCATCTACGAACTCACTCCATCTCGCCGGAGGGCTCCCCTCCTCACGGGAATCTTCCCACATCTCAAACCAGGAATATGCCACCCCTTTCAGACGATAAGAGGCCAACTCTACTCCCTCTACTTCAGTAGCACGCATAACTCGGAGAGTCTTATGCATCTCATCAATGAAATCCTGAGGGTCTGCCCTGGGATCAGTACTTGTGAACACTGGAGGGTCTAACTGAAGGAACCTGTTTACCCTGGAACCAGAAGAATCCTCTTGCGAGCTAAATAAGGTGGGTGCAGCATTTGACCTCTGGGCCTGAGAAGCTACTAACTGAGTCAGCATCTGAATAGATCCCCTAAGATCCCCATCAGAAATACCGGGACCTGGGCTGGGGCTGGAGGTGGAATAGGTATATCGACGGGAGGGATTTTGGCACCCTCTACGAATGTAGGAACTGGGGTAGTCTGTTCTGGAGTAGACGAATCAGGCAATGGGATAGTAGGGGGATTATCCTCACTTGCATTATCAAATAAGGGATCAACAGCCATTCCTGGTGTGGCATTGGCTTCTTGGCCAATTCTCGCTCTCTTCTTAGGTGCCATTTACTGAAAGTTAGAACAAGACACGAGTTAGGGGAAAACAACCTCACGTTCCGCTCTATCGCACGATATAGAACAACAATGAAGGGTATCATTCTTAAATGTCCAAGTAGCCTCCTAATAATAGATGTGGTCGACAACACACCGATAAGAAGGGCTCTACTAGACACGGCTCCGAGATATCCTAGGACACTTTAAAACCTTAGGCTATGATACCAAGTTTGTCATGCCCCAACCTCGGGGAGCGCGACCGGCGCTCAACCGAGTGAACCCGATCGAGCAAGCCTATTAAACCTTTCCTACTCAACTCATTCATAATCCAAAAAGGTATTGCATCACCATTTCTAAAACAGGGGGTATTAGCTATATAAATATATAAACGTTGCTAGTTCTTTTTTCCTTATATACATTATGCCATAGTTGAGTTCCCAAAATACAACTCGATCCAACGACCACCCCAACATACATACATGACCTACATAAACGTCTACGGAGACTCTAAGAGTAAAAAAGATCAACATGACAATGCCGGCAACAAGGCCCCTGCTATACCTCAAAATATGAAAACTTATACAAAAGGAGGACTACATGACCCCTGGGAGAAATGGGGCTCACAAAGACTGCTGTGAGGAGAGAAAGAGAGCACCACCTATCTACGATCGGCACTATCTGCGATGGAACCACCTACATCCACTCAAAGATGTAGCGCCCCTAGCAAAAGGGACGTTAATACTGTCGAATAGTACTAGTATGTAAGGCAAACACCAATCTTAGTAGAATGAACAGTGAAACAAAGAGAAGGCAGTCACAAAAAATCAATAAGAGTTTCATAGAAATACAAAGAAAACAACAAGTAAGGGTCACATAGTTTCCAATTCAATCTTTCCATCTTTCTAGATTAATAATATTTAGTGCCAAAGCCACAACTCACAATGCCACCAATGTTTTTAAACGGAGTCCGGTCTCGGCCCGACCGGCTAAGCCATCTCAAGTGAAACATATCCATATCCACAATGTAAATCAATAATTCCAACACAAATGCCACCATGTATACAACATGGCGTACGATCTCGGCCCGATTGGCTAAGCCATATCACTTGAGACATAACCTCATTCAATTGTTCACTAAATTCACATTTCTTTCCCATCTTTCGTTACATGGCACAAACAGCCTCATTTATTAAGTAGTTCTTGGCACTTGGGAACATTTTACAATTCAAGTCTTTTCTCTTCTTATCCATTCAAATAACATAATCGCATAAGGCATCGCACACATAAGGGAAGAAGCTTGGAAATAACATAATTACGTTCTCAAATAGCATGATGACATGGTAACCATCTAAAACAATTAGGGGACATGAATCTTTCAATCCAACACACTAAGGCAAACAATTCTAGTATGATCAAGTTAGAACTTACACCCATCATTCGGACACCAGGAGTTCGATTCTAGGAAGAAGAGAGTTAGCCATACATACCTCAATTTCGCTTCTTTAGACTCTACAATTATCTGAAACCCTTAGCAACCTAAATCTATTTTAGCAATATGCAAATTGAACCAAGAATTAGGAAAACGTTCAGGATTCTAACTCACTTTTTCCCCACACTTTTTATCACACATGCATGCAAGATAAATCACCCTCATACCCATTAAGTATCACCCTAGTACCCCATTATAGCTATGTTTGAAATTAAGAGCTGGGGTGATGAAGCCTTACCTTTTAGGATGAAGAATTTGGTTCTCTACTTGAATATTTCCAAGCTTTGAGTGATGGTTGAAGATTAATTGATGAAAATTAGGCCCTCCCTCTAGAACCCTCTCTCTCACTCTAGAAATATCAGAAATGAACTTCAAAATAGAGTAAAGGGGTGTTTTAATGGAATGGGGGTCGGGTTTTAAATTAAGAAAAATGGTACCCCGACACAGGTCTGCGGTCACATAATGGGGTCCACAAAGTGATCGCAGAAATGGCCCTCAGGGGCCTAAACCTTCGGCTCAGGTATGCGACCAGTATGCGGTCCGCATACTTGTTCTTCCATCGCATAATGCACCGCAGAAACCCAAGAGGAATTACGCGACCGATATGCTGTCCGCATATCGATTATGCGGTCGCATAATCGACCGCAAAACTGACCTCAAATTGGCCAAATTTACTGCTTCACTCTGCGGCCATTATGTGGTCCGCAGAGTGATTATGCGGCCGCATAATGGGCCGCAGAAATGCTTTCTTCTACGAAAGATTTTCCTCTAAGTCCGTAGGGTATTGTTCAATCCAAAAAGTCCGAACCGCAAAACCATGAAACCCCGAGTTTTTGGTTAAAACTTTTACGGGTCCTTACACTTTTTGAGGTTTATTTATCTATCTATGGATGTGTCACGCCCCAAAACTGAGGAGCACAACCGGTGCTCAGCCGAGTAAACCCGGTCGAGAAAGCCTGTTAGATTCTTTCTACCCAATTCACCCATAATCAAGAAAAGACATGATTTCATAAATTATACAGCAGGAAGTTCATACATACGATGCTAAATCATTTCATTAGCCATTGCGCCTTTAAGTCTCAAAATACATATTTTTTATAGTTCGAATGGAACAAGTGATCAAACACAACATAACTGGTTTAACATTCCCAACACCCATATACAACCCACATAGTGTCTACGAAGCCTCTAAAGATACAAAAGAGAGTAAAGATGGTGCCGGCAACAAGGCCCAACTATACCTCAAAAAGTGACCACAATATAAACAAAAGGTACAATACATGACCCCGGAATGCAATGGGGCTCACCGAATCTGCTGGGAAGATGATGATGTACCACTAACTGCGATCAACATTGTCTGTTATGTAACCACATGCATCCATTTAAAGATGTAGTGCCCCCGAAAAAAAGGACGTTAGTACCGTCAAATAGTACTACTATGTAAAGTCAAAACATTATCTCAATAGAATGGACAATAATACAAGGGGGAAAACAGTCATGAGTTCAATAAGAGCTTCAAAACAATACTAAAACATCAAGTAAGGATCACATAAGTTCTCAAGTCAATTTCCATCTTATTAGGTTGGGTAATCTTTAGTGCCATATGCCACAATCCACAATACCACCGTGTTCTTACACGGAGTCCGATCTCGAACCCGATCGGGTAGGTCATCTCATTTGAGACATCAACCATATCAACAATTTCAATTATCATTTCCAGCACAGTTACCACCATGTGTGCGGCATGGCATCCGATCACGGCCCGATCGGCTAGGCCATCTCACTTGAGACATCAACCATAACCACAATTTCAATTATCTCTCATCATAATTGTTTCATATTCTTTCAATTCATTGGCACTGGCGATCACGATTATAAAATCATTCTTGGCACATGGTCGTATTTCATAATTCCAGTCCCCTTTTTCACATTCCAATATCATTATCATAATCATTATCATAATCATTATCAACAACATTAAGGCTTCCCATTGAAGACATTAAATTCACATAACACAGCAATTTGGAAATCTTAGGCACATAGAGGCTTTTCATACAATTTGTCATAACAACCTTTATTTCGATCTTGACATGAAGTCTTAACATTTCTAACACATATTCCATATTTGAACATATCCTCAAATGGCAAGATGACATGGTGAAGCATTTAGAATAAATATTGAACATATATCCTTCGACACAACAACATTAGGAATAGCCAATTCAATAATGATCAAGGCCTTACTTCAATTACATGAACACTGTGGGATTCGATTCTAAGAAAAAGGAAGTTTAGCCATACATACCTCAATTGAGCTTCCTTAATCTCTAAAATATTCCGGAATTCTTAGAACCTTCAATCTAATTTAGAAATATAATAAGTTGGACCACGATTAGGAAGATGAACATGGTTTTAGCTCATTTGAGCATATTATCAAACACTAGGTGTGCATCAATGTTTTAAGCCCCCTTTTTGAATGATTACATCTTTCCACAAACCATTCTCTACCATTGTTAGCTCACAACCTCCCCACATACTTCAAGGATACATGCATGCAAGACAACAACCCTCGCACCCAATAATTGTCTCTCTAATTAACCCATTTTTATAAATTTTCAAAATGAGAGCTAGGATATAAAATCTTACCTCTTAGGAAGAAGACCTAAGTGCCTCTCTTGATAATCTTCAAGGTTTTAAGTGATAATTGAAGAGCAATTTTGATGAATATCACTTCTCCCTCTAGGACCCTCTCTCTCACTCTAAATATATCATAAAATATATTCAAAATGGTCCAAGGTAGGTGTTTTAATGGAATAGGGTCGGGTTTAAAAAATAGGAGAATGGATACTCCAAAAATTTGGATCGGGTTACAGACTAGGCTAGGCACGCTCTGTAGCGAGCTATAAACCAACCTAGGCACGCTCTGTAGTGAGCTATAGACCAGCCTAGGCACTCTCTGTAGTGAGCTATAGACCATGCTAGGCACGCTCTGTAGCGAGCTATAGACCAGGCGAGGCACGCTCTGTAGCGAGCTATAGACCAGGCTAGGGAAGGGATATAGCACGGTCTAGCGCGCTACAGACCTGCCTAGGCGAGGGATATAGCACGGTCCAGCGCGGTACAGATTTGGCTAGGCGAGAGATATAGTACGGTCTAGCGCGCTACAAGCTGGGTGATGCGAGAGTGAAAAATTTCAACTCCCCAACACATTGTTCAACCCAAAAACTCCGAAATATAATAACATAGCCTACCTTGGCACCACGAAACCTTAAATTACTTAGCAAAATTTTTTCGGTTCCTTACATTCTCCCCCGCTTAGGATCATTCGTCCTCGGATGAGGGCTAGAGTTCATCCCCAAATGCTTATTATAACTTATCTCTTTTCTCATACACCTCAATCTCCCAAATCTTACTAACTCCAAAATATTTCAGAAATTTCAGCAGAGTCTCCTCTGTAATTAGGCCTATCCACCTGTCAGAGAACATCAGAAACCAATCCTAACAACATATACGTAATCCAATGAAGCAACATAATATGAAACAACACCAACTATGGCCTTATAAGCAATACATTACCGGAAACGAATACCCTTAGCATAAACTGTACAAGTGACACATAATTCATATGGAACAATTTCATAGAAATGATTACATAGCTATTCAAACAAATGAGGGTTCTTCTTTCTTCATTTCTTCTTTGGCCTCCCAAATGGCCTCTTCAACCTGCCGGTTTTGCCATAACACTTTCACAGAGGCAATATCTTTATTTCTTAGCTTTTGGACTTGCCTATCAAGAATAGAAACTGGAATTTCTTCATAAGTCAATTCCTCATTAATCTCAATAGTTTCAACCGTAACGATGAGTGTCGGGTCTCCAACTACTTTCTTCAACATAGACACATGAAATACTGGTGCACTAATGAAATCTTAGGTGGTAGCTCAAGTTTGTACGCCACCTGACCAATCCTCTGAATGATTTTGTACGGTCTGACATACCTCGGATTCAATTTCCCTTTTTTACCAAATCGCATTACACCCTTCATGGGGGAAACCTTCAAGAATACCCAATCATCTTATTTGAACTCCAAATTCCTACGACGAACAACCGAATAGGACTTCTGATGACTCAGAGCAGTCTTCAATAGCTCCTTAATGATTTTAACTTTTTCCATAGCTTGATGTACGAGGTCTGGCCCTATCAGCTCTGCTTCCCCAATTTCAAACCACCTAATGGGAGATCTATACCTCCTACCATATAAAGCATAGAACGGTGCCATCTGAATGCTAGCGTGATAGCTATTGTTGTAGCCAAATTCTATGAGTGGCAAATGATCATCCCAACTACTTTGAACTCTTGAACACTAGTGCGCAACATAACCTCAAGCGTCTGAATAGTCCGCTCTACCTGTCCGTCAGTTTGCGGGTGAAAGGTTGTACTAAGATTCACTTGAGTACCCAAACCTTGCTGAAATTTCTTCCAAAAATTAGCAGTGAATTGTGCTCCCCGATCAGAAATGATGGAAACCGAAGTGCCATGCATCCTGACTATTTCTTTGATATACAACTGAGCATATTGTTCCACTGTGTCAGTACCCTTAACCGGTAAGAAGTGTGCTGATTTTGTGAGTCGATCCACAATCACCCAAATTGAGTCAAACTTATGAGGAGTGCGAGGTAATCCTATCACAAAGTACATATTAATCATTTCCCACTTCCACATTGGAATTTCAATGTTCTGTGCCAACCCACCGGGCCTTTGGTGTTCGGCCTTCACTTGATGACAATTTGGACATCTCGCCACAAAGTCTGCTACATTCCTCTTCATATCATTCCACCAGTAGACTTCCTTAAGATCATGATACATTTTCGTAGAACCCGGGTGCACGGAATACCTAGAAGTGTGAGCTTCAGTCATAATTCTTTCCCAGAGACCATCTACATTTGTAACACATAGATGCCCTTGGTACCTTACTGTACCATCATCCATGCCAAGATAAACGGCCATGGTCTTATGTTTATGAATCCCCTCTTTTAGTTGTGCTAACAATGGATCGTTGTACTGTTTCTCCTTAACTTCCACAACAACTGATGATTCAGTCCTATGTGCATGGTAAGGTTTGTATTGGGGTAATGTGGGATCACCCCCCGGGTATGTGCATGGTAAGGTTGCACAATGATTTGAAGGCTTTGGAATGACTCTTGGCACGTTCGAGGACAAACGTATGTTTAAGTGGGGGAGCATGTAATAACCCGATCAGTCATTTTGAGCATTTCCATTTCGCTTGGTGGTTTGAGGGCATGAGTAGCTCCATATGATGCATTATTACTTGTTTATATCATCGATTTAGATTTTTGGGTGGTTCGGAATTAGTTTGGAAGGATGAATTTCATGTTTGAAGCTTTAAGTTGGAAGAGTTGATCAAGTGTGACTTTTAAATATTTGACCTCAGATAAGAGTTTTGATGGTTCTGTTAGGTGCAGATGGTGATTTTGGACTTGGGCGTATGCCGGGATTTGCATTTGGATATTTCTAGAAGGTTTCGGCACTAATTGGTGAAAGTTGGAATTTGAAAGTTTGGAATATTCATAAGTTTGACTGAGAGTTGACTTTGATGATATCAGGTTTGAATTATTGTTCAGGGAGTTGGAATAGGTGTTTTATGTCATTTGACACATGTGTGCAAAATTTGAGTTCATTCCGAGTTTATTTGATATGGTTCGGCACGGGTTTTGGAAGTTGAAAGTTCAAAAGTTCATTAAGTTCGATTTGAGGTGCGATTCGTGGTTTTTATGTTGTTATGTGTGATTTGAGTCCTCGCGTAAGTCTGTGTTATATTATGGGAGTTGTCGGTATATTCGGATGGGGTCCCAAGGGGCTCAAGTGAGTTTCAGATAGGTTTGGGTTGTGTTGCGCTCGTTATTTTGATGTTTCGTCATGCATAATTGGTACCACATTAAGCAAATGAGTCTTAATTTCTTTTTTGATTGAAGCATTAGATCTGTATCGTAATTACGTAATCGTCCAATTTGGACATCGTATGAGAAATTTATGGTCATTTTACTAATAAATGGGTTGCCAGATTTCTCAGATTAGTTACGAAATTGCCACTGAATTCGTATTTAAAGATCTACACTATTTCCAAATATTGAAACCAACTTATCTCCTTCATTATAAGGTCAAACAGAGTGATTCAAAATCCTAACTTGACTTTAATTTCATGAGAAATCCATTGAAGGCATCAAAAGCGAGTTTTCGGATCGTTTGGCATAAGAAACGAGGCAGAACAGCTGGGCAGAAGCATATAAATCGAGGGTTTGTTCATTTGGTCATATTTTGAGGCGATTTTCACCATATGGATTGGGGTAAGTGTTTTCTATTCGGTTTTGATTATATTTCATGAATCTATCTTGGTTTTTGGCATTTGATTGATAATTCTAAAGAGAAATTTGGGGGTTTTGTTTAAAATTTCATAAAGTGAATTTTTGAGTTTTGAACATCGATTCGGATTCGGATTTGAGTGAAATTAGTATGGTTGGACTCATAATTGAATGGATTGTCAGATTTTGTGAGTTTTGTTGGGTCCGGGGTGCGAGCCCGGGTTTGACGTTTTGGTTGGCTTTGAGTAAAAGTATAAAGATTTGACCTTTATCATTTGGGATTGTTTCATTAGGCATTATTTGATGTTTTTGAATTGCTTTTGGATAGTTTTGAGCCGTTCGGAGGTGGATACACACGGGATGGCATTTCTAGAGTGTTGTTTGGCTTGCTCAGTATTTGTCTTGGCTTGTTTAAGGAAAGTATCTTATTTAAACTTGGTTGAGGCACTAGTTGCCTAAATCATTTATGATAGCTACGTGTTATGGGTGCGCGCATGCGTGGGGTTTGAACCCATGTGCAAATACTGGAGTATTTATCCATGCGCTGGTTGCGTTTAGGCTATGATAAGCCCGAAATTGACTGTTAAGCTT
The DNA here is from genome assembly GCF_000390325.3 of Nicotiana tomentosiformis. NCBI lineage: Eukaryota > Viridiplantae > Streptophyta > Magnoliopsida > Solanales > Solanaceae > Nicotiana > Nicotiana tomentosiformis. The sequence goes on from NC_090821.1 coordinate 37,528,546, forward strand.
TAAGATACGATGTTTCTCATATTTGTAACATTATGTGAACTATTTGAGTCGTGTTTGATGCTACATAGAGGTTTAATACCTGAATGAACTTGATAAATGCTATTCTGTGATGAAATTGCCGATTTGAGCTATGATAGCACACTCTGCACATACCTACACTTTAGCATATCATTTATACCAGTCCAGAAGCATGAGATTTGTTATTCATTCATCACATAAATGTATTCTTATTTATTTAATCATGTGTGATATGATTGGACTGGATGCAGGTGACCACGCCAGACGAAATGTGTTATTATGCATGTGATCATGCCGAGCGAATTATGATATTGTGCATGTGACCATGCCAGGTGGATTGTGTTGTTATGCCTGTGACCATGCCGAATGGATTATGATAATGTGTCTGTGACCATGCTGGGCGGATTGATATTATTAGCATGTGAGTTCTCCGTGCAGCACGTGAGTTATCCGTGCGAATCCAAATATTGATATTAAAGCACGTGAGTTGTCCGTGCAGCACGTGAGCTGTCCGTGCGGTTGATATTATTAGCACGTGAGTTGTCTGTGCAGCACGTGAGTTGTCCGTGCAGTTGATATTATTAGCTTGTGAGTTGTCCGTGCAACACGTGAGTTATCCGTGCAGCGTGTGAATACAGATCCATCCCCCTAGGGTCACCCTCTCATATTTCTCTCTTGATGGTGTATACGCGGATTGTGAGAAACCGACGGGTTTCTGGTTGATGTGAGCTCTGGGAGAGCCGGTTACTGTTATTGGATCGGGTTGCGCGCCGCAACGGACTGATATTTGATTATTGCATTTCATCTTTACTTGAAATTTCCTCGACCGTTTACCTGATTTTACTTGAATATCTTCTTTATATGCTGGATTGTTGACTGAGCAGAACACTTTAAAACAAAGAATTGAGAGCAACAAAGTTGTTTTACCTGAGATTTCCTGTTTTGATCATGTATCTGTTCTATGCTTGTTGAAATTATGAACTGCACATGTGTTAGTGAGGATCATCTATATTTATTGGTTCTTTCACCTCGTCGAGGTTAGTTAGGATACTTATTGAGTACATGGGGTCGGTTGTACTCATACTATACTTTTGCACCTTGCGTGCAGATCTTGGAGTTGTTGTTGGTGTTTATGGATGGAGCTGGCATTGAAGATGTACTCGCCTTCCCATTATGGCTATCACTTGTCCTTGGTAGCTTTAGATTTGAATATTGTTCATGTACAATCCAAACAGATGTGCTAATTATTTCATTTCATTTTTTGTAAAACTCTAAATCTTAGAAGCTTACGATTTGTACTACTAGTCCTTGGGAATTCTTTGTATAAGAGTTCAGTTATATAATCATTATTTTCTCAGCAGATCTGATTTGAAATTGGATTATTGTTAAATTGGTTTACCTAGCGGGTTGGGTTAGGTGCCATCACGACTAGTTGGATTTTAGGTCGTGACACCATACCTTTCTTCTCCTTTCTATTTTTCACCCATAATATCTTTTCTCACCTTCAGCACATTCCAAACCTCTTCAAAAGTTGCTCGATCGATAAAATGACATTGCTTATCTCTGGTCACCTCCTCCTCTTCTTTACTTTCACAAGCGAAGAACTCATACTAGTTATGCTTTGCATTTGCAATAAGTTTATCAGCACCCAAGAAGGCATTTTTGGGTTTAAATTCTGAACTCGTTTTCTCTTTTGTCCAATCATCTTTTTATTTCTTTTATGCTTCGTTATTTTCCTTCCTTTTATTTGACTATGTCACTGCCCAAAATCCCACTAAGCTGCGATGGCACTTAAACCAACCCGCTAGGTAAGCCTAACAGTAAAAGTAACTGTTATGATAAGAGAACAATAGAGATAATGATTGAAATACCTAAAAGAGTTTAATACAACTATCCCAATGACTGATAGTACAAGTAATGGGTGGCTATGAATAAGAGTACAACTACAGTATGAGAAATAATATATCATTTGTTTGAAATTTACATAAACAGAGCTATAACTTCTAATCTACCACGAACAAATGGTAGTATATATCGGGAGTGTTGGTACGTCTTCAATGCTAGACGCTCGAACTCTGCGGCCGCTCTCCCCTAAATATCTGTACACAAGATGCAGAAGCATTGTAATGTAACCGACTCAATGTACTTAGTAAGTATCTTGACTAACCTCGGCGAAGTAGTGATGAGATTTTTAAGTCAAAAGATAATCACTAATATAACTTATTCAGTTAGATTTACAATAGTAACAACACTAGAATGAAAAGTAGATTACAAGAACAAATATGAGAATAGCAAATGATTAACAAAAAGAATTAACGACCAGTTCCTCGGTATCACAACCAACCCTTTTCTAACAGCTCAAATCATGATGCTAATGCAATAACCACTAAAATACCATAGTAAATGAATCTTCATAATAAGAGGAATGTATTAAAGATATCAAATCAAATGGCACGGCAACACCCTTCGTGAATTTACCTTATCCTCACCAAACATGTGCATGTATGTCAAATCAAATGATACGGAAACACCCTCCGTGCATTTATCTCATTCTCACCAAGCATATATATAACAGTACCAACCAAGTAGAAGGAATGCCAATAATAGTAACAACGAATTAAAAACTACACAGATAGTAGTAACAAACAAGGCAGAAGCATATGGATAACGGTAACAATAAAGTATGAGGCACGGAAGTAATTATAGCAAATAAGGCAGGAGAATATAGATTTCAATAGCTAGAAAGGTAGAAGGTTTAGATGAAACCACAACAAACGAGAAAAAGGCATAGATGTAAGTACTACAAACAAGAAGAAAAGCATGATTGAAACATTAATAAAAAAAATAAAAGGCGTTGATAGAACAATAACAATTAAGGTAGAAGGAAAATATGTGACAACATTCAAGCAACATAGAAAGCATAGGTGCAGAAATAACAACTCAAGATAAAGGCATATGTGTATACACAAGGTAAAGATAACACAATATAATGCATGTCTCTCGTCCTCACCTGCACGGAAACACCCTCCGTTCCATGAACTCTCATCCTCACAATAAAATATAAACAAAATTGCATGGCATCACCCTTCATACTTTTACTCTCTTTCTCACATTATAATGTAAAACAATGGCACGGTATCACCCTTCGTGCTTTTAAATAATGGCACGGCATCACCCTTCGTGCATAAATCACTCTTCCTCACAAGCATGGAAACACCCTTCGTGCAATTCACTCTTCTTCACCAAGTATATATACATCAACACCAAGCAAGGTAGGAAGCATGGATAAAATCAAGAAGGGTGATTAAGCATAAAACATCATGTGAATGATATCCACAACCTTTGCACCAATAAGCAAATCAACAAACATCAAGAACCCCAATTTTCAAGTATCACAACAAAGTTGAAACTTGATCTTCAACATAAATATGGGACCAAAGTATCTCAACAATAACGGACATAGATATGTGTTCATGATATAAGTATTGTTACGACCGATTTTAGCACATCAACAGTCTCACAATTAGTCCATCATATTTAATCCAGTTGTAATAAGCCAAAGCATGGTCCCTAGCATTGAAATTGTGCACATGCTATTATTGCAGTCAAGTAAAACATGAGGCAAGGAAATCACAAAGTACAACAAGGCACAAAAAATCATATAATCTACCCCAAGCATGGATAACCCTGGCACATGTATATACGTTTGTTACCTCGCATATATATCACATCCACATGTAGCAAACATATCATTTTATTAGAAATATTCTCTCAACAAAGCTAGGCAAGATACTTATCTCTTCTCGTAACACAATCAACAATCAACCACGGCTTTTCCCATAGAACAAGCCTCCAAACCAATCGAATCTAGCCAAACAACATTCAAACAATTCAAAACAAACTTTAAAAATAACCCACAAATTAAAAAGGTTCAATCTTTAACTAAATTGAAAAGGTCAAGAAAAAGACAACTCGCGCCCACATGGTTGAAATCCGAGATTCGGATCAAATCTCGATTACCCATTCACCATTGAGTTCGGAGATGTGATTTCTGTCAAACTTTGATCTCAATTAGAGGTCTAAAAATCAATTTTATAAAATCCCTAAATTCTACCCAAAACCTCTAATTACTATTACGAACAGTGTCTCAGCAATACAAATATCGCAAATGCAAAAAAATACCTCGCATTTGTAAAGTTCCCAACTTTGCAAATGCGGTCCAAGCTTCACTTTTGCGAAGCTTCCCCAGTCTGACCAGTGTCACAAATGCAACAAAAGAGTCGCAAATGTGATCAACCCACATATTGCAAATGCACCTCAGACTTCGCACTTGTGATGTCTCCTGCCCCTTCCAAGCATTGCAAATGTGAGCACTGTCTCGCAAATGCGAGGCTCGCATTTGCGATTATTTCCTCGCATATGCGATATCTACAGACCTGATGCACCCACATTCCTCAACAGTCCAAAATCATTCTATAACACATCCAAAACTCAACTGATCCCCTCACGCTCCAAACCGAGCATGCACACAAGTGTTATAACATCATACAAACTTGCTCGCTAACCCAAACCATCAAAATAATCAATTACCAAGAATTTTCAAGTTAAAACTCATTTTTCAAGTTTTTTACATAATGCACAGAAATGCGGTCGGGTCGCTCGGGACCCCAACCAAACATACAAGTCCAAAAATATCATATGAACCTACCAGAATCGTCAAAACACTGATCCGAGGTCATTTACCAAAAATGTTGACCGTGGTCAACTCTAGTCATTTCTATGTTCAAAACTCACATTTTTTTAAAAAAATAATCGAATTTACATTTTTTTCAAAAATCGACACGGGCTAACACACAAGTCATAAATTATCAAACAGAGCTATGAAATGTCTCGAAACACAAAAAGAGAAGCTAGTACACTAAATGACCAATCGAGTCATTATATTCTCCCCTGCTTAAATATATGTTCATCCTTGAACGTGCTAACAGTCGTTCCAAAGCCGTCACTTAATTAAATGAACTCATTATACATGTACCCCTGAGTGACCTCATGCCGTCTCGATCCATAAAATTCATGAACACACCCTCGATTGAAGATTCTTCTTCGATCTTAGCCCACATGATGTGTAACCAAATTCCAACATCCGGAACCCTTTATAAGATCTAGTCCTTGTATATATACACTGTATCAATCTCAACAAGCTGCATCAAGTTGTCAGTGCACTTCAAGGTCAAACCGCATGATGTGCCACATGACTCAAGTACTCACAGCAATAACTTCCGACCCCAATAGCTGCTCCTTACCAAACTTGGTGCCAGTAATATACTTCATATCAAATGAAACCTCGTTTCGGACCTTCACAACATCGTTAAATGATAAAATTACCATGCTGAAACTCATAACCACCAAAGAAATCAATAAGTCATGGAGTTCTCTCGTCTGACAAGAACCATTGCAAAATTTTGAGCGAAAATATGGTATTATTCTTCCAAACATTACTTATCCTTAATACGATAATGTAAATCTCGTGTCCAAAAGACTCGTCTCACCCAATACAAGTAGTCCAACAGACAAGTCACACCAAAAGCCACATGGAACCTCACACAATACTGTCCATACACCAAACAAGCTATAACTCAGATATATAAAACAAATGGAAAGAAAACAAGGTACGAGGACTATCCAACAAGTACAACTGATACAACAACAAAAGTATAACTTCATGAACTCATCCCACAAAGGGAAAACAAAACACACGAAATAAACACAAAAGGGTATTCCACATAACTCCGTTGCGGCACACAACCCGATCCGAACATATCAATCCACATAGGGATACTCGTCGAGCCATAATGCTCGTGCTCACTAAGCACATATGTATCAACATCAAGCAAGATAGAGTGCACAAATATAACTATAAGAAGATGAATAGGAATAATACTATATGGGGGAAAAAGGCAAGTATAACTAAGGTGCAATAATCAAATCAACATCACGAGTGTCCTCTCACCCATATATCCCACAAGGCCTAAACAGAATTACAACATACGTGCGAATAATCAAATAGCCTCACAACCTGGCATAGCATAAGGGAGAAACACATGACATAGACCAGGGCGCGGATAGCATCTATTCCACTATTGAATACACATTCTCATTAGGCCTACAAATAGCCCCCAAATCAATTCTAGTCATCCTAAACATGTATATAACCTTCCAAAAGCACATAGCAACCTATCCATTACACATACCATCAGCTATCCAATTCTTAGCATATCTCCATAGTTCGCAATCAAGAAATAGTCTGCCTATGAGAACATTCAGTTTATAAATCTCATGAATACCAAAATATCTATATCCAATTCCAGCTCCACTACTCAATTGACTGATACATCACTCATACATCATCATCTTACGGAAAATACTGACATAGAGATTTTGCGCCATGTAGCAAAACCTGAACCTCAGCATCCCAAACCAGGCGATCACTGTAACACTAGTTAAGCATCCACAATTCCAATCATAACGTGTATCCTAAAATTCACACCATTCTCATGCGATACCAAATAGTTCATGCATTCTCTTAGCATCTGAAATCGTCCATGCCTTCTAGAACTCATGACCTTCCCTTCGAAACTAAACTGCAACCTTGTACTCACAATTTTCAATCCCATACAGCGCACCGCAACTATCATGCTAACTTGTGAAAATACAAAAATCTTATAATCAACTCTGAACCATAAGTAGGAGGAACATCTCATCAACCAAGAACTGTCCATTTAACTCTATTCGGGATAACATCACCAAATATAACACACCTTCTATACCTATAGAAGACATCAACCCCGAACCGTGGCCATAACCATCATGAATTCTTCAAAAACCATTAACACATAATGAAATCATCAGAACTGATTTCCTATAACCCAACCGAGTCACGCAGACTGCCAAACCCGAAAGTAACTCACTCTAAAATGCTTGCTCTAAAGGGACCTTTAGCGAATCCAAAATTGTTTCATGTATCTCTCCAATACTGTCGTGTAGAGTCAATATTGATAAAGAAGTACCGCAAATCCAGAAACCATCTACTACAGACCTTAAGCCCTAGCCATACACATATATGAAAATCCTTAAGCCACATATGAATCTGGAACTCATCAGAACCACCTCGAAAGTCATTCACCTTGCTCTAATCTCCTTTACACAGCCAATACACACCAAACAACCCGCACTTTACCATCACATAAATATCTAATAAAACAACCAAGAAATTCTTTTTCCTTGCACACTACATCCACAATGAATATCAAGCTCGAATCATTCCCCAAGTCACCCTTTTCAAATCATAGTTGATCCACTAATGCCCCTTAGTCCAAAAATTGATATAATACATGACCTTGCAATCCGATTGTTAATAGCAGACTCAGCCACTTGGCTCGAGGCCATAGATTACATTGTTGATAATCCCACAATACCCTTCCTTTATAGCCGCCCCGGTACCGCACTGTTAGTCATCTGAATACTTCATAAACTTATGTAACACTGGTCATAAGACACTTCATAAACTTTGCCAAGTGCATACTCATCCTTGCAACAGTCAACCCAACTTCCTCAAATGCTCCGAAGTGATAACATATGCATTCCATTGAATTGAAGCTTCATATGAAGCACACGACCTCAAATCTTCACGCAAGAGATAACCCACTAACTATACTCAAATCAACACTTTCCCGTGACCCCATCATGGTCACAACAACTAGGCAAGCAATTAATCCTTTCGAGTCTACACTCGTCGACAAGATATAAGAATCATCTCCATTCTCCAAATAAAAAACCAAAAGATCTACTAACACATCAGCATTTAAGCCTGGACAACATATCGCGTTGGTAATCAAGCATTCACAGTCCTTCGTAGCCCATCCGCAACATCACAAGCCGTCGGTGCACATTGATACTTTCTGCTCAACATCACTTACGGGCAAATAGAAAGAATCGATGTTGTAGGCTTCAAGCTGAAACAAGGTCGCGCGATAAGGAAGGAAAGAAGAGAAGTTCCTAGATGTCATTTAGACTCTCGAAGATAGGTATTGACGTCATCATACCAATCGGAAATACTCTACTGGAAACTTGCTCATGACTTGTAGAACCTATAAACCGAGTGTTTTGATTTTATCTTGTCACGACCCAACACCCCACTAAATTGTGATAACACCTAACCCAACCCGCTAGGTAAGCCTAATAGTAAAAATCATTATTAAGATAAGAGGCCAATAGAGATAATGAATGAAATAGCCAAATGATTTTAATACAACTCTCCCAAGGACTGGTAGTACAAGCCATGAGGGACTATGAATAAGAGTACAACTACAGTTTGAGGAAAAATACATCATTTGTTTGGAATTTACATAAATAGAGTTATAACTTCTAATCTACCACGAATAAATGGTAGCTTGAATAGGGAGTGCTGATATGTCTTCAATGCTAGACTCTCAAACTCTGAGGCCCCTCTTACCCAATTATCCGCACACAAGGTGCAGAAGCATAGTATGAGTACAACCAACCCCATGTACTCAGTAAGTATTTTGACTAACCTCGACGAAGTAGTGATGAGGTTTTTAAGTCAAAAGATACTCAATAATATAACCTGTTCAGTTAGATTTGCAATAGAAACAACACTAGAAATAACAAAGTAGATTACAAGAACAAATATGAGAATAGCAAATGATTAACTAAAACAATTAACGACTAGTTCTTCAATATCACAACCAACCCTTTTCTAACAGCTCAAATCATGATGCTAAAGCATTAACCACTAAAAAAATATAGTAGTCCACGAATCTTTATAATAATATGAATGCGTTTAAGATATCAAATCAAATGGCACGACAACATCCTTCTGTAAAGCCCCGTAAAAGTTTTCCTAAAAAACCAGGGTTCTGGTATTCTATGTGTCTATGTTGAAAAAGATAGTTGGAGATCCGTCGGCTATTATGCCGGTTGAGACCATTGAGGTTAATGAAGAATTGTCATATGAAGAGATTCCAGTTGCCATTCTTGATAGGCAATTTCTAAAGTTGAGGAATAAAGAAATTGCCTTCGTGAAAGTGTTATGGTAAAACCAGCAGGTTGAAGAGGCCATGTGGGAGGCCGGGGAAGAGATGAAGAAGAAGTATCCTCACTTGTTTGAATAGTTGTGTAATCCTTTCTTTTATGAACCTGTCGCCTAAGAATTTTGTATCACTTGTTCAGTTAATGTAAAGATGCTCATTTTGATTATATGTTGTTTACATGAGGCCATGGTTGGTGTGTCTATGAGTTATGCTATGTCGTTGAGTTCTATACATGTTTGTAAGATGTGTTTCTGGGGCTCTCTGGCAGGTGGATAGGCCTAGTTACAAACGAAACTCTTGCAAAACTTTTGGGAATTTAGAGAGTTAGTTAAATTTGGGGCTGCTAATGTAGGATATGTTAACTGAGTTGAACAAGGTGGTAATAATGGACTCTGATCCTCATTCGAGGACGAATGATCTTATGTGGGGGAGGATGTAAGGCCTCATAAAATGTTTCATAAAAATTCGAGTTCCGTGATGCCAAAGTAGGCATAGAGGTTAATAATAGTAGAAATTCTTCACGGCGAGCTTGCTCGCCACGGTTCGGACTTTTTGGGTTGAACAATGCATCGGAAAGTAAAGGAAAATGTTTGGCAGTGTTATGCGTTTCTACGGTCCGTTATGCAACCGCAAAATCACTCGGTTCATTATGCGACCGCAGAACAGGTATGCGGGCCGCATAGTGACCGCAGACAGGGATAGGTTTTTGGATGTTTTGGTCACCGATTATGCGACATCACATACCTTGTTCCGGAGCTTCATTTTGGGGGTTTTTAAACCTGACCCTATTTCGTTAAAATACATCCCATGGACCATTTTGATCATATTTTCTGATATTTTTAGAGTGAGAGAGAGGGTCCTAGTAGGAGAAGTGATCTTCATCACATTGCTCTCCAATTATCACTTAGAATCTTGAATATTAATAAGAGAGTCACCTAAGTTTTCTTCCTAAGAGGTAAGATTCTATTACCCAAATTCTTAACTTCAAAATGTAACTAGAATGGGCCATTAGTAAGGTAATTCATGGGGATGTGAGTGATTACCTTGCATGCATGTATCTTTGTAGTATGTGGGAAGATTGTGAGCTAAAAATGATAGAGAATGGGTTGGGGAAGGATGGAATCCTCCACAAAGAAAAAGGGCCTTAAGGCATTGATGCACACCTAGTGTTTGATAATATGCTCAAATGAGCTAAGACCATGTTCATCTTCCTAATTTTGGTTCAATTTTGTTATATTGCTAAAATAGATTGAAGTGGATAATATTCTGAAACATCTTAGAGTTTTAAGGAGCTCAATTGAGGTATGTTGCCTAAACCCCATTCTTCTTAGAATCGAACCCCACAATGATCATGTAATTGGAGTAAGCCCTTGATCATTATAGAATTGGCAATTTTCAATGTGTTTGTGTTGAAGGATGTAAGTTCAAAATTTATTCTAAATGCTTCATCATGTTATCTTATCATTGAGGATGTGTTTAAAATTGTGGAATATATGTTAGAAATGTTAAGACTTCATGTCAAGATTGAAATAAAGGTTGTTATGCCAAATTGTATGAAAAGCCTCTATGTGCCTAAGATTCCCAAATTGCACATATGTGAATTTAATGTCTTGAATGGGGAGCCTTATTTATTTTGATAATGATATTGAATGTGGAAAAGGGGTCTGGAACTATGAGATACGGCCAAGTGCCAAGAATGACTTTTTAATCGTAATCACTAGTGTCAATGAATCGAAAGTACATGAAAAAAGTACGATGTGAGATGATTGACTGAAAAAGGTAATGTCTCAAATGAGATGGCCTAGACGGTCGGGCCGAGATCGGACTCCGTGTAAGAACACGGTGGTATTGTGGATGCAATTGATATGGCCTAGCCCCTCGGGCTGTGATCGAACGCCATGCCACACACATGGTGGTACTGTGCTGGAAAGTTATAATGAAATTGTGGAAATGTCTCAGACAAGGCGGCCAAGCCGGTTGGGCCGAGATCGGACTCCGTGTAAGAATACGGAGGTATTGTGAATTATGGAACATCGGTACTAAAGGTCACCCAACCTAGTAATATGGAAATTGTCTTGAAAATGTATATGATCCTTAACTTGTTGTTTTACTATTATTTGAAGCCCTTATTGAATTCTTGATTATTCCTCTTGAATTATTATTCATTCTATTGTGTTGGTGTTTAGCTATACATAATAGTGCTATTCGACGGTACTAACGTCCCTTTTGTCGAGGGTGCTACATCTTTAAATGGATGCAGGTGGTTACATAGCAGACAGCGTGGATCACGGATAGTGTTGCATCCTCTTCTCAGCGGACTCAGTGAGCCCCATTTCATTCCGGGGTCATGTATTGTACCTTTTGTTTATATTATGGTCACTTTTTAAGGTATAGCCGGGACCTTGTTGTCGGCACCATCTTTACTCTCTTTTGTACCTTTAGAGGCTCTGTAGACACTACGTGGGTTGTATATGGGTGTTGGGAATGCTAAACAAGTCATGTTATATTTGATCACTTATTCCACTTGAACTTTAAGAAATGTGTATTTTGGGACTTAAAAGCGTAATGACTAATGATATGATTAGTATTGTATCAATGAGACTCCTACTGTATAATTAATAAAATCACGTCTTCTCTTGATCATGGGTTAATTGGGTAGAAAGTATCTAATAGGATTGCTTGGCCGGGTTCACTCGGTTGAGCGCCGGTTGCGCATCTCGAGGATGGGGTGTAACTAACTTGGTATCAGAGCCTAAGGTCTTAAAGTGTCCTAGGATGTCTCGGAGCCGTGTCTGGTACAGTCCTTCTTATTGGTGTGTTGTCGACAACATCTATAAGTTGGAGGCTACTTGGACATTTAGGAACAATACCCTTCTTTGGTACTCTGGATCGTGCGATGAAACTAATTGTGCAACTGTTCCTCCTCTAACTCGTGTATTCCTTTAACTTTTAGTATATGGCACCTAAATAGAGAGTAAAATTATAAACCTAAGTTGCGACAACTTTTATCAACTTTTGTTTCATAACTCGCTTGACTTCAAGACTTATGATGCAGATATTATATGATTCAAATACATTAAAACAAGACCTCTTGGGACAGTTAATCACCTCTAGTGTTACCCGAAAATACGGGTTACAACATCCTTGATTCGTTTAACTTCTAATATTTGTTAACCACTCTTATACACCCTTGTATCGTTTAAGACCAATAGGATTAACTTCTTATCATCTCAAAGATAATCTCTTCTTGGATTTACATCGACTAACTTACGACGTGATCTATGGTATGCGAATTTGGGTTGTAACACCCTCTCCCCCTTAGGAACATTCGTCCTCGAATGTAAGGGTTTATGGGGTGTCTAACTCATCGTGGATTCCGACGGAGATTTCCGGCAGAGAACTGGCCAAGGAGCCAACGCCGTCTTAGGAGTGGCAATTGACCCTTAATTTGATGATGTGGGTGAACACCCGAGGGGTGAGGATAATCCCCTGACTGCTACACTACCTGATTCAACTACACCGGACCAGGCCACAACAGGTACTACACCTACTGAGGGTGCGACGGTTCCTCCACATGGCATTCCGATTCCACCTCCAGCCCCAGCTTCCGGATCTGGTATTTATGATGGGGATCTTAGGGGAGCTATTCAGATGCTGACTTAGATAGTGGCTTCTCAGGCCCAAAGGTCGAATGTTGCACCTACATCCTTTAGCCAGCAAGGGGATACTAGTGGTTCCACGGTGAACAGGTTTTTGCAGTTGGATCCTCCGGTGTTCACGGGTGCTAATCCCGAGGAGGAACCACAGGACTTCATTGATGAGATACATAAGACTCTCCGGGTTATGCGCGCTACTGAGACGGAGGGAGTGGATTTGGCCGCCTACCGCCTGAAAGGAGTGGCCTATTCTTGGTTTGAGTTGTGGGAGGACTCATGGGAGGAGGGGAGCCCTCCAGCGAGATGGAGTGAGTTTGATAATGCCTTTATAGACCATTTCTTGCCTACCGAGACTAGGGCAGCCCGTGCTGCAGAGTTTGAGAATCTTAAGCAAGGGAGTAGGAGTGAATGGGAGTATCACATAGAGTTCGCGCGCCTGTCAAAATATGCCATTCTCATGTTGCCTAATATGGAGGTTAGAGTGCACCGGTTTGTGCAGTGCCTTAGCCCCTTGGTCATCAATGAGGCTGCTATAGCTGCCTTGAATTCAGACATGAACTATGGGAAAATGGTAGCATTTGCTTAAGCTACAGAGGACCACAAGTTGAAGAACAAGAGGGAGTCATTTGGTGGGGGGAGATCAGCTTTCAGGGGAGGGTCATCAGGGCCGACCCAGTCTCATGCTCAGTCTTCAGCCAGTGCACCGCCAGTGGGGCACAGTCAGCAGCAGGGGAGTCCCTTCAGGCCCAATCAGGGCAGCAGGGGACCTCACCATCAGGGTCGATCAGGAGGGAGGTTCCCATAGCAGCGGAGGCCCCCATGCCCCAGGTGTGGAAAGATGCACTCGAGGATTTTCAACATGGACTTACCTATATGTTACGGGTGCGGATTGAGGGGTCATATTCAAAGGGAGTGTCATTCATCCTGCCAGAGTGCGGGTAGGGGCATAGCACAACCATTCAGTTCTGTAGCTGAGTGGAGGTGTATCCCAATATCACAATCCCTACACAAAGTGGACCTACCACCTCACCCCAATATATGTGGGTGGAGGTGTATCACAATACCACAAATCCTACACAAAGAGGCCCTACCGCGTCACCCTAATATATGCGGGTGGAGGTGTATCACAATACTATGATCCCTACACAAAGCGGCCATACCGCCTCACCCCTTGGTCATATCCTTGACTTTTCCTTCCTCCATTACGAGGACAATTAGGCACCTTGCACATTATGCCTGCTATGTGCGTCATTCCTTTAATCCTTTGGCCTTTCTCATTTTGTAGCACGATGTGCAACATTCATTAGTATTAACAAAGAAACTCCGAGACTAACTTGGAACCTTAATGCACGATCGAGGATAGAAGTAGAGAAACATTTCCTAAATGTCGTTGTAGCCTCCCTATTATAAGTAGGCCGGCAATACACCGATAAGAGGGACTCTACTGACACATCTCCATGATACCTTAGGACCCCTAAACCATGCTCTGATACCAAGTTTGTCATGCCCCGAACTCAAGGAGCGCGACCAGTGCTCAACCGAGTAAACCCAGTCGAGCAAGCCTAATTTACATTAACCTCTCATCATTACTCATGCATGATTTACCATAACATAATTAGATCTTGACTTTTATATTGAATATATTTGGCTCAATGGCCTAAAAGTTTCCTCACGATGGGTACATAGCTTTATAAATATTTGTAAATACTGTGAACATAGATACATGACATAACTCAAAACTTTAAGTACATAACCCACAGTGTACATGGAGCTTCTATGACAATGGATACCTATATACATAAAATGAACTAGACCCAAACACCCATTAGAACTGTAGTGGGCTCAACATAAGCTGAGTAGTGAAGAAGATCCCTATCAAAGATTAATATCATCCTGTAGAAGTATACCTGCATCCATTAAACGATGCAGCACCCCAGGCAAAAGGGACGTGAGTACATGTGGAATAGTACTCGTACATAAGGCAGTCAAAACAACATATGAAAATACAGTAACTCAAATAAGAGGCAAATAAAGTACATCAAGAAACTACGAAACATCCCATAGGATCACATTTCAAGTCTTATTATACTTGCATCATTCTAAACTTCTTTTAGGACACACTGAGCCATATGAACTATGTGTGGAATACATAATATAATGTAATTGTAACAACATGTACAGACAAGGCCAATGAAAGTGGCACCTTCCTCCCTTAGTTTTACATATATACATTTCATAGACCGCCCTTAGTGTTCACGTATCATATTATACACCTATGCGTCTCATAGAACGTTCACAGTATCACCTAGATAGTACATTTGTGCGTTTCATAGATCGTTCACAGTGTTCACTTACACAATAAAAATACACTTGTTCAAGGGCTTGGAAATACAACATGAATATGATGAATCATAGCAACAATAAAAAGGGCTTAAATAGCCGTTAACGTCAAGCAGATTTATTTAGAGCTTCCATTAACATTTATAGTTATTCAGTCGGGGATCCTCGATAAACACCTTAACACAAAGCGGCCTTGTCGCCTCACCCTAACATATACGAGTGGAGGTATATCACAATACCACAATCCCTACACAAAATGGCGCCCAACCGCCTCACCCCAATATATGCGGGTGGAGGTGTATCACCATACCACAATCCCTACAAAAAGCAGCCTTGCCGCCTCACCCCAAAATATGCGGGTGGAGCTGTATCACCATACCAAAATCCCTACACAAATCAGCCTTGCCGCCTCACCCCAAAATATGCAGGTGGAGGTGTATCACAATACAACAATCCCTACACAAAGTGACCCTACCGCCTCACCCCAATATATGTGGGTGGAGGTGTATCCCAATACCACAATCTCTACACAAAGTGGCCCTACTGCCTCACTCCAATATATGTGGGTGGAGGTGTATCACATGTAAGGACCCGTAAAAATTTTAACCAAAATACTCGGGGTTTCGTGGTGCCAAGTTAGATTCTTGCGTTACTATAGAAAACTGGGAGGAAAATGTTTCGCAGAAAAATGCATTTTTGCAGCCCATTATGCAGCCGCATAATCACTCTGCGGACCGCATAATGGCCGCAGAGTGAAGCAGTAAGTTTAGCCAATTTGAGGTCAGTTTTGTGGTCGATTATGCGACCGCATAATTGATATGCAGACCGCATAATAGATATGCGGATCGCATATCGGTCGCAAAATTTGCTCTTGGGTTTCTGCGGAGGGTGTTCTACGGTGCATTATGCGACCGCATACTGGTCGCATACCTGAGTCGAATGTTTAGGCCCCTGAGGGCCATTTCTGCGGTCACTTTGCGGACTGTATAACCATTATGTGGTCGCATATACGACTACAGACCTGTGTCGGGGTACCATTTTTCTTAATTTAAAACTCGACCCCATTTCGTTAAAATACCCCTTAGTTCTATTTTGAGCTCATTTTCTGATATTTCTAGAGTGAGAGAGAGAGGGTTCAAGAGGGAGGGCCTAAGTTTTCATCAATTGATCTTCAATCATCACTTGAAGCTTGGAAATATTCAAGTAGAGCACCAAATTCTTCATCCAAAAGGGTAAGACTTCATCACCCCAGCTCTTAATTTCAAACATAGCTAAAATGGGTTATTAATAAGATGGTCCATGGGTATGAGGGTTGTTCATCTTACATGTATGTGATAAAGAGTGTGGGAAAAATAAAAAGTGAACTAGAACCATGAACGTTTTCCTAATTTTGGGTTCAATTTGTATATTGTAAAAATAGATTGAGGTTACTAAGGGTTCCGGATAATTGTAGAGTCTAAAAAAATGCAATTGAGGTATGTATGGCTAACTCTGTTCTTCCTAGAATCGAACTCCTGGTGTCCGAATAATGGGTGTAAGTTCTAACTTGATCATACTAGAATTGTTTGCCTTAGTGGTGTTGGATTGAAAGATTCATGTTCCTTAATTGTTTTAGATGGTGACCATGTCATTATGTTGTTTGAGAACGTAATTATGTTGTTTCCAAGCTCCTTCCCTTATGTGTGCAATGCCTTATGTGATGGTACTTATCGACATGAATGATGATGTTATTTGAAGGGAAAAAAAGGGAAAAGACTTGAATTATAAAATGTTCCCAAGTGCCAAGAACTACTTAATAACTGAGGTTGTTTGTGCCATGTAATGAAAGATGGGAAAGAAATGTGAATTGAGTGAACAATTGAAAGAGGTTATGTCTCAAGTGAGATGGCTTAGCAGATCGGACCGAGATCGGATGCCATGTTGTACACATGGCGGCATTTGTGTTGGAATTATTGATTTACATTGTGGATATGGATATGTCTCACTTGAGATGACTTAGCCGGTCGGGCCGAGATCGGACTCCGTGTAAAAACACGGTGGCATTGTGAGTTGTGGCTTTGGCACTAAAGATTATTAATCTAAAAAGATGGAAAGAATGAATTGGAAACTATGTGACCCTTACTTAATGTTGTCTTTGTGTTTCTATGAAGCTCTTACTGATTATTATGACTGCCTTCTCTTTGTTTCACTGTTCATTCTACTAAGATTGGCGTTTGCCTTACATACTAGTACTATTCGACAATACTAATGTCCCTTTTGCCGGGGGCGCTACATCTTTAAATGGATGTAGGTGGTTCCATCGCAAATAGTGCCGATCGCAGATAGTGGTGCTCACTTTCTCTCCTCACAACAGTCTTGGTGAGCCCCATTTCTCCCATGGGTCATGTAGTCCTTCTTTTGTATAAGTTTTCATATTTTGAGGTATAGCCGGGGCCTTGTTGCCGGCATTGGCATGTTGCTCTTTGTACTCTTAGAGGCTCCGTAGACGTTTATGTGGGTCATGTATGTATGTTGGGGTGGTCGTTGGATCATGTTGTATTTTGGGAACTTAACTATGACATAATGTATATAAGGAAAAATGAACTAGCAACGTTTATATATTTATATAACTGATCTCTCCCCTGTTTTACAAATGGTGATGTGATCCCTTTTTGGATTATGAATGAGTTGGCTAGGAAAGGTTTAATAGGCTTGCTTGATCGGGTTCACTCGGTTGAGTGCCGGTCGCGCTCCCCGAGGTTGGGGTGTGACAAACTTGGTATCAGAGCCAAAGGTTTTAAAGCGTCCTAGGTGTCTCAGAGTCATGTCTAGTAAAGCCCTTCTTATCGGTGTGTTGTTGACCACATCGATAATTAGGGGGCTACTTGGACATTTAGGAATAATACCCTTCATTGTTGTTCTATATCGTGAGATAGAGCGGGATATGAGGTTGTTCTCCTCTAACTCGTGCATTGTTCTAACTTTCAGTAAATGGCACCTAAGAAGAGAGCGAGAATTGGCCAAGAAGCCAATGCCACACCAAGAGTGGTTGTTGATCCCCTACTTGATAATGCGGGTGAGAATAATCCCCCTACTATCACACTGCCTAATTCGTCTACTCCAGAACAGACTACTCCAGTTCCTACAACCGCGGAGGGTGCTACAATCGCTCCCACCGATATACCTGTTCCACCTCCAGCCCCAGCTCCAGGTCCCGATATTTCTGATGGGGATCTTAGGGGAGCTATTCAGATGCTGACTCAGTTAGTAGCTTCTCAGGCCCAGAGGTCGAATGTTGCACCCGCCTTATTTAGCTCGCAAGAGGATTCTTCTGGTTCTAGGGTAAACAGGTTCCTTCAGTTAGACCATCCAGTGTTCACGGGTACTGATCCTGGGGCAGACCCTTAGGATTTACTTGATTAGATGTATAAGACTCTCCGAGTTATGCATGCTACTGAAGTAGAGGGAGTAGATTTGGCCTCTTATCGTCTTAAAGGGGTGGTATATTCCTTGTTTGAGATGTAGGAAGATTCCCATGAGGAGGGGAGCCCTCCAGCGAGATGGAGTGAGTTCGCGGATGCCTTCATAGACCATTTCTTGCCTGTCGAGACTAAGGCAGACCGTGTTGTGGAGTTTTAGACCCTTAAACAGGGTAGTAGGAATGTGTGGGAGTATCACATGGAGTTCGTGCGCCTGTCGAAGTATGTTGTTCATATGATGTCGACTATGGAGGCAAGAGTGCGTCGATTTGTGCAGGGCCTTAGCCCTTTGGTTATTAATGAGGCTACCACAACTGCTCTAAATTCTGACATGAACTATGGAAGGATGGTGGCATTTGCCCAAGCCTTGGAGGCCCGAAAGTTAAAGCTCAGGATGGAACGGGAAAGTAGTAGTAGGGCCCGATCAGCGGGCAACCTTAGGGATTCATTCGGAGGTGGGAGATCAGCTTTTCGGGGAGGATCATCAGGGCCATCCCAGTCTTATGCTCAGTCTTCAGCTAGTACCCCACCATCAGGGCACGACCAGCAGCAGGGGAGTCTCTTTAGGCCCGGTCCGGGCAACATGGGGTCCCACCATCAGGGCCAATCAGGCGGGAGATTCCAGTAGCAGCAGAGGGTCCCATGCCCTAAGTGTGGGAGGATACACTTAGGAGTCTGCTACCTGGACATGCCAGTATGTTACGGATACAGAATGAGAGGCCATATTCAGAGGGAGTGTCATGCATCCCATCAGGGTACAGGCAGGGGCACAACTCAGTCATCCAGTCCTACAGCTGCTACATCTTCAGCACCCCCTCTAACTCGAGGCTCTCCAGCACCCACAGGGCGTGGTGCAACTAGGGGTGTTGCACAGAGTTCGGGAGGACCCAGCCGATTCTATGCTATGAGTGGTTGACAGAGTGCAGAGGCTTCCCCAGATGTCATCACAGGTATATTGACTATTCAATCTCATGACGTGTATGCCCTTATTGATCCTGGATCTTCTTTGTCCTATGTTACTCCTTATGTTGCTACGAGCTTCGGGATAGAACCGGAACAGCTTCATGAGCCGTTCTCTGTATCTACTCCGGTTGGCGAGTCTATTATGGCCACATGGGTTTATAGGGATTGTGTTGTCATCGGTGCATGGTCGGGATACCATGGCCAATCTTATTGAACTAGGGATGATTGATTTTGATGTAATAATGGGAATGGATTGGCTTTATTCATATTTTTCCAAACTCGATTGCCGAGCCAGAATCATGAGGCTTGAGTTTCCAAATGAGCCAACTGTTGAGTGGGAGGGGAATAATGTTATGCCAAAAGGAAGGTTTATTTCTTACCTTAAGTCCACGAAGATGATCAGGAAGGGGTGTATTTATTATTTGGTCCGAGTAACGGACACCACTGCTGAGGTACCTACCCTTGAATGTGTACCAATTGTGAATGAATTCCCCGATGTATTTTCAGATGAGCTCCCTGGAATTCCTCTAAACAGGGAAATTGATTTTGGGATTGATGTGATACCGGGCACACAGCCTATATCCATTCCACATTATAGAATGGCACCGGCAGAATTAAAAGAGCCAAAGGAACAACTAAGGGATTTTCTAGAGAAAGGTTTCATCTGACTGAGTGTGTTGCCTTTGGACGCACCGGTTCTCTTTGTCAGAAAGAAAGATGGATCGCTGCGGATGTGTATTGATTACCGGCAACTCAACAAAGTCACAATCAAAAACAAATACCCATTGCCTAGAATAGATGATTTGTTTGATCAATTACAAGGTGCTAAGTTCTTCTCCAAAATTGATTTCCGGTCCGGGTACCATCAATTGAAGGTAAGGGAGCAGGATATTCCGAAAATAGCTTTCAGAACCAAGTATGGGCACTTTGAATTTTTGGTAATGTCTTTCGGGCTAACAAATGCCCCGGCAGCTTTCATGGATCATATGAATCGAGTCTTCAGGCCATTTCTTGACTCTTTTGCGATAGTATTCATTGACGACATCCTTGTATATTCACGAAGTCAAGAGGATCACGCTGACCACCTCAGGGCAATTCTGCAAACTCTTCATCACCACCAATTGTATGCAAAGTTCTCGAAATGTGAATTTTGCCTTGAATCTGTTTCATTCCTGGGTCATGTCGTCTCTGGAGAAGGAAATAAGGTTGATCCTTAAAAGATTTCAGCGGTGAAGGATTGGCCTAGACCTACTACTCCAACAGAAATTTGCAGTTTCTTGGGTTGGCCGCGTATTATAGGAGGTTCGTGGAGGGGTTCTCCATAATTGCCTCACCATTGACTAAATTGACACAGAAGGCGGTTAAGTTCTAGTGGTCCGATACTTATGAAAGGAGCTTCCAGGAATTGAAATCAAGATTGACCTCGGCACCAGTATTGACCCTGCCAGAGGGTACCGAGGGGTTTGTGGTGTATTGCTATACTTCAAGGATCGGTCTTGGGTGTGTATTAATGCAACATGGTAAGGTTATAGCATATGCTTCAAGGAAACTTAAGAATCATGAAAAGAACTATCCAACTCATGACTTAGAGCTTGCGGCGGTGGTTTTCGCATTAAAACATTGGCATCATTATTTGTATGGAGTCCATGTAGATGTATTCACGGACCACAAAAGTCTTCAATACATTTTCAAGCAGAAGGAATTGAACTTAAGGCAGAGAAGGTGGCTTGAGTTGCTCAAAGATTATGACATCGATATTTTGTATCCTCCGGGGAAAGCTAATGTGGTGGCGGATGCTCTTAGTCGGAAATCTATGGGTAGTTTGGCTCACTTAGAGGCATGTCAAAGGCCCTTGGCCTGGGAGGTTCACCAGTTGGCTGGTTTGGAAGTTCGTCTTACGGACTCTAGTGAAGGGGGAGTGATTGTGCGGAATAGGGCGGAATCATCGCTTGTGACGGAGGTCAAGGAGAAGCAATACAGTGATCCAGTATTGGTGTAGCTAAAGGAAGGTATTCATAAACATAAGACTGCGACTTTTTCTCTTGGCATGGATGACGGTACCAAGGACGACTATGTGTTCCAAATGTAGATGGTCTTCGAGAGAGAATCATGGCAGAAGCGCATACTTCTAAATATTTTGTGCACCCAGGCTCTACAAAAATGTATCATGATCTCAAGGAAGTTTAATGGTGGAATAACATGAAGAGGGGTGTGGCTGACTTTGTGGAAAAATGTTCAAACTATCAACAAGTGAAGGCCGAGCATCAAAGGCCCGGTAGGTTAGCACAGAGTATAGAAATTCCAATGTGGAAATGGGAAATGATCAATATGGATTTTGTGGTAGGGTTGCAGTGCACTCCGCGTAAGTTTGACTCAATTTGGGTGATCGTGGATCGACTCACGAAATCAGCACACTTCTTACCAGTTAAATCCACTGACACTGCAGAACAATATTCTCAATTGTATATCAAGGAAATAGTCAGGCTTCATGGCACTCCAGTTTCCATCATTTCCGATTGAGGGGCCCAATTCACAGCTAATTTCTGGAAGAAGATTCAGCAAGGTTTGGGTACGCAGGTAAATCTTAGCACGACTTTCCATCCACAGACAGACGGGCAAGCAGAGCGTACTATTCAGATGCTTAAGGACATGTTGCGTGCGTGTGTGCTTGACGTCAAGGGTAGCTGGGATGATCATTTGCCGCTCGTAAAATTTGCTTATAACAACAGCTTCCATGCCAGTATTTAGATGGCGCCGTTTGAGGCCTTGTATTATAGAAGATGTAGATCGCCGATTGGGTGGTTCATGGTTGGAGAAGCTGAACTAATAGGACCAGACCTTGTGCATTAGGCTATGGAAAAGTTTAAGATCATAAAAGAGCGGTTGAAAACTGCTCAGAGTCATCAAAAATCCTACTCGGATGTTCGTCGCGGAGACTTAGAGTTCAAAGAAGCTGATTGGGTGTTCTTGAAGGTATCTCCCATGTGTCCATGTTGAAAAAGGTAGTTGGAGATCCGTCTGCTATTGTGTCGGTTGAGATCATCGAGATTAGTGAATAATTGTCATATGAAGCAATTCCGGTTGTTATTCTTGATAGGCAGGTCCGAAAGTTGAGAAACAAAGAAATTGCATCCGTGAAGGTGTTATTGCGAAACCAACAAGTCGAAGAAGCTACTTGGGAAGCCGAGAATGAAATGAAAAAAAGGTACCCTCATTTGTTTGAATAGCCATGAAATAGTTCTATGAAGTTGTTTCCCCTAAAGTTTGTATCACTTGTTCGGCTAATATAGAGACACTACTTTCTAGATATATGTCCCTCATGAGTTTTGCATTTTGTTTTGTCATTTAATTCTATATATGTTGCTAAGGTGTGCTTTGGGGGCTCTTTGGCAAGTGGATAGGCCTAAATACAAAGGAAACTCTGGCGAAATTTTCAGGAAGTTAGGAAGTTAGACAAATTTGGGGCTGATGGTATGTGGCATAACTAAAACTGTGTTAAGTGAACCTTAATCCTCATTCGAGGATGAATGATCTTTAGGTGTATCACATGTAAGGACCCGTAAAATTTTTAACCAAAATACTCGGGGTTTCGTGGTGCCAAGTTAGATTCCTGCGTTACTATAGTAGAAATTCTTTGTGGCGAACAAGCTCGCCGCGGTGCGGACTTTTTGGACTAAACAGTATCCTACAGACTGAGAGAAAAATGTTTCGCAGAAAAATGCATTTTTGCGGCCCATTATGCGGCCGCATAATCACTCTGCGGACCGCATAATGGCCGCAGAGTAAAGCAGTAAGTTTGGCCAATTTGTGGTCAGTTTTGCGGTCGATTATGCGACTGTATAATTGATATGCGGACCACATAATTAATATGAGGACCGCATAATCGATATGCGGACCGCATATCGGTCGCATAATTTCCTCCTGGGTTTCTGCGGAGGGAGTTCTGCGGTGCATTATGCGACCGTAGAACAAATATGCGCACCGCATACTGGTCGCATACCTGAGCCAAAAGTTTAGGCCCCTGAGGGACATTTCTGCGGTCACTTTGCGGACTGCATAACCATTATGCGGTCGCATATGCGACCGCAGACCTGTGTCGGGGCACCATTTTTCTTAATTTAAAACCCGACTCCCATTCCGTTAAAATACCCCTTAGGTCTATTTTGAGCTCATTTTCTGATATTTCTAGAGTGAGAGAGAGAGGGTTCAAGGGGGAGGGCCTAAGTTTTCATCAAATTGATCTTCAATCATCACTTGAAGCTTGGAAATATTCAAATAGAGCACCAAATTCTTCATCCAAAAGGGTAAGACTTCATCACCCCATGTCTTAATTTCAAACATAGATATAATTGGGTATTAATAAGATGGTCCATAGATATGAGGGTTGTTCATCTTGCATGCATGTGATAAAGAGTGTGGGAAAAATAAAAAGTGAACTAGAACCATGAACGTTTTCCTAATTTTGGGTTCAATTTGTATATTGTAAAAATAGATTGAGGTTACTAAGGGTTCCGGATAATTGTAGAGTCTAAAAAAATGCAATTGAGGTATGTATGGCTAACTCTGTTCTTCCTAGAATCGAACTCCTGGTGTCCGAATAATGGGTGTAAGTTCTAACTTGATCATACTAGAATTGTTTGCCTTAGTGGTGTTGGATTGAAAGATTCATGTTCCTTAATTGTTTTAGATGGTGACCATGTCATTATGTTATTTGAGAACATAATTATGTTGTTTCCAAGCTCCTTCCCTTATGTGTGCAATGCCTTATGTGAACGGAAAAAAAGGGAAAAGACTTGAATTATAAAATGTTCCCAAGTGCCAAGAACTACTTAATAACTGAGGTTGTTTGTGCCATGTAACGAAAGATGGGAAAGAAATGTGAATTGAGTGAACAATTGAAAGAGGTTATGTCTTAAGTGAGATGGCTTAGCAGATCGGACCGAGATCGGACGCCATGTTGTACACATGGCGGCATTTGTGTTTGGAATTATTGATTTACATTGTGGATATGGATATGTCTCACTTGAGATGACTTAGCCGGTCGGGCCGAGATCGGACTCCGTGTAAAAACACGGTGGCATTGTGAGTTGTGGCTTTGGCACTAAAGATTATTAATCTAAAAAGATGGAAAGAATGAATTGGAAACTATGTGACCCTTACTTAGTGTTGTCTTTGTGTTTCTATGAAGCTCTTATTGATTATTATGACTGCCTTCTCTTTGTTTCACTGTTCATTCTACTAAGATTGGCATTTGCCTTACATACTAGTACTATTCGACAATACTAATGTCCCTTTTGCCGGGGGCGCTACATCTTTAAATGGATGTAGGTGGTTCCATCGCAAATAGTGTCGATCGCAGATAGTGGTGCTCACTTTCTCTCCTCACAACAGTCTTGGTGAGCCCCATTTCTCCCATGGGTCATGTAGTCCTTCTTTTGTATAAGTTTTCATATTTTGAGGTATAGCCGGGGCCTTGTTGCCGGCATTGGCATGTTGCTCTTTGTACTCTTAGAGGCTCCGTAGACGTTTATGTGGGTCATGTATGTATGTTGGGGTAGTCGTTTGATCGAGTTGTATTTTGGGAACTTAACTGTGACATAATGTATATAAGAAAAAATGAACTAGCAATATATGCAGGTGGAGGTATGTCACAATACCACAATGCCTACACAAAGCGGCCCTACCGCCTCACTGGAATATATGCGGGTGGAGGTGTATGACAAAACCACAATCCCTACATAAAGCGGCTATACCGCCCCACCCCAATATATGCGGGTGGAGGTGTATCACCATACAAAATTCCCTACCCAAAGCGGCCCTACCGCCTCACCCCAATATATGCGGGTGGAGGTGTATCAAGATACCACAATCCCTACACAAAGTGGCCCTACCGCCTCACCCCAATATATGCGGGTGGAGGTGTAATCCCAATCACAATACCATATATAAACTCAAAGTGACATAGTTTGTTATTACATTTAAGGTCGTAATTACTCATATCATTGGAATACTTCATATTCATGCTGATCATGGAGAAACATAACTCATTACATTAGCACATGCATGGTAAATCAATTAGTCGATTTCAATGGCACATGGGCCCAATTCCTTTTCTTAAGGTTCATCATCATTTAACAAAGGACATCTCCCTTCCATCTCATTATTCACTCCCTTGACATCTTGAGGTCATTATCTAGGTTCATGACTCTTGGGGACTTAACAATCAAAGTCATTTACATACATTACTTCAGAAGCATACAACTATAGTTGAAACCATTGGGACATACAACACTTCATAATTCTCATTTAGGCAACGCTCACATTTCATGTTCATATTATCACTTGCTTGTACTTGCCATGGGTGGTCATACAACATTAAGAGCATTTAGAACATTTAGGAACATCATGGCCTTTACTCGCAAGAACGTAGAAGCTTATAACACATTGGAAACAAAAGTACAAATACATACATCTCATAACCTTTCACACTATATATCACTTAATTCGTACTTTCAACCACTTACAACATTATTATTTCATTGGCTCTCTTGGCCATACATATGATTCTTATTTCATGGCACAATTGCCGTATTTCATATTCCACACTTTCATATCTTTCCTTTAATGGATCATCATCATAAATATCAACCTATACAATATTCCGAAAATCACAACTTTAGGTTCATTGGCAATGAAGACTTTAAACACAATGGATTTCTTGCCAAGAAATGGAGTAAAATGATTGGCAATCGAAGCACAAGTTAAAATTATAAACGAGTAACACACCATTTCATTTTGTTGGCTTTATTGACCACAAGTATAAATTTCATTCTTGGCACGGTGTTCACACTTTATATCCCCAACTTACAACTTTTACTTTCAAGCATCTTTATAGATTATCGACAACAAAGAATCTCTTATCACAACCTTTAGTACACCTATGAGCAATTAAGAGCACATTCAGACTTCTTACACAATTTGGCATAATAGCCTTCACTTGAAACAGTACTTGGAGTCATAACATTTTTCTACCCAACTCTCACTTTGAACACATTTCTGAAGGATAACATCATATGATAAGAGCATCTGGAACACATTTTGAACATATACCTTTCAACACAAAGTGTATTCGGAATAGTTGATTTATAAAGAGTAACTCGAGGCTTACAAGAACATCATGGAATTCAATTATAGGAAAGAAGTTTAGCCAACATACCTTGATGGAGCTCTTTAGTGCTAATTAAACCACCCACTACTCTTAAAACTTCAATCTACATCAACATAATTCAATTGGACCAATATTAGTAAATATTTTCAGGTTTTTGGTCATTTTGGCATTTTATCAAACACCTACAGTGCATAGCATTCGACTACCTCTAGTAATGGAGTTTCTTCATCCAAAAATCCCTCCTTACTACCAACAAGAGATACAACAATATTATTTATCAACTAACTACCTTCTTAGCACCATTATAATCATCAATGAACTCAGATCCACCAAATTTCACTAGTTAACTCATTACAAAATCTGTACAACCCCCAATTATCTAGTTTAAGTATTTATGGCTTCCAATCACCATCTCATAAGTGCTAGTACTTATTCCTTGCTCATATATTCACTAATAATCCATGCATGTAGGCTTAAGGGTTAAATATTACCTCTTGTAGACCAAATCCTGAAAGTCAACTTTTGGGGTGTTCTTGAGATTTTGAAGAAATCCTATGGAATCCAATACAAAACCTTATTGTAACTAGTGATTGAGAAGTGGAATCATCATAAAAATATACTTAGAAACTCACCTTAAGTGTGTATTGGAAGCCTTGGCCGAATGGGTGATGGAGAGAAAAGCCCTAGTCTTGAAATCCATTTATTTTTCTCTCTCCCCGCTCAGGTATTAATAGGCCCAGGTACAATATTTTTCCACTGGTGCTATCCCTGTGCTATAAGGGTTTAGCTCACTGGTTTGCAAAAAATAGGTACAGTAATTTCCACTGTGCTATCCCTGTGCTATAAGGCTTTAGCTCACTGGTTTGCTAAAATCTTCTACTTCCCTCCTGTGCTATAGCTGCGCTATGGGGAGATAACTCACTGTATTTTCTTTAGTCTTATTGCTTTGAAATAAACATCCAAGGGTTCCCCCTTATTACAACACTTAAAGATTAATAAAATAATTATGCCCAAGTATCCAGATAACTTTATTCACTCCAGTAATTCTCATATGGTTCAGGTCTAAATTAAATTGTATTCTTAAGCTCGAAATTGCTCGAATTAGAAATAGAAATTCACGGGGCCTATAAACATTAGCCTACCTCAGCACCACCAAACCTTAAATTCCTTTGCAAAATTTTCCGGGGCCTTACAGTTTCTATGCTATGAGCGGTCGCCAGAATACAGAGACTCCTCCAGATATTATCACAAGTATATTGACTGTCCAAACTCATGACGTATATTCTCTTATTGATCCCGGTTCCACCTTATCCTATGTTACCCCTTATGTTGCTATGGAATTTGGGATAGAACCGGAACAGCTTCGTGAGCTGTTCTCTGTATCTACTCTGGTTGGCGAGTATATTGTGGCCGCACGAGTTTATAGGGGTTATGTTGTCCCGATGCATGGTCGGGACACTATGGCCGAACTCATTGAATTGGGGATGGTTGATTTTGATGTAATTATGGGGATGGATTGGCTTTATTCATGTTTTGCTAAGCTCGACGGCCGAACTAGAACTGTGAGGTTTGAATTTCCAAGTGAGCCTGTTGTTGAGTGGAAGGGGGGTAACGTGGTGCCGAAGGGTAGGTTTATTTCTTACCTTAAGGCCACGAAGATTATTAACAAGGGGTGTATCTATCACTTGGTCTGGGTTACGGACACCGATGCTGAGGCACCTACACTCGAGTCAGTGCCAGTTGTGAAAGAATTTCCGGAGATCTTTCCTGATGAGCTCCCTAGGATTCCGCGAGACAGGGATATTGATTTTGGGATTGATGTGATGCCAGGCACGCAGCCTATATATATTCCTCCCTACATAATGGCACCAGTATAATTGAAGGAACTAAAGGAACAGTTGAAGGATTTGTTAGAGAAGGGTTTCATCCGACCGAGTATGTCACCATGGGGCGCACCGGTTCTTTTCGTGAGGAAGAAAGATGGATCACTAAGGATGTGCATTGACTACCGGCAACTCAACAAAGTCACAATCAAAAACAAATACCCACTACCAAGAATAGATGATTTGTTTGATCAGTTATAGGGTGCTAAATACTTCTCCAAAATTGATTTACGATCCGGGTATCACCAATTGAAGATCAGGGAGCAGGATATTCCGAAAACAGCTTTTAAGACTCGGTATGGGCATTTTGAATTTCTGGTGATGTCTTTTGGGCTAACAAATGCCCCAGCTGCTTTCATGGATCTTAGGAGTCGGGTTTTCAAGCCTTTCCTTGACTCCTTTGTGATAGTGTTCATTGACGATATTCTTGTGTATTCACGAGATCGTGAGGACCATGTCGATCATTTCAGGGCAGTGTTGCAGACTCTTCATCAGCACCAATTATATGCGAAATTTTCAAAGTGTGAATTTTGGCTCGAATCTGTCACATTTTTGGGTCATGTTGTCTCTAGAGAAGGAATCAAGGTTGATCCTCAAAAGATTTCAGCAGTAAAGAATTGGCCTATACCTACAACACCCACCGAGATTTGCAGTTTTTTGGGCTTAGTAGGGTATTACAGGAAGTTTGTGGAGGGGTTCTCTACTCTTGTCTCTCTGTTGACTAAATTGACTCAGAAATCAGTTAAGTTCTAATGGTCCGATGCTTGTGAAAGGAGCTTCCAGGAGTTAAAATCGAGATTGACTATAGCGCCGGTCTTGACATTGCCAGAGGGTACAGATGAACTTGTGGTATATTATAATGCTTCAAGAATTGGACTTGGGTGTGTGTTAATGCAACACGGTAAAGTTATAGCATATGCTTCTAGGCAACTCAAGAATCATGAAAAGAATTCTCCAACACATGACTTAGAACTTGCGGCGATGGTTTTTGCATTGAAAATTTGGCATCACTATTTGTATGGGGTCCATGTGGATGTATTCACAGACCACAAGAGTCTTCAATATATTTTCAAATAAAAGGAACTGAATCTGAGGCAGAGAAGATGGCTTGAGTTACTCAAGGATTACGACATCGATATTCTATATCACTCGGAGAAAGCCAATGTTGTGGCGGATGCTCTTAGCCGTAAATCTATGGGTAGTTTAGCACACTTGGAGGTATATCAAAGGCCACTGGCCAAGGAAGTCTATCGATTGGCTAGTTTGGGAGTTCGTCTTACGGACTCTAATGAAGGAGGGGTAATTGTGCAAAATAGGGTCGAATCATCGCTTGTTGTGGAAGTCAAAGAGAAGCAATACAACAATCCATTTTTGGTGCAATTGAAGGAGGGGATTCAAAAACATAAGACTACGGCTTTTTCTCTTAGCATGGATGATGGTACACTAAGGTACCAAGGGCGACTATGTGTTCCGAATGTAGATAGTCTTCGGGAAAGAATCATGACCGAAGCTCACGCTTCTAGGTATTTCGTGCATCCAGGTTCTACGAAGATGTATCACGACCTCAAGGAAGTATATTGGTGGAATGACATGAAAAGGAATGTGGCGGACTTTGTGGCAAGGTGTCCGAACTGTCAGCAAGTGAAGGCCGAACATCAACAGCCTGGTGGGTTGGCACAGAACATAGAAATTTTAATATAGAAGTGGGAGATGATTAATATGGATTTTGTGATAGGATTACCACGCACTCCGCGCAAGTTTAACTCAATTTGGGTGATCATGGACCGACTCACGAAATCAGCACACTTCTTGCCAGTTAAATCTACCGACACAGCGGAATAGTATGCTCAGTTGTATATCAAGGAAATAGTCAAGCTACATGGAACTCTAGATTCTATCATTTCCGATCGAGGGGCTCAATTCACGGCCAGGTTTTGGAGGACATTTCAGCAAGGTTTGGGTACTCAGGTGAATCTTAGTACAACTTTCCATCCACAGACTAACGGGCAAGCAGAGCGGACTATTCAGACGCTTGAGGGCATGTTGCGTGCTTGTGTTCTTGATTTCAAAGGTAGTTGGGATGATCATTTGCCACTCATAGAGTTTGCTTATAACAACACCTTTCATGCAAGTATCCACATAGAACCATTTGAGGCATTATATGGTAGGAGATGTAGATTTCCCATTGGGTGGTTTGAGATTGGGGAAGCAGAGTTGATAGGGCCAGACCTTGTACATCAGGCTATGGAAAAAGTTAAGATAATAAAGGAGCGGTTAAAAAATGCTCAAAGTCGTCATAAATCCTATTCGGATGTTCGTCGCAGAGACTTAGAGTTCAAAGAAGATGATTTAATTCTTGAAAGTTTCCCTCGTAAAGGGTATTATGCGGTTTGGGAAAAAGGGGAAATTGAGTCTGAGGTATGTCGGGTCATACAAAATCATCCAGTGTATTGGTCTGGTGGCGTACAAACTTGAGCTACCACCCGAGATGTCATTAGTGCACCCGGTATTCTATGTGTCTATGTTGATAAAGGTAGTTGGAAATCCGTTAGCTATTGTGTCGGTTGAGACCATTCAGGTTAATGAAGAATTGTCATATGAAGAGATTCCAGTTGCCATTCTTGATAGGCAAGTCCGAAAGATTAGGAATAAATAAATTGCCTTCGTGAAAGTGTTATGGCGAAACCAGCAGGTTGAAGAGGCCACGTGGGAGGCCGAGGAAGAGATGAAGAAGAAGTATCCTCACTTGTTTGAATAGTTGTGTAATCCTTTCTTTTACAAACCTGTCGCCTAAGAATTTTGTATCACTTGTTCAGTTAATGTAAAGATGCTCCTTTTGATTATATGTTGTTTACATGAGGCCACGGTTGGTGTGGTTATGCTATGTCATTGGGTTCTATACATGTTTGTAATATTTGTTTTCGGGGCTCTCTGGCAGGTGGAAAGGCCTAGTTACAAACGAAACTCTGGCAAAATGTTTGAGAATTTAGAGAGTTAGTTAAATTTGGGGTTGCTAATGTAGGATATGTTAACTGAGTTGCACAAGGTGATAATAATGGACTCTGATCCTCATTCGAGGACAAATGATCTTAAGTGGGGGAGGATGTATGACCTCGTAAAATATTTCCTAAAAACCTGGGTTCAGTGATGCCAAAGTAGGCGTAGAGGTTAATAATATTAGAAATTCTTTGCGGCGAGCGGCGTAGAGGTTAATAATAATAGAAATTATTCGCGGCGAGCTTGCTCACCGCGGTTCAGACTTTTTGGGTTGAACAATGCACCGGAAAGTAAAGGAAAATGTTTGGCAGTATTATGTTTTTACCTGTTGTCCATTATGCGACCGCAGAATCACTCTGCGGACCGCATAATAGAAGCAGAGTGAGGAAGTTAATTGGGCCTGTTTGGATGAAATTTTCCGGTCGGCTATGCGACCGCATAACTGTTCTGCGGTTCATTATGCGACTGCAGAACAGGTATGCGGGCCGCATAGTGACCGCAGACACGGACAGGTTTTTGGCTGTTTTGGTCACCGATTATGCGACCGATATGTGGTCCGCATATCAATTATGTGATCGCATATGCGATCGCAGACCTTGTTCCGGAGCTTCATTTTTGGGGTTTTTAAACCCGACCCTATTTTGTTAAAACACATCCCATGGACCATTTTGATCATATTTTCTGATATTTTTAAAGTGAGAGAGAGGGTCCTAGTGGGAGAAGTGATCTTCATCACATTTCTCTCCAATTCTCACTTAGAATCTTGAAGATTATCAAGAGAGGCACCTAGGTCTTCTTCCTAAGAGGTAAGATTCTATCACCCAAACTCTTAATTTCAAAATGTAAATAGAATGGGCCATTAGTAAGGTAATTCATGGGGATGGGAGTGCTTACCTTGCATGCATGTATCCTTGTAGTATGTGGGAAGATTGTGAGCTAAAAATGACATAGAATGGGTTGGGGAAGGTTGGAATCCTCCACAAAGAAAAAGGGCCTTAAGGCATTGATGCACACCTAGTGTTTGATAATATGCTCAAATGAGTTAAAACCATGTTGATCTTCCTAATTTTGGTTCAATTTTGTTATATTGCTAAAATAAATTGAAGTGGCTAATATTCTGGAACATCTTAGAGTTTTAAGGAGCTCAATTGAGGTATGTTGGCTAAACCCCCTTCTTCTTAGAATCGAACCCCATGGTGATCATGTAATTGGAGTAAGCCCTTGATCGTTATAGAATTGGCAATTTCTAACGTGTTTGTGTTGAAGGATGTAAGTACAATATTTATTCTAAATGCTTCATCATGTTATCTTGTCATTAAGGATGTGTTTAAAAATGTAGAATATGTGTTATCAATGTTAAGACTTTATGTCAAGATCGAAATAAAGGTTGTTATGCCAAATTGTATGAAAAGCCATTATGTGCCTAAGATTCCCAAATTGCTCATATGTCAATTTAATGTCTTGAATGGGGAGCCTTATTGATTTTGATATTGATATTGATATTGAATGTGGAAAAGGGGTCTGGAACTATGAAATACGGCCAAGTTCCAAGAATGACTTTGTAATAATAATCACTAGTGTCAATGAATCGAAAGTATATGAAAGAAGTACGATGTGAGATGATTGACTGAAAAAGGTAATGTCTCAAATGAGATGGCCTAGCCGATCAGGCCGAGATCGGACTCCGTGTAAGAACACGGTGGTATTGTGGATGAAATTGTGAAAAGGGTTAATGTCTCAAATGAGATTTCCTAGCCGATTGGGCAGTGATCAGACGCCATGCCGCACACATGGTGGTACTATGCTGGAAAGTTATAATGAAATTGTGGAAATGTCTCGGATGAGGCGGCCTAGCTGGTCGGGCCGAGATCGGACTCCGTGTAAGAATACGGAGGTATTGTGAATTGTGTAACATCGGTACTAAAGGTCACCCAACCTAGTAATATGGAAATTGTCTTGAAAATGTATATGATCCTTAACTTGTTGTTTTACTATTATTTGAAGCCCTTATTGAATTCTTGATTGTTCCTCTTGTATTATTATTCATTCTATTGAGTTGGTGTTTAGCTATACATACTAGTGCTATTCGACAGTACTAACGTCCCTTTTGTCGGGGGCGTTGAATCTTTAAATGGATGCAGTTTGTTACATAGCAGACAGCGCGGATAACAGATAGTGATGCATCCTCTTCTCAGCGGACTCGGTGAGCCCCATTTCATTCCGGGGTCATGTATTGTACCTTTTGTTTATATTATGGTCACTTTTTGAGGTATAGCTGGGGCCTTATTGCCGGCACCATCTTTACTCTCTTTTGTATCTTTCGAGGCTCCGTAGACACTATGTGGGTTTTATATGGATGTTGGGAATGTTCAACAAGTCATGTTGTGTTTGATCACTTATTCCACTTAAACTTTAAGAAATGTGTATTTTGGGGCTTAAAAGCGCAATGATTAATGAAATGATTTAGGATTGTATGAATGAGACTCCTACTGTATAATTAATGAAATCACGTCTTCTCTTGATCATGGGTTAATTGGGTAGAAAGTACCTAACAGGCTTGCTCAGCCGGGTTCACTCGGTTGAGCACCGGTCGCGCTTCCCGAGGATGGGGCGTGACTCCTTCATACATTTACCTCATCCTCACTAAACATATTCATGTTTGTCAAATCAAATGGCATGGCAGCACCCTTCGTGTATTTATCTCATCCTCACCAAGTATATATATATATATTAAGATATCAAATCAAATGGAACGACAACATCCTTCGTACATTTACCTCATCCGCACCAAACATATGCATGTTTGTCAAATCGAATGGCACGGCAGCACCCTTCATGTAGCTATCTCATCCTCACCAAGTATGTGTGTGTATATATATATATATATATATATATATATATATATATATGTGTGTGTGTGTGTGTGTGTGTGTGTGTGTGTTTATACATATATAAACAATACCAACCAGGCAGAAGGAATGCCAATAACACTAACAGCAAAGCAAAAACTACACAGATAGCACTAACAAACAAGGAAGAAGCATATAGATAACGGTAGCAACAACGTAGGAGGCACAGAAGTAATGATAGCAAATAAGGTAGGAGATTATAGATTTCAATAGCTAGCAAGGTAAAAGGTTTAGATGAAACCACAACAAATGAGAAAAAAACATAGATGTAAGTATAACAAACAAGAAGGAAAGCAGGATTGTAACAATAATAAATAAATAGAAGGCATGGATAGAACAATGACATTTAACGTAGAAGTCAAATACGTGACAACAATCAAGGAACATAGAAAGCATATATATACGGTAGCACCCTTCGTGTATTTATCTCATCCTCACCAAGTATATATATATATATATATATATATATATATATAACAATACCAACCAGGCAAAAGGAATGCCAATAACACTAACAACAAAGCAAAAACTACACAGATAGCACTAACAAATAAGGCAGAAGCATATAGATAATGGTAACAACAACGTAGGAGGCACATAAGTAATGATAGCAAATAAGGTAGGAGACTATAGATTTCAATAGCTAGCAAGGTAGAAGGTTTAGATGAAACCACAACAAATGAGAAAAAAACATAGATGTAAATATAACAAACAAGAAGGAAAGCATGATTGTAACAATAATAAACAAATAGAAGGCGTGGATAGAACATAACAATTAAGGTAGAAGTCAAATACGTGACAACGATCAAGCAACATTGAAAGCATAGGTGCAGCAATAACAACTCAGGATAGAGGCATAAGTGTATACGCAAGGGAAAGATAACACAATATAATGCATGTCTCTCGTCCTCGCCTGCACGCAAACACCCTTCGTGCTATGAACTCTCATCCTCTATATATATATATATATATATATATATATATATATATATATATATACATATATAACAATACCAACCACGCAAAAGGAATGCCAATAACACTAACAACAAAGCAAAAACTACACAGATAGCACTGACAAATAAGGCAGAAGCATATAGATAACGGTAACAACAACGTAGGAGGCACATAAGTAATGATAGCAAATAAGGTAGAAGAGTATAGATTTCAATAGCTAGCAAGGTAGAAGGTTTAGATGAAACCACAACAAATGAGAAAAAAACATAGATGTAAATATAACAGACAAGAAGGAAAGCATAATTGTAACAATAATAAACAAATAGAAGGCGTGGATAGAACATAACAATTAAGGTAGAAGTCAAATACGTGACAACAATCAAGAAACATTGAAAGCATAGGTGCAGCAATAACAACTCAGGATAAAGGCATAAGTGTATACGCAAGAGAAAGATAACACAATATAATGCATGTCTCTCGTCCTCACCTGCACGCAAACACCCTTCGTGCTATGAACTCTCATCCTCATATTATATTATAAAAATAATTGCATGCACCCTTCGTTCCTTTACTCTCTTCCTCGCAAGATAATGTAAAATAATGGTACGATATCACCCTTCATGCTTTTACTCTCTCCATCTCCTGATAATGTAAAATAATGGCATGGCACCACCCTTCATGCTTTTAAATAATGGCACGGAATCACCTTTCATGTATAAATAACTCTTCCTCACAAGCACAAAAATACCCTTCGTGCAATTCGTTCTTCCTCACAAAGAATAATACATTAACAAGCAAGGTAGAAAGCATGGATAACATCAAGAAGAGTGATTACGCAAAAAACACCACGTGAACAATCTCTACAGCTTTTGCACCAATAAGAAAATCAATAAACCTCAAGAACTCCAATGTTCAAGTATCACAACAAAGCTCAAACATGATCTTCAGCATAAACATGGGACCCAAGTATCTCAACAATAACGGATATAGATATGTGTTCATGATATAGGTATTGTTACGACCGGTTTTAGCACATCAACAGTCTCACAAATAGTCCATCATATTAAATCCAGTTGTAGTAAGCTAAAGCATGGTCCCTAGCATTGAAATTGTGTGCATACTATTATAGAAGTCAAGTAAAACATGAGGCAAGGAAATCACAATACCCATATGTCAACATGTGTGAGAAATCATGAATGATGTGATACCGTACAGCATGAGGAAAATACATCTCTATGCATGTATGTCATGTGTGCATGTCAATGCAATGTTTCTCAGAGATGAATCATGTACACACACTCCCAGAGTACTCAATCTCACTTTCTCACACATTCCACTCATCATGCCCAATCACTCGATACTGTATATGGCCAATCCGGCCCGGGGAAGATCCATCTCGGAATATACACATCAATTGATCATCAGTCACCCAGTACCGAGTAGGCCCAATCCAGCCCATGGAGAAGATCCATCACCAGGTATATAATACTTCGGACAGGACCCATGTCCAGGGAAGATCCATCCCTCAAATAATATCAACCGCGCTCACTGGGGGTGTGCAGACTCCGAAAGGGCTCCTTTCATCCCAAGCGGTATAATCCGCACGGACAACTCATGTGCTGCACGGATAACTCACGTGCCATAATATCAATATCTGGAATCGCACGGACAACTCACGTGCCGCATGGACAACTCTCGTGCTATAGTGACAACATCCTCACAAACAGGCCCCCGGCCTCACTCAGTCATCAATCTCTCCAGTCTCACTCACGGGCTCACAATGTCATGAAACTAGCCCGACAACAATAATATGATGTATCAATAAATAACTGAGACTGAGATATGATATGAATGCATAAATATGGCTGAGCACGAAATATCAATAAAATCAGTGAGATGGCAGTAAGAAACGACCACTATGGGTCCAAACAATATCGGCATAAAGCCTAAACATGATATCTAGCATGATTGACAGCTCAATTACTTTATCACATGGTGAAAACACGGATATCAACAAAATAAGGCCACTATTCAGTGCCATGGGAACAACAGAGTCTCAATTCACATGGTGCACGCCCACACGCATGTCACCTAGCATGTGCGTTATCTCAATACCGATCGCATACACGTATTTCGGGGTTTCATACCCTCAGCACTAAGATTAGAAGAGTTACTTACCTCGAACAAGCCAATACCAATGCCGAGCAAGCCAAACGATGCTCCAAAGATGCCATCCCGCGCGTTCTAACCTCCGAACGGCCCGAAACTAACCAAAAATAACTCAAGTACATCAAACAATGCTAAATGAACCAATTCCGATCGAAAAAGATCAAATCTTGAATCAAAAATCCCAAAACCTGCCAAAAACTCAACCCGGGCCCGCACCTCGGAACCCGGCAAAATTTATAAAATCCAACAACCCATTCAATTATGAATCCAACCATATTAGTTTCACTAAATCCGACCCCAATTCGATGTTCAAAACTCAAAAATTCATATTATGAAACTTTAGGCTGAAACCCCCAATTTTCTCTTTAAAATTCATCAACCAAAAGCTAAAATCGAAGATAGATTCATGGAATATAACCAAAATCTAGTAGAGAACACTTACCCCAATTCATATGGTGAAAATTACTTCAAGAATCGCCTCAATCCAAGCTCCATACCTCCAAAAATGTAACAATGGCCGAAACCCCTAAAATGAGATTTAATATAATCTGCCCAGCTATTACACTTCGCGGACGCAAACAATTCCACGCGTTCGCATAGAACAAATGCCCACCAGCTGAAATTTCTCTTTCGCGAACGCGGCACCACAGACGCGAACATGATGAACAAACTCCTAGAGCTACGCGATTGCATATCGCATTTCACAATCGCGAAGAGCAAATGCCTGACATCCTCATGCCTTCCTTCCTACTACGCGAACACATCACCAAGCTCGTGAAAGCACTGAACAAATGCCTCAACCTCTACGAACGCGACTCTAGACTCGCGAATGTGATGAATAATCCTACTCATTCATCCAAAAACCCTACGCGATCGCGATCTATACTCCGCGATCGCAATTAAGAAAACTAGAAGCCCAAAATTCTGCAGAACCACCAATGCAAATATGAAGAAAAATAGCCCAAAATCAATCGATAACACGCCTGAGCCCCTCGGGATCAAGTTCGAACATACCAACAAGTCCCATAATATAACACGGACCTACTCGAGACCTCAAAACACACATAACAACATCGGAACGACAAATCACACCATAATTTGAATTCAATGAACTTTGAAACTTCAACTTCCACAACCGATACCGAAACCTATCAAATTACGTCCGATTGACCTTAAATTTTGTACACAAGTCACATTCGACATTACGGACCTGATCCAACTTCCGGAATCGGAATCCGACCCCACTATCAAAAAGTCCACTCCCGGTCAAACTTTTCAAAATTTCAACTTTTGCCATTTCGAGATAAATTCAACCACAAACCTCCAAATGACAATCCGGACGCACTCCTAAGTCCAAAATCACCCAACGGAGCTAACGGAACCATCAAAATTCCAATCCGAGGTCAAATGCTAAAAAGTCAAACTTGGTCAACTCTTTCGAATTTAAAGCTCCCTAGTTGAGAATCATTCTTCCCAATCAGTCCCGAATAACCTGAAAACCAAAAACGATGATTCACACAAGTCAAAATACATCAGACGGAGCTACTCATGCCCGTAAACTACCGAGCGAAGTGCAAATGCTCAAAACGAATGGTTGGGTCATTACATCCTCCCCCATTTAAACATACATTTGTCCTCGAACGTGTCCAGAGTTGTTCTAAAAGCCATCAAATCACCGCGTAACCTTACCATGCACATACCCAGGGGTGATATCACGTCACCCTATCCCATATAGGCCTGACAATACAGTGTAACTATAGTTTCTTAATTCAACCTAGCCCATAAACCTTAGAATCCAATTTCCAACATCCGGAATTTCTATAAGATCAGAATCTCGTATCTACACATTGTATAAGTCTAAACAAGTTGTATCAAGCCTTCACCATAACCCAAGATGTAATCACATGATGTACCACATAACTCAAATACTCATAGCGATAATTTCAAATCGCAGTAGCTGCTCTAAATAACCCAATACCGGTAATAAACCTCATATCAAACAAAACCTCATTCTAGAACCTTCGTACACTGCCAATGATGAAAGAAACACGCGAAAACTCATAACCATTCATCAGACCAACAAGTCATGGAATTCCCTCTCCTTCGATAAGAACTATAGCAAATTCTAAGCCGACTTTCGATATTATCCTTCCAAACATGTTGTAATCACTTCCGATAGTATCCATACTAGGTCCAATGATCACATCTCATACAACACTACCACTCTAGTGACATGCCACATCAATACAATCTAAAGCCATAACCCATGCAATCCGTGCACCAATAAGCAACATTCCAGATATACTCAAATCATGGAAAACTGACTCAGACAGGAGAACTGTCCCGCAAGCTCAACAAGTACCACCACAACGCAATGCTAAGAACCTATCACACATCATAGAACCAAAACACACGAATCTAACACAAGGGATCATATCTCAACATAACTCTGCTGCAATGCGTGACCCCATCCAAACACTGGTCCATATGAAATACCTCAGGCACCATGCTCAAAATCAATAACCACGCGCAATCCGGCATCAAGTACTCAAAGTGCATTACCATAACCACGGAGAAGCCAATGACACAATGCCACCCAAAACTCGAAAGGACATAACCAATACGCATATAATCATGCAATACCCAACTACTCATCTCGCTCAAATTCCGCTATAAGACCACAACAAAACTGCACCATGTGTGCCTAAAACAAACGAATCACTACTCCTCGTAGCATAGAAGAGTAACTCACAGGTCATCTCAGAACATGAATAAGCCCAACAATAACCGAATGGCACATCCCTCAACTATAGAAGTATGGAGCCAATCAATCTAGCTCGATGTAGAATACACATCCTAATTGGGCCTACCAATGGACCCCCAAATTGACTCTGATCACCCACAAATAGATAAATAACCCTCCGAAAATCCACAATGACTGAATCATAACACATACTATCATCTGGCTAACTTCGGCCATAACCTCACAGTCCACAACCATGAAACAATCTGCTCCTGAGAACTCCCAACCTCCAAATCTATAAAAACACACGAATCACCATATCTGATTCCATCTCCACCGCAAGAATGCCTAACACATCTCTCATACACGATCATTCCACGAGAAATACTTCTAAAATTCTTCCGTGCCACATAGCAAAATTTGAATATCAGCAGTTGATCAACCAGGAGAGTGCTGCAATACTAATGAAGTACCCATAAATCAAAACACATTGCCTCTTCTGAAATGTATACTCTCATCAGGCCATACCGATTAGTAATATCATTTACCTAGTCATCTGAAACCGTCCATGCTACCTACGAATTTATGTCCTTCCCTTCAAAACTGAAATGTGACCTTGCACATGCAAATCTCAATCCCACACCACACACCGCATCTACCATGCCATCCTGTGAAGAGTAAAAGAATCAATTAATCAACTTTGAGTCACAAGCAGAATACATGCCCGATCAGTCATAAACCTTTCATTGATCTAATCTTGGAGAAAATCCTAATACGCAACATATTCCTCACGCCGGTAGGAAATATACTCCTCGCTGATTATATCCATTACTATGCTGATCCAAATTGCATTCAAATTGATACTTCTCCTTTGTGGAACACCACGATCCTTAACCAAAATTCACCACACAAGAGACCCTAGTTGTCACGACCCCAAATTCCATCCGTAGGATATCGTGATGGCACCTAGTCTCTAAGACTAGGTATGCCTATCAATGCGGAATAAAAATTTGAATCTGAAATAAATAAACTACAATTCAAACAATTTCAACTCCCAAAACCTGGTAGAAATAAGTCACAAGCTTCTAAGAATTTATTCTCTATGTCTCTATACATCAGATTCTAAAGCAAATAAGGAAGACAACATAGTAAGATAGAAGGGGACTCTAGAGTCTGCGGTCGCTGGCAGATATACCTCGAAGTCTCCTCGTATAGCTAGTTTACTGATGCCTGGTCTGATAAGGTGTACCTGGATCTGCACAAAAAGATGTACAGAAGCATAGTATGGGTACACCACAGCGACACCCAGTAAGTGCCAAGCCTAACCACGGTAGAGTAGTGACGAGGTCAGGTCAGGCCCTACTGAAAAATAATAATAGCATGGTAAAATATTAATAATATAATAAAATAAATGACAATGGAAATGAATCAAGTAGCAGGTTACCATTTAATTACACAAAATAATGGCAATTAGTATCTCGTGGAAACAAACAAAACTTTCTTTCAACTTTAAGAAAATCATAACAAATAATCAAAGGCAACTGCGGCCATAAATAAATATCAACAAGGGCACTCCCGAGGTACCGCCTCGTATTCCCAAATCATAAATAAATTTACAATATCTCATTTTCTTATCTCACCGCGAGAGCCTTCACAATTTATTTTTAAAGAAAACATTTTTCCAGAAATAGCATCCCGTGTTTTAGCCATCCTTATCACATCGCATGACTTCTAGTAGTTTCCCCTACTAATCACGCGTATCAAGCCACCCTTATTTCACCGCATGCATTTCAATACCCAGACCTTATACCATCGCATGTGTATCAATATCATAATATATCACAATTTGTACCTCAAGTACTCAAATAATTTAACTTGCCAAAATAATTCAACAATAATATTTTTCCACAATAAAGAGCTCACGGCTCATGCAAAAATAAATCGTCAATAATATTTTTCACAATAAAGAGCTCATGGCTCCATCACAATGAGTACAAAAATCTTTCAAAAATATTCAGGAATAAGTAATTCAGCAAAATAATATTTCAAAGTCTTTAATACGTTACTTCAATGCCAAATTTAAAAATGTCAAATACTTTATATTAATAATATTTAATTTAAAGAAAATCAACTTTAAATAATGCACAGAATAAAAAAACCAAGTTTCAACTAAATAGATAAAACATTCAGCAGGATAAGGTTAAGCAAATTTAAAGTATATAAATCAAATCAATGATGGAGAATATAACAAGATTTAATAATTTAATAAAATAAATGACAATGGAAATGAATCAAGTAGCAGGTTACCATTTAATTACACAAAATAATGGCAATTAGTATCTCGTGGAAACAAACAAAACTTTCTTTCAACTTTAAGAAAATCATAACAAATAATCAAAGGCAACTGCGGCCATAAATAAATATCAACAAGGGCACTCCCGAGGTACCGCCTCGTATTCCCAAATCATAAATAAATTTACAATATCTCATTTTCTTATCTCACCGCGAGAGCCTTCACAATTTATTTTTAAAGAAAACATTTTTCCAGAAATAGCATCCCGTGTTTTAGCCATCCTTATCACATCGCA
Source organism: Nicotiana tomentosiformis (assembly GCF_000390325.3). Lineage (NCBI taxonomy): Eukaryota > Viridiplantae > Streptophyta > Magnoliopsida > Solanales > Solanaceae > Nicotiana > Nicotiana tomentosiformis. The sequence goes on from NC_090821.1 coordinate 37,571,505, forward strand.
TGACTTCTAGTAGTTTCCCCTACTAATCACGCGTATCAAGCCACCCTTATTTCACCGCATGCATTTCAATACCCAGACCTTATACCATCGCATGTGTATCAATATCATAATATATCACAATTTGTACCTCAAGTACTCAAATAATTTAACTTGCCAAAATAATTCAACAATAATATTTTTCCACAATAAAGAGCTCACGGCTCATGCAAAAATAAATCGTCAATAATATTTTTCACAATAAAGAGCTCATGGCTCCATCACAATGAGTACAAAAATCTTTCAAAAATATTCAGGAATAAGTAATTCAGCAAAATAATATTTCAAAGTCTTTAATACGTTACTTCAATGCCAAATTTAAAAATGTCAAATACTTTATATTAATAATATTTAATTTAAAGAAAATCAACTTTAAATAATGCACAGAATAAAAAAACCAAGTTTCAACTAAATAGATAAAACATTCAGCAGGATAAGGTTAAGCAAATTTAAAGTATATAAATCAAATCAATGATGGAGAATATAACAAGATTTAATAATTTAATTAATATGCAAGTGATCTACACAATTTAAAAATATAATCCTTCACATTTAGTCCGTGTATACACTCGTCACCTCGTGTACATAACTTTCATCACATTACAATTAATACCAATCCTAGGAGAAATTTCCCCCACACAAGGTTAGACAAGTCACTTACCTCGACTTGCTCCAATTTAACCAAGTAGTTTGCCTTTTCCTCGATTTTTCGACTCTGATCGACTCGTATCTAGTCATAATTAATTCGATACAGTCAACAAAATTTATAGGAATAAATTTCATAAGAAAATACTATATTTTTCAATAAAATCCGAAATTAGCTCAAAAGTCACTCGTGGGGCCCACGTCTCAGAATCCGGAGAAACTTACAAAATTCGATAACCCATTCAATTACGAGTCCAACCATACCAGTTTCACTCAAATCCGACTCCGAATCGATACCGAAATCTCAAAAATTCATTTCTATGAGATTTCAAAAAATTTCCCAAATTTCCATCTCAATACACTAATTAAATGGTGAAAATAATGATATATTCGTGTATATTGACCAAATCTGAGTTAGAATCACTTACCCAAATATTTCTCCTTGAAAATATGCCAAAAATCGCTTTTGCTCAAGCTCAAGTTCGTCAAAAATGGCAACTCGGGACGAAATACCCAGTTTTATAAACTGCCGAGGCAGCCATCGATCCTGGGTATCGATCATGGCTTCGATCTTTATGGCCCTCGATCCTGGCATCGGTCATAGCCCTCGATCTTGGGCCTCGTTCCTGGGCCTTCGATCCTGGCCTCGGTCGTAACCCTCGATTCTGGACCTCGATCCTGGGCCTCGTTCCCGGCCCTCGAGCTTTGCCTTCGATCATGGCTTCGATCCTGGCCTTCGATCATGGCCCTCGATCCTGGCCTTCGATCATGGCCCTCGAGCTGGGGCTTCGATCCTGAGCCTCGTCCCTGGCTTCGACCCTGGCCGTCGACCTTGGCCTTCGACCCTAGGCTCGATTTCTGGGCTAGATTTCTGCATTTACAGCAGAAGAAAATTGCAGCAGCTTTTTAAGTCCAACTTTTGATCCGTTAACCATCTGAAACTCACTCGAGGCCCTTCGGACCTCAACCAAATATACCAACGAGTCCTAAAATATCATACATACTTATTTGAAACCTCAAATCACATAAAACGACGCTAAAATTACGAATCATGCTCTAATTCAAGCTTAATGAAACTTAGAATTTCCAACTTCTACATTCGATGACGAAGCGTATCAAATCAAGTCCGATTGACCTCACATTTTGCACACAAGTCATAAATGACATAACGGAGCTGTGAAAATTTTCAGAACTAGATTCCGACCCCATTATCGAAAAGCCAACTCCCTGGTCAAACTTCCAAACTTAAATTCCTATTTTAGCCATTTCAAGCCTAATTTCACTATGGACTCCCAAATAAAATTCCGATCACGCTCCTAAGTCCAAAATCACCATACGGAGCTGTTGGAATCATCAAAATTCTATTTTGGGGTCGTTTGCACATAATTCGACATTCGGTCACTATTTGACTTAAGCTTTTAAAATCTCTAATTTTTCATCAAAATTCCATATCTCGGGCTAGGGACCTCGGAATTTGATTCCGGGCATACACCCAAGTCCCAAATCACGATACAAACCTACCGAAACTTTCAAAACACTGATCCGAGTCTGTTTGCTAAAAATGTTGACCAAAGTCAACTCAGTTGAGTTTTAAAGCTCTAATTCACATTTTAATCTATTTTTCATATAAAAACTTTTCGAAAAATTTTACGGACTGCGCACGCAAGTTGAGTAATGATAGTTAGTGCTTTTCGAGGTCTTAGAACACAGAATTATTTATTAAATTTAGAGATGACATTTTGGGTCATCACATTCTCCACCTCTAAAACAAACGTTCATCCTCGAACGGAGTTAGAAAAAGTACCTCAGCTGGTGAATAAGTGTAGATAACAGCTGTGCATATCATGCTTGGATTCCCAAGTCGCCTCCTCGACCGGATGACCCCTCCACTGAACCTTCACGGAAGCAATGTTCATTGACCTCAGCTTTCAAGCCTGCCTATCTAAAATAGCCACTGGTTCCTCAACATAAGATAGATCCTTGTCCAACTGAATCGAACTGAAGTCTAACATATGAGACAGATCGCCGTGATATTTCTGAAGCATAGAAACATGGAATACCGGATGAACTGCAGAGAGGCTAGGTGGTAGTGCAAGTCAGTAAGCCACCTCTCCAATTCTCTCAAGAATCTCAAAAGGCCCAATATACCTAGGGCTCAACTTGCCCTTCTTCCCGAACCTCATCACACCCTTCATAGGCAAAACCCAGAGCAATACCCGCTCACAAACCATGAATGCAACATCACGAACCTTCTGATCTGCATAACTCTTCTGTCTATATTGGGCTGTACGAAGTCGATCCTGAATCAACTTAACCTTTTCCAAGGCATCCTGAACCAATTCTGTAATCAATAGTCTAGCCTTGCCTGGTTCGAACTAACCCACTGGAGACCGGCACTGCCTACCATACAAGGCCTCATGCGGAGCCATCTGAATGCTTGACTGGTAATTGTTGTTGTAAGCAAACTCCGCAAGTGGTAAGAAATGATCCCAAGCACTCCCAAAATCTATCACACACGCACGAAGCATATCCTCCAGTATCTGAATAGTGCATTCGGATTGCCCGTCCGTTTGAGGGTGAAATGTTGTACTCAACTCTACCCGAGTAACCAACTCACGTTGTACTGCCCTCCAGAACCGTGATGTAAACTGCGTACCCCGGTCAAAGATGATAGATACCGGTACGCCATGAAGTCTGACAGTCTTGCGAATATATACCTGAGCCAGTTGCTCTGAAGAGTAAGTAGTAATCACAGGAATGAAATGAGCTGACTTGGTCAATCTATCCAATCACCCAAACTGCATCAAACTTCCTCTGAGTCCGTGGGAGCCCAACAACGAAATCCATAGTGATCCGCTTCCATTTTCATTATGGAATCTCTAACTTCTGAAGCAATCCACCTGGTCACTGATGCTCATATTTCACTGTTGATAATTTAGACACCGAGCTACATACTCCACTATGTCTTTCTTAATCCGCCTCCACCAATAGTGCTGTCTCAAGTCCTGATAAATCTTTGCAGCACCCGGATGAATGGAGTACCGTGAACTGTGAGCCTCCTAGAGAATCAACTCACACAAGCCATCTACATTGGGTACACATAGCCTGCCCTGCATCTGTAATACACCGTCATCTCCAACAGTGACTTCCTTGGCATCACCGTGCTGAACTGTATCCTTAAGGACAAGCAAATGGGGGTCATCATATTGACGCTCCCTGATACGATCATAAAGAGAAGACTGAGAAACCACACAAGCCAAAACTCGACTCGGCTCAAAAACATCCAATCTGACAAACTGGTTGGCCAAGGCCTGAATATCCAAGGCTAAAGGTCTCTCTGTTACCGGTAAATATGCTAAGATGCCTAAACTTTCTGCCTCACAACTCAAGGCATCGGCCAATACATTGGCCTTCCCAGGATGATAGAGAATGGTGATATCATAATCCTTAAGCAACTCCAACCATCTCCGCTGCCACAAATTAAGATCCTTCTGTTTAAACAAATATTGTAGACTTCGGTGATCGGTGTAGACCTCGCAATGGACACCGTACAAATAATGCTGCCAAATCTTCAAGGCATGAACAATAGCTGCTAACTCAAGGTCGTGTACAGGATAATTCTTCTCATGCACCTTTAACTGTCTGGACGCAAAGGCAATCACCCTAGCATCTTGCATCAACACTGCGCCGAGACCAATACATGATGCATCACAATACACAGTATATGACCCTGAACCTGTAGGTAATACCAATACTGGGGTTGTAGTCAAAGTTGTCTTGAGCTTTTGGAAGTTCTCCTCATATTCCTCAATCCACATGAACGGAGCACCCTTTTGGGTCAATTTGGTCATAGATGCAGCAATAGAAGAGAAACCCTCTACAAAACGGCGATAATACCCTGCTAAACCAAGGAAACTCTGGATTTCCATAGCTGAGGACGGTTTGGACCAACTCTGTACTACTTCAATCTTCTTTGAATCTACCTTGATTCCCTCACACGAAACTATATGACCCAAAAATCGCACTGAATCTAGCCAAAATTCACACTTTAAAAATTTTCCATATAACTTCTTTCCTCTCAAAATCTGAAGCATAGTCCTCAAGTGTTGTTCATGATCTTCCCGACTCTAGGAATACACCAGAATGTCGTCAATAAATACAATGACAAAAAAATCAAGATAGGGCTGGAATACACTATTCATTAAGTGCATAAATGTTGTTGGGGCGTTGGTCAGCCCAAAAGACATCACAAGGAACTCGTAATGACCGTACCAAGTCCTGAAAGCAGTCTTCGGTATATCTGGCTCCCGAATCTTCAACTAATGATAGCCTGAACGTAAGTCGATCTTAGAGAACACTCTAGGACCCTGAAGATAATCAAATAGATCATCAATACGTGGCAATGGATATTTGTTCTTCACTGTAGCCTTGTTCAGCTGGCGGTAATCAATACACATCCTCATAGAACCATCCTTCTTCTTCACAAATAAGATAGGAGCACCCCAAGGCGATACACTGGGCCGAATGAAACCCTTATCAAGCAACTCCTATAACTGTTTTTTTAATTCTTTCAACTCTGCTGGGGCCATACGATATGGTGGAATAGAAATGGGCTGATTACCTGGTAATAAATCAATCCCATAGTCAATATCCCTGTCGGGTGGCATACCCGGAAGATCTGCTGGAAATACATCAGAAAAATCCTTTACTACAAGAACTGACTCCACAGTAGAAGTATCAATACTAACATCTCTCACACAGGCCAGATATGCATCACACCCCTTCTCAATCATTCGTTGAGCTTTAAGAAATGAAACAACCCTACTAGGAACATGATCTGAGGTACCTCTCCACTCTAGCCATGGTAGACCTGGCATAGCCAACGTCACCATCTTGGCGTAACAATAAAGAATAGCATGATAGGGTGACAACCAATCCATTCCCAAAATAATATCAAAATCCACCATACTGAGCAATAATAAATCAGCCATGGTCTCAAAACCATTGATAACAATTAAACACGAGTAATACACATGGTCCACAATAATAGATTCACCCATGGGTGTAGATACATAAACGGAAGAACTCAAGGAATCACGTGATACGCCCAAATACGGGGCAAAATAAGAAGACACATAAGAATAAGTGGATCCTAGATCAAATAAGACTGATTCATCTCTATGACAGACTGGAATAATACCTGTGATAACAGAATCGGATGCAACGGCCTCTATCCTAGCAGGAAGGGCATAATATCTAGCATGGCCTCACCCTCTAGGGCGACCTCTACCTGTCCAACCTCCACCTCTGGCTGGCTGTGCAGGTGTAGTGGCAACTAGTGCAGTAATCATGGCCTGAGAAGCCTGAGGGCCCTATGGAATAGGTGGGGCCTCAGAAATCTGTGGAGGTGCACCCCTCCTAAATCTGGGGTAATATCTCATGATATGATGAGGGTCGCCACACTCAAAACAAGACCTCGAAGGACGTGGCTTCTGGGACTGGCTCAGGCCTGATCGACTATACTGCCCGTTAAAAGCACCCCGTACATGAGGTATAGTAGACACTGGCGGTGCATAATATGGAACCTGAGGTCTGGGAGTAGCCGAAATACCACTGGAAGCTGGAAGTGCTGAATGAATAGGACGATTCACATAACCTCTACCATGACGGGCTACAACTGGGGCACGAGAATTATTATATGTGCAGAATCTCGGGGTCTCTTAGCTTCCCTCTCTTCCCTCTCCCAGACCCGCATACCTTCCAATCTCCTAGCAATTGACACCATCTGTTAGTATGTGATGTCCATCTCTAGCTCTCGAGCCATACTGTATCTGATATTAGGGTGGAGACCCTCAATAAATCTGCGAACCCGCTCTCGAATAGTAGCAACTAAGGCTGGTGCATGCCTCGCCAAATCACTAAATCGGACCGCATACTCTGACACAGTCATAGAACCCTGGCGCAGCTGATCAACCTCTGCGTGTCATGCATCTCTAAGACTCTGAAGAACATACTCCCTTAAGAACATATCTGAAAATTGAGTCCAAGTGAGTGAAGATGCCTCAGCGGGACTATCCAACTCATATGCCCGCCATCACTGGTAGGCTGCTCCTCTAAACTGGAATGCCGTGAAAGAAACCCCACTGGAATCCACAATACCCATAGTACGAAGGATATGATGGCATTCCTCCAGAAAACCCTGAGCATTCTCTGAAGCTAAACCGCTGAAAGTGGGAGGGTGGTACTTCTTGTACCTTTCGAGCCTAAGCTGCTCCCCCTCTGAAACTGATGTCCTAATCTTAGGCTGAACTTGGAAAACTAGCTGCACTGGTATAACCTCTGAGGCATGGTCAACTTGGGCTCGTGGCTCTAGAGTGCAGACGGCGGGAGTCTGTGCTCCTCCCCTGGCCTGAGATGTGGCAGGAGAAAGTGGAATTAACCCTGCCTGAGCTAAAGTGCCAAACATGCTCAGAAACTGGGCAAGAGTCTCCTGAAGTGCAGGAGTAGTAACAGGCGTCTTAGGTGCCTGCTCTCCAACTGGAGCTACTGGTGGCTCTGGTGCATCAACTCGTGCAGGTGCTCAGGCTGCACCACATGGTCTTCCTCAGCCTCTGCCCCGACCCCGGCCTCTTGCGACTCAAACAGGGGGTGCGGGTGTCTGATCATCGGATCCAGTTGTGCATGTCCTCACCATCTGTGAGAGAATAGAAAGACAATTGTTTAGAACTTTGAAACCAATAAAGGCGCACGATAAGGAAATCAAAGAAGTGAATATTTTCCTAACAGTTCCATAGCCTCCTAAAGATAATTACGAACGTCTCTGTACCGATCTGCAAGACTCTACTAAACCTGCTTGTGACTCATAACACCTATGAACCTAGGGCTCTGATACCAACTTGTCACGACCCCAAATTCGCTCCGTAGGATGTCGTGATGGCACCTAGTCTCTAAGACTAGGTAAGCCTATCAATGCGGAACAAAAATTTAAATCTGAAATAAATAAACTACAATTCAAACAATTTCAACTCCCAAAACCTGGTAGAAATAAGTCACAAGCTTCTAAGAATTTATTCTCTATGTCTCTATACATCAGAGTCTAAAGCAAATGAGGAAGACAACATAGTAAGATAGAAGGGGACTCAGGAATCTGCGGTCGCAGGAAGATATACCTCGAAGTCTCCTCGTACAGCTAGTTTACTGATGCCTGGTCTGATAAGGTGTACCTGGATCTGCACAAAAAGATGTGCAGAAGCGTAGTATGAGTACACCACTGCGGTACCCAGTAAGTGCCAAGCCTAACCTCGGTAGAGTAGTGATGAGGTCAGGTCAGGCCCTACTGGAAAATAATAATAGCATGGTAAAATGTTAATAATATAATAAAATAAATGATAATAGAAATGAATCAAGTAGCAGGTCACCATTTAATTACACAAAATAATGGCAATTAGTATCTCGTGGAAACAAACAAAATTTCCTTTCAACTATAAGAAAATCACAACAAATAATCAAAGGCAACCGCAGACATAAATCAATTTTAACAAGGGCACTCCCGAGGTACCGCCTCGTAGTACCAAATCATAAATAAATTCACAATATCTCATTTCCTTATCTCACCGCGGGAGCCTTCACAATTTATTTTTAAAGAAAATATTTTTTCCGAAATAGCATCTCGTGTTCTAGCCATTCTTATCACACTGCATGACTTCCAGCAGTTCCACCTAGTACCACACATATCAAGCCACCCTTATCTCACCGCATGTGTTTCAATACCCAGACCTTATACCACCGAATGCGTATCAATATCATAATATATCACAAAAGTGCACCTCAAGTGCTCAAATTATTTAACTTGCCAAAATAATTCAACAACAATATTTTTCCACAATAAGGAGCTCACGGCTCATGCCAAAATAAATCGTTAATAATATTTTTCCACAATAAAGAGCTCACGGATCCATCACAATGAGTACAAAAATCATACAAAAATACTCATGAATAAATAATTCAGCAAAATAATATTTCAAAGTCTTTAATACGTTACTTCAATACTAAATTTAAAAATGTCAAATACTTTATATTAATAATAATTAATTTTAAAAAAATCAACTTTAAATAATGCACAGAATAAAAGAAACCAAGTTCCAACTAAATAGATAAAACAATCAGCAGGATAAGTTCAAGCAAATTTAAAGTATATAAATCAAATCAATGATGGAGAATATAACAAGATTTAATAATTTAATTAATATGCAACAGTGATCTACACAATTTAAAAATATAATCCTTCACATTTAGTCCGTGTACACACTCTTCACCTCGTGTACCCGACTTTCATCACATTACAATTAATACCAATCCTAGGGGAAATTTTCCCCACACAAGGTTAGACAAGTCACTTACCTTGACTTGCTCTAATTTAACCAAGTAGTATGCCTTTTCCTCGATTTTCCGACTCTGATCGACTCGTATCTAGTCATAATTAATTCGATATAGTCAACAAAAATTATAAGAATCAATTTCATAAGAAAATACTATATTTTTCAATAATATCCGAAATTAGCTTAAAACTCGCCTGTGGGGCTCACGTCTCGGAATTCGGCGAAACCCACAAAATCCGACAACCCATTCAATTATGAGTCCAACCATACTAGTTTCACTCAAATCCGACTTCGAATCAATACAGAAATCTCAAATATTCGTTTCTATGAGATTTCAAAAATTTTTCCAAATTTCCATCTCAATGCACTAATTAAATGGTGAAAACAATGATATATTCGTGTATATTGACCAAATCCGAGTTAGAATCACTTACTCAAATGTTTATCCTTGAAAATCTGCCAAAAATCGCTTCTGCTCAAGCTCAAGTTCGTCAAAAATGGCAAATCGGGACGAAATCCCCAGTTTTATAAATTGCCGAGGAAGCCCTCGATCCTGGGTATCGATCATGGCTTCGATATTCATGGCCCTCAATCCTGGCTTCGGTCATAGCCCTCGATCTTGGGCCTCGATCCTAGCCTCGGTCATAACCCTTGATTCTAGGCCTCGATCCTGGCCCTCGAGCCTTGCCTTCGATCATGGCTTCGATCCTGGCCTTTGATCATGGCCCTCGATCCTGGCCTTCGATCATGGCCCTCGAGCTAGGGCTTCGATCCTGAGGCTCGTCCCTGGCTGTCGACCCTGGCCTTCGACCCTGGGCTCGATTTCTGCATTTACAGCAGAAGAAAATTGCAGGAGCTCTTTAAGTCTAACTTTTGATCCGTTAACCATCCGAAACTCACCCAAGGCCCTCGAGACCTCAACCAAATATACCAACAAGTCATAAAACATCATACGGACTTGTTTGAAACCTCAAATCACCTAAACCGACGCTAAAATCACGATGCATGCTCCAATTCAAGCTTAATGAAACTTAGAATTTCCAACTTCTACATTCGATGTCGAAACCTATCAAATCAAGGCCGATTGACCTCACATTTTGCACACAAGTCATAAATGACATAACGGAGCTGTGAAAATTTTCAGAACACGATTCCGACCCCGATATCAAAAAGTCAACTCCCCAGTCAAACTTCCAAACTTAAATTCCTATTTTAGCCATTTCAAGCCTAATTTCACTACGGACTTCCAAATAAAATTTTGGTCACGCTCCTAAGTCCAAAATCACCATACGGAACTGTTGGAATCATCAAAATTCTATTCCGGGGTCGTTTGCACATAATTCGACATCCGGTCAATATTTGACTTAAGCTTTTAAAACCTTTAATTTTTTAGCAAAATTCCATATCTCGGGCTAGGGACCTCGGAATTTGATTCCGGGCATACGCCCAAGTCCCAAATCAGGATACGGACCTATCGAAACTATCAAAACACTGATCCGAGTCCGTTTTCTCAAAATATTGACCAAAGTCAACTCAGTTGAGATTTGAAACTCTAATTCACGTTTTATTCTATTTTTCACATAAAAACTTTTCGGAAAATTTTACGGACTGCGCACACAAGTTGAGTAATGATAGTTAGTGCTTTTCGAGGTCTTAGAACACAGAATTAATTATTAAATTTAGAGATGACATTTTGGGTCATCACACTAGTATAAAACCACAATGCCCTAAGGCCCATAAGCCGCTGACTTCCCTCTTAAGCACCCCAAAGTACCAGAATCGAGATACTAAAATGCATAATCCATAATGATATAAAAATGCCACAAGTCTCGACACCATCCCATGCAAATATCATATCCTAGCCATATACCAATCCGAAATTCTCAATTTCTACATATAATTCTTGAATCCATTAGAACCATTCTCGGGAGTCATCTACTCTACTCAAATCTCAATTAAACCAACCAAACGGACCGAACGACTTGTGCCCCATTAACACACCCATACCCAAGGGAGTAACCCACACTCCTAAGCAACCGAGTAAATTCCTACTCCATGTACACAACATCCTTTGCGAATAACCACTCAATTATTTTATGATTCTCATATACCCATAGAGTGTAATACAACCTGTATCCAGAAATTCCTTTACCCGAGTCATCCTCGACCTCGACCTCTGCAAGTCATAACTGATTCACCAGTATACCCCGAACTGAAACCAATACAACACATAACCATGCAATCAACTCGTCGATAGCAGACTCCCCCCCACTTGGCTCAAAGCCATGGAATAATACATCTGACTACTTACAATAACTATACCCCATTACTACCATGATACCACAGTGAGATTCCATTAAATCCTACATCCGTTCATGCAACACAAACCATCTAGTACCTCAAATCATCTGCAGATCTCGCGTTCATCCTCGTGATGGTTAAGCCAACTTCCACAGGCGATCCAAACTCAAATTGCAACATATATCATTCACTGGTAAAAGATAACTCTCTACCAAACATCATAAGGACCGCATAACCTCAGGACACCTCACAGGATATAATCTACCTGCTCTGCCTCAAACTGACATCTCTCTATACCCTTCCACATTCACGACTACTACGCAATCACTTAATCTTCTTTATTCTGAACTTATCAACAAGATAGGAGAATCCACTTTACCCCACAACTAAACAACATGAGAGATCCCTCAACACACCCATAACTCTGGACCATATGCCAAATCAAGACAGAAATCAAACACCCCATAGTCCTTTCTACCTCTCAAGTAAACTCTTCTCGTCACATTCGAATGATCCGAACACATCTCGCAGTCACATCATACTCACCAATAGCCATTTCCCCGATCATCCAGCCAAAAATTCCTCTCGTAGGGACATTACCGGACATATGAGTCCAAATGTACAAGTTACCACTGAAGCTACCAAGCTTAAGTTGCGGTCTAACCATGGCCTCAAGTCCTCCAGACTAGCCCATCACCAAAATGCAGAATACATATCTCGAACATCGTTCATAGAATCATAAGCTGTTGGCGCACAACTGATACCGAGCACTCACATGCGCATACGAATGCGTGGAAGAAATTGAAAGAGTTACGCTTTAAGCTAAATCAATGTCGCACGATAAGGAAAGAAAGATGGAAAATATATCCTAAATGTCCTGTAGCCTCTCGAAGATAGGTATGGACGTCATCATACCGATCCGCAAGACTCTACTAGACACTTGCTCATGACTTGTAGAACCTATGAACCTAGAGCTCTGATACTACTTTATCACGACCCAAAATCCAACTAGTCATGATGGAACCTAACCCAACACGCTAGGTAAGCCAATTATCAACTATCCAATTCCAATAACAATTATTAAAGCAATTTGAGCAAAGAAAAATCTTGATCTTATACATTCCCCAAGAACTGGTAGTACTAATCACGAGCTTCTAAGAATAGAATTTATGAAGCGAAAATGAAATAAATGCATAGTCTGTTTGAATAGTACATAAACAGAGTTTAACAGATCTAAAGCTACCACGAACAAGAGGCAGCTACAGCCGGGACGCATGTACATCTTCAATCCAGCTCCCATCGAACACAGCAACATCAACAGCCAACATCTGCACGCAAGGTGCAGAAGTGTACTATGAGTACAACCGACCCCATGTACTCAATAGGTAACAAACCTAACCTTAGGTTGAAAGTAGTGACGAGCTTGTACCAAGGTCGGGTCCCAACTTTAATAACCAACAATATAACAACATAAAACAAGTAATACCAGAAGTAACTCAACAATCAAATGCTCAACAAAAACATGATTTCTGAAAATAGTTCTGCCTTTCAAGTACTTCAATGAAAACCCAAATCGTTTACCAGAGTTACCAAAAATATGAATAAGTTTGAAAACAATAATTTTCTCAAAATCCTTTCCATAATAAATAAGATGTTTCATTTTATTTCCAGATAACCAGTGTAAAACAAATGCATCACTATGCCAATCTGTCAACATGTGTGAGAAATCATGAATGATGTGATACCGTACAGCATGAGGAAAATACATCTCTATGCATGTATGTCATGTGTGCATGTCAATGCAATGTTTCTCAGAGATGAATCATGTACTCACATTCTCAGAGTACTCAATCTCAATTTCTCACACATTCCACTCATCACTCCCAATCATTCGATACTGTATATGGCCAATCCGGCCCAGGGAAGATCCATCCCTGAATATACACATCAACTGATCATCAGTCACCCAGTACCGAGTAGGGCCAATCCAGCCCGTGGAAAAGATCCCTCTCCAGGTATATAATACTTTGAACAAGATCTATGTCCAGGGAAGATCCATCCCTCAAATAATATCAACCGTGCTCATTGGGGGTGTGCAGACTCCGGAAGGGCTCTTTTTAGCCCAAGCGCTATAATCTGCACGGACAACTCACGTGCCATAATATCAATATCTGGAATCGCACGGACAACTCGCGTGCCGCACGGACAACTCTCGTGCTATATGATGACATCCTCACAAACAGGTCCCCGGCCTCACTCAGTCATCAATCTCTCCAGTCTCACTCACGGGCTCACAATGTCATGAAACTAGCCCGACAAAAATGATATGATGTATCAATAAATAACTGAGACTAAGATATGATATGAATGCATGAATATGACTGAGTACGAAATATCAATGAAATCAATGAGATGATAGTAGAAAACGACCACTATGGGTCCAAACAATATCAACATAAAGCCTAAACATGATATCTAGCATGATTGACAGCTCAATTACTTTATCACATGGTGAAAACACGGATATCAACAAAATAAGGCCATTATTTAGTGCCATGGGAACAACAGAGTCTCAATTCACATGGTGAACGCCCACACGCCCGTCACCTAGCATGTGTGTTACCTCAATACTGATCGAAAAAGATCAAATCTTAAATCAAAAAGCCCAAAACCGGCCAAAAACCTAACCCATGCCCAAACCTCGGAACCCGACAAAATTTATAAAATCCAACAACCCATTGAATTACGAATCCAACCATACTAGTTTTACTCAAATCCGACCCCAATTCAATGTTCAAAACTCAAAAATTCATATTATGAAACTTTAGGCCAAAACCCCCAATTCCCTCTTTAAAATTCATCAACCAAAAGCTAAAATCGAAGAAAGATTCATGGAATATAACCAAAACCGAGTAGAGAACACTTACCCCAATTCATATGGTGAAAATAGCTTCAAGGATCGCCTCAATACGAGCTCCATAGCTCCAAAAATGTAAAAATGGCCGAAACCCCCGAAATGAGATTTAATATAATTTGCCCAGCTATTACACTTCACGAACGCGGACAATTCCACGCATTCGCATAGAACAAATGCCCACCAGCTGAAATTTCTCTTTCGCGAATGCGGCACCATAGACGCGAATGTGATGAACAAACTCCTAGCGATTGCATACCACATTTCGCGATCGCGAAGAACAAATGCCTGACATCCTCAGGCCTTCCTTCCTACTACGCGAATGCATCACCGGGCTCGCGAACTCACTGAACAAATGCCTCAACCTCCGCGAACGCGACTATGGATTTGCGAACGCGGTGAACAATCCTACTCAGTCATCCGAAAACCCTACGCGATCATGTTCTATACTCCACGATCGCAATTAAGGAAACCAGAAGCCCAGAATTCTGTAGAACCAGCAATGCAAATATGAAGGAAAATAGCCCGAAATCAATCTGCAACACGCCCGAGCCCCTCGGGATCACGTCCGAACATACCAACAAGTCCCATAACATAACACGGACCTACTCGAGGCCTCAACATACACATAACAACATCGGAACGACAAATCACACCTCAATTCGAATTCAATGAATTTTGAAACTTCAACTTCCACAACCGATGCCGAAACCTATCAAATTGCGTCCGATTGAC
This sequence comes from Nicotiana tomentosiformis, assembly GCF_000390325.3. Lineage (NCBI taxonomy): Eukaryota > Viridiplantae > Streptophyta > Magnoliopsida > Solanales > Solanaceae > Nicotiana > Nicotiana tomentosiformis. The sequence goes on from NC_090821.1 coordinate 37,586,514, forward strand.
CTCAAATTTTTCACACAAGTCACATTCGACATTACGGACCTGCTTCAACTTTCGGAATCGGAATCTGACCCCTATATCAAAAAGTCCACTCCCAGTCAAACTTTCCAAAATTTCAACTTTCGTCATCTCGAGCTAAATTCAACCACAGACCTCCAAATCACAAACTGGACGCGCTCCTAAGTCCAAAATCACCCAACGGAGCTAACGGAACCATCAAAATTCCAATCCGAGGTCAAATGCTAAAAAGTCAAACTTGGTCAACTCTTTCGAATTTAAAGCTCCCTAGTTGAGAATCATTCTTCCAAATCAGTCCCGAATAACCTAAAAACCAAAAACGATGATTCACACAAGCCAAAATACATCATACGGAGCTACTCACGCGCGTAAACTACCGAGCGAAGTGCAAATGCTCAAAACGACCGGTTGGGTCGTTACAATAAGAAATTTTTATTTTATATTTCATGCATTTCATTCATGGTACTTTATGACATTTTCAAGAGCTAGTTTTCAATTTCTCTTTTAAATTCAAGATAAAGAAGCTCTTTTATTTGCGGGGAAACAAAAGAGAGAGAGAGAGAGAGAGAGAGAGAGAGAGAGAGAGAGAGAGAGGGATATTGTGATAGTCTTCACCCATTATCCATGGTATGTAATATCTTGAGTTGAAAAAAGTATACAAGTCAACATTTGATTCGAAGATTTACAAATTATCTTTTTCTTATTGAAGGTATAGTGGCGACATGTCACGACCCAATTTTCCCTCCGTTGGGTATCGTGATGGCACCTAGTCTTAGGGACTATGTAAGCCTAATATTTAGTGAATAACAATAATAATTAAATAACATCTAACAATTTTTAAAAGGGAAATCTCTATAAAATTTACAATTCCTAAAACCGGTAGTACAGGTCATAAGCTCTACAGAGTTTGCTTCAATTTTCAAAATACAACTGTTTGAAATAAAGTAACAGTATGAATACAAATCAGAAGGTGACTCCGAAGCCTGCGAACGCAGCAGCAGATTTACCTTGAGTCTCCACAACAACAGTCTGCACAGCTAGCTAATGACCAACTTACTTCGAAATACCTGGATCTGCACAAAAAATATGCAGAAGTGTAGTATGAGTACACCACGGCGGTACCCAGCAAGTATCAAGACTAACCTCAGTGGAGTAGTGACGAGGACAGTCAAGACACCTACTAGACTAAATAACCTGAACAAGTATAAGTATAGAAACAACGGAGGATGATATCTACATAAAGACTAGGCGAAGTGGCAATTAATACGGCAATTGCAATAAGGAAGTAAAACAACAACTATCAGCGAAACACCATAATAATGACATAGAAGAATGAACGGAAACACAGCCTAAGTCCAATAATCACAGATAAAGAAAGGACAAGTAACAACTCAACAATACGACAACTTTCACATCGGGTTTTAGTCAATAAACCCCACGAGGTAATGAACCTCATATTATTTGACGACTCACGTGCCAAATAGAGCCATTCTCACATAGAAGGCAAGCAAACAAGGGTGTTCATCTATACTCAACAATATCAAGAAAACTTCTTAACTGATAAGAGTGTTCAACTATGTGTATGTTTGTGCAAGTGTCCTAACATAGTTCATGCCAGCTAGTAAGTACAGGAAAAGAAATGGACGGCACGTAGAATGTTTTCATACCACTTTTCGCAAGATAAAGCTCACACGGGTAAGTGTACCACTACATAAACATCAACAACCAGAATGCCCCCAAGCAATCACAAATCAATCCCTGACACAGCCCACCTTGTCTCGCCACGTATGCAATAGTAAAATAAATGCCCGCCTTGTCTCGCCACAGGTGCATAATAATGTTCCCACCTTGTCTCACCGCATGCGCAACCCACATATATATATCCCGCCTTGTCACGCCGCATGTGCAAATATCAATAGTAACAATAGCATGGCAAAAACCTCGTGCATCACAATAACAACAACCGCACGGCAGAAACCTCGTACATCACCGCAATAAGTACATCAGCAACAATGATAATAATACAAGGGTACGACAAATAAGTCAACTCAAAAATTTCAGAACTCAAAGAAACGGAGGAACTAATCCACAAGGAGTAGCCACAATAGAGAATGCTAGTCATAATAAGAAAAGCTAAACAAGAAAGGAAATGTCCACTATGTACAGTTCGACAACGAGGGAGCTAACACAGGGCGAATAATTCCAAATAAGGACAAGTCAACTAAAGTATAGGATATCTAACTCCTTTTAATGTTGGGCAATTAAGAAAGAGATACAACGACTTCAATTAAGGATAAGTAGTATACGGATAATCATTGCCTCAATTAAGGATGAACAATTACATAAGAGATAATTATAACTTCAAATAAAGATAAGCAGTTAGGGAAAACACATCATGGCAATAGAAGAGATAACAATTTTAGTTAAGGCACATGTGAATCAAATGAACAGCAAGAGTGGATCATGAAGCAATTAATTCCAATTAAAGCAGGTAAAAGTGAAACTGGAAATTGAGAAACGTAATCATAACGAGAACAACTGCATATATAATGAATACAAGGACCTAAGAATCCCTAAAAGCCAATTTTTCCACAAATAAGTCCGGGCACGTACTCGTCACCTCGCATACACGGACTACAATTAGCATAGAAGACTCAAATCCTAAAGGGTAGTTCCTCGACACGAAGTTAGGCAAGATACTTACCTCAAAGAAGACAGACCGATACTCTAAAATGAACTTCTCGGGTGAAATGACCTCCGGGCGGCTCAAATCGAACCAAAATAACTTCAAAGCACAAATAAAACTCATAAGAAACTATTCCGGATCATAAAGCCTCAATCTTTATCAAAATCTAAAAATCGACCCAAAAGTCGACCCCCGGGCCCGCACCTCGGAACCCGACAAATTTAACAAAATCCGAACACCCATTCTGATACGAGTTCAACCATACTAAATTTATCAAATTCTGATACCATTTCGTTCCTCAAATCATGATTTTTCATTTTGAAATTGTTTCTTCACAAACCGCCATTTCCCTCAACTCAAAACACAAATTAAATGATAAAAATAAGGATAAAATCATGAAATATAATAAACTCTAGGTGAAGAACACTTACCCAATCGATTTGCTTGAAAATCCACAAGGAAGCTCCTAAAACCGAGCTCTCAAAGCCCCAAAGTGAAATGAACAAACCCTCGAAATTTCCCCTTTTCTGCCCAGTGGTCTCGCACCTGCGGACTTCCAGTCGCATCTGCGGAAATTCCATCGCATGTGCGGAAATGACTTAAGTCCTCTGGTCCTCTTCTACGAGCACAAGGCAGCACCTGCGAGTGCGCGCCTATGGATTCTTGTCCGCATCTGCGACCCCCACCCAGGCCGCCCATACCGCTCCTGCGACCATCACTCCGAATCTGCGGATGCGCAGATGCGGCTCCCTTCTCGCACCTGCACTCACAGACCTTCTTGACCAAAAGCGCACCTACATCCTTCACTCTGCACGTGCGATCCCGCACCTGCGATTTCCCCACCGCAGGTGCGAAACACCAGAAACCAGCAAAGCTTCAATAATTGCATAAGTCCAATATTTCCTCCGCTAAGCACCCGAACACATCCGAGGCCCCAGGGACATCAACCAAACATACCAACCAGTCCTAAAACACTATATGAACTTAGTTGAGCCCTCAAATCACACCAAACAATGCTAAAACACAATTCACCCTCCGATTCAAACTTGATGAACTTGAAACTTCTAATTTCTACAACTAATGACGAAACCTATTAAACCACATCCGATTGACCCCAAATTTTGCACACAAGTCATATTCAATCTTACGGACCTACTCCAACTTTCGGAATCGGAATCCGACCCCGATATCAAAAAGTTCACTTCCGGTTAAAATCTTCGAAAATTTGACTTTCGCCATTTCAAGCCTAAATCAGCTACAGACCTCAAATTCACCGTTCAGACACACTCCTAAGTCCAAAATCACCCAACTGAGCTAACTTAACTATCAGAACTCCATTCCGGAGTCGTCTTCATAGAGTTCCAACTACGGTCAAAATCCTAAGACTTAAGCTTCCGTTTTAGGGACTAAGTGTCCCAAATCACTCTGAATCACCCGGTGACTGAATTCAACCATGCACGCAAGTCAATATACATAATACGAAGATGCTCAGGGTCTTATTTTGCCAAACGGTACTTAAATTCTCAAAATAATCGGTCGGGTCGTTACATCCTTCCCCTCTTAAACAAACGTTTTATCATGCCCCAAACCTAGAGAGGCGTGGCCGGCACCAGGTGCCATACTTGGCCCGAGCGTACCACTCTGTAACTATAAACTCTAGAGGGGTAACCCTCATTTAGTCCAATAAGGCCATATTTTGAATCGTCTAAAAATAATGCCTTTCTCATCCATGGGGTAAACATACCCAAAAGCTGATATATATAACTGTGCAGGCCGACGAAGCCGCCATGAACATCTACTGATATACAAAATATACAGGACTCGTCTACAAGCCTCTAGAGATAACTGAACTATACCATGGTCGAGACAGTGCCTCGACCTACCCATCAAATCTATATATATAAAATGGACTCCAAGGTCTAGACCTGATAACTCCGAGGAAGTGGAGCTTACCAACCAAGTTGATGTTTGGCTCTGTCTGCTGGGAGGTTCTGTCCAACTGTCAATAAGGACTTGTAGGCATGAAATGCAGCGTCCCCGGCAAAAGGGACGTCAGTACGAAATAGTGTACCGAGTATGTAAGGCAACAAAATAACTGAAAATTAAAACTGAACTGATAATATAATAACTGAAAGTAACTGGGAGTCAAAGATGATCTGGAGATATTCTTACCTGCTGATACTGACTCAACTCTCTCAATATAGTAAGTAAAATAATTGTTCGACCTTAGAAGGCTCAGTATATTTAACTGCTCTTCGTAGTAGGCTCGCTCATAGGCGTTCGGCCATACTAGGCTTTGTATCTCGGCCATTCTGGGCTCACTCATAGGCGCTCGGCCACAGTAGGCTCGGTATATAGCTTACCATCTAATCAGAGGTTGCCCAATAGGGGCCTTGCCCATCGATTATAGATCGATGGTAATAAAAATACTGTAATACTATATATATATATATATATATATATATATATATATATAGACTCTCTGCTCTCTTGACTGGAAGAAGACAATACTCAATTAAATATGAAGTCCCGATAAGGAGAATACTGTAATTTATGATACTAGGATAATGTATATAAATTTGGGAGCATGAACTTTTCTTTATGCCTCGTTATCAAACACATGAAATTATGATATCATGCCAAAATAAAGGAAGGGCTTAGCCTTAACATACCTGAGCCGATTCTCTTGACAATCCCTCTAACACACATCAATTGCGGCAATTCACATAATGGCGGATCAAAGTAGGGAAAAATCTGTATGATATTCTTGAGAAAGACTGTACTGTGCTCTCTTAGAATCGAAATTCCCATTGCTACTACCTTATGATGTCTCGTATGAATTTGTTGTAGTACAAGAAAGGAGTCCATGAATGCCGTTCCTTCTTTTTCCTTCTTCATTAACCTTATAAGAATGTCGCTGGAACTGCTGTCTAGTTTTCCACTTGATCAAGGAAAGCATTTCATCCTCTGTCTTTCTATTTCAACAGCAGCTGCATAAAGTCTTCTTTTTAGCAACGAACTCTCTTCTTCACAAGTTTCCATGTTAGTGTCATAATAATATGTTTATTGAAAAGTCTTCTTTTTAGCAAAGATCCCTTCACGTCTAGTAGGTAACTGCTCAAGCTTTCTCAATATTTCATCTCCTTTTGTAATTTTGCCAAATATTGCATACTTGCCATCTAAATACACTTTAATGCTTAGCAAGCATGATTATTCCCAATATGTGACACCACCTCCTTCAAACAACATTAGTCATACTTTAGTTTAATTGTCTTGGTCCTACGTGGATAAAATAACTTTTACACTTCCACTTAAATCAATAATTAACCATTTACCCACATAATTAAAAATTATCTCAAATTACTTAAAATACTACTCACTTTTAACACACCTTATACACCTTACTATTATAGCTCGGACCGTATTTTATCCCAAATTGACAAACTTCGACGAAACTCACTTCCTTCGATTCGCTTACCCTCTCACCTTCACGAGTTTATTTATCACTTATTTGAAATATCATAATACTTATAATCTCAAAATAATCTCATTCCCGAGCTTACGTCGATTAACTTATGACAAAACTTTAACGTACGAAAATGCGGGATGTAACATCTCATTTCTGAGCTTTCATCAATTTACTTATGGCGTACTTTCACGTACGAAAACATGGGGTGTAACATCATTCCCTCCCCCCCCCCCTTCCCCCCATTTGGAACATTCGTCCTCGAATGTTGACTAATGCACTTATCATTATCATAACCTATAGTTCGTGCAAATACTTTAGTACTATTCTTTCTATCTAGGCAACTGTTCTGTGAATAAATCCAAAGGCCAGGGCATTCCCCCCTTTAGGCCTCTTTCTCACACCACGACTTGTGGTCGGAATCCTTCCAATCTCGTAACTGTTGCTCCCTTTTGTCATGCAGCGTGTATGAGTTTTTCCTTGTATGTGCGCTTATGCAACTCTTTTCTTCTTTTTCCTCCAGCTTTTACCCAATCTCTAGGCTTTACCTTGTAAACATATACAGAGCTTGATAAGATATCCCTCTAGGCATCTATAGGTATACTGAAGTTCTTTGCTCGATACTTTGTTGAATTTACGAATATTGTTATATCTTGTTTCATACACCCGATTATCTATCCGCATGATTTTACTGCATCTAGGTAGGTCATACTATACCATAACTCTTACTTCGATTTATCGTTGCTGAGGTATGCTACCAAATTCCAGCTTACTCTTGTTGCTTATCCCATATGTATAAATCTAAGTTTTTTAATGCTTCCTCATTACTGTTTATCTTAAGAATGACGACTTAATCTCATCTCATACTTTGTGACTTTTGTCCATCCATTGTTGATTTACCTCAATATTGATCTACAATATACCACTGATAACTTGAAACTTCTTACGTAATACCTTGCCACTAGGGCTTATGTTGCATCGAGAAATATTTGAAGTGATTTTCCTGATACACTTAGTGGCAATACTGTACTTCAATAACCGTATTTTATAGCATCCCAATGTGATTTATTTACGTGGGTATTTTAATCCAGTACAATTCATGAAATCCTCTTCAAATCATTACTCAATCTAAGGCCCAAACGTCATCCTTTATCTATCACAATTAAACCATTATTGCACTTCCAGGGCAGCATTCCATCTCATCTAAATGCTACTAGTCTTAGACTCCTTTGAGTTTATTCAGGCTATACTGAGCTTTCTATAACTTAGATAAACTATTAGCTCTCTTGTTTTCATGGGCTTAATCCCGAGGATTTATCCATTCTCGTCACCTTCTCACTTGCCTTTCAATGTCCTTACTCATGTCTTCCTAAAACCTTGTCGCTCTACAATACTTTAGCTTGCGATCTACACATATCCATTTATACTACTCGCAACCTCCCTTCAACTTGCTTGCACCATAGATTTTCTTATGTTATTCTGGGATGTAAAGCGAGACATTACATTGTATCTAACTCTTCTATATTCACTTAACTAGACCTCTCGGTACCTAGAAATCATCGACTGGAAGATATGCCATTGACGACGCCGCTATCAATATTGGATCCCAACGCTTCTAGCCTTCTATCCGAAGTATGGACTATTCACAACCTTCTACACTTGAGTATCTCGTACGTTGTTCACTTTTACCTTACTTACCTTAAAATATCGCCTCACATTCTACTATATCTTTCATAACTTCCCTTCCACATAGGTATAATTCATATCCACAACTTGAAGCTCTATTATAATACTTGCATCTCTAGTGCATACACAATCCGGTGAGAGCTTCATATTGACTTCTTATGAGGCTGGTACTTTTCTAATTGACCTTATCATAGAGCCGTTATAGAATATGGCTACTATACTATCTCTCTGTATTAAGAGTGATTCTGCAATGTTCTTAATCACGATTTCTATAATTTTTTGGGTCCAATAATCAGACTCCTGATTTACTTAGTTGATGTAACTCTTTAGTTTCCTCTTCCCTCTGATCAACCTTTATGTAGGCTTAAGCTATCTTCTGATCTGCGGCTCATGGCATTAGTTATTACATTAGCCTTTCATGGATGCTATGAAATATACATGATACAATCTTCTAACGATTCAATCCTGTGTCTATGACCTAGACTCAATTCTTTCTTTTAACTTATACCGGAGTCTTCTACGGCTGTACCATTGTCATCATATATGTTGCTTGGATAATACTCCAAAATCTTAAGTGCCTTCATAACGTAACTAACTTTGGATCACTGATCGAATAATTTCTTTCGTTCCTTCTCAACTTTCTTTAAACGTAGGCAATTACTTTTCCTGATCTTTCTGCCCCCTTATTGCGTGCATACTTAACTTATCTTAGTGCCCATATATATTGGAGTTCCATACAACTCATATGATCTTGAATATCACTTCTAATTTTTACTTCCCGTCCATTAGCCATTGTAGGTGCCACTTTCTTATGGAGTGCATACAACGTTGTTGTGAGACTATTGTTATAAGATCACTTCCTCTTTAGGTCATTGAGCTTAGGCTGAAGCCTTCTTCCTTACTTCCTCAGCTAGTCTTTCATTGTAGTACTTAGGGAGGACTCTCTGATTCTTGCAAGGCTGCGAGCTTATTACATCGTATACTCGACGGGATGTTTGATGTTCGTACTCACATATAATTATCCGTAGTTACTTATATCCACGCCCTTGTGCTTGTAGGGTTGCTTTTGAACTTAAATTTTGACCGGCTTCCCTGTGGGACTCTCTTTTATTCCCATAACACTCATATGGTACCTTTAGCTACCCCAATTCCTATCTAAATATTTCTCAAGGGTCACGATGTCATATCTACGAGACTGAATTCTCTATATTGGGTTTTACTATGTTTATCTTGCACGATCTACTGATTTGTCTGTATCCTCTTGTCTAGCCATAACTAGACCCTTCCTGAATCAACTACTAACTACTCGTTGGCCCATTCTCATATCAATATTCTGCGTAATCTTTCTTAGGCCATTTCCTTTGTCTTTCTTACATCCTGTACTGGCCCCTTATCTATCAATAACATCTCGGGCAGGAACCCTTACTTCCTCTTATTGACGTCGTGTTTACATAATGTTCTAGAATCGTATCATATCTGTAGGATTTGAATAAGTGCAGTCTCATCCCTTTTTTATTTTTATCACATTCTTCCTTTACTACTCCATAATTACTAGAACCACCTAATTCTTATTTAATGTCACATCACTCCATATTCCCCCCTTCATGGGAGTACTAATATTTAGTGCTACGATGATCTTATGTATAGATGTTTTACCTCTTCATTTTTGGCGTCTTTTCACATCATCGATGACCCTTACTTGCCTTGCGGTAATCTTTCTATACTAAGGATAACAAAATTTCCTTACTCGCGATGGTGACACTTAGTATAACTGGCACATACAGTCCCTTAAGCTTAACTTTGCTCACATTGCTTGCTTTAGGGAAGCGTTTTCCTGAATGACCATTCTCTGAATTTCTCATGAATCTTCTTCTGTTGTCCACTCTATTATCGCCAGAACGAAATATGAAATTCTCACGATACCGACTATTATCAAATCACTCAGCCCCTAATTCATGTTTAGTTTATCTTGTTCATCAGTACATACTGATTTCTATTATTTTGGGGTCTAACTTTTTCTTTTGCTACTCACGTTAGAGTCATGACTTATTTTTCAAAATGAGGATATGACTTTATGGCCGATATTCTTTTGTTGTCTCAAGGCCTGTCACCTCTCATCTTTTCCTTCACTTGACTATAGACTCCATAATACTGTCATCTTTTTGATCTACCGTTGTAATCCACATATCATATCTTACTCATAATGCTTCATTGACTCTCTCATTTATGTCTATCACTTTATTCTGAAAACTTCAACAAGACATTCTTTTGTTTTTAGCTCCCCTTTGCTCCATTTAGTGGCTCTTCGGTTTGCTCATCGTTCTCGCTCTACTAGGGACGGGAGCCACACTAAGGTAATATTTATCCCTTCCAAGCTTTCAGTGCCTATCTTCTAAATTTTTCAATCATGCTAGTATTCACATCTAATTGTAATATTCTCGAGTGCACCATCTGGGTGTCTCACAAGGAGGTCTATTAGCACCTTTATAATATCCTTCGGAAATGTCAACTAACTCAAATAATCCATCCATCATTTTGGGTTACTCTAACCCCAGCCGGATTCTGATATCCCGTCCTTCTCTTAAACTACACATGTTAGCCCCCATAGGGCATAACTGAAATGGGTGTGACCAATTGTACATACATCTCTTACTGTTGAGGGTAACTTAGAAGCCTTATATTTCCCTCACATGGCTTTCTTTCACCTCTCTTATATGGATACCCAATTCTCGCAGAGCAGAGAACATGCAAATGTTCGCTCCAGATCCCCCGTCGACCAACCCACAAGATATGACCTTGTATCCACACTTGATGGTGATGTGTAGAGCTATACTGTGATCCATTCCCCTTGCAGGGAGCTCATCCTTTTGAAAAGAGATTCTATTAAACTCCACCATCTTCCCAATAGTTGTTGTCAATGCCTTATTAGTGGTGTTGCCTGGAATGCTTACTGTACTCAATACATTTACCAAAGTATCCCTGTGGCTGTCAGAACTCGTTAGTAGATCCATAATTGATATGTGCGCGGGGGTCTTTCTCAGCTATTCATCGATAGAGTACTCCTTAACCTGCACCTTCCTTTATAACTCTGCCACCTCTGCATAAGTTATATTCCTTCTTTATTTCTGCTCATTATTTGGATTTCCCTGGTTCAATTCTTCAGGAGCGTAGCATCTTCCCGACCGATTCATCCAATGAGTTGCTGCCATTTCTATCATTTTTCCTTTTCTTATTTGACAGATAGGCCCACGGAACTGATTGTACTAATGATTCCATTCCACTTTGGTGGCTATGACGGGTCGTGGCTGATATGTCTGGACCATTACTGGCAGCTTCAATTACACTGTGATTAATAGGGCTGCCCAAGGAGCTTTCTTTGTTGCTTCGGTGCTCCCAATGGTAACGATTGTCCCTTTTAAATCGTAGTCTTCCTCCAAGGTGATCGTGTTCACCCCTTGATTTTTTTGGTTTGGTAATGGGTTATGATTTACATTTGGTGGGATTGGGGTATATTGGATAGCTCTGCTCTTGATCAACAAATTCAATCTTATGCCTCGGACCGTAGCAATCTTCGGTGTCATGGCTCGGAACATCTAAATAATAGGAATAGTGCATACTTATATCAAAATACTTAGTAGGTTTGTTTTGGTTTCTTCCTTTGACAGGGAATAACAATACAAATCTTCTCAGCCTCTCAAAATATTGGTCCAGAGGCTCGGCAATTAGGGTGAAGTTTCTAGGGTTCCGTGCTTCGAGGTTATGGCGTGGTCTGGGAGCATATGTAGGTCTGTTTTTGATGAGTAGTGGTTTGATTAGGGGCATATGGTCGTGGTAGGTTTGGATGTGTATTGGCTAGGGATTGATTGTAATGTGGTTCGATATTATAATATGGCTGGGCATTATTGACTGAGGTATAAGTGGGTTGGGTTAGAGTATGAGTGTTTTAGGGGTATAGGTTGGCTCGACGAGGCGTACTTTGTTGATAGTAAGGGACAATCGTCATCACCTCTTCCTTTTTCTTCTTTATGCTGCCAATGGAACTGGAATGTATAGCCTTACTAGCAGCCTGTAACGCGGCATTGATTGTATCTTTTTGGACTTGATACTCTACTCTAAGAAATCTTCCATTTTGACCAACTTGAGGAATTTCTAGCCCATCATTCCCATTATTTTATCAAAATAGATCATTCCTGGGTGCGTGCGAAGTATTTTGTCAGTTCATTGTTATCCAGCGGGGCTGTGCTCTAGCTGCTTTTAACCTCCAATGGAGGGCATACTATTGAAATAAATTAAGGGGTTTCTTCTATATATTTACTAAAGAAAATCTGGATGGTGTAATCTCAATATTGAACCTGAAATGGTTCATGGAATCCTCAGCTATGTCTTGTCATTCTCTCTAATTCCTGGGGTCCTGTCTGGTATTCTAGGTGAGTGATTCCCCAATAAAACTTCATATGAATAACTTAATTATCAACTTCTCATTCCTTTATCTCCTACTAGCTTATCACAATAGGCCCTCAAGTAGGCATGGGGATCGCCTGTCCCATTGAAGATATCAAATTTTGTAGGTTTGTATCCTGCCGACATATTAACGTCTGGATGTATGCATAAATAGTTATAATCTAATCTCTCACTCTCTTGAGCGACTTGCAAGTTCTTCATTTGTTTTCTTAGGACCCGTAGTTTTTCAGACAACGACTCATCTTTTTTGTATCTGCTTCCTTTTCTATCTCAGGGTACTGATCATTCTCTTAAGGCACTATGTCCGTGACGGGCATAGTGAAAGTTGTTTCTCCTACGATATATACAGGTGGAATAAAGTACTCACGGTTGGCGGTGTGTTCTGCGGGTATATACTGCGCATGGGTATTTGCAAAGGTGACATTATCGCGAGGGGGAGTTTGGATCAAGTTTATTGTGGGTGGGGGATTTTGCATGACTTGAACGTAGTTGGGGACGTAAGGTGTATGTATGAGAGGGGTTGGTGGATTTGCACAGGTAACTGGTGGTATAGCTTGTGACATGGCAGGGATTGTGGTACAAGTGACAGTAGTTGGGGTACTAGCAGGTTGTTGGGTTTAAAGGAAAGTGGTCAGGGAGTGAGTCTAGTAATGAAAAATGAGGTGGTTGTGGAAGCGTCGTTACGACCAGATGTGCCAGCTCCCTGATATGTTATACTTTATCTCTCAACGATTCCATTTCTTTCTTCATTTGTGCGATATAATTATCGTTCCGAGTTTCATCTCTTTCTCTTAAACCCCCTTGGATGTTAGTTATTGCCAGAGCATTTCCGGCCGGGTTATTTGTAGTGGTCATCTTTCCTTTGGACCTCAGGTTATACAGTGGCTCGGCTTGTTTAATTATAAACATAAATCAACATCCGTTCGGTGAGGGACAATAAAATAATCAAGCAAGAAAACAAAATAAGAGTAGAAGTTAGCTTAGGAAATGCACTGGTATAATCACACAGAGCATTTTATTCACATATTGAACAAGCACATTCCTAAAGTATTGAGGGACCTCACTTTGTCGGAGATAGGCCAACGTCGTAAGTGTTATAAAATATGCAAATTAATTGACACGTTCGGATCCGGAGCAAAATTGATTTTCATTGATATGCAATTTCATGGTTACAACATGGGCTACAAAGCTTTCACAAAAGTTAGAGGAAAATTGTCAGATGTTACAACATGGCCTCTCCGGGTTTGATAAAGACTTCACGGGCCTATAGGATGGCCCTTAGGGAATTAAAAAGGCAAAGAATGGAAATCAACCAACAACTCTGTAATCCTCCGCTGAATCTCCTCTAGGCTCTCTTCTTCTAGGTCTTCCTAAGGATCCTCCTCAAACTCTTCCTCGATGTCTTCATGATGATATTCCGGTTCCTTTTCCAGATCCTCTGCCGGCTCGTCTTTGGACTCGACTTGCATGTACTCCACTATACCATCATCATCATCAGGTGGCGGTAGTATATGGTCAACCGATCCTAGGATCACATATTGGTACATAGTAGAGATGACAAGGTAGTGGGGTAAAATCTCATGTTATTCTTGCAAAGCTGCCCTTGAATCTTCCAATCTTGATAACCCTTATCTACTAGGCTTGACTAACTAGTCTTCTTCAGAAATTCGCATAAAGTGCTCTAGCGTCCAACACGTATTTTGTCCCATACTCATCATGATCAAATCTCTCCATTCGTCTTGGAGTCATCTTACTCTTAGAATCAGTATCCATCCATTGTAGTCATCCTCAAATAAAGCCATTTAGGACCACAGGGGTGCATCTTGCACCAGACCGAATTGTCACAGAACTCTCAATGGTTCATAAGACTGAATTCCTCCCAACACATCAGCTCAATGAAATATTTCTCCGGCCCTCTAATGATTGCTCCGCCATTTAGCTAATAAAGCTTCCAGTAGATGAAGTCTCCAGATTGGTGAATCAAAAGTTTGCGCCATTCATCTTTCCCATGGAGTGCTCCCCAATGCCTCATCTCTTCATGACTGGGGATCATATAGCTGGTGCCGATGAAGTCATCAATGGTCGGCTCTCTTTGAAAGAAGTGCTTCGTAGCTCACACTTGCAGTAGTAGTTTGCAATCATTAAAGAAGTCATACCCCCTCGAACATGTTGACATAGCCCTGAACTTCTCTGCCAACAACATTGGGATAAGAGTGACCCTTAAATTCCCTCGAAATGTGGCCAAGACCAGAGGTAGTACATTGACGTTGATCTACCCTTTCTGCTATGGAAAAACTATAAGTTCCAACAATGTCAAAGAGAAGGTCAAAAGGCAAAGTCTCTCCCACGTCTCCCTGTCGCACTGACACTCCTCATGATGTAGATCATATCTCTCCAAATGCCCAAACCTATCAAACAGTTGGTCTAGACTTATCCACCCGTCTTCGATGTTACTCAAATTCTTGTTACTCTTCAATGCCAATTCATAGAGCCTATCACACGATATAATGACCTACAATGTGGGCTTTCGTCCAGCAAAAGGAAACTTAGTAAAGCTAGTAATCTCCTCGAGCGAAGGTGTTCTTCAACATAGTTAGTTGTAATGACCCGATAAGTCATTTTAAGTATTTGCATTTGGTTCACTGGTTTGAGATCATGAGTAGCTTCATATAGTGTATTATGACTTGCATGTATCGTCGGTATTAGTTTTCAAGTGGTTCGGTAATGATTTGGAAGAATGATTCTCATTTTAGAAGCTATAAGTTGGAAGAGTTGACCTAGTTTGACTTAAGCGAATTTGACTTCGGATCGTAATTTCTATGGTTATGTTAGATCTAGATTGTGATTTAAGAGTTGGGCATATGCTTGGATTTGCATTTTAATGTTTCTATATGGTTTCAGCTCTAATTGGCGAATGTTGGCAATTTGAAGGTTTGGAAAGTTCATAGGTTTGATTGGGAGTTGATTTCGATGTTATTGGGTTCAGATTGTTGTTTTGGAAATTTTAAGAGGTTCGTTGTGTTATTTGGAATTTGTGAACAAAATTTGAGGTGATTCAGAGTTGTTTAAACGTGTTCGATGCAAGTTTGGAATTTGGGAATTTGGATAGTTCACTAAGATGTATCTTGATCAACGATTCATAGTTTTGATGCTATGTTGTGTGGTTTGAGGCCTCGAAAAGGTTTGTATTATGTTTTTGGATTGGTTGGTATTATTGGACGGGGTTTTGGGGGCTGCGGGTGAGTTTTGAATCATTTCCATATTTTTACCAGACCTGGTTCTACTGTGCATGTTGGAGCGGCACAAATGTGGATTTTCTTCTACGAGGTTTGAGTCGCTTCTGCGAGGTTGTGGCAGGGTTAGGTTTACCGCTTATGGGTGGATAAGGGATCGCAAGTGCGAGGTCGCATATGCGGAAGTTTGATCGCAGATGCGGGATTGAGGCTCGAGGTGAGTGTTCGCTTCTGTGGAAGTTTTGTGCTTCTACGCTGCCGTAGATGCGTGGTTGGTTACGAAGATGTAGTTTTGGTCAGGTAAGCTGAGGTCAAAGATGCAAGCTTTTGCTCGAAGATGCAGGTGCAGAAGTGCGAGATTTGGTCCGCAAATGTGGAGATGCCTAGGCAGATCTTATTTATTTTGAGGGTTGAGTTATTTTATCAAATTTTGATATCAAGAGCTCAGATTTTGTCTATTGTTTAGGCGACTTTCACGATTTGGATTGGGGTAAGTATTTTTTCCTTGAATTTGATTATTTTACATGATTTCGTCGGTGATTTTGGTATTTGATTGATGAATCTAAAAGAGAGATTGGGGATCTCTGTCTAATCTTTTCTAAAGTGTATAATTCAGTTTTGATCATCAATTCAGAGTCAAAATTAGATATAATTATTATGGTTTGACTCGAATTCGAATGGGTCGTCAGAATTTGCGAATTTTGTCGGGTTTCGAGGTGCGAGCGCAAGTTGACTTTTTTATTGACATTGAGTATTTGATTAAAGATTTGACATTTATCATTTGGGTCTGTTTTCTATGGCATTATTTGATGTTTTTGAGTTCCTTTTGGCTAGTTTTGAGCCGTTTGGAGGTCGATTTGCGTAAGATGGCGTTTCTATTATTTTGTTTTGGCTTGTTCTAGGTAAGCAACCTATCTAAACTTGGATTTTAGTGTAACTATCCCTGAGAACTATGATATTTGAAAGGTGTTGGGGATGACACACGTGCTGGGTGATGGGCGTGTGTGCGTGCACCGGGGTATTCATGATTTGGGTAGTTCTTAGGTTATTATATGCCTTGTTTTGCCATCATGCTTCTTTAATATCATGTTTTCTCCAATTGTATAACTACGTGAGTTATTATTCATATTACAAATCATGTCTAGGCTATCTACTTAATTGTTTGAGACATAATAGGACTATTATTTCCATGTTGAGCTATTTGCCTTAACCGTAGTCATACTGTTGAGTCGTAATATTTATATCCGCACGTTATATCTCTGTCTCTATGCACTTTTGATATGTTGTCTCACATGTTATTGATGTCCTTTTACGTGATACGAATTTGAGCTAAACTTTTAGCACATTGTGATATTCCGTGTTATATAATGGGATTATTTTTCTGTGAGATGCTGACATATGGAGACTTGAGCGGGTTGATGACTGATATGGGCCATAGAGTCGTGGTGACTGATAATGAGGTGATGCTTGCATCGAGTCCTATATTGGGCTGAGTGTCACTGATATGTAGGTGGCGCGTATTCCAGGCCCATATTGGGCTTAGTGGTAATCTTTAGGGGCGGCGCGTGCACCAGGCCCCATGCTGGGCTACGTGATATTTATTATTGATTAGCGCTTGGGAAAGGATCCGCCCCTCCGAAGTTTGGTATTCATAGTGAGCGTAGGCATATGGCTATATATGTTCTTTGTGAGGGGCATTTGTGCTTGGCACACGTACAATTCTGAGTGTGATTATGTGTGTGATGGTGAGGGGCATTTGTGTCGCGCACCATGAGCGTTCTGAGTGTTAGTGTACTTGATGGTTTTGCTTTGCTGTTATTGACTTAACATGCATATTTTACATGTATGCATAAGGATGTATTTTCCTCATAATAGATGGTAAATGATATTATTGACTTGACATGTATATCTGGCATGAAGGCATTAAGATGTATTTTCCTCATGGTAGATGGTAAAATGATGTTATTGACTTGACATGTATATTTGACATATAGGCATAAAGATGTATTTTCGTCATTCTAGTTGTAAAGGAAATGTCTTACCAGTTGTTAAGAGTTGAAAACCACAATTTTCTTAATAAGTTCATGTTTTATTGATTTTGTTGGTAAGATTGGGCCTTTAACTGTTATACTCGAAAAACAGGTCTAATTTTCTATATTTGTGAACGAGTTGAACCTAATATCTCTCGAGTTGTTCTCTTTTACTGCCATTGTTATATCATTTATCGTTATTAATTTTTGGTGTTGGACACAGACCTTTTTTTGAGCTCGTCACTTCTTTCAGCTTGAGATTAGGTTTGTTACTTATTGAGTATATGGGGTTGGTAGTACTCATACTACACTTATGCACCTTGCGTGCAAATATTGGAGTTAATGCTGCTATGTATTGTGGGAGATGGTATCGAAGATGTACTTGCTTTCCCGACATAGCTACCACCTATCCTTGAAAGTTTGAGATTCGTATTTTGTTTGTGCATATTCCAAATAGACGTTGTATTTATTTTCATACCTACTTTGTAAATCTAAATCTTAGCTGCTCAAGACTTGTACTACCAATCCTTGGGTTATTATATATAAATTTAGCTATTTCACTTATTGATTTCTTATTATCTTCATTAGAGTTGGGTTTACTATTGCTTAGCTTTCCTAGCGGGTTGGGTAGGTGCCATCACGACTGGTTGAATTTTGGGTAATGACAAGTTGGTATCAGTGCTCTAGCTTCATAGGTTCTACGAGTCATAAGCGAGTGTCTAGTGGTGTTTTGCAGATCGGTATGATAACATACATACCTATCTTCGAGAGTCTACAGGGCATCTATAAAACCTCCCATCTTTCCTTCTTTATTGAGCAACATTGATTCAGCTTGAAGCGTATATCTTTGAATTCCTTCCATCCACTCGTATGTTATGTTGAGCACTCGGTACCAGCTATGCATCGATAACTGATGATGTCATTAATGAGGTGCGAGATGTATTTTCTGTGTTGTGGAGATAGGCCAGTCTGGAGGACTTGAGGCCAGGTTTGGAATGCAGCTTGGGCTCGATAGTTTCATTTTTTTGGGTATTTATATTTGGGCTTATATGTACAGTAGTGTCCCTAGGGGTGGGATTGATGGCTCAGTGAGAGGTTGGATGGCTGTATTATGAGTATAATATGACTTCAAAATGTGCTTAGATGATTTGGATGTGACGAGGAGAATTTTTCTTGGGATGTGAAAGGACTATGGATGCTCGTTATCATTCTTGAGGTATTGTACAATCTTGAGTTATGAGTATGTTAGGGAAATTTTAGTTGTTCATTTGTGGAATGAAGTAGATTCTATGTCTTGTTGACGGGTCCAGACTTGGGAGGAATTTAGTGATTGCATAGTGGTTGTGGCCATAAAAGAGAATAGATAAATTCTAGTTTGAGGCTAAGCAGGTGGGTTATTTCATGCGGGATGTTCTGAGGTTGTGTGATTCCTATGGTGTTTTTGTGAAGAGTTTCCTTTCTACTAGCGGGGTGTGTATGTGCTGCAATTTGAGTTTGGATCACTTGAAGGAGTTTGCACGACTGTCACAAGGATGGATATGCGCTTAGTAGAAGATTTGAGGTATTCTATGACTTGGGCTACATAATCTCATGAAGGATTTAGTTGAATTAGAATGTGACATCATGGAAGTTATAAAGGAAGAATGATGTGGTTATCGGATGATGTGTGCTATGGCTTTGAGCCAAGTGGGGGAGTCTGTTATCGACGATCAAATTGCATGGTCATGTGTTATATTAGTTTTGTATTGAGGCATACTTGTCGATCAATTATGACTTGGAGAGGTTGGTTTTGAGGATGACTTGAGCCAGGGAATTGCTGGATTCATGATGTGCTATATTTTATGAGCATATGGAAATCTTGTAATGGTTCGGGTTTGTCATTCGTGGTAGATGTAGTGTGCATGGAGTAGGGATTCACTTGTTGCTTAGAGATAGGGGATATTTCTTGAGGTGTTTGTGTGCTAATGGAGTACAAGTCATTTGGCTCGTACTGGCGGTGCACTGGGCATTTGAGCAGAGTGGGCGACTCTCAAGATGGTTCTAATTGTTTCAGGATTCGTATGTGGTATTTGAGGATTTTCTCGAATTATTATATGGCTAAGATCTGAGATCTGCATTGCATGGTGGCGAGACTTGTGGTATTTCTATATTATTATTGATTTTATGTTTCAACATTAGAGAGGTTAAAGAAACAACTTCAGATTCATAGAAGGTATCTTAAACATGGGCATTTTGGTTGCGGCACTACTGGGTGCTTAAGAGGGAATACGGTGGCTTATGTCCTTTAGAACGACGTGGTTTCATGATAGAATCTCTTGTGGTGAGCTTTGGTTAAGGATCGTAGTGTACTAGCAAGGAGAAGTTTTAACTCAAAGGAAGGGTGAGGAGAACTCAAAGAAATGGGTCAGCTTGGTAGTTGTTTTGGTCAGCATGGAAATAAAGGTGATTGGTTCTTTTGGTGTGGTAAGGCTTTACCAATGTTTTATGGAGATAATCTTGGGTTTGGCAGCCTGCGTGACTTGGTTGAGTTAGAGGGATTCAATTCTGATGGCTTGGTAATGTGTAAAAAGGTTCCAAAAAGTTCTCGATAGTTTCAACCACAACTTGTGATTGATGTTTTCTCCAGGCATGGGGAGTTAGTTATGTGTTGTGATTTACTCCTGGATGGGGTCAAGTGGTAGGTTCCTGGTTGATGAGGTGACTATCCTACTGGTGATTCAGAGTTGATAATGGGATTCTCGTGTGTTCATATGATGTCATGATAGATAGGGTGTGTCGTGTGGGATTGATATTTACATGTACAAGGTTGCGGTTCAGCTTCGAAGGAAATGTCATGAGCTCTAGTTAGCATGGGCAGTTTCAGATATTTTAGAAGAATGCAAGCACTTTGGTATCACATGAGATGAGTGTGCATTTCAGAAAGGCATATTGTGTTTTAACTTATAGATGCTACACTGTATAAATGCTTTACTATTATTACAGTAATCGCTTGGTTAATTGACTGCTGATGTTCGGATTTTGCTATGTGGCACGTAAGAATTATGAAAGTATTTCTCATGAGATGATTGTGTACGAAGGATGTGTCAGATATTTGAGTGGTGGAGTTTGAATCGGGCATGGAGATTCTTGTATTATAGGGATTTGAAGACTTAGATGGTTCTCAGAGGCAGATTGTTCCTTTGTTGCGGAGGTGAAGGTATGTTAAGAGGTTGACGACTAATTGTATGTGTTATCGATAGGTTATTGTGGACTTTTCAGATTTTATCTACCTATTTTGAGAGGATCAAAATTTATTTGGAGGCTGGTGGTAGGCCTAATAAGAATGTGTATTCTACATCGGGATGGATTTGTTTACTCAACACAGTTATGGTTGAGGGGTGTGTCATTGGTTAGAGTTGATCTTATTTGTATGTTGATATGTTACTCTCATATGCTACGATGGGTTGTGAGACTGCTGACTATTTACACACATGATGCGGGTATGTTTGGGCCTTGTGGAAGAATTCGATCAAGATGGCTCTTAGGATGTTGAATGATTGATTATGTCTTGGTTATGGTCTTCTGGTTTGTGGTATATTATATCTGTTTCTCCATGGTTATGGTCATGCACTTCGCGTTTTTGCTGTTGATATGCATATGGTTGTTGATTGTGAGCAACATGGCTCGAGATGTTCCATGTGGACCGGTGTTTGGATTGGGTCATGCATCGCGGTGCAGTTATGTTAGGATATGATATTTTATGCTTATTTCGTGTGTTTTGTTTATCCTTTGTGTGATGGGTTCATAGCATTACGATTTGTGGTTGTATCTGTTGAGCTTGCAGGATGATTCTCTCATTTGATTCTTTTTCCATCATTGGGTACATTCGAGTTGTCGCTTGTTTGGTGCACGGATTGCACGATATGTGGCTCGAGGTCGTACTGGTGTAACGTGTCAGTAGAGCAGCTTGTACTCTATTAGATGGGGTTATTGGACTTGGAATGAGCAATATCGGGTTTTATTAAGGTATGTTTGGAAGAGTAATGTTACTAGTCAGCTAAGATTTTGGTTGTGGTTCTTGACGGGCGAGAAAGCTCCACGACTTGTTGACCTAACGAGTGGTTATGAGTCTCTGCATGTTTCTTTCATCCTTGGCAGTGTACGAAGGCTTAGAACAAGGTTTTATTTTATATGAAATTTCTTACCAATACTGAGTTTGTTATTGAGCAGTTATTGTGGTCGAAAGTTATTCCTATGAGTATCTAAGTTATATGGTATATCATGTGATTACATCATGGGTTATGGTTATGCCTTGATACAGCTTGTTCAGGCTTACACACTGTGTAGATGGGAAAAATCAGGTCTTATAATGAATTCTAGATATTGGAGATTGGGTTCCAAGGTTTATGGGCTAAGGTTGAAGAATGGATCTTCAGTTAGGTTGTATTGTCAGGATTATATGGATTGGGGTGACCTAGGATCACCCATGAGTATGTCTATGGTGAGGTTATAGATTTATTTGATGGCTTTGGAATGACTTTTGGCACGTTCGAGGATGAGCGTATGTTTAAATGGGGGAAAATGTAACGACCTGATCGGTCATTTAGAGCATTTGCAATCGGTTCGGTGGTTTGAGGTCATGAGTAGCTTCATATGGTATTTAACTTGTGTGTATCGTCATTTTTGGTTTTCCAGTGGTTCGTTATTGATTTGGAAGAATGATTCTCATTTTAGAAGCTGTAAGTTGGAAGAATTGACCAAGTTTGACATTAGCAAATTTGAACTAGGATCAGAGTTTTTATTGTTCCGTTAGGTTTGGATGGTGATTCTAGACTTGGGCATATGTCCAGATTTGCATTTGGATGTTTCTATAAGGTCTCGACTCTATTTGGTGAAAGTTGGCAATTTGAAGGTTTGGAAAGTTCATAGGTTGGACCATGAGTTGACTTTGATGTTATCAAGTTTGAATTATTGTTCCGGAAGTTGGAATAGGTTCATTGTATTATTTAGAACTTGTGTGAAAATTTTGAGGTGATTCCGAGTTGTTTAGACGTGTTCGCCGCAAGTTTAAATTTTTTGAATTTGGAATAGTTCACTAAGATAGATGTTGATCGACGATTTGTGGTTTTGATGTTATTCTGTGTGGTTTGAGACCTCGAGTAGGTTTGTGTTATGTTTTGGGATTAGTTGGTGATTGTATGGGGTCCCAGGGGCCTTAGATGAGTTTCAGAAGAGTTTCATATCATTTCCATGTTTTAGGCAGACCTAGTTCTAGTGTTTTAGATCTGTACATGTTGGAGCGCAGACGCGGATTCGCTTCCGCAAGGTTTGAGTCACTTCTGCGAGGTTGTGGCATGGTAAGGTTTTCCTCTTATATGGGTGAGGAATCGTAGGTGCGAGGTCCATCTACAGAAGTTTGATTGTAATTGCGGGATTGAGGCTCGAGGTGAGTGTCCTCTTCTGCGGAAGTTTGCGCTTCTACGCTGTCGAAGATGCGGGTTTGGTTACGGAGATGCGATTTTGGTCAGGTAAGTTGAGGTCGCATATGCGAGCTTTTGCTCGCCGATGTGGGTGCGCAAGAGCGAGATTTGGTTTGCAAATGTGGAGACGCCTAGGTATATCTTATTTATTTCGAGGGTTGAGTTATTTTTTCACATTTTGAGATCTAGAGCTCAGATGTTGTCTATTTTTAGGCGACTTTCACGATTTTGATTTGGATAAGTATTTTTTCCTCGAATTTGATTATTTTACATGATTCCGTCGTTGATTTTGGCATTTGATTGATGAATTAAAAAGAGTAATTGGGGATCTTTGTCTAAACTTTTCTAAAGTGGATAATTGAGTTCTAATCATCGATTTAGAGTCAGAATTGGATATCGTTAGTATTGTTGGACTCGTATTCGAATGGGTCATCGGAACTTATGAATTTTGTCGGGTTTTGAGGTGGAGCACGGGTTGACATTTTTTGTTGACTTTGAGTATTTTATTAAAGAATTAACATTTATCATTTGGATTTGCTTACTATGGAATTATTATGTTTTTGGATTGTTTTCGGCTAGTTTCGAGCCGTTCGAAGGTCGATTTGCCTGGGATGGCATTTTTAGAGTATTGTTTTTGCATGTTCGAGGTAAGTAGCATATCTAAACTTGGATTTTAGGGTAATTATCCCTAAGTAATATGATGTTGATAGGTGTTGTGGGTGGCACACGTGCTAGGTGACGGGCGTGTGTGGGTGCGCTGAGGTATTCATGATCCGGGTAGTTCTTAGGCTATTATATGCCTTGTTTTGCTATCACACTTCTTTGATGTCATGTTTCTCCAGTTGTATGATTACGTGAGTTATATGTTATGCTAGAAATCATATCTAGGCTATCTCCATAATTGTTTGAGACATGATAAGGCTATTTTTGTGATGTTGAGCTACTTACCTTAGCCGTAGTCATATTATCAGTCATGATAGTTATATCCGCATGTTATATCTCTATCTCTATGCACTTTTGATATGTTGTATCACATGTTATTGGTGTCCTGGTACGTGACACGAGTTTGAGCTAAACTTGTGGCTATTGTGATATTCCGTGTTGTATAATTGGATTATGTTTCATTGAGATGTTGGCATATGGAGACTTGAGCAGATTGATGACTGATGTGGGCCATAGAGCCGTGTTGACTGATAGTGAGGTGACGCTTGCGTCGAGGCCCCGTATTGGGCTGAGTGTTATTGATATTTAGGCGACGCGTGTGCCAGGTCCGACATTGGGCTAAGTGGTATTATTTAGGGGCGATGCATGCACCAGGCCCCATGGTGAGCTATGTGATATTGATTATTGATTAGCACTTGGGCAATGATCTGCCCCTCCAAAGTCTGGTATTCACAGTCAGCGTAGGCACAGGAATATATATGTGCTTCAGTGAGGGGCATTTGTGCCAGACACCTGTACAATGCTGAGTATGATTTTATGTGTAATGGTGAGGGGCATTCGTGCCAGGCACCATGAGCCTGCTGAGTGTGATTATATTTGATGGCTCCGCTTTGATGTTATTGACTTGATATGTATGTTTGACATATAGGCATATAGATGTATTTTTCCAATACTAGATGGTAAAAGATGTTATTGACTTGACATGTATATTTGACATGTAGGCATATAGATGTATTCTTTTTGTGCTAGTTGGTAAAGGAATTGTCTTACCTGTTGTTAAGAGTTGGAAACCATATTTTTCTTAATAAGTTTATGTTTTAGTGATTTCGGTGTTTAGATTATGGTTTTAACTGTCACTGCTTTCAGCCTGAGGTTACGTTTGTTACTTATTGAGTACATGTGATCGGTTGTACTCATACTACACTTCTTTACCTTGCGTGCAAATCTTCGAGCTGATGTTGCTATGTATTACATGAGCTGGCATTGAAGATGTATCTTCTTTCTGGACATAGCTACCACTTGTCCTTGGTAGTTTTAAATTCGTATTCTATTTATGTATATTCAAAACAGATGTTGTATTTATTTTCATACGAGCATTGTAAATCTAAGTATTAGCGGCTCATGACTTGTATTACCAATCCATGGTTTATTGTATAGAATTTCAGTTATTTCACTTATTAAATTCTTATTATTTTCAATGGAGTTGGGTTGACTTGCATGGCTTACCTAGCGGGTTGGGTTAAGTGCAATATCAACTGGGTGGATTTTGGGTCGTGGCATCAGTGCACCAAGATGTGTCCTAATTCCGTCTCCATGCACCCGTTGGATGTTCCTCCACCATTCCTTCAGCTTGTGGGGTGCTCCCATAACCATGCTGATATTAGGGATGTTGGGGTTGATTTCCATCTAAAAGGAGAGAAAAGGCTAGGTAAGTGTTCTGTTCCGAATCCTTAGTGTCTTAATCTGGGTTAATTTGTCATTTCACAGAAGGAATGTCGTTAGGTGCATGACCCATTGACATTAAGTAGGCTTTCCTAATTGTGAGTCAATGCCAAGAATCGACTCACCTAGGGTGTATGCAGCATGACCTATGTTTACTAAGAGTAGAGTATTTCCTAAACTTTAGAGTGGGACTGAAAAACTGCGAGATGACATGTCAGTTGACCTCATAATGTCATTCCCAGGAACTACAGATTTTTGAAAAGAAGGTTTGGGTGGGTGAAAAGACAACCAATGCTCAATAGAAAAATGTGATTTACAACTTATAAAAGAAGTACCAAAAATAACTGTGACAAGTCGGTGATAATATCAGGAATAAAGCACATAATTGCAAATTATGAAGATATGTAAACATATAGTGAAGTGTTAAGTGAACAAAATATAAACAAACCTCTCCAAGTGTTTTTTCCAAGTGTTTAAAATTTAGTCTAAGTCTGCTAAGGTCAAAACCTAAGTGTAGAAAATCCCCAGCACAGTCGCCATGTTGTTGCACCCTGTTTCGCACATTTCAAAACAAAATACAACTTATGGTTCCTCTGAAGTTGATAGAAGAAGAGCCGCCATCTAATATTTAAAGGTATACTAGGGTACCTATAAGTCTATAAAAGATCATTACCTTAATGGTCCGCTACACCGGTAAGAATCTGGTTAAGTGTTTTAGTTATTCTAAGGGGGAGGTGTTAGGTATCCCTTAAAATCTACATTAAAGTAGTTCCTTAAACGTAGGCTAAATATGGAAAAAGAATCGTTTATATCATAGTCAATTAGTGATTAAAGTTAAAAAGTGTATCTATATGAAAGCTTACTTGAAGTGATGAAATGTTTAGTCCTAATGAGAAATGCTTGTTTCAAGAATAGGCTTATAACATTAGAAAAGGAAATTTTATTTTCTTTTAAAAAAAATGAGTTGTAGAATTTGTTCAATATATGAGTTGTTTAAATTGCAAGTCTATGATTATACTTAACCTTTTATGTTCCCAAAGAAATGTGAAATGAGTTATACCTTGACTGTTTTTGAAGACTCATTTGGTATAAATTATTTGATTTCCCAAAGTGATTTTCCCATCCTTGTAAAATTCCGATCTAATTTGTAATGACCTGACTAGTCGTTTTGAGCATTTGCATTTCTGTTCGATGATTCGAGGACATGAGTAGCTCCGTATGTTGTATTATGACTCGGGTGTATCGTTGGTTTCAGTATTCGGGAGATTCAGAATTAGTTTGAAAGAATGATTTTTATGTTTGAAGCTTTAAGTTGGAAGAGTTGACCAAGATTGACTTTAGTGTATTTGATCTCAGATTGGAGTTTTGAAGGTTTTGTTAGGTCTGGATAATGATTTTGGACTTGGGCTTATGCCTGAATTTGCAATTGGATATTTCTAGAAGGTTTCAACATTATTTGGCGAAAGTTGGAAATTAGAAGGTTTTGAATGTTCATAAGTTTGACCGAGAGTTGACTTTGATGATATCGGAGTTGCATTATTGTTTCGGGAATGGGAATAGGTTCGTAATGTCATTTATAACTTGTGTGCAAAATTTGAGGTCATTCCAAGTTGATTTGATATGGTTTGGCACGAGTTTTGGAAGTTGAAAGTTCATAAGTTCATTAAGTTTAATTTGAGGTGTGATTCGTGGTTTTGATGTTGTTATGTGTGGTTTGAGGCCTCGAGTAGGTCCGGGTTATGTTCCGGGACTTGTTGGTATGTTCGGACTGTGTCCCAAGAGGGTTGGGAGAGTTTCGGACATGATTCTGATCATTTTGGAACTTGCTGGTTAAGGCTGGTGTGTGGAAGGATCTGGTGTGATCTCACCTGCGGTTGGTTTTACACAAGTGCGGTAGTCGCTGAAGCAAAATATTGGTCAAACCATCGATGAAGGCTGGACTTTGGCTATCTCCGCAGAAGCGAGATTTTAGCGCATCTGCGACATCGCAGATGCGAGGCATGAAGCGCATAAGCGAAGTGCAGCGCGAAAGTGTGGATTGGTGTCGCACCTGTAGTCGTGCAGAAGCGGGAGTTTTTACGCAGGTGTGAAAAGACGGGCTTTCACTGACTTCCACAGAAGCGGCCTATTGTTCTCAAATGTGAAAATGCCTGGGCAGTATGCATATATTTGAGGGTTTGTTCATTTGGTCATGTTTTGAGTTGGGAACCTCGGATTTGGGCGATTTTGGATACAATTTTCACCACATGGATTGGTGTAAGTAGTTTCTACTCGGTTTTGATTATATTACGTGATTCCATCTTCATTTATGGCGTTTGATTGATGATTTCAAAAGAGAAATTAGGGGTTCTTGTGTAAACTTTTCTAAAGTGAATTATAGACTTTTGAACATCGATTCGGAGTCGGATTAAGTGAAATTAGTATGGTTTGGCTCATAATTGAATCGGTTGTCGGATTTTATGAGTTTTTTCAGGTTCTGAGGTGTGGACCCGGGTTTGACCTTTTGGTTGACTTTGAGTAATTGTTTAAAGATTCGACCTTTATCATTTGGATTTATTTCCTATGGCATTATTTGATGTTTTGAGTAGCTTTTTATTTGTTTCGAGCCGTTTGAAGATTGATTTGTACGGGATGGCATTTCTAGAGTACCAGTTGGCTTGCTCGGTATTTGATTTAGCTTGCTTGAGGTAAGTAAAATCTCTAAACTTCTATTTTAGGGTAATAATCCCTGAGAACTATGACTTTTGAGTTGGGTTGGGGGTGACACGCATGCTAGGTGATGGGCACAGGTGCGTGTACTGAGTGTACATGATCCGGGTAGTCCTTAGGCTATTACCTGCCTTGGTTTGCTATCATGCTACTTTGATATCATGTTTTCTCAATTTATGTGACTACGTGGAATATTATTCATGCTAGAAATCATGACTAAGCTACCTGCTCAATTGTTGGAGACATGATAGGGCTATTTTTGTCGTGTTGAGCTATTTGCCTTAGCCGTAGTAATACTCAACAGTCATGATAGTTACATCCGCATGTTATATATCTGTCTCCGTACATTTTGGTTATGCTGTCTCACATGTTATTGGTGTCCTTGTATGTGACACAAGTTTGGACTATATTTAAGGCATATTGTGATATTTCATGTTATATAATTGTATCCCGTTTACGTGAGATGTTTGCATTTTGAGACTTGAGTGAATTGATGACCGATGTGGGCCATAGAGCCGTATTTATATTGATATTTGGATCGGGTTGCACGCCGCAACAGTTATATTGATATTGATGTGGCACGTGTGCCATGCCCCACATTGGGCTAAGTTGTACTGATTTGAGGCTACGCGTGCACCAAGCCCCACTGTTATGCTAAGTGATTATGATTAGCGCTTGGGTAGGATCTGCCCCTCCTGAGTCAGATATTTCAGCAGTGAGCAAACGCACAATATTTCATATACGTGCTTGATGATGGGCAGCTATGCCAGGTACCCGTATAGTTCTAAGTGTGATTATTTTGATGGATCCATGGTAACGTTGTTGGGGCATTTTAGCTAGGCACCTGGAGTGTGCTAAGATTGTGTATACTTAATGAGTTCATTATGAAACTAATTTCTTGACATGTTTATTTGACATGTAGGCATAGAGATATACCTTCCTTATGCTAGATAGTGACATGACATTTGATTACTTGACATGCATACCTGGCATGTAGGCATAGAGATGCATTTTCCTCATGCTAGACAGTAATGCGACATTTATGATTAGACATGTATATTTGACAAGTAGGAATAAAGATGTATATTCCTCATGCTAATTGGTAACGAAAATTCTTATCTGGTGTTATGAATTGGGAATACAGTTCTTTTGATAAACTCATGTTTAGTAGTTTCTCAGTGGCGATACTTGGAATTGATTGTTTTACTTGAAAAGCATGCCTATTTTCCCATAGTTGTGATCAAGCTGAGCATATATCTCCTGAGTCATATACCTTTACGGGCTTCACTACACTGTTATGAACTATTATTGGCTATTGATGTTGGTCACCGACCTTCTTCCGAGCTCGTCACTACTTTCAACCTAAGGTTAGGTTTGTTGCTTATTAAGTACAAGGGGTCGGCTGTACTCATACTACACTTATGCACCTTGCGTGCAGATCTTGGAGCTGATGTTGGTGTGTGTGGCAGGAGTTGGAATTAAAGATGTACCTACGTACCAGTTATAGTTGCCACTTGTCGTTGGTAGCTTTAGAATTGTAAATCCGTTTCTATATATTTTGAGCAGATGATGTATTTATTTCATATCAGCATTGTAAGCTCTAAGTCTTAGAAGTTCATGATTTGTACTACCAATCCTTGGGATTTGTATAGAAAGTTCAGTTATTTTATTTATTGACTCTGGTTATCCTAATTGAGTTGTGTTTTCTATCATCTAGCTTACCTAGCGGGTTGGGTTAGGTGCCATCACGACTAGCTGGATTTTGGATCGTGACAATTTGGTATCAGAGCTAGGTTCATAGGTTCTATGAGTCATGAGCAAATTTCTAGTAGAGTCTTGCGGATCGGTATGATGATGTTCATACCTATCTTCCAAAGGCTGCAGTGCATTTAGGATAAACATCCCATCATTCTTTCCTTATTATACGGCATTGATTCAGCTTGAAGTGTATCTCCTTGAATTCCTTCCACTTACTCATATGTTATGTGAACGCTCGGTATCAGCTGTGCACCGACGGTTTGTGATTCCATGGATGGGGTGCTAGATGTGTTTTCTATGTTCTGGTGATGGGCTAGTTTGGAGGACTTGAGGCTGGGTTTTGATCGCAACTTGGGCTTGGTGGTTTCAATTGGGTGAGTATGTGCTTTAGGACTTCTATCCTATATTGTCCCTATTAGTTGGACTGGCGGCTCAATGAGTGGTTGGATAATTAGATGATGAGTATTATATGACTGCAAGATGTGCTTAGATGGTTTGGATATGGCAAGAAGAATTTCAATTAGAATGTGAAAGGACTATGGATGCTTGATTTTTGTCTTGATGTGTTGTACAGTCTCAGGTTATGAGTGTGTTAGGGATCATTTACGTTGTTCATTCGTGGAATAAAGTAGATTCTTATGTCTTGTTGACGAGTTCAGACTCAGGGAGATTAAGCGATTTCATTGTGGTTGTGGCCAGAATAGGGCGTAGAGAGATGCCAGTTTGAGGCTAAGTAGGTGGGTTATCTCCTAAGGGATGTTCTAAGGTTGTGTGATTCTTATGATGTTTTGTGGAGAGTTCTTCTACTAGTGGGTTATATGTGTTGCAATTAGAGTTTGGATCGTATGAGGAAGTTGGCTTGACTGTCACGAGGATAAATATGATTTAGCAAATGATTTGAGGCATTTTCATGATTAGTGTTACATGCGCTTATGCATGATCTAGTTGAATTATGGTACAAAGTTTTGGCAATAATGAAGTAGAGGTATTGTGGGCTATCATATGTTGTACTCTATGGCTTTGATCCAAGTGGAGGAGCCTGCTATCGACGATCAGATAGCATAGTGATGTATTATATTAGTTTTGGTATGAGGCATACTTTTGGATCAGTTATGACTGGAAGAGGCGGATTTTGAGGATGACTTAAGAAAGGAAAATTTCTGGATGTATTATGTATCATACTTTATAGAGATATGGAAGTCTTGGAATGATTTGGGTTTGTATTCATGGTGGATGTAATGTGCTAAGAAAAGGGGGTCACTTGGCTGCACTAATGTGAGGTTACATTTTTGGGTGTTGGTGTGCTAATGAGCACAGGTCGTTCAGATCGTTTGGGCGGTACATGTGAGATTCGAGCAGAGTGGATGATGCTCGAGAATGTTCTAATGGATTAAAGATTCATATGTGGCATTTGAGGAATTTAGAAAATTTGTAAAAGGCTAAGATCTCAGATTGCATTGGATAATGTTGGGACTTGCGGTATTTCTGTATCATTAGAGGTTCTATGTTTCAGTATCAAAAAGCTTAAGGAAACATCTTCAGATTTACAGAACGCCTCTTCAGAGTAGGTGTCTCGGTTGTGGTACTTATGAGGTGCTTAAGAGGGAATACAGTAGCTTATGGGTTTGAGGACGATGTGGTTTCTTGCTAGGATCTCATGTGGTAAGGTTTGGGTAAGGATCATGGTGTTCGGTCAAGGAGGAGTGTCAACTTGAGGGTAATTCAGAAGGAACTCAGAGAAATAGATCAACTTGGTAGTGCATAAGATCGGCATGGTAATGGAAATGATCGGTTTTGTGGAAATATTCTTGAGTTTCGGCAACCTGCGTGACTTGGTTGAGTTAGAGAAATTCAGTTATGATGGATTGATTATGTGCTATTGGGTTTCGTAGAGTTCTCGATGATTTCTCCCACGGCTTGGGATGGATATTTTCTACAAGCATGAAGAGTTTGTTGTGCGTTGCGATTTTCTCCTGGATGGGATCAAGTTTAAGGTTTCTAGCTAATTGAGTATGTATTCTTCTTGTGACTCAGAGTTGATAATGAGGTTCTCATGTTTTCATATGATGGCCTTATAGAGGTGGTGCATCTTGTAAGAGTGAGATTTGCGAGTGCAAGTATACAGTTGAATTTCAAAAAGAAGGTCATGAGTTCTAAACGACATTGACAGTTTATGATATTTAGAAGAATGTTGGCACTATCTGGTATCACTTGAGAAGACTATGCATTTCAGAAGGCACCTAGTGTTTGGACTTACGAATGCTTCATTGGTATTGCGAAACTCGCCTAGTTGATCGACTGCTGATGTTCGGATTTTGCTATATGGCATGGAAGAATTATGGGTGTATTTCTAGTGGAATGAATATGTATGAAAGGTGTGTCAATCATTTGAGTGGTGGAGATGGGATCAAATCAGGTGATTATTTTATATTTTTGTGGTTTTGAGACTATGTGCCTCAGAGGCATATTGTTCTTGGTTGCGGACCACAAAGATATGGCCAAGTTAGCAAGCTGACGGTATGTGTTATGGATAGGTTCCGATAGATCCTTAGAAAGATTATCTACTCTTTTCGGAAGGGTCGGAATCGATTTAGAGGCTACTGGTAGACCTAATCAGGATGTGTATTCTTCACCGGGTTATATTTGTTGACTCTGTATGGCTATTGTTGAGGGGTGTGTCATTCGGTTGGAGTTAAGCTTGTTTTTGTTCTAATATGATCTATGTGTTACTCTTCTATGCTATATTGGGTTGTGATATGCTGGTTATTTGCACACATGATGCGGTTCTGTTTGGGCCTTGTGGCGGAGTTCGAGCGAGATGGTACTTGGGATGTCGAATGGTTGATTGCATCTTGGTTATGGTCTTTCCTGTTGGTGGTATATTGTGCTAGCTATTTCTCTGTGGTTATGGTCATGCACTTCGTGTGGTTGTTGTCGACTTGCGTATGGTTGTTGATTTTGAGCATTATGGCACGAGGTATTTCATATGGACCGGTGATTGGATTGGGTCATGCATTGTAGTGGAGTTATGTAGGAATATGATCCTTCGTGTTAGATTCGTGTGTCTTTGTTCTATTATGGGTGATAGGTTCGTAGCATTGCATTTGTGGTGGTACGTGTAGAGCTTGTGAGTCGGTTCTTTCATTTGGTTCTTCTTTCATCATTGGTTACATTCGAGTAGTTGCTTCTTGATGCACGGATTGCACGGCGTGTGGCTATAGATGATACTAGTGTAGCATGTCAGTATGGCAGCTATAATTGACGGGATGAGGTCATTGGGCCTGGAATAGGTGCTATCGGATTTGATTGCGGTATATTTGGAAGGATAATGTCGCTGATTGGCTTAGAATTTGGCTATGGTCCTTGTCGAATGAGAGAGAGCTCCATGACTTGTTGATCTGATGACTGGTTATTCGTTTCTGCGTGTTTCATTCACCATTGGCAGTGTACGATGGTTTGGAACAAGGTTTTAGTTGATATGAGGTTTGCTATCAGTATTGGGTTTGTTTTTGGGAAGCTATTATGGCCAGAAGTTATTGTTGTGGGTATCTGAGTTATGTATTATATCATGTGATTACCTCTTGGGTGACGATTATGTCTTAAAACGAGCTTGTTCAGAATTGTATGGTGTATGGATGTGAGAAACAGGTCTTGTAATGGATTCCTGATGTTGTGAATTGGGTTCCAAGGTTTAATGGCTAAGGTTGAAGGAAGAATCTCTAGTTATGTTGATTTGACGGACTTATATTGATTGGGATGACATAAGATCACCCCTGGGTAGGTGCGTGGTAAGGTTACACAGTGATTTGGTAGCATTAGAATGACTCTTGGCACATTCGAGTACGAACGTATGTTTAAATAGGGAGAATCTAACGACCCGACCGACCGTTTTGAGGATTTGCATTTCTGTTCGATGATTCGAGGTCATGATTGAAGCTTTAAGTTGAAAGAGTTGATCAAGTTTGACTTTGGATTTGACCTCGGATCAGAGTTTTGATAGTTCCGTTAGGTCTGAATGGTGATTTTGTACTTAGGCATAGGCCCGGATTTGCAATTAGATGTTTCTAGAAGGTTTCGGCACTATTTGGCGAAAGTTGAAAATTTGAAGGTTTGGAATATTTATAAGTTTGACCTAGAGTTGACTTTGATGATATCAGGTTCAAATTATTTTTCCGGGAGATGGAATAGGTTCGTAATGTCATTTAGAACTTTTGTGCAAAATTTGAGGTCATTCCAAGTTGATTTGATATGGTTCTGCACGAGTTTCGAAAGTTAAAAGTTTATAAGTTCATTAAGTTTAATTTGAGGTGAAATTCGTGGTTTTGATGTTCTTATGTGTGGTTTGAGGCCTTGAGTAGGTCCGCGTTATGTTTTGGGACTTGGTGGTATATTCGTATGGGGTCCCGAGGGGCTCGGGAGAGTTTTGGACATGATCCAGAACATTTTGGAACTTATTGGTTAAGGCTGGTATGTGGCAGGATCTGGTGTGATCGCACCTGCTGTTGGTTTAGCGCAGGTGGAGTAGTCGCTGAAGAAAATTGCTCGGACCTGCAATGAAGGCTAGAGTTGGGCTATCTCCGTAGAAGCGGGATTTTAGCGTATCTGCGACATCGCAGATGTGAGGCATGGAACGCATAAACCAAGAGCAGTGCAAAAGCGTGGATTGGTATCGCACCTGCGGTAGCATAGAAACGAGACTTTTTCCACAAGTCCGAAAGGACGGGCTTTCAATGACTTCCGCAGAAGCGGGCTAGTTATCGCAGAAGCGGCCTATTGTTCGCAAATGCGAAAATGTCTGGGCAGAATGCATATATTTGAGAGTTTTTTATCACACCCTGACCTCAGGGAGCGCGACCGAAGCTCAACTGAGATAACCCAGCCGAGCAAGCCTGCTAGATGCCTTCTACCTAACTTTGCCCATTAACAAAATAAGAATGAGTACAAGTGATAGACATAAGAAGAGTCAAGTGTTGCACAATCTTTTCCATTACTAAAGGATATTCATTTATGATTTTCAAAATATTACAAGTTTATAGATATGATGAAAAACATGTTTTCCTCATACAAACACTTCTAGTTCATTACCCAACATCAAACACCACCCACAACCTATCTGCGGAGCCTCTAAGTACAACAGAAGTGAAGAATGGAAGTGTTGGCGACAAGGCCCTTCTATACCTCAAAGCACAAAATATAAAGTCAAATGATATAAAGTGCGGAACAGAGTAGGGCTCACCAAAACCTGCTGAATAGGGAGTAACGCCTATCGAGGATCAAGACCGCACGTTGATGAACCACCTGCATCCATTGAAGGTGTAGCGCCCCCGGCAAAAGAGACGTTAGTACATGTGGAATAGTAATAATATAAAAACCAAAACACCTATTCAAGGACATGGAAATACAACATGGGTATGATGAATCATGGTAACAAATAAAGGGCTTAGAAAGCCATTAAAGTCAAAGCAAATTAATTAAGAGCTTCAAATAACATCTATAAATTTTAAGTCGGGGAACCTCTGTAACCACCTTTACAGAAAGTGGCCCTGCCGCCTCACCCCAATGTATGCAGGTGGAGGTGCAACCACAATACCATAAACTCTACACAAAGTGGCCCTATCGCCTTACCCAAATGTATGCGGGTGGAGGTGTAATCATAATACCACAACTTTACAAAAAATAGCCCTTCCGCCTCACCCTAATGTATGCGGGTGGATGTGTAATCACAATACCATACACTCTACACAAAGCGACCCTTCCACCTCACCCCAATGTATGCGGGTGGAGGTGCATTCACAATATCATAAACTCTACACAAAGCATCCCTGCCGCCTTTGTCACGTCCCGACCTTGGGGAGCACGACCGGTGCTCAACAAAGTTACCTCGGTCGAGCAAGCCTGCACAGTGCCGTCTATCCAACTCACCCACAAATAAAGAGAAGAATATATTTCATTAATAAGTCAACAAGAAGTCATGTGAACCAGACCGGTTCATTTCCATTAGTTACGTCATTAACAAGTATTCAAAATAGTACGTTGTACAATAATAGTTAAAATGGAATAGATGATACCATTACAACATTTTTAGTTAACTTTCACAAAAATAGATACAATCCACACTATGTCTACGGAGCCTCTAACAGGAACAGAAGAGTGCTATGACAGTGCCGGCAATAAGGCCCCGGCTATACCTCAAAATTCTATGTACAAAGGATAGAAGATACAGGACCCGAAATGTAGTAGGGCTCACCAAATCAGCTGAGTAGAGAGTGTGTTGCTATCACTGATCAATACCACCTGCTATGGAACCACTTGCATCTATTAAATTGCAGCTCCCCCGGCAAAAGGGACGTTAGTAGATATGGAATAGTACTAGTATGTAAAACTAAACACCCTCTCATTCGAACGAGCAACAGTAAACGGAGAATAAAACATGATATCAATAAGGGACTCAAACGGTATCAAAGTGCCACATTAGGGGAAACGTAAATTTCAAGTAGGTTTTGGTAATTTAAGTTGGGAGATCTTTAGCACCGCTTTACCACCGTGTTTTAGCAAGGAGTCCGATATCAGCCTGACCGGCTACCCCGTCTCACCCCGAGACATACACTCACAATACAACCATGTGCGCGGTACGGCGTCCGATCTCGGTCCGATCGGCTAAGTCGTCTCACCACAATGCCGTGTGGGTCGACATTACATCACATCTAGCTAGCAGTAATCTCATCCCATTTAAGGGAAAACATCTCAACATACCAATCTCATCCCATGTAAGGGGAAGCCGTCTCATCACATTAACACAGGGATTTACCCCTCAATCACTCCTATACCGGCACGTGTAGTTTCGGGGATAGGTTATTCCGACCTACCCTTCCTCGGTGGCTAATAGATACTCCCAAGGAATTTGTTATTAAAAGTATTTACCTCTCAATTCATATTCTTTTACATGTCATTCATTTTATCAACAACATTGGCCATAACGCAATATCATTCTTGGCACATTGGCCGTATTTCATAAATCATCTCACTAGTCCACTTTCAATCATTATCATGAATAATCAACAACAAGGCCTTTAAAATTAAGACATTAATCACATACTTGAGAAAATTAGGGTCTTAGGCATATATGACTTCTTACACAATTGACATGTAGCTTTCATAAGAATTCACTCTTTCAAATCATAACATAGTAACACACACCCCATACTTAAAACCACATCCTCAAACATTAACTTAACGTTGCAAGAATCTTTGGAATGCATATTGAACACATAATTATTTTGACACAAGGCTTTATTTACAATAATTCAATTTATAAAGAGCATCACGAGACTTACAAGGACATTGGGGGGTTCAATTCTAAGAGAAGGGTTTAGCCAACATACCTTAACTCGAGCCTTTTTAAATTACTACAATATTCCGAAATTCTTAGCTTCTTGGATCTATTTGGAAATATAGCAAAACTTGAACATAAATTATGAGAGAGTTTATGGTTCCAGTGCATTTGAGCATTCTATCAAACACTAGGTGTGTATTATGATTTTAAGGTCCTCCCATGGTGGATTCTTTCACCCCACTACCCAAATTCTACCCAATTTAGCTCAACATTCTTCCCCTAACCCTTCATAGTACATGCATGTAAAAATAAATAACTCCCATACCCAAGAATTGCCTTACTAATTACCTATTATCAATTAGAATCACGAAATTGAGGGCTATGGAGTAGAAACTTACCTCTAGGATGAAGACCTAGTGATTTCTTCTTACAATTCTTTAACTTTGAGCAAATATTGATGGATGATGGCCTTCGGAACCCCCCCCCCCCCCACTCCTTGGCACTCCCTCTCTCTAGAATGTATGTTTTTGCTCCAGAAGTTGTCCATTACTCTAATATATCAAAATATAGTCGGGCAAAAACAATTAGAAAAAGGAGCCCCGTCATAGATCTGCGGTCTCATATGCGGCCGCATAATGCTTCTGCAGTCCGTGAAATGGGCCGCGAAATGGCCCCTGGAATTGGGCACTCCTGCCCCACTCTGCGGCAATTATGCGGTCTGCAGACCTATTCTGCGGTCGCATAATTCGCCGCAGAACCTCCCTCCGAAAAAATCTTCATGCTGGTTCCGCGGTTGATGTGCGGCCCGTGAAATAGTTTTGAGACCGCATAATTGGCCGCACAATGCCATCCAAACTTGCCCAGTTTCCTCCTTCACTCTGCGGCCATCCTCTACATTCATCAACACAAAAATCCTACTTTATCACCACGAAACTCCGGAGTTTTACGCAAAATTTATGGGGCCTTACAGCCTCACCCTAATGTATGCGGGTGGAGGTGTATTCACAATATCAAACTTCGGATTACTAAAACGATAATAGTTGGTGCAAAAGAGTTCCCTTTCAAATCAACCATTTGGCATCTTTGGCCTTAGTAAGAGTAGGTTCGTAAGGTTTCATCATATGAGAA
Source organism: Nicotiana tomentosiformis (assembly GCF_000390325.3). NCBI lineage: Eukaryota > Viridiplantae > Streptophyta > Magnoliopsida > Solanales > Solanaceae > Nicotiana > Nicotiana tomentosiformis. The sequence continues at coordinate 37,624,863 of NC_090821.1, forward strand.
ATAAGTGTTTGATTACATTGATTTCATACAAGTTTTTCTTCCCAAAAAGGGGTATAACATAATTAAGTCACAATAGAAAATCTTTAGCACATCATTCATTCTTGAAATACTTTTTCCCAAAAGGGCAACACACAATTTGAACTCATAAATATATAAGAGCTCAAAACACTTTTGAAATACTTACAAAGCATAGCATTAGTTAAAACAGCCACATTTGGGCATGACTTGAATACATAAGCTGTTAGGCACATCTATTTTTGAAGTCAATTTGGAACAGTTGAATCAAGGCTCATTTCATAACCTTTCTCACATCTTTTGCATTTCCTTGGCACCATTGACCACAAGTATAATTTTCATTCTTGGCACGTTGGCCACACCTTATATCTCTAACTCACTTCTTTCACTTTCAAGCATCCTTATAGATTATCGATGACAAGGCATTTTAAATCAAGACTTTAGGTACACATATAAGCAATTGGTGTTTTAGATGCGTGGAGTTTTCTTTCCAAGTTAAGCATAATGGACTTACATTTGAAACACGACTCAAGCCATAACATTTTAATACTCATATCATTCTTGAACACATTCCCGTAGGATAACATAATGTGACAGGAACATTCGGAACACATTTTGAATAAATAATTCTCGACACTTGCTTACTCAGTACAATAGAATTTATTGGGAACAACTTGGAACATAGGTATAAGGAACAACTCGCAAGCTCGCCACGAAGAATCTCTACATTCATCAACACAAAAGCCTACTTTGGCACTACGAAACCCCGGGTTTTTAGGCAAAATTTATAGGGCCTTACATCGTCCCCCACTTAGGATCATTCGTCCTCGAATGAGGGTCTAAATTCACCATCAGCATACAATGTGACTCAGTTGCTACAACACACACCGACAGTTCTAATTTTTGACTAACGGCCTAAATTTCCAAAAATTTTGCCAGAGTCTCCTCTGTAGTTGGGCCTATCCACCTGTCAGAGAATCCTAGAAACCAATCCTAACAGCATGTACATAATCCAACGATGTAACATAATATGAAACAACAGCAACCGTGGCCTCATAAGCAATATATTACTAGAAAGGAAATATCCTGAGCATAAACTGTAAAGGTGATACATAGTTCATAGAAAGTAATTTCATAGAAACTATTACATAGCTATTCAAACAAATGAGGGTACTTCCTTTTGATTTCTTCCTCGGCCTCCCAGGTGGCCTCTTCAACCTGCTGGTTTCGCCATAATAATTTCACAGAGGCAATCTCTTTGTTCCTCAATTTTTGGACTTGCCTATAAAGGATGGCAACTGGAATTTCATAAGTCAATTCTTCATTAACCTCAATGGTCTCTACTGGAACAATAACCGATGGATCTCCAACTACCTTATTCAACATAGACACAAGAAATACAGGGTGCACTAATGACATCTCAGGTGGTAGCTCAAGCTTGTACTCCACCGGACCAATCCTCTGAACGATTCTGTACGGCCTAACATACCTCGGACTCAATTTCCCTTTCTTACCAAACCACATTATACCCTTCATGGGGGAAACCTTCAAGAATAGCCAATCATCTTTTTCGAAATCCAAATCCTCGTGACGCACATCCGAATAGGACTTTTGACGACTCTGAGCAGGTTTCAACT